>NC_092372.1:187093031-188411659 GCF_030028105.1 Mobula birostris | reverse complement strand
GAAGATTTGTTTGTGTGATGTGCTGCGCTGTGTTCACGATCTTCTGCAGCTTCTTCCGGTCTTGGACAGTACAACTTCCATACCAGGTTGTAATATGGTGGTGCAATCAGCTTTTAAGCAAGAGTAGCCTCATCTGGAAGACTGGGCAGTTGCACAAAGTATCTTACAGCCATCTTCTTCAGCAGAGAGGTCTGGTCAATAAATGCTGCTTTACCAGAGATGCCCATATCCTCCAAACGAATGCCCTGAAATTTCATCAAAAAAGCTAAAAATCCCAAACGCTTTCAGAGCTAGTTGCTCTCGTCATGCCATCTCTTCCCTAATAATTCCCAAAGGTTCTGCTAGCAAATTTGCCCATTGCACAAAATATCAGTTCAGGTATAACTGAACCCCAACACAGTTTTCATTTCAGTTCAGTGGAGAGGCGTGCTTGCAAATGAGGAAGAAAAGTGATAGATAAAATTCTACTTTTGGATTTCATCTGCTGGATGTTAGAAGAACAAGAGGAGATCTGAGACTAGAGAGAAAGAAACAGGGCATTTTTTTCTCCCACAAAGCATCATATGCCATTGGAACTATTTCTCAAAGTATACCAGACATAGTGTTTGAATATTTTTAAGACAGGTAGAAAAGAAATGGGGTGAAATATTACTACAATCACAAAGGAATATGGTGATGTGGTTGCAGACATGTCAACCGTGGATGTCTAGCAGACTCAGGTGTTGAGTAGCCTACAATATTTCCAATTTGTATGCACATATTTGTAACCATATTAATATCTTGTGTTTAAATTTACTTGCTTTTAATCTTTAATCCTTAAGTTTAATTTTTAAATCATCGTTGAACGTTATGAGTGCCTGAGAAATTCGTATATGTCCAAACTGTTTGACAGTTTGACAGCCAATCTAGCCCACCTACAATCAAAATGTTTGTGTGGGACTTATGATTGCTAGGCACTCCATTCACTATTCAGGTCCTCACATTAGGTCAGATGTTAACTCTATTATTCTCTCCGCAGATCCTGCCCCACCTACAGAGTACTTCCTGCATTTCCCATTTTGAAGTCTGGACCTATTTCATTCTGGAGGTTCGCACAAGCAGATCTGCCCAAACTAAGAGCACGCTTAGGTAATAGTCAAGGATAGATGCTTTGTTGCTCCAGCCAAATTCTGGATTAATTAAAATAAAGAACTTTCACAAAACTCAGAAGGGTTGTTTGTATTGCCACACATTAGATTGCCTCAAAGAATAAACACGAGAAAGTCTGCAGATACTGGAAGTCTAAAGCAACACACACAAAATGCTGGAAGGACTCAGCAGGTTAGACAACATCTGTGGAAATTAATGAACAGTCGACATTTTGCGCTGAGAGCCTTCTTCAGCACAATGAATGAAGGAAGGGGGGAGACGCTGGAAATAAAAAAGTGGGTGGAGGGGTAGCTTTGCCTCAAAAAACATTTTGTCAATAACTTGCTGTAAAGTTGCATGTCGTTCTTATTATTCTAGAAGTTTGGAACTTCTTTTTAACTCTGTATATCTAATATTCCCATTTTCATTCATTGCACCATTAAATAATATTTAATCTTGCATTAGAAATTTCCAATTCATTCTAAATATATGAAAATCATAGCTATTTTAGAACAGTTTTGTTATATGAAATTATATGGTGCTAGCCATGCCAGGTAAAATATGATCAGGGCTTCTCATACACTGCATTGAATCCTGTTCTCAGCATTTTTTTATTTATTGCATTAACCCCTTTCTGCAGGGTTTTGCAGTCAAACTCTAATGTTGATAACAAAGCTGAAACCATAGTGTCTTCCTCAGAGTATCTGGAAACAGGTTAACAGGATAGACAGTCATCCCTCTTTAACAGACCAAAGAAGAAGTGCCAGTTAGACTACTTAATTATGTTACTGCATGGATATTACTGCAATTTTATGCGAACATTCATCAGTATCGGCTGTCCGGATCAAAATGTTAGACTCGTTGGCCATCATGTGTTCCCTGATTAATAACAATAAATGCATCAGTGTACTAGTTACAAATTGCTTCTAAATCAACTGTGGTCTGTAAAACAGATCCAGTACACGGCGACAATGCTCCATTTTAAGCCATTTCCTCAGCATTAGTGCATCAAGTTTAAGGACAATCAATAAAGGAGTATTAGCAAGAGTGCCTCATTGATGCGAAGATGATTTATACCAGGAAAATTAGCCTTTGATCAAACTTCCATTGATTACATGCAGACAGAGTTATTTGTAATCAATGTTCTCCATTTCACAAGTGCATTAATGACCTGGAAATGTGAATGCCTTTGTTCGAGTCAGCAAGAACATTGGAGTCGTGTAGTGCAGTCTCATGGTGACAGTGTAGGAATGCAACATTTAACCATCAGAGGTTGTATAAACCATCACTGCCAAGTATGGAACTTTACTCTCTCACATAAGGGCTTCATACTGAACTCATCTCAAATTACCATTTTCCATTCCAGTTCTGAATTTCTTGGATTATTTGCTGCCTTCTCTATTTTTAACATTACTGATGTAATCTATAAGCTCTATAAAACTTTTATTAGACCACATTTGGAGTACAGTGCTCATTTCTGGTCACATCATTATAGGAAGGATGTAGAAGGTTTACAGCAAGTGCAAAAGAGTTTTACCAAGATGCTGCCTGGATTAGAGAGCATATCTTTTGCGGAAAGCTAGGGCCTTTCTCTTTGGAGCAGAGGAGGATGAGAGGTGACTTGATAGAAGTGTATAAAATAATAAGAGGCATAGATAAAATGGACAACCAGTGACTTTTTCAGGGTGAAAATGCAAGATGGCATAACTTTAAGGAGATTGGTGGAAAGTATAGGAGTAATGTCAGAGGTAGGATTTTACATATTGAATGGTGGGTGCATAGATCATGCTGCGAGGGGTATTGGTAAAGGCAAGTACATTAGGAACATTTAAGAAATGCTTAGGTAGGCAAATGGATGAAAGAAAAATGAAAGACACAAAGTGTTAGATTTCCCTTGTTGTAGTAGGTTGTAGAAGTGGTACATGAGGAACTTTTAAGAGACATTTAGTTAGGCACGAATGTGAGGAAAATGGAAGGATATGGACACCGTGTAGGCAGAAGATATTAGTTTAATTGGTCATTTGATTACTGATTGAATTGTTTTGGCACAACATCGTGAGCTGAAGGGCCTGTACCATTTTATGCTGATCAACATTCTATGTTCTATAAACTCAACACTTCCATTCAAACATAAACTAAAGTCAGAATATTTCAGCCCGCATCACTATTCTACCTTATTAAATAGAACTGCAGTTGAATCAACAGTGCTAATGGAACAGTGAAGAATTAAAATAATAAGACAACTGAAAGCAGCACATAGACAGCATATGGCACCTTTAATGGAGCAAAACTCTGCAGGACAGCTGTGCTATCAATCAAAAAGTCTATCTCTGAACCAGAAAAATAGGTATCATGAAGAAACTTTAGAAAAAGAGAGACTGGGAGGATTTCAGAATTTAGGGCCTTGACAACTAAAAACATAGAAACATAGAAGCTGGGTGCAGGAGTAGGCCATTCGGCCCTTCGAGCCTGCACTGCCATTCGGTATGATCATGGCTGATCATCCAACTCAGAACCCTGTACCAGGCTTCCCTCGATACCCCCTGATCCCTTTAGCCGCAAGGGCCATATCTAACTCCCTCTTAAATATAGCCAATGAACTGGCCTCAACTGTTTCCTGTGGCAGAGAATTCCACAGATTCACCACTCTCTGTGTGAAGAAGTTTTTCCTAATCTCGGTCCTAAAAGGCTTCCCCATTATTCTCAAACTATGACCCCTCGTTCTGGACTTCCCCAACATCGGGAACAATCTTCCTGCATCTAGCCTGTCCAATCCCTTTAAGATTTTATATGTTTCAATAAGATCCCCCCTCAATCTTCTAAATTCCAATGAGTATAAGCCCAGTCGATCCAGTCTTTCATCATATGAAAGTCCTGCCATCCCAGGAATCAATCTGGCGAACCTTCTTTGTACTCCCTCTATGGCAAGGATGTCTTTCCTCAGATTAGGGGACCAAAACTGCACATAATACTCCAGGTGTGGTCTCACCAAGGCCTTGTACAACTGCAGTAGTACCTCCCTGCTCCTGTACTCGAATCCTCTTGCTATGAATGCCAGCATACCATTCGCCTTTTTCACCACCTGCTGTACCTGCATGCCCACTTTCAATGACTGGTGTATAATGACACCCAGGTCTCGTTGCACCTCCCCTTCCTAATCTGTTTTCCTGTTTTTGTCACCAAAGTGGATAACCTCACATTTATCCACATTAAATTGCATCTGTCATGAATATGCCCACTCACCTAACCTATCCAAGTCACCCTGCATCCTCTTAGCATCCTCCTCACAGATAACACTGCCGCCCAGCTTCGTGTCATCTGCAAACATGGAGATGCTGCATTTAATTCCCTCATCTAAGTCATTAATATATATTGTAAGCAACAAGTAACATAGCTGCCAATTGTGGAAAAAAAATTCTGAATTTACAGTGCTTATAAAAAGTATTCACCCCTCTTGAAGGTTTTCATGTTTTGTTGTTTTACAGCAATGAATCACAGTGGATTTAATTTGGATTTGTTTGACACCGATCAAAAGAAAAAGACACTTTTGTGTCAAAGTGAAAACAGAGCTCTACAAAGTGATCTAAATTAATTACAAATATAAAACATAAAATAATTGATCGTAAATCTGAAAAAACTGAGTGACCGTGCAAGTAAGCGACCAGTGAGGGGGGCCAAGAGACCTATGCCATTTCTGGAGAAGTCACAAGCTTTAGTGGCTGAAGTGGCAGAGACCGCACATAGAACAACTGTTGCCTGGGTGCTTCACCAGTCACAGTTCTATAGGAGAGTGGGAAAGAGAAAGCCACTGTTGAAAAAATAAACCCACATGAAATCTCGGCTAGAGTTTGCCAGAAGGCATGTGGGAGACTGAAGTCACCTGGAAGAAGGTTCTATGGTCTGATGAAACCAAAATTGAGCTTTTTGGCTGCCAGACAAAATGCTATGTTTGGCATAAGCCAAACACTGCACATCATCAAAACACACCATCCCTACCATGAAGCATGGTGGTGGCTGCATCATGCTATGGAGATCCTTCACTGCAGTAGGCCCTGGAAGGCTTGTGAAGGTAGGGGGTAAAATGACTGCAGCAAAATACAGGGAAATCCTGATGCAGTTTGCAAGAGAACTGGGACTTGGGAGAAGATTTGTTTTCCAGCAAGATAATGACCCCAAACATAAAGCCAAAACTACACAGGAATGACTTAAAAACAACAAAGTTAATGTTCTTGAGTGGCCAAGTTAGAGTTCAGACCTCAATCTAATTGAGAATTTGTGGCTGGAGTTGAAAAGTGCTGTTCACTCATGATCCCCATGCCATCTGACAGAGCTTGAGCAGTTTCGTAAAGAAGAATGGGGAAAAAAATCATAGCATACAGATGTGCAAAGGTGAAGGAGACCAATCCACACAGAATCAAGGCTGTAATTGCTGCCAAAGGTGCATTTATTAAATAATGACTTGAAGAGGGTGAATACAAATACAATGTTATTTTGTGTTTAATATTTGTAATTGATTTTGATCATTTTGTAAAAACCTGAGTCTTTTTCTGTTGATCAGTGTCAAAAAAGTCCAAATTAAATTCACAGTGATTCAATGTTGTAAAACAATAAAACACAATAACTTCCAAAGGGAGTGAATACTTTTTATAGGCACTGTACCTTCTGGAACAGAAGTTCACAAAGGTATTTAGAATTGAGTAAGGTTACAATGAAAGGACAGCAAAATATATGGAGAATGTAATCATCAAGCTAGGGAATTTAAAAACGGAAATATTGCCTAACAAAGCAGTCAGCATGCATAGGACTGATATTGATATATAAATTAAGTTGCAGGCAACAGACCTTGGACTAGAAATTCATTAAGGGCTAAGCTGTATATCTGATAGGTAAGTTTTTCACACAGAGGTTGGTGAATATCTGGAATAAGCTGTGAGAGGAGGTGTTAAAGGCAGGTATAATTATAATGTTCAGATGGGCAAGACTTTGAAGGATACGGTCCTAATAATAACAAATGAAATAAGCATCACAGATCTTTCATCAAAATCTGGTATAGGCGAGCACAGATGTGGTCTTGTCTTTTCTAGATCTTTTGCATTGCTAACAGACCTTTTCAAACAGTAACTGTTTCTGAAATAGGAAAGGCACAAATTAAGGTCATAATGTTGGGGAGCGGCAGGAAAGAGGATGCATCTGAATGATTGTTGGATGAATAGAAGGTGGGATGTGAGAAGAAGAACTTGGCTTGAAAACGCCGTTACCATCAGTGCTGTACACCAGCATCATTGGCAGCCATTCTTCTAACGAATGTATCTCTGGCTCCAGTCTCTCTTAACAGACATGGCCCCCCAGTGGGAGAAGAAGGTTGGTTAGTAGATGGTGATGATCTGATAGTTGAATGCTGTAAGTGTGTGTGGAACGTGAGATACATAGCTGGGGGTATAAGTGATGTAACATCGATTAAATATTGTAACTGTGAGATATGCACAAGTCCACTGACCTGGGGTGCATCTGAACAGCTTTTTCTGGAACTGTGAACAGAGTGGGATTATACCCTCTGGCCATTTTTTCCCATCGGAGCTTCATATCAGCTTCTGAGAGTTTCTGGATGTTCCTGTGGAACATCCACAGCACCTCCCTGTGGATTTCCCTCTCATCTATCAAGATTATGAGACCTACATTGCTGATATTTCAGATATTAGGGTGACAGGGTGGAGCTACATCTCCACCAAAGGAGGTGTAAGGTGCTCCTTCCCTCCACTAGTCTGCAGGTCACCCTTGGGCATGGTGCAGCACCTGTTTAACCTCCCTGATCTGATCAGGGTCACATGAAGCCATGGAGCTGGTGATAGATGGTCATATGAGCAGCTGGTGCATATCACAAGTCCTGGCTATGCGACCACAGTTGTCAGGTAGACAATCTCTGAAGAGTATTGATAATGGGTGGGCTCACCTGTTTTGTAAAGACACTGCCCGAAAGAAAACAATGGTAAACCACTTCTGCGGAAAAATTTGCCAAGAACAACCATCATGGAAAGAGCACGATTGTGACGCCATATGACATGGCACATAACGAATGAATTATATTGCTGAATCAGGGTTCCTGCTTCTTATATTCAGTGATTACTGACATTTAAAAGGTCCATTAGCGCTGGTTCAGTTTAGTACTGTGTGCAGAATTTCTTAAATTTCCAGTACCTAGCACTTGCCAATGAGCAAAACACTTGACTGACACTTGCAAAGTGTTCACGTGCTCATTTTAAGTGGACACATGCAACGAATTGCCATACAATGTCTTGATATCTTTCTGAAAGATCTTATTATGGTTCATCGATATATCAATTATGAATCAGTAGATCAATATGTAAATCTAGACATAAATAGCATTCAGAATCAGTTATAGTATCACAGTCTTTCATGATGTGAAATTCCTTGCTTTGACAGCAGAAGAGTGCAATAGACGTAAAGTCATTCTGAATAAGTAAAAAGTGCAAAATAAAGGAATAAGGAAGTAACCTTCATGGGTTCATGGGCCATTCAGAAATCTGATGACAGAGAGGAAGATGCTGTTTCTGAATCATTAACTGAGGGTCTTCATATCCGGTACCTCCTCACTGTATAGAATAATGACAAGAGGGCATGGCCCAGATTGTGGGGCTCCTTAATAGTGCGTGTCAGCTTCCTGAGGCATCATCTTGAAGATGTCCTATCTGTGGGGGAGGCTTACGCGCCCCCCTCGTGATGGAAACAATTGATCTATAACCCTCTTGCAGTCCTGAGCACTGCAGCCTGCATACCAGCATGTGAAGTAACCTGTCCGAATGCTCTCCACTGTACATCTATAGAATTTTGCAGGTTTTTGATGACATACAAAAGCTCCTCTTTGTGAAAGCATGTCCTCTTTGTGATTGCATTACTATGTAGAGCCCAGGACAGATCCTTGGATATGTTGACACCCGGGAACTTAAAGCTGCTCAACCATTCCACTGCTGACCCTTCAAAGAGTACGGGTGTGTATTCTCTCAACTTCCTCTTCTTGAAGTTTACAAACCATTCTTTGGTCTTGCCGACATTGAGTGCAAGGTTGTTGTGATGCCACTCAATAGCCAATCTATCTCACTTCTGTATGGCTCCTCATTGCCATCTGAGAATTTACCAACCTAAGACCATAAGATATGAGACATAAGAAAGAATTAGGCCATTTGGCCTGTCAAGTCTGTTTCACCGTTTCATCATGGCTGATTTATGATTCCCCTCAACCCCATTCTCCTGCCTTCTTACTGTAACCTTTGACACCCTTACTAATTAAGGACCTATCAACCTCCAATTTAAATGTGCCCAACGACTTGGCCTCCACAGCCATCTGTGGCAATGAATTCAACAGATTCGCCATTTTTCTCATCTCCATACCCTTCTATTCTGAGGCTGTGCCCTCTCGTCCTAGAATCCTCTTCTACTGGAAACATCCTCTCCATATCCACTCTCTAAGCCTTTCAATATTCAATGGCTTTCAATGAGATCTTACCCTTAATTCTTCTAATAAACAGTGATTTATGTCGAGAGAGTAGAGCAGTGGGCTAAGCACACATCCTTGAGATGCACTTGTATTGATTGCTGGTGAGGAGGAGATTTTATTAATAATCCACACTGACTGTAGTCCCCCGATAAGGAAGTCAAGGATCCAGATGCAAAGGGAGACACAAATGCCCGTATTTAGAAGGTTGGTGAATTAAAACTGAGGGGTTGATCATATTGAACGCCAAGCTGTAATAGATTAAAAAACTGCTTGACATTTGTTTTGTTGTTGTCTTTGTGCTCCAAAACAAAGTGGAGAGCCAGTGAGATTGTATCCATTGGAGACCTACTGTGGATGTAGGTGAAGAGTAGGGTGCCCAGATCCTTGCTCAGGTAGGAGTTAATTATAGCGAGAACTGAACACTTGCAGCACTTCACTATGGTTGAACTTCAGACCACAACAATAAGAGTTTGAAAACGTCCTTGGACACTCCAGCCTTGGCATAGGTTTTCAGTACCCAACCAAGTACACAGTTGGGGCTTGATGCCTTGCAACACCCTCTAGAAAGATGTTCTGATAACAGCCACCATTTTCAAATGAAAGTATTAATTTCACTGCATCACAGATTAGTGTTGAAGAATTCACAGTGGCCTGCCTTTTTTCAATGTTCTTCACTGTATTCTGGAACTACACACACACACACACACACACAAATATGACAATGTGTATGGAACGGATGCTTAACAAGGACCAAAAGCGATGTTAACAGCAGTGGTTATAAGTGATATCTTGAAGGATAGTAGTCATAAAATGACAGAGTCACACTACATGGAAACAGGCTTTTAGTCCACCAAGTCCATGCCAACCATCAAGAAACTACTTTACTCTAATCCTATGCTCATCTCTGTTTGTTCTCGCTACATTACCACCAACTTCCTTTAGACTTCACTGCTTACCAACACATTAGGGGCAATTTAGAGTGGCCCATTGACCTATAAATCTGCATATCTTGGAGGCATGGAAGGTAAGAACATGTTCAGCACAGCTTTGTGGGCCAAAGGGCCTGTATTGTGCTGTAGGTTTTCTATGTTTCTATGAAATTGGAACAGCCAGAAGACACTCACACTGTCACAGCCAACACATGCAGACCCCAGAAGGGAAGCCCTGGAGGTCCAGATTAAACCCAGGTCACTGGAGCTATGAGGCAGCAGGTTAATTGCTGTGCACAGCACTGCCCCTCACTTACTTCTGAAAATGGTGTCAAGGTTTGTCTCCGTCACCGGCCAAAACTTCACTTCAATGCTGGGATTAAGTTCCACCTGTGTGATCCCCAAACCTCCGCTGATGAATTCAATCAAATGTTTAACGTGGACTGTTTAGAGCCTCCTCCAATGACCCTAGAATCCTGCTTGAGACATACAATGGTCAATGTAACAATCCCACAAATTTAGCAATTACTAATTTTGTTGCAGTTTTGTCCCTACAAACTCTGGCCTGTTAGTATATCAAAAGACCACATTGGTAGGTGCTTGTTATTTTATAATATATTAAAGTGATTTGCCATTTTAAACTGCAGATTTAGAGTTTTCCTGCCAGGTTTTAGTGCTTCACTCCGTAGTTGAGGTGGAAAATGTTGATATATTGTAGAAGCGCTTGCTGTTATTTTGCTATCTTTTATTATTATACAATTAGTATACAATCAGGCACCACATGCTATTCTACACAATGTGAACTCAACCATTGTTATTAGTTTATTTATCTTCACAAAGAAAATTCTAAAGATTGGGAATATAATTTTATGTTGTACTTTGATTCCCTGCCATGGTCACTGTGAATCGGCCTCAGAATATCAATATGGGAATAATTAGAAGTTGCTGCCTTCACAGGTGATAACCTGACAATGTGATTTCTTTGTCATAATACTGAAGCAGTGAACTCAGCAGAAATAAAGAAATGTTGCACTTCCCTATTGCTTCCTGCAATGGGGGGGGTGCTTACAGTAGCAAATAATATATCAAAATGGAAGTCTCTTTTTTGGTTATTTATTGGCTGCAGATTTAAACTTTTGCCCGTGGTGCTAGATGTGGTCATTGTGATTCTGTTATTGATAATGGGTCTGGGAAATTTCTTTAGATTGATGTTCTATGCAGTAAGAGGAAATATTGAGACATCAGAAGTAGAAAGGTACCACTGGTGAAACCAGATGGAATAAACAGATGACTCGTACTGGTGCCAGGCTTTCAATGTTATTACAGTTTTATAGTTTTAAAGACAGGATGGCAAACTGCTTTGAGACCATAAGTTATAGGAGTAGAATTATAAACACGAGAAATACTTCAGATGCTGGAGGTCCAGAGTGGGGAAACCCTCCCCCTCCCCTCTTCTTCTATTCCCCACTCTGGCCTCTGATCTCTTCTCACCTGCCTATTACCTTCCCCTGGGTGTCCTCCTCCTTCCCTTTCTCCTATTCTCCACTTTCCTCTCCTATCAGATCCCTTCCTCTCCAGCCCTTTACTTTTCCTACCTACTGGCTTTTTCTCTGTCATCGTCCCCCTTCATTTCCAGTCCCGAAAAAGGGTCTCAACCTGAAATATCAACTGTTTATTCATTTCCATGGATGCTGTCTGAGCCACTGTTCCTCCAGCATTTTGTGTGTGTTGCTTAGGAGTAGAATTAGGCCATTTGGCCCATCAAGTCTGCTCCACCATTCAATCATGACTGATTTATTTTCCTTCTCAACCTCATTGTCAAGCCGTCTCCTCATAAAACTTTGATAGCCTTATTTTCCTCCACAGATGCTGACTGACTTGCTGAGGTCCTCCATCATATTTTGCGTTGGTTGCAGTTGGTGTCTGGAGCCAATACTGAGAATTCTAAATACTACTCACCCTTCACTGTCCACTATCAGCTCATTTTCTCCTAAGGGACTGTCTTCCCAACGGTTCAGCTCCAGGAATTGGGATGGTGCATAATTTCATTAATAGCTCTTCACAAGGGTTAAGTCAAATAGAGATGAACACAGAAACAGGCCCTTTGGCCCATCTCATCCATGCTGAAACCATTTAAACTGCCTACTTCCATCGACCTGCTCCAGGATCATGTAGTCTTTTATTTAGGCATAATGTTCCAGATGTCAATGATTAGGCATTGCAGTTAGCTGAAAATGTGCTCCCTGGCTCAAAAGTGAGTTATTTATCCTATCTTTTCTTGTCCCTAATAAACTTTGTGGTTGTGGTTTGAGACAACCCACGTTCAGCCATATTGCCATGTGTTGCTAGTTATGTATAGATCAAAATGTAAGAACGGAAGAACATAAGAAATAGGAGCAGTAATCGCCCATCTGGTCCGTCAAGCCTGTTCTGCCATTTAGCAAGATCATGGCTGATCTGGCCATGGACTCATCTTCACCTGCCTGCCCTTTTCCCATAACCCTTAATTTCCCTACTATGTAAAAATCAATCCAACCTTGTCTTAAATATATTTACTGAGGTAACCTCCACTGCTTTATTGGGCAGAGCATTCCACAAGTACACCACTTTTTGGGAAAAGTAGTTCCTCCTCATCTCCATCCTAAATCTAAATCTACTACCCTGAATCTTGAGGCTATGTCCCCTAGTTCTAGTCACACCTACCAGTGGAAACAACTTCCCTACCTCTATCTTATCTATCCCTTTCATAATTTTATATGTTTCTATCAAATCTCCTCTCATTCTTCTGAATTCCAGTGAGTACAGTCCCAGGCAACTCAATCTTTCCCCATAGTCTAACCTCCTTATATCTAGAATCAACATGGTGACCCTCCTCTGCACCGCCTCCAATGCCAGTATATCTTTTCATTTACTGAAGGATATTAGAGAATAGAGAGTTAATCTTTATAACAGTTTACTAGTCTCATGGTCACCATTACTGGAACTAATTGCAATCCACAGTTATTCAACGATACATTTAGATTCCCCAGCACTGTTGTGGGATTAAAATTTAGGACTGCACATTACAAGTTTCTGGGCATAAACTTTACATTATTATGCCCCATTATTCAGAATAGGAATGTTCTCAAATCAAGTATCTAAAAAGGCAGAGAAAAATTATACATTATACTAAGATAATTGACATGTTGAGGCATTGTTTGTGAATAACTGAATTCGTCATCCATTCTGAGAAGGTAAAATGCTGACAATCACTGCTGGAAAATAAAGTGACACATTTCAAACCGAAGTTCATCAAGCAAGAGCTAACCTGCCTGATCAACTTGCTGGTGCTCAATCACTCGCTGCAAGTTTCTGGAGTGGAACTACTTTCCATGCAACAGAGATAAAATGCTGGAGGAACTCAGCAGGTCAGGCAGCATCTGTGGAAATGAATAGACAGTCGACATTACGGGGCAAGACCTTCTTCAGGACTGGAAAGGAAGGGGGAAGATGTCAGAATAAGAAAAGTGGGGGAGGGGAAGGAAGTGACTGGAAGGTGAGCGGTGAAAACAGGCGGGTGGAAAAGGTCAAGAGCTGGAGAGGAAGGAATCTGACAGGAGTGGATAGATCTGGTCCTAGGGTTGAGGTTCTGAACTGGAAAAAGGCCAAATTTGAAGAAATGAGAAAGGATCTGAAAAGCGTGGATTGGGACAGGTTGTTCTCTGGCAAAGATGTGATTGGTAGGTGGGAAGCCTTCAAAGGGGAAATTTTGAGAGTGCAGAGTTTGTATGTTCCTGTCAGGATTAAAGGCAAATTGAATAGGGATAAGGAACCTTGGTTCTCAAGGGATATTGCAACTCTGATAAAGAAGAAGAGGGAGTTGTATGAAATGTATAGGAAACAGGGGGTAAATCAGGTGCTTGAGGAGTATAAGAAGTGCAAGAAAATACTTAAGAAAGAAATCAGGAGGGCAAAAAGAAGACATGAGTTTGCCTTGGCAGTCAAAGTGAAGGATAATCCAAAGAGCTTTTACAAGTATATTAAGAGCAAAAGGATTGTAAGGGATAAAATTGGTCCTCTTGAAGATCAGAGGGGTCGGCTTTGTGCGGAACCAAAGAAAATGGGGGAGATCTTAAATAGGTCTTTTGCGTCTGTATTTACTAAGGAAGCTGGCATGAAATCAATGGAATTGAGGGAATCAAGTAGTGAGACCATGGAAACTGTACAGATTGAAAAGGAGGAGGTGCTTGCTGTCTTGAGGAAAATTAAAGTGGATAAATCCCCGGGACCTGACAGAGTATTCCCTCGGACCTTGAAGAAGACTAGTGTTGAAATTGCAGGGGCCCTGGCAGAAATATTTAAAATGTCGCTGTCTACGGGTGAAGTGCCGGAGGATTGGAGAGTGGCTCATGTTGTTCCGTTGTTTAAAGAAGGATCGAAAAGTAATCCGGGAAATTATAGGCCGGTGAGTTTAACGTCAGTAGTAGCTAAGTTATTGGAGGGAGTACTAAGAGACAGAATCTACAAGCATTTGGATAGACAGGGGCTTATTAGGGAGAGCCAACATGGCTTTGTGCGTGGTAGGTCATGTTTGACCAATCTGTTGGAGTTTTTCGAGGAGGTTACCAGGAAAGTGGATGAAGGGAAGGCAGTGGATATTGTCTACATGGACTTCAGTAAGGCCTTTGACAAGGTCCCGCATGGGAGGTTAGTTAGGAAAATTCAGTCGCTAGGTATACATGGAGAGGTGGTAAATTGGATTGGACATTGGCTCGATGGAAGAAGCCAGAGTGTGGTGGTAGAGAATTGCTTCTCCGAGTCGAGGCCTGTGACTAGTGGTGTGCCACAGGGATCAGTGCTGGGTCCATTGTTATTTGTCATCTATATCAATGATCCGGATGATAATGTGGTAAATTGGATCAGCAAGTTTGCTGATGATACAAAGATTGGAGGTGTAGTAGACAGTGAGGAAGGTTTTCAGAGCTTGCAGAGGGACTTGGACCAGCTGGAAAAATGGGCTAAAAAATGGCAGATGGAGTTTAATACTGACAAGTGTGAGGTATTGCACGTTGGAAGGACAAACCAACATAGAACATACAGGGTTAATGGTAAGGCACTGAGGAGTGCAGTGGAACAGAGGGATCTGGGAATACAGATACAAAATTCCCTAAAAGTGTCGTCACAGGTAGATAGGGTCGTAAAGAGAGCTTTTGGTACATTGGCCTTTATTAATCGAAGTATTGAGTATAAGAGCTGGAATGTTATGATGAGGTTGTATAAGGCATTGGTGAGGCCGAATCTGGAGTATTGTGTTCAGTTTTGGTCACCAAATTACAGGAAGGATATAAATAAGGTTGAAAGAGTGTAGAGAAGGTTTACAAGGATGTTGCCGGGACTTGAGAAACTCAGTTACAGAGAAAGGTTGAATAGGTTAGGACTTTATTCCCTGGAGCGTAGAAGAATGAGGGGAGATTTGATAGAGGTATATAAAATTATGATGGGTATAGATAGAGTGAATGCAAGCAGGCTTTTTCCACTGAGGCAAGAGGAGAAAAAAACCAGAGGACATGGGTTAAGGGTGAGGGGGGAAAAGTTTAAAGGGAACATTAGGGGGGGCTTCTTCACACAGAGAGTGGTGGGAGTATGTAATGAGCTGCCAGACGAGGTGGTAAATGCGGGTTCTTTTTTAACATTTAAGAATAAATTGGACAGATACATGGATGGGAGGTGTATAAAGGGATATGGTCTGTGTGCAGGTCAGTGGGACTAGGCAGAAAATGGTTCGGCACAGCCAAGAAGGGCCAAAGGGCCTGTTTCTGTGCTGTAGTTTCTATGGTTCTATGGTTCTATGGACACTAGAAGGAAGGGAAGGAGGAGGGGACCCAGGCGAGGTTATAGTCAGGTGAGAAGAGTTAAAAGGCCAGAGTAGGGAATAGAGAAAGAGAAGAGGGAGAGGGGAAAAAATTACTGGAAGGAGAAATCGATATTCATGCCATCAGGTTGGAGGCTACCCAGCAGAATATAAGATGTTGCTCCTCCACCCTGAGAGTGACAACAGCTTGGCACAAGAGGAGGCCATGGACTGACATGTTGGATCGGGAATAGGAGTCAGATTTAAAATGTTTGGCCACGGGGGAGTTCCGCTTTTGGTGGATGGAGTGGAGGTGCTCGACGAAACGGTCCCCCAATTTTCAACGGGTCTCACCAATGTAGAGGAGGCCGCATCAGGAGCGCCTGACGCAAAAGACGACCCCAGCAGATTCACAGGTGAAGCATTGCCTACGTGGAGGATTGTCTGGGGCCCTGAATGGAGGTGAAAGGGCAGGTATAGCACTTTGGCTGCTTGCAGGCTTAGGTGCCAGGAGGGAGGTTGGTGGGGAGGGACAAGTGGGTAAGGGAATCATGGAGGGAGTAATCCCAGCTGAATACAGAGGGTGCGGGAGGTAAAGGTGTGTTCAGTGGTATGATCCCTTTGGAAATGGCAGAAGCTTTGGAGGATGATATTTTGGGTGCGGTGGAGGCTCGTGGGGTGGTACGTAAGGAACTCTATCACTGCTAAAGCAATGGGAAGGTGGTGTGACTTTCTATATATATAGATCAGTATACCTGGAAGACTGGAATGCAAGTAGCCAAGTGCAGATCAGCATTTAATTAGTGCTGTCATTATGTCAACTGGGTAATGGGGAAAAATAACAGAACTGCTTGGCCTGTTGCATAATGCTGTTTGATATGGAGAGTTGGTTCATTTACTCAAGTTCTGATTCAAAAGAGGGTGGAGGGATTAAAACGGTGGGTTACGAGCAGTTTAATGTCACTGTCACTAGCAATGTTGATTACAGACCTTATGGAAGAAGATGGTGTAGGTCTGATTATGTTAAATAACATTTCAAGACAAAACTGGAATTTTCACTAGTAGTGGTGTGACATAGGAAAGGACATTGGGTACTTTGAACTTTCACCAAATGTCTGGCTAGGCCATGACTATTGGTACTATGCCAGATTTAGAGACCTTTCGTGTGTTCAGGAATTAGGGCCTGGTGTTTTGAGAAGGAGTATTGGGTGGGACCATGGCCATAGTGAATGGAGAGAGAGTGGTGAATCAAGAACCTATTGAATGGGCCCTGCTACCCATGCAAGCATTGTGTGGTGAGTCTGATGCCAAATCACTGTGATTTCCAAATACAAACGCCGTTTGTAGTTGGGCAGAGTTTACCAGAGATTTACTATAAATAAAAAGAAGTTTGACTCTACATGACTCTGCTAGTCAGTGACCACCATCAGTAGATTGTGTTTAGTTGCTAGGCAATTCCTTTTGCAAGAGGATATCTCATAAACAATGCCTCAAGGACAGCGTCTGTACTAAGCAAAGCTTGCCAGTGCTGTACGTATTCTGTGAACAAGTAAATGTTAAACTAAAAGTGGGAGTGGAAGTGAACTTGACACCGTTCATCACTGTCATTGGGCAGCAGTGTTTAACAGAACAAATGAACATTGAGTGAAGTCAGACCAGGAAAGTAAAGCGGGAGCCTGCAAAGCCAACAATCTCGTCAGGTCTCACCTTGAAAATGTTATTCAGTTCTGATTATCCAAATGCAAAGAAAACATCCAAATAATTATTCAAAGATTGACCACAAAGCCCACTCCCAATTCCTAATTTTAATCTGAGCCAGGTAAATATCTTCATTTTAATCTATTCTAATACAAACCTCATGAAACACGGAAGGTGAAAGCAGGTGATGGCTTTTAAAGAAATGCCTATTGTCCAGAAGGGGAACAGTCGGCTCCATAAGCATCCTAGTGCCATGAAATCCTGATCAGATTATTCCTGGATAGTATCTGATTTCCCTGCCCTATCACTGACAGCTCCCCCTGCACAATCCACTATCAAACCCACTTTCACTGTCATTATATTCAGAACTCTCATCAGACATTCCTGGACCTCCATTTAAACCATCCAACCAATTTCAGGTCATACCACCCACCTTCTATAATTAAGTAATCATTTCTTCCCAGAGCAGGACTTCCTGCACTTCCCCAGCCAATGAACTTTGTTCCAGCCCTCCATAACGTCTCTTTGTCACCCAATACCGTCTGAGCATTTCTGAAGCAGATTTCCTGCTTAAAAGACAGCCATCCATCACTCAGGCCACCAGTGGGCAGAAGACAACTGCGAAACTCCAAAATATTCCAGAAACCTATATGTTCAGGCACCCAAGTTTCACAGCAGCCCCACTTATTGTGGAATCAATCTTTAGGCAAAAATGCCCCTAAGTTAGATATAAGGCAATTAAATATAAATTACATCAATAGAAGTTATTACAAGTAAACAGAGAGATCTCTTTGAATGCATTTGTGTATGCCATATTGAGAAAATGTAGCCAATGACATCAGCTGTAACTGGGGAGGATCTCGCACATGGTTGTTTGTGGCTATGGTGACCTTTCTGCGACTGGCAATGCAACGCTTGCCTTGTGGGTCGTGGCTGCTTTAGATAACTGTTTTCAGTGAGGATGGTCTGGCATGGTAGTCCTTTGTGGTTCAGCAAGTGAATAGGTGGGAAGCAGCCCTATTTCCCTGGCTCTCCCTCAGCTGGTTCCACTGTGCTTCCTCTCTGCTCAGTTTTTAATTCAGGCTGTATTCCAAAGTTCATGTTCAATTGTCATCCCACCATATATGAATTATATATCCATTAATACAGCCAAATGAAACAGTATTCCTCTGGGCTAAGGTGCAAAACACTGTACCAACTGTCTACACAGCACATGGCACATATAATTACAATAGCAATAATCATATAGTCACAAAAAAATTAATAATATAGCCCAAGTACCGAAGTGTCATGACCTGCAGGTTAATGGTGCATGGGATGTTATTGGCAAGAACAAGCCCGCAGCAGTCTGATCATCATGCGCTAGTACAGACGCAGATGAACGCAATCCAACTTGTTTTCCACTGAGTGAATACTGGAGTGCAGCACCAATGGAAGGAGTTATCCCCCAAACCAGGATGGATGCCTGCTGTGCCACACCAACTCCGCATCTCCTCCTCGCGGCAGCTGTGACAGGGACACTACAGCATGAGGGTCTGGTCTAAACTGCAACTCAGGCCACACAGATCCCCCTCCATCAGTCTCTCCAACGAACCAGTGAGCCAGACTTGCATTACTCTACATTACCAACATCCTACAGGGTCTCACGATCACAAGAAAATTGTCCAAGACAATCACTCGTACCGTTTGTTAGACCGTGCACCACCTCCGTGCACCGGTCCCAATACCTTCCTGTAGTAGGCAGCAAGTTCAGTTCCTCCGCTAGCGAGCAACTCACTGATGGGTTAGACCTGAAGTACTTGATATTCTTAATGTGCAGCAGTGTCTTGCGATCATAAAAAAACATATGAAGGATGAACGAACTGTGGTTAAGAAGGCATTCGGTGCATTGGCCTTCATCAAACGGGGGATTGAGTTTAAGAGCCAAAAGGTAATGTTACAGCTATATAGGACCCTGGTCAGACCCCACTTGAAGTACTGTGCTCAATTCTGGTCGCCTCGCTACAGGATGGACGTGGAAACCATAGAAAGCGTACAGAAGAGATTTACAAGGATGTTGCCTGGATTGGGGAGCATGCCTTATGAAAATAGGTTGAGTGAACTTGGCCTTTTCTCCTTGGAGCGACAGAGGATGAGGGGTGACCTGATAGAGGTGTTCAAGATAATGAGAGGCATTGATCGTGTTGACAGTCAGAGGCTTTTCCCCAGGGCTGAAATGGCTAGCACGAGAGGGCATAGTTTTAAGGAGCTTGGAGTTAGGTACAGAGGAGATGTCAGGGATAAATTTTTTTATGCAGAGAGTGGTGAGTACATGGAATGGGCTGCCAGCGGCGGTGGTGGGGGGCAGAAACGATAGGATCTTTTAAGAGACTCCTAGATGGCTACATGGAGCTTAGAAAAATAGAGGACTATGGGTAAAGCCTAGTTAGTTCTGAGGTAGGAACATGTTCAGCACAGCTTTGTGGGCCAAAGGGCCTGTATTGTGCTGTAGGTTTTCTATGTTTCTATGTTTCTAAGAACAATTACACGATTGGTTGGACCTGGACAGGCCACTGTGACCATATGTGCCACATTCGCAACTAGTAGTTGGAATTCTAAATTACAAATGCCTTGGATTGAGTTACAAAATCCATTGCCATCTCCCTCATCACTTGCAAATTTAAAGAACTCTTGAAGGCGGCAAACACCAACAGATTCAACGTGAAAATCAGTAGAATCAGCAACTTGCTGACAAGCAGTTGAAGTTGTCTTTAAACCAGTGGAGTTATGGGGCAGTTATTGAGTGGAGGGGGTGTCTTCATCTCACCATATCTCAATATATAAGATTAGGGGAGGTGGTTAATTGGAGCATGAGTTCCAATTTTGCAACACTAGTTTCAGATAAAGCATTGCATGTTGACTGACATCAAGGTCTTCTTAATTCAGGACAGCATTCTTCAGAGCAAGCATGTTAATGTGCCTAACTTGTAAGCCACCCAATGGACCTCCTTCCATAAATATGCAAAAATGCTCTGAACAGGTAAACCTAGTTGGCACCTGCAATGTCTAAATAATGGACAACAATTAACTTTGCAGTTTACATGTTAGAATACACAAACCATTTGCAATTAGCACAGGCATAAACGTTTGATCTCCCACAGAAATGAAGTTGCAAAGTGAAATAGGTTGGGAAAGCAAGTAACACAAAATAATCTGCAGATGCTGGGGTCAAAGCAACACTCACAACATGCTGGAGGAACTCAGCAGGTTGGGCAGCATCCGTGGAAACGATCAGTCAACGTTTCGGTCCGGAACCCTTTGTCAGGACTGTAGAGGGAAGGGGCAGAGGCCCTATAAAGAAGGTGGGGGGAGGGTGGGAAGGAGAAGGCTGGTAGGTTCCAGGTGAAAAACCGATAAGGGGTAAGATAAAGGGGCAGGGGAGGGGAAGCAGAGAGGGGATAGCCAGGAAAGGTGAGGAAGGAATAGGGGAAAGCACTATAGGTAGTGGAAGGAGGCGGAACCATGAGGGAGGTGATAGGCAGCTGGGGGAGGGGGCAGAGTGAAACTGGGATGGGGAAGGGTGGGGGAGGGAATTACCCGAAGTTGGAGAATTCCATGTTCATATCAAGGGGCTGGAGACTACCTAGATGGTATATGAGATGTTGTTCCTCCAACCTGAGTTTAGCCTCATCATGGCAGTAGAGGAGGCCATGTATGGACATATCAGAAGGGGAATGTGAAGCAGAGTTGAAGTGGGTGGCAACCGGGAGATCCCGTCTGTTGTGGCAGATGGAGCGGAGGTGCTCGACAAAACGGTCCCCCAATCTGCGTCAAGTTTCACTGATGTAGAGGAGGCCACACCGGGAGCACCGGATGCAATAGATGACCCCAACAGACTCACAAGTGAAGTGGAAAGTCTTCACCTTTCCTGCCTATCCCCTCCCTGCTTCCCCTCTCCCACCCCTTTATCTTTCCCCTTACTGGTTTTTCACCTGGAACCTACCAGCCTTCTCCTTCTCACCCTCTCCCCACCTTCTTTATAAGGCCTCTGCCTGTTCCCTCTTCAGTCCTGACGAAGGGTTCCAGCCCGAAACGTTGACTGATCGTTTCCATGGATGCTGCCCGACCTGCTGAGTTCCTCCAGCATGTTGTGTGTGGGAAAGCAAGTATTACAGGGTAGTAGACTTTTAGAACAAATAGGCAAAGTGGGAAAAGAAGGTCACATGGAAAAGGGTTAAGTGGCAAATCGGGACCATGTGCGCCAATGTGTGTAATTTATGGTTCTCCAAAAATCTATTGTATTGCAAGTAAAAATATCAATCAGGAAAATCAGGAAAGGAGTCACAAGAGTGGAACAGTAATCCTCAAATACTATGGCCAAACCAACTTTGCAGTATTGGTGTCAAGGTTGAGTTGATGTTATGCATTCAGGGTTGCTTTCCAAACCTATATGTTAAGAAAGCAACCAAGGAACAATTTTTTCTAGCTTTATTATTGTTCAAGTATGATGAAGTAATTAACAATAAAGGAGCCTCTGAAGAAGAGTGATTATAATAAAATAGAAATTCCTGTACAGTTCCTCAGTGATCTAGTGGAAGAAAGCAGAATACTTAGGTAGAAAGGAAAAGTCAGCAAATGTAGCGTGAAAATCAGATTTAACATTAGGACAGTGGATGAACAATTGCTAGCTTTTAGAAGAAAAAGTCATGGTGCTGAATTCATAATTCACCATGAATATTCCAATGTCATAAAAACTCTCCAACACAAGTTCTTAGTTTTCTTAGAGTTTTCAAAACTGAGGATGTTTGATTTTCACTCTAATTTTGCAGCATTTTAAGTGGGTCAAGAAGCTAATGTGGGAACTGCAGACCCTTCCAGGCCACCAGATCAAATCATGTTACATAAAGAAAGGGATGTATAAAAAGAGGTAATGATAGCAAAACAGAAGCAAACGAGGAGTGGGAAATATTCAGCAATGCAGAACCACGAAGAGAAAATACAAGTGTCTAATCCAGCAAGAAATTTAAAAGGGGATTTTTTTAGATTCTAAAAGCATGTAAAAAAAGAATTAATTAACATAGATAAATGTTAGTCCCTGTGATGCAGATAAAGGAGAAATAACAACAAAGGACAAGAAAGTGCAGCACCATTAAGCAAGCTCTCTGTTGATGTCTTCATAGTAAAATTCACAAACATCTCATACATAATGGGAACCAAAAATTCATTAATAATGTTGAAACAAAGAGATTGCTATTACAAAAGAAACAGTGTTTAAATAATTAATGGAAACAAAAGCTCGTTCTGGCAATCCTCTCCAACTCTTTCTCTACTACATCGATAACCGCAATGGTGCAGCTTCCTGTATCTGTGTGGAACACACCAGTTTTAATACAATTGCCAGCAACTTCCACCCTGCCCTCAAATTTACCTGAACTATTTCTGACACCTCTTTCCCTTTTCTGGTTCTGTCTATCTCTATCTCAGCAGACAAAGTATCCACTGGAACCTACTATCAGCCTGGGGTCTCTCACAGCTACGTTGATTACATCTCCTCCCACCACCTTGTCTCCTGTAAGGATGATGTCCCTTATCTCAGTTTCTCCATCTCAATCGGTTCTCAAGATGAAGTATTCTGTTCTAGAATTTTTGAAATGTCCTCCTTCTTTAGAAAAATAGCATTCCCTCTGCTGTAGTTGATGGAGCCCTCACACACATATCCTCCATTTCCTGCATGTCTCCTCTCATACTGTACTTTCCCCAAACAATACTGAGATAGAGCTCCTCTAGTCCTCAACTTTCACTCAACTAGCCTGCACATGCAACATAATTCCTTCACCACTTCCACCATTTACAACATGATCCCAAAACTAGCCACATCTTCTAGATCCCCCTTTTCAGCTTTCTGCAGAAACAAATCTCTCAGTGACTTCTTGGTTCACTCATCCATTCCATCCACCCCTCTTTATCCTGTCTCCTGACACTTTCCCCTGCAACTGGCAGGGGTGCAACACCTTTCTTTCTACTCCTCCTTCACCATAATTAATGAACATTAACAGCCCATCCAGGAGAGGAAGAGATTCACACTCAATCTTCTATATCGGGGTCTGCAAGTGTAGTTCTCAGCTTTCTCCCCTACCATGGTGAGGACAAGTGCACACCAGACTAGCAACCACTTTGGCAAATTTGGTAACCTACAACCCAATGGTTGGAACATTGAAATTTACAGTTTCAGACAGCCAGTATTCACTGTTTTTTGTTCCTACTCTCATCAGTCCACCCAGGATTGCATACTTGTTCATCTCTTCCATCTCTTCACCGCTCGTTACTCATTACCATTCCTGCCTGGCTCAATCCTCCCATCACCCACATACTCAACTACCCGTGTTTCTTCTCCTTTGGTTCACCTTTCCTATCCCCTCTTCACCTGGTTCCATCTGGTCATTATCCCTCCCTTATGTGTTTCCATTTATTACTATAAGACATAGAAACTGAATTAGGCCATTTGGCCCATTGAGTCTGCTTTGCCATTGAATCATAGCTGATCCTTTTTTCCCCTCCTTAGCCCCACTCCCCAGCCTTCTCCCCATAATCTTTGATGCCATGTCCAATCGAGAATGAATCAAGCTCTAACTTAAGTATACCCAACAACCTGGCCACCATAGCTGCCACAAAATCCACCCTCTGGCTAAAGAAATTTCTTTGTATCACTGTCTTAAATAGACACCCCTCTATCCTGAGGCTGTTCCCTTTTGTCCTAGACTCCTCCACCAAGGGAAACATCCCTTCCACATCTACTCTGTCTAGGCCTTTCAACATATGAATTGTTTCAATGAAATCCCCCTTCATCCTTCTAAATTCCAGTGAGTACAGACCTAGAGCCCAACATTCCTCATATGATAACCCTTTCATTCCCAGAATCATCCTTGTGAACCTCTTCTGAACCCTCTCCAATGCCAGCACATCTTTTCTTAGATAAAGAAGCCCCAAAGCTGTTCACGATACTCAAGGTGAGGCCTTGCCAGTGCCTTATAAAGACTCAGTATCACGTCCCTGCTCCTATATTACAGATCTCTTGAAATGAATGCTAACATTCCATTTGCCTTCCTTACCACTGGCTCAACCTGCAAGTTAACGTTCAGGGTGTTCTGCACAAGAACTTCCAAGTCCATTTGCAACTCAGATTTTTGGATTTTCACCCCATTTAGAAAATAGTCTGCACAGTTATTTCTGCTACGCAAGTGCATGACCATGCATTTTCCAACATTGTATTTCATTTGCCACTTTCTTGCCCATTCTCCTAATCTGTCTAAGTCCTTCTGCAGCTTACCTATTTCCTCAACACTACCTGCTCCTCCATCAATCTTTGTATCTGCAAACTTGGCAACAAAGCCATCTATTCCAACATCTAAATCATTGATATACAGAAGTGGTTCCAACACCAACCCTGGCGGAACACCACTAGTAACTGGCAGCCAACCAGAAAAAAGATCCTTTTATTCCCAGTCTCTGTCTCCTACCAATCAGCCACTGCTTTAACCATGCCAGTAACTTTCCTGTAATACCATGGGCTCTTAACTTGGTAAGCAGCCTCATGTGCGGCACCTTGTCAATGGCCTTCTGAAAGTCCAAATGGGCTGCATCCTCTTTATCACATCTACTCTTGTACTTGTAATCTCCTCAAATAATTCCAACAAATTCGTTAGACAGCATTTTCCCTGAAGGAAACCATGTTGACTTTGTCCTATCTTGCCTTGTGTAACCAAATACTCCATAACCTCATCCTTAACAATTGACTCCAGTATCTTCCCAACCACTGATGTCAGGCTAATTGGTCTATAATTTTCTTTCTGCTGCCTTCCTCCTTTCTTAAGGGAGTGACATTTGCAATTTTCCAGTCCTCTGGCACCAAGCCAGAGTCCAATGATTTTTGAAAGATCATTACTAATGCCTTCACAATCTCTAGCGCTACCACTTTTAGAAGTCTAGTGTGCAGTTCATTTGATCCAGGTGACTTATGTAATCCTTAGGTCTTTCAGTTTTTTGAGCACCTTCCTTCTTGTAATAGTAACTGCATTCACTTACAACACGCTGGAGGAACTCTGTTCTTAGCAAGGGCCTTACTTTTGTCCCCCTCCGTCCACACCTCAGTGAATTTTTGAGTTCCTCCAGCGTATTGTGAGTGTTGCTTTGACTCCAGCATCTGCAGATTATTTTGTGTTTACAACTGCATTCACTTCTCTTCCATCACAACCTACAATATCTGGCACACCGCTAGTGTCTTCTACAGTGAAAAAGGGAGCAAAATATTCATTTAGTTCATCTGTCATCTCCTTGTTCCCTGTTATTATTTCTCTGGCCTCATTTTCTAAAGGCTCTAAATCCACTCTCATCTCTCTTTTATTTTTTACATACTTTGAAAAGCTTCTACTATCCACTTTGATATTGTTTGCCAACTTGCTTTCATAGTTCATCTTTTCCCTCCCAATGATTCTTTTAGTAGCTTTCTGTAAAATTGTTAAAACTTTCCAATCTTCTATCTACCCCCTAATTTTTGCTTTGTCGTGGGCCCTCTCTTTTGCTTTTACAATAGCGTTGACTTCCCTTGTCAGCCATGGTTGTACTATTTTGCTATTTAAGTTTCTTCATTTTTAGAATGTTTCTTCCTCATTTTTCCCAAAAACTCAGGACATTGCTGCTCATCTACTTGCCAGCATCTACTTCCAATTTACTTTGGCCAACTCCTCTCTCATACCACTAGCATTTCCTTTACTTCACTGAAATATTGCAATGTCAGACTTAATTTTCGCCCTATCAAATTTTAGGTTGAGCTCAATCATAGGCATATCCCTACGGTCTGTACGCTACAGCCCGTGGTCTATGGTCTGTGGCTCCTAAGGGCTCTTTTACCTTAAGCTCCCTAATCACCTCCAGTTCATTTCATATAACCTAATCTAGTATAGCTGACCCCCTAGTTGGCTCAATGACAAACTGCTCTAAAAAGCCTTCTGATAGGCATTCAACAAACTCACTCATTTGAGATTCATTATCAACCTGATTTTCCCCAATTGATCTGCATGTTAAAATCTCCCATGACTATGATAACATTGTCCCTTTGACACACCTTTTTTATTTCCCATTGTTATCTATCAGTCTGTCTCTGTCTCTACTCTTTCCCCTCCTCCTCAACTTCAACACTCCACCTACCTCAATCTGCCTAATTTTTTCCTTTTTTCTTATATTTTCAACCAGCCTCTGTCTCAGCAACCTCCTTCATTTACCATCCCCCTCTCAACTTTTTCCTCACCCTCTGTCTCATTTCTAAATATTGGCTACCTCCCTTCTACACTCCCAGTCCTGATGCAGGCCTGAAATGTCATTTATGCTGCCTGAACTGATGAGTCCTTGTAACAGTTCATTTTTTGGTGGCAGGTCCTGTGGATTTGATAGTGTGCACCCAAGCATTTTGAAAGAGATGTTTGCAGAGACATTGGTTGACTTAGGTGTTCAAGAGTTTGGCTCTGAGTTTCTCATATATTTTCGATTTTAGTAGATTATTGTATGTTAGAGGATAAGAATCATTGCATTGCTAATTAACAAGTGATGAGGGAAAGATCAGTCTCTGTTGTCCACCACTGTTCACAGCCTTCAAATCACTAAAGCAACCCTCCACCATCACCCTCTGGCTCCCATCACAAAGCCCCATTCTTGGTACTGGCGTCCTAGCCTGTAGAAATAACCATTTCTCAATTTAGCATCTCTTATATTTTGTTCATTTAAAAAAGATTAAATATTCTTGTTACCTCCTCCACCTCCATGGATCTATTGCATCCATCCAGGACATTGTCGCAGTCATTCTACACTTAATGAATGATTTGGTCTTTCATTTACAGTGTTCCTAAAACTGGATTCAGTTCTCTGCCTGTGATTCTTGAATTCTTTGCCTATCTTTTTAAATTTAAAATAATATTACTTTATTTTATGGCTTTATTTTAGTGCAGACACATTTGCAGAGAACTACATACTTGAATTCGCTGCAAGCTGTGCTCATCAACTTCATTCAATGGTTTTACAACAGACCATTCCAGAAAATGGGAAAAAAAATAAACAGAAGGGGGTCTTGATAATTTTTTAATGCATAGTCACTGAGCAATATTTCTGGAAAACTATTCTCACAGAAAGAATGAAACTGTCTCATTCAAAACTGCTATTTTTATTTCTCAAATAAATGGCACACGCAGAAACAACCTCTACTTCTACAGCAGTGAGCTGTGAGACAGTTGCATAATCCACGCCTAATAGCTTCAAAACTAATTTGTACATTGTGACTCACTATTTATAAGGTCTTTCTCCACGGGGAACTAATCAACTGTTCACGATTTGGCTCTGCAGTATGAGGAAGACTGCATTCCTCCGTATTTGTCTAAGTGCATTGAATAAGAGGGTCTAAATTCATTGAACAAGAGGAACAATCTTCCTTGTTTGTTTCTATTAAAGAAATACATGTTTCCGTATTATCCATCTGCTCCATTCACTGATCATTATGCTCTCCAGCTGAACTGTTGAGGAAGCTGGAAAATCTAAATGCCATGCATGTCATTTGAGCAGCACAATTATTTCATCTTCCTGTCTTACCAATGTGGAACCAATGCCTGATAGAATCTGATTAAATGGCTCATTCAATTTGCCGCATTCTGATCTGGCAATATTTTCTCATAGTTTTCCCAAGGTAACCACAATTTAAATACTAAACAATTGTTCATTATGTCCACCCAAAGTTGGCACTTGCATTCTCCCAGTTTTTAAAATGCACTGCTTATTTGTATTGAAAAGCAGACTGTGATTATCCTGTGCTACTTATCTAAAGCACATCTTTCCACTGAGTGATTCCTTAGGAGGACAATTGGAGAATAGCATTGTAATCCTGGGTTCTAACAATTCTCTGGTGTAAACACTTCTTCTTCATAGCTCCTCTAACCCTCAGAACACTCAACTTCAACTAATAAATTCTACTTTTAGACATTTTATCTATGGAAATCTCTCCCTGTCTGTGCCCCTCATCATATTATATAACTCATTCTGCTTTCCCCACTTTCTCCTCAGCCCAGTGGATCCACAAACACACAATCTCTCTCTCTCACACACACACACACTCACACACAGTTATGAGAGGGTTGTCCATTTGACATAAATTCAAAATACATATAGGGCTCAAAATCCATTTCCCATTTCTGCTCTTTTTTGCAAAATAGTCAGCATATAAGCTTTTTTGCTCAGAAATACATTCAATATACAACACACAAACATGGCATTCGTTTCAATCAATGCAGAGCTTATCTTCTATTTGAGCCGCCATCTATCTAATTGAATTCCATCAACACCTTCATTTGCTTTTTCCCTCATTGGCTTATCTATCTCCCCTGCAAATTTATCCTCCCTGCAATCATATCTACAATCACTGCCCCAAAAGTGTCAAGAGCCATAAGATACAGAAACGGGCCTGTTGGCCCACCACATCATGGCAACCATGAAGTACCCATCTCTGGTAATCTCATATTCCAGTACTAGGAAACTCAAATTCTTGCTCAGAAACTTCTTAAATCTTGTGAGAATCGCTGCCTTCATGGTCCAATCAGACAGCATATTCCTAGATTTTAACAATCCTCTGGTGTAAACAACTCTACATCATATCATCTCTAAACCACATAGCACACACCTTGAACCAATACACTCTATTTTTAGACATTTTATCTATGGAACTATCTACCCTACCTGTAACCCTCATTATTTTATATAACTCATTCTGTTTCCTCTACCTTCTCTCATCCAGCAAAAATAAATCCAACCCATACGGTCTATCTTCATAAGTAAAGTATATATATAACCTGAGATCCCTTTATTCTATCTGGATTCTTATTTTCCAATTAATATGTGACTTCTTCATTTCTGAACAAAATATAATTTCTCATAAATATCTCTGTGGGAATTCACCTACCTACCGCAATTTTGTGACAATTAAAGTGCTGTTTTTTGACTGCAACTATAATCTCTAGTTTTCTAATTAGCAAGTCAGTCTCTGCCCTTGGCATCTGATGGAGGCTGAATTGGACTGGTGAAACTCTCTGGTTCCATCAGCTGCTTAAGTTTAGGGAAGACAATCTCCGAACCGCCAAACGTGAGATTGATGTGCAAGCCCCCCAAAACCTCCTGTTTGTGTGGATGCTGCATGATTCGTTACCCTGTTACAAGTAAGTACCACGAATTAACAGACAGTACACCACATACAATTTAAAGGTTTAGTTTTATAATTCTTAATTTGACTAAAGGATTAATAAAGAAAAAGCAATAAAAGAAGAAAATGGCCTATTTTAATGAAACGGTCTAACGTGCATAAGTTGGAGTTCACAGTTTCCCCTTCACCAATCCTCCTTCGATCTCCCCCGGGCTTCATCCAATCACAGCCCCGCTCTGGGTTGACTCCTACAACCTCACCTCTCCAGCAGCTTCTCTCTTCTCCCCCCAAAAAAACCCAATCCCAACCTTAATGTCCCTCACCAGAGAAACCTCCCCTTAATCCAGCCAGCCTAACTGGATGGCACACAATTCTCCTATCTCTTACCTTCAACAGTAACCCAACCAAGCAGCTAGCACAGACAGAACAGCATAGCAGAGAGAGAATATGAACCATGGTATTACACTAGTATCATATTTGGCCTAGAGTTGTCTTTCTGACTGCATATCTGCCCCATCACCAACCCTAGTAAATTTCACTTCCATAACATAAGATCATAAGACATAGCAGTAGAGTTAGGCCATTTGGCCCATTGAGTATGCTCCACCATTCAATCATGGCTAGTCCTTTTTTTTCCCTTCTCAGCCCTGCTCCCTGGCCTTCTCCCAATGAGCTTCGATGTCATGTCCAATCAAGAACCAATCAAGCTCTGCCCTGAATTAACCCAACAAACTGGCCTCTACAGCTGCCTGTGGTAATAAATTCCACAAATTCACCACCCTCTAGCGAAATACATTTCTCTGCTTCTCTGTCTTAAATGGATGCCCCTTTATCCTTAGGCTATGCCCTCTTGTCCTGGACTCCCCCACCATGGGAAACATCCTTTCCATACCTACTCTGCCTAGATCTTTCAACATTTGAAAGGTTTCAGTTAGACTCCCCCCCCCCCAGCCTTCTAAATTCCAGTGAGTACACACCCAGAGCTAGCAAACATTATTCATATGACAACCCTTCTGGAATCATCCTTGTGAACTTCCTCTGAACCCTCTCCACAGCATTTCTTAGATAAGGAGCCCAAAACTGTTCACAATACTCAAGGTGAGGCCTCGCTAGTGCCCTATAAATCCTCATCATCACATCCTTGCTCTTGTATTCTAGACATCTTAAAATTAATGCTAACATTGCATTTACCTTCTTCATCACTGACTGTACCTGCACGTTAACCTTTAGGGTATTCTGCACAAGGGCTTCTAAGTTCCATTGCATCTCAGATTTTTAGATTTTCTCCCCATTTAGAAAGTAGTCTGCACATTTATTTCTTCACCAAAGTGCATGACCATGCATTTTCCACCATTGTATTTTATTTGCCATTTTCTTGCCCAGTATCCTAATCTGTCTAAGTCCTTCTGCAGCCTACCCATTTCCTCATCACTACGTGCTCCTCTACCAATCTTTGTATCATCTGCAAACTTGGCATCAAAGCCATCTATTCCATCATCTAAATGGTTGATATACATCCTAAAAAGCAGTCTCAACACTGATCCCTGCGGAGCACTAATAGTCACTGGCAGCCAACCAGAAAAGGATCCTTTTATTCCCACTTGCTGTCTCCTACCAATCAGCCAAGGCTCGAACCATGCCTGTAACATTCCTGTAATACCATGGGTTCTTAACTTGGTAAGCATCCTCATTATATGATACCTTGTCAAAGGCCTTCTGAAAGACCAAATATATAACATTCACTGCATCCCCTTTATCTGTCCTACTTGTAGTCTCAAGGAATTCCAACAGGTTTGTCAGGCAAGATTTCCCTTAAGGAAACCCAGCTGACTTTGTCCTATCTTGTCCTGTCACCAAATACTCCATATCCTCATCCTTAACAATTGACTCCAACATCTGCTCAACTACTGAGATCTGGCTAACTGGTCTATAATTTTCTTTCTGCTTCCTTCCTCTTTTCTTACAGAGTGGACTGACATTTACAATTTTCCAGTCCTCTGGCACCATGCCAGAGTCCAATGATTTTTGAAAGACCATTAAATGCATCCACAATCTCTGCCGCTACCTCTTTCAGAACCCTAGGGTGCAGTTGATCTGGCCCAGGTGACTTACATACCCTTAGGTCCCATGTCCCATTTCTACCCCTTCCTTGCCTCACATCCTGCTGAAAAGCCTTATCCACACCTCTACGATCTTCGAACATGATTATGATAGCCTCTCTTGCTCTAATCTCCATTTTATTAAACTCATTTATAATTCTGCTGCTTGTGTCACTCTTCCTGCAGATACTGTTCACCCAGGTATTTGCTAGCCTTAATATGCTTGCAGTTAAATAATACCTCATTTTAAAAATTTGCTTTCTTCTTTTCCTTCCCCTATAGCCTCATCGTTATGTTTTCTGCATTGATATTCAGACCCACTACCTTCAGGATTAGGGCCATTTCTAACTAATGTACTTCTTGAACTTAAATACTTCATCTTTGGCAAATTTCCAGCTGTCAAGGATCTTAGTTCTCCAATTCCATCCTCACATGGCATGATGTCAAATTTTATTTGAATGCACGCATGTGAAATGCCATTGACAGTTTTACCATATTAAAGCTGCTAATTGTTTTTGTCCATATACACTCTGCTCTGTCTTGTTGCCAACTAGGCATCACTTATTTTACTTCAGCCCTTACTTTTCATGTTCTGGCGTTATCTATTAATCTATTCCTTGGCACACTATCAAAAGTCTTTTGTACAAGCAAGACTTCCCCTTTTGAAACTGTGCAGGTTATTCATCACGATATTTTTGGTTGCTGGCTGCTTTTCAATCCTTTTTTTTCCATGAGAGGGAAATCTCTGATTTTTCCTACAACCAACAAATGACAATGGTACGACGAGCATAGTCTTTCTTCATTTCTAATTTCTAATTATACTTCACCTGCAAATCTACTGGGGTCGACTATTGTGTCTGGTGTTCACGATCCTGCCTCCTCTACATTGGTGAGACCCGTCGTAAATTGGGAGACCTCCTCTCCATCCACCAAAAGTGAATTGCCCTGTGACAAACCAATTCCATTCCCGTTCTGACTTGGTGTTCCATGATCTCCTCTTGTGCCAAGACGAGGGCACCGTCAAGGTGGAGGAGCAACACCTTCTATACTGTCTGAGTAACCTCCAATCTGATGGAATGAATATAGATTTCTACCTCTGGTGAAAAAAAATTCCTTTCCCCCTTCTTCTATTCCTTACTCAGGCCTTTTAGCTCTTCTCACCTGCACACTTCTCACTTCCCCTGTGGATCCCCTACTCCATCCCTTCTCCTATTAGATTCCTTCCTCTCCACCCTGTATTTTTCCTATCCACCTGGCTTCACCTATTACCTTCCAACTATCCTGCTTCCCCTCCCCCACCTTTTTATTCTGGCATCCCCTTTCCTTTCCAGTCCTGAAGAGTGGTTTCGGCCCGAAACGTCGACTATTTATTCATTTCCATAGATGATTGCTGACCTGCTGAACTCCTCCAGCATTTTTGTGTGTTGCAAAGAACACCAGTCTTTGTGTTTGACTAATTCACTTAATGATTTTCTTTTCCTCATTTCAAACTGTGGCAATATCAGTTCCTATCTCACTACCTTGTGTCATATCCATCGGACCTGTGACCAAGATCAATAATGAAACAAAGTACTTATTTCACATTACACCCACTTTTCCATCAATGCTCCTTGTGGCGATAGGTCTTTAATTGTGAGGCTGGGAGAGCCACGGTCGAGTCCCCACATATTGCATGGAAGGCACTTTGCTGAAGTTTCCCTTCAGGCGTCTACGGCAGTCATGCTCATCTCAGCTGTGACAGATTAAAAAGCTGAAGGTATCGCATTGAACCTGCTTGCATTTGAATCTTAGTCTACCTTTCTTTATTAATCTTTTTATTGATTTAAAAGGAACATATACAAAGAGGAGAATTACCTCAAGTATATATATATATATATACATACTCTATCAATAATAATACAAACCGAGATTAAGATAGACACGATCAAAATCATACATATAGTTAAGCTAGTATAAAGTATATAATAAAATAAAGAAAACAGCAATTCTCCTCTTAACAGTTCATGAAGAGGAAAGAAAAAACATTGAATTTTAAATGAAGAAAAAAAAAACCACTACACTATATATAAAGTAAAAACAAAAAAAAGGGACTGGGCAGTCCATTTTGAGGGTACGACCAAAAAAACAGAAAGACTTTCTGATCAAGTCTAAAACTTCGAGAGAAAAAAAAATTGGAAGAGTAATCTTAGTCTACCTTTAGTGACCTCCAGTAAGTCCTCCTTTTGGAAGACATGCATTGAAAATGGCCTAAAATCATCAACCTTTAAGCAATAATCCCAGAAATTCCAATGACTCAACAACAGGCAGTGCCAAGTATTCGTTGTGCAGTATGGGGTCAGCTATTCTGTGGAGGAAGTGCATCATAGGTAAAAAAAAAGGGTTATGAGCAAAACAAAATTAAAAATTAATATCATAGGGCTTTATTTTTCTGAAGATACAGTATGTATATTAAGAGAAGGTTGCATAAGTTTATGGATGGGAGGGGTATGGTGGGCTACGATCCAGGTGCAGATTAATAGGTCCAGGCAGAATACAGATAGAGTAGTCTAGATGGGTCCAAGGGCCTGTTTCTATGCTGTAGTGCTCTATGACTTTATGACTCTATATTGTAAATGTAAGGAAAGTGGAAGGTAGGATAGAGTGAGGGAATGCAGAGCACATTTAACAAGGCACAGGCTTTCATTCTTTCCAAGATACAGTACTATTCTTCTTTAACAATTTTAATCAGTTGAACAATCACAGCAACAAAATGACTTCTTACTTGTCATAAGCTGAGTAACTCAGAATTAACTTTATATAATTTGAAATCAAGTCTAATTTTGAGACCAAAAATAAAATGAGCGCATTGAACTAACACAGATGGCGCTGGAAGGACCCATCAGGTTAGGCAGCATCTATGGAGGAAAATGCACAGTCGCGCTTTAGGTCAAGACCACTCTAACATCTGATACATTGCTTAGGTTTCAGCATCTACAGTCTCTTGCATCAGCCTATTGTACAGTGGAGTTGGCTCTATGATAGTCCAATGTCTGCTGTAACAATCTCAAGCTAAACAACTAATTTCGCATTATAAAACAGCAGATCCGTGAGTGAGATTGATTTCCTTCAAATGAACAGACTATAGTAATTCATTTTAAACAGAAAATTCAAACTTTATTTGCAAAATTAACATAGGCTTGAGTTAAGTGTGCCAGCTTCAGATTCATAGCAAATTCGCAGGGTCTTTACGTCAAGAATTTTCACCCGGAAAAAAGCTGCAAAATGCAGGTGAAAACAACAAGAAAAAGAACATGAGAGTGCTTAAGGCCACCATAAGCAAATACAAAGAACCACTTGCTCATTTTTATATCAACACTTTTAGTCTAATTTTCTTGAAATCCTCATCCGAGAGTGTCTGCTTAACTTATTTAAACTTATTTATAGCTTTCTTTACCTCTTTACCCTGAGTTAACTTACTTTTCATCTTCCCTCTACTTCTTTTCTCAATAATTTTGAATCTCTGACCTCCAGTTATTAACCCATTTGCAATAGGAAATATGTCAATCATCCTACCTCAATGTAAACCTCTACTGAGTCAGGTTATATTGGTATGTGTCTTACAGTATTTACTACATCCCGTGTTAGTCCAGTGGCCACGGTAAATTTTTGCAGCCTTTTCATTTCCAGTTCATTGCTACCTTAGGACCTCCATGGGGCACAGCAGTCCATTAATAGGAAGTAGACCAAAGGCAGTTGAAAGGACGGCCCTACCCACAGACTTCCCCTGATAGCTCATGTATTTGCTGTCGAAGTCCTTTTCACCATTTCCAAAAGTCTCAGAGTTCAGTGGTGGATCTAGAGGAGTACAGTGCCCAGAATTATCCTATGTACTCTAGCCAAAGCCCAAGCTCTAGTTCCAAATGTGGGGTTCCTCTACTTTCATTTTCTGTCCCACTACTCATGAACCCAATTAGCTTTTTAAATTGTATGTTATCAATATCCTCAATTTTAGAGATTTGTATCTGGGGTCTTCAAGTTTCTCCTGCTTATTTACCCTTTCCAATACTGTATTGTTTATCAAACACTATCTTTCTTTGTTAGTTGTAGCAAAGCCCACTGCCTCACTTTTGAAACTAAACCTTGCTCTCTCATTTCACCATTCTGTCTAAGGAGGTGCTCAGATCAAGTTTCCCAGCTTGTGCAGCTTAGCAATGCCGCCCACCCCCCACCCCCCACCCCCCCACACAGACATCTGAGTTTGAGTCACTTATAAAAGTTGAAAAGAAATGATACCAGAGAATACTCCTGCGAACTAGCTCAGTCTGAAAATGTTCTAGCTCTTTGCTTCCTGTCACTGCATGCACACCATCATTTCCTTCTATTTATTATTATTGACTCCAACTACATCTGGTAAAATGATAATAGAAATAAAAGGTGCAGCCAAGAAGAAATAATGAAAAGTGCATTTTCTTGCAGATGGAGAGCGAGCTGATGTCCTCAAGACAATGAGCAGATGTAAGAGCTTAAACAGAAGGGGAATCTTTCTGGACTATGACAAAGCAGAATACTTTATCACAGCGGATGTTAAGGGACAAAAACTGGGAGATTGGTAGCCTATTGTAAAGGGAAATTGATTAGCTCATAAATAAAGCAGAACAAGGACGTCAATGGAAAAGTGGATCATCTCAGACTGTGAAACAACCCAGGTACAATTGAAATAAAAAGACCCAATGAGGGGCAACTTTGGAATTCACTCCACATCAGATTCTTGTTTTCATTGATGGATTGGTTCTGATTTGATCCATGAAGTAATTAACAAAGACACTGTTTCATGGGTATGAGATGTTGAAATATCCCAGTTATTCCTGCACTTCTTGTTTGTATTATCTGCTTCTCCTGAGGTCATGCCTGCCCATGGAAAGCACGTTTTTAAATGAAATCATTCAGAATTTCACATGATTAAGTGTTCAAATCTTTTGAGTCATTTCCCAGATTTACAGATTTCCCAGATGTAAAAGAACGGAGCCTGACTCTTGCAACTACTGCAGCCTACCAGGTAGCATTCCGGAGACCACTCACCTGGAGCTTCCTCCTGCAATGCTTGGCATCTGGCATTCCATCATTCATCAGTACATCCTGATGAAGACTACCAACAATCAGTAATGTTCTTCCTTTAATTCTTTGATGTGAATTAATAAGGACTATTTTTCTGTGTAGAAATTCTTATTTTATAAGGATTCTATAAGGATACCTCAGCCTGCACCCTGCCTTTTGCAGCTAGATCCTGGACTTCCTGTCGGATTACCGGCAGGTAATAAGGATGGGCTCCCTCGCCACTGCCTCTCCGACCCTCAATACAGGAGCCCCCTAGACTGTGTCCTGAGCCCCCTCATCTACTCCCTATATACCCATGACTCTATTGCCATGCATAGCTCCAATCTGTTGATCAAATTTGCAGAGACACGACATTGATAGGCCTTATTTCCAATAATGATAAGACAGCCTGCAGAAGAGAAGTCAAAACCCTGACTCAGTGGTGCCAAGGAAACAACCCCTCCCTCAATATTGAAAAAACGAAGGAGATGATCGTGGACTACAGGAGGAACAGAGACAGACTGGCCCTATCGACATCAATTGGGCTGTAGTTGAGGGGGTGAGTAGTTCCAAGTTCCTCAGCGTACACAACTCACCTGGACTGTACACACTGGTTGTACAGCACAACAGCGTCTCTTTCACCTCAGACAGCTGGAGAAGTTCGGTATGAGTCCCCAAGTCCTCAGGACTTTCTACAAGGCCACCATCGAGAACATCTTGACTGGCTGTGTAATCACCTGGAATGGGAACTGTCACAGGGTACTGTAGAGAGTGATGCGGACAGCCCAGCACATCTGTAGATGTCAACTTTCCTTTATTCAGGACATTTACAGCAGCAGGTGCATAAAATGGCTTGGAGGACATCAGGACTCCATCCACCCCAACCACAAACTGTTACAGTTGTTTCTGTCTGGCAAACAGCACCACAGCACACAGGCCAGGACCAACAGGCACTGGAACAGCTTCTTTCACCAGGCCATCAGATTTACTAATACACATTAATCTGATTGCATATCTGACTGTATATATATGGGAATCCAAAGCAATTACATATACAATTTTAGTGTTTGGACAATATCCTCCCATATTTCCCCTCTTTATTGCTTGTACCTTGCGACAGAGACACAACACAGAGATTTTCACTCCCTTGGATGTAAAAAAGTAAAATAAATTAGATAAGTAAATAGATTTACAAACAAAATTTCTTTGTTCAACCTCCATATTTCTCTGTTTCTTCATACTTCCAGCAGCAGTTAACATAAATCCCATTCAACTATTCTTCCTCATCTGTGCATGTTAGCATATTCATCCAGTCAGATGTCAGTGAACACTGGTGCTTGCTGTACCTTGGGCTTAAAACTGTGACTGATACACACTGCCTTTGCCAGTGATACCCAGATCCTATAAGTGAATGTAAAATACAGACAAATATAAAATTCATAAACCAAGATAGAATAGGGATGAAAATGACAGGCTTTGATGAACAAACTAAGATGTTAACTACTTCTCTTCCTATTGAAGCTGCCTGACCTGATGTGTTTCTAGCATTTTATCTTTTTGTCTTACTTGCCTCATACACTGGGGTGCTCTCTCTAGTTACATGATGAGGTAACCGTAGCCTTTGACCAGGAGCAGATGTCGTCAGGGGATGCCCAACCTTCATAGAGTGTTTCAACCCTTAACCATTACTCTCTCCAGTTAGTGGGTCATCAGTGCCGGCCAAGTCACTGCCCATCTGCTCCTGACTTCCAACTCAACTCCTCTTGCCTGCTCCATATCCAGCAAAAGGCTCTTTCTGCTTCCTCCCCCATACTGCGAGCTGCTTGATTCTTGTACTTTTCATCAAGACACAACACAGACAGCAACCTCCATGCCGACCTTGCTGGGAACCCGTTATAGCTGATCTCCACAGGGAATAGTCGCATCTGCCATCCTTTGTCCCTGTACTCCTGGACTAAGGACTGGTACTTTAGGGCCTTTCCCTTGTGAGCCTCCTCACATCTTTCCTCCCATGGTACTATGAGCTCCACCAGGATGATTTTCTTGTCTTCCGTGGACCACAGTACCATGTCTGGTTGAAGTGTAGTTTGTACCACCTCCGGTAACCGCACCTTCCTCCCCATATCGACCTTCATCTCCCATGTTTCGGCAGCTTGCAGCAGATTGGATTGTATCTAGCATTTTATATTTTTATCTTATATTAATATAAGATAATATCATGATAGTAGATATTCATGACATGTGCTGTATAAATAATGGTGCACAATAGTGTTCCTAATCAAAATAAACTAGGATTTCTACAAATTAGCCAAGATTCATTTACATGCCAGCATGTCTGAAGCCCAATAAAAAAGATTGAATTATGGGGAATGCATAAAAGCAGATTTCAGAAGTAAAAGCTGAAGAATATCTCGTCAATTTTGACCATAAAATAATTGCCAGTAACTCAGCACTAATGATAGATTTTACCTGAAATTCCTGTGACAGTACTGACTTCCCAGCTCTCAGGCTGTGCTTACCTGGCACAGTTACATCAAGGCCCATTGAAGTGCATGAGAGAAAATGGCTACCAGGTGAAAGGTCACTAGTTTTATTTTTCCTTCCAATTGAATTTTGGTGTGTGAAAAAGATTTGATTCTATTAAATGTATAAACTAGATGATCAGCAATTTTTTCAAAGCTTTTTTTAAGTAGGTCTCAAATGCTGGTGAATATTTGTGAATGTTAAAAATATTAACTGTCTTTCAAAGACTGACAACAGCAGTAGCTTCAATAATTGTCAATCTGGGAGCTGGGCTTCACTGGGTTTCAAAGATGTCACCTGGATACAGCCAAAATTTTGTGCTGAGACAATCGCTACACTGTTCTCTGGGGCACGAATGCCCTGGGAGCTGGGTTCCCAGTGGAACACTGTGCTCTGGGCTGTACTGTAACAAACAGCAGCTGGTGGAAGAGGATCTAAAGTAATATTTGAGGAGGGCAGAAAATTGAAAATAAACAGTTTTCAGATACGTTTGATTTTTAAGGTTTGAGGATAGAATTTGAGAAATAAAATAGACAATAGTATTGTCAAACAGAGATGTATTATGGAAAAAAAGATTTCCTGTGTTTGCTGGGAGGTTGTAATGAGGTGGGACGAATAGTCAAAATCTGATGAAAAATTATAATAGGAATAAACAGGCAAAATTTGTATATCAATGAGAAATGAATTTCAACATAGTTAAGTGTGAGTTCAGAAAAGTAAGAATTTCACATATTGATTGCATGAAAGGAATCTAAATAATGCAATGTGGAGAAATATCTGTGAACACAAATCAGCGAGGCAGGGACATGCACTCAATGGCCATTTTATTAGGCACGCCTGTACACCTGCATCTTAATGCAAATATCCACTGTGGCGGCAACTCAATGCATAAGAGCATGCAGGCATGGTCAAGAGGTTCAGTTGTCATTCAGATTAAACATCAGATAGGGATGAAATGAGATCCAAGTGATGTTGATCATGGAATAATTGCTGATGCTGGATCAGAAACTGCTGATCTCCTGGGATTTTCAGACACATCAGTCTCAACAGTTTACAGAGAATGGTGCAAAAAACAAAAAACATTCAGTGAGCGGCCAATCTGTGGACAAAAATGCTTTGTTAATGGGAGAGGTCAGAGGAGAATGCCCAGGCTGGCTGGTTCAAGCTGACAGAAAGGCGACAGTGATTCAAATAACCACATGTTACAGCCGTGGTGTGTAGAAGAGCATCTGTGAACGCACAACATGTAAAACCTTGAAGTGCACGGGCTACAGCAACAGAAAGCCATGTGTACACTCAGTTCCAACTTATTAGGTAAAAGAGGTACCTAGTCAAGTGGCCACTGAGTGTAGGTAGTATAGCTATGAAAAGATCTAAGTATCTAGATTTTTTTTAAAGAATTGAATTTGGAGTGGTTATGCTGAACTTATTTGAACTTCAGAGAGCGTAATTTACATCTTGTTGAATGTAATCGATGTACAGGTACTGTAGAGAGAGGGAATTTCAAGAAGGATATAATATCATCAATATTGTATCACTGAGGAAATAATGAACAACCTGGGTCTCTTTACAACTGGAAAAAAGGCTGAGGACAATATGATATCTATGATCATCATAGATATGATGGAAAAGCTCCCCAATTTTAAGGAGGAATAAAACTAAAGTTATCACTTGAGAAATTAATTAGGGAAGTGAGAAGCAACTTCCTTACATAGAAAGGAATGGGAATGTGAAAGTCTCCCCTTTGGGGAAAGAATTGAGTGAAGCTTAGTTAAACCAAATGTCCCTGTTCTTTATTTAGCACATGATTCCATGGAAGCATTTAGAAAAAGAAGCAGAAAAGTGTAAGACATAGGAGAAGAAGCAGGCCATTCGGCCCATTGAGTCTACTCCTCCATTCCAATCATGGCTGATTTCTTACCCCTCTCAATCTACAGCTCTCATCCCATAACCTATGGCACCATTACTAATTAAGAACCTATCAATCTCCAGTTTAAATATATCCAATGAATTGGCCCCCATAGCTGCCTGTGGCAATGCATTCCACAGATTCATCACCCTTCGGCTAAAGAAAGCCTCCTTATCTCTTTGCTTAAGAGATGACCCTCTATTCTAAGGATGTGCCTTCTTGTCCTAGACTCACCCACTAAACGAACCATCCTCTCCACAACTACTCTATCTAGGTCTCCAGCGAGTACGGTAGAGGGTCAGAGTCATCAAATGCTCTTCGCACATTAATCTTTTTTTTTCCAGCATCATTCTCATGAACCTCCTCTGGCCCCTTTACAATTCCAGCACATCTTTTCTTAGATAGCGAGCCCAAAACTGCTCATAATTCTCCAAGTGTGTCTAACAAATACACAGACGGAATATAAGGTGTTGTTCCTCCAACCTGGGTAGCCTTCAACCTGATGGCATGAACATTGACTTCTCAAACTTCCGCTAATGCCCCACCTCCTCCTCGTACCCCATCTGTTATTTATTTATATACACACATTCTTTTTCTCTCTCTCCTTTTTCTCCCTCTGTCCCTCTCACTATACCCCTTGCCCATCCTCTGGGTTCCCCCTCACTTTTCTTTCTCCCTAGGCCTCCTGCCCCATGATCCTCTCATATCCCTTTTGCCAATCACCTGTCCAGCTCTTGGCTCCATCCCTCCCCCTCCTGTCTTCTTCTTTCATTTCAGATCTCCCCCTTCCCCTCCCACTTTCAAATCTCTTACTAGCTCTTCTTTCAGATCATTTTGACGAAGGGTCTCGGCCCGAAACGTCGACTGTACCTCTTCCTAGAGATGCTGCCTGGCCTGCTGCATTCCCCAGCAACTTTTATGTGTGATGCTTGAAATTCCAGCATCTGCAAATTTCCTCATGTTTGCAAGGCTAAACTTTGCAGTTTTAATGGCATTGGAACAGTCGGTGTCTGCCATCAACATACAATCCAGCTGATGATAATCGTAATAATAACAATTTATTTATATGTCACTTTTTATACGAATGATATAGTTCAAAGTGCTTTACAATGGGATAAAGTGTAAATATTAAAATAAAATGATGTCAGTTAAAAGCAAGGTTAAATAAATAGTTTTAGAGCTGGTGTTTAAAAATGTCAGCTGAGTCTGCATTCCTTATAGTTTTTAGTATTGTGTTTCACAGTTTAGGAGCTTAGTTGAAAAAAGCTGACCTGGCTTTTGTCTTGAGGGAGATTGTTTAAATTTAAGAGAGTGGCATAAGAAGACCTGAAAGATAGAGCAGCATCATGAAATGAAGGAGATTCTGTGATGCACTCTGGTCCCAGACCATTGAGAGCTTTAAAAACAAGCAATTGACACCAATACAGAGTATTGAGGACGGATGTGATGTGCTCCCTAATCCTGGTTTTAGTTAAAAGTCTAGCAGTGCCATTCTGAATGATAACTTATAGAACATGCACACACATAGCTGTGTGTCAAAATCCAGATGCTGCTGAGAATTTTATTTTGATCCTGCACAGGGTGAGCTATTGCAGCTCTCCGAGTATCAGCAGTGAATTGATCAAAACTTCAATTTCTTATGAACTATTCTTGACATGGAAAAACAAAAGCAAAATGTTTCAGTGTGTTCAACATGTTGAACTGGAGTTTTGAATGATGTACTTAATAGTTACTGTTTCTCTACTTTTGTAGGGAAGAAACTGAAGATGTGGATTGTCATAATCTCTGAAAAATAGTTCAATTTTGGTACATTTGTAAAATAATGACAATAAGTTCCCTTTTTCACATTTTCTGTTATTTGAGATATTTCAGCTTTTTTCCTCACTGCCATGAATGCACTCTGATCTTTACCTTATCCTGACAAATTATTTAAAGATTGTTCTTTTTACTTTCTTGTATACTGTTTGTGACTGTAACCCTTCAATACCTCTGCTGGATGGCATCACTGTTGCTGGATTCCAGAGGTATTCTGTAACTATAAGCTGACAGCAACAGAAGGCCATAACTAGAGAGATCTCTAACTGAGGCTGCTTCCTTCAAAATCACCAAAAACACGATGCAAAATCCCATCTCTGTTAGAATGAAATACAGTTTCTTCTTCCCTTTACTATTCTTGAAGTTTGCATTTTCCATTATAAAACATAAATATGTAATTTACAATTACCTTGAATTAAGATATACATATATGCAGCACACATAATTACAGTGTTATCAGCAATAGTATAACAATTAAATCTTCCATTTTTCAAAGAATCATATTCTTTAGTGGTAGGAAAAAGTCAACTGAGCAATTTAAATTAATTATATCAACAAATGATGCACATAATTAGATCCGGTTTATCTATTAAAATATAATGTATTTACCTATGCTAATGTGGGAGGTAAATGGCTGTTAAATAAAATGGTGCAGGAGATTTGAAGAAATTTACAGAGACTTATCATTGCTTCTGCATTCCTTTCATTAAAATTCCTGCACCCGTTTTGCCCTAGCTCCAATAGGTCATATTTATTCGTGGCCTCCAACAGGGTGCAAACTGCTCATGCTTCCAGTTAAAACTCCTTGTTCTTGTTTTCAAACTCTTTTGAGCTTGCTTCTCAGTTTGGTAACCTCTTCCTGCTCTATAACCCAGCAATATTTCTGTACTTTATCCAATACAACCATTGTGAACATGCCTGGTTTACACTACTCCATTATCCACAACTCTGCTTTCACAAAAAGGATCAACATATCTACACCTATTAAAATTTAGTGACCCAGTGAAAAAAGATTTTTGAAAATATTCCTGAGAAATGACCTGAGTTATTTTTGGATGAACCTATATTCACTGCAGTTTGGAAGGCTTCAAGGAAAACATAATGAAACATAGAAGATTTGGAGTGTGTTTGGCAGCACTGTATCATCAATGGATACCCCTTATCAGACAGCATCCACCCTGGGGTCAAGCATAAGCACATAACCTGTTACAACATATCCAGCTCTGGTCCAGGGGATACTGATATGAAAGATCATCAAAAGGGTCACTCACCTTGACAAGTCAGTTATAATTCATGCCCTACCCTGCCCTGAATTTCCACTTATTTCTGAACCCGATAGATTTTAGCGATGTTGACGCCCAAAATTCTCAGATATTTTTCTCTGAACACGTGACATACTGATGAGAGCCCTTCTCCGCTAGCTCCTTCTCCTTCTTGCAGTTTGCCTTGCTCTGTGTGCCCTCTGTGCATGAGGCACTTCAAGGGAAATGCTTACAACTAGAGCATTTCCTTGGAGTTTCCAGTTTGGGCAGAAATCATCAATAAAGCTATTCAATATATGAAGGCTTACACAATCAATAAACTGTAAAAGAAAACCTTGTGCTTGGTTAAGCAAAACCAAGAGATTGTTAGTTCAGCATTAAACTTTAAAGATGCATTGTCACATTGTTAATTGATGCTGTGATCTGTTGGCTCCCTGTTCCCTTACGAGATAATCCCTATATGTCTGCTAACACCCTTAACGATAGTGCATCTACCCGGGCTGAAGCCCATTGACACCATTTTGCTGTTTGAAGAACACTGTCAAGCTGAGTTTCCTGTTGCAGGGATTTGGTGAGATAAACTCGAAGTAGGAAACAACTGCTCAGTAATGATTACATTTCTTTTCATCTCTTGCCTTCTTGTAAACTGGCCCAGATTTTCTGAGTCAACATAGTTTCTCACCACTGTCTTAATGTAATCCTTTAACGCCACCTATTTTTCCATTCCGCTTCTCCTTCTCAGAAGGAAGTTCAGCTTCTGACATCAGTCAGCTCACAGTATCTTTCTGATGGCTGTTAGATTATGCAAGTATATTTCAATTTATGCCTTCAATGCATCTATAATTGCAAATGTTTCATTAATTCCAATAAAGCCTTTAATTTTCACTTATTATTTTCCGACTTCATTGCACTTTTCCAATTGTCTGCCTAAATTGTACATATTTCTAAATTCCTCAACATCTGAACCATGCTTCAGCTACTGACATTTTCTTCAAAATAACTAAAGAACAAGTAAATTTCCATCATTACTGAGGGTCTGTGTACCATCTACAAAATGTGCCATGGTTATATTCCCACAGAATTTTGCAATCCTGCAGATTTCTCCCACCAGGATTTGCATGAGAACACAAGCTCTCCATGTCATTACTTTACTCAACTACTTCAAGACTTGATTTTGGAAATGTCTCACATATTCTTTAGCACTGCTGACTCTAACTTGAGAGACTTCCTACCCAGAAGCATTGTGGGCACCTTCACCTTCAAAAAAAGAGTCTTCACCACCAGCTTCTCAGCTGTAATTCGGGAGGCTTTACCAGCGATGCCCTCAATCCCCACAAATAACACAGGCATTTTTCAAGAAAAACACAGACAGCAAAACCAAACCTGACAATCTATAAATAACATGCAGTCTATCGCGACACACAGCAGTACCCTACAAGTAATATGAAAATTCCTGAATGTAATCAAAATATTTAGTGAGGTGTTATTCTAATTAGAAGAAAATTCTCATTAGATTCAACACTTGAACTGTGCAATTATTTTGAGACACATGTAATCTGACTGAATACACCATGCAGCAGATTTTTATTATGTTGTGCTAATTAACTTTTAAATACATTATCTATAATTACCAAAGCTATATTCCACTTCCCTCTCCAATGCTAAGCTGTTTAAATGATATGGGCAAATAAACTTAAGGTGACTTTGGTAAGAGTAGTTCGTGATTTTGTTGTTAGGGATTCTCTTAGAAGGAATGAATTTCTCATACAAATGGAGGGTGCAATAGTTTGATCTAAAACCAGTGTATTATGCTTAAAAAAGGGAGACTACAATGACAGTTGAGGAGCACTGGAAGGTTTCAAAGAAATTTTAATGGTGCTCAACAGAAGCATATTACAATTGAAAGCAAGAACAGTAAGGATGAGGAGAGACAGCCTTAAATAACTAAGGAAGTAAAAAAAAAGGCATCAAACTAAAAGCTCATGCATACAAAGTGAGTGAGAGAGAGAGAGAGTGAGAGAGTGAGAGAGAGAGGGTGTGAGAGAGTGAGGGAGGGAGGAAGAGAGAGTGAGGGAGAGGGGGGAGAGAGAGAGAGAGAGCTCACTATGGTACCTACTGTAAGACTTTTGTACAGTTCTATAGTAATTTTACATATTCCTACAGTACAGTAAAAAAAACAAATTTCACAACGTGAGAGTGACAATGAACTTGGTTCTGAAGTGGGTCTCTATTGTGGACTGAGAGTGTGAAGGAGGCAGGGAAAGGGGAAATCATGGTTGGGAAAAGGGGAGAGAGACATTCTGGAATGATCAATAAACCAATTGTTTGGAATCAAATGGTCTCACCTCGTGTCACAGGGCTGGGTGTGTCTGCATCCACGCCACCCTCCCACCCTTGGCTCTCCTTGTCTGCCACCTGTCGCACATCCCTCCCATGATGCCCTTCCCTTGCCATTCCCAACATCCTTTGCTCCTGCCAGATTTACAAACTCACTCTTTGCTCCAGTTGACAAATACAGTACTGTGCAAAAGTCTGAGGCACCTTAGCTATATGAATGTGTTTAAGACTTTTACACAGTACATAAATGGTGGAAGATTGCAGCATGCTGTTTTGCAGAGTAACTTCAGAGTGTTTCTATTGGTTTGCAATAGTTTATCATGAAGGTAAATGGAATGTTGGCCTTAATTGCTAGAGGGATTGAATTTAAGAGCAGGGAGCTTATGCTGCAACAGTACCCGGTACTACTAGGGTACTGCATGCAGTTCTGGGTTCTTTACTTGAGGAAACATATACTGGCTTTGGAGGTGGTGTAGAGGAGGTACATCAGGTTGATTCTGGTAATGTGGGGATTAGTTTATGAGGAGAGATTGAGTTGCCTGAGACTATATTTACTGGATTATACTCACTGGACTTCAGAAGAATGGGGGGATCTTATAGAAACATATAAAGTTATTAAAGGTAGAACTTATGGAAGTTCAAGGTTCAAAATAATATGATAAATGCAGGAAAGTTGTTTCCACAGTTAAGTGAGACTAGAACTAGAGGACATAGCAAGGCTATGTAACGCTCAGTTATATTGGCTTGTATATGTCTAGGGGAAATCCCACCCAGCACCTGCCTCAACGCTTCCCACGGGGTCAGTTGCCACCCGAATCAATCCCAAACATTAATCATCAGACAGCACACCCAGTATGTTTTACCACGTATACTTTATAGATATTACTAAGTCTATGACATTAATATAAATTCGGAAAAGGAAGTAATGAAAAAAAAAGGTGCCAAGACTTATCAAAGTCCAAGTTCTTCGTGTGCAGCCGTTGGAGCTCAATCGATTCCCAATGACCACCCAGATCCTATCGACTTACGGTTCAGGACCACCCGAAGTGACCGACCGGAGCCTTTCCGCACGTCCGCCGTCCTCCCCGTCTCTCCTCCGACTCCCCGTCTCTCCACCATCCTCCCTGTCTCCCCTTCAACTCCCCATCTCTCCTCCGACCCCCTGTCTCTCCTCCGACTCCCCGTCAAAACCCCGTCTCTCCTCCGACTCCCCACCAAAAACCCCCGCACGTCCACCATCCTCCTCCTCTCTCCTCCGACTCCTTGCCAAAACCCCGTCCGCCGTCCACCCCGTCTCTCCTCCGACTCCCTGTCTCTCCACTGTCCTCCTCATCTCTCCTCCGACTCCCCGTCTCTCCTCCGACTCCCCGCCAAAACCCCATCCCCAGTCATATGAGACAGCATTATCATCCGAAAAAAAACGATACATGAACACCCACTGGCTAATAACACCCTGCTGTCTGTATTAACCCAAGCAAATGTCTAGCTAGAGACTTTCTCAGTATTTAACATAACAAAGAAGCATTCCCCAGTATAACATAATAAAGAAGCCATTTTAAATTTAACATACAAAAAAGAAAGACTCCGTACACTTGTAATAAGCTCTTCAGGTCTGTGTGAGGTGCTGGAGAGTGTGGTATCCCTATCTTTTTAGAGCACCTGAATTGTTTAAAATTGTTGTTAATGACACTCATTATTTGGTAAGTGTCCCTTGCGTTTTTCTTGAGCGACTCACTCTTTGTAATGCAGTCTCCTGGCACCTTCTGTTCGAACTTGTTAAGTTTATTTTGATGGGCTCAGTGATTCCGTGTTACTTGTGTTATATAAACAGATGCCTGATTAGCACTTATCTCAGGGTTCTAGGTTTGAGACTGTTACTTCTTATGGTGTTGCTCAGCCGAGCCACTGATGTTCTTTTGGAAGTATTATGAATAAACTCTCATCGCTGTCTCTATGTCGGACTCTATCTTTCCTCTGCCGTTGGGTTCTGATATTGCTGGCGCACATCGTGTCAAACATCAAGATTTGGGGGGAATAGATTTAGGACACAGATAAGGAGAAACTGCTCTTTCCAGAGTAGTGAATCAGTGGGATTCTGCCCAGGGAGGCAGTAGAGGCTACCTCATTCAATATAATTAACATACAGTTAGACAAATTTTTGCAAAGCAGGGGAATTAAGGGCTATGAGGAAAAGACAGGTAGCTGGAGTTGAATGCATGACCATTTTCACCATGATCTCATAGAAAGGCAGAGAAAGCTTAATGGGCCAGATTGTCTACTCCTGCTCCAATTTCTTAAGTTCTTATGATCGTATGATCTTATGCAGTATTTCAAGGGAAACAGACATGGAATGATTCAAAACCACAAACAGGATTCAATGCACAGCTAGCTGTCCGGAGCCAACTGCTACCATTTTGACAGAAGCCGAGATTTCTATGACCAGCGCATCTAGTTGGAATGAATAGCAAGTTCTTTCATCAATGCAGATTATTTGTGGGGGGGATGGGGGGGATGGGGGGGATGGGGGGGCAGGCTGATATAGTCTGTAACTTAATCACCTATTTCTGAATACTACAGAGCTGGTCACCAGCAGGAGAAGAAAAGTCAAGGTAAGTTTTATAATTAGAGTACATATACATCACCACATACAGCCTTGAGATTCTTTTTCCTGTGGGCATACTCAGAAAGTCTATAGAATGGTAACTATAACAGGATCAAGTAGAGCATAGAAGACAACAAACTGTGCAAATGAAGGTGGACACAATCTGTTTCCTGATGGTTCAGTTAAAAGTACTCTTCTGAAACTGCATCTGACAACTGTTGAGGAAATGCTGGCAATGTACTCAAACCTAGCAACAAAATTTGACACAATGTACTCCAACTCTTCCCAAAACCTCTGGCCCACTTCCTTCGACAGATACTCTAACAGTGTAGGAGAATTCTATGATGTGAAAGTGGTTGGATGAAGTACAGAGACCAGGACCATAGTCCAAGGATTTAATTGCAATGATGATGGTTGTGAATGATGTAGCTTGGGTTAGGAGTGTATGGCTAATAGGAAAGATGGTACTTTCCACTAAAAATTAATTGTAGAGGTGAGGTATGGATCAAGATTGCGTCTATGCCCATTATGGTTTGAGTGCAAGGTGAGATACAGCAACATATATTTTCAAAATATTTTGCTTATGGTTTGCAGTGGTCTCTTCAGGAGCTGATCTTTAATGGCACATGGATCTTTATTTTTGATCTGCCGAGTTATCTGCCTGGAATATACACCTGCTCGTTAAAGCAAATACCTAATCAGCTAATCATGTGACAGCAATTCAATGCATCAAAACATGGAGACATGGCCAAAAGGCTCAGTTGTTGTTCAGACCAAACATCAGAATGGGGAAGAAATGTGATCTAAGTAGCTTTCACCATGGAATAATTGTTGCTGCCAGATGGGTGGTTTGAGTATCTCAGAAGCTGCTGATCTCCAAAGATTTTCAGGCACAACAGTTTCTAGAGTTTGAGTATCTGAGAAGCTGTTGAGTACTTGAGAATATCCAGGGATTTTCATGCACAACGGTCTCTAGAATTTGCAGAGATTGGTACAAAAAGCAAAACACATCCATTGAGCCTGGTTAATGAGAGATGACAGAGGAGAATGGCCTGAGTGGTCCAGGCAGACAGTATTGCACAGTAACTCAAATAAGCATGCATTACAACAGTGGAGCGCAGAAGACATCACTGAAAGAACAATGTGTCAAACGCTGAAGTGCATGGTCTACAGCAGAAGACAAGACTGGGTTCCACTCCTGTACCTAATAAAGTGGCCATTGAGTGTACTTGCAATTCTTTTATCAAGTGTACTGCATTTAGTACTCATAATGTTGTTTCATCTACAATGGAGAGACCAAAAGCAAACTAGTTTGTGGAGCACTGCAATCAATCCTTAGAAACAAAGCTGAGCTTTCTGTTGCATTTTACTTTAAATTCCCATCTCACTTTTCTCCTTCCTCTCTACACCATCCTGCAGTATTATAATGAGACCTAATCTAAGCTTGAGGAACTTCATCTTCCATGTGCCTTGCTGCAGTCTTCTGCAGTCAATATTGAATCCATTGTTTTCAAGTAACTCACTTTGCCTTGTATCAGGAAAAGAATCAGAATCAGGTTTAATATCACTTACATATACCATGAAATTTGTTGTTTTGTAGCTGCAGTACCTTGCAATGCATAATGATAAATACTATAAATTACAATAACGGTGGACGTAAGAAAAAATTAAATAAGTAGTACAAAAAGAGAGGAAAAATAGTGAGATAGTGCCCATTCAGAAAACTAAGGTGCCTAAGACTTTTGCACAGTACTAAAGGTAACAACGCTGCTCATAAAATTGAGTGTGTGTTTTCAGGCTCCTGTACCTCCTGCTTGATGAGAAGAAGGCATGTCCTGGGTGATGACGGCTCTTACTGCCTTTTTGAAGCATTGCCTTTGAATGGTGTCCTGGGTTCTGGGGAGACTAGTGGCCATGATGGAGTTGGCAGAGTCTACAACTTCCTGCAGGTTTTTCCAATCCTGTACAGTGGCCACTCCATTCCAGATGGTGATGCAACTAGTTAGAATGCTCTGTAGAAATTTGGGATTGTCTTTGGTGACGTAACAAATTTCTTCAAACTCCTAATAAAATTATAGCCACTGGGTGACTTGCTTTGCAACTGTATGGATATGTTGGACTCAGGACAGATCTACAGAGATGTTGACACTCAGGAACTTGAAACTGCTCACCCTTTACACTGCTGATTGCTCGATGAGGATTGGTGTATTTTCCCTCAACTTTCCCTTCCCAAAGTTCACAATCAATTCCTTGGTCTTTCTGATGTTGAATGGAAAGTTGTTCCTGCAACACCACTCAATCAGCTGATCTCTCTCTCTCCTGCATGCTTCCTTGTCACTATGTGAAATGCTACCAACAATAGTTGTGTCATCGGCAAATTTATAGATGGCATTTGAGCTGTGCCTAGCCACACAGTCATAGGTGTAGAGACAGTAGGGTAGTAGGCTAAGCATACATTCTCCCTTTCAACGTGTGCATAAAAGGCATTGAAGCAACGCACAAAAAATGCTGGAGGAGCCATCTATGGAAAAGAGTAAACAGTTGATGTTTCGGGCCGATACCCTTTATCAGGACAGCATCCAACATCTGTCCTGATGAGGGAATTTCCAGGATCTGCAGATTTTCTTGTGTTTGTGACAAAAGGCATTGAGCTCATCTGGGAGTGAAGCATCACAGTGATTCGTGATGATAGGTTTTGCTTTGTAGGAGGTAATAGTATACATCTGATTCCATCTCTAACCTCAATTGGAATTGTTTTTTTTTCCACTCTTAAAATAGCCTTCCATAAGGTGGGCCTGAGCTTCTGTATAGTTCTGGATCACTTGTCTTGAATACCATAGATCTAGCCCTCAGCAGACCCAGAATCTCCTGGTTCATCTATTGCCTTTGGTTTGCATATGTCTGGTATGTTCTAGAAGGCACACAGGAATTGATGAAGTTGGTGACAAATGTGGCGTATTCATTCAGACTCGAAGATGAATCCTTGAATATTGTCCAGTCCATGGATTCGAAGCAGTGCTGTAAGTGCTCCTCCAGCTCCCTTGACCAAACCTTCTTGCTCCTCATTACTGGTACTGCAGTCTTTAGTCTCTGCCTATACACTGGGAGCAAAAGTGCAGCCAGGTGATCAGACAGGTGTTCTTGATGGTGGTATTACAGCAGTCAAATGTGTTGGCTCCGCAGGTTCCGCAGGTGATATGTTGGTGCTTTTTGTTCACAGACTTCAACAAGCTGGCCTGGTTGAAACCCCCCACAATGATAGGGAAGACATCAGGGTGTACTGTTTCATGTCTGCTGATTATGATGCCCAGTTCCTCTAGTACCTGCCTGAGGTGCAATGTACTCCATTACCAGAACGATGACAGAAAACTCCCTCGGCAGATAAATGGATGACATTTATTAATTTATTGAGCTACAGTGTGGAACAGGGCCTTCCGGCCCTTTGAGCCACGCCACCTAACAGCCTCCATTTAACCCCAGCCTAATCACGAGACAATTTACAACAACCAATTAAACGACCAACTGGCACATCTTTAGACTGTGAGAAGAAACAGTCGCACCTGGAGGAAACCCACACAGACATGGGGAGAACGTACAAACTCCTTACAGACAGGGCGGGAATTGAACCCAGGTCACTGGTACTGTAAAGCGTTGTGCCAACCACTACACTACCGTGCTGCCTTGAACAATGTATGTTCCAGATTGGCTGGGCAGGACCGAGACAGAACCATCATGTCTGTCACAGTCTGTCTGATTACATGGGCTGGGATTGTCGGCTCAGGTATAATTGACTTTAGCAAAGTAATTTGAGCTGGTTCTACTCTATGGAGTGTGGTAATAAAAAGACACAAGATATATTGCAGAGAGAAAAGAAAACAGGTTGAGGTGAGGAGATAATGCTATTAAATCAGCAAATTGTTCTGATCTAAAATAAATTCCTCAAGGGGTGGTGGAAGCTGATATAAAGTTAGGTTCGAAGAGTGCGATGCTTGTGCTTGCAAGTTGGTGGGGAACAGCAATGGGGTAGGAAAGATTGGAAGCTCCTTTAGAAGGTTTTATCGGTAACTCAGCATCATGTTGCTTGCTGTGTTATTTCATGGTTCTTTAAGCCAAGTGGCTACATGCCTGTATTTTTTACAGAATCACCATTGGTAGCAGCCAGTTTAATAATAATTGTTCCTCCATAATAAATAGCCCAATAGTGACAACTTACTGCTCAACAATAGTGGGCACTAAGATGTCGCTATTGGGCTATTTATTATGGAGGAAAACAATTTTCACAAAAATAATAATTCCTGTGTGTATATTTACTTGATCGAAATAATTCATTGGTAAATAAGGAAGCTACACATATATGTGCCGTAAGCATTGGTTATATTGTATGTGTGTACTGTATCTTATAATCACATTACATTCCACAAAAAATTAAAAATTCAAAATGATCATCCACATGAGTTTTGTATTGAATCCATGTGAATTAAATTCTCTTTTCTTTAATTAGTGTCCTGCTGAATGCATCCATATCACATTCCTGTGTGTAATTCTTTATTGAAGTCACAAACCTGTTATTTTTACTGGGTTAACACTTTATTTAATAGCACACAAAAGAATTCAACGTGAAAGCATAAAAGATACCACTCCAAGGAAACCTCACCTTAAATTGCAGACTGATTACACCCTAACCATTGTAAACCCAACTAAAATATGTTTTTTTTTAATTTATTTCCTGTTCATTGCAATTCAGGAGCAAAATATATCAGAAATTCCAAAAATAATAGTCTTCTTGAGGGTTTCTTGGAATGGTGAGTGAGATGGTTTCTGCCTCTTAGGAGTTGGTCCCAAGCTCAGAAGGTCATCCGAACAATGGAACCTCTTGGTACAAAGCTGAGCGAGGAGAATGTACTCCTCCATGCAGGAAAGGTGCAGGTAATCACATGACAAGAAAATGTTGAAAGGAAGACGGTGATATAGTTGAAGAGAATAAAAAAAGCACATGTGTAGAGGGAAAGGTTTTTGAAAGGAGCTTCTACTGAAGGACTAAAACCATGGACGATTAAAAGAGGTAAAATATTCAATCCATCATAAATTTTGTCTTAGGCAAAGTGTTTCAATCACTTTGCCCTGTTCTCTTGTAGCTCCATTTCTGTAAATATTCAATTAACATCACTCGAGAAAACCTCTGGGATTTTCTCGGTCTGTTTTGGTCATTGATTCAAAAAGATTCGTTTTGCTGTATATTTCAATGTACTTGTGACAAATAAAGCTAATGTTTTTCTCCAGTCATTACATAAGTTAGGCTACTTCACTACATTATCAATGCTATAAAAATGCAAATTGTTATTGTTAACATATACATGATATTTGTTACTCCTGGCCAGTACTTGTTTGCTTGATAAATTCCTCATGCCTGGAAGGTACATTAGTAATGAATGATAGTAGGAGGGTGAAAAGTGGTTCTGAAAAGTTTAAACTATTCTCTACTATGATGGGGATGAATTCCAGACAACGATTGCTAAGGTAGCCACAGCTCAAGTTGAATTTACCTTCAGTCACTTCTGAAGAAATTTTCATTAACCTTCATTTAATTTGTTTGATCCTAATGCATTGTCCATGGCAATATGTCAGTGCATAAGAAAAGTCGAACACAGACACACAGATAGTTCTGCTATAATGCAGATTTTCATTTACAAATTGCTTATAATATGAATGATGGCTGAACAAGTGGTATTTGCATTACACGGGAACTTTGCTCACAGCGAGATCAGGAATGGGAAAAACTTTTAAATCTGTGCTATATGAAGGCAACGATAATCTGTTCTGCTATAACACAACATTCTATACCTTCGTGTAAAACTACGTGTAATCTGTAATACGACAATAGCAAATTATTTTAATGTCTTCAGGAACTTTTGCAAGCTGCTTTAGGAATAAGACCAGAAATTTTTAAATGTACATTCACTGGTAAAAGATTGAACTGGTGCCAGTTGGAGAGAAAGCTTGCTGTATGGTGATGCTGTTCGAATGGGACAGCAGAGGGCGAGGATGGACCTCGGGATCCACACTTTGGTTCCCATCTATCAGCATCACCCACCACAAGCAACTTGTATGCAGCTTAATTCCGATCAGAGGTGAATTCACTTGATCATAATAGCTAAAAATGTCAAACTTACTTCGTGAAATTAAGTATAACTTAAATCCATGGTTCAAGGAAATTTTGTGCAGCCTATTTGACTATTTCACTTCTCTGCAGAAACAGACTCAAGTGGCTATTCATTTTATTTACTTAGAGGTATCAGACCCTTCTGATCCAATGAGCCTGCGCTACCCAGTTAACCTGCTAACACGTCCATCTTTTGGAATGTGGGAGGAAACCAGAGCACCTGGAGGAAACCCACACATACTCCTTAAGGACAACAGTGAAATTGAACACATGGCCCTGGCACTGTAATAGTGTTACACTAATCACTACAGTACTGTGCCACCCCAAATCTGACCTGATTCTGAGCATTATAGCTGATTAAAGCAGATAGTGAAGGTTTCATTACCACATAACCACTGAGTAGTGTACAACATCTAATCATGGTGTTAAGGTGGTGTTCATATGGTTCAGTACCAAATCATTACAACCTGAGTGAAAAAAAGAGGTTAAGGGAAACACAATGTGATAAAGAGAAAGAGCAACTTGAATCAAAGTAGGTGTGAGGGCTTCAAAGAGTAGAGGACAAACAATGCAAGTCACCTCAAAGAAAACACTGAATCTCATTCCCAACTGCAGTTATTTAAGTTGTTATGCAGGACATTTAAAGTTAAAACTGGTGCTTCAGGAATGTTTAAAGTGTGTGCTTCCCAGGTAACAAATTGACATCTTGTACAGCATCTCCTGGGATGTTTTATTTCCTCAATATCCGAAACAGGTTTAATATCACTGGTATATGTTGTGAAATTTGTTATCTTTGCGGCAGTAGTACAATGAAATACATCATAATAGAAAAAAACTGTGAATTACAGAAAGTATATGTATTATAGTTAAATTAAATAAATAGTGCAAAAATAGAAATAAAAAGGTAACGAGGTTGTGGTCATGGGTTCAGTGTCCATTCAGAAATCAGATGGTAGAGGGGAAGAAGCTGTTCCTGAATCGTTGAGTGTGTGCCTTCGGTCTTCTCTACCTCCTTCCTGGTGATAGCAATGAGAAAAAGGTATGACCTGGGTGATGGGATTCTTAATGATGGATGCCTCCCTTTTGAGGCATCGCCTCTTGACGATGTCCTGTATACTACGGAGGCTAGTGCCCATGATAGAGCTGACTAATACAACTCTGCAGTTTGACCCTGTGCAGAAATTCCTGTTGATTCACCATCATTCACTTTACACTACTGCACAAACTCAAATATAAGTAGTGTGTGTGTGTGTCAACTGATTTTAAAAGAAGTATTTGTGAGGGAAATTAAAAATGCAAACACGAGTAAATCTGCAGATGCTGGAATTTCAAACAACATACACAAAAAAATGCTGGTGAACGCAGCAGGCCAGGCAGCATCAATAGGAAGAGGTACAGTCGACATATTTGTGAGGGAAACTGTATGACTGTGTGGAGTTATAGAACCATACAACACGGAGATAGTTTCATTGGCTTGCCATGCCCATATTGACCATCAACCACTTATCTGATCCACACTAATCTCATTTACCAGCACCCAGTTCATCCCCTTCTATGGATTAGCAATTCAAGTTTGTCCAGACACTTCTTAAGAGTACCTGCCTCCATCTGTAAGAGTAAGAGTAAGCAGGGTACTCCTGCTGTAAGAGTACCTGCCTCCATCACCCACTCAGACACTGTTTTCCAGAGTCCAACAATTCTCTGCGTGAAAATATTCTTCTCCAGATTTCTTATTGTATCCTCTCCAGGATAAGATACTTCTGCTACAGAATTAAGTTACCTACTAACTAGCCCTCTGAACAGTTAACCCTTCCCCAATTTCACCCCAATGTATCATACAGTTTGATCACACGTATTTCATTCCATTGCCTCTTCATAAAATTTAGAAGACAATACTGACATCAACACATCCTTAAAGAAGAGCTAAGTATTTACAGAAATTTCCTGACTCATTTTCAGTTTGTTGTTTTGTATTTGCATCAGAGAGTCTGCAATAAACCCACAAGGCCACAAATGGCTCACTCAGTTAACGGACAACCAGTTTGCAGTAAAAGCTGCAACTACACTATTTTAACTTACTTTTTGTTTATAGATACAGCGCAGAAAAGGCCCTTCCAGCCCTTTGAGCTGCACTGCCCAGCGTCCTCCGAGTTAACTGTCTTTGGACTCTGGGAGGAAACCGGAGCACCCAGAGTAAACCCACACATTCCACGGATGTACAAACTCCTTACAATGACATTAGAATTGAACTCTGAATTGTAATAGTGTCGCTCTAGCCATGGCACCCACATAAAAGATTCCAGGATAAATTGCTGGACCAGGCTCGATCAGCTGATCTGATGTTGGTGAGCCACTGTTAATGATTACGTTTTTCCTAAGGTCGGAAGCCGGATGTCCAGCTCTTTGGAGACCCAAGATGTTAGAATCTGAAGTAACAGTCAATCTGCCGGGAGGTGGGGTGTGGGGGAAGAGGGCTCAGTGGATCAAGGAGCACCTCTGGGAAAAAAGAAATTCTCAATGTTGCATGTCAAAACCATGCATCAGGACTGCATGCTTCTCTTGTTCACTGCGCAATGAGTGACTGAAATGTAGCATGATACCAGCCAATAGAATCCATTATAAAGGGAGATAGATATGAGTATTTGGAACCAGTAAGAGGCTTCAGAAGGAAGAGAAAAAATCAGCAAAGCACAAGAGCAATTCTGACTGAAAGTGTAACATTTATAATAGTCTTAATTATGCACAATTAAAGGAAATCATTCCAGTTCCAATTCTAATTAGATCCTTATACTGCAATCAAAATTGTAAAGATCGTTCAAAAATATCCTGCGTACACCAAGACCTGTTACTTGGTGAGATCTTAGATATTGATCAGCGGTCTCTGTCAGTAAATACATTGAGGAGTTTGCTGCTGTTTGAACATCTCAGAGCTGTAAAACAAATGGCAGATCCCTGAGACACACACATAATGCTGGAGAAACTCAACAGGCCAAGCAGCATCTACGGAAAAGAGTACAGGCGATGTTTCGGGCCAAGATGTCGACTGACCTTTTTCCATAGATGCTGCCTGGCCTGCTGAGTTCCTCCAGCATTTTGTGTGCGTTGCTGAAATTTCCAGCATCTGCAGATCTTCTCTTGTTAGTGGCAGATCCCTGCAGTCCACATTAACACTGTTGTAGCCAATTAGGCAACTTTAATTAGTTTTCTTGTTCCTAATAGGAAAGACACTGAGAAACTCCTTTCTGCTATAACCACAATCATCTTCATTTTTCTGCAATTTTTTTCTTTAAGCCAAAATAAGTAAAAAGGATTATATGTATTATTTTCCCAACATTGCAAATGCTTCTGCTGGAATACAGGCATTAGAGCAGATCATCCTGTTCTGCACAGAACCACAAACATGGCTCTACACCCTCTCTTTTAAGAATAAAGTATAGAGATTAACTGCATTGCATTCAGAATCTGAATTAACATATCAATCTGAGACTTTGTTAAAAGCTGCACTCTCAATGTCATTGACAGGAAAGAAGAAGAATTGACCTGTAGCAGGGAAAAGGCTCTACAGCACATCGGTTCCAATATAAACTGTAGACCATTCCTAATCTTACATTCATCCTATTTTATATTCTCTCCAGATTCTTATGAATTCCACCTCATTCTCTTACATAATGGTGGAAAATAATCTACCAACCTCCACGTGTTTGGGATACGGGATGAAACCAGGGCACCTGGCATGTTGTCATACTGCACAAACTTAGCACAGGCAGCACCTAAGGTCAGGACTGACACTGGGTCTCTGGGGCAGCGAGATAGGGGCTCTACTAAATGTGTCACTGTGCCATCCCAAACAGATTGTGAGATATTTTGGATAAAGGGAATCATGGAATGTAAGGATAAATTGAGGTTAAAGACCTGATCAAATGTGCAGGTGTAAGGTACAGAATGTCTGCCTCCTTCTTCTCAACAGACACCCTGGCCAGTCACTGTTCATATGCGCTGTTTCCCTAAAGCTAATTGTGACTATACTTTAAAAATGCCATTCTCCTTCTGTATGATAGAATCCTCCTGCTGGTTTGCTGCTGTATTTCCATGTGATAGCTACTCAAAAAGCTTGGTGAATTATAATATTTATCAGGCTTCTAAAGTAATACTGTTCCGATTTATGTGTTGCTTCGCCAGTGCATGACCTACAAAAGACTTGCAATCAGAATCTGAATTAATATATCAATCTGACTTTTTTTTTGAAAACTGCACTCTGAATATCATTTGACAGAAGGAAGTACAAGATAGGGGACAATGATTTTATTTTACTACTTCAGGTAATATGCATGTTGTTGGCAACACCAGCAACATCCCAAATTGCCCCTGAATTAAGAGTCAATTAGACTAGTCAGACTGGACTAGGATGGCAGATTTTCACTCTGAAGAGGCTAGTTGAACCAGACAGAATTTTATAATAATCCTGTGGTTTCAGGATTACCATGACTGAGATTGCCTTTTGTTTTCAGAAGTACAGACTCTTGTAGTCTAATTCCCCATTATGGCATTCAAACTCATCTCTCCAAACATTTCCAGAACTTTGGCCGCTAGTCTAGTATCTTAATCATTATGCCACCATGCTCTATATTACTATTCTGGAATAGTACTTGCAAAATTCTGACCAATGAATAGAGGAGTGATGGTCTTCATATCATACTGTCCAGTCTTATCTCTTGTTGAGTGAGATCACCCAACAGAAACAGAGTCTGGAATATTATTATTTCAGTTCTATTATACTCAACAATAAGATTCAGAAAAGCAGGAAACCAAGATGACGAAACTGCTGAATTTGGGGGCAGTTCTGCAAACATTGCCATTGGATAGAGGTCGGTGCTTGGAAGTAGAGTTGGACTCTGTTCCAGTTGGTTGAAATCTTTCTGCTTCAGGGGAAGGCCAGTAATCAACTCGCTGATCTAGAAATACTGTGAGCAATGCCAATTTATGAGTACCATAGATGGAGTTCTGGAATATCCAGTTTTACTTTTCGGGGAGAGAAATTCATTGCAACTGTTACAGGAACAGAAGGAGCCTGGGTCCATTTTTGAGTGCCTTTTTATACCATTCATACACCAGATTGTATCAATAAATGGCAGCAAAAGAAATGTCTGTGCTGCTCCTTCTTGCCTCAGGCTAGGCACTCAGCTGTGCTATAAAAACTATGTACATTTCTGCTTGGATATTTTAAGTGGTCTGATCTTACAGTGCTCAATGGATATCACAAATTTACTCTGTTCTCCGCCTATGCCCTGCTGCCTCTACATAAGGCACATTCTCTGTTTCAGCTCCCCTAATTCATTCATGAATCTCATTTACTTACAAATTCCATCTCTGCTGCCAAGAATATCCTGTAAAACAGGAAGAAATTTCTTCTAACTTTAGTCATGAAAATATTCTGGCCCTCTTCTTAAAACTGTATGCAGTGAAACCACTGGTTCATCTCCTGGTGATCCCTAGCCAAACTCATTGTATTCTCATCTTATTTATTAGATTTCTATTCACAACAGCTGAGATTCTTACAAGCTCTCTCAAGAAGTAAAAATGCTCTCTACTCAAGAGTGTGTCTCTGTTTTGTCCTGCATCAAAGTTCTTTCTATCTCCCAGCACAGCTGAATCCATGAAAAACAGACATGCAATGCCAACTGGGAAAGCAATATAGCTGATTTGGAAGTGCAAAAAAAAAGGCCATCAGAAGTAAATCTCAACTGGGTGGATTCAATTAACAAACAGGAACATTCTCAAAAGTACCATGCATATTTATGTCATTTACACTCAAATCTCTGAAAGTTCAAGACAAAGAAAAAGCTTGTCAAATGAAGTATCACCATGCACATTCTGAAAATGCCAATAAGAATTTTATATTGCCTAAAATGAATGAGAACATTAATAACATAACCAGGAATTGAAACACAAACAAGAGAAAACCTGTGGATGCTGGAAATCTAAGAAACACATGCACAAAATGTTGCAGGCCAGGCAGCATCTATAGAAAAGAGTACGGTCAACATTTTGGGCCGAAACCCTTTGGCAGGACAGGAGAAAAAAACGCTGAGGAGTAGGTGTAAAAGGCGGGAGGAGGGGAAAGGAAAAACATAAGGTGATAGGTGAAACCTGAAGGGGGCTGGATGAAGTAAGGAGCTGGGAAGGCCATGGAAGAATAAAAAGGAGGAGGAGCACCAGAGAGAGGCAATGAATGGGCAAGGAGATGAGGTGAGAGAGGGAAAAGGGAATGGGAAATGATGAAGGAAAGGTGGGGTGGGGGGGGGGCATTACCGGAAGTTCAAGAAATCGATGTTCATCCCATCGGGTTGGAAGTTATCCAAACAGAATATAAGGGTTGTTTCTCCAGCCTAAGTGTGACCTCATCACAACAATGGAGGAGGCCATGGACAGACATATCGTAATGGGAATGAGAAGTGGAATGAAAATGGGTGGCCACTGGGAGATCCTGCTTTTTCTGGCGGATGGAGCATGAGTGCTCAGTGAAGCTGTTTCCCAATCTACGTTAGGTCTCACAGATATACAGGAGGCCACACGGAAAGCACTGGACACAGTATATGACCCCAACAGACTTAGAGGTGAAGTGTTGCCTCACCTGGAAGGACTGTTTATGGCACTGAATGGCAAAAACTTTAAAAACGCCATCCCTTCTCTCAATTCCTCCATCACCGCCGCATCTGCTCTCAGAATGAGGTTTTTCATTCCAGAACAAAGGAGATGTCCTCATTTTTCAAAGAAAGGGGCTTCCGTTCCTCCACCATCAATGCTGCCCTCAGCTGCATCTCTTCCATTTCATGCAAGTTTGCTCTCACTCCATCCTCCTGCCACTCCACCAGGAATAGCATTCATCTTGCCCTCACCTACCACCCCACCAGCCTTCAGGTTCAGCACATAATCCTCTGGAACTTCTGCCATCTCCAACGGGATCCTATCACCAAGTACATCTTTCCCTCCACCCCCCCCCCACTTTCTGTTTTCCACAGGGATCGCTCCCTATGCGACTCCCATGCCCATTCATCCCTGCCCACTGATCTCCCACCTGGCACTTATCCTTGCAAGCGGAACAAGTGCTACACCTGCCCTTACACCACCTCCCTCACTACCGTTCAGGGCCCTAAACGGTCCTTTCAGGTAAGGCAACACTTCACCTGTGAATCTGTTGGGGTCATATATTGTGTCCGGTGCTCCGGTATGGCCTCCTGTATATCGGTGAGACCCGACATAGATTGAGAGAGCACTTCACCGAGCGTCTATGCTCTGTCCGCCAGAAAAAAGCAGGATTTCCCAGGAACCACCCATTTTAATTCCACATCTCATTTCCATTTCAATATGTCTATCCATGGCCTCCTCCACTGTTGTGATGAGACCACACTTAGTTTGGAGGAACAACACCTTATATTCCATTTGAGTAGCCTCCAACCTCATGGCATGAACATCGATTTCTCAGACTTCTGGCAATGCCACTCCACTCCCTCTCCCCTTCACCATTTCCCATCTCCTTTCCCTCTCTTACCTTATTTCCTTGCCTACCCATCGCCTTCATTTGGCACTCCCCCCCCCCAGTTTCTTTTTCTCCATGGCCTTCTATCTCTTTCACCAATCAACTTCCCAGCTCTTTACTTCATCCCTTCCCCTCCAGGTTTCACCTATCATCTTGTGTTTCTCTTTCCTCTCCCCCCACCTTTTAAATATAATCCTCAGCTTTTTTTCTCCAGTCCTGCTGAAGGATTTCAGCCCAAAACATCAACTGTACTTTTTCTATAGATGCTGCCTGGCCTGCTAAATCCCTCCAGCATTTTGTGTGTGTTGCAGGAATTAAAATAGATGGTTTCATGGGAATCTACCATGAGGACTTCTCTTTGTAAATATTATTGTATCAAAATTTCACCAAATATAAATCCTCATGTAAAAATCCACACTTCAATAATCAGAGAGGTTGCCAAACAGGGAAAAGATCAATCGTTAAAAATTATGGAATGAAACCTATTTGCATTAACTTTTAGCACATCAGACTTGTGATACTAAGCGAGGGTACATTTTCAATAAAGCACAAAACTGAATGTAAATGTGATTGCTCAATTTTTTTTGGATTGTATTAACACTTAGGTAGCTTTCCATAAATTAGAAAGGTGCCAACAGTGAATATGCCTCCAGGCAAACTATTCATTAGTGTTATTCCTGTGCATAAGTAGGACTATAGATCAAAATCGTTCTTACAGAATTTACACTGAATTATGGACTTGAATATAAATCATGAAACACTTACTGGAAAGTACAGAAGTAATGCTCCAAAGAGAATTGTCTCCAACAACACCAGTCCTGATGCTCTGATACTCTGAAAGAATGAAAAGATTTCATACGGTAAGGATCATTTAAAAGCAACAACACCTAATTCCAGTTAATAATTTCTTAAAGACATTTAAATTCTAAATAACAAATTAGGAGATCACATTCATCATGTTGCTTTAAAAATCTATCTTTCCCATTTAATAGATTTTCCATTTTCTTTTATTTCTGTTGATTACTTAATTTGTTATTCATGTGCAAAAATGTGTTTTTCAAAAGAAGCTGGATTAATTTAATTCCTTTTTTGAAATGTATTAAAATGTTCAAGATTTATTGAACAAGAAAAATGATATGGTGTTGCCATAAAGATCAGAATACATTTAAATTATGCACATTGTAGAAGAGTGTTAACAAGCTAGGATAAAATTGGCCTCAGTCCAGGTAACAGCAATAGCATATTGACAAGCTACTTAACACCCTCCCAACATACTTTTCTATTGAAGTCAACAGAAAAGACATTCAGTCAGACTGAAAAGCCGGTTTAAAAAGACAAGGCTAAAACAGAGGAGATATCAATCTTCAAAGTTTGTGCATGGTGAGGTCATATTATACGAAAATCAATTTGCATCAAATGTTATATTCCCCAGAATCGTTCAGAGACACACTTAGAGGAAAGATTTTAACTCTTGGACAGAAATTTAGCTTCACTGGCCCATTTAGACTACATTAATACAAAGCGCTTGTTGCTGGATTCTAGCTTCCAAGAGTTTGAGTTGCTATGATTAATACTAGCACAGTGCAGGTTGATTCCCTCAGCCTTATTCGCATGCATAAGACAAGCTATAAATCAAACCATAAATCTTTAAAGATCTAGATAGTAAGTGAAAAGCAAATTTTAAAAGCTTATACATCTCAATGGATTCAAGGTCTGTGCACAGTTGGTTGAGCCAATTACCAGCCAAATAGTTAGACCGAAATATAAAGGGAATGGTTTATAAAAAGTGAAAACTTCTAGACCATAGAATATAGAATACTACAGGCCCTTCAGCCCATGATGTTGTGCCAACCTTTTTAACTTACTCTAAGATCATTCTAACACCTCACTCCCACATAGCCCTCCCTTTTTTTTTCATCCATGTGCCATAATTCAGAGTCTTTTCAATCTCCTTAATGTATCTGGCACTACCACCACCAACTGCCAGTATATTCCATGCACTTACCACACTTTGTGTAACAAATCTACCTCTGATTTCACCCCCTCCCATTATATTTTCCTCCCATCACCTTAAAATTATGCTCTCTCTATTTGCCATTTCCAGGCTGGAAAAAAAGTCCTCTACATGAGAATTCTTAAGTGATTTCATTTCAGAAAATACTATCTGCAGAAATAAATTCCCCTAGCAGTTTAAGAGTCAATTATTACTCCAGTTTACAAATAGCACCATTGAGTAGTGGTTAGCGAACACTGTCACAGCGCCAGCAACCCAGATTTAATTCTGCCAAATTCCACCTCTGTCTGTGAGGGGTTTTTATGCTCTCTCTTTGAACGCTTGTGTTTCCTCTGGGTTAGACATACAGGTCAGGAGGTTAATTGGACACTTGGGTGTAATTGGGTGACACTGGCATTTTGGGTAGGCAGGCCTGATACTGTATTGTATCTTTAAATCAAATAACTTTTTTTCATAGAATGGGAAGCACAGTATTGCACAGAGTAAAGGCCTTAGACAAAAAATAAGGACAGTCAGCATGGATTTGTGTGGAGCAAGCCATGTCTAATTTGACTGAGATTTTCAAGGAGGTGACAAAAGAGATCGATGAAGGCAGAGATGCGGATGTTGTCTACTTTGATTTTACTAAGGCGTACTAAGGCAAGATCCCTCATGGCATACACTTGCAGAAGATTAAGATGGATGGGATCAATGATGACTTTGCCATTTGATTCAGAATTGGCTTGTCCATAGAGGACAGAGGGTAGTGGTCAGTAGGACTTACTCTGACTGGAAGTTTGTGATGAGCGGTGCACTGCAGGGATCTGTACTGGGACCTCCGCTGTTTGTGATGGCCTGGATGGATGTAAACTTGGATGGATGAGCTAGTAAGATCGCAGATGCTGGTAGTGCTGTGTGTAGTGCAGGAGATTGCCAAAGGATACAATGGGATATAGATCTGTTACAGATACGGGGAGAGAAATAGCAGATGGAGTTTAATCTGGCCAAATGAGAGGTGTTGCACTTTGGGAGATCAAATGCACAGGGCCCTTAACAGTACTGATTTACAGAGGGACCTAGGAATCAAAGCACATAGCTCCATGAAGTGGCTGTACAGGTTGATAGCATAGTAAAGAAGGCATATGGAATTCTTGCCTTTATTAATTGAGGCATTGATTTCAAGAGTTGGGGAGTTAAGCTGCAACTTTATAAAACTTTAGTTCGGCCGAATCTGAAATATTGCATTCAGTTCTGCTCATCCTAATATAGAAAGGATGCAGAGGCATTGGAGAGGGTGCAAAGTGGTGTACCAGAATACTGCCTGGATCAGCATGCATGTGCTATATGAAACATTTGGACTAACTTGGATTTTTTCCTCAGGTGCTGCGGAGGCCGAGGCGAGACTTGATAAAACTTTATGAGATTATGAGAAGGACATAGTTGGTGGAAGCATCCACCATCCTTTATTTGCAGGTTAAAATGTTTATTACTGGAGGATATGCAAATAAGGTGAGAAGGTTTAATTCAAAGAAGATGTACAGGGCAAGTTATTTTCACACAGAAACTGATAGGTGCCTGGAATGCAATGCCAGGGTGGTAGTGGAGGCAAATATGATATAGGCATTCAAAAGACTGTTGGATGGGTACATGAATGTGCAAAGAACGGAGGGATGTAGACATGGGGCAGGTAAAAGGATTTGTTTAGTTAGCCATTTAACTTAATTAGTTTGGGATACCATTGCGGATTGAAAAGTGCTGAACTGTTTTATGATCTATGTAAATAAAAGTTCAAAGTAAATGTATTACTAAAGTACATATATGTCACCATATACAACCCTGAGATTCATTTTCTTGCAGCCATATTCAATAAATCCAATAACTATAATAGAATCAATGAAGACCACACCAACTGGGGCACTCAACCCGTGTGCAAATGACAACAAACTATGTAAGTGCAAAAACAAAGAAATAATAATAATAAAAATAAATAAGCAATAAAGAGTTCTTGAAAGTGAGTCCTTAGGTTGTGGGAACATTTCAATAATGGGGCAAGTGAAGTTATCCCCTTTGGTTCAAGAGACTGATTGTTGAGGGGTAGTAACTGTTCCTGAACCTGGCGTTGTGAGTCCTGAGGCTCCGGTACCTTCTTCGTGATGGCAGCAGTGAGAAGACCACATGATCTGGGTGGTGGGAGTCACTGTAGATATGCTCACTTGTAGGGAGAGCTTTATCCATGATGGACTGGGCCTTTCTCCTCCTTTAACGGGTCTCCCCCATCTAGTGGAGCCCAAACCTGATGTGCGCGTTCCTCGTCAATATGGGTAAACTGGTACAGTCTAACGTGTAAGTCACATTTTTCTCAGTACATAATTCGCAGTGAAAATTAAGAAGTCATGGACAATAATGCACATTGCAAATATAATATTTCCTCTCAATAAAATTCATTCCTGCATAAGTAATTGAATTAGCTTCCAAAAATGGTTTCAATTTTATATGCCTGGTGATCATAATTTATTATGCACCCATATGCCATGCCAATTTCATTAATTAGCTTTAGTTTGTAGTGTAGAATTGTAAAGCCAGTTCAGAAGTCAGGAATAGTCTAGCATTTATTGTAGGCAGAAGATAAAGTCACATCATTTCAATGGAAATGATTGCCATATTCTCCTTTTTGCCAGTATCTCTTTTGATTCAGATTCCCTGGCAGCTCATTAATCTATGACCGTACGTAAAATAGATGTAGACAAACAGTGTAGATAATTGGGACCTGAGGAACCATTTCTTTTCCAAGTAAAATTTAATTGTTCAACTTGATTTGATTGTTAACCGTGCTCCTAGCTCAGCATTTTGAAGAACAGTATTGTGGAAAGATTTTAGTTTTTACTGTGATTTATGCTGCTGTTATAAATGAGTTCCAAGAAATAGCAAGTAATATGCAGATACTGGGGTGGGGGGGGGGTGTTTGTTTATTCAACATATTAGAATATTAAGAAAAGTTTCTTGTTGTGTCTTGAATTCTAGTTTTTATTCATATCTGTTTAGACCAGCATAACTGCAGGATATTTGGGTACATGCCTTATAATTGTAATTAACCATGCTGTATTTGAGCATACTGATTAATATGCAGGCAGAGTAGAGCTAGGTTATTCCTTAGTTACCTATCCAACATAACTATCTACAGGTTTGCTTAATTCTACACAGGAGGCATTTTCTTTTTCCCTGAAAATTTGTTCAGCAAAATGTTCATGGCTTATGTCCCAGCAGTACGTCAGAACTAGTCTAATTATTATGCACGCCCATAATTGCTGTTAAATAGTTGATCCTCTTCCTTCTGTATTTCTCCACCTACTATTTTTCCTCAGGTGGGGCAGAGTTCTACTTGGACCCATACCAAGCGGTGATACAGCCAGTTAGAATGCTCTCTATGGTACATCTGTAGAAACTTACAACTGCGTTTGGGCACATACCAAATCTCCTCAAACTCCAAATGAAATATAGCCACTGCCGTGAATTCTTTGTAACTGCATTGATATGTTGGGCCCCGGATAGATCCTCAGAGATAGTGAAGTTGCTCACCATTTCTACTTCTGATCACTTGACAAGGACAGCACCTGTTACCCTATCTTACCCTTTCTGAAGTTCACAATCAATTCTTTGGTCTTACTGACATTGAATGCAAGGTTCTTGCTGCAACACCACTCATCCAGCTGATCTATCACGCTCTTGTATGCTTTTTCGTCATCATCTGAAATTCTCCCAATAATAGTCCTGTCATCAGCAAATTTATGGATGGAACTTGAGCTCTGCCTAGGCACACAGTTGTGTGTGTAGAGAGGATAGAACCGTGGGCTAAGCACACATCCTTGAAGTGCACCAGTGTTGACCGTCAGTGAGGAAGAAATCTTATTTCTGATCTGCACATACTGTGGTCTTCCAGTGAGGAAGCAAAGGATCCTGTTGCAGAGAGGGGTACAGAGGCCCAGGTTTTGGAGTTATTTGATCAGAACTGTAGGAATGATGGGGTTAAACAGTGAGTCAATAAACAGCTGCCTGATATTAGTATTAGTATCCAGAAACTGTTCTCAGATTGTGATCAAAAGTTGATTTTATTTTCTCCTAGCCCAAAAGTATTGAGGTCCTGAGTTTTCTTTCAAGTCAACTAACAGCAAGCTGTAAACTAAACTTGGGGCCTTTTTGATCTGCAATTATCCTGAATGACAAGAATAGCCAAGAGACTCCATGTATGTCATTATAATTATTGCTTAATAATGTTTGGACAACATTGAACAAAGTGACAAAATACAATCAAGCAACACACCCAATGTGTTGGAGGAACTCAGCAGGCCAGGCAGCATCTATGGAAAAAGTACAATCGATGTCTTGGCCTGAAACATCAACTATACTCTTTTCCATGGATGCTGCCTGGTTTGCTGAGTTCTTCCAACATTTTGTGTGTGTTGCTTGGATTTTCAGAATCTGCAGATTTTTTCTTGTTCGTGATTGAAATACATTCAAGCAGTAGGAGGGTAATGCAGTGCCCATTCATTTGTTGGGGAGGGGTTTAAACTAATTTGGCAGGAGGTTGGGAACTGGAGAGATAGGGCTGAGGATGGGGCAGTTGGTGTTCAAATGGATGCAGTGTGTAGTGAGACTGTGAGAAAGGACAGGCAGATGACAGGGCAAAATTGCAGTCAGTGGGATGAGCTGAAATGTAACACGGAAGCAGAATTTAAAAGGGTGGTGAATACAGGACTGAAAGTGTTCTATTTAAATGCACGCAGTACATGGAATGAAGTACATGATCTCGTAGTGCTGTTAGAGATTTGCAGGAATGACAGTGCGGGCATCACTGGGTTGTGGCTGAAAGGAGATCTTTGCTGCAAGCTTATCGTCAGAGGATATAATTTGTATTGATGGGAAAGGCAGGTAGGCCAAAGGGGGGGGGGGGAGCAGGTGGTTCTGCTGGTAAAAAATGAAATTAAATGCTTAGAAGGAGGTGACATAGGATCAGAAGATGGAGAATCCTTGTGGGTAGAGTTAAGAAACTGCAAGGGTAAAAAGACACTGATGGCAGTTATACACAGGCTCCCAAACAGTTCAAAGTTCAAAGTAGTTGTATTATCAAAGTACATATATGTCACCATATAAGACCCTGAGATTCATTTTCTTGTGGGCACACCCGATAGATCCAATAACCATAATAGAATCAATGAAAGGCCACACCAACGGGGTGGATATCCTATGTGAAAAAGACAACAAGCTGAGCAAATACAAAAAGAATGACAAAAAAAGAAATGATGATAATAATAATAATAAAATATAAGCAATAAATATGGAGAACATTAGATGAAAAAGTCCTTGAAAATGAGCCCATAGTTTATAGCAACAGTACAGTAACGGGCCAAGAGAAGTTGAGGGATGTTATTCCCTCTGGTTGAAGAGCCTGATGGTTGAGGGTAATAACTGTTCTTGTACCTGGTTGTGTGAGTCCTGAGGCTCTGATACCTTCTTCCTGAAGGCAGCAGTGAGAAAAAGACCATGACCTGGGTGGAGGGGGTCACTGTTGCTGGATGCTGCATTCCTACAACGACGCTCTGTGTAGATATGCTCAATGTACAGTAGCAAGGATGAGGGATACAAATTTCTAAGGGAAATTTTAAAAGGCTGGTAATAAGGGAAATTTTAGAATAGCCATGCGAGGTTTCAGTATGCAGGTAGACTAGGAAAATAAGGTTGTTGCTGGATCCCAAGAGAAAGTATTTGTAGAATGCCTATAACATGGCTTTTTAGAGCAGTTTGTGGTTGAGCCCTCAAAGGGAAAGGCAATTCTGGATTGTGTAATAAACCAGATTTGATTAGGGTCCTTAAGGGAAAGGGACACTTAGAAGAAAGTGATCCTAATATGATAGAATTCACCTTGTAGTTTGAGAGGGAGAAGTCAGATGCATCAGTACTGCAGTGTAGTAAAGGGAATTGCGGAGGCATGAGAAAGAAGCCAGACAAAGTTCATTGGAAGGGGACACTAGCAGGAACGATGGCTGGAGTTTTTGGGGCTAATTCGGAAGATGAAGGATAGATACATTCCAAAGATGAAGAGGTGTTCTAAAGGGAGGATGAGGCAACCTTAACTGACATGGGAAGTCAAAGACAACATAAAATCAAAAAAGAGGTTAAATAATATAGCAAAAAATGTGGTAAATTACAGGATTTGGAAGCTTTAGAAAACCAACAGAAGGCAACTAGAAAAACACCATAAGCAGTGAAAACATGAAATATTAAGGTAAGCTAGCCAATAATATCAGAGAGAATACCAAAAGTTTTCTCAGATATATAAAGAGTATAAGAAAAGGGAGTGTGGATATTGGACTGCTGAAAAATGACTCTGGAGAGGTTGTAATGGGGGACAAAGAAATAGCGGACAAACTTAGTAAGTATTTTGCGTTGGTCTTCACTGTGGAAGACACTTGCATTATGGTGGATAATTGAGAGTATCGGGGGCAAAGGGAGTGTTGTTGCTATTACTAAGGAGAGGGTGCTTGGGAAGCTGAAAGCTCTGAAGGTACACAAGTCATCTGGACTAAGCTCTAAAGTTAGCCTGACTTTAGAGATAGGGAAGACGTTGGAGTCCATTATTAAAATAAGGTTTTGGAGTACTTGGAGGCACATGGCAAATTAGGCCAATGACAGCATGGTTTCCTTGAAGGCTGCCTAACAAGGTAGAGCCCATGGAATTACAGGAAAGATATTAATATGGATAGAAGATTGGCTGACTGGCAGGGGGCAAAGAATGGGAATAATAGGGCCCTTATTTTGGTTGGCTGCCGGCAACTAGTGGTGCTCCACAGGGGTCAATGTTGGGACCACTGCTTTTCACGTTATATGTCAATGGTTTGGAGATGAATTGGTGGCTTTGTGGCCAAATTTGCAGATGATACGAAGATATTTGACCACAAGGCCATAAGACATAGGAGCAGAATTAGGCCACTCAGCCCATTGAGTCTGCTCCACCATTCCATCATGGCAGATTTATTATCACTCTCAACCCCATTCTCCTGCCTTTTCCCTATAACCTTTGATGCCCTGAATAATCAAGAAACTATCAAACTTCGCTTTAAATATACTCATTGTCTTCGCCTCCACAGCCGCTTGTGGCAATGAATTCTACAGATTCCCTACCCTCTGGCTAAAGAAATTCTTCCTCCTCTCGTTTCTAAATGGACATCCCTCAAGTCTGAGTCGCCCACTAGTCCTGGACTCACACACTATAGTAAACACCCTCCATACATCCAGTCTATCCAGGCCTTTCAATATTCGATGAGACCCCCCCCTCCCCACTTCATTTTTCTAAACTCCAGTGAGTACAGGTCCTGAGCCATCAAGTGCTCCTCATACACTAACCCTTTCATTCTCAGAATCATTCTCATAAACCTCCTCTGGACCCTCTGCAATGCCATTACAACTTTTCTTAGATATGGGGCCTAAAACTGCTAAAAATATTCCAAGGATGTTCAGATCAATGCCTTAAGAAGCCTCAGCATTACATCGTTCTCTTATATTCTAGTCCTCTCGAAATGAAAGCTAACATTGTGTTTGACTTTCTTACCACTAACTCAACCTGCAAGCTAACTTTTAGGGAATCCTGCATAAGGACCCACAAGTCTCTTTGCACTTCTTATTTCTGAATTTTCTCCACATTTAGAAAATATTCTGCGTCTTTATTCCTTCTACAGGATGCATGACCATACACTTCCCTACACTATATTCCATCTGCCAATTCCTTGCCCATTCTCCTGATCTGTCTGTCTTCTACAGGCTCCCTGCTTCCACAGGGAGAGGTAGTTTTGAGGGAGCTTGCAGAAGGACTCATACAGATTGGGAGAATCTGATGCTAATAACGAGAAGAGGGCATGTCTAATGTGGTGAATGCCCTTAATGATGGATGCCGTCTTCTTGAGATACCGCCTTTTGAAGATGCCATCAACGTTGTGAGGCCTGTGCTTATAATGGAGCTAAATCCACAACCTACTGCAGCCTCTGGTGATCCTGTACATTGAAGCCTTCATACCAGGAAGTGATGCAACCAGTCAGTATGCTGCTCGTGACCCATCTGTAGCAAGCCTTCTCAAATACCTAATGACGTTCAGCTGCTCACATGCTTTCTTTGTGGTGGGGTCAGCATAGATCCTTCGAGATACTAAAGCCCACAAACTTCAAGTTGCTCACCGCTTGCACTGTTGACTCCACAATGAAGACTGGTGAGTGATCTTCCGACTTCCACTTTTTAGGGGCCCATAATCAATTACTTGTTCTTACTAATGCTGATTGCAAGGTTGTCAGTGCGGCACCACTCAACTAGCTGTTTTGCCTCACTTCTGTACACCGATTCATCACCATCTGAGATTCAGCCTACAACAGTAGTGTCACGTCATTGAATTTATAGATACCATTTGAACTCTGTCTAGCCACACTGTCATAGTAATAGAGACAGTAGTGCAGTAAGCTAAACACTTGAGGTGCACCTGTAATGATTGGCAGTCAGTAGAAGATGTTATTACCAGTCCACGCTGACTGCTGTCTCCCGATTAGAAAGCCAAGGATCCACTTGAAGAGGGAGGTACAAAGGCCAGGCTTTGAAACCTGTTAGTCATTACTCAGGTAATGATAGTATTCAATACTGAGCTGTAATCAATAATCAGCAGCCTGACACAGGTATTGCAGTTGCCCAGGTGTCCAAGGGCAGGAAGAGAGCCGGCGAGATTGTGTCTGCTGCAGACCTGTTGTGGAAATAGGCAAATTGCAGTGGGTCCTGGCCCTTGCTCAGGCATGAGATTATTCTCTCAAAACACCTTACAGGCTAACCATCCTCTGAGATCTCCTCCCCACATAGGGTCTCCTGCATTCCCTGCTTTAATCAATGTCTGTTACTTGATCCTTCAGCCAGCAAGGGATTACCTGCAAATTCTTGGAATCTCACTTTAAGCATCATGACTCTTTGCTCCTTAAATTCACTCCTTAAGCCTTCCACTTCAACCAAGCTTTTGAGCATTTGCCCTAATAACTCCTTGACTAGCTCATATTTAATGTGATAAATGTTCTATTTAAGCATCGTGTAATGATTTTGCAAAATTTAAACACTCTGTGACCACTTTGTCAGGTACTGCTGTACTCAAGGTTGTTAATGCAAATATCTAATTAGCCAATTAATGTGGCACCAACTCAATGCATAAGAGCATGCAGACATGGTCAAGAGGTTCAGTTGTTTTTCAGACCAAACTTCAGAATGGTGCTTGGAGCACTTTATTAGGTACAGAATGTACCGCATCAAGGAGCCACTGAGTGTAAGTAGTGGTTGGTGCTGCTTCAATATTTGTGCTGATTTCTCCGTCATTATTCATGGTCCAATTGTTTTGATTCTTTAGTGAATATAAATGATATTTGGACTCAGTGGGCATACTTTAATGCACATTTTAATGCATGTTTCCAGAATTCAAACGAATAATTCATTACCTTAAGGGGTAGGCTTAATAGAAGGAAAGAAAACATTACTTTATGATCATACTTAACAAATTCAATGAGATCGTAAGAAATTAAATGTTATGTAAGAATACAAGAGTAATAAGGATTTGAAGGCTGTTTTTAAAATGCTTGACCAAGCGTAGCATTCCCATCTCAAAGGAAGGAATAGGTGAAATAAACTCTGTTGGGACAGGGGTGGAGTACAGGGCATGAGTTCATTTCCTTAGAAGAGCAAACTACACCAGATAACAATCATAACCTGCCAAAAGAAGAACCTAAAATTGTCATGTTTCTTCGCAGTCCCTTTACCATTCAGTGAACTATTGCCAGGTTTAACTTTCTATGCAGGAACAGAAGTAGGCCATTTGGTTTGGTGAGTGTGCTCCGCCATTTCATAACGGCTGATCAAATATTCCTTTCAGCCCCAATGTCCTGCCTTTTCCCAATATCCATTCATGTCCTGACCAATCAAGAACCTATCAACCTCTGCCTTAAATATACATAAAGGCTTGGCCTTCACAGCTGCCTGTGGCAAAGAATTCCACAAATTCACCCCTCTCCAGCTGGAGAAATTCATCCTACCGTTCTCAAAGCACACCCCTCTATTCTGAGGCTGTGTCCTCTGGTCTTAGACTCTCCCACCATTGGAAACATACTCTGAACATCCACCCTATCAAGGCCTTGCAACATTCAATTTCTTTCATTGAGGTTACCCCTCATTTTTCTGAATTCCAGTGAATAAAGGCCTGCAGCCATCAAATGCTCTTCATGTGACAAGCCATTCAAACCTGGAATCATTTTTGTGAAGCACCTTTGAACTCTTTCCAGTTTCAGCACATCCTTTCTAAGATAAGGTTCCCAAAACTGCTCACAATACCTCAAGTGAGGCCTCGCCGTATAAAGCTTCAACTTTACATCCTTGATTTTATATTCTAGTCCTCTCAAAATAAATGCTAACATTGCATTTGCCTTCCTCACCACAGACTCAACTTGCAAATTAACTTTTATGGAATCCTGCACAAGGAATCCCAAGACCCTTTGCACCTCACATTTTTGAATTTTCTCTCCATTTAGAAAATAGAAAACCCTTTCATTTCTTCTACCCAAATGTGTGACCATACACTTGCTGACACTGTATTCCATCTGCCACTTCTTTGACAATCTCCTAATCTGTCAAAGTCCTTCCATAGCCTCTCTGCTTCCTCAACATTACCTGCCCCTCCACCAAACTTTGTGTCATCCACAATCTTGGTCACAAAGCCATCAATTCCACCATCCATATCATTGACATATAATGTAAAAAGAAGTGGTCCCAATACAGACCTCCATAGAAAACCACTAGTCATCGGCAGCGAACCAGAAAAAACTCTGTTTATTTCCTCTCCTTGCCTTCTGCCAATTCACCAATACTCTGTCCATGCCACTATCTTTCCTTTAATATCACCGGCTCTTATCTTCTTAAGCAGCCTCATGTGTGGTACCTTGTCAAAGGCCTTTTGAAAAACCAAGTACACAACATCCACTCTTTTTCTTTTGTCTATCCTGCTTGTTATTTCCTCAACAAATTCCAACAGATTCGTCAGGCAAGATTTTCCCTTAAGGAAACTATGCTGACTCTGGCCTATTTGGTCAAATGCCTCCACGTGCCCGGAAACTACATCCTTAGCAATTGACTCCAACGTCTTCCCAACCACTGAGATCAGACTAACTGACCTAGTTAGTCTGGTCCCAGTTATAATTTTCTTTCACCCATGATTCAGTGATACCCACAACATCATACATGCCAATCTGTAACCATGCTACAAATTCACCTACCTTATTCAGTATACTGCATGCCTAGTTTGGCATTCATTTCTAGAGGAATAGAGTATAGGAGCAGGGATGTGATGTTGAGGCTCTATAAGGCCTCATTTGGAGTACTGTGGGCAGTTTTGGTCTCCTTATTTAAGAAAGGATGTGTTGACGTTGGAGAAGGTACAGAAAAGATTCACTAGAATGATTCTGGGAATGAGAGGGTTAACAAATGAGGAACGTTTGTCCGCTCTTGGACTGTATTCCTTGGAGTGTCGAAGAATGAGGGGAGACCTTATAGAAACATTTCGAATGTTGAAAGGCATGGACAGAGTGGATGTGGCAAAGTTGTTTCCCATGATGGGGGAGTCTAGTACGAGAGGGCATGACTTAAGGATTGAAGGGTGCCCATTCAGAACAGAAATGCGAAGAAATTTTTTTAGCCAGAGGGTGGTGAATCTATGGAATTTGTTGCCACGGGCAGCAGTGGAGGCCAAGTCATTGGGTGTATTTAAGGCAGAGATTGATAGGTATCTGAGTAGCCAGGGCATCAAAGGTTATGGTGAAAAGGTGAGGGAGTGGGACTAAATGGGAGAATGGATCAGCTCATGATAAAAAGGTGGAGCAGACTTGATGGGCCGATTGGCCAACTTCTGCTCCTTTGTCTTATGGTCTTATGGTCTATAATTGCCTTTCTTCTGCCTTTCTCCCTTCTTGAATACAATATTATAGAGGGGAACGGCCACAGGAGTACCCTGTAATGGCTGGCCATTTCACTTTCTTCTCATGACAGTCACCCAGTTACCTGTCTCCTGCAACCTAGAGTCATAGAGTCATAGACAGGTACAGCACATAAACAGGCCCTAGTCCATGCCAAGCCATTTAAACTGTGTACTCCCTTCAACCTGCACTGAGAACTTAGCCCTCTATACCCCTACCATCCTTGCACCTATTCAAACTTCTCTTAAACAATGAAATTGAGCCCGCATGCACCACTTGTGCTGGCAGCTCGTTCCACACTCTCACCACCTCTGAGTGATGAAGTTCCCCCTCATGTACCCTTTAAACTTTTCACCTTTCACCTTAATCCATAACCTCTACTTGTAGTCTCATACAACCTCAGTGGAAAATGCCTGCTTACATTTATCCGAGCTATACCTCTCTCCATTTTGTATACCTCTATCAAATCTCCCCTCAATCTTCTACTTTCCAAGGAATAAAGTCCTAATCTTTCTATATAACTCAGGTCCTCCAGTCCCAGCAAAATCCTTGTAAATTTGCTCTGTACTCTTTCAACCTTATTTACATCTTTCCTGTAGGGAGATAACCAAAACTGTACACAATACTACAAATTAGGCCTCACCAATACCTTATACAATTTCAATATAACATCCAATCTTATGTACTCAGTACTTTGATTTATGAAGGCCAATGTACCATAATCTTTTTTACAACCCTATTTACTTGTGACGCTATTTTTAATTAATTATGGACCTGTATTCCCAGATTTCTCTGTTCTACAGCACTCCTCAATGCCCTACCGTTCACTCTGTAGGAACTACCCTGGTTGGTACTACTGATGTGGAACACCTCACACTTGTCTGCATTAAATTCAATCTGCCTTTTTCTAGCTGCTCCAGATCCCACTGCAAACTCTGGTAGTCTTCCTCGCAGTCCACTATATCCCCTATCATTCCCAAGTTTGCTGATCCAGTTAACCACATTATCATCCAGATCATTGATATAGATGACAAACAAAAACAGATACAGTACTGATCCCTGCAGAACTCCAGTAGTCACAGGCCTCCAGTCAGACAGGCAACCATCTATTACTACTGTCTGGCTTCTCACACAAAGCCAATGTCTTATCCACTTTACCATCTCATCCTGAATGCCGAACTTTTTTGACCAATCTCCCTTGCAGGACCCTGTCAAATGCCTTGTTAAATTCCATGAAGCCAATATCCAATGTCTTGCCTTCATTATCCGAGGGTTGACTACCTCCCTGGAGCTCCTATCACTTATTCAGTCTCCTCTATGAGCCGAATATCCATCGAGCTGCAGCTCCAGCTTTTTAACACTTTCTCTGAGGAGCTGCATCTCATTGCACAGTGAAGATGTGGTTATCTAGAAGGCTGGAGCTCTCTCAGAATTCCCACATCTCACACAAAGAACACAACACAGACCCTGGAATCATTCTTACTGCATTAATGTGGCCTAACAAACAAGGAATGCCCGATCTTGCCTAAGCGTGGTGAGCCAAAGCAACTCTAACACTGGCCCACTCACACAATGTGCGCTCCACTTACCCCTGCCTTTGTTTTAAATTCACTCCTTCTAATGAATCTCGTTCACTGATTGGGCACAGTTCAAACTCTGAAAACTGCTGTGAAATGCTACTTTTTAAATCTTCAATTGTGGTCCTGCTTGCATTTACCCTATCTATACCTGTGTGAAGTCGCCATTTCTTCCTGTGCCCCCATTCACTGATTGGGCACAATCCTAATTCCCTTTAAGCACCCTCCAGCTAACTAGCTTGCATTTTTAAAAAAATTCCAGCTTGCCAGATTTATTAATTGTTATATTAGCTACTCCATTCTCAGGGCCAATAATACGTTCTGACTGCAAATAAATCAACCAACCTCATACTATAATACAAGGTCAACGAGTGGTAATTATATTGAACTTTTAACATACTAAAGTGCCTGAAGAAATGCTATCGAATAAAACTTGACATGGCTGTATGAGAAGAAAGGGATGGCTTTCCAGGAGCAACACAAAGGAGAATAGAAAGAGGACAAGAGGTAACGTGTGTGAAAGCTACAGAGGGGTTGACATTTTTTTAAGTGCACCCAGGAGAGCTTTTTGAAGTGGTATGAAGATGGTTCGACTGGAGAAAGGGTGATACTAGACATTACATTAGGGTATGTAACTGGGCAAGTTATTTAATGGTCAATAGGAGATAGTGACCAGAACTCTATAATCTTTAAAGTGGTTCTGTAAATGGGTATATGGGGTGTCAGGGAGGGGTAACACCTCTGGTGGGGGAACATGTCGCGTCCTTTTCAGGGCGGTTAGTCCACCTTTGGTCCCCACCTGGCACTCAGCTCTCACCTGTGGCTCCCCGTAGCTGTTTGCATGCGACAGCGGCCACACCCCGGCAACGGCTTCAACAAGCCAGCTAAGCCAGGTGAGGGTAGCCGACGGGTCTCAAACCCTCGGTGAGATAGGGAGTTGTCTATCCCAGCATGTGAAGACAGACTGCAGCGGATTGAGCGGACGAGACCTATGGAAGGTCCAACGGTCAAGAAGGCGGTCTCTGCAAGCGTCGTGGAACGTGTAGAGCAGGACAAGACACAGAAGATGTCCTGGTCATCCACTGCGCCTAGTCCCATCTCCAGCCGTCTAGACTCTGTCTTGCCACTGGACCCAGATGGGAATTGGGAAGAGAGAGTGAGGCTGACGCTGCGCAACTCTCCCTCACTTAAATCCAAATCACGCGCTAGTCTCAACAGCATCATTATGGTGTCGAGGTCCTCTTCGACATTAATGATGGACGAACAACAACAATATGTAAATAGATAAGGAAAGTCCAGAAATTAAGACCCTGAATTTCAATATCTTATTACAGGACCTTGGGCCTGTACTCACTGGAATTTAGAAGAATGCGTGGGGATCCCATTGAAACCTACCAAGTATTGAAAGGACTAGATAGGGTGGATAAGGAGAGGAGGATGTTTCCTATGGTGGGGGTATCCAGAACTAGAGGGCACAGCCTCAAAATTGAGGGGTGACCCTTTAGAAATGAGGTAAGGTGGAATGTTTTTAGCCGGACAGTAGTAAATCTGTGGAATACTGTGCCACAGACTGTGGTGGAGGCCAAGTCCGTGGGTATATTTAAAGCAGAAGTTGATGTTTTCTGAATGGTCAGGGCTTCAAAGAATCTGGTGAGAAGACAGGTGTATGGGGTTGAGTAGGATCCAAGATCAGTCATGATGGAATGGAAGTGCAGACTCAATGGGCTGAATGGCCTAATTCTGCTCCTATGTCTTGTGGCATTATGGACTTGGTAAAAATAAACTGAAAGCAGTTGCTTCAAGGTAGGTCTTAATTCATCAATGGAAACTCTTCAAGACTGAACTGATTAAAGTTATCAGAGTGAAAGTTAAGGACAATAAGCCCAAGGGACATTAAGGATTAGATAAAGGAAAAGAAAAGGAAGTACTAAGGTTACTACCTCCTATTGACCATTCAATCACTTGTCCAGTGGGAATAGACAACTGATAACATGGTTTTCATGACTACAGAAAATATAATAGGTTCATAAGCAACCAGGATGGCAAAGAAGGAGCACAATATTTTACATGTAGAGAAAATTTAAAGAACATCCCAAAGCATCTTATTAGTAGTATAGTAGTAGTAGTAGTCATACTTTATTGATCCTGGGAGAAATTGGTTTTCCTTACAGTTGCACCATAAATAATTAAATAGTAATAAAACCATAAATAATTAAATAGCAATATGTAAATTATGCCAGGAAATAAGTCCAGCACCAGCCTATTGGCTCAGGGTGTCTGACCCTCCAAGGGAGGGGTTGTAAAGTTTGATGGCCACAGGCAGGAATGACTTCCTGTGACGCTCTGTGCTGCATCTCAGTGAAATGAGTCTCTAGCTGAATATACTCCTGTGCCCACCCAGTACATTATGTAGTGGATGGGAGACATTGTCCAAGATGTCATGCAACTTGGACAGCATCCTCTTTTCAGACACCACCGTCAGAGAGTCCAGTTCCATCCCCACAATATCACTGTCCTTACGAATGAGTTAGTTGATTCTGTTGGTGTCTGCTACCCTCAGCCTGCTGCCCCAGCATACAACAGCAAACGTGATTGCACTGGCCACCACAGACTCATAGAACATACTCAGCATCGTCCAGCAGATGTTAAGGGACCTCAGTCTCCTCAGTACAGGTGCTTCTAAGTGTGGATAGAGCTGTACGTTATATTTTTTTACAATAGCTTCCCAACCATTGATGTTAGCCTCACAGACTTACAATTACCTGGTTCAACCCTACTGCCTTTCTTGACTGAGCAATCAAGAACTAGGGAAGGGTTAGAGCTCACTGAGGACAAAAATGGCAATCTGTGCATGGTTTCAGAAATTGCAGTAAGATCTGATTCATCTGCATTCACGGGAGAGATTGTTGGAGAATTCAGAGAGGGGATGGAAAACTCAGTAAACATGTTATCACTAAATTGGAGGAGTCTTTGATTATCATACTAGATATAAAGGTGAATAAATCCCATGACCTAATGAGGTATAGCCCTGTTTGCTGTGGGATGAAAGGAAAGAGAAGAGGTGGAGGACAAGCTTGCTCCCAGAGAGGTAGGGCCAGGTAAGTTTCTTTAATTAATTTAATTAACTTAGGAGCTGGTAATGGAAGCAGTAGATAGAGCAGTCCAGTGCTCTGATTGTAGAATGTGGGAAGTCAGGGACTGCACAATTGTCTCTGATGACTACACCTGCAAAAGGTGCATCCAGCTGCAGCTCCTGACAAACTGAGTTAGGGAACTGGAGCTGGAGCTGGATGAACTTCTGATCATTTGGGAGGCAGAGGCAGTAATAGATCGGAGTTTCAGGGAGACAGTCACCCCTAAAAGTCAGGAGACAGGTATCTGGGTGAGTGTCAGGAGAGGGAAGGGGAATAGACAGGAAGAGCAGAGCACCCCTGTGGCCGTTCCCATCAACAATAAGTACACTGTTTTGGATACTGTTAGTGGGGATGACCTACCAGGGACAAGTTGTAGTGGTCGCATCTCTGGCACCGAGACTGGACCCTCAGCTCAGAAGGGAAGGAGGGAAAAGAGGAGAGCAGTAGTGATAGGGGATTCCATAGTTAGGGGGAACAGATAAGAGGTTCTGTGGGAGAGATCGAGAATCCCGGATGATCTGTTGCCTCCCTGGTGCCAGGGTCCACAATATCTTGAACTGAGTTCTCAGTATTCTCAGGAGAGAGGGTGAGCAGCCAGATGTCGTGGTCCACATGGGGACCAATGACATAGATAGGAGTAGGGATGAGGTCCTGAAGAAGGAATATAGGGAGTTAGGAAAGAAATTAAAAAGCAAGACCTCAAGGGTGGTAATCTCGGAATTGCTGCCTGTGCCACAAGACAGAGAGGGTAGGAACGGGAAGTCATGGCGGATGAATGCATGGCTGAAGAATTGGTGCAGGAGGCGGGGGTTCAGATTTTAAAAAACATAGAAACCACAGAAAAACTACAGCAGAGAATCAGGCCTATTGGCCCTTCTTGGCTGTGCTGAACCATTTTCTGCCTAGTCCCACTGACCTGCACACGGACCATATCCCTCCATACACCTCTCATCCATGTATCGGTCCAATTTATTCTTAAATGTTAAAAAAGAACCCACATTTACCACCTCGTCTGGCAGCTCATTCCACACTCCCACCACTCTCTGTGTGAAGAAGCCCCTCCTAATGTTCCATTTAAACTTTTCCCCCCTCACCCTTAACCCATGTCCTCTGGTTTTTCTTCTCCCCTTGCCTCAGTGGAAAAAGCCTGCTTTCATTCACTCTATCTACACCCATCATAATTTTATATACCTCTATCAAATCTCCTCTCATTCTTCTACGCTCCAGGGAATAAAGTCCTAACCTATTCAACCTTTCTCTGTAACTGAGTTTCTCAAGTCCTGGCAACATCCTTGTAAACCTTCTCTGCATTCTTTCAACCTTATTAATATCCTTCCTGTAATTTGGTGACCAAAACTGAACACAATACTCCAGATTCAGCCTCACCAATGCCTTATACAACCTCATCATAACATTCCAACTCTTATACTCAATACTTTGATTAATAAAGGCCAATGTACCAAAAGCTCTCTTTATGACCCTATCTACTTGCGACGCCACTTTTAGGGAACTTTGTATCTGTGTTCCCAGATCCCTCTGTTCTACTGCACTCCTCAGTGCCTTACCATTTACCCTGTATGTTCTACCTTGGTTTGTCCTTCCGACATGCAATACCTCACACTTGTCTGTATTAAACTCCATTTGCCATTTTTCCAGCTGGTCCAAGTCCCTCTGCAAGATTTGAAAATCTTCCTCACTGTCCACTACACCTCCAATCTTTGTATCATCAGCAAATTTGCTGATCCAATTTACCACATTATCATCCTGATCATTGATATAGATGACAAATAACAATGGATCCAGCACTGATCCCTGTGGCACACCACTAGTCACAGGCCTCCACTCTGAGAAGCAATTCTCTACTACCACTCTTTGGCTTCTTCCATTGAGCCAATGTCTAATCCAATTTACCACCTCTCCATGTATACCTAGCGACTGAATTTTCCTAACTAACCTCCCATGCGGGACCTTGTCAAAGGCCTTACTGAAGTCCATGTAGACAACATCCACTGCCTTCCCTTCATCCACTGTCCTGGTAACCTTCTCGAAAAACTCCAATAGATTAGTCAAACATGACCTACCACACACAAAGCCATGTTGACTCTCCCTAATAAGTCCCTGTCTATCCAAATGCTTGTAGATTCTGTCTCTTAGTACTCCCTCCAATAACTTACCCACTACCGACGTCAAACTTACCGGCCTATAATTTCCCAAATTACTTTTTGATCCTTTTTTAAACAACGGAACAACATGAGCCATTTCCAGTCCTCCGGCACCTCACCCGTAGACATCGACATTTTAAATATATCTGCCAAGGCCCCTACAATTTCAACACTAGTCTCCTTCAAGGTCCGAGGGAATACCCTGTCAGGTCCTGGGGATTTATCCACTTTAATTTGCCTCAAGATAGCAAGCACCTCCTCCTTTTCAATCTGTACAGTTTCCATGATCTCACTACTTGTTTCCCTTAATTCCATAGACTTCATGCCAGTTTCCCTAGTAAATACAGACACCAAAAACCTATTTAAGATCTCCCCCGTTTCTTTTGGTTCCGCACGTAGCTAACCACTCTGATCTTCAAGAGGACCAATTTTATCCCTTACAATCCTTTTACTCTTAGTATACCTGTAAAAGCTCTTTGGATTATCCTTCACTTTGACTGCCAAGGCAACCTCATGTCTTCTTTTAGCCCTCCTGATTTCATTCTTAAGTATTTTCTTGCACTTTTTATACTCCTCAAGCATCTTATTTACTCCCTGTTTCCTATACATGTCATACAACTCTCTCTTCTTTATCAGAGTTGCAATATCCCTTGAGAACCAAGGTTCCTTATTCCTATTCACTTTGCCTTTAATCCTGACAGGAACATACAAGCTCTGCACTCTCAAAATTTCTCCTTTGAAGGCTTCCCACTTACAGATCACATCCTTGACAAAGAACAACCTGTCCCAATCCACGCTTTTTAGATCCTTTCTCATTTCTTCAAATTTGGCCTTCTTCCATTTCAGAACCTCAACCCTAAGACCAGATCTATCCTTATTCATGATCAAGTTGAAACTAATGGTGTTATGATCACTGGAACCAAAGTGCTCCCCTACACACACTTCCGTCACTTGTCCTAACTCGTTTCCTAACAGGAGATCCAATATTGCAACCCCTGTAGTTGGTACCTCTATATATTGATTTAGAAAACTTTCCTGAACACATTTTACAAACTCTAAACCATCTAGACCCCTAACAGTATGGGAGTCCCAATCAATATGTGGGAAATTAAAATCCCCTACCACCACAACTTTATGTTTCCTGCAGTTGCCTGCTATCTCTCTGCAGATTTGCTCCTCCAATTCTCGCTGACTATTGGGTGGTCTATAATACAACCCCACTAATGTGGCCATACCTTTCCTGTTTCTCAGCTCCACCCATAAGGACTCAGTAGACAAGCTCTCTAATCTGTCCTGTCTGAGCACTGCTGTAACATTTTCCCTGACAAGCAATGCTACCCCACCACCTTTCATTCCTCTGCCTCGATCACATCTGAAACATCGGAACCCTGGAATATTAGGCTGCCAGTACTGCCCCTCCTGTAGCCAAGTTTCACTAATTACTATAACGTCATAATTCCACGTGTCAATCCACGCCTTCAACTCGTCTGCCTTCCCTGCAATACTCCTAGCATTGAAATATATACACCTCAGAAGATTTTTACCACCACTCACAACCTTTCTATTTGTGGATTTGCTTGAACTTTTAACATCATTTATTTTCACCCCAGCCACACTGTCAGCTCTGGCACCCTGGTTTCTATCCCCCTGCAAATCTAGTTTAAAGCCTCCCCAATAGCACTAACAAACCTCCCTGAAAGGATAAGTGTAACCTGTCTCTCTTGTACAGGTCCCACCTGCCACAGAAGAGGTCCCAATGATTCTGAAATCTGAAACCCTGCCCCCTACGCCAGTTCCTCAGCCTCTTGTTCATCCTCCAGAGCATCCTATTCTTATTCTCACTGGCACGTAGCACAGGTAGCAATCCTTTGATTACCACCCTCGAGGTCCTGCTTTTCAACCTCCTACCAAGCTCTGAATTTCTGGATCATTGGGATCTCTTCTGGGGAAGGTCTGACTGGTTCAAAAAGGACAGGCTGCACCTGAACTGGAAAGAGACCAAAACCCTGGCAGGTTTGCTAAAGCTGTAGGGGAGGGTTTAAAATAGTTTGGCCGGGGGCTGGAAATCAGAATGTGAGTGCAGAGATTAGGGTGGAAGGACAAGGGCATGATGCTATGTGTTCTGAATTGGTGAGGAAGGACAGGCAGGGGACAAAACATAAATGTAGTCAGTTAGAGGGGTTGAAATGTGTCTATTTCAACACTAGGAGTATTAGGAATAAAGAGGATGAATTTAAGCATGGATCAGTACACGGAACTACGATGTTGTAGCCATTACTGAAACTTGGCTGGAGGAAGGGCAGGATTGGCTGATGCAGGTCCGGGGTTTAGGTGTTTTAAAAGGAATAGAACGGGAGGTAGAAAAGGTGGGGGGAGTAGCATTACTGGTTAGGGATAGTATCACAGCTATAGAAAGGGAGGACGCTGCAGAGGGTCAGTGTGGGTAGAAGTCAGAAATAAGAAGGGATCAATCACTGTGCTGAGAGTAGTCTATAGGCCCCCAAATAGCCCTCAGGACACCAAGGAGCAGATAAGCAGGCAGATTTTAGAATGGTGCAGGAAATACAGGGTTGTAGTTATGGGTAATTTCAACTTCCCTCATATTGACTGGCACCTCCTGACTGCAAGGGGGATAGCTGGGGCTGAATTTGTCAGGTGTGTCCAAGAAGGATTCCTGACACAATATGTGGACTGGCCAATGAGAGGAGAGTCCATACTGGATCTAGTTCTGGGTAATTTACCTGTTCTGGTGGCAGACCTCATGGTGGGGGAGCATTTTGATGAGAGTGACCACAACTCCCTTAGTTTCAGCATAGGTATGGAAAAGGATAAAAACAGACAAAATGGGAAAGTGCTTAACTGGGGAAGGGCTAACTATGAAGGGATGAGGCAGGAACTAATGAGAGTAAATTGGAAACAGATGTTCCAGGGTGAAAGCGGAGAAGTAATGTTGAGGAAGTGTAGGGGCCACTTGTGCTGGGTTCAGGATAGGTTTGTCCCACTCAGACAAGGAAAAAATGGTAGGAAAAGGGAACCGTGGCTGACAAAACACATGAGGCAACTCGTCAAGAGGAAGAAGGAAGCATATGTTAGATATAAGAAGCAGGAAGTAGGAGGGGCTCATGAGAAATATAGGGTAGCCAAGGAAGGAGCTTAAGAAAGGACTTAGGAGAGCTCAAAGGGGACATGAGAAGGCCTTGGCATGTAGGATTAAGGAGAACCCCTTCTTGGAGCAGGGAATGCTGAGGGAGATCCTCAGAAAATTATACAAAATTATGGGGATATAGGTAAGGTAGATAATAGGAAACTTTTGCTCATGGCAGAGGCATCTAAAACTAGAGAGCACAGGGTAAGGAGTAAAATATCAAGCGGATCTCAGAATGATCATTTTCATGCAGAGGGTGGTTGACATCTGGATTTCACTGCCTGAGGCAGGTATTCTTACAACTTTTAAGAAACATGATCACAAGTTGCTAAGGCATTGAAAATTATGGATTGGGGTAGGTAATTTTGAGGAAGTAGGGAGGCTACAGAAGAAAGGCAGGTTAAGAGAATGGGTAAAGAAATGGCAGATCGAATATGGTGTTGGGAAGTGAATGGGCTGACTCTTTTCTAAATGGAGAGAAAATACAAAAAAAACTGAGGTACAAAGAAACTTGGGAGTCCTTGTGCAGGACTTTCTAAAGGTTAATTTGCAGGTTGAGCCTGTGGTGAGGAAGGCAAATGTGATGTTAGCATTCATTTCAAGAGGACTAGAATATAAAAGCAAAGATGTAATGTTGAGACTTTGTAAAGTACTGGTGAAGCTCCACTTGAAATATTGTGAGTAGTTTTAGGCCCCTTAATTTGGAAAGGACTTCGCAAAAATGATTTCAGGACTGAATGGTCTGTCATATGAAGACTGTTTCATGCCTCTGGGCCTGTGTTCACCGGAATTCAGAAGAATGAGGGGTGACCTCATTGAAACCCATCGAATGGTGAAAGGCCTTGATAGATTGGATGTGGAGAGGATGTTTCCTGTGATGGGACAGACTAAGACCAAAGTGCACAGCCTCGGAATAGAGGGGCGTTCTTTTAGAATGGAGATGAGGAGGCATTTCTTTCGCCAGAGAGTGGTGAATCTGTGGAATTCTTTGCCACAGCTGTGGAGGCCAAGATATTATGTAACTTTAAGGCAGAGGCTGATATATTCTCAATTGGTCATTACATGAAGGGATATAGGGAGAAGGCAGGACATTGAGGGTGAGAGGAAAATTGGCTCAGCCATGATGAAATGGTGAAGCAGACTTGATGGGCCAAATGGCCTCATTATGCTCCTACATCTTATGGTCTCATGCTCTTATATGTGCTTAAGACTTTTGCATAGTACTGTATTTGTCAATGTGGAGCAGGGGCAGAGTTTGTAAATCTGGCGGGAGCAAATGATGTTAGGTATGATGAGGGTGGAGCGCCACGGGAGGAATGTGGGACAGGTGGCAGAGAAGGAACGCCAGGGCGGTGGGGTTGGTGGCATGTAGACGTACCCAGCCCTGTGACACAAGACAAGGTCATTTGATTCCAAACAACTGGTTTATTGATCATTACAGAATGTATCTCTGGTGCTTTCCACTCCCTCCCCTTTCCCTTCCTCTTTTCTCAACATAATTCCCCTCTCCCTGCCTCCTTTCACCCTCAGTCCACAATAGAGACTCAGAATAAGGTTTATCATCACTCACATATGTCATGATATTTTTTTTTAGAGCAGTACAGTGCAATACATAAAATTTCTACAGTTTTGTGCAAAATTCCTAGGCACTATATTTATTTATTTATTTATTTATTTATTTATTTATTTGTCTAAGACTTTTGCACACCTGCTTGTTAATCTAAACAGCGAATCACGTGGCAGTAACTCACTGCATTAAAACATGATCAAGAGGTTCAATTATTGTTCAGTTCAAACATCAGAGTAGGTAAGAAATCTGATCTAGGTGACTTTGTTTGTGGAATAATTGTTGGTGCCAGATGGGGTGGTTTGAGTTTCTCTGAATCTGCTGATCACTTGGGATTTTCAAGCACAACAGTCTCTAGAGCTTAGACGGAATGGTGTGAAAACCACGAAAATATCCAGTGAGTGGAAATTCTGTGAGCAAAACTGTCTTCTTAATGACAGTAGTCAGAAGAGAATGTCCAGACTGGTTCAAGCTGACAGGAAGGCACCAGTAACACAAGTAACACACATCAAAGTTGCTGGTGAACGCAGCATCTGTAGGAAGAGGTGCAGTCGACGTTTCAGGCCGAGACCCTTCGTCAGGACAAAGGGTCTCGGCCTGAAACGTTGACTGCACTTCTTCCTACAGATGCTGTTTGGCCTGCTGCGTTCACCAGCAACTTTGATGTGTGTTGCTTGAATTTCCAGCATCTGCAGAATTCCTGTTGTTTGCATTTAAAGTAACACAAATAACCATGTTTCAACAGTGATGTACAGAAGAGCTTCTCTGAGCACACAACGTGTCAAAACCTGACGTGGATGGGCTACAGCAACAGAAAACCACACTGGGTTCCCCCCCTGCACCTAATGAAATGGCCAGTAAGTTTAAATAGATACATGAACTCTTCTGACTCACTGTTTAGAGAGGAATTTCCAAGGCTAGGCAGAATGACTGAAATCAGGAATAATCAAGAAACCAGAATAGGAAGAGCAGAGACGGTTGTAATGCTTATGTAATGCTCTGTAAAGTTTCACTGCTAATATAATGGTTCTCTGTAAGGTTTCACTGCTAATGTAATGGTTTCTCTGCAGCAGAAGTGTTTGGGTTATGACTAGAGATAATGGGGGCTTTGGAGTGTGCATTGAGGGGAGTGTGCCCTCCTTGTGTGTCTGAGAGGAGGTGTTTGTGGTCTTTTTGTCGGCGAGAGATGAGGAGAGATGACGCGAGATGAGTGATCTGGTAGACCATGGGATGGAGTGGCCTTGGAGTGAGGGTCCGGGAGTTGACGACGCTCAGAGAAAGTCGATGGGGAACTAATGGATGGAAAACCATGAGCTCCAACGTGTACAATAGACTGTTTCAGTAAAATGGGCCTCTTTTCTTTTTGTTTCTTTACTAACCCTATAGTCAAATTAAGAATTATAAAGCTCAGTTGTTTAATTGCATATGGTGTACTGACTGATATTTCGTGCTGCTGAGTTGTAACAGGGGAACACATCACATAGCATCCACACAAACAAGATTTCATAAGTTTGGTGGAGACTGTCTTCCCCTAGACTAACACTACCAGCCAAATATGAGGATTACACTTATTTAAATGTATCTGTATATGGAATATTGCCAAAGAAGATTTTTCAACCCACAAATGAGAATTTTAATAGGATTAAGAAAATCACATCATGATGATTCTTGACAAGGAAAGGAATGCACAAAAAATAAACTATGCAACAACATGACTGTTAAAAAATATAAAACCAAACTACACAACATTCAATCAAATATTATATTCCCATCTCAAAGGCAAGAAGTGGTCAACAGGTCAACTGTTCAGCATGCCATGCTTGTGATCTTAGCAAGAAATCCCAGACACTTTGGGTTATTGTCAAGATAACCAGCAGAGTATCAGGTGAACACACACAAAATGCTGGAGAAACTCAGCAGGCCAGGCAGCATCTACGGAAAAGAATACAGTCGAAGTTTCAGGCTGTGCAGTTGGGCAGGACTTCCAAAGGGTCTCGGCCTGAAACATCGACTGTACTCTTTTCCATAGATGCTGCCTGGCCTGCTGAGTCCCCCAGGCATTTTGTGTGTGTTGCTTGGATTTCCAACATCTGCAGATTTTTGCTTGTTTGTGAGTATCAGGTGTGATCAACATCATACTTGTAGTCCTATACAAGAAAAATTCTGCTGTTGCTGGAAATCCGAAGCAATACACACAAAATGATAAAGGAACTCAGCAGGTCCTATGTTTCAACTTCAAAAGATCAGCTCTGCATTTTTTTTTTAGGTATGTCCCTTGCATACCTTTTCAGACTTCTCTCTGAATTCTGGCTTGATATTGATGGTGAAGTGGGGCATATTCCAGGGCACGAGGTTTCTGATTGTGAGGGTGGACAGATCCACTGCCGTGCTAATACTTCCTGCTCTGTTCTGAAGCTTCCCCAATTTGCCATGGTGGTCACACCGCAGCTGATAAGCAAAGGGTTCATTAAATCTCAGGCATGTAGCAACAGAAACGCTGAGGCAGAGAGTGAGAGAACATGGTGCATTAGATGTTTTGACTTTCCAAGTGGGCCTGCAACTGGAAGTATAATCCTAAAATGGATCCAGTCTCAACGATCATAGTAGCAATGGTGAAATCATGATGATTTAACTTAAATGGATCCAGGGTCACTTATTTGTCATAAGACCTAACTCTATTAATGGCAGTGGTTGAAACTCCCACTCTGCCTGGTTTCTGCCAAACACAATATTATAATGGAAGCTGAAATTCCCTCCACTTTTTTTGCTTATCTTTTTCATTCAGTCATTCTTTCCGAGAGAACTCCACAGTTCAGGGTAACTCACTGATTTGTATTATCATATGCATCTCTAGCTTAAGGATGCGTTGCTGTAGGCAGTGGAAGGTGGATCCTCCATCTCTTCTTAAAGTGCTCAGTTAATTCAGGGGCCACTGCCTCTGCATCCTGCACTTTATTCATACCTGATTAATTGCACATTTAACTGTCCAACAATTGTTTGATGCTGTCAGGAAAGGTTTTACACTCAAATTCAGTATTACCCACACACAACCTTTCCGTGACCTTGGTGAGGCACGGCTGACAGCTGGAAGACCAGGAGCAGAACTAAAATATCAGTGGACTCTGTAATTTGTAGATTTTTTCTCAGTTTACCTCTTTTTATATGCATTTATATGAGCAAATAACAAGCTCCAGAGAGATCTATTTTTACACATTTGCTAATTATGACCCTTGATTCACCCTGCACGGAACCCATGTGGCTGGCATCCATTCTATCAATCTGCCATGTGGACTCAGCTGAAAAAGATCACTAATGCAATTTTCTAGTTTACTGCTCATTAAAACAATCCACTAGCACTGCACTAGGAAGCTGTTCCTCTGCTAAATAAAAGATTGTTACTAAATATATTCCTGACAATAACAAATGGATGGGGTTGTCTCCCAGAGAGAAAAATATACCTGATACTTCCTACAAGTTGAGCAGCAAGAGCTGAGTAAACATCCTTCCCTCAGCAAACATTGTTACATAACAATCCAGCACAGGAATTCAAAGTAAAGCATGAAGCTGCAGCACAAACACATAATCGAGGAGTCTACATTTACCTTACACCTGCGGAAGTGGTAGACTACCAGCATAGCAATGAAATCCAGTAACATGCAGAAAGCTTGGAATGCGATGATGGCAATGCGCAAGTGCTTGTCTTCCTCCGCATGGCAGGGACTGTCATCCTGACATGAGCTGCACCCGTTCCTACAAGGAAGGCACTCGTACACACTTCCATGCTGGCCAATGGAGTTCTCTTTAAACTTGCCTGGAAAATACAATGCAAACTTTTAGGCCTTAAAGAGAAGTTGATGTTCTGAGAAAGTTCCAAGGCATAAATTAGAACCATATCTAATTTGATGTATTTTTAATTTATTCAGAATGTTCCTAGTAGAGTCCTGAATGAACAGTATGATAAAGTAGCCCTTGTATGTTTGCTTGGCGCTAAACCATATGATATTGTGGGTACCGTACCCTCAGCACGGAAGGGTTACCCTTTATACTGGGTTATCAGCTGCCTACAAGATGGTCAGACAGATACAGAAGAATTGAATTTCTAGGTCAGAATGTGTTGTAAGAGTCAAGCAGTCCCTACATGAGAAAGTAATACAGAAACAATTGTTTGTAAAATAAGAAATGATTAAAAAAAAGCAATTTGTTTGAAGCCAGTTCATTTTTTTTCTCAATAATCTGACATGGCAATGTAAAACTTTGTGATTCATGATAGGGCCACTACACAGCTGATAGATTACAAAAACCAGCAAGTATAAAATGGAAGACTTAGTGGGCAGAATTGACTTGAGTGAGAGCTTTGGAGAGGCCTTCCGGCCACTGGGAGTCTTATCTTGTCCCAGTCATACAGTACACATATGTCTATTGAACTGCAGAATTGTAAGATGAGGTGGAATCAGATGTTAGCATGTCTCCATCCCCACTCCACTGCAGGACTCACCATTGCGCCCAGCAATAAAATAGTGACATGTTGAGGAAGGGGACTTGATGCACATTGCATCAGTGTTTATTTCATGCCAAGGCTGCAACCCCTTTGACAAAAATACTTATTTGAACTGTTTTGGTTTAACTCTTTATTTGTAATTTAAAGTGTTTTGATTAAATTCATTAGTTTTATTTTCATTGTTTCAATAAGGCTTTTTTTCTATAACCTTTTAAAATCTATTTAAATGATTTTAAAATATTCCCAACAGAGAATGTTAAGTAGGTTTGTAGAGTCATAGTTTTATAGTTGACAATGGTTAGGAGTAAATGGCTGCCAGAGTGTTCCAGGATCAGTAGTTGCAAAGCTTAGGACAAGGTCTAATTTGATTAAAGAACTTGCATAGAAATGCATGCACAATGTTTAATTTGATACAGTATTAGATGCCAACCGTTCAGAGCCACAGTTAAGTACTGTTTCATTCATTCTCACCCTGATACTTTGAAAAAACATGGTCATAGTATGGCAATCAACTTCCCATGATGCAACATCATCTCCCTTTGCTAGTTCATTTATGCTGTACACAGAATTCTCCTATTCAGAAACTAAGCTGCACATATTATTTATTTTCGTCATATGTTTGTAGTCCTTCGAATGTCAAAGAACAAAGGAATGCTAGAAAATGTTATCAGCTTCAATAAATTATTTAGTACTGTGCACAGGATTATAAAGTGGATGATTTTGTCATTCTAAGGTTTGTAATGCATTGGTTTCTAGTGAGCTTCACTAAACAAACTAATTACCATCCAGCTGCACCAATCAACACAATGCTTTTGAAATCGATCAGAGATTGACACAATGGGATACCTTGCTATTTATTTTTTGACAGATCAGATGCCCTTCAGAGTGTGATGAACATATGAAATACCAGTTTTATTCTGTGCATCCAAATTGCATTTGGATAGGCAAAGAGCGGAAGAAATTATAGGGAAGTAAACATCAGCCCTGTTATAAAGATATCCCTGGGATCTTACTTTGCCACTTACAACCTGGGTCAGTTCTTAAGTTTCCAGGAATTGACTGTCTCCAAAATTCTCCAACTGATACTCTCAGCACTGAAACACTAAATGATTTGAATTATAAATTCTGGTTAAATGTCAAAGCAGCCTTATAGAACAGGATGGAATTTAATTGGGGAAAAAATCTCAAAAATAAACATAAAATAAATGCAACATCAGTGTAGATTGTGAACAGAAAGTTTGGATAAATTTGCTTTACCTTTCACCCAGAATTGATAACTAGCATAACTTGTGTAAGATTAAGGACTAAATTACATCAATAACTTTTCTGTTCACAATCTACACACAGTAAGTATTGCACTAGTAATAATACACAAATGCAGTGCCAGGTACAAATGAATAATGTTACTAGATTGGCATTGTATTCTTCTAATCAAAAGAAGATTCCTGGCATCATAAGGTCATGCAATCATCACAAAAACAAGGAGTAAGGTATGCTGAGTTTCATGGCTCATGTGGTCCTCCTCTCTCGCACTGAGCACTTGCCAAATGGATACTCCAATGCTCAGGATGCCTGGAAACTCTCAGTACTTTGGCACTTGGTGTAACATGCTGCCATTTCTGCTTCATTGAACATCCTGTACCTTGTTGTGTAAGAGGCCACTCACAGCACAGATTCCATCAGGAGACTCAATTGCTTGGAGGGAAGCCATTCACACAGAAGATCACCCCTCCCTCACCCTTATGGCAGCCCTTTGCATGCTGGTCAATGGTTGTGGTTGACAGAAGTGCTTCCCAAATGAACGGCACAGCAAAAGCATGGCAGTCCAAAAAGTCGGGGCTTTCAGCAGAGCTTTAGGTTGCAGGGACAGTTGCTTCTTGAGTTTAGCGCCAGATTTAAAAAGCAAGCAGGGTCTGTTTGGATTTTCAGCAGAGCGCAAGATCATTTGGGTTATTAGGCACTTGGCAAAAGCGAATAAAAAGAAATTAGGTTTTAGTGGAGCATCCATTGCTGGAGTGGGATAGAGTTAGAGAGGGGAACGGAGGCTTAGGTTCAGGAGGTTTCAGCAAAGACAGACAGAGGCTAGTTAGAGGTTTTCATCAAATTTCTCTCCCTCTTTATTAGTGCCCAGCTCCTTATGCAAGTCGTGGGAGGTCTGGGAGAGCTCCATAGACTTCCATCTGTGGCATCTTCCTGAAACTTCACATCCAGATTAAGGAATATTTTAAAGTCAACAAGAAAAAGCATTTTAGAGCATATACATTCTCAGATGGAAGAACGTATTTTAAAGTTAACAATATACTTTTCCTGTGTTTATATTAAATCAATAATGTTAAAGGTAGGTTGAGGAAATGAAAACTAATGGTCAAAGGTGTTAGCTAAGTTTTCATATTAAGACTTTCTTCAGGTGGGGCCTTATCCAATTCGTTGTGTCCACATTCCTCCATGTACATTTTACAGAAGGAAGTTTCCGGTCTCATGCATGGTGGATGTTCAGCAGATTTACTTCAGCGGTTCTACAGTAGGGACATGACTGCAATATCTAAATTACTGAGGAAGCTTAAAGGAGCAGAAGTCCCTACTTTATCCTTTCACAAGCATTAGGAATGAGACTCCCCTGACCACATTCATCAAGAGTAAGTTCTTCCAATTTCAGCTAAAGAGTCTCAGTCTCTCTCTCTCACTCCATTCTCTCTCTCTCTCTCTCACACACACACACACACACACACACACACACACACGCACACGCGCACACACAGTGGCAGTTGTAAGATACCAGTTTTAATGTGAAAATATCATAATTCTGAAAAATGTCCCACGTGATTAAACTCAATTCAATAGTTGTGATGGAGTACATTTTAATGCAACTCGCTAATAGATACAGTAAGTACACAGTTCAAGGAAATTGAACTCAATAAAGGGTAAATTTTGGGGAATAACTTTAAAAATGTCTCAACTGACTGTTGTTGAAGCAAGCTAAACCAATACAATTGTGACTGGCAATTCCTGTCTGTCAGTACTTATGAAACCTTAGAGTAAAATTCAGAATGGTTTAACTCTGTGGATAGTCAAAACTGCAGGAAATCAGACATCCTTCTCCCTCTCCCTCCCCCCCACCCCCAATTTTGTTCCTTTTCTCTTACTTCACCTAGCCCCATATCCTCGTCACTTATTGCCACCCCCCCTTCCTCTGGTTCAATCCACCAATACACTTCACATATCAGATTGCCTCCCCCATATGGATCCATCTACTCTTCATCTCTCCCTTAATCGTCCTATTATCACTGTCACTGCATATGCGATTTTAGCACTGCAGTCTTTTGACTCCTCCCATTTGTTTCCACCTTCCTTTTGCACATCTAGCTCCATCTGCCTTCATATCTCAATTATTTTAGCCCAAATCATCATTTGTTTATTCCTTATCATTGTGCTGCCTGACTTGCTGAGTTCATTCAACATTTTGTATGTGTAACTTTGGATTCCCAGCATTTGCAGAAACTCTTGTTTTTTACGCCTTTTTATTTTCCTTCTCTGCTTCCACCTACCACCCACCAGCCTCTTTCTCCCAGCTCCATGCTTCTCCTTCTCCTAATGGCTTCCCTTCATCACCCAGCACATCTCCTTGGGCCAGGTATCACCTACCGGCCCCTGTTTTAACCTTATTTTTCACCTTTTTATACTGGCCACCTCCCCTCTCCATTCTGGCTTGTTGCAGGAATTTCAATCTGAAACATAATTATTCCCCTTCCGCCACAGTCAAAGATTGACATACCAAGTTATTCCAGTAGTTTGTATTTAACTTAATGCCTTAACAGTTGTAACCTGGGCTGTTGATCATCTTGACATTGTAGGTATTACCAGATTTCAGTCATGTTGGGATCAGTGGTCACTGAAGTTCACTTACGGTGAAAAATACCCTGCCCTTAACTATGGACTTCCAAGGTGAAGATCAAGATCAAGATTGGTTACTGTCATTTCCATACACAAGTCTAACAGGGAATGAAATAAATATCACCCTGGATCTGATGCAGCACAAAAAACACAATAAGATGAAGAACATAATAATAAAATAAATACAATAAATATAAATGCATTATGTTACTTATATACATAGATTGATTGCATATCTGTAAAGTGACGGTTGGCATGGGAGGATTTGTATGTAAGGTCACTTTGACATGACAAAGTAGCGGTGATGGGGGGGTGTGGAGGAATGGGTTTGTGGGTGGAGATGTTGATTTGCCTTACTGCTTTGGGAAAGTATCTGTTTTTGTGTCCGGTGGTCCTGGTATGGAGGCTACATAGCCTTCTTCCTGATAGGGGTGGGACACAAATGTATAAGCAGAGTGGGTGGGATCCCCCATGGAGTTACTGGACTTTTTCCAGCACATTTCTGTATACATCTACTTGATTACGAGCAGGCTAGTGCCAGTGATGCATTGGACTGTTTTGACTACCCGTTGTAGAGACTTCCTATCAGCCACAGTCATTAGGGAGTGTGGTGTATTTAATATTTCAGCAATATTTGAGTAATGCTGTAAATATATTATTTCATTAAGTATTTTTGTAGTTTACATAATGCATTGTGGGTTATATGTAAAAGTACATAAACAGCATACGTCATCACACCACATGTTACATGCTACATGCAGGTCTCACTTAAAGTAAATATGAAGTTAGACTCACAATACTGGCTCTCTTGCTTTCATTTCAATTCATTTTTAATGTTGTAGAGTGACAAATTATACAAAAGAGAGGCAATGAGTTTTTTTAAAATGAACCTGAGGTGAATACCTACTTGCTGAAGTGCAGAAGGATGTTCAATTTTTTTTAAAAAAGCACGGCAAGAAATGTTCAAGTTAAAAAAAAAAGCAAGCATAGAATGTTTTCTTTTTCGTTGGAGTAGCACATTTTCTTCACAAAACAAAAGGCAATCGAGTTTTAAAAAAAGGCAGAAATCGGATGAATTTGTGAGTTCATAAACAGCGAGTACTGGCTGATAATAATTATAAAAAAGCAGAAATGGTTGACTACATCAGAGAGCTTGGAATATGTTTACTGAATTGATTGAACAATATTTTAAAGCAGATGGAATAACCAATGAGAAACAAGTGCAAATGTTGTTGAGTGTATTGGATAAAAAAGCACACAGTTTGCTTAGGAATTTGACTGCTCTAACCAAACCACCTGTAATAAGCCTTGCTGATATCGTAAAAGTAATACAGGAACATTTAGAACTGAAGCCATTGCTGATTGCAGACACTTTCAGTTTCATAAGTGGAATCCAAAAGAAGGGGAGTCTGTCTGAGCATATGTGGCTAATTGAAGAAATTGTCCGAGCATTGTCAGTTTGGTATTGGGCATATTGATGCACTGTTTAGTTTGTGGAATCTTACAAGAAAGCATTTAAAAATAGCTCCTAACTGAAGCACAACTTACATTTAAAAGAGAAATTGAAATTACTGTCTCAATGGAAACAGCAGACAGAGACGCAATAAAGTTGCATTGAGAAATGAAAGTGAGTGTGAATAAATTTGCAGCATTTAGATGGAAACCTGCCTACCCAAACAAATTGTGTCACTGTTGTGGACAGGGACTCACATACATCAAACCAATGCAGGTTTAAAGTTGAAACATGCAGGAAATGAGATAAAGTTGGACACATACAAAGGGCATGTCGGGCAGACAAGATAAATGGACTGCACAGGGAAGAGTAAAAGATAAAAGTCAAGTTGCAGTTTAAAAAAAAAACACTAACCTGCATGTTGTTGATGAAAATTCCTATAATGATGGGAATGGCACAGGGCTGAGTAGCCTTGAGATTTACAATGTGAAAATAAAAAAATAGACAAGCAACATGGCTTACACCAGAAGTGAGCCGTAAATTAATTAAAATGGAATTGGACACTGGCTCAGCTGTTTCAGTCATTCCACCAAATAAGTTTGAACAGCATTTCAAAGATACTGATCCGAAACCTCCAGGTATGCAACTAACCTATGCTGGAGAAGAAAAAACAACTTCTGTGGGAATAACACACGTGACAGTGAGATACAATAACCTATAAGCCACATTGCATGTGGTAAAAAAAAAAGGAGGGCCAGCATTGTGGAAATGTGATTAGCTAAGACATCTACAACTTGATTGGTGGTCCTTCCGCCATTTGCATACCACGTTCCCTGTAAAAGAGGCAACTGAAAACAAATTAAGAATGGTACTGGATGAATCCACAACTGTCTTCATGCTGTGCATTATGAACCATTACCCAACAGATGGCAACCAGGTGTTGGTGCCAACTTCTGTGCCTCCAGTTGGAAAGCATATAGGACAAGGAAGGACCATGCTGCTCAGAGGAATTGTGAAAGTGACAAAAGCAGTGGTTCAACTACAACAATTTTTGTTGATATCATATCTGAAAAAGCTTCTGATATGTTAACCAGGCAGTTACCTGAAAAATATTCAGGTAATATTTTACCTGGAAGAAAATTCAAGAAGCTTCAGGAAAGTTGCAAGCATTCAGCTTTTATGAATATAAAGAACCAGAATCTACTTTGTGTACATTAAGGTTAATGCATGAACTTCAAGTGGGAGACAAAGAATTGGTTGTAAAGGTAGATGCAAAGACCAAAGCCCAGCTAGATGAATGGAAGGCAAAAATAATGGAGTCAATGAAGGTAAGAAAACAGAATATTCATCAGATGATGTTGTGGATGAGGAAACTAAGAGGGGAGATCAGATCAAAAGGGGAACAATAGAAGGATTAATAAAAGAATAGTCCAGTGAAGTAAATGCACCTTCCTAAGATCAAGATGCACAAACTGTAAAGAATGATAAGAGTGGGAATGAGAAAGAAAGGAGCCATGACTTGGAGAGAAGCAAGGATCGAAGAAGTGCCAGAAAGAAAATCAGAGAAAAGGAGAAAAAAAGTGTCCAGAGCTGTCAGACCACTTCTTTCAGTGAATAGTCAACTTCTACTATCACTACTGAGAAGGCCCCGGAATCTGAAATCATTTCCGCAGCCAAAAGTCTCACCTGCCAAGCAGAGCGACCTCCTCTGTCAGGAAAGATGTTATTCCATAAGAGTAAGAAATCCTCACCAATGATTAAATCTTTAGGCCGGATTGGGACAATTTAAAAATGTACTATGCTGTGGATGTCTATATAGTATACTGTGTATATTATTTAGATGCATTCTATATTGAGTTGGAGTTTATAGCTAAGCAGGGAGGAATGTTAAGTATATAATATTTCAGTAATACTTGAGTAATATTGTAAATATATTGCTTGATTAAGCATTCTTGTAACTTACATAATGCATTGCGAGTTATATGTAAAAGCACATAAATGGCGTACACCATCATGCCACCAAGTGATATGTGCACACCTCACTTAGTAAATACAAAGATGGACTTGCATTCCCAACTCTCTTATTTTCTTTTCAATTAATTTTTATGTTTTGGAGTTACAAAACATAACAGGGAGCCAAGTCAATAGAGAGTTCCCGACAACAACCATGGATCTGAATAGATTAGAGTTGCTTAGATTTCAATAGGCCAAAATTATTAAATTAGGATTCTGGCAAATTACCTCAAATGGATAAATGAGCCAATGCTGTTAACTCAAAAATTCTTGTTATAAATCAGGCTATAATAGATAACTTCTTAGCATCAGTCACCTTAACCAAATATCTCAATGTCCTAACTCTGCGTGATTTGCTTCCCACTGTTTTGTAACTTTGTGCACAGCAGAGCATGGGGATATAACATTGATAGCCCCTTGTCAAACGGATTATACAATTGACTTTAGCAAGTGCACTTCTTCAGTATAGTAACAGGAAGATTAACAAACAAATGCTTAGTACAAATTGATAAGCTGAGTGATCTGAAAGTCAGGGTACCCTCATTGTCAGGCAACTTACCTTAGGGCTCCTGCCAGCTGCCTCTGCTGAGATATGCCACACATGACATTTTGTTGCTCTCTTTAAAATTAAAGTGTGGCTCCACCAGATAAGGTGGGCAGCCATTGATTTTTAATAAGAACAACTCTTCATGCATGTCAGAAGAAGCATGTGGCTGCACTGCAAGCCTCCCCAAAGTGATTCCTTGGGCAATGATATCCTCATGGCTATTTCCTTGATAACTTCCTGTCATCAGTGTCCTTTGCATAAGGGTGGTAACTCCTGCGTCTAAAATACTTCAGAAGCCTGTGCTGACTCCTCTACTTCCCTGTAAGGACCTTTCTACTATGGAAGCATGTATGCATCTTTCTTGCAAACATTTCCCACTAGCTGACAGCAACCTTTTAAGGACTATATTTTGAGGCCAGAGCTATGAAGAAAGGTGCTACTAACGTAGGAGACCTGACACCTTATGCTTGTTGTTCAGAGCATGCTACATAGAGAAACCCCTTATCTCTGTGTTGGAATTCATGCTACTGAATTTCACATACTTTTAAAAAGAGCTTTTTTGCATTAGTATTGGTTCATTATTCTTACATGTGTGAAGCTTGTTTTCATAGAAACATAGAAAATAGGTGCAGGAGTAGGCCATTCGGCCCTTCGAGCCTGCACCACCATTCACCACGATCATGGCTGATCATCCAACTCAGAACACCGCCCCAGCCTTCCCTCCATACCCCCTGACGCCCGTAGCCACAAGGGCCATATCTAACTCCCTCTTAAATATAGCCAATGAACTGGTCTCAACTGTTTCCTGTGGCAGAGAATTCCACAGATTCACCACTCACTGTGTGAAGAAGTTTTTCCTAATCTCGGTCCTAAAAGGCTTCCCCTCTATCCTCAAACTGTGACCCCTCGTTCTGGACTTCCCCAACATCGGGAACAATCTTCCTGCATCTAGCCTGTCCAATCCCTTTAGGATCTTATACGTTTCAATCAGATTCCCCCTCAATCTTCTAAATTCCAGCGAGTACAAGCCCAGTTCATCCAGTCTTTCTTCATATGAAAGTCCTGCCATCCCAGGAATCAATCTGGTGAACCTTCTCTGTACTCCATCTATGGCAAGGATGTCTTTCCTCAGATTAGGGGACCAAAACTGCACACAATACTCCAGGTGTGGTCTCACCAAGGCCTTGTACAACTGCAGTAGTACCTCCCTGCTCCTGTACTCAAATCCTCTCGCTATAAATGCCAGCATACCATTCGCCTTTTTCACCGCCTGCTGTACCTGCATGCCCACTTTCAATGACTGGTGTATAATGACACCCAGGTCACGTTGCACCTCCCCTTTTCCTAATCGGCCACCATTCAGATAATAATCTGTTTTCCTATTTTTGCCACCAAAGTGGATAACTTCACATTTATCCACATTAAATTGCATCTGCCATGAATTTGCCCACTCACCCAACCTATCCAAGTCACCCTGCATCCTCTTAGCATCCTCCTCACAGCTAACACTGCCACCCAGCTTCGTGTCATCCGCAAACTTGGAGATGCTGCATTTAATTCCCTCATCCAAGTCATTAATATATATTGTAAACATCTGGGGTCCCAGCACTGAGCCTTGCGGTACCCCACTAGTCACCGCCTGCCATTCTGAAAAGGTCCCGTTTATTCCCACTCTTTGCTTCCTGTCTGCTAACCAACTCTCCACCCACACCAATACCTTACCCCCAATACCGTGTGCTTTAAGTTTGCACACTAATCTCCTGTGTGGGACCTTGTCAAAAGCCTTCTGAAAATCCAAATATACCACATCCACTGGTTCTCCCCTATCCACTCTACTAGTTACATCCTCAAAAAATTCTATGAGATTTGTCAGACATGATTTTCCTTTCACAAATCCATGCTGACTTTGTCCGATCATTTCACCACTTTCCAAATGTGCTGTTATCACATCCTTGATAACTGACTCCAGCAGTTTCCTCACCACCGACGTTAGGCTAACCGGTCTATAATTCCCCGGTTTCTCTCTCCCTCCTTTTTTAAAAAGTGGAGTTACATTAGCCACCCTCCAATCCTCAGGAACTAGTCCAAGATCTAACGAGTTTTGAAAAATTATCACTAATGCATCCACTATTTCTTGGGCTACTTCCTTAAGCACCCTGGGATGCAGACCATCTGGCCCTGGGGATTTATCTGCCTTCAATCCCTTCAATTTACCTAACACCACTTCCCTACTAACATGTATTTCGCTCAGTTCCTCCATCTCACTGGACCCTCTGTCCCCTACTACTTCTGGAAGATTATTTATGTCCTCCTTAGTGAAGACAGAACCAAAGTAATTATTCAATTGGTCTGCCATGGTTTTCAATTGGTTTTCCATAATATCCTTACCAATCAAATCATTACAAGCATTGAACTAGAATAAGGTAAAATAATATCAATGCAGAATAAAGTGTAAAAGCTGCCAGAAAAGTGAAGTGCAGGTGAACAATAAAGTGCAAGATTACAACAAGGTAGATTGTGAGGCCAAGAGTCTATCTAATTGTGCCAGAGGTCTGTTCAGGAGTCCGATAATCGTGTGATAGAAGCTGTTCTTGAACCTGGCGGAATCTTACTTTCAGGGTTTTGTATCTTCTGTCTGATGGGATAGGGGAGAAGGGAGAATGTCCAGGGTTCATGGGGTCTTTGATTATGGTGGCCGCTTTACTGAGGCAGTAAGAAGTATAGACAGAGCCCATAGAGTCAAGGCTGGTTCCTGTGATGTGCTGAACTATATCCACATTGCAACAACATTAGGCTGTTTCTAATGCAATTTTAATGCTACAAACAAGGTGCAGATGAATTTTTAAAACGACGTTTCTGGAAGAAGTCTTCAGAGTCTTTTCTCCATCACCTGGACCTCCAAGATTCAGTTCCCTGTGTGTAAGGTATAGTTTCTCAATGCTTTTGAGGCCCCTTAAAGTTTCTTCCCTTTTCTCTGCGCACAATGCTCCCCGTTTACAATGCAGAGCTCAGCATTTCTTGCAACAATCAGATGGGAATCCCCAATCACAAAAGGGAAGATGTGATAGTGAAGGTAACCTCTATTTTTCAATAGTTTGGGTGATTCAACAATAAAATAGATGCAGAAGCATGAAAATGACTGAGAAGAAAGACCTTGAACAGTGAAACTGAATAAATATATAAGATGCATCTTGAGTAGAACATACAGAGAATGTATTACTTTGACAACAATATAGTCTATTGTATTTGAGAAAGTTTTTCTTAAGGATCAAAATCCCTAATTTCTAAAGTTGACTCAGTCTGATTCGACCTGTATCATAATTACAGAATATTCTTACTGTTCATTGACTTTTACATTGCAGCAGCCTACAGCTTTTTGCTCAACCTTCATGGAATAGCCTTTGTTTAGGATTGTTCCCACCAGAAATCAATGATGTGACAGTGGAAGCTTACTCTAACGTCTTATTCTTATAAAGCTTGATTTCAGTCATTCTCAAAGGCTTCATATCTTCCTGATGAACACACCTGTCCTTTGATAAATCAATAAGGGAGAATCGGCTTATTAGCTCATTTCTCTATTTGCCTTTGACAGGTACATGTATTGCAAATGTTTAGAGTGATATGGGCCAAACGCAGGCAAATGAGACTAGCTCAGATGGGGACCCTGGTCAGGATGGACAGGGTTTGTTTCCCTGCTGTATTATTCTATAACTCTCTCTCTCATTTTATTTGAATTTTTTGGACTAATCTGCTAAAAGATGGGGACTAAAAGTTGTCTCCAGTTTTCCCATAAACTAAAACCTCAGGGAAAAATTCCTAGATTTGGGTGTGTTCAGAGAGATAGGACTGATAAGAGAAGTTCACACTTCACCACTCAAACCACTCTAGTTGATGCAATTAATTTGCAATACAAACTAAACGGTAACCACTCGAAATAGCTCCCATATACTGTACATGTGGTAATTAATTATAAACTTCTGGGAATCGGAAATACTGAGCATCTCCTACGAATTAACAAATAGCACAGTGTACTTGTTTGTGTGGAAAAGTAAACTCTCCAGAGCAGAAGATATTTAGGAAGTAATTGCTTTTCAATACCAGGAAATCCATTAATGGGCTATGAACCTATTAACTAACCCTGTTTAAAGGGAGGCAGCATGTTTAGGTCTTCCACCATTGCTCCTTCCTGTCTTTAATCAGGTTCAGCCACTGAATCCAACTCTGCATTCATTTTACTTTTTCAAATGTTGGGTATTTCTGCCAATCCCTGTTTCATACAATTCTGGCATTTTAATTTCACAAGGTGTTAATGGACAACACTGCACCAGCTCATGATTTGGTAACAAGTGAATAGTCACATTAAATAAAGTAATTTTAAATAGAAAAAAAGTGTACATAAAGAGTAATGAATTCATCATGAAGACTGCAGTGCTTCTCCTAATCAGGGTGATGGTAATTTACCCAGAATAATGAAACGGGTGAAGGATAGTTAATTGTACATTGGGGAGGAAATTTCAATTACTACTTTCTAATGGTATTTAAGCAGTATCATGGATCACAACTGTCTGTGAAAGTCATTTATGGAGCACGAACTTAAGTTCCAAAGTTTTCAAAGTGCAATCAAACTTCCTTGTGTAATGCTATGATTTAGCTTTTAGATCCTTGCAGCAACCTCTTAAAGAGGTATACTGCTGTAGGTGACTAAGGGGAAGTGATGTTACTCCATGAGTGGCTGCTACAGAGATGCAAGGCAGGTGGGAGAGCTCTCCCGTAGGATTGGAGAGCCATGGACAAGCTAGTGACAATCTGTGCCTGCAGAAAGTGCAAGCTAGTCATGAAGACCATACAACAATGCAACTATATTTTGTAGGGATATCTCACGGACTTCATGGGTACACTTTGAAGATACCTGCAATTCTGAGGTAAATCCCAGGATGCGCTGGGATATTTCATCAATGATATAACCTGGGGTCAATGGATGTTTCAGGTCTTTCAACGTAAGACACCCTCACCCAGGCAATGCAGCCATCAGGCCCTGGCTTGTGACCCAGCAACATTGGAGCAAAGGTCGCACCTCTTGATCCACAGCCATCTGGAGGCTTATTTAGCAGTTTGCGATGGTCCTGATGGCCCTTTTCTTTGCCGACTCTGAAATGCCAGGAGCAAACAGGTTCCGCTCAGTGAGCAGCCCGTAAAACCTCTGCACTCCACCTCGAGAGGCTGGCATTGTGTCCTTCACCCCTGTCCCTGGCACTGGTCCACCAGCTCCTGGCATTTGGCTTTCCAACGTTCAAATGCCCCCTCATTCCAGCCTTCTAAAGGAACTGTCAGCTCCACCATGACCACCTGCTTTGAGGTTTCTGACAAAATGACCATGTCTGGCCTCAGGGATGTTGATGCAATTAAGTCAGGGATTTTAATTGCTTGGCAAAATTGACTTTCAGTTGCAGTCAAACGCAAAAAATACCTGCCTATCCTGCTCCCCTGAGCTTATGGAAAGATAAATAACATTTTCTCACCTTTTGTAAGGGGTTTGTATGACCTCCTCAAAGAAGTAGAGTGCAGCATGGAAAGGTATTTATGCTAGTTAGCTGAGACTAACCACTACCTTGTCCTCATCTAACAGAACAGTCATGGCACAAGTGTGAAATTGTATTTTAGGTCACAAAATTCCACAGATCTGGCGGGAAAGTTTAATAGAGCTGATAGGGAGGGTTTAAACTAATTTGGCCGGGGGATGGGAACCAGAATGATAGAGCGGAGGAAGGGGAAAACAGAAATAAATCTAAGATAGTGAACAGTAAAGATGTCAGGAAAGACAGGCAGGTGATGGGCCAAATTTGCAGACATTGGGCTGAGTTGCAGTGCAATAAAGTTGCCGTGAAATCAAAGCGAAAAGTACCAAATACTGGACTTAAGGTGTTATACTTGAATGCACACAGCATAAGGAACAAGGTGGATGATATTGCCGTACAGCTACAGATTGGCAGGTATGATATAGTGGCCATCACTGAGACGTGGCTAAAGGATGCATGTCTCTAGGAGTTGAACGTCCAAGGATACACGGTGTATCGGAAGGACAGGAAGGTAGGCAAAGGTGGAGGCGTGGCTTTATTGGTAAGAAATGATATCAAATCATTAGAAAGCGGTGATTTAGGATCGGAAGGTGCAGAATCTTTATGGGTTGAGCTAAGAAATCGCAGGGGTAAAAGGACCCTGATGGCAGTTATATACAGGCCTCCAAACAGCTGCAGGGATGTGGACTACAAATTACAACAAGAAATAGAAAAAGCTTGTCAGAAGGACAGTGTTATGATAATTGTGGGGGATTTTAACATGCGAGTGGATTGGGAATATCAGGTCGGCACTGGATCTCAAGAGAAAGAATTTGTGGAATGTCTGCGAGATGGCTTTTTAGAACAGCTTGTTGTTGAGCCCACTAGGGGATCAGCTGTACTGGATTGGGTATTGTGTAATGAACTGGAGGTGATTAGAGAGATTGAGGTGAAGGAGCCCTTAGGAGATAGTGATCATAACATGCTTGAGTTCACTCTGAACTTTGAAAAAGAGAAGCCGAAATCTGATGTGTCAGTATTTCAGTGGAGTAAAGGAAATTACAGTGGCATGAAAGAGGAACTGGCCAAAGTTGACTGGAAAGGGACACTGGCGGGAAAGATGACACAGCAGCAGTGGCTGGAGTTTATGCGAGAAGTGAGGAAGGTGCAAGACAGGTATATTCCAAAAAAGAAGAAATTTTCAAATGGAAAAAGGATGCAACCGTGGTTGACAAGAGAAGTCAAAGCCAAAGTCAAAGCAAAGGAGAGGGTACACAAGGAAGCAAAAATTAGTGGGAAGATAGAGGATTGGGAAGTTTTTAAAAGCTTACAAAAGGAAACTAAGAAGGTCATTAAGAGGGAAAAGATTAACTGTGAAAGGAAGCTAGCAAATAATATCAAAAAGGATACTAAAAGCTTTATCAAGTATATAAAGAGTAAAAGACAAGTGAGAGTAGATATAGGACCGATAGAAAATGATGCTGGAGAAATTGTAATGGGAGATAAGGAGATGGCGGAGGAACTGAACGAGTATTTTGCATCAGTCTTCAGTGAGGAAGACATCAGCAGTATACTGGACACTCAACGGTGGCAGGGAAGAGAAGTGTGCGCAGTCACAATTACGACAGAGAAAGTACTTAGGAAGCTAAATAGCGTAAGGGTAGATAAATCTCCCGGACCAGATGGAATGCACACTCGTGTTCTGAAGGAAGTAGCTGTGGAGATTGCGGAGGCATTAGCGATGATCTTTCAAAAGTCGATAGATTCTGGCATGGTTCCAGAGGACTGGAGGATTGCAAATGTCACTCCGCTATTTAAGAAGGGGGCAAGGAAGCAAAAAGGAAGTTATAGACCTGTTAGCTTGACATCGGTGGTTGGGAAGTTGTTGGAGTCAATTGTCAAGGATGAGGTTACAGAGTACCTGGAGGCATATGACAAGATAGGCAGAACTCAGCATGGATTCCTTAAAGGAAAATCCTGCCTGACAAACCTATTACAATTTTTTGAGGAAATTACAAGTAGGCTAGATAAGGGAGATGCAGTGGATGTTGTATATTTGGATATTCAGAAGGCCTTTGACAAGGTGCCACACATGAGGCTACTTAACAAGATAAGAGCCCATGGAATTACGGGAAAGTTACATACATGGATAGAGCGTTGGCCGATTGGCAGGAAACAGAGAGTGGGAATAAAAGGATCCTATTCTGGTTGGCTGTCGGTTACCAGTGGTGTTCCACAGGGGTCCATGTTGGGGCCGCTTCTTTTTACATTGTACATCAACGATTTGGATTATGGAACAAGTTGGCTTTGTGGCTAAGTTTGCTGATGATACGAAGATAGGTGGAGGGGCCGATAGTGCTGAGGAAACGGAGAGTCTGCAGAGAGACTTGGATAGATTGGAAGAATGGGCAAAGAAGTGGCAAATGAAATACAATGTTGGAAAGTGTATGGTTATTCACTTTGGCAGAAGAAATAAATGGGCAGACTATTATTTAAATGGGGAAAGAATTCAAAGTTCTGAGATGCAATGGGACTTGGGAGTCCTCGTACAGGATACCCTTAAGGTTAACCTTCAGGTTGAGTCGGTGGTGAAGAAGGCGAATGCAATGTTGGCATTCATTTCTAGAGGAATAGAGTATAGGAGCAGGGATGTGATGCTGAGGCTCTATAAGGCGCTGGTGAGAGCTCACTTGGAGTACTGTGGGCAAGTTTTGGTCTCCTTATTTAAGAAAGGATGTGCTGACATTGGAGAGGGTACAGAGAAGATTCACTAGAATGATTCCAGGAAAGAGAGGGTTAACATATGAGGAACGTTTGTCCGCTCTTGGACTGTATTCCTTGGAGTTTAGAAGAATGAGGGGAGACCTCATAGAAACATTTTGAATGTTGAAAGGCATGGACAGAGTGGATGTGGCAAAGTTGTTTCCCATGATGGGGGAGTCTTGTATGAGAGGGCATGACTTAAGGATTGAAGGGCGCCCATTCAGAACAGAAATGCGAAGAAATTTTTTTAGTCAGAGGGTGGTAAATCTATGGAATTTGTTGCTACGGGCAGCAGTGGAGGCCAAGTCATTGGGTGTATTTAAGGCAGAGATTGATAGGTATCTGAGTAGCCAGGGCATCAAAGGTTATGGTGAGAAGGCGGGGCAGTGGGACTAAATGGGAGAATGGATCAGCTCATGATAAAATGGTAGAGGAGACGCGATGGGCCGAATGGCTGACTTCTGCTCCTTTGTCTTATGGTCTTATGGTCTTATCTCAGTAAAGAATGCACAGTTCAGTGGGAATATGGGCCTTGTAACTAACAGGGAAAATAAACTTAGTGGAACCTGGCACACTGTATTTTTCTATATTTGAAGACTTCTGCAGAAATTTTACACCAGTAAATGATGCCAGAATGTAAGGAGATGATTTTCTCAATGGATGCTTGCACTCTAGGAATGGGTGCAGTATTGCCCCTGTTCTGGCCTCTCGAGGCACAGTTCATTTCATATGCAGTGTGTTTTGTATGAACATCACTTCCTGTTTTTTATATCTTTTCCTGTGCAGGTTAATTTGGATTTCAATTTGAAGCACACAGTGTAAAGATATCTATCTCTATTCCCTCTTTAATTGCCCTTGAAACAGCAATATCAGTGAGTCTTAAGTTTTGTTAATATTGGCCAACATTTTGTTGATATAGTTTGATGGGAGAGTTATGTCGCTTGCTTGGTGTTACTGAGAAGTTTCTAGCTCAGGTGATTTTTTAGCAGGTGTTTAACTCACTGCATAGCTTTGTATATCCACACTGCGAGGGCAATAGAGTGAAAAGATAACTCATCTTCAAAGGGATTGTCTGTGGACTGCAGATGCACCTGATTGTCATACATGACAGCATCAGCTTCCCACGTGAGCAACGTCAATCACCAAGACCTGAAAGTGATGTCAGAATGTGGTGCCTCGATTGCACTGTCATCAAATCCTAAAGACGCATGTCAGATGTAGCTGACAAGATTCCCCAACTTGACTCTTCTGCTGAAGTTCTGCTGTTGCTTGGCAGAGACATTATCCATGTACATTAAGTACGTGAAGAACGCAATGGTTGCCACAATGTACCTGATGCCCAATGACTGGAACTGAGTTGGGTCATTGTGGGTGAAGTCGATCGTTCTCATCAGCCCATTGTCAGCACATTTAAGGCTAATGTCTTGGAGAACAGGTGGCCAAGTCACCTGTGACAGTAGAATTTATATGTAAAAGAAGTAAGTAAACCAATCCCATTGACATACTTACCTCTGCTCAACCAAGTTTAGGCAATCTGGTCTTCTATCACTCAGAAGAATACTATAAGCTGGCACCTTCCATCGATAATGAGGACTTCCTTTGAAGTATGAACAAAGAGTTTAGCAAAGATAAGTCAAACAGTTGAGTAATTCCTCCTCCTTTTCACTTCATGACAACTCCTAACACTTAACATAGAACAGGCCCTCAGTCGACTCACGTCCCTCAGTCAAATATTGAGAAGGAAACCAGTAATGAAAGATTGTGATATGGAATTCATTGGAGAAAACTCTTCAGGAATATCCTTGCTGAGGTAGCACCTCCACCAGATATCAACAAAGGAAACTGGTATTTGCCCAACTTTGGTGGTTACCAGCCCCAGAAACCTGCACAAATATGAATTATCTTTGAATCAAGTATCCAGTTCAAAAGGTGTATCACTGAACAGTGTGCTCCTGTGGGTTCAGATCTCAATATGGTCTGCTCAGGATCCTCATGTGCTTCAGAACTAAGTTCACCGCAGTGATGGCAGACATCAAAGAAATGTTCCACAACTTACCAGTGAGAGGGGATTGTTGAGACTACCTCAGATTCGTGTGGTTTTGTGATGACAAGCTAGACAATGAGATTGTGGAGTACTACATGGTACCCATGTATTTGGTAGCTGTCCCTCACCAGCTATGGCATTCTATGTGTTTCAGTGGACAGCTATTGTGGGAGAGAAGAAATTCAGAACCGAAGCACCGAGATACATAGAAACGCATTTCATTGTTGAGAGTCTTAAATCATTTGCAAGTGCAGAAGCTGTCAACATGCAGAAAGTATTGCAAGACACGTTGGCACAGGTTAATCTAAGACTGCATAACTGCATCCAACCGCAAGACTGCATCCAACAGTGATCCAACATGCAATGCTTCCCATCTGATACCTGGCCAAAGGGCTACATGTGCGATGGGGAGTATATTGACTGGCTGCATCATGGCCTGGAATGGAATTGCCAATGCCCTTGAACAGAAAAGCCTACAAAAAGTAGTGGATACAGCCCAGTCCAGCACGGGTAAAGCCCTTCCCACCACTGAACACATTCACATGGAGCACTGTCGTAGGAAAGAGCTTCCACCATCAAGGACCCTCACTATCCTGGCTAAACTTGCTTCTCACTGTTGCCATCAGGAAGGAGGCACAAGAGTCTCAGGATGCATACCACAAGGTTCAGGAACAGTTACGACTCCTCCACCACCATGCTCTTGAATCAGAGGGGATAATATACTCAACTTCACTCACATCATCATTGAATTGTTCCCACAACCTATGGACTCACTTTTATGGACTCAGCATCTCATATTCTCAATATTTATTTTATTATTATTATTAATATTTTTCTTTCTTTTTGTTTTTGCACAGTTTGTTGTTTCTGCACTTTGTTTGTCCGTCCTGTTGGGTGTGGTCTCTCATGGATTCTATTGTACTATGAATGGCCACAGGAAAATGAACCTCAGGGTTGTATATGGTGACGTCTATGTACTTCGTTAATAAATTGACTTTGAACTTTGAATCTTGATCTTAGACAGGGCCTCCCTCCTATGTAATGCAGTCTGAGCCTTGGATGGGTCTCGTTACTCTCCAAGTCACTGATACCAAAAGACCCTCTCTGCATCATTGCAGGCTCTCGACTACCAGCAGCCTATTTGACCTGCTTAGATTTGTTGCTCCATCAGTATCCAGGGATGCCTCATGTTAAAAGAGTTGATGGGCACTTATGGATGGGATGCCCCACTCCCGAAAGAGAAACATGAGCAGTGAAATATCAACTAAAGTTATTGCTGCTGTTGCATACTTGAAGGTCACAGACTCTGCTGGATATAGTGTTGAATTCATCCTGGCAAGCCAAACCTTGCTCTCAAACCAGATCTCGCCACACCAAGGCTTGAACTCAGTGTTGCTGTTCTAGCAGTTGAGATGATAGAGAAGATAACCAAAGAGCTGGACACAGAACTAAATGATATCAAGTTCTTCACCGATAGTAAGGTTGTGCTCGGTTATATATTTAATGAAACAAGGAGATTCTACGTTTATGTACACAATAGGATCCAACGTATCGAGTGGTCAACTCAAAAGAGCCAATGGAAATATGAAGCTACTGAACTCAAACTGGTTGATCATGCCACAAGAATGTTTGAAGCTCATGGTTAACTGTCCCACCATATCTCGCTGATCCCTACCAGCAACATCATCTAGACTATTTTTTTTTCGATGTGAGAATAGTTAAAGATTGTGTACTAAGACCAGATTCTGAGACTATCCTTCATTTACCAAAGTCTTAATGAATTGATCATTGGACTTTTATTTCAAGAGTTAAGTTTGACATCGTACAGATGCCAGGCGGGGAGTGTTCAGGCCGCCAGAGATGCAGTTCATTTCAAATGCAGATTGTTTTGTATGAACATCACTTTCCCTATGTAGCCTATTTTTCCACATCTTTTCCAATACGGGTTAATTTGGATTTCAACTTGAATCACACAGTGGAAAGACATACCCTCTTTATTTGCCCTTGAAACAACAATATCTGTGAGTCTTAAGTTTTGTTAACATCAGTGAAAATTTAGTAGACAAATTTTGAAGTAAGTATTATGTTTATTGCCTATTGTTACTAAGATATCATCGTGCCACAAGTGTACTCTTGTTTAGAAAGCATTGTTATGGAGTGCTGCATGTATGTAATACCTTGGTTAACACCAATAGTGATAATAATCAGCAGTATTAGTATATTCTGGCATGGGATGAGTTTCCATTGCACTTAATACATATTTTACGTAACTTCCTGCAGTTTCACAAGTATGATCTCAATTAAAAACCCTTAATTTTGGAAGATTTTTGAGAAGCTGTTTAACTCACTGCATAGCTTTGTATATCCACGCTGCAAGGGAGGAGAGACCCATTCCAGCTTGAGCCAGTTATTACCTACACAACACTGTTTTTTTTTAATCAAGCTGTGCAGATGGATTACTAAACCATTACACATTTAAGATCAATCCCAGTCACAGTGGCAGAGTTGCCACCAAGTTTGATTGAGAGTGGAATTACCAGACATCACAAGCTCACAAAATCCCTAAAGCACATTGCCTTACAGATAAAAGTTTTATTTTTTTATTGGTTTCGAGAATCCTGAGATTCCCTCTATCTCAAATTTAGAAGCAAGTTACAACACGCAACTGCAATGATATGGCACATTTAGCAGACCAGGAACAGTTTTCTGCTCAAAGCCTACCTGATCGCAATGAGATCAAGCGGACCAGGGTGTTACCCAGGGAATTGTCTCCCTCTGATGGGCGCAAGTGTAATTATACCCTATTTTACACTTTTGGAACAGGAGTCAATTTATGCCTTCTTATCATATTTGATTACTTATTTCATTTTATGGTCACGTAATCCTCATTTAAATGATCTCACTGAATGGTAAAACAAAACAAGATTCCTTGATCCTTCTATTCCCGTGTTGATTGGTGAAAGCATTTTGAAAATCGCATAACATTTTCTCATGTTTTTCTACCAGCTTTGATTGTGCAATTTTCTTTGAAATTGGGTAATGCAAACTCTTCTTTAATGTCCTTTTGAATCCAATTGTTCTGTCAATGAATTTTGCAATATAATGTCATTATCTTACGAAAAGATCCAGTACATTCTGAGAAATTTTCAAATTCTTCAATTGATCACTGTCTTGGCAACATCAAGAACTACATGAACTGCAAAGATTTTATTTGATTAAGGATCACATAGATTTCACTCTTGATGCTGTAAAGTTCCACTGACGATAAGGTAACAAAAGAGATGAACCTAATCTATCTGAGAGTCATTTTATTTGTTTATGGGATTTGACCAATACTTTCATTTTTACAGAACAGATTAGGCAACAGCATAACACAAAAAGGGCAAATTAAATTATATCTTTATTTATCAGATAAAGGCGTGTCTAGAAGACCTAATGTTTGCAAATACTGTCTATATTGCCAGTATTCTCTGTTTTAGAGATACAGTACTGTATACAGTATGCTGTATACTGTGCTGGGGATCGAACCATTGTTATATGTATCTTAGAGTCTGAATCATGGAATTGTACACCATTGAAACAGACCCTTCAGGTCAACTCATCCATGCTTAACTGAGCTAGTCACATTTGCCATCCATGTAATTGTCTAAATATACGCTATATTCTCATTCTATGACAGTGTGTATAGGAATAGAATGAGGTGGAGGATAAATGCTTGGCTGAGGGATTGGAGCGGGGGGCAGGGAATCAGATTTCTGGATCATTGGGATGTCTTTTGGGGCAGGTGTGACCTGTACAAAAAGGACGGATTGTACTTGAATTCCAGGGGGAACAATATCCTGACAGGGACGTTTGCTAAGGCTACTGGGGAGAGTAAGCTTGGAGACAGTGTGCGAGGGAGGATAGGCAGGTGATAAAGAAGGGACACGCTCAGACCGACAGTTTGAGATGTGTCTATTTTAACGCAAGGAGTATTGTGAACAAAGCGGATGAGCTTAGAGCGTGGATCAGTACTTGGATCTATGACGTGGTGGCCATTACAGAGACTTGGATGGCTGAGGGACAGGAATGGTTACTTCAAGTGCTGGGTTATAGATGTTTCAGAAAGGACAGGGAGGGAGGGAAAAGAGGTGGGGGCGTGGCACTGTTGATCAGAGGTAGTTTCACGGCTGCAGAAAAGGTGGACGTTATGGAGGGATTGTCTACGGCGTCTCTGTGGGTGGAGGTTAGGAACAAGAAGGGGTCAATAGCTCTACTGGGCGTTTTTTATAGGCCGCCCTATAGTAACAAGGATATCGAGGAGCAGATAGAGAAACAGATCCTGGAAAGATGTAATAATAAGAGTTGTAGTGGTGGGAGATTTTAATTTCCCAAATATCGATTGGCATCTCCCTAGAGCAAGGAGTTTAGATGGGGTGGAGTTTGTTATGTGTATTCAGGAAGGTTTCTTGACACAATATGTAGATAAGCCTACGAGAGGAGAGACTGTACTTGATTTGGTATTGGGAAATGAACCTGGTCAGGTGTCAGATCTCTCGGTGGGAGAGCATTTTGGAGATAGTGATCATAATTCTATTTCCTTTACAATAGCACTGGAGAAAGATAAGAACAGACAAGTTAGAAAAACATTTAATTGGAGTAAAGGGAATTATGAGGCTATCAGGCAGGAACTTGGAAGCTTAAATTGGGAACAGATGTTCTCAGGGAAAGGTATGGATGAAATGTGGCAAATGTTCAGGGCATATTTGTGTGCAGTTTTGCATAGGTACGTTCCAATGAGACAGGGAAGTTATGGTAGGGTACAGAAACCGTGGTGTTCAAAGGCTGTAGTAAATCTAGTCAAGAAGAAAAGAAAAGCTTACAAGAGGTTCAGAGAGCTAGGTAATGTTAGAGATCTAGAAGATTATAAGGCTAACAGGAAGGAGCTCAAGAAGGAAATTAGGAGAGCCAGAAGGGGCCATGAGAAGGCCTTGGTGGGCAGAATTACTTTACTTTACTTTATACTTTATTGTTGCCAAACAATTGATACTAGAGCGTACAATCATCACAGTAATATTTGATTCTGCTCTTTGTGCTCCCTGGAGTACAAATCGATAGTAAATACTAAAAATTTAAATTATAAATCATAAATAGAAAATAGAAAAGGGAAGGTAAGGTAGTGCAAAAAAACCGAGAGGCAGGTCCAGATATTTGGAGGGTACGGCCCAGATCCGGGTCAGGATCCGTTCAGCAGTCTTATCACAGTTGGAAAGAAGCTGTTCCTAAATCTGGCCGTACGAGTCTTCAAGCTCCTGAGCCTTCTCCCGGAGGGACGAGGGATGAAAAGTGTGTTGGCTGGGTGGGTCGTGTCCTTGATTATCCTGGCAACACTGCTCCAACAGCGTGCGGTGTAAAGTGACTCCAAGGATGGAAGATTGGTTTGTGTGATGTGCTGCACCGTGTTCATGATCTTCTGCAGCTTCTTCCGGTCTTGGACAGAACAACTTCCATACCAAGTTGCGATGCACCCCAGAAGAATGCTTTCTATGGTGCATCTATAAAAATTAGTGAGGGTTTTAGGGGACAGGCCAAATTTCCTTAGCTTCCTCAGGAAGTAAAGGCGCTGGTGGGCCTGCTTGGCAGTGGACTCTGCTTGGTTAGACCAAGTCAGGTCATTTGTGATATTGACCCTGAGGAACTTAAAACTTGGGATTAAGGAAAACCCCAAGGCATTCGATAAGTATGTGAAGAGCAAGAGGATAAGACGTGAAAGAATAGGACCTATCAAGTGTGACAGTAGAAAAGCGTGTATGGAACTGGAGGAAATAGCAGAGGTACTTAAAGAATACTTTACTTCAGTATTCACTATGGAAAAGGATCTTGGTGGTTGTAGTGATGACTTGCAGTGGACCGAAAAGCTTGAGCACATAGACTTTAAGAAAGAGGATGTGCTGGAGCTTCTGGAAAGCATCAGGTTGGATAAGTCGCCGGGACCGGATGAGGTGTACCCCAGGCTACAGTGGGAGGTGAGGGAGGAGATTGCCGAGCCTCTGGCGATGATCTTTGCATCATCAATGGGGACAGGAGAGGTTCCGGAGGATTCCAGGGTTGCGCATGTTGTTCCCTAATTCAAGAAAGGGAGTAGAGATAGCCCAGGAAATTATAGACCAGTGAATCTTACTTCAGTGGTTGGTAAGTTGATGGAGCAGATCCTGAGAGGCAGGATTTATGAACATTTGGAGAGGTATAATATGATTAGGAATAGTCAGCATGGCTTTGTCAAGGGCAGGTCATGCCTTACAAGCCTGATTTAATTTTCTGAGGATGTGACTAAACACATTGATGAAGGAAGAGCAGTGGATGTAGTGTATATGGATTTCAGCAAGACATTTGACAAGGTACCCCATGGAAGGCTTATTGAGAAAGTAAGGAGGCATGGGGTACAAGGGGACATTGCTTTGTGTCCAGAACTGGCTAGCCCACAGAAGGCAAAGAGTGCATGTGGACGGGTCATATTCTGCATGGAGGTCGGTGACCAGTGGTGTGCCTCAGGGATCTGTTCTGGGACGCTTACTCTTCATGATTTTTATAAATGACCTGGATGAGGAATTGGAAGGATGGGTTGGTAAGTTTGCTGATGACACAAAAGTTAGAGGTGTTTTGGATAGTGTGGAGGGCTGTCAGAGATTGCAGCGGGATACTGATAGGATGCAAAACTGGGCTGAGAAGTGGCAGATGGAGTTCAACCCAGATAAGTGTGGAGTGGTTCATTTTGATAGGTCAAATATGAGGGCAGAATATAGTATTAATGGTAAGACTCTTGGCGGTGTGGAGGATCAGAGGATCGTCATAGGACACTCAAGGCAGCTGCGCAGGTTGACTCTGAGGTTAAGAAGGCAGACGGTGTATTGGCCTTCATCAAGCATGGGATTGAGTTCAGGAGCCGAGAGGTAATATTACAGCTATATAGGACCCTGGTCAGATCCCACTTGGAGTACTGTGCTCAGTTCTGGTCACCTCACTACAGGAAGGATGTGGAAACCATAGACAGGGTGCACAGGAGATTTACAAGGATGTTGCCTGGATTGGGGAGCATACCTTATGAAAACAGGTTGAGTGAATTCAGCCTTTTTTCCTTTGAGCGACTGAGGGTGAGAGGTGACCTGATAGAGGTGTATAAGACGATGAGAGGCATTGATCGTTTGGATAGTCAGAGGCTTTTCCCAGGGCTGAAATGGCTGCCACAAGAGGGCACAGGTTTAAGGTGCTGGGAAGTAGGTACAGAGGAGATGTCAGGGGTAGGTTTTTTACGCAGAGAGTGGTGAGTGCGTGGATTGGGCTGCCGGCAACAGTAGTGGAGGCGGATACGATAGGGTCTCTTAAGAGACTTTTGGACAGGTACATGGTGCTTAGAAAAATAGAGGGCTATGGATAACCCTAGTAATTTCTAAGGTAAGGACATGTTCGGCACACTTTATGGGCTGAAGGGCCTGTATGGTGCTGTAGGTTTTCTATGCTTCTGTGTTTCTAAACTGGCCTCTACCATTTCCTCTGGCAGCTTGTTCCACATAGAAACACCACCTTCAGTGCAAAAATGTTTCTTCAGGTTCCTTTTAAACCTTTCACTTTTCACTTTAAAACTATGCCCTCTAGTTTTGAAAACCCTGGGGAAAAGACATTGGCTATTCACCTCATGATTTTTTTGCACCTTTGTAGGTCGACCGTTAGCCTTCTACACTTCATAGAGAAATACTAAAACCTATCTAGCCTCTCCGTATAAATCGAAGCCCAAAGATGTCTTGTAAATCTGTTTTGCACACTCTCCAGCTTAATGAATCCTTGCTATAACAACACAACCAAAACTGGACAAGGTACTCCAAATGTGGCCTTATCAATGTTTTGTACAGATGTAACACAGCATTGCAGCTAAAGTGCAGCTTTCTGTCCTGGGAGGCCTATGAAGTGCTGTTGAGCTGCTTATGAATTTCGATATTGGTAATATCCATAGATTTCTTAGTTCCCAAACCGAATTCTTGTTCTCCATATTCTGATCTATAAATGCAAGCATGTCAAACACATTATCCACTTGTGTCACTAGTTTCAAGGAACTATATACCTGCACCCCTAGGTTTCTCTATCACAGGATGGGGTAATTTCACAACCTTTGGCTACCAACCACAGGCAATTCATGAGCTTCCAACATTTCAGGTAGCTCTCTCAGAGGCATAACTCAATCGTTGATTATTGGAATAAATATTCTGCTGGGATCTTCCTGATTAATAGATAAGTCTGTACTAGAGCTAGACCCGAGCATAGGCCAAAGTGCAGCTTTTAGCCCTGGGATATCTATAATGTGCCGTTGAGCTGCTTATGACTTTCAGTATTGGCAACCTCCATAGATTTCCTAGTTCCCAAAATGAAACTACATCAGTACAGTAATCACTTTAAATTTGGGAGAGAAATTGGCAGCAAGGAATGAGTCAAGTTGGACTTGTTAATTGCCTTCATTATTGCTTGTTTAATTGTTGTTGGTACTTGTGTTTAATTTGTGTTTGTATTTGCAGCTTTTCATCTTTTAATTTTGAATTATTTTGCTAACTTTAATTCCAACGCTATTTTATATTTTCTAAGTAGCCCTGAATAGTTGTGAATATATGTAAATGTCACAGGTATTCACAGACATTCATAACCATGACGGCTATGGCAGCTGATAGCTCGGGGGACCTGGTCTCACCGGCTATCAAAACTGTTCTGTCAATGCAGTCATGCAGCCAGTCAGTTTTGTTAAAAATCCATGATTCACTCAGGGCCGGATACCTGAGACGTGAGATCTTCCTGGGAGAATGAGCAATGACTGTAGGGCAAATGGCCAGCGATCAGGAGCCAACAGTTAATCTACTTCACGGATACTGTAGTTATATTCGTGTTGAGTAATGGTTTGTGTATCTCTTCAGAGATATGTATTATCAATCTTTATTAACACAATGATCCTGTGCTAATGACCTGTCACCCTGCGTCAAGGTATGATCACAGTTGGAGCTGAACATTGTGCAACAATGTTAATGGATCTTTCAGGCAGTGCCCTTCATTGTGGGGTCCAGGCTTGTGTGCTGTGGCATATACCTGATTCTACTATTGAATGACCTTCTTTTATTATAGACACTTCACTTTTTTACCCCCACTCAAAAGGAGAGGTATAATCAGTCAGTTATAAATTAGAGGCCAAATGAACGTATGGAAACCCTTGCTCATAAATTTAGTTTCACCCTACTTTTTATTGGGGGGCCATGTAATGGAAAATAGAATTTTCTGGCAAAACATTATATTTATGATTCTGAGGCTACTTGGCATTGTTCTAGAAGTAATCCAGGTGCCAGTGACTCAGCCAGCCTCCTGACACTGCAGTGATTTCCACAGCAATGGCACATGGGCTGAACCCCCCAAACCTTTTCTCCTGGGAGTTCACCAATGCACCACTAAACCTGTAAAAGATATTACTTATCATCAATGCCAGACCCATCGTCTGTCATTTCCCCATCCCTGGAATGGTACTGGCACCATCGCCAGCCTCTCCAGTTCAATTCCCAGTCATCTAACAATTCTAATCGCATCCATGGTCATCTCCTTCCCCAAAACAATGCTAGCTCTGTCTCCAATAGTCCCTGCTTCCTAACAATGTCTGTCCCATCCTTATCCTCTTCCTACTCCACTATCAATACCATCACGACGTCTCATGACATTGCCTCAATATGCAACCACGCCCTTCCAACATCACATGTCTAAAACCTCCAACTAATCATACCAGTCTGATTTCCTCAATACGATATGCCTCACTATGGACCACAATGTAGCCTCATTCCTCCTTGGAATGCTGACACCATAGCTGGACCATGGAAAAGACTGCTGGAGGCAAATACTTAATTTCAATAATATTCAAGACCTGTTCCCCTAGGCCAAGGTACGAAGTCCCCTCCTGATGTGGCCACATAGCGTACACCAAATGGCCAAGCTAAAACTACTAGACAACCTTTGCCGCTTTTCATAGAGTTCCCCATTTATTTCAGTGCTATGGTTCCAATGACAATTGACAAGTTTCCTGCAATCCATCTGAGTTAACACTGGTGGAAAACCAATAGGATATCCAGAGATCTTAACTTTTGGAAATGGGATCAGTTCAATCCTAGCAATAATTTTGTCTTGTTTGATTGTTCTCTGGAATGTTGTTACTATGTGCACTGGGCCCATCACACTCACATCCAGGTGTCAAAAGTTCAAAGTTCAAAGTACATTTATTATCAAAGTATGCATGCATTATACAACCTTGAGATTTGTTTCCTAACAAGCAGCCATGAAACAAAGAAACCCAAAAGGACCTATAAAAAAAGACTGTCAAACACCCAATGTGCTGAGAGAAAAAAAAATGCATCATGCAAACAATAACCACAAGCCAAATAATGTTCTGAACCTTGCTAGAGGCCACCAACAGCAGCAGGATCCAGAGATACGGGACACAACGGGTGACGCCCTGCTTCAGTGGGTGATGTTACATATGGGATTTTGCTTGCCTAAAGTGGCCAGACTTCTGCTTGGTGCAGAATTCCTATGTGCCTAAGGACTGTTGGTTGATCTTAAGAACTGCAGGCTTGTAGATGTCAAGGACTTTGGGTCATTACCCTGCACCACCAGTAAGATCCCCACAACGACTCTGTCAAGAGCATGCACCATTACTTCTTCATTACTTGACTGTTGGGCAAATTTCCAAGCTCACTTTCTCCATTGCAGTCACAAAACATGGGGTCGAGCACTACATTTCCACAACTGGCCTGCTGGTCCATGCCCGCTTGCACAAAACGCTGGAGGAACTGAGCAGGTCGGGCAACATCCCTAGAAATGAACAGTCAACGCTTCGGGCCGAGACCCTTCGTCAGGACTGAAGAGGGAAGGGGCAGGGGCCCTATAAAGAAGGTGGGGGGAGGGTGGGAAGGAGAAGGCTGGTAGGTTCCAGGTGAAAAACCAGTAAGGGGAAAGATCAGGGAGTGGGGGAGGGGATAGGCAGGAAAGGTGAAGAAGTAATAGCAGAAAGCACAATGGGTAGTAGAAGGAGGCAGAACCATGAGGGAGGTGATAGGCAGCTGGAGGAGGGGGCAGAGTGAAACTGGGATGGGGGAAGGGAGAGGGAGGGAATTACCGGAAGTTGGAGAATTCAATGTTCATGCCCAGGGGCTGGAGACTACCCAGATGGTATATGAGGTGTTGCTCCTCCAACCTGAGTTTGGCCTCATCATGGCAGTAGAGGAGGCCATATATGGACATATCCAAATGGGAATGTGAGGCAGAGTTGAAGTGGGTGGCAACCGGGAGATCCTGTCTGAAGTGGCAGATGGAGCGAAGGTGCTCGATGAAGTGGTCCCCCAGTCTGCGTCGGGTTTCACCGATGTAGAGGAGGCCGCACCGGGAGCACCGGATGCAATAGATGACCCCAACAGACTCACAAGTGAAGTGTTGCCTCACTTGGAAGGACTGTTTGGGGCCCTGAATGGCGGTGAGAGAGGTGGTGTAGGGACAGGTGTAGCACTTGCGCTTACAGGGATAAGTGCCGGCTGGGAGATTCGTGGGGAGAGACGTGTGGACCAGGGAGTCGCGGCAGGAATGATCCCTGCGGAAAGTGGAGACGGGTAGAGATGGAAAGATGTGCTTAGTGGTGGGGTCCTGTTGAAGGTGGCGGAAGTTGCGGAGGTTAGTATGCTGGATCCGGAGGCTGGTTGGGTGGTAGGTGAGGACAAGGGGAACTCTGTCCCTGCTGTGATGACGGGAGGATGGGGTGAGGGCCGAATTGTGGGAAATGGAGGAGATGCGGGTGAGGGCATCATTGATGATGGCAGAAGGGAAACCACAATCCTTAAAGAAAGAGGATATTTGAGATGTCCTGGAACAGAAAGCGCACAGGCTGGATCCAGAAAAGCTGGCAACTGCGAAGGCTGAGTTTGCCAACATGGAAAATCTTGACATAGTACACGGGTTGAGTAACCGCTGGGCTTCACCCCTCCACTTGGTCCCCAAGTCCGATGGTGGCTGCTGCCCATGGGGCGATTACCTTCGCCTTAACGAGATCACCACACCCCATCGTTACTTGGTCCCACACATTCAAGTTTTTTCCGGACATTTCTCCAGAAAATTAATTTTTTCTAAAGTTGACTTAGTTAGGGGCTACCATCAGGTGTCTGTGTGCTCTGAGAACATTCCCAAAACAACTGTGATAACCCCATTTGACCTCTAAGTTTCTGTGCATGTCATTTGGGCTGAAAAATGCAGCACAGAATTTCCAATGCTGGTAGACTCTGTATTAAAAGATACAGATTTTCTTTTTACACACATAAAAATTGCTGCCTGGCCTGCTGCGTTCACCAGCAATTTTTATGCGTGTTGCTTGAAATTCCAGCATCTGCAGATTTCCTCGTGTTTGCAGATTTTCTTTTTGTTTACCTGGATGACATACTTGTCACCAGTGGATCCAAATCTGAACAGGTCACATCTCCACACACTTTTTGTGTGCTTAAGCCAACATGGGTTGCAGTCCTGCCGAAGGGTTTCAGCCCAAAACGTCGACTGTACTCTTTTCCACAGTCGCTGCCTGGCCCGCTGAGTTCCTTCAGCATCCTGTGAGTGTTGCTCAGATTTCCAGCATCTGCAGATTTTCTCTTGTTTGTAATGGGTTGATTATTAGTCCTTCTAAAGGCCAGTTTGTGTTGACTTCCTCGGCCATCATCTCTTCGCTGAAGGTTTGAAACCCATCCCATCAAAAGTCGCTGCTGCAATGGATTTCCCACCACCCCGCATTACTAAAAAAAACAAGAGACTTTAAGTATGGTTAATTTCTATCTCCACTTCATTCCGTGAGCTACTGAGCTTATCCTCTATCAAAATAGTGCCATTAAAGGCAATGCTTCTAATCACAAGCTTGATTGGTCAGTGGACATTACCAAGAGCATTTGATGAAACCAAACAGGCTTTTTCCAATGTGGCTCTACTGGCACACCCACTCCCCAGCACACCTATAGCCATTACTATTGATGTTTCAGGCCTCGCTGCGGGCACTGTGCTCAAGCAGTAGGTCAGAGACGTGTGGCAGCCACTTGCCTTCTTCAGCCGGCAGCTCTGTTCACCCAAAAAGAAGTACAGCACATATGACCGTGAGCTTCTTGGTCCCTATCAGGCTGTCTGCCGTTTTTATTTTCTTCCAGCTGGTCACCACTTTACAGTGCACGTTGACCACAAACCCTTCATACACACAATTGCCAAAATATCAGACCCTTGGTCTGCATGGCAGCAATGCCACCTGGCCTACATATCAGAGTTCACAACTGACATTCAACACATCAAAGGGAAAAATAATGCCCTGTTTGATTGCCTCTGAGCCAGCTGCTGAGGCCATTACACATCGTTGTTGACGTTGCTGGAATGGCAGCCAACAAAGCTACTGACCCAGAAGTCCAGGCTTACCAAACAGCAAGTCACTGGCCTGCCATTGGCTGACGTTAAGTTTGGGGAACCAGGGGCTTCATTCCTGTGCAATGTGTCAACCAGTCGCCCCCGCCCCATAGTGCCCATGAACTGAAGACTTACTGTTTTTAACTCCATTCATGGCTTCTCACGTCTGGACTAGAAGGCCTCACAGAATTGAATCGAATTGACTTTATTACTTACATCCTTCAAATACATGAGGAGTAAGAATCTTAACGTTACGTCTCTGTTCAAATGCACAATTATAATAATTTATAATAATTTAACTGATTGCACTAAAGTTTGTGCGGCATGGTCTTAGAAAGAATGTGTGTGATTGCACAGCAGCCTGCGTTGAGTGCCAATGGGTGAAAGTTAACCTTCATGTTTGGGCACCATTAGCACCTTTGAGATCCCTGAGTGATAGTGCAACCATGTCAATGTGCATCTTGTTGGTCCTCTTACCCCCTCCCATGGTTTCATGCCATCTTCTTACCAGGTGGCTGGAGGTCTTCCCTCTAGCATCAACGAAGGCCACAGATGGTTGCTCGGTTGTTCATCAGCGCCTGGGTTGCTCGGTTTGGCATCCCATCTGATATTGCCTCTGACTGCGGCTCCCAGTTCACATCAGACCTCTGGCCTGCGATGGCCCAGAACCTTGGTGTTAGGCTACATCACACCATGACGTATCACCAACAAACCAACGGCCTATGTGTGTGATTTTGCTACTCCTTAAAGGCTGCTCTTAGGATTTCCCTGACCGATGAGAGTAGGCATGATCTCCCCCGTGGGACCTGCTGGGGCTCAGAATGGCTCCAAAAGAGGACCTGCAGTTGTCCGTGGCTGAGTTGGCATACCGGCAGCCGTCACAAGTGCCAGGTAGTTTTATTCCTCATGCCACACCTACCTGGTTGGCCTCTCAAGAGTGTTCCACCCTCCTATTCTTATCTTCCATCGTGGCATACAGCACTCTTGGGTTCCTGTTGAGGTACAATCCGCCTCATTTGTTTTCGTCCACCATGATGCACAGCAAAATCCCCCTACTCCTCCTGATGATGGCCCGTTCTGCATTTTGGAACGCACAGCAAAGACTTATCATAGATAGGAGGGGTAAAACCTGAATATATTTTGGGAGATTGCCTTAAGCTGGCCCACCAACATTTGGAGGCTTCCACTACCATGCCCTTGACATCACGATACAACCATGAGTGTGTCAACACACCTCTGGACGTGCCAAAGGCACTTGTTGTTACTGCACATACGGAACATAGGACCTGAGACGGGTGGCTAGTCCAAGCTCCAGACAGGCTCACAATGCTAGTTTTAGTAAATTCTGGGGGGTGGGGGGCTGTGTAGGGTAATGTAGTGGGAGGGAGTGTATGTATAATTCACAACCACCAACATTAAGTTGGCATTCGCTTTGAGAGGCTGGTCTGATGTGATGACATAATGATGTAAAGTTTTGATTGCACTTTATGTTCAGTGTTTGGTTGACAATAAAATTGGTTGTTCATTTTCTACTTACAGAAACCTACGCCATCACAGAATGTTTTTGCGCAGGAATTAGATTGATAAGTTTATTAAAATGTTGTATGGTATGCTTACCTTTATTAGTTGAGGTATTGGGCTCAAGGATCAGGCAGTTATGTTGCAGCTTTATAAAACTGGTTAGTGTGCATCTGCAGTATTGCATTCACCTAGATGGCTTTGAGAGGGTGCAGGATAGGTTTACCAGCGTGTTGCCTAGATTAGAGGGCACAGGAAAAATTGGATAAACGTGTTGTTTGCTCTACAGCCACAAGACTGAGGGGAGACTAGACAGAAGTTTATAAGATTATGAGAGGCATAGATAAATTGGACAGCATTATCTCTCCCCAGGGTCAAAACATCTAAGACCAGCAGGCATGCATCTGAGATGAGAAGAGGAAGTTTAAAAGAGATATATGGGACAAGATCTTTAAAACAGTGAGGCAGTGCCAGAAATGTGCTGTCAGGGGTAGTAATGGAGGCAAATTAGAACATAGAAACATAGAAAACATACAGCACAATACAGGCCGTTCGGCCCACAAAGTCCCTACCTTAGAAATTACTAGGCTTACTTATAGCCCTCTATTTTTCTATCCAAATGTCTCTTAAAGACCCTATCGTATCCGCCTCCAACCCTGTTGCCAGCAGTCCATTCCACGGCCTCGCCACTCTCTGAGTAAAAAACTTACCCCTGACATGTCCTCTGTACCTACTCCCCAGCACCTTAAACTGCGTCCTCTTGTGGCAACTATTTCGGTCCTGGGAAAAAACCTCTGACTATCCACATGATCAATGCCTCTCATCATCTTATACACCTCTATCAGTTCACCTCTCATCCTCCTTCGCTCCAAGGAGAAAAGGCCGAGTTCACTCAACCTATCCTCATAAGGCATGCTCCCCAATCCAGGCAACGTCCTTGTAAATCTTCTCCGTACCCTTTCTATGGCTCCCACATCCTTCCTGTAGTGAGGCGACCAGAACTGAGCACAGTACTCCAAGTGGGGTTGACCAGGGTCCTATATAGCTGCAACATTACCTCTTGGTTCCTAAATTCAATTCCACAATTGATGAAGGCCAATGCACCGTATGCCTTCTTAACCTCAGCGTCAACCTGCACAGCTGCTTTGAGTGTCGTATAGACTCAGACTCTAAGATCCCTCTGATCCTCCACACTGCCAAGAGTCTTGCCATTAATACTATATTCTGCCATCATATTTGACCTACTAAAATGAAACACTTCACACTTATCTGGGTTGAACTCCATCTGCCACTTCTCAGCCCAGTTTTGCATCCTATCAATGTCCTGCTGTAACCTCTGACAGCCCTCCATACTACCCACAACACCTCCAACCTTTGTGTCATCAGCAAACTTACTAACTCATTCCTCCACTTCCTCATCCAGGTCATTTATAAAAATCATGAAGAGTAGAGATCCCAGAACAGATCCCTGAGGCACTCCACTGGTCACCGACCCCCATGCAGAATATGAACTGTGTAAAACCACTCTTTGCCTTCTGTGGACAAGCCAGTTCTTGATCTACAAAGCAATGTCCTCTTGGATCCCATGCCTCTTTACTTTCTCAATAAGCCTTGCATGGGGTACCCTATCAAATGCCTTGCTGAAATCCATATATACTACATCTATTGTTCTTCCTTCATCAATGTGTTTAGTCATATCCTCAAAAAATTCAATCAGGCTCGTAAGGCACGACCTGCCCTTGACAAAGCCATGCTGACTATTCCTAATCATAGTATACCTCTCCAAATGTTCATAAATCCTGCCTCTCAGGATCTGCTCCATCAACTTACCAACCACTGAAGTAAGACTCACTGATCTATAACTTCCTGGGCTATCTCTACTCACTTTCTTGAATAAGGGAACAACATCTGCAACCCTCCAATCCTCCGGAATCTCTCCCGTCCCCACTGATGATGCAAAGATCATCGCCAGAGGCTCAGCAGTCTCTTCCCTCGCCTTCCACAGTAGCCCGGGGTATATTTCATCCGGTCCTGGCAACTTACCCAACTTTATGCTTTCCAAAAGCTCCAGCACATCCCCTTTCTTAATATCTACATGCTCAAGCTTTTCAGTCTTCAGAAAGGAGCTCTCAGACAGGCATGGAAATGTCTAGAGAACGGAGGGTTAAGGACATTGTGTTGGCAAAAAGATTAGTTTAGATGGATATTTAATAACTATTTTAATTAGTTTGGCACAACACCCTGAGCTGGAAGGCCTGTTCCTTTGCTGTACTGTTCTCTCACCATCATTTGTAGGCACTGTGTATTTTAACTGGACAGCTTCCACACCCCCAGCTGGAAGTTTTGAAGGATGTTGAATGCTCTGGGACAAAGACATTCTACACATGCTGTTAGGTCCTTTCTGATGGTCACATATGCAAATTGTTTTGTTGTCTTACTACCGCAACAACCAGTGGGATCCCTCGTCCTTGTTTGTCATTCTCTAATACATGGTAAACATTCATTTCCTTCCAATTTTTTTTCAATTCAGTGCTCTCCTTTATCAGAATGTAATTTTCAGCCATGCCACATGTAGTTAGCTATGAGGAGTTAATGAAGCTCGATAGAGCTGTCTTGTTTTCACACAGGTTTTTTGTTTATACATCCACAAGGTAATTTTACTGCTTCCACTGAATTCCAGATACTCTAATGATCAGTTTCTGTATTTTACTTTACATACAAATTGATTTTGCATATGGATTATGAAAAAAAAATCAGGCTACTAGTGATTTCTTTATTTTCTTTCTATCCTGAGAGTTTGGGCATTATTTTGACAAGTTCTGTCAATTCAGCTGTAATTAGTTCCAAGAAAGACATTTTAACTCAAAACACACACATGAGTTAAATGCAAAATAGTGTTGTCTGACTGCTGCTTATTGTGCAGTTCTCTATAATGCAAAATGGATCAACATTCTAGAGGTGTTCTGAAACATTAAATATGTTGAGAAAATATGAGATTTTCTACCTTTCAGTATTTCCTTATGAAAATATAACAAAATGATCTGGATCAACTGGAAAAGTAGGCCAAGGAATGACAGATGGAATTTAACTCCTATGTGCAAAGTGTTGCTTTCTGGGAATTTAAACCAGAGCTGGGCATAGTAAATGGTAGGACCCCCAGAGAGTGCTGTAGAACAGAGATACCCAGCGATACAAATACACAGTTCCCTGAAAGTGGCAAATGTAGACAGGGTGGAAAAGCTGGTGTTTGGCACACTTGCCTTCACTGGTCAGGGCACTGAGTACAAGTGCTGGACATCATGCTGCAGCTGTGCGAGGCATTGGTGAGACCACACTTGTGAGTATTGTGTACAGTTCTGGCCATCTAGCTATAAGAAGGATGTCACTAGGCTGAAATTTGTGCAGAAAAGATTCACAAAGACGTTGCTGGGACTAGACAGCTTGGATTATAAGAAGAATGGATAAAAAAGGAGTCATTTTCACTGGAATATGGGAGGCTGAAGCTGATCTTCCAGAGGTACATAAAATCATATACAGAGCTGCAGGCAAAGATAAGGTGGATGGTTACCATCTTTTCTCCAGGGTAGACAAATCAAAAACTGGAGGGCATAGGATTAAGATCAAAGAGGAAAGATTTAAACGATCTGAGGATAAGCTTTTCCACAATCAGGGGGTGGGTATGTGGAATGAGCTACCAGAGACAGAGGTAGAGGTGGGTATGGTTAAAATATCTAAGAGACACCTGAACAGGTACATGGATAGGAAAGGATTAGAGCAGGAGTTCCCAATTTTATTATGCCATCGGCCCCTAACATTAATTGAGACCCCAGGTTGGGAACCTTTGGTTTAGAGGGATGTGGGTGAAATGCAGGCAAATGGAACCAGCTCAGGTAGAACCTAGGTCTGCATAGACAAGTTGGGCCACAGAACCAAGTTCTGTGCTTTATAAGTATTAGAATGTACAGACTTATTTTGAATGTTACAGGTCTTTTAGCCCACTGTTTCATGCTGACTACCAAATCCAGAAGAGGAGCAGATAAATACATTTTTGTGAAATGGCCATCTATTAAAAGGGAAGTAGTGAGAGGCCAAGGCCAATATATCCCTATAAGGGTGAAGGTTAATGACAGCAAGTCCAGGGAACACTGGATTTCAAGGGATATTACAGATTTGGTTATGATAAAAGTATACACCACTGAAAAAAGGGAGAGATCCTTCAGGGGAATAGAAACTCTGTGGTTATGTGTGGATAGAGAGTTATTAAAGAAATTAGAAGAGCAAAGAGGGGCCATGAAGTATCACAGTTAAATATGATTAAGGAAGATCCCAAGGCATCTTATAAGCATATTGAGATCTAGAGGGTAGCCATGGAAAGACTGAGATTTTTCAGGACTAAAGAAGCAATCTGTGCTTGAAGCTTGACAACGTATTTACTGAATGTTTGTCAGCTTTATTCACTGAAGAGAAAGGGATTGCAGCTTCATTTGAGGTAGTGAAATTCTAGAGGACATTACAATTAAAAGGGAGAAGATATTGGATGTATCAGAGAGTGTGGCTTCAATACAAAACATGCTGCTTGACACTGATCCACTGGTAATGGATCATATAAAGTTGCACCTTCCAGCTACATTGAACCCTTTCCAATTTTGCTACCACTCAAACCCGTCCACTAATGATGCCATAGCCTCAGACCTGCACTCTGTCCTGTCCCACTGAGAAAATTATGCCTCGTATGCCAGGATGTCACTCATCAATTACAGCTCATGTTCAACACGATCATCCCTCAGAGTCTGGTGGGTGAACTGTCCTCGCTGGGACAACAGCCCTCTCTTTAACTGGTGGGTCCTTAACACGCCTCTCTGTAACTGGATCTTGGACTTTTTGATGGAAAGGCACCAATTAGTTTGAGTTGGCAGCAACATCTCGCGCTCCATTACACTGAGCACTGGTGCCCCCAAGGGCTGTGTGCTCAGCCAGCTGCTGTTCACACTGTTGACTCACGACTCCATTGCTGGATCCAACTCAAACCGCATCATCAAATTCACTGATGATACTACAGTGTTCAGCCTCATCAACAACAATGATGAGTTGGCATACAGAGAGGAGACAGAGAGGCTTGTCGAATCGTGTGAGAACAACAATCTGAGCCTCAACATGGACAAAACAAAAAAGGTAATTGTGGCCTTTAGGAAGGCGCAGGTTGACCACACTCCATTGCACATCAATGGATTTGCTATGGAGACAGTGAAGAGCCCAAAGTTCCTTGGTGTGCCCATAATGGACAATCTAACCAGGACCCACACCTTCTCATTGGGTAAGGAGACACAACTGCATCAACACCTTCTGAGGCATGCAGGATTCTACCACCCCATTCTAACAACTTTCTGCAGGAGCACCATCGAGGACAATCTGTCTGGATGCATCATTGTATGGTAAGGAAAATCAGAAGATAGTAAAATTCACCAAGAGGATCACTGGGATCTCCCTCCTCCTCCCTATGTGACATTTACCTGAAGCATAGTTGGGCATCCCTACCACCCAGCCCACAATCTCATTGACCTACTACCATTAGGGAGCAGCAAGACTAGGACTGCCTTCAGACTGTGACTAACAAATACCACTGCCACCACTGAGGTATCATCATTGGCACAGTGAGCTGTTTACCATTTACCTGCACTGCACACTTCATATACAATTTGAATTATAATTTTTTAATTTATTTGTGGTAATATTTTGTTTTATGTGCTGTGTGTGATATATGTATTGTGTGTCTACTGTGATCCAGACAAACTTTTTGTGTAGTCAAATGACAATAAACTTGAACTTGATTATCCTTTTGCGTTTTGCTCTCAGTCCTCACAAATTCCAAGGTTACATGCCTACAGATCCCACTAGCATTATCACAATGATCCCAGCCATTAACCTGAGGATATAGCAGAGATCTTTGGTGCTCAGGTCTGATAGTGCTCTCACACTGCCAACTTTAATTCCAGCTCCTGTCTGAAACAATAATTCTCTCAGCAAAGCACTACCATTAATTTCATCAATACCAACAATTCCTCAACATATAGCAAGGGATTAAATGGTCCTGTGTAATGGCCCAATAAGCTGCGCATGCAGAAAACTGAAGGCAGGGTCAGTTAAGCGAGGAAATCATATTCTGATTTCACAAAATTTTGATGGAATGGGAACCCGTGCTAAAGAAATCATAAGTGAGAAAGATGTGATATGAACTGTTAAACCAGATTCCACAGCATAAGCATTGTGTAATTTGTTTTTAATGATTTTTAAAACTTATTTTGGTTTAAAAGATTTCATTGCCACAGGTTGTCAAAGTAATTTCGATTGGGTTGTCATAAATGCGGTGATAGTGCAGCTTTGAATCCAAGACATTTTTAAGATGTCCATAATAACTTTATGGGTTGGAATGTAATAGAATGGAGCATCTCTCAGAGTGCAATCTTCTCCTTCATCTTTTAACTAAATTTACTTGGAAAATAATATTCTATTAACTTCTCTAAGGGATAGACTATTATTATAAACATAATGATAACCTTATTATAATTCACTTTCAAAATGGCATAGAATCCATAACTTCATGCTAACTTGATGTAGAAGAGTTTATATTAGTTGGTTATACAAAACAAAGATCTCAAAGACATTACCTGACCTTAGTATGAATTACAGGTAACATGGTAGAAGGGATATCACTTTTAAATTATTACATAAACTCAGACCAAAAGGACTTTGGGAGTTATGTGCATGCCCCGGGCAAAAGTGGGAAAAAAAATCATGCATTACTTACCAGGCCAATTTCTTTAGTCAAGGGGCACTTACCATGAAAGCTTTTCTGTGAAACACCGCTGGGACGATAGAATCCGGATCGACAAGGACAGTCATAAGCTCCCAGCATGAAACCTCGGCCTTTAGGTGAAATACACTGAAAGGGAAAACAAAGAGAGTAACTGAAGAAGCTGAGTATGATTAGGGATTATCAGCATAATAAAGATCAAAATAAAAGAGCCACAGATGCAAGAAGTCTGAAAAATAGTAACATGAACTAACACATCAAATGCTGGAATGAACCCAAGAAGTCAAACAGCCCAATGGAAAGAGAAATATTTTAACATTTCTGGTCCAAAACTCTTCATCTTGATATGTTCCTCTTCACACAGATGCTGTCTTGTCTATCGACACCTCCTGAATTCTCTATTTTTAACTTCAGAATTCCAGCATCTGCAGTTTTTGATTTTCAACATTTATTTAAAACCCATTTGGTTTACTAACATCCTACAGGGAAAAAAAAATGTAATTTGGCTAACAGAGGACCTGAGACACTCCAACAAGGGCTGACTGATTCCTCGATTTAAATTGGTGCTCAAATCCCGTGAATCATTACATTTTTAATAAACTGAACCCATTTACTGGCAATAGCACCATGTTTGTATTAACATTGGTACTAAATTTACATTGCTGACAACTATTGAAACAGGTATTTGATACAGTTTTCCTCCTTCAACACATCAAATATCTAAAATGGATATTCTCCAGTAATACCAATTAAATTTTTAACCTAATTTCTCTGAAACAGTTCAAGGACCACTGTCAATTTTGTTGCTCACAAGATTTGTAGAGGAGTTAAGAGAGCTGTTAAACACTGTCAGGCTCTGAAATATGATCTCTCCCTGGCTTTAGTGCATTACAGAGTAAGTTGTTCACTGTTGATAATCGTCAAGAGGGAGACAAATTCTCAGTTTCCAGTTAAGATGTGTACGACAGTTTCTAGTAGTTAAAAAGATAAGGAACCCAACTAAAAACACCACTCAAAATACTTTCTGTGTGATAAATTGTGTTAAATTATTGTGGCAAACAGTGAAGGGGTGAGCAATTGTGAGGTGAGTTCAGGGGATAAGCTGAGATGGTGTGTTGCAGAATCCTTGTGGATGGGGTTCAGATGCCCATATATCTGGGAACATGGTTGGATCGCTCTGGGCACCGAAAAGAGAAGTCATGGTCCAGGAGGAGAAGATACAATGCTCATTCAACTGGCCTGCGTGCGAGGTTGGATCGCACTGGGTAGGTTGAGCTTAATCTGAAGAGCTTGAGAGCGGCTTCGGGGTGGGCGACAGATTCTAGGTCTGGATTGAGCCGCTGGGTGAAAATCTGGGCCTGGAGTGATTCACTGAGCAGTGAAATCTAGGTGCAGAGCGAGTTGCAGGGCAGCATGGTCTAGTCCCAGGGCCTTTTGCAGCTGCAGTGCCTGGGTCCTAGTGTGAGGTATGAAATGCTGTTTCAACAATTTAAATGTTGGCCCAGACTGGAAGCGAGAGCTGATTTTGCTTCACTCCTCTCTCCAGGTCATTGGAGCCTTTTGCTGTTCAGTTGTTGGGTTCATTTAAACACTGGCCCAGGGTGACTGAAAAGACAGGGTGTCAGTCAGAACAAGAGTCGATTTTGCTCGTTCACTGTGATGGCCATCTCCATTGTGCTGAGGCCATGAAGACCGCCCCAGCTGCTGTGCTCCATGCCCATTTATATGATGAACTGATAAGTGAGGCTCTGGGCCTACTCCATGCTACCCTGGGTACAGATCTGAGGTCTCAATTTTGGTTCAGAAGGCTGTCGTTTGCTTCAATTCTTTACATGATTTTTATTCTCTTTCTTTCTCTTGTGCATCAAGTGTTGGTCTTCCATTTTTTTTTCTTTAATTTGGTCCTTCAGGATTCTTGCTGAACAAGCAAATCTCGAGGTTGTATAGTTTATACATTCTTTGATAATAAATGGATCTTGAATCTTGAACACAGTTCTCTCCAGCAGCAACAAGGATGCAAAGTTGAGTGCCTCCATTTCTGTTCAGATCCTAGTGGATCTCAATTTCACAGCTATTGGTTTTGGTACTGACTGGGCAGCCTGCTGGAGACCAACATAAATACTAATCTGGCTCCTATGATCTCAACTAGACACCAGTAGAAATCAAAAAAAGGTCCAACAAGACACAGAGTTGTGAACTTCTTGATAGGTAAAAGCAAGTATTCAGCTGTCTTTTTTTCACAAAAGAAGCCTCCAGAATCAAATAAATAAAGTCAAATACAACCACATTTACGCTAAATAAATCTGATTTTGTAAAACCAGTCATTCAAAACAAAATGTTCACTACAAGAGACCAATGAAGGAAAGTAAGTAACAAGAGAATTGCTCATGTTGTCATAGACAGAAAGCATCATTAAGGCAATTTGAGGAAGATTCGAAAAACAAATGATAGATTTGGGTCAAAAGTAGACAGTCTTTGAAGCATTACGTTAGCTAATGATCTATGTCCACGCTGAAGAATAAGGGGACTGAAAGATATCATAGCATTAACTGATGGAAATGAAAATGTGTTTGGAAACATTTCACAACACCAAAGCTCAGCAGAGGTTCAGTGGAATTCTTATGATTCCATTAAATGACAGGCACAAGGCAACGGCAGTCTAACAGAGTACACGTGGTTGACGTTATGGTGCTACAGACAGGAGTGGGCACATAATGGTTATGGTGGAGGACAAATTATCCAATGGTTGGGATAGTATGTTGTAGCATCAGTCATTGCTACATCAGCTGCTTTCTGATAACAGTGGGAGCTAGTATCATGGAGAGCCAAGGGACATTTTGTCTGAGAGCTTTCAAAAGGAATTTCAGCCATGTATGAGTCAGTAAATAAGGCTTACATTAGGGAAAAGACTTTTCATTGTGTGCTTTGCCATTACAACATACACAAAGGAAATCAGGACAAGCTCTGGTGTCTCCTGGACAAAAGATTTAACCTCCCTAGGGTGTGAGGTTAGGGGATGGTCAAAGATCAGAAGGGACTTTGGAAACAAGTTGCACGTTAATAGTTTGAGGATGAGACTTGGTAGAGTGTCAGGCAAAGATTAAATGCCAAGGATCATAGTGGAGAAAGTGGTCAGTTATTGGACAACGCTGGCCAATGGTCAAGATAATCTGTGTGGAGTTGGTATAGGTGTTGGTTGGGTCAACAGTCTGGATAATTGATAGTTAGGTGAGGATTGCTGGTTCACAGTGTGAATTGTTGGAGAGATTGGGAGCTGGTAAGTGGGTGAGTCTGGGGTATCAGACTGGTGGGTGGAGGAATGCGATGAAACCTTGAGAGGTTCCATGGTGGGGGGCATTCAAGAGAAAGGCAGATGATTTAAAGAGGATTTACCTGAGTTTTTATCAGTGCCAAAAACAGACCTACTGAAACATGCAGGATCAGCCCTTTCAAATCCTGCATTATGCAAATATCAATACAAAGCCCAGATGTAACCACAATACATTCATGTGGAGGCTCATCCATGCAAAACTGCATCAGGCACATTGAAACTAAGGCACTTATCAGGAACCAAGTCCTATCACACATAACGCAGCAAGCTGCTGCCCATTAAATGCTGAAGATGTGCTCATGCTACATTGTAATCTCCATGAGCTCATGGCTGGACTACACTCAGAGTTCAGCCAGCAGAAATGAGTCAATAACACCATTAGGATTGTGGAAAGTTGCTTTTTAAAGTTTTCATTTACGTCCGTTTTTCCTCCTTAAATGTGTTTCTGGAACTGTGAGCCTGCAATTTACAGTTTGGAGATCAATAGAGTGATCCAGCACTTTGCTGTCTCCAAGAAGGTTCTGAGAAGCGAGTGTATACTTGGATGGCCTGATGCAAAGAAACTTTGAAATAGGGCACCAGCTGATGTTTGACTCCATTTCACTGAATAAAGCATCTACTAATTGCTGGTGAGACATTGAGGCGGTTTGATGTTTTGTTGTGTTCGTGTTAGTTTTGTTTGTGTGGGGCAGGTTTGTTTTTTCCACTTTGTGCGAAGTGAGAGGTTTTGGGGGTTGATGATTGTGTTGCTGTTCATTTTGTGGTTTTGATGTTTCTCTCTGATCGACTTTCATCGTTTTGTGGCTATCTAGAGAAGATGAATTTCAGATTTGTTCTTGAACTTTTGGCTTCTTCCTCCTTTTGTCAATAATCAGCTCCATAATACCGTGAGACATTGGAGCAGAATTAGGCTATTCGACCCACTGAGTCTGCTCTGCCATTCCAGCATGATTTACTTATTATCCCTCTCATTCCCACTATCCTGCCCTTCTCCCTCTAACCTTTGATGCAACAATTAATCAATAACCCTCCACTTTAAATATACTCAATAACTTGGCCTCCACAGCCTTCTGTGGCAATAAATTCCACAGATTATTCACTCTCTGGCTAAAGAAATTCCTCCTCATCTCTGTTCTAAATAGTTGTCCCTCTATTCTGAGGCTGTGCCCTTTGGTCTTAGACTCACCCACTAAAGGGAACATCGTCTCCACATCCACTCCATCTAAGCCTTTCAGTAGTCGATATGTTCCAATGAGATCCCCCCTAATTCTTCTTAACTTCAGCAAGTATAGGCTCAGCACCATCAAATGCTCCTTATACATTAACACTGTCACTCTCAAAATCATTCTTCTGTATCTCCTCTGGACCTCCTCCAAAGCCAGTACATCTTTTCTTAGATAAGGAGCCCCAAAATTGCTCACAATACTCCAGGCATGGTCCGACCAATACTTTATAAAGCTTCAGAATCACATCCTTGCTCTTATATTCTAGTCCTCTCAAAATGAATGCTAACATTGCATTTGCCTTCCCTACCAACCTGCAGGTTAACTTTGGTGGATTCCTACACAAAGACTCCCAAGTCCCTTTGCACCTCTGAGTTTTGAATATTCTTCCTGTTTAGGAAATATTCCTACCTTTATTCCTTCTACCAAAGTGCATGACTATTCACTTCTCTGCACTATATTCCATTTGCCACTTTGTTTCCCATTCTCCCAATCCGTCTAAGTCCTTCTGCATTTCCCTGCTTCCTCAACACTACCTGCACCTCCAAATGTCTTCGTATCATCCACAAACTTGGCCACAAAGCCATCAATTCTGTCATCCAAATCACTGACGTGTAAAGGGAAAAGAAACCATTCAAATACCAGTCTCCGTGGAATACCATGAGTCACCCACAATCATCCAGAAAAGGCACCCTTCATTCCCACTCTTTGCCTTCTGTCAGTTAGCCAATTTTCTATCCATGCTAGTATCTTTCCTGTGATACCACGGGCTCTTATCTTCTTTAGCAGCCTCATGTGCGGCACCATGTCAAAGACCTTTTGAAAATCCAAATACACAACATTCACCAACTCTCATTTGTCTATCCTGCCTGTTATTTCCTCAAAAAATTCCCACAGATTTGTTGGCACGATTTCTGCATAAGGAAACCATGTTGACTGTGGCCTATATTATCAAGTGCTCCAAGTACCCCAAAACCTCATCCTTAATCTTCCCAACCACTAAAGTCAAACTAACTGGCCTATAATTTCCTTTCTTCTGCCTCCCTCCCTTTCTAAGGAGTAAAGTTACATTTGCAATTTTCTAATCCTCTGTAACCATTCCCGAACCTGGTAATTCTTGAAAGATTATTACTGATGCCTCACAACACAATCTCTCTAACTACCTCTTTTAGAATTGGGGTGCAGTCTATGTGGTCCAGACGACTTATTGATCTTCAGACCTTCAGCTTCCAAAGCACCATTTCCTTAGTAATAGCTGCAACACTCATTTCTGCCTCCTGACACTCTCGAGTTTCTGGCATACTGCTGGTGTCTTTCACAGTGAAGACTGACCCAAATAGTTTATAAACTTCATCCTCCATTTCTTTGTCCCCCACTACTACATCTCTTGTGTCATATTCTGGCGATCATATATCTGCTACCACCTCTATTACTTTTTATATATCTGAAAAACTTCTGGTATCTTCTTTTATATTATCTGCTAGCTTACCTTCATATTTCATCTTTTCTCTCCCTATGGCTTTTTTAGTTGTCTTCTGTTGGTTTTTAAAAGCTTCCCAATTCTATAACTTCCCTCTAAGTTTCTACTGCCTCATCCTATCTTTAGAATACTTCAGGATGTATCTGTCCTGCACCTTCCAACTTGCTCCCAGGAACTCCAGCTCTTGCTGTTCTTCCATCATTCATGCTTTTCCCATACCACTGTAATTCCATTTACTTCACTGTAATATTAATACATCTTCTCCCTCTCAAATTGCTGGGTGAATTCTATCATATTATGCTCATTCCCTCCTAAGGGTTCCTTTACCTTAAGCTTCCTGATCAAATCTGGGTCATTACATAACACCCAATCCAGAATATTCATTCCCCTGGTGGATTCAGCCACAAGCTGTTCTAAAAAGCCATCTTGTAGGCATTCTACAAATTCCCTCTTGGAATCCAGTACCAACCAGCTTTTCCCAATCTTTCTGCATATTGAAATCCAGCATGACTATCGTAACATTGCCTTTTTTTACATGCCTTTTCTATCTCCTATAGTTTATATCCAACATCATATGGCTAATGTTCAGAGGTCTGTATATAATATCACAATCTTTTTATGTTTGCAGTTTCTTAACTCTATACACACAAAGATTCTAATTATTCTGATCCTATAACACCTCTTTCTAAGGATTTCATTTCATTTTTTTTACCAACAGAATCACACCACCCCCTCTGCCTTCCTGCCTGCCTCTTTGATACAATGAGCACCCTTGGATGTTAAGCTCTCAACTACGATCTGCTTTCAGCTACACTCAGCGATGCCCACAACATCATACCTGCCAATCTCTACCTGCCTTATTCTGTATACTGTATGCATTCAAATATAACACCTTCCGCCTCTATTCATCACCCTTTTCAATTTTGCTCCCTTGATACACTTCAACTCAACCAACTGGCTGCAATTTTGCTCTACCATCTGCCTGTTTTACCACTCAGTCTCATTACACACTGCATCTACTTGTATACTAACTGTCCCATCCTTTGCCCTTTCACTCCGGTTCCTGTCTCCCTGCCAAATTAGTTTAAACCCTCCTCAACAGCTCCAGCAAACCTGCCTTCAAGGACTTTGGTTCCCCTTAAATCATCCATTTTGTACACATCACACTCTTCCCAGAAGAAATGCTCTGGGTGAAAGGAATTGGACAGGTTTGACACAGATAGTTTGGAAGGCAGGTGGGCAATTGAACTTCCACTTGATTGCATTTTGGTCTTGCCTTCTCCTTCTTAAGCCCATAGGCTGCCAACAGCAGCTCACCAGAGTCCTCTCTGCTAGGCCAGTCTTTCACTTCCAAGCAAAGATTCTTCCTCTCCCAAGGATGAGTTCCCCAGAGCTTCTGTTGGCATTTGTATAACACTGGGTTGCTAGCCCCATGCCCAATCCTCCTCCTTTCACTGCCGAGCCTGGGACCATCAATGGTGAAATTTTGTATTTTGGTGGCACAACAAAATTTCACAGTATTTCACATAAAAATATTAATATCACCAGTGTCTGTATGGGTGAACATGTATATTATTTGGATAAAGAACAAAATTGTTAGAGGAATTATTTTTTAAATTTCATACTTTCCAAAAAAATGCTCAATCGTTTTAATTTTCTTATTTTAAGACATGCAAGCAGACTTATGCACACATTTTCACAGCTGACAATCACCAATGCAGTCAGGACCTTAAGACAAGTAGAAAACAAACATTGAGAAAATTGAGCACGAAATCAAATTGCTGTATGAAGAAAATAAACAAAAACTGCAGATCCTGTAAATTTCATATACAAGCACAAAATGCCAGCAATGCTAGTTCAAGCAGCAGCTGTGGAAATTGTCAGGTTAAAGATGCAGACTGGCCTGCTGAATTGCTCCAGCAATTCCTGCTTCTGTTCCCTTGCAAATGGAGGATGGGAAGATGCAGTAAAACTCTGATCTGATTCAGAAATCCTGATGGCTTGACAAGTGGTTCATCAGGTTATGGCTTTCCATACCCCCATCCACTCACCAGAGCCCTCTTTCCCCCATTCCCTGTGTAATCACCCTGGCCCCTGCTCCACACTCCTTCCATTTTTGAGCCCCTGCTTTTCATGTTCCCGTCCACGAGTCACAGGGTTGTACAGCACAGAGACAGACCCTTCAGGCACCACACCCATACTGCTTCGTGTACCTATTCACATTATTTCTACTTACCAGTCTTAGGTTCACAGCCTTTTTACACGTCCCCAATGCAGGTTATCTAGATGATTCTGACCTGTTGCCACCACCTACAGGAAGTGTGCTCCATATTCCAACCATTCTCTAACAGATTCCCTATCCCGCAGATTCCCTTTAAACCTCCTACCCTTCACTCTAAACCAATACCTTCTTGTCTTGGTAAAAGTCTTATTTCTATGGTGGCCATGGCTATCTATCCAAATCTAATCTCTCACAATTTTACTGTATAGATCAGGTCACCCCTCAGGCTTCACCACAGCAGGGAAAACAAACACACTCCACTTACCAGGCCCCTCTTTCCTGCACTGCCCATCCACTCACACGGGTATGACTCCTGCTCCACCTGTCCACACACTGATGCTCCCACTCCCTCACTTCCTTACCAGTTCCCAAAGTCCCACTCTCCCTGGAAACTCAACTAGTTTGTTTTCCACAGTACCTTTGGACAATGGGTTCACTGAAATGTGACTGTGCAAGTTTATTTGAAAAATAAAGTGAATTAAAAGTGTGTTAGAGTATTAATAATGTCTGAAGGTCCAGAAAACCTGTTGGCCCGGCATTATTAAACTCCATAGTGTGCCAACTAATGGAGTTTTACCACCTTTGCTTTCTTTTAAACCACATTTTCAGGAACATTCAGGTCAAATACGCTGGACTATGTTAAAAGACAACAGGTTATCTAATTAAAAAGTGGGTGGAAATTTGATTCTCAGCAAATAAAACAGCCCAACCAATAGAAATTGAGCACCAGTTCGTGAGCTGTTGAACTTCAAGGCAAATTGAAATGAGACAAAGGAAAAAAGAATGAAGATACAAGCTTGCAATTAATGAGGTAAATCTTCAATCAATGTGGTTACCGTAACAGAGTGGAGATGTTTTCTCTTATTATTTACTTATTATCATACAGCATGGAGTAGGCCTTCCAGCTCTTCGAGTCATGTTGCTCAGCAATTCCCCAATTTATTTTAGCCTAATCATGGGACAATTTACAATGACCAATTGGTAGGTCTTTGGAATGTGGGAAGAAACTAGAGCACCCGGAGGAAACCCACGAGGTCACAGAGAGAATGCATAAACTCCTTACAGGCAGCAGCGGGAATTGAACCTGGATCGCTGGTACTGTAAACTATTGTGCTAACCACTTTGCTACCATGCCAGCCTGGAAACGATGCAAAAACGTTTTGAAAATAGCATTAGTTTAAATAAAGTACATGTTGATAGGGTGATTAAGAGACGTATGATGTTTATGGCCTTCATTAATTGGGGGGCTGAGTTCAAGAGCCATGAGAAAATATTGCAGCTCTATAAAACTCTGACTAGACCATACTAGGAGTACTTGTACAGTTTTATTTGCCTCACTATAGGAAGTATAAGGAAGCTTTAGAGAAGGTGCAGAGGAGATTTACCAGGATACTGTCTGGATAAGAGGGCGTGTCTTATGAGGATAGATGAGCAAGCTACATTTTTTCTCTTTGGAGCAAGGAGGATGAGAGGAGAACATGAAAGAGATACGTAAGATGATAGGAGGCATGGTTAGCATGAATAGTCAGAGACTTTTTCCCCAGGGCAGAAATGGCTAACATGAGGGTGCATAATTTTAAGATGATTGTAGGGAAATATAGGGAGGGGTAGGTACCAGAGATAGATTGTTTTTTGCATACAGAGTAGTGGATTTGTGGAATGCGCTGTCAGGGTTGCTGGTAGAAGGACATTTAAGAGACTCTTAGATAAGTACATAGATGAAAGAAAAAATAGAGGGATACATGGGAGAACAGGGATAAATTGATCATAGAGTAGATTAAAAGATTGGCACAGCGTTGTGCAACAGAGGGCCTGTACTAGGCTGGATTGCTCTGTTTTATGTTCTATAGACCAGTCTGGATAAAGATGTCAGACTTCCTTCCCTGAAGGACATGAGTGAAACAGATTGGTTTTTAATGACAATCTGATGGTTTTATTTTTACTATTACTTCACTTGCTCATTCTAATTAAGCTGTGGAAACAATACGTCTTTAATTAAAACAATGGCTAACAAATCTATTTAATGCTTCCACAAACTGCAATCTGTGATAGAATAAAATGCTGTGACATTTTGCTAAAAATAAAGATACAATTAAAAGGATTGTTAAATAATTTAAATGCATTACACAATTTGGAACAGTTCTCATTATATTTTTAATGAAAAATATAAAGGTAATTTTAAATAAAGTATGTGGTCCATGAACACTGCATATGTGTGCCAACAATATATGTGAATGGATCCATGCAAGTGTGGAGTCTTGTCGTTTAAAAAAAGTGTGCATAAATAAGGCCATACCTACATTTCAGAATGAATTTCAGAAACTTGATTTGACAAAAATAAAATAACATTGAGCTCTTTGCAGTGTTACTTTAAAAAAAGATCTGGAGATATATTTGTTTTGGGGGGGGTGGAATGCTTAAATCAAATGAACACATCTGATACATAAACTCATTCTACTTTGTTGATATGTGGTTTCCGTTGAGAACCAGCTGCTGTCTCTTCTCTGCCAAGAACTATCATTCTCCAGTGAGGACCAACTCTCAACCTGGCAGTGGTGGACCAGTTCAAATAATTGCAGTAGAAATCTAATATTGCGGAATCTGCAAGTTCTGCAGAATCACAATTTAATAGTGACTTACGTTTTAAACCCTGGCAATAAACTTAATTTTTTCTTTATCTTCTTCCTCTAAGGTATTTCCTCAGTATAAAGAGCAATTTATTTCCACTTCAGTTTAATGTGGTCTCAAGGACCTGATGAGGCCAGAGTGGGAACTGCAGCTCATTCCACATGTGGAGCAGGCATGCGAGGTTGGAATCTCAGAAATTATTATTATTAATATTTTTACAAGAGGTTTCTCTCTGTCACTTAACACTGGACCTCTGTGTGCTCCTAAGGAATTCGTAATACCATCCCCAAGTTCCTTCTTCACTTGGAGCAAGCATTGGCCAGAGCTTTCCAGGAGGCAATCTGAATGTTTAGTTTCTTGAAGTCATAATGAGATTGAAGCTTTCAGCATTGGAACAGACTACATGGCTCACCATATCCATGCATCAATCAGCACTATTCCCTGCATGGCCTACCATATCCATGCATCTATCAACACTAAGCCCATCTCCCAGCACTTGGCCCATACCCTCCTATGTCTAAGTGATTCTAGTGCTTGTCTAGAGACTTCTTAAATGTGTTCACAACCCTCACTTTGACCACCTCTTGGACAGCCATTCCAAGTACTTGTGGTGGTGGCATCCGTTAGTCTCGCGAGACCATGGATCTGCGCCTGGAAAGTCTTGCTTCAGTCTGTGTTACAGCAGCGTCTGTTGTGGCTGTAGAGTCCCACACGGGGTGACAGTCTCGGCTGCAGCGACTGCACTTGAAGGCATTGTCCTTCAATGTTGTCTTGGTGCTGTTTTTTCCGACGAGTGCGCTTTTCTTCAGCAGCAAGCCTCAGCTTCTCTTCTCCTCTTTTTAGACCTCTGCATAGTTCCAGCCTCCAGTGAGAGCGATCGCTTGCGAAGTCCTCCCACCTCTCGACGTTCATTACTTACCTGGTACTTATCTGGGCGATAAAGATCCACTTCATATCCTCTCTGTATTATAAGGCATGGAAACTGACCTTTTGATCCAATTCCTCTATGCCAACCGTGGTTCCCACCAAACTACCCCCATTTGCCTGCAGTTGGCCAATATCTCTCTAAAACTCTCCAATCCACATACTTCAAATATTTTAAGACTGTTATTGTACCTGCCTCTGCCAATTTCTGCAGCTCATTCCATACATGCACCACCCTCTGTGTGAATCCCCTTTATCCTAAATCTGCATCCCTTTGCTCTGTCTGTCTCTGAGATGAGGAAAATTTCCTGCAACCTAGCCTGTTCATACCCCTGTGAGTTCTATATACCTCAGTCATGTCCCTTCACCTCCAATGATTGAGTGAGAACAGACCTAGCTTCTCCAATTTCTCCTCATAACTGAAGGGTTTCGTCCCAGGCAGTGATCTTGTGAATCTGTTGTGCACCATTCTTAACATTTTTACATCTTGCTATACGGTAAATGTATACAGTATACAGTACTCCAGATGAGACCTAACCAAACTTTTATGAAGTTGGAACATAGCTTCTCTGTTTCTGCATTCAATAGCTTGATTTATGAAGTCCAGTACACCATCTGCACCATTAACCACGTTGCCTACTTGCACTGTGACCTTTACAGATCTCTGGTCTTGTACTCTAGGTCTTTTCAATTCACCAGTGCTCCCTAAGACTTTATCATTAATGGTACTTGAACTAGCCCTATTAGTACTCCCAAAACCTCATTTTGATTGAACTCCATTTGCTATTTCTGGGCCCATTTCAATCAACCTAAAACCTCATACTACCTTCTGCACGATCCACAAATCCACCAATCCTCATGTCATCTGCAAACTTCCTGATCACATGTCCTACCTACATAATGTAAAGAATTTTACTCCTTATGTATGTGAAGGATGTAAGAAATAATGTCAATCCAATTCAATTCACATAGCAATCATTCACATACGTAAGAAAGAGCAAAGGTCCCACTGCTGATCCACGTGGAGACCTGGTAGAGGTTTATAGATTACAAGAGGCATAGATATGGTAGATAGTCATAGTTTTGTTCCCTCTGGGATAGAAATGTCAAGTACTAGATATAGGGAACTTTAAAGTAAAAGTGGGAATGTCCAAGGGTGATGTGTGAAGTGTTTTTTTTTAATATAAGACACAGAGTGGTTAGTGCCTGCAACCTGCTTCCAGGAATAGTAACACACACAAAATGCTGGAGGAACTCAGCAGGCCAGACAGCACCTATGGAAAAGAGCACAGTTGACTTTTCGGGCTGAGAACCTCTATCATGCCTGGGGAACTGGAGGACTGATGAAGGGTCTCGGCCTGACGCATAGACTGTACTCTTTTCCATCAGTGCTGTCTGGCCTGCTGAGATCCTCCAGCATTTTGTGTGTGTTGCTTGGATTTCCAGAGCCTGCACATTTTCTCTTGTGTGTGCCAGGAGTAGTGGGGTGGAAGCCACACAATCCACACCATAGTGGTGTGCAGGAGCAATTCAGGCAGGCAGAGAGTGGAGGGGTTTAAATATTATGCAGGCAGATAGATCTTGTTTAATTTGGCATCGTGGATGGAATAACAATCATGGACCATAGGGCCTGTTCTTATGTTGTACTGTTCTATGTTTTATCCAATTTCACCTCATAATTAAAATCCTCCAAGCTACATCCTTATGAATCTACTCTGCACTCTCTCCAGTGCACCCACAGCCTTCCTAATAGTGTGGCACCCAGAGTAGCACGTTGTATTTCAAGAGCTGTTTAACCAGCATTCTCTAAAGCTGTAAGGTAATATCCAACTTTTTTTATTTTATGCTCTAAGCTATGGAGGCAAGAGCATCATTTTCCTTCATTACCACCATACCTAACTATTTTAGCCACTTGGGCCTAACCCTCTCCCCCCAAGATTCTTATGAGCAATCTCCCTTCTCACTGCTGCCATCAGGAAGAAGGGACAGGAGCTTTAGGTCCCACACCACCAGGTTCAGAAACTGTATGACTCCTCAACCTTCATGCTCCTGAACCAGCATGAGTAACTTCATTCACCCTAACTCTGAACTGATTCCATAACCTAGGGACCCACTTTCAAGGGCCCTGCAACTCATTTTCTCAATATTTATTGTTTATTTATTTATTATTATTAACTTTGTTTTTCTCTTTTGCATTTGCATAGTTCGTTGTCTTCTGCACATTGTTTGCCTTTGTGTTCAATTTCTCATTGTGCTTCTTTGTATTTACTGTGAATGCCAGCAAGAAAATGTATTTCAGAGTCAAACAGTGAAAAATATGTAGTTTGTTAATAAATTTTCTTTGAATTTTGAAGATTTCCCTTTAAGAAAACGATGCTGACTTCAGTCTATTTTATCATATCTAAGAACACCGAAACCTTATCCTTAATAATGGTCTCTAACAACTTTGCAACTACTGAAGTCAGGCTAATAGTCATATGAATATACATGGCATCAGGGACGCTAAGCTGCATCAAACTGTGTTTGATGGAGTGCTGATTAGCTAAGACTAATGGCTAGTGCTGAGGGACTGCATCAAAGTTCTCAAAGTTCAAACTGTTTATATGCCACTGACATCAGTTTGTTTTATCCTCACCACTAGTAAACATTCCACCTCCTATTTAAAGGTTGGAGACTGATGTTAAGAGGTGACAAAAATATCAAATTCCTTTTTCCCTTAACTCCATCACAAAGTAGCCCAATTAGAACTGATGGCTTATGTCCAGCATTTCAATGAGGCCTGGACATAAAAACTGTCTGAGCCTTTGTGGCTGTTAACAGGTGGCTGGAAGAGATGCCCTCTTACCATCCACCTGATTTGAAGAAGTGGAAGTCAGATCCTGACGATTCACCGTTATTTAGAAGAAAATCATGAGTGAGCTTTAATTATTTGTTTGGCACTGTTCCTTTTTTAAACATGGCAGAAGGGATAAGCCAGGTAACTGCAGACCAGTGAGTCTTGTGTCAGTAGTGAAATGTACTGAATAGATTGCAGCTGATTGATAGAGTCGATTAGGTACCCTGTGTATGAAGGGTTCTCTCTTTCCACACGGGCTTTTAATTGTGCATGTGTTTTCATCTCGATGGGCCTGGTTCGTCACTCCCACACCCAGCATGTACCATTACTAGCATGATACAATAAAAAAGTTTAATCATACTACCCCGTTGTTGTTCTTGCTCTGCACATGCGTTACGAGTGGGAGGAAAGTTCTCGGTGAAACTTCTAAGGGATAAAATTGTATACATTTGAAAGGCAGGGTCTGATTAGGAAAGTCAGTATGGCTTTGTGCAGGGGAAGTCCTGTCAACCGAATCTAAATGAAGTTTTTGAGGAGGTAACTTGGAAGACTGATGAATGCAGGGTGTTAAAAATTATCACTACTGTATTGACTTCAGTAAGGCATTTGGCTAGGTTCTGCATGGTATGCTTTTGCAAAAGATTTGGTCACATCGTAAGCTGGTTAATTGGATCCAAAATTAGCTGATGGAAGGCAGTGGTGGATAGATGTTTTTTTTTCTGATTGAAAGTCTGCAAATAGTGGTGTACTGCAGGGATTAGTGATGTACTGTATATGAATGACTTGGTTATGAATGTAGGAGATACGAATCCTAAGTTTTCAAATGCATAAAAGTTAGTCAATAGACAATAGACAATAGACAATAGGTGCAGGAGTAGGCCATTCAGCCCTTCGAGTCAGCACCACCATTCACTGTGATCATGGCTGATCACCACAATCAGTACCCCGTTCCTGCCTTCTCCCCATATCCCTTGACTCCGCTATCATTAAGAGCTCTATCTAACTCTTTCTTGAAAGCATCCAGAGTATTGGTCTCCACTGCCTTCTGAGGCAGAGCATTCCACAGAGTCACAACTCTGTGTGTGAAAAAGTTTTTCCTCAACTCCGTTCTAAATGCCCTAACCCTTATTCTCAAATTGTGGCCTCTGGTTCTGGACTCCCCCAACATTGGGAACATGTTTCCTGCCTCTAGCATGTCCAATCCCTTAATAATCTTATATGTTTCAATCAGATCCCCTCTCATCCTTCTAAATTCCAGTGTATACAAGCCCAGTCGCTCCAATCTTTCAACATATGACAGTCCTGCCATCCCGGGAATTAACCTCGCGAACCTCCGCTGCACTCCCTCAGTAGTAAGAATGTCGTTCCTCAAATTTGGAGACCAAAACTGTACACAATACTCCAGGTGTGGTCTCACAAGGCCCTGTACAACTACAGAAGGACCTCTTTGCTCCTATACTCAACTCTCCTTGTTTTGAAGGCCAACATACCATTAGCTTTCTTCACTGCCTGCTGTACCTGCATGCTTACTTTCAGTGACTGATGAACAAGGACACCAAAATCTCGTTGTACTTCCCCTTTTCCTAATTTGACACCATTCAAATAGTAATCTGCCTTCCTGTTCTTGCCACCAAAGTGGATAACCTCACATTTGTCCGCATTAAACTGCATCTGCCCACTCACCCAACCTGTCCAAGTCATCCTGCATTATCTCAACATCCTCTGCACATTTCACACTGCCACCCAGCTTTGTGTCATCTGCAAATTTGCTAATGTTACTTTTAATCCCTTCATCTAAATCATTAATGTATATTGTAAATAGTTGCGGTCCCAGCACCAAGCCTTGCGGTACCCCACTAGTCACCGCCTGCCATTCTGAAAGGGACCCGTTAATCCCTACTCTTTGTTTCCTGTCTACCAACCAATTTACGATCCATGTCAGTACCCTACCTCCAATACCATATGCTTTAATTTTGCCCACTAATCTTCTATGTGGGACCTTATCAAAGGCTTTCTGAAAGTCCAGGTACGCTACATCCACTGACTCTCCCTTGTCCACTTTCATAGTTACATCCTCAAAAAATTCCAGAAGATTAGTCAAGCATGATTTCCCCTTCGTAAATCCATGCTGACTCGGACTGATCCTGTTATTGCTATCCAAATATGCTGCTATTTCATCTTTTATAATTGACTCCAGCATCTTCCCCACCACTGGTGTCAGGCTAACTGGTCTATAATGCCCTGTTTTCTCTCTCCCTCCTTTCTTAAAAAGTGGGATAACATTAGCTACCCTCCAGTCCTCAGGAACTGATCCTGAATCTATAGAACATTGGAAAATAATTACCAATGCATCTACGATTTCTAGAGCCAGCTCTTTAAGTACCCTGGGATGCAGACCATCAGGCCCTGGGGATTTATCAGCCTTCAGTCCCATCAGTCTATCCAACACCATTTTCTACCTAATGTGAATCTCCTTCAGTTCCTCCATTACCCTAGGTCCTCCGGCCACTATTACATCTGGGAGATTGTTTGTGTCTTCCCTGGTGAAGACAGATCCAAAGTACCTGTTCAACTCGTCTGCCATTTCCTTGTTCCCCATAATAAATTCAACCGCTTCTGTCTTCAAGGGCCCAATTTTGGTCTTAACTAATTTTTTCCTCTTCACATACCTAAAGAAGATTTTACCATCCTCCTTTCTACCCTTGGCTACCTTGCCTTCGTATCGCATCTTTTCTCCCCGTATTGCCTTCTTAGTTATCCTCTGTTGCTCTTTAAAAGTTTCCCAATCCTCTGGCTTCCCTCTCATCTTTGCTATGTTATATTTCTTCTCTTTTATTTTTATACCATCCTTGACTTCCCTTGTCAGTCACTTACTCCCCTTAGAATCTTTCTTCCTCCTTGGAATGTACTGATCCTGCACCTTCTATATTATTCCCAGCAATACCTGCCATTGTTGTTCCACTGTCATCCCTGCTAGGATATCTTTCCAGTCAACTTTGGCCAGCTCCTCCCTCACGGCTCCATAGTCCCCTTTGTTCAACTGCAATACTGACACTTCCGATTTTCCCTTCTCCCTCTCAAAGTGTAGTTTAAAATTTGTCATATTATGGTCACTACCTCCTAATGGCTCCTTTACCTCGAGTTCCCTTATCAAATCTGGTTTATTACATAACACTAAATCCAGAATTGCCTTCTCTCTGGTAGGTTCCAGTACAAGCTGCTCTAAGAATCCATCTCCAAGACACTCCACAAACTCCCTTTCTTGGGGTCCAGTACCAACCTGATTTTCCCAGTCTACCTGCATGTTAAAATCCCCCATGACAACTGTAGCATTACCTTTGCTCATGCCAATTTTAACTCTTAATTCAACTTGCACCTTATATCCAGGCTACTGTTTGGGGGCCTATAGGTAACTCCCATTAGGGTCATTTTGCCCTTACAATTTCTCAGTTCTATCCATACTGACTCTACATCTCGATTCTATGTCACCCCTCGCAAGGGACTGAATATCATTCCTCACCAACAGAGCCACCCCACACCCTCTGCCCACCTGTCTGTCCTTTCGATAGGACATATACCTTGAATATTCATTTCCCAGCCTTGGTCCTCATTTTGTGGTAGTCATTTTGTAGATAGTGAGGACGTTTGTTTGAGGCCTCAGAGGGATATAGATCTGATGGAAATTTGGATAGAGAATTGGCAGTGTGTGTTCAAGTAGATAGGGCTGGGAATATTTAGCAAATAGTTGGTTGCTCAGATGATTGATCTTCATGGCCTAAGGTAGAAGGAGATGAGTTATACAGCTTTCGTTACATGCACGTGCAGTTCAACTCTTTGAGTGATTATGCAGAAAGTTTGAAGTTAATAACTCATCTCATTCTATCCTAGGCCATAAACTTATCAATCACCCCTGCTGTGGACCACTTTCTGGAGGTCCAAGACGCCAACTTCAACAAAGAAGGGATCCATATGCTCCACAACCGCTGGACTAAGTGTGTAAATGTAGGTGGGGACTATGTTGAAAAATAAATGTGTCAGGTTTTCTAAAATTGACTCCTTCTACCTTAGGCCACAAACTTATCAATCACCCCTCGTAGAGATGTTTGAGCTTGCCCAGCCACACAATTGTGTGTGTAGTGAGAGTAGAGCAGAGGGCTGAGATAGGCCAGTGTTGACTGTCAGCAAGAGGGAGATGTTATTTCTGATCTGCACTGACTGCTGTCTCCCAATGAGGAAGTCAAGGATCCACATGTTGATTAGTACTGAGAGTATGATGGTGTTGAGCGCTGAGCTGGTATCAGTCAACAGCAGCCTGATGTAGGTATTGTTATTGTCCAGGTGGTCCAAGGCCAGGTGGAAATTCAGCGAAGTGGCATCCAATTTGCACCTCGATGAGTTAATCATGAAGTATACTCCACCTCCTCTGCATCTATTTTCATGTATCCTTTAAGTGGAATTAATTTAACAAATTAAGAAGATATAATTTCCTAACTATGCAGCCAGTAATTAGTAATTACTGTGGAAGCATAGAGGGGCATTGTGCTACTCCACGCTGTTGGATAAACATTTTAGCTTCTGTGTTTGCTGATGCAACAAAACATTTTGAAAGGCTGCTATTTATGTGACATATATTTTGAGATTTTCTTGTTACTTGGGTAGAGATCCAGCTGTACCTTTGCCTCTCATTTAAAGTTATTACAATATCACAGCACCCATAGTTATTTTGTAACATTGCCCCTTTCCTTTTTAACAGAACAACACAACATAATACTTCCCAAATTTCACTGATACATGCACAAATTCTGCCAATTACTTGAAAAACATGTTCAGTACTTAGCATTTAATTCAATATATTCATGAATTTCTATAAAAGTTCACACCAACATGGATCTGAAATTTTATATTTATCTTTTGTGCTTTGAGTAAACTAACATGGAGAATACTGATTGTGCCAGCATTGATTCACCAGGTCTTCAGAGAATCTTGTGATATTTTTCAGCAGAAAGCCAATTTTGTTGGAGGATTGTCTATACCAATATTTGTTCTCCTTTGAACAGAGGTCAATGAAATGGATGGAGATTATAGTGATACATGCGTTCCACAAAATCATCCTGTCACTCCGTCTCTATGAAGAACCTCCAGCTTTATTTGATTTGTTTTATTCTCAAAGAGTAAATCCTGTGTGCTTGAACCTCAAGAAAACTGAAACAAAATGGCAGTCTGTTCAGGCGCATTTTATTCTGCCCATTCCCCCTTTTGCTTCATTAAGAACCTAAACGTCTATTTCAAGGAAGCTAAAAGTTCATTGTTGTAGAATTAGTTTTATTTTCACTAGTTGTTGGCAGGTAGCCAATACAAATGGCAAGCATTAAAAAAGAATTAAAAATTCATTAAAAATGAATAAAGATCACCTAAGGCAAAAGAAATATACATTTCCCCATTCATTTCTGCAAATAATCTTCCAGACAATCAACTACTCATCAATAACACATCAGATTACATTTTCACTAAAGCAAACAATTCCTTGTAGCAGAATATGCAGAATTATGTATTGATAGATTCAGCTCCTGCAGTGAAAAATAACCAGCTACGCACCTCTACATCTAACAAATACAAGGTATAAACTTAATTTGAGTAACCTGTATCTTAACTGAATAAATAGAAGTTTGATCTACTTGCATTTCAAACACAAGGCTGGCTTTCTCTCTGAATGATTAATTGAGTCAACAGATATATTGCCCTGGTAAAACCCATTCAGCCTCCTTCATGCAAGACCATACAGCCAAGGATAAAATAGTACAAGCAATGCTACTCATTTAAATAAATAAATATCTGTTGTTTTGTATTTGTTTAATTAATAAATGCACCCTATTGGGCAAATGATGACTATAGTGTGGCCCTAAGCCATCTATTTCAGATACTATATCATTATTCTTTGTTTAGTAAGCTAGACTACATTACAGCTAGCATCAGCACTGTGCTCAAGAAGAATCTCAGGGTTGGATATGGTGACAATATGTATTGTGATAACAAATTTACTTTGAACTTTACTTAATCCTTCAGCAAGAATGCATAAGTTGTGTAAAACCAAAATGGATCAAGATTCATATTTCAAGGTACTGTGGAGGATCCCATAGAACCATAGAACCATAGAACCATAGAAACTACAGCACAGAAACAGGCCTTTTGGCCCTTCTTGGCTGTGACGAACCATTTTCTGCCTAGTCCCACTGACCTGCACACAGACCATATCCCTCCATACACCTCCCATCCATGTATCTGTCCAATTTATTCTTAAATGTTAAAAAAGAACCCACATTTACCACCTCGTCTGGCAGCTCATTCCATACTCCCACCACTCTCTGTGTGAAGAAGCCTCCCCTAATGTTCCCTTTAAACTTTTCCCCCCTCACCCTTAACCCATATCCTCTGGTTTTTTTCTCCCCTTGCCTCAGTGGAAAAAGCCTACTTGCATTCACTCTATCAATACCCATCATAATTTTATATACCTCTATCAAATCTCCCCTCATTCTTCTACGCTCCAGGGAATAAAGTCCTAACCTATTCAACCTTTCTCTGTAACTGAGTTTCTCAAGTCCCGGCAACATCCTTGTAAACCTTCTCTGCACTCTTTCAACCTTATTTATATCCTTCCTGTAATTTGGTGACCAAAACTGAACACGATACTCCAGATTCGGCCTCACCAATGCTTTATACAACCTCATCATAACACTCCAGCTCTTATACTCAATACTTTGATTAATATAGGCCAATGTACCAAAAGCTTTCTTTACGACCCTATCGACCTGTGACGCCACTTTTAGGGAATTTTGTATCTGTATTCCCAGATTCCTCTGTTCCACTGCACTCCTCAGTGCCTTACCATTAACCCTGTATGTTCTACCTTGGTTTGTCCTTCCAACATGCAATACCTCACACTTGTCTGTATTAAACTCCGTCTGCCATTTTTCAGCCCATTTTTCCAGCTGGTCCAAGTCCCTCTGCAGGCTCTGAAAAGCTTCCTCACTGTCTACTACACCTCCAATCTTTGTATCATCAGCAAATTTGCTGATCCAATTTACCACATTATCATCCAGATCATTGATATAGATGACAAATAACAATGGACCCAGCACTGATCCCTGTGGCACACCACTAGTCACAGGCCTCCACTCGGAGAAGCAATTCTCTACTACCACTCTTTGGCTTCTTCCATTGAGCCAATGTCTAATCCAATTTACCACCTCTCCATGTATACCTAGCGACTGAATTTTCCTAACTAACCTCCCATGCAGGACCTTGTCAAAGGCCTTACTGAAGTCCACGTAGACAATATCCACTGCCTTCCCTTCATCCACTTTCCTGGTAACCTCCTCGAAAAACTCCAATAGATTGGTCAAACATGACCTACCATGCACAAAGCCATGTTGACTCTCCCTAATAAGTCCCTGCCTATCCAAATGCTTGTAGATTCTGTCTCTTAGTACTCCCTCCAATAACTTACCTACTACCGACGTTAAACTTACTGGCCTATAATTTCCCGCATTACTTTTCGATCCTTTTTTAAACAACAGAACAACATGAGCCACTCTCCAATCCTCCGGCACCTCACCTGTAGACAGCGACATTTTAATTATTTCTGCCAGGGCCCCTGCAATTTCAACACTAGTCTCCTTCAAGGTCCGAGGGAACACCCTGTCAGGTCCCGGGGATTTATCCACTTTAATTTTCCTCAAGACAGCAAGGACCTCCTCCTTTTTGATCTGTACAGTTTTCATGATCTCACAACTTGTTTCCCTTAATTCCATAGACTTCATACCAGTTTCCTTGGTAAATACAGACGCAAAAAACCTATTTATACCTGTAAAAGCTCTTTGGATTATCCTTCACTTCGACTGCCAAGGCAACCTCATGTCTTCTTTTAGCCCTCCTGATTTCTTTCTTAAGTATTTTCTTGCACTTCTTATACTCCTCAAGCACCTTATTTACTCCCTGCTTCCTATACATGTCATACAACTCCCTCTTCTTCTTTATCAGGATTGCAATATCCCTTGAGAACCAACGTTCTTTATTCCTATTCACTATTCCATGTTAATGCTGAACTTTTTAAACAAACTGTGAGCTAGAATGGTAACCTGAAAGTATTTGTGTATACAATCTTTTCTTCTAGACACTTGCTTCGTGACTGCAGTAGTGAGTAGAGTGATCAGAAGATGTCTTTGCTAGGTTTATCCTTAACACATGTTTGCAAGTGTGAACACTAGAAGATGAATTTATCAGAAAGTTGACAAAGTCAGATGTTTTCCACATGAAAATATCTTTGTTGTGCTAGTGGTTGGACACCAAATATTCTTAGATTTGGTAATTTGCGGCTACCTGGAAGCAAATAGGAGAGGGATAGGACAATCAAAGTGAGTGTTGTGATGATGTATTTCTTACCAGTGTCATTTTAAAACTACATAGGAAAGGGAAAGGTACAAGGAAGGGGAAAAACCTGCCAGTAGCTGTAGACAAAGATAGTTCCACATTTTGAGTAGTCACCAGCATGGGTTCCAATAAAAATGATCCAGAATTAAAGAGTAAATAATATTCAAAGTTGGAGAGAGTAACACACATGAAATGCTGGGGGAAGTCAGCAGGTCAGACAGCATCTGCGAAGAGGCGATATTTGGGGCTGTGGGCCTTCATCAGGCCTGAAATATAGACTCTTTATTCCTTTCCGTAGATGCTGCCTTTCCTGATGAGTTCCTCCAGCATTTTGTCTGTGTTACTCTGTACTTCCAGCATCTGCAGAATCACTTGTGTTTAAAGTTAGAGTGAGTTTTCAAGGAAACTCAGATAGAACTGGCTACCTATAGACAGGGAGATAAGCTAGGTGTTGAAGCTGTCTAAGGTACAGGCAGATCATATTCCAATTTGAGAGTATGTACTATTTCATTTCATACCTTCACTAATTTCTTGAAATGCTTAATGTCATTATTTCTAGTGCCTGTTTATTTATTATCTTGTTGGTTGTTTTTTTTAAAACCAGCCTTTGGAAAGAATGGTGGGTCTGCTGCCTTGATTAGTTTGCCAGACCCTGAAAAGAGCCATCCCTGAAAGATGTGCACTTCAACACAGGGGAAGGACAGAACTGATCTGACTGCCATGCCATGTACGTTCAAGTAAACAGTCTAAAGCTTACATATGATTCTGTGATCAGAAGAATGTAAATGTTCTTGAAACCATATCCCCAGCAAAGTCAGCATGCAGAATGAGAAATGCATGTGGTGGCCAAAAAGTTCTATTCAAAAGGTTCAAAGGAACATCTAAACAAGCCTGGTGCATTTTGGAAACAAGTCCTGAGGACTGATGAAGTTAAAATAGAACTTTTTGGCCACAGTGAGCAAAGGTATGTTTGGAGAAAAAAGGGTGAAAAATTTCATAAAAAGAACCCTTCTCCAACTGTTAAGCACGGGGGTGGATCGATCATGCTTTGGGCTTGTGTTGCAGCCAGTGGCACAGGGAATATTTACTGGTAGAGGGAAGAATGAATTCAATTAAATACCACAAATTCTGGAAGCAAACATCACACCGTCTGTAAAAAAGCCGAAGATGAAAAGAGGATGGCTTCTACAACAGGAACCTAAACACACCTCAAAAATCCACAATGGACTACCTCAGGCACAGGCTGAAGGTTTTGCCATGGCCCTCACAGTCCCCTGACCTAAATATCATCGAGAATCTGTGGATAGATCTCAAAAGAGCAAGATGGCCCAAGAATCTCACAGAACTGGAAGCCTTTTGCAAGGAAGAATGGGCAGAAATCCACCAAACAAGAATTGAAAGACTCTTAGCTGGCTACAGAAAGCATTTACAAGCTGTGATACTTGCCAAAGGGGGTGTTACTAAGTACTGCCATGCAGGGTGCCCAAACTTTTGCTTCAGGCCCTTTTCCTTTTTTGTTATTTTGAACTGTAGAAGATGGAAATAAAAAAAAGTTTTCTTGCTTAAAATATTAAAGAAATGTGTCATCGTTAACTTTATGCCTTTTGGAAATCAGTTCATCTTTTATTTGCTTAGCTATTCAGAGCAACAGAAATTTTGACCAAGGGTGCCCAAACTTATGCATGCCACTGTAGTCCCACTGTCTTATGGGCAGTCTCGGGAGAGATGAAGGCTACGTGAGTAAATCCAGTCAGCAAATCTGGAGCGGAGCTCCTCAGTTGGCTGGAGGTCTTTGGATATCCTTCCGGCAGCTGCTGGTACCAAACATATTGCTTCATAACCTTTCCTTTGGACTATACTGGTGAGGCCGAGAGGTGGATCTTGATGACTGGGCATCTCAGGATATCCATACCTTCCACCTAGGCTTATGATGATGATGATAATCATCACCCATTATCCTTCAAGTCAGATGGATTCCAACCAACATTGTTTTCTAAAAATATACTTCAATCATAATATGAATGATAAATACAATTGAAACATGACTTCCTCTGTGTTCTATGTGCCATTCTCTTACAAGAGACACTACATGCCTTTACAAAACACCAATGCCACTCTTGTTTGACCTTTAAAAAAACATCGGTGAAGCTTTGAGAGGCTTCCGATGATAGGCGAACCTCAGACTGTAGAGCTAAAGAGCATCCTTTGGCATGTACTTCTGCAACTTGTTAAGTGCTAGTCAGCAGTATTTACTTGCAGATACCTTATACTGGTAGATCAATAAGTTTGGGCAGATTAAAGCATGTCTTCTCCAAGTTGATCCTCCAGCAGCAATCAATGTTTGTCTCAACATGTGTCCTAGGGAACAGTCCACGGAGTACTGAGTCCTGTGTGATGTTACTGCTGAACAACGAATGCAGCTGATCAATAAACAATGCAAGATGGATAACAAATTTCCTATTTGTGCCCTCTCCACCTCATCTGTCTCTGCTGCCACCTTTAATAAGCCTTGTATCAGCAAATGCAAATTACTGTAATGATTTCTGTTTGAATGGGATGAGCCCAGGATTATTTCAATGTCTAGGCTTCTTTTAAATGCTGCAAGCAGCGATATTGACTAAACTAGTAAGTTTAGCTGCCCACACTAACATCAAACAAGTACTGGGTCTTCTAGTAAGCAGTGAGAAGCAGAAAACCTTCCCTTCTAATCAGGATAGAGGTGTCTTAAATCTGCAAGATTAATAGCTTCATTGAATGCCCCAACATTGCTTGGTCTTTTGCATTTCACAAATCAGCTGTGGTTTATAACAAGAAGGAGATGCACCCAGAATTACAGAAAGGCATCAGCACAGAAGGTCATTCCAGTCTGTTTCTGTGTTAATCCTATATGAGAACTATTCAGCTTGTTCTATTCCCCTATCCTCTCCCTTAGCCATGCATTTTTCCCTTTCTGTATCCAGTCATTTTCAGAATGCTAAGCCTAGATCTGGCTTCATTTGCCTGGAAAGCAATTCTGACCCAAACTATGCAGCATGTAGAACAAAATATTTTTTTCATCTCATCTTTTGGCTTGATGGCTAGTCACTTTCATCATCTGTCCTCTGACACTTGGCCATCCTGCCAAAGGAAACAGCTTTCCTCTGTACAGTTCATCTACTATTCATGACTTTGAATACCTCAGTCAGAATCCCATACAGCCCATATCCCTCTAAACCTTTCCTTTTCCATCCATGCACTTGTCTAATTGCCTTTTAAACATTGTAAATAGACCATAAGACATTTGGCCTGTTGAGTCTGCTCCACCATTCAATCATGGCTGATCCTTTTTTCCCCTCCTCAGACCCTCTACCATTTCCCCTGGCAGCTCATTCCATATACCCATCACCCTCTGTATTCCTCTTCACGATAGGCCAGTGCAAAATGCCACAACCATCCATCCTCCTTCCCCAGGAGCACCCCTTTGACTCAAGGAGCTCTTGGATAACTCTTGGAACTAGGAGGTAATATATCTACAACTGACTCATGCTGCTGAGAGTTACCCCATGTTCAACATGGAACAAATGCAGACAGATAGCTCAGAACTACAAGCAGATGTTGCCGAATGCCATTGTCCTTAAAAACAAAACTACTTTTGTTACATCCTCGTAAACACGAGGAAATCTGCAGATGCTGGAGTTTCAAGCAACTCACACAAAAATTGCTGGTGAACACAGCAGGCCAGGCAGCATCTATAGGAAGAGGTACAGTCAACGTTTTGGGCCGAAACCCTTTGTCAGGACTAACTGAAAGAAGAGACAGTAAGAGATTTGAAAGTGGGAGGGGGAGGGGGAGATCCGAAATGATAGGAGAAGATGCGGCGGGGAGGGGGGGATGAAGCTAAGAGCTGGAAAGTTGATTGGCAAAAGGCATATGAGAGGATCATGGAACTGGAGAAAGAAAGGGGGAGGGGGGAATCCCAGAGGATGGGGAAGGAGTATAGTGAGAGGGACAGAGGGAGAAAAAGAGAGAGAGAAAAGTGAGTCGGCTGGGGTGATATACTGCGTCCGGTGCTCCCGATGTGGCCTTCTATATATTGGCGAGACCCGATGCAGACTGGGAAACTGTTTCGCTGAACACCTACGCTCTGTCCGCCAGAGAAAGCAGGATCTCCCAGTGGCCACATATTTTAATTCCACATCCCTTTCCCATTCTGATATGTCTATCCACGGCCTCCTCTACTGTCAAGATGAAGCCACGCTCAGGTTGGAGGAACAACACCTTATATTCCGTTTGGGTGGCCTCCAACCTGATGGCATGAACATCGACTTCCCTAACTTCTGTTAATGCCCCACCTCCCCTTCATACCCCATCCATTATTTATTTATTATTTTTTTTTCTCTCTCTCTCTCTCTCTTTTTCTCCCTCTGTCCCTCTCACTACACTCCTTGCCCATCCTCTGGGATCCTCCTTCCCCCTTTCTTTCTCCCTAGGCCTCCCGTCCCATGATCCTCTCATATTCCTTTTGCTCTTAGCTTCATTCCTCCCCCTCCTGTCTTCTCCTATCATTTCAGATCTCCCCCTCCCTCTCCCATTTTCAAATCTCTTACTAGCTCTTCTTTCAGTTAGGGTCTCGGCCCGAAACGTCGACTGTACGTCTTCCTACAGATGCTGCCTGGCCTGCTGCGTTCACCAGCAATTTTTATATGTGTTGTTTATTACATCCTGTTCATTTTACAAAACCACACAACAGCGCAAGGACAGATATCACCTTGGATTTAAATCATTGCATCTTTACACATGTGGGAATCTTCCAGCAAAATAAAAATCTTAATTAGGAACTTAACAAGATCATCTCAAACTCTGATCAATATGTTGGGCAAATTACTAATTATAAAAGGAGCAGTCTTGACCCGCCCTCAGTAGTTAGACAAAGTACTCCCTTAATTAGTTGACAAACTGGACTAGGTTAAAGAGATACTGGAGTATTAAATCATGTGTCAAAAAATATCAGCTTCACTTTCACTATAAATTACCCTGAAGAAACACTTTATCATCTTGTATGCCATCAGCAGTGATTAATTCATGCATTACACACACGCCTTAGTGTAGAGTAGAATTTTGTAAACTTTACACACACACCCCACCCAGAGTGGCATCATAGTAGGGGCTTGACACTGGACTGATTGAGTAAGCAGTCAATGGCTGAGAAATTAGATCCACTCACAGGCTCATATGCATGAAATTTATTTTATTCAGGTTAAACTGCACTAAAAGTCATTTCTGGGTGACATTGCAATCATGTTGAAAATTGCCTGGATTGTTCCACATGTCGCTGAACATGGTGCCACTGGTGCTTGGTCAGTGTCAGTCACACACCCAATAATGTCACAGAGCGTGCAACACACACTTCCTATATACAAACTGAAGCATTTCTGTGCAGGTGACGACCCTTCCCAACCAGTGCTAGAAAAAACCAGGAGCACACTTCATAAAGATTGGAATGGAGACATCAAATAAGGGGTCTGCAATATACCATTGATATGCACAACATCTACCAGCCTTACTAATCATCTTTGTTCAGGGTCTTATATACAATTCGCTTCAGACCTCCACGCAACAATCATCCTTTCTTTTCCAATCTTTTTATTGTTGTATTATACAGAAAAATAACATGAGTACATTGAAGTAACAACATTTACAATGTCTCAAAAAAGACATTATCTTAAAGATTGAAAAAAAATTTTGTGATAACAAAAAAAACCTACAAAGCAGAAAAGTGAGAAAAAGAAGAACCCATTAGGTGTACAACCCCGGAGCCATGCATCATACAAAAAGCTTCTAAAAATAAACATCAAACCTCCAGCAAGAAAAGAAAATATACTAAAAAATTTACAATTTGATCATGGAAAAATTATATCAATTAGCTCAAATGATAATAACTAGCTTAAATGATAAATGAAATGATGATATGATAATAGCTCTGGAAGTCAGTTTTTTTTTCAACAATATCTAAAGCACTTAAAATTAATCTACAACCTAACAAATTAACTGTGCTTTTTGGAATAATTCCTCAAAATATTCATGGTATTTCTGTGTCTGACCAACAAGTTATTGCATTTGTTACATTGATAGCTAGGAGGGCCATTTTGTTGAAGTGGAAGGATACATCAGCTCCCACTTTGTCACAATAGCTCTCTCAAGTGATACTATGTCTTAGTTTGGAGAAAATTAGAAGTCGAACCTTTGAACCTTTATTTGATTTTGAGAAAAGATGGGGCGCATTTGCTTGTTATTATCATTTGAGCGACAAACATCCTGTGCCTCATAATAATTTGAGACTGCTCATGGTATGGTGTAGTCTATAAGGACTTCAGTAAGGCCTTTAGTAAGGTTCCCCATGGTAGGTCACATTGCAAGGAATCCAAGGAAAGCTAGTTGACTGAATATAAATGACTTAATGATAGGGAGCAACGGGTGATGGCGAAAGGTTGCCTTTCAGGCTAGAGGCCCATGACAAGTGGTGTGTTTCAGGGGTCAGTGCTAGCCTATTGATGTTTGTAATCTGTGTCAATGATTTGGATGACAATGTACAAAGTATTGTTAGTAAGTCTGACAGTACTGATATTTTATCTATTTATTTAGAGATACAGTGCAGAATAAGCCCTTCCGGCCCTTCAAGCCACACCATGAAACAACCTCCCGACTACCCCGATTTAATGCTAACCTAACCACAGGACAATTTATAATGACTGATTAACCTACCAGGTACATCTTTGGACTGTGGGAGGAAACTGGAGGACCCAGAGGAAACCCACACATTCCTCAGGGAGGACATAGAGAGACTCCTCACAGAAGGTGCCTGGATTGAACTCCTAACCCCGACACTCCGAGCCGTCACGTTAACTGCTACGCTACCATGCGATATTTTCAATAGTGAAAATTATCAGGATTTCGAGTGAGATCTTCATGAGCTGGGTAAGTGGGCTGAGGAATGCCAAACTGAATTTACTCCAGGAGTGAGGTGTTGCAGTTTGGGAAATGAAACCAGGGTAGGTCTTTCAAAGTAAACTGTAGGACCAGGCGGAGTGTCACTGAACGGATGGACATAAGAGTACAAATACTTAATTCCCTGTAAGTGGTGTCACAGGTAACCTGGATGGTTTTGGACAAGGTGGCCTACATTTATCAGAGCAGCAAATATAGAAGTTGGGATATATTTTTGCTGCTGTACAAGGCATTTTTGAGGTTCCATATGGAATATTGTGCTCAGTTTTAATCACCCTGCAATAGAAAGTATGTCATTAAGCTGGAAAGATTGCATAAACAATTTACACGCACAGGGCTAGAGGGATTTCTCTGATAAGGAGTGGATGGCAGGCTAAGACTTTATTTCTTGGTTTATAGGAGAATGAGGGGTGAACTTATAGAGGTGTTTAAAATCATTAGGGGCATAAATAAGGTGTATGCTCACGGTCTTTATCCTGGGACTGAGAAATCAAGTAGAAGCCATAGGGTTAAAGTGAGAGAGCAGAGGTTATAAAGGGTAACATGGCGCAACTTTTTCAGCTTACAATATCATCAGAATATGGAATAAGCTGCCAGAAGAAGTGGCTGAGATAGGTACAATAATAATATTCCTTGACATTTGGGCAGGTACATGGATCAGAAAGGTTTAGAGGTGTATGGGTTAAATACAGGAAAATGGGATTAGCTTGGGTGGACACTTTGGTCAGCATGGACCAGGTGGGGCAAAGGGCATGTTTCTATGCTGTGTGATTCTATGACTCTGGTTTGTAGATGCCATGCAGAGAACCCTTAAGGCCTGGAACACACCCAGAGATGATGTGGTGGTAATGATCTATTCACACAGCTAATGAGCTCAAACATTATGCCTGATACTTGGTGTAAAATACTAAAGTGCTGTTCATTATGTAAGTCTGTCCAATTCCGTGGGTCTTCTTCAGAGGATATGACTAGCCATTGGTGATTTGTGCAACGTATGTTTCTCCTACCTTAGGAAAGTGAAATCCAATTTCTGGGCAAATATGTTTCAACCTTTGATCTATTTAGCTTTAGTATTCATGATTCCGTTTGGAGTACACCTTTGATTATAAAAAATCACAAGGGAAAACATTCAGAATCAGAATCAGGTTTATTATCATGGGCAGGTGTTGTAAGATTTGTTACCTTAGCAGCAGCAGTTCAATACAATACATAATAAATGAATAAATAAATCGATTACACTAAGTATATATATGTTTATTGAATAGATTAAAAATAGTGCAAAAACAGAAATAATATATATTTTAAAAAGTGAGGTAGTGTTCATGGGTTCAATGACCATTTAGGAATTGGATGGCAGAGGGGAAGAAGCTGTTCCTGATTCACTGAGTGTGTGCCTTCAGGCTTCAGTACCTCCTACTTAATGATAACAGTGAGAAAAGGACATGCCCTGGGTGCTGGGGTCCTTAATAATGGATGCTACCTTTCCGAGGCACTGCTCCTTAACAATGTCTTGGATACTACTGAGCCTGCTGCTCAATATGGAGCTGATTAATTTTATAACATTCTGTAGCTTCTTTCAGATCTGTGCAGTAGCATCCCCCCCCAACCCCCACCATACCACTTAGAGATGTAACCTGTCTAAATGCTCTCCATGGTACATCTACAGGAGTTTTTGAGTGTTTTAGTTCAAAATCCTAATAAAATATAGCCACTGTCTTGCCTTCTTTATATCTGCATCAATGTGTTGTAACCAGTTTTAATCCTCGGAGATCTTGACACCCAGGAACTTGAAAATGCTCACTGCATCCACTTCTGATCCCTCTATAAGAATTGGTTTGTGTTTCCTTGTCTTACCCTTCCTGAAGTCCACAGTCAGCCCTTTTTTCTTACTGACGTTGAGTGCAAAGTTGTTGCTGTGGCATCACTCCACTAGTTGGCATATCTCGCTCCCATACGCCCTCTCGTCACCATCTGAGATTCTACCAACAATAGTTGTATCGTCAGCAAATCTATAGATGGTATTTGAGCTATGCCTAGCCACACAGTCATGTGTTTATAGAGAGTAGAGCAGTGGGCTAAGCACACACCCCTGAGGTGCCCCAGTGTTGATTGTCAATGAGGAGGATATGTTATCACCAGTCTACACAGATTGTGGTCTTCTGGTTAAGAAGTCAAGGATCCAATTTCAGAGGGAGGTTCAGAGGACCAGGTTCTGTAGCTTATCAATCAGGACTGTGGGAATAATGATGACAAATGCTGAGCTATAGTTGACGAACAGCATCCTGACATAGGTGTTTGTGTTGTCCAGGTGGTCTAAGGCCGTGTGAAGAGCCATTGAGATTGCGTCTGCCATTGACCTATTGTGGCGATTAGGCAAATTGCAGTGGGTCCAGGTCCTTGCTGAGGCAGAAGTTCAGTCCAGTCATGTGCAACCTCTCAAAGCATTTTATCACCATTAAGGCAGTTCACACTACTGTTCTTAGGCATTGGTATAATTGCTGCCTTTTTGAAGCAGGTGGAAATTCTGATCATAGTAATGAGGTTGAAAATGTCCTTGAATACTCCCACTAGTTGGTTGGCACAAGTTTTCAAAATCTTACCAGGAACACCATCGGGGTTTGCCGCCTTGTGAGGGCTCACCCTCTTTAAAGGCAGCCTATTGTCAATCTCCCCCATCAGCACAATTTAAATGGGAACTAAGTTTTAGGGCGTTTGAGAGAATGAAAGAAATTTTTGAGCAGCATGTCCAATGCACTGAAATGGAGGCCTATTTAAAAACTGGTATTGTACTTCAATGTCACCGTCAAAATGAGTAGAGTATTTTAACTGTGGCCCTCAGTAAGGGTTTCCCAGTATATTGTTATAAGCAAACACTGATTTCAACAGGGATCTTGAACAAAGGATTCCCAGACAATGGAGTATTTTTCATTTGTAGAAGTCCTTTGTGACTCTGTACCTCCCACATGCCTGGCTTTAATTCTTACCTTAATTGTGGAGTTGCTAACACCACCATTCTTGTTGCCATTATTTATCTTACCAGAAACCACTCTGTAATGCTAATTTGTAGAGGACTAAAATCCATCAGGGAAAGTCAGAGTCAGGGAATATTAATGAAGTGTCAAGCCCTATAGGCCGCCCTGTGCTGGCCTGAGTCCAAAACTGCCTTTTGAGCTAATAAAAGCTGAAGAGATAGTTGAGTAATTCTGGAAAAGATTAGCCATTGAAGGTTGCTATTTATAGTTTATATGCAATGCAGACATAACTGGTCATGACAGATCTTCCAATTCTAATCGTTGTTCCTTGATTATTGTGAAATAGCCCACCTCCACGCTAGCTTAAAAATACTACGGTTTTAAACTGGGCTTGCCGTTATTTTATTCAAGAGTGAAAAGTACTTAATATCCTTTGATCTTATTCTTGAATGGTTCACATGGATTGAATTTTATTCAATGTAGCAGACAAACTTCAAAAAAAAGAACGGATACTGGAAATCTGAAATAAAAACAGACAATGCTAGAAATAGACATCTAGGTACATGGCAACTGTGAGGAGAGAAACAGATATAAGGATGCAGGTTAATAACCTTTCATTAGAACTAGGACAAGTTCAGAAATCTGACGTGTTTCAGGTTGCAGAGAAGGTGAGTGGTGGAGAGAGCAAATGTGGTGCTAGCTGAGAGAGGCTTGCTCATCACAGCACAGTTGTCTGAAGATGTGAACAGACAATGAGTGAGGATAGAGAAAAGAAAACTCTGTATAGATTCATTATACACCCCTTAAAATTATTCCTGTAATGTTGGCGCCACAGTAGCGTAGTGGTTAGCACATTGCTATTACAACTTGTAGCTTTGGGGTTCCGAGTTCATTTCCAAAACTATCTGCAAGAAGTTCATACGTCCTTCCCATGTGAGCATTGGTTTCCTTCAACTGGTCCAAAATGTAACGTCTAGTAGGTTAATTAGTCATTGTAAATTGCCCTGTGATTAGACTAGGGTTAAATAGGTGGGTTGCAGTGTGGCTCGTTGGGCTGGAAGGGCCTGTTTCAAACTGTATCTCTATATATAAAATACAAATTCCCAACTCCAGGTACAGGAACGCTTATTCCCCTTCAACTATCTGGCTTCACTCACCCCAATTCTGAACCTATTCCACAATGTATGGGGTCCTTTTCAAGGACTCTGCAACTCGTGTTCTCTTTCTTTATTTGTGTATTTATTTATTACTTGCTTTTTCTTGAACAGTATTTGCACAGTTTTTCATTGCTTCAATTGCATTTCTTTGTTCTACTGTAAATTGCCATCACCCTCCACCTGGCTGTAACCCACCTGGACAAAAAAGACACGTACATTCGAATGCTGTTCATAGACTTCAGTTCAGCATTCAACAGAATCATTCCTCAGAAACTGATTGGAAAGCTGAGCCTACTGGGTCTGAACACCTCCCTCTGCAACTGGATCCTAGACTTCCTGACTGGGAGACCTCAGTCAGTCCGGATTGGAAGCAGCATCTCCAACACCATCACACTGAGCACGGGGGCCCCCCAGGGCTGTGTGCTCAGTCCACTGCTGTTCACTCTGCTGACCCATGACTGTGCTGCAATACACAGCTCGAACCACATGGTGGGTCTCATCAGCAAGAACGATGAGTCAGCATACAGAGAGGAGGTGCAGCGGCTAATGGACTGGTGCAGAGCCAACAACCTGTCTCTGAATGTGAACAAAACAAAAGAGATGGTTGTTGACTTCAGGAGGACATGGAGCGACCATTCTCCACTGAACATTGACGACTCCTCCGTAGAGATCGTTAAGAGCACCAAATTTCTTCATGTTCACCTGGCAGACGATCTCACCTGGTCTCTCAACACTAGCTCCATAGCAAAGAAAGCCCAGCAGCGTCTCTACTTTCTGCGAAGGCCGAGAAAAGTCCATCTCCCACCCCCCATCCTCACCACATTCTACAGAGGTTGTATTGAGAGCATCCTGGGCAGCTGCATCACTGCCTGGTTCGGAAATTGCACCATCTCGGATCACAAGACCCTGCAGTGGATAGTGAGGTCAGCTGAGAAGATCATCGGGGTCTCTCTTCCCGCCATTACAGACATTTACACCACACGCTGCATCCGCAAAGCTAACAGCATTACGAAGGACTCCACGCACCCCTCATACAAGCTCTTCTCCCTCCTGCCATCTGGCAAAAGGCACCGAAGCATTCCGGCTCTCATGACCAGACAGTTTTTTCCCCCAAGCCATCAAACTCCTCAATACCCAGAGCCCGGACTGACACCAACCTACTGCCCTCTACTGTGCCTATTGTCTTGTTTATTATTTATTGTAATGCCTGCAGTGTTTTGTGCACTTTATGCAGTCCTGGGTAGGTCTGTAGTCCAGTGTAGTTTTTGTGTTTTTACATTCAAGATTCAAGATTCAAAAAACTTTATTGTCATTCTAACCATACATCAGCTCTGCAGGGCAGAATGAGACAGCGTTTCTCAGGGGAAGTGCAATCATAACATAACAAACGCAACACTAAATAATAAACATAACAATGAATAGTAAAACACAACAGCCACATGTCAGTTAAAATCAGTTATAAGTGTCCAGTGCAAGTTAAAAGTGTCCAAAGCAGAGTCAGGTGGAGCAGCTATTTAGCAGTCTGACTGCCTGTGGGAGGAAGCTAAACGCAAACAACAGGAATTCTGCAGATGCTGGAGATTCAAGCAACACACATCAAAGTTGCTGGTGAATGCAGCAGGCCAGGCAACATCTCTAGGAAGAGGTACAGACGACGTTTCAGAATAAGACCCTTCGTCAGGACTGACAAAGGGTCTCGGCCTGAAACATCGACTGTACCTCTTCCTAAAGATGCTGCCTGGCCTGCTGCGTTCACCAGCAACTTTGATGTGTGTTGCTTGTGGGAGGAAGCTGTTTAATAGCCTTGTGGTTTTTGTTTTGATGCTCCTGTAACGTTTGCCTGATGGCAGAAGAACAAATAGTTCATGGAGAGGGTGTGAGGGGTCTTTACTGATGTACCGTGTCTTATGGAGGCATCGACTCTGAAAGAGGTCTTGGACAGAAGGTAGGAAGACCCCAATAACCTTCTCTGTTCCCCTAACCACCCTCCACAAGGCTTTTTTGTCGACAGCACTGCAGCTGGAGTACCAGGTTGTGATGTTAAAGGTCAGCACACTCTCAACCACGCCTCTGTAGAATGTAGTTAAGATGTTAGTGGGGAGTGATACTTGTTTAAGCTTCCTCAGAAAGTGCAATCTCTGCTGGGCCCGTTTCATAATCCCAGTGGTGTTCCTGGACCAGGTGAGATTGTCCGAGATCTACACCCCAAGGAACTTGATGTTTTCCACTCTCTCCACTGTGGAGCCGCTGATGCTGAGGGGTGTGTACTCAGGCTGAGACCGTCTGAAATCGACGATCATCTCCTTGGTTTTGGTGACATTAAGCATCAAGTTGTTATCCCTGCGCCAGTTCTCTAGGTGTTTGACCTCCTCCCTGTATATAGTTTCATCATTTTTGCTTTTTTACGTAGTTCAGTGTAGTTTTTGTATTGTTTCATGTAGCACCGTGGTATCCGCTGTGGACCTGTTGTGACGGTAAGCAAATTAAAGTGGATCCAAGTTGTTTCTCAGGCAGGAGTAAAAACCATTGTCTCATTTTTACTATTTACTGTACCAGCAGTTATGGTCGAAATGACAATAAAAAGTGACTTGACTTGACTTGAAATGCCAGCACGAAAATGAATCTCAGGTTAGTACATGTTGACATATATGTACTTCATAGTTCAAATTAAATTTATTATCAAAGTAGACATATGTTGCCATATACGATGCAGAGTTTCATTTTCTCGTGGGCATACACGGTAAATCCAAGAAACATGATAGAATCAGTGGAAGACCGCGCCCAACAGGATGGACAACAGCCAGTGTGCAAAGGACAACAGACTGTGCAAATACAAACAAAAAAAAAATGAGCAATAAATATTGAAAACATGAGAGGAAGAAGAGACCTTGAAAATGAGTCCACAGGTTGTGGGAACAGTTCAGTGATGGGGCAAGTGAAGTTGAGTGAAGTTATCATCTCTGTTTCAAGAGCCTGATGGTTGAGGGGAATAATGATCCTGAACTTGCTGGTGTGGGTCCTGAAGCTCTTGTACTTTCTTCTTGATGGCAAAGGATCAGCAACTTCAAATTCATTGGTGCTAAACTTTCAGAGGATCTCTACTGGGCCCAGCACATAAATGTCACTACGAAGAATGCACAGTAGTGCCAATACTCCCTTAGAAGTTTGTTAAGTTTTGGCATAGCAACTAAAATTTTAGAGAAGAAAGCATGGCCTGGGTGAGGGAGGTTGTTAATCATGGATGCTGATTTCCTGCAACAGTACTCTGTGTAGATATGCTCAGTAGTGGGAAAGGTTTCACTCATGGTAGACAGATTCATAGCCAACACTTTTTGTAGGATTTTCCGTTCAAGGGCATTGGTGCTTCCATACCAGGCCATGATGAAACCAGACAATAGACTCTCCACTATCCATACATAGAAGTTAGTCAAAGTTTTAGATCTCATGCTGAATCTTTGCAGATTTCTAAGGAAGTAGAGGTGCTGTTGTGCTTTCTTCACAATGGCACTTCTGTGCTGGGTGCAGGACAGGTCTTCTGAAATGATGGATGCTAATCCTCTCCACCTCTGATCCAGCAATGAGGACTGGCTGATGGATGTCTGGTTTCTTCCTCCTGAAGTCATTAATCAGTTCCTTGGTCTTGCTGAAAATGAGTGAGAGGTTGTTGTGGCACCACTCAGCCAAATTTTAGATCTCTCTCCTATAAGCTGATTTGTCATCACCTTTGATTCGACCAATGACATTGGTGTTGTCAGTTAGCACAAATATGGCACTGGGGCTATGTTTAGCTCACAGTCTTAAGTATAAAGAGAGTAGAGCAGGGGACTAAGCATATGAAGTAGCCTTGTGGTGCAGCTATGTTGATGGAGAATGTGGAGGAGCAGTTGTTGCCAATCTGAACTGACCAGGGTCTGCAAGTGAGGAAACTGAGAATCTAATTGCACAAGGAGGTATTGGGGCCAAGGTCTTGAAGCTTAGTGATTAATTTTGAGGGTATGGTGGTATTGAATACTGAGCTGTAGTCGATAAGGAGTATCCTGATGTATGCGTCTTTGCTATCCAGATGTTCCAAGGATGAGTGAAGACCCATCCACTGTGGATCTGTTGTGACGGTAAGCAAATTGGAGTGGATCCAAGTTGCTTCTCAGGCAGGAGTTGATATATTTCATCACCAAAGTCTCAAAACCCTTCATTACCGTGGATGTAAATGCTATGGGATGGTAGTCATCGAGGCAGGTTACCACATTCCTCTTAGGTACCGGTTTAATTGAAACCTGCTTCAAGTAGATGGGTACCTCAGACTGCCGAAGTGAGAGGTTAAAGATCTCAGTGAACACTCCAGCCAGTTGATTAGCATAGGCTTTTAGTACTCAGTCAGGGACCTCATCTAGGCTGGATACTTTCTGTGGATTCACCCTCCTGACATCAGCTCTCACATCACCCTCAGAGAATGAAATCACAGGCTCATCAGAAGCTGTAGGACTTTGTTAAGTTTCTTCCATGTTCTGATGGTCAAAGTGAGCATAGTAGGTATTGAACTCATCTGAGAGTGACGCCTTGTTGTCACCTGATTCACTTGGTCGCCTTGTTGTCACCTGATTCACTTGGTTTCATTTTGTAAGAGGTAATACGTAGCATTCAGGCCCTGCCACAGCTATCGAGCATCCTTCAGTGATTCAAGTTTGGTCCGGAATTGCCAATTTGCACATAAGATGGCTTTCCGGAGATCGTACCTGGACTATTTGTATCTTACTTGGCCACAAGACCTGAATGGGACTAATCTGGCACTCAGCAGATTGTGGTTCTCATGGTTCATCCAGGGCTTCTGGTTGAGGAAGACTCTGAATGATTTTGTGGCGACACATTTGTCTATGATTGTGTTTATGAAGTCTGTGACAACCACTGGTGTATTCATTTTGATCCTTTGAGTCCTTGAACACAGGTCAGTCTATTGACTCTAAGCAATCCTGTAGACATTCCTCTGCCTCCCACGACCACCTCTTTATTCTCCTTACCACTGAAACCTTACTTTGATAATAAATTTACTTTGTACTTTGAACTGTCATATTTTAGAACAGTGTAATACAGTCCATTAATTATTTAATTAACTATACCTATTCACAGTGTCCTAGAGTCAAAGAGCAAAAAGCTTGAGCATATAGACATTAAGAAAGAGAATGTGCTCGAACTTTTGGAAAGCATCAAGTTGGATAAATCTCCGGGACCGGATGGGATGTACCCCAGGCTACTGTGGGAGGTGAGGGAGGAGATTGATGAGCCTCCGGCAATGATTTTTGCATCATCAATGGGGACAGGAGAGGTTCCGGAGGATTGGAGGGTTGCAGATGTTGTTCGCTTATTCAAGAAAGGAAGTAGAGATAGCCCAGGAAATTTTAGATCAGTGAGTCTTACTTCAGTGGTTGGTAAGTTGATTTAAAAGATCTTGAGAGGCAGGATTTATGAGTATTAATGGTAAGATTCTTGGCAGTGTGGAGGATCAGAGGGACCTTGGGCTCCAAGTCCATAGGGCACTCAAAGCTACTGCGCAGGTTGACTGTGGTTAAGAAGGCATATGGTGCATTGGCCTTCATCAATCGTGGAATTGAGTTTAAGAGCCGAGAGGTAATGTTAATATAGGACCCTGGTCAGACCTCACTTGGAGTACAGTGCTCAGTTCTGGTCACCTCACTACAGGAAGGATGTGGAAACCATAGAAAGGGTGCAGAAGAGACTTACAAGGGTGTTGCCTGGCTTGGGGATCATGCCTTATGAGAATAGGTTGAGTGAACTCGGCCTTTTCTCCTCGGGATGGCAGAGGATGAGAGGTGACTTGATAGAGGTGTATAAGATGATATGAGGCGTTGATCATGTGGATAGTCAGAGGCTTTTTCCCAGGGCTGAAATGGCTAACATGAGAGGGCACAGTTTTAAGGTGCTTAGAAGTATGTACAGAGAAGATGTCGGGGTTAAATATTTACGCAGGGAGTGGTGAGTGCGTGGAATGGGTTGCCAGCAATGGATCTTTTAAGAGACTCCTTTATAGGTACATGGAGCTTAGAAAAATAGAGGCCTATGGGTAATCCTAGGTAATTTCTAAAGTAAATACATTTTCGGCACAGCATTGTGGGCCAAAGGGCCTATATTGTGCTGTAGGTTTTCTATGTTTCTATGTTTCTGATACAGTACGAATAGAGACACTTTGTGAAAGTATCCAGGCTGACAACGGTGTCCACCCAGCTGTGAAATTGTCCAACATTTGGCCAATATCCCTATAAGCCCCACCTCTCCATGTACATATCCAAGTGCTTCTTAAATATTATACTATTGTATCTGCCTGAAACACTCCGTTGGCAGTTGGTTCCATACATTCACCACTCTTGGCATGAAAAGTTGCCACTCAGTAACATCTTTCACTCAATCTATTCTTCATAGTTTAGGACGCCCCTACTCTGGGGAAAAGTCTGGTACCGTCCACCATATCTATGCCTCTTATCATTTAAAAGGTTTCTATATGGTCACAACTCATTATCCTGCATTCCATGGAATAAAGTCTTAACCTGGCCAAACTCTCCCCATAACTCGGGGCCCTTTGTGTTGGCAACATAAATTGTTTCAGCACTTTTTCCAGTTTCACGTCATCTTTACTCTATTAGGGTAAGCTAAATGGTAGAAGGTATTCCAAGTGCAGGATCAACAATAACTTACACAGCTACAACATAATACCCGTATCCTTTACTTAATGCCTTACTTGATGAAGGCCAGTATGCTAAATAACTGTCTCAACATGCATTCTACCTGTGACTCTGATTTAATGAACTATACACACATACTCCTAAATCCCTCTGTTTCATTACACTCCCTAGTGTCCTACCGTTTATAGTAAAGTCCTACTCTGATGTAACTTTCTGAAATACAGTACATTGCCTCATATTCATCTGTATTGAGTTCCATTCGCTCTTCATTGGCCCACTTCCCAACTGATCAAAATGACCTTGTAACCTTCGGACCTACCAACAATATCTCTCAATTTCATGTCATCCACAAATTTATGATCAAGATCTATTTGTATCAAATTTATTTATATAAACTACAAATAACTATTCCTATTCTTACAAGCTTAATTTCAATTCCCGCCAGTTAAATGACATCTTTTTTTGAAAGAAATCAGTAAATTAACATGAATTAATTCAAAATTAAGTCTAGTCCACAAGTTCAGCAAAGTTATATTCCAATGAAGTTCTCAGTCCTAATTCTCAGATTAAAATAATCTGATTAAATCCGAAGTATCCATCCCTGTCATTTTACCACTGAAATCTTCAAGCTAAAGAAAACATCCAATATGTTCTCGCCAGTGCACCTGCAGCATTCGCCCTTCCAGGAAGGCACCAGCCCATGACTTACCAATGTAAATTTCAAATTTGATATGTGATGGTATAAAAGAGATATTTGTGAATGTTCACCCTAATGCAAATCCCTGAATTTTCCTTCACTTTAACAAAATATTAACAACAATATTAAACAGGCAACCAACTGACTCAACATTTTTCTTCATCTTCACACAAACAATGATTACCTGTTCCTCAATCTTTCTGGGTCTACAACAAGCTGACGTAGAGAAAAGATGTATAATGCTTTCTCTTGCATTTCTTTTGATTCATCGCACATTTAAAACTGCCTTTAGATGGCCCAGAGCAACACACGCAAATTGCTGGAGAAACTCAGCAGGTTAGGCAGCATCAGTGGAAATGAAAAGACGGTCGACATTCTGGACTGAGATCTTTCATCAGGGCTGGGAGAAAGGGGGAAGAAGTCAGATAGGAATGTGAGGGAAGGGGAAGCAGGACAAGCTGAGTAATAGGTGAAACCAGGTGAGTGAGGGAAGGGGGCTGAAGTAAGAAACTGGGAGGTAATCTGTGGAAAAGGTAAAGGGCTGGTAAAGAAGGAATCAGACAGCAGAGGAGCGTGGACCATAGGAAATGGGAAGGAAGAGTGACATGAGAAGGAGATTGATAGTCAAGTGAGAAGAAGAGGTAAGAGGCCAGACTGGGAATTTGGAGAAGAGGGAAGGAGGAGGGGAAGAAAATTACTGAAAGTTGGAGAAATTGATGTTCATGCCATCAGGTTGGAGGCTACCTGGGCAGAATATGAAGTGTTGTTCTTCCATCCTGAGAGTGGCCTCATCATAGCAGGAGAGGAGGCCTTGGATTGACATGTCAGAATGCCAATAGGAATTGGAATTGAAATGGGAAATTCCATTTTCTGCTAATGGAGCACTGGAAACAGTAGACAACCCCAATATATTTGCAGGTGAAGTGTTGCCTAACCTGGATGGACTGTTTGGGGCCCTAAATGGAGGTGAATGGGCTGGTGTAGCACTTCTGCTGTTTGCAGGGATGAGTGGCAGGAGGGAGATTAGTGAGGAGGAATGCATGGACAAAGGAATCATGGAGTGAGCAATCCATGTGGAAAGCAGAGGGTGGGGAGGAGGCGAAGATGTGTCTGGTGGTAGGGTTCTGTTGAAGGTGCCGAGAATAATGTGTTGGATGTGGGGGCTCATGGGGTGGTAGGTGAGGGCCAAGGAATTGAAAGTAGTAGAGGATATCAAGGGCATGTGAAGTGTCGTGGATATAGGACGGAAGGGACAGAACCAGGGGGATTTAAATGGAGTTGAGCTACACAGTCATGAGTTCAATGGGGCAGAAACGGTCAGAAACAAAGGGCCTACCCAGACAGACAGGTTTGTAAATCTTGGGTAGGAGGTAGAAAAGAGTAGTGTGGGGTAAGGGAACTAAGAGGTTGGTGGTAGTGGTTGGGAGATCTCCCGAGATGACAACATTGTAGGTGCAGGAGATAATGGCCTCATTCCAAAATGTCAGTCCATCGTCTCCTCTTCTGCCACAATGAGGCCACTCTCAGGTTGGAAGAGCAATACCTCATATTTTGTCTAGATAACTCCAACCTGAAGGCATGAAAGTTGACTTCTCTAAATACTTCTCTAACTTCTGGTAATTTTTTTTCCCTCTCCCTCTTCCCTCTTCTTTAATTTCCCACTTTGGCCTCTTACCTCTTATTCTCATTTGCCTATCACCTCCCCCAGGTGCCCCTCCTCATTCCTTTTTCCCTATGGTCTAGTCTCCTCTTCTAACAGACTCCTTCTTCTCCAGCCCTTTATCGTTTTCCACCCAACACTTCCCAACTTTTTTCTTCACTTCCCATCCCCACCTACTTACCTATCACCTTTTGCTAATCCTCCATCTTATTCTGGCACCTTCTCCTTTCCTTTCCAGTCCAGATGAAGGGTCTCAGTCCAAAATGTCAACTATTTATTCACTTCCATTGATGCTGCCTGACCTGTCAAATTCCTCCAAAAGTTTGAGTGTGTTGCTCTGGATTTCCAGCATTTGCAGAATCTTCTGCTTTTTGATGGTCCAGTTGTGCAGCATTCAGTAAACTCAAGGTATTTAAAGTCTCTGGCTGGACCATACAGGAACACATCTCCTGAGAAGTATGAACAGTAGAGCTTCTTTCTTAACATCCCTCTTGCATTCATTTGTTGTGCACAGTCTCTCAAGAGAAGACACTGAACATAAAGAGACACATTGATTCTCAATAGCTTAGAAGAATTCACTCAGGACCCTGAAATTAATCAGGCTTTTGTTTTCTACTGTTTTCTGCAAATCCTTAAAGGAAGTTATCCAGTCAGAAGATATCAGAATCAAATTTTCAGTTGTAAAATGAGTGCATATTCTGGTATTCACACAATCACAGTTAAATACAAAATTTGCTGCTTTGAAAGTTGACTTTTCTGAAGAATGTGGCAATGTGTCTTTAATTAGTCAATCAACACAGAATTACTGTCCTGATGAAAAATCATCATCTTGAATCAGGATGGAAGGCCAAGTAGATTAGGCTTGGCTTTAGGGCAGCAGGACAAATTAAGTTAACAAATTTCACATCACATGCCGTTGATAATAAACCTGATTCTGATTCTGACAACTGTACAGTAATTTGGAGCATCATGTATGGATTCCACCTGAAATTGAAGGGGACCAATATCTTTGAGCGAGGTTTGCAAAAAGCCATTGGGGAAGGTTTAAACTAATTTGGCAGGGAGAAGGGAACCAAAGTGATAGAGCTGAGAATGGGGCATTTGGTATACAAGATGTAGTATGTCGTGAGACTGTGATGAAGGACAGGCAGAAGATGTGGCACAATTGCAGTCAGCGGGATGTGTTGAAGTGTAACAACATCAAAAAGGGTGATGAACACAGGACAGAAGATGTTATACTTGAATGCACGCAGCACATGGAAAAATGTGGATGATCTTGCTGCACAGTTAGAGTCTGGCAGGTATGATGTGAGCATCACTGAATCATGGCTGAAAGAAGATCATAGTTGGGGGATTAACATCCAAGGATACACATTGTATCAAAAAGATAGGCAGAAAGACAAAGGGGATGGGGCGGCTCTGTTGATGAAAAATGAAACCAAATCAAAGATGTAGAACCTTTGTTTCTACAGGGGTAAAAAGGCCCTGATTAAGAAACTACAAGAGTAAAAATACCCTGATGAGGGTCATTTACTGACTTCTGAACAGTAGCCAGGATGTGGATTACAAATTACATTGGGAGATAGAAAAGGCACGTAAAGGGGGCAGTGTTATGCTAGTCAAGAAGGATTTCAATATTCAGATAGATAGGGAAAATCAGGTTGGTTCTGAACCCCAAGAGAAGAAACTCTTAGATCGCTCTTTAAAGCAGCTTGTATTTGAGCTGACAAAAGGACTGGCAATTCTGAACTCAGTCTTGTATAATGAACCAGATTTGATAAAGAAGCCCTTTGGAGACCGTGATCATAATATGATATAGTTCACTCTGCAGTTTCAGAGGGAGAAATTAAAGTCAGATGTGTCCGTATTATAGTGGAGTAAAGGAAATTACAGAGGTGTGACAGAGGAGCTGGCTAAGGGAACACCAGTCGGGAGGATGACAGGACAGAAATGGCTCGTGTTCCTGGGAGTAATTCGGAAGACACAGGATAGATGCATCCCAAAGATGAAGAAGTATCCTAAAGAAAGGATGGCACACCATGGCTGACAAGAGAGATCAAACACACCACTGTGGAAAGCATTAGCAGTTTGCCAGAAATTCGGAAGTGTCACAGGGCAGGAGTGAGTGTAGTTGTTACTACCAAGGAGAAAGTGCTTGGAAAACAGAAAGGTCCAAAGATAGATAAGACATCTGGACTAGATGAACTACACCAGAGGGTTCTGAATGAGGTAGCGTTTTATTCCTACCCTTTGCCTCTGGCAGTCAGCCAATCTTCTATCCAGTACTTTTCATGTAATACCATGGGCTCTTATCTTGTTAAGACAGTTTATTGTTTTTTGCACTTTGGTTGTTTGTCCGTACTATTGGGGACGGTCTTTCTGTGATTTTTTTTTTTATTTACTGTAATTGCCTGCAAGAAAATGAATCTCAGGGTTGGATATTGTGACATATATGTACTTTGATAATAAATTTACTTTGAACTTTGAAGCAGTCTTAAGTGCAGCGCCTTGTCAAAGACTTTCTGAAAATCAAAGTAAACAACGTCTACAGACCCTCCATTCTCCATCTTATCTATTAATTCCTGAAAGATTTCCAACAAATGTGACAGACAAGATTTCTCCGAAGGAAATCGTGTACCTCCAAGTACCCTGAAACCTCAACCTTAATAGTGGAGTCCAAAATCATCTCAACTACTGAAGTCAGGCTAATTGGCTTTTAATTTACTTTCTTCTGCCTCCCTTCCCTCTTAAGAGGGGAGTGACACTTGCATTTTTCCAGTCCTTTGGAACCATTCAGGAATCTAGTGAATCTTGAAAGATCACTACTAATGCCTCATTGGAAAGGTCAGGTACGGGCCAAATAGAGCCAGCGGGGCCCAGGCCCTAGACCATATCAAAGCAGCAGAGCCCAGGTCCGAGAGCGAGGAACAACCCAAGGTTTGGCCGATATAAGCGCCAGGCCAGATTGGATACATCTGGGTGTTGGGGCTGGAGGACAAGGACAGGCCAGTGTTCAGCTCACTGCTCAGGAAGTTTACTGGTTCCTGCGCTGAACTGAGGCTGTGGCCTGTAACTGGACTGGTGGCAGTGATGATGGGCTTCATGACTGTGGACCCACCTTTCTGAAATTCAGCTCTGAATGTTATTTGCTTGCTTTTCTTGTTTGCAGGATTTGTTATTTTTTTTTCTGTACAGTGGGTGTTTGATGTTCTTCACTTTTAATTATTTTCAATATGTGTCTTCATTTTGTGTTTGTCTGTAAGGAGACGAATCTCAAGGTTGTTTATTGGATACACACTTTGACAATAAATGTACTTTGAACTTTGGGTGCAGGAAATTTACTGGTATCAAAGTCCTGAGGATGCCAGGTTAGCTGCCTATTGGCTCTATAAAAAGCCAGGTTTTAATAACTTTAATATCTAAAAGATAAAATATTAGTTTTGAAATTTACTCCTGGGCTGTTAAGCGATTAAATGTTTCCTCGATTGATTTACAAGGTCCAGTTCCTTTCTCAACCACTTACTTGCTCTCCAACCAAAATGGTTTCCGGCAAATAGAGGGAATTAAAATTGAGGATGGAAAATCAAAAACATCTGTTGCTTCAGTAAGTACTCTTCAGCAAATTAAAAAATATATATTACATGTACAGAGAAAGAGGGCAGAGGATAGTGATGAAAGGATATTTTTCTCATTGGAAGTCTATGACTTGTGATGTACAGCAGAGATCACTTCTGTAGAGGACTTCTGCTGTTTGTGATATATAGTATGTCAGCAACTCAGATGTGAATGTAGTTGGCTGGATTTGTCAATTTGTGGATAACACAAAAATTGTTAATGCTTAAGGTATTGCGGGAGCCTGTCTAAAGCTGGAGCATGATATATATAGGTAGGAAAATTGGGCAGAGCATTGATGAAATTTAGTCCTGACAAGCGTGAATTGGTGAATTTGGTCAGTTCAATAGGGGTAGGAGTAAGTGTAGGGCACTAAAGAAATTTCATAAACAGAAATACCAAAGGGTCCAAGTACCTTGTCTCTGAATGTGGAAATGCAGATTGATTGGGTGGTGGAGAAGGCACTTGTCATTCTCACCTTCCTAGGTTCAGGCACAGAATACATAAGACACTGGTTTGGTTGCACATAGGGAGTTATCTAGCCACCACACTATAAAAGGGGATGTGATTGCACTCAGAGAGAGCAGTGGGGATTCACCAGGATATCACCTGGATTGGAGGACTTTAATTATGGGGAGATACTGGACAGGCTGGGTTTGTTTTCCCAAGGACAGAGTAAATAAAAGAGTGACCTGATAAAATTACAAACGATTATGAAAGACAAACATGGTGTAGATAGGCAGAATCTTTTTCTCATGGTAGGGGCAATAAGAATGGCATAGGTTTAAAATGAGAGAGAGATTTATCCGAGATTTAAGGGGCACATTTCTTTTCTATACAGAGAGTGGCTAACATTGAAAGGTGGTGTAATCAAATACAATTAATATGTTTAAGAGGTACTTAGATATTTAAGATGGTAAGGCATATAAGAATACAGTCCTAATGCAAGCAAATTGGATTAGTGTAGATGGGAATAAAGCTTGACATGGACATGGTCACCCAAATAGCTTATTTCTGCACTATACAACTCCACAATTCTATGGTATTATGATTAAAATTATAATTTTCATTCCAACTCTTTCTGAGCTAGTCATTGTCCTGTATAATTATATTTCACATTGTGCTTTGAGCAATGAATATAATACACAACATATCACATCTTCAAAATTTCAAAATGTTTTACAGGAGCTGAAATTATTTTTCAAACATAATGACTGTTATTACTCTGATAGACAGTAAGGCACCATACAATACCAGGAAAACTGAACAACTAATCTGTTTTGATGACGGGGATAAATGACAGCTTAAAGATGTTAAAATTAGACAGTGAAACTACGGTTATCCTTTGACCTAATTAGCTGTCAGAATTTTGTTTGAAGGATCATAATAACTTTCATATATACCATCCATAAATAAAAAAGCATCTTGAGAGGAAGAAGGGACACCTATAAGAGTTATTTTTCCACAGACACACAAACTTTGCAATTCAAGGAAGGTCAAATTCTTTAAGTTTCACATTACATTTGCCATAAATCCTGTGTTTCAGATGTTGCTTGTGCATGGACCCTGGGTAAATCTCCCTACCTCTGAATTGGGAAGTTGCTACCAATTCACACTGCACCACCAGAAATCCAACATCAGAGTGTTTTGTTGAATGTTACCACATACAGCTGGTTTCAGTTTAAGGAAATCTAGAAGCTTTTATCAATTATGTCAACACTTAGTATGTATTAGGCATTGCAATTAATTTTAAGTTATGCCTCAAATGTTCATAGATTGTCAAAGTTGTAACAACCTATAAATTGTCAAAGATTATAATAGTTAGAAATGAAATCAGAAACAAAATATGCTAGAAATATTCAGCAAGAAAGGCAGCTTCTGTAAAGAGTATAAAACTCTTAACAGATACAGCATGGTTGTATAGCATTTCACTGTATGTTTCAATGTACATGTGACAAATAAAGCTGATCTTTATCTTTCAAACAGTATCCACTGATTATCTGAAAATCACCACTGCTAAAATCCATCATAGCCTCTTTAATAAACAAGACAATTACCCTAAAGTCTTCAAACGGTGAGCGAGACTTCACCCAGCCTGCCCATGATGAGAAGCATTATTACACATGAAGCAGCACCTCTTGATTACACAATGGATAATGTATGGGTTTCCTACATGCCACAAGAGAAAAGTACAAATTTGCAATACTTTGGTCCTTTTTTTCCTGAGAGGGGAAAAAAAGAACTAGAAAAAGTGTAAGTCAGCAACACTGCCCACTGAGTAATTTTTTTCCCTTGTTACAGTGTCAACTAGCATACTTTATATTCCATTAGGAAATGAATATGAGGTAGTTTAATTATCAATCTAAATATTTTGTTATTCATAACCAAATTAATAAAACAATTCCAAATATGTCATATATCCCAGGATTAACCAGGATCATGAAATTCATTAATTCATGATAAAGCATTTCTATGAATGCCAAAAATAAACACAATGGAATATAGAACATTTAACACAGAACAGTACAGTGGAGGAACAGGCCGTCCAGCCCACCATATCTTGGCCAAACAGCACATGGACCCTAGCTATCTGTTTCCTCCAGTTCATGTGTCTAAATGCCTCTTAAATGTTATCATACCTGATTCTATGATGTCCCCTGACAGTATTTTCTAAGTTCCTATAATTCTTTAAAAAAATGTAATAAGATGGCTAGCAAGTCTCTTTTAAATACCCCCTCCCTCACCTTCAAGCTATACCTTACACTATTTGACATTTCCATCTCTGCTTCTTATAATTTTATCTGCCTCTATGAGGTCACCAGTCACCAGGTACTCTCAGATGCTCCAGTGAAAACTGTGGAGAGGTTTATCCAACCTCTCCTAATATTCTCCAATCCAGACAACATCATGGTGAACCGGACTGTACCATCTCCAAAGTGTTCACATACTTCCTGTCAATTTTCTGGTAATTCGCAATGGTTAAAGTTGAAACAAAAATCCCTGCAAAGGCCCCATCAATCTCCTCCCTTGTCCCTTTTAATATCTTGGGATAGATCCCTTGGGGAATTATCTACCTTTATATTTTCTCAAGATTCCCCACACCTCCTGCTTCTGAATATCAGCATGTCTGCAGATATCAACATGCTCCTCACTGAACTCACCACCACTTGCGTCTTTTTCGGTGAACACTGATGTCAAATGCTTGTTGAAGAACTCACCTACTTCCTCTTCGCCCATACACAAATTCATTTCTTTGTCCTTGAACAGACTTACCCTTTCCCTAGATAGCTTCCCTCTTGCTCTTAATATGATGACTTGAGGAATTTGCTTTTGCAGTCCCTTTCCATCTGTCACTTACCCACTGCTTATTTGACCATCTGGATGCCATAAGATCGCCTTCCGCTCAAACATAACAAATTATACAATTAACATTTAATCATTCTTGTACAACACTTTTGCAACATTGGTTACTCTGGAACAGAAGGTGATGGTTTAGCTTTTCGATCAGGAGGGATTAAATAATTGATCAAATATTACTTTATTATTATGTGCCAATTTATTTTTAGCATGGAAATAAAATTTTCAGTCAATAGTGACTCCTAAGATGCTTATTTTGTGGAACTTGGCAATCATAATGCCATTAGCTATCAAAAATAAGTAATTAGATACTGCTCGGTCGCAGGCGGGCACTGCCTACCACCTGTGTCATGTGAATGTAATGTGTCAGTTATCAGCTCGTGCTTGAATGCTGGGACTTGTTGCATGCATGCATTGCCACTCTCTGGTAAGTTACAAGTGGAATTGGCCTTGTGCAATCATCAAAGACCATCCCTTCTTCTGAGCTTATGAAGAAGCTCCTTAGGATGCTTGGGCTTGAGGAACTCCTGTAGTGATATTCTGAAGACTAGTTGATTGCAAATTCAAATGACTACATATTTTGTGAAATAAAACATTAATCTACTTGTTCTAGCACGTAAGAATGTAAAATGGAAAAGAGTTTAATTCTCTGTTTACATGAATGACTGAATTAATACTTTTGTCTTTAATACATAATGCATTATGGCTCAGTAAACATTTGCCCAAAAATACTTGCATACAATGTGTGTCTCAAAATTATGAAAACATTTACCAAGATAATTTTTGGGATTTTATTAGGCATAATTCAGGAAAAAATGTTGCTTCATACACATACTGTATCTCAGGACCTTTCTTGCAACAAAGGCAGATATTGGCAATAAGATTCACCATGGCCTTGAAGTGCACCAGCACAGGTTTTGGCAATCTGAGGAAAGAAGTGGTTGATGATCAAGACTAGATGACACCACCATAGTGGTATGGGTCTCAAACAGGAAGGAGATAGAGAGTCTAGTGGCTTGACAGCAACCTTTCCATCAATTCAGTAAAACAAAAGAACTGGTTCAGGAAGCGGAACAGAGCAAATGATCTTATCTGTATCAATGGTGCTGAGGAAGAGATGGTTGAGAGATTCAAGTTACGAGATGTAAATATCAGCAATAGTTTGTGCTCGTCTAACCACATAGACACAATGGACACAAAAGCACAGCAGCATCCCTACTTCATCAAAAGGCTAAATAAATTCAGTACTTCCTCACTGACACTCAACAGTGTTTAGTGATACATCATAGTAAGCATCCTATAGGGATATTTCACAGCTTGGTACAACAACTGTTCTGCTAAGTCTGTAAACTGTACCTTTACTATGCCAGCCAAACTCACACAAATTGAACTTGGCTTGTAATTCGACATCATATCAATGGGAAGCATTGTCATTTATTTACTGTGGCACATTCATTTCCTGACTGACTGGTTGTCAGTAAAGCTGCAGGAGTCTCACAGACTGATGGCTTTTATCTTGAAACGTTTATCACAATGTCACAGGCATACCAAGCACCAGAGAAATCGAATATTTACAGCTGTGCTTGGCAAAGGGAGATTAGGATTTAGAGTTAATGGCAAAGCAGCCTACCTCAAACAATATCTCGAGAGTTCAAGAAATACAACACCTTTCCATGCAGTTTCAATTATGAGACAACAGGTAGAATGTTAACTGCATCACATTAGTTATCGGATAAAATAACAAAAATTAATGTAAGCTTTCATCATAAAGGATTTTAAAATTTAACTTACCGTTTGTTTTACTTGCTGCATGAATGGCCATCTGTAATTCCTGAAGCAATCTTAAATGGAATTATCTGGGGAAGCACATCTTTGAGCTTCTGGATTAGATCAAGAATCATCACGCTTTCTGTCCCTGGCTCAAAATAATATCTTCCATTTAACATTCCAAAGGATACAAAGGAGATGAATCAAGGGGGGACACGAAGGCCAAGGAGACATAATGACAAGTAACCAAATATTGGTTAGAGATAAAGGTCTTTAGGTGTGTTTAAAGGAAGAGAGAGATATAGAGAATGCAGAATATTAGAAAGGGAATTCCACCTAGTTACCTTAATCCTACACTAATCCTAATTTATTCTCCCACTTTCCAATCAACTTCCCCATGATTTTAATATCCTCTGAGATTGTTTCCATTTCCAGCAGAGATACCAAGCTGCAAAGTGCTGAGGTGCAGAGGGATGGAAGTTCCTGGTGTGAATATTGCCAACGATTACCTACACCTGGCCAAGTTAACACTATGGCAATGAAAACATATTGATGCTTCTACCTCCTCAGAAGACTAAGGGAATTTGACAAATCCCTGATGATTTTTACTGATTTTTACAGGTGCATCATAGGGAGTATCCTAGCTGGATGCATCATAGCTTAGCATGAAGCTGCTCTGCCCAAGATGACAAAGAATTGCAGAGTTATTTTACACATAATCATGGACCATTCCCACCCTGGTCATTCCCCCTGTTAGAAAGAAGATACAAACATTTGAGAGCACATGCCACCAGGCTTAGGGGCAGTTCTATCCCCTGCTATCAATCTCTAGACAAGATCTCTCATACACTATAAGATGAATTCTTGATTTCACATTTATCACTTGTGGCTTTTGCACTTCATTTGCTTACCCACATTGTAGATCTCTGTAACTCTAACTTTTTTATGACCACAATGTCATGCAAACAAAAGTGATTTTGGTACATGTGATAATAATAAGCCAATACCAATAAAAAGTGGGCTGTTTGGGGTGTCCAGGGAAGGGTAGCACCTCTAGTGGTAGGCTTGTTATGCTCCACCCGGGTCAGCTTGTCTACCTTTGGTCCCCAACTGCCACCCAGCTCTCACCTGTGGCTCCAAATAATTGTTTGGATGCAACTGTGGCCGTATCTCGGTACTCTGCTTCGACAGGCAGGCTAAACTAGGTGGGGGTAGCTGGGAACCTCCAACTCTGGTGAGATACCCCTGCATACGGAACCGGTTCCAGCAGACTGGGCAGATGAGATCAACTACAAGATTCAACGGCCAAGAAGGTGGTGGTGGAGAGCGAAGGGCATGGCAAGGCACAGACAGCATCATGGCTATCCACTACAGCCGAGGAAGTCTCCAGTTGTGATGATTTTTCATACATTTGGACCAAAGGTTTTTGAGGCCAAGAGAGTGGAACTGCCCCAGTGCCCTATAATACTCATCCCCCACAAGTTACATCATCATCAGAAATGATGATCAACAAACACCAGTAACAAATGTTTTCTTCTGTGTTTTCTTTCTTGTTGCCGATTGGCGGATATGTATTATGCTACTTTTTTGGACAGGAGAGGGGTTGAAGTTTTGATGTCTGATATTCTTGTTGGTAATTTTCTGTGTTAGAAATCTATTAGATTTTGTGTGTGAGAGAGGTTAGAGGTTTGATGTTATTGGTGCTGTTTTTTTTGCATGGGAGGGGCTTGGGATTAGGGGTTTGCTGTTTTATCTACGGTGTCCAGGTGGGTGATCTGTTAGTTTTTGTGTGTGGGGGTGAAGTGGGAGGGAGGGCTTGTAAGTTTTGTTTCTTTTTCTTTATCGTGCTGGGGGGTGGGGTTGTTGTATTTTCTTTCAACAACTTTCACAGTTTTTCTGTATTTCATGGCTATCTGGAGAAGATAAATCTCAGAGTTGTATTCTGCAGACACACTTTGATAATAAAATGAACCTTTGAACTTCTGTCTTTGAACAAATGATACATACAACAGATTCAACAGATGCTGGAAATCCAGAGTAATATACAAAAAATGCTAGAGAACTCAACAGGTCAGGTAGCATCTATAGAGGGCAATAAACAGCCAATGTTTGGAGCCGAGGCACTTCATCAGGACTTGAAAGGAATGGGGAAGACTATACCAAGTCTTTGGGATGTGGGAGGTAACTGGCGCATTCAGGAGAAGAACTTCCCAACTTCACACAGAGAGCACCAGCATTCAGATTGAAGCTGAAAGTGTGGGGTGGCAGCCTTCATGATACCAGCGGACAGTGGACAGTGGAACAGACACACATCAATTTGATGATGATTCTTTTTTATTTTAGAGATAGGGCAGGGTAACAGGGCCTTTCCACCCAACGAGACCATGTCAATCATTTACACCCATTACAGTTAGTGACTTACTAACCCGTACTTCTTTGGAATATGGGAATAAACTGGAGTACCCAGAGAAAACCCACTCAGTCACGGGGTGAACATAGAAATTCCCCACAGTTAGCAGCGGAATGAACCCGGGTTGCTGGTGTTGTAACAGCGTCACACTACCACATTGTCCCAATGATAACCAACAGATATTAGGCTAGTATCACATGTACTCACACATACATTGGTGCTCAGTAATGTGGCACAGAGATTAGCCAGAGCTTTTATTGATTTCTAACCTTCAAAGTAATGACGAGGTCACTTGGGAAACAGCAACCTGCAGACAAAATACCAGCAGATTAGCTGTTTGGGAAATAGAGACTTTTGGGTTTAAAAGGGGTCAGCATCCAGTGAAGTGAATTTTAATTTTAACAAGGCTGGGTTAGCTTCATCCCCCAAATTTTCTGATCTAGGTTGTTGGTATTACTTTAAATGTAATTAGTAACATCTAACAACACGTTTGTGTTTGCCAGGCAACACATTTAATTTAACTCTACACCTGAAAATGCCTCTGACAAAAATGACATCTCTTTGCTGGAGGAGCAGATGGGAAGGAAGCACAAGAACATTCCCCAGGAAGTGCAACATCATTCAATATACCGAAGGGTTTAGTAGAGAAAGATATAATTCATTGTCTCGAGCCTTCTTATCCCATTACTAACCAGGTTGCATCACCTGAGGAGAAGAGGAAATTTCTACAAATTTAAACCAATGGAAATAGCACAGATGTACAATTACAACAGTCCCAGGGAATCTCACTTGCTGACACTGTAATTTCTGTTTGAGTGGCCAAGGATGCTGATCGAAACAGGTAAGTGATGTCATCTGGAGCCCAAAATGTTTTTAACAGTAAAGAAATGAAGTCAAATCTATTAAGTAAAAGCTTGGTAGACTGATACCAATAGAAATTTTCCTTAATGGGGGATTTGTGATTTAGCATTTGAGTACTTACTATTTTGCCCTTTGGATTTCAAAAGGGCAACACTCACACCAGTGTCCAAGAAGAGCAGGGTGAGCTGCCTTAATGACTTTTGTTCAGTAGCACTCACAATCTACGGTGATGAAGTGCTTTGAGAGGTCGGTTATGGCTAGAATCAACTCCCATCTCAGTAATAACCTGGGCCACTGCAAATTGCCTATCACTACAATAGGTCTATGCTGGATGTGATCTGATTGGCTCCTCATCACCTGATCAGCCTCGGATCACCAGAAGAATACTAACACATATGTCAGGATGCCGTTTATTGCGCGAAACACAATCATTGCCACAGTTCTGATTGAAAAGTTCCAAAAACTGGATCTTTGTACCACCCTTTACAAATGGATCCTGGACTTTCTCACCAAAAGACCATAGTCTGCAAGGATCAGAAATAACATCTCCACCTCATTGGCAATTAACACTGGTGCACCTCAAGGATGTGTGCTTAGCCCACTGCTCTACTCTCTTTACACCCATGTCTGTGCGGCTAAGTTGTAGCTTAAATGCTATCTATAAGCTTGCTGACAACACAACTGCTGTTGACAGAAATTCAGACAAGAGGGCATACGGAAGAGGGATATATCAGCTAGTAGAACATCGGTAATACTAAAGAACTGATTGTGGACTTTAGAAAGGGTAAAACAAGGAAACACACACCAGTTCTCAGGGAGAGATCAAAAGTGGGGAGAGCAATAGAGCAATAGAGCAATTTCAAGTTCCTGGATGTTAATATCTCTGAAAATCTATCCTGGGCCCAACATATTGATGCGATTACAAAGAAGGCATGATGGTGGCTATATTTCATTAGAAGTTTGAGGATATTTGGTAGGTCACCAAAGAAACTCACAAATTTCTACAGATTTATTATGGAGGGCATCCTAAGTGGCTGCATCACTGTTTGGAATGGGGGAGAAACTACTGCACATGATTGAAAGAAGCTGTAAAAAGCTGTGAACTCAGTCAGCTCCATCGTGGGCACTAGCCTCCATATAATCCAGGATACCTTCAGGGTGCGATGCCTCAAAAAGGTGGCATCCTTCATTAAGGATCCCCTAGGACATGCCCTCTTCTCATTGCCACCAACAGGGAGGAGGAACAGGAGCCTGAAGACACACACTCAATGATTCAGGAACAGCTTCTTCCCCTCTCATCAAATTTCTGAATGGACATTGAACCCATGAACACTACCCCACTACTTTTTTTGCACTACTTATTTAACTATTTAATATATTTATATACTTACTATAATTCACAGTTATTATTATTGTGTATTGCAATGTACTACTGCCGTATAACAACAAATTTCACGACATATGCCGGTGATATTAAAACTGATTCTGATTCTGATTCCTATAACAGAGTGACTAAAGTGTGCATGTGCTGGTCGTGCATGCAGCCGGTTACGGCCATTCCGATCGGATTCTTACTTTTTAACTTACGTTATTTTTTGTATTTTTTTTTCACGGTAACACGTCGAAGCTGCACCCTCCCTAACATGCTGGTAGAGAGAGTTTTATTTGGGTTTTTAGCACTGGAAATGGTTACATCCCGACATGCGGGACAGAAGCATGGTAGCATTGTGTATTCCAGGGACCAGCTGATTGCGCTAATGCCGGCCAGTTTAGTGAGGAGAGCAGTGGACACCCCTGCTGAAATCTGGAGGAAAGCACACAGAGGATGCAGAGGAGGATCACAAAGTTGAGGAAAGAGGACCGGGTCGAGACAACAGAGACTTATGGAGAAGAGGAGTTCGGTGGGTAATAAAATGGACGAGTTCACGGCACTAGCCAGGTGTCAGAGAACATTTCGGGAGTGCAGTGTGACATGTTTCACTGGAACGGGGCTGCACAAGGACATACACGATCAAAACTTCTCCCTGGACAGCTTCCGGACCGTTCGGGCTGACCGGAAGTGCACGGAGAACGGTAAGCGTAAAGGAGTTGGGTGCTTACTGTTCTGTTTAACAACAGATGGTGCAATCCGGGTCATATTACGATCGAGGAACGTGTTTGTAGACCGGATATTGAACTTCTTACTGTTGGACTTCGGCCACATTCCACCGAGATTCAACACTGGGCGGCACGGGAGGTCGTTCTTGCCTGTGGCCATTGAACTTGCAGGTCCTCCCATGGAGGGTCAGACACCCTGAGCCAATAGACTGGTCCTGGCCTTTTTTCCATCTGGCATAGTTTGCATTTTGTTGTCTGATTGTTTCTGGTTTTTGTATTGCTATATTTCTGCTCTATTCTTGGTTGGTGCGGCTGTAACGAAACCCAATTTCCCTCAGGATCAATAAAGTATATCTATCTATCTATCTATCTATCTATATGATACTCCAAGCATGGTTTCAACAGTGACTTATATAATTTCAACAAAATGTCCCTACTTCTAAACTTGATGATCGGACTGATGAAGGCCAGCATGCTAAAAACTTTCTTCACCATCCTGCCGACTTGCATGACCTTTCATAATTTTATATACTTTAATCAGGTAAAATTGCACCATCACCATAGGTTCAGAGCCTATCCTGCATTTCCTAGTCAGCAATGTCAATTTATTGGGTAGATCTCTTGACTCTGAGGCTGAATATTTTGGGTTCAGTTCCACTGCTGAAGGTGGTGATCTTCAGATGAGATATTAAATGCAGTAGAATAATGACCAGATAATCTATATAGTAATGACATTTGAGAGATAAGCATTTCCCAGGACACTCAGTGAAACATCATTGTCCCTTTTCATAATGTGCTTTGGTTACTTTTTTGTTCCACTGAAAGGGTATTTGGGGCCATGGTTTTGCATTTTCTTCAGAAGATGACACAACTTGCTTGAAAGCATTAATCAGTTCTAAGTTAATTTCAAACTGGCCAGGACAACTGACTTGGACTACCACTGCTTGCATAGCTTGTCAGACCAGGTACAAGCAAGATCATGTGGCAAACAGGCACATCACTATTTTGTCCTGTGTTCAACTATCAAAGTCATAGATCATTCTGTTGATAGGCATAGCATCCTCAAATCTCTACTCCCTATGTACACAAAACTGTGTGGCTACGTTCTCTTTAATTCCATCAACAAGTTTGAAGATAACACCAGCGTAGTGGGCTGGATCTCAAATAACAATAAGATGGAGTACATGAAGGAGATAAAGAGCCCAGTGGCATGGAGTCAAGACAACAACATTTCTGTCAATTGTCAGCAAAACAAAAGAGATGGTCAATGACTTCAGGGAGCACAGTAGAGCAAACATTCCTACGTGTATTAATTGAGATGAGGTGGAGATAGTTGAGAGCTTCAAGTTGCTAAGTGGAAGTACCACTAATAACTTGATGGATTCTGGTATTTAAATCCAAGGTTTAAATGGAATTGTTTTATTCAGAATTTATATAACAAAGGGAAGTTGAAGCAAACAGGGACAGAAGTTTATTACTTGAAGAAGTGAAGGTAAAGAAAGAAAAATGGTACCTGGCACAAATCAACTACTTTTATACCATGAAGATATGAAAAATTCCATAGATAAGAAAATCCAATTAGAAAATACTTATTCTGAACATAGAAGCTAAAAAGCTTCCAGAATTATAACAACTAGAGGCATATTAAACTGTAATATATATAACAGTTACTTAAAATGCAAGCAGATAATTTATTGTTAAACTGCAAAGAAAATTACAATTAATTTATGCAGTTGAATCCAACATTGTCCTGGTCCAACCATGTAGATGCTATGGCCAAAAAGAGCACACGTGCTTCTACTTCCTCAGGAGGCTAAGGAAATTTAGCATGCCCTATTGACTATCACCATTTTTATACAGATGCACAATTGAAAGCAACCTATTCAGATGGGCCAAGACCACAAGGAATTGTAGAAAATTGTGGACACAACCTAGTTCCTCCTCTGGGGAAGCAGAATTTTGTCAAAACTTATGGGAAAATGTCACCAGGTTTACAATCCTTAAATGGATGCCGGTCCAAAATGTGTTGTTTCTCCAGCTTATGAATTTCCAGAATACTTAGACATTTGGATTCTTCAGGGATCTGTCAGAAAAATGCAAATTTGCTGCAAATTCCCAAAAATTTCAAGGATGAAGGTATTTAACAAATCTATGTTTTCTGACTTCAATGTTTAGTTGAATCCAAAAAGTACCCATTTACTCCAAATCTGTTTTCTCTGAGGCAACTGGTTTTTAATCCATGCTAATATACTTCTCCAATACCATGGGCTTTTAATTTATACACCAGCCTCTTACGTGGTACCTTTTCAAATGCCTTTTGAAAACCTAAATGCACTACACATAGAGGCTCCTTCAGGTTGGGGGCTGGGGGAGGTTAATGCGGATAAGCTCCCATTACCTATTAATTACCTCCAATAGCATGCATCTCAACTAGCTTCTGAAAACCAAATCCAGCTCCTGGCCTTGACACATGGCTGAGCTACTGAGCTACTGAGCCTGACGGATTTAAAAACGCAAACACGAGGAAAACTGCAGATGCTGGAAATTCAAGCAACACACATAAAAAATGCTGGTGAACGCAGCAGGCCAGGCAGCATCTGTAGGAAGAGGTTCAGTCGACAGTCCTGACGAATGGTCTCAGCCCGAAACATCGACTGTACCTCTTCCTACAGATGCTGCCTGGCCTGCTGCATTCACCGGCATTTTTTATGTGTGAAGCCTGGTGGAACTATTTCTTTTGATAGGAGAAGGGGCAAAGTCACCAGGGTGCCTTAAAACCAGTCACTTCAGGTAGATTGGGCTCATCAGCTGTGGTTGGCAGCTCATCTTGGAGAAGGAAAACTCTGAACCCGAAACTCAGCTGACTTGCCGCTATATCCACTCATGGAGAAGACTTCAGGGGTAAACTCTGAGGAAAAATGCAGAACAGGACTCCTAATGCAGTCTTATGTTGAGTTCAAAGCTGACTGGCAACTCCTGCGATGCTGCTGGTGTCAAACTGTACAGGTCTCTATCTTTGGATTCATCAGCTGTGTGGAGAGGGGAAGCCTGCTGCATGGGCAACAGCTTGCCCTCCATATCATACCGACTTGCGTAAACAGACAGCTTGGATGCAACATCCATGGTCAACCCCGACCAACGAAGGGCCTCACACACTTGGAAGCTGCAAAAGGCAAACTGCTGGAGAAAATTAGCAGTTCAGGCAGCGTCTTGGAGGGTAGAGGGACGGTCGACTTTTTTGTGTGAAGACCCTGCACCGTGATCTTGTGTTAACACCAACGTTCACAAAAAGCTAGAGAAACTCAGCAAGTCAGGCAGCATCTATAGAGGGAACAGGCTGTTTATTTCTTTCCATTGATGTTGCCTGACCTGCTCTGTTCTTCCAGCATTTATATGTTTTGCTCAAGATTTTCACCATTTGCACATTCTCTTGCATCTCTTGTGAAAAATATTTATAGGTTTTCCTGCATCAACGCTTTTTGTTACATCCTCAAATAACTTGAGCAAATTTGTCAAACAAAATTCACCTTGCATAGAATGATGTTGACTGTATTGAATTATTTCCCCCTTTCCTAAATAATTAACTATTCTGTCTTTGACTCTCAAAACTAAGTTCATATATTTTTAGGATATTAATGCAATTAAGGGAAATGGGGACATGGTAAAAAAAAAAATCACATTAATGATTGTCCGATCTTTGTTCAATGTTGGAGAAAGCTCAAGGGACCAAATGGCTCCTCGAGTTCCTAAAATTCTTATGTTGCTCACTGTCAGTTACAAAGTCAAGTTTAGTTGAAAGAAATATATGCTGAAGACTACTGCAAAATCATCAACATTCATGAGCCCAAGTTCACAGTTTGCGAATTTATTACAAATATACCAACACCTGAGCAAGGTATCAACAACCTCCACAACAAAACAGATAACAAGTTCAAAAGTGTGAAGCAACAGCATCCTACCCACCAATATTTACAAATACACATTACAACCCAGGTTTCCAATATTTAATCAAAAAATAGAATATGCTCTCTAATTGCTAATTTAAAAATTAGATTTTTTTGGCTACAATGTTTTAGAATAAGCTCTTTATTTAAAAAAAAACTTATTTAATAAAGAAAGGAACCTGATAAGGCATATACTGCTCAAATTAAAAGTGTCCAGTTGGCCATATTGAAGGTAAACTCCATATTTTTGTGCCATGTTTCATTTTGCAAATAATCAATCACTTAATATTTTTGAGATTAAGACAATTGGTTTGTAATTGTCACTGATTAAGTTTGCATCACATACCTTGAAAAGAATTATACATTCTTTGAATAAAATCATTTTATCATTGAATGCTTAACTAGGGACAAAAACAGAGGTTGCAGGGGAGTTTTGAGCGGACTGATGAAACCCAAGGTGATGTAAAAGGCTAAGGAAATGATGGTGGGCAAAGCACGTTGGCTATATACCAATCAGGAGGGACTAATAATTCCAAAATGTCTAGTTTTCACTGCAAATTATGAGCAGCAATTTCACATGATAACACTTCCCTTGGAAGGTCATCTGTGTAATGATATTAGTTCAACATTTCCCAAATGAAATTTGAATCTTTTTTTCTGGTATGAAACACAGTAGCAACCATTTCACCTCAATCAGAAAGTTTGCCCAAGGTTTCCCTGTCATCAATCATTCTTGGAAACCCAATGAGACTTTCATAATAGGGATACTTGGAGTATCGACATTCCTCATGCAATGTTCTTTCAGGAGCACTGCAGGGAACTGGAGCCTTGTTATCCCAGGGTTAACTAGGAAGCCTGCAAGGCAAGGAAATTATTTACGTTCTTGTTTAGACCACCCACCAACACACTCATTCGCTCCAAACACAACCACCACCCCCGCCCCCCGCCCTGTATACACACACACGCACTTGTTTTTAGCTTCATTTTTTCAGCTGAAGTGTTACCTGGTGGGCTAAATCTGAAACAGCCATTGTGTCCGGGCACATTGCACTGGTTTCCAGGCATATGTTCTTAAGCATTTTGAATATTTTTGATTCATTTAATTATGATATCTCCCTTCCACCTCTTATTTCTGTTCTTTCCATCTGTTCCACTAAATCTGACAAGCAATATCCTGTCATCCTCCTCCACCTCTCTACTGAAATCTAGCACTTTGATGTAATTTATTGTCTAACTTTTCTCTCATTCCTTGTTTGATTGCTATTTTCTATCCTTATTGCTGCTTCTACTCACAATTATACAATTTGAAAAGTGATTTTTATGACATTCATAGTAACAAATGATTTTTAGTTTTTATCCTTTTTATTGAGTTATGCTTTCAAGTTTATTTAATTTGTACAGTAATATAGATATAGCCCAGAAACATTCAATTTAATATTGGGCAGACCACACTTAGAGTACTTGTGAGCACTTTTGGGTCCCTTGTCTAAGCAAGGATGTGCTGGCATTCTAAAGGGTCCAGGGAAGGTTCAAGAGAATGATTCCAGGAATGAAAGGATTAACATATGAGGACTGTTTGATGGCTCTTGGCATGTACTCCTTGGAGTTTATAAGAATGGGGGGGGGGGAATCTCATAACAACCTATTGAATATTGAAAAGCCTAGACGGAATGGACATGGAGAGGATGTTTCCTATAGTGGAGGAATCTAGGACCACAGAGCACGGACTCAGTATAGAAGGACGCCCCTTTAGAGCACAGATGAAGAGAAATTTCTGTAGTCAGAGGGAGGTAAATCTGTGAATTTGATTGCCACAGACAACTGTGGCTGCTCACTCATTGGGTATATCTAAAGCAGAGGTTGATAGGTTCATGATTAGTCAAGATATCAAAGGTTATGAGGGGAGGCAGGAGAACGGAGTAGAGCAAGATAATAAATCAATCTTGATGGAATGGCAAAGCAGACTTCATGGGCAAAATGGCCTAATTCTGCTCCTATCCCATGTCTTAATATCGTTTTCAATTAAAAAATTCAATTAAAATTGCATATTGCCAGACTTACTCAATACTGTGCCTACCATACAAATAATGTACCAAATGTTACCAAATACCCTCATCATACATGAAGGTTCTATACCCTGGAATGCTGAACTGAGAAGATTCTATAGCCTGGAATATTGAGTTGACATTTCTGCTCCTTAGAGATATAATCTCTATAGAGTTTCCATTGAATTGATTCATTTCTTTGCTTGGTGCTACCAAAAAGCTTGAATTGGTAACTTAACACTATATGGCAATTTATTTTTTTGTGGACAACCAATAATATGAACTGCGTGGACTTAAGACCCTGCAGTGTGAGTGAAGGCATGAGAAAGGAATCACAGAAATAAAACTTAAAATGAATTGGTTTTGATCTCACTACATAATGACAGCCTGCTGTCTGTGAATCTCTAGCCATGAGGACTGTAAAGGAACCAACTGCTAAGTATACTTTAGATCAAACAAGTTTTTGAAAATTAGGAAACCGAGAAATATGGAGAGAGAGCAGGAAAATTGCACTAAGGTAATAGATCAGCAATTATCTTATTGTAATTCTACCAAAGAAGGCACAAATGACCTGCTCCTACTTGGGTTTCTCCTGATCTCATGTTCTGATAGTTAGATTAAAAATAAGCATAGAGTTTGATGTTAGTTATCAGTTATCTGAATAAATTACCCAAAGTTGCAGATTTCAGTCCAGAAGATTGTAAAGTTCCCAGAGTTATGGCTCCTTTATTAGGCATTGCTAGGACAGTGTCAGAGATCCCACATACAATATATCGGTCAGAGTGGAAGTGGGGTGGAAAAATGGAAGTGACAGGAAGATCTGGGCCACAAACACATGAGATTCTCCAGATTCTGGATATCTTGAGCAACAAGTACACAAAATGCTGGAGGAACTCAGCAAATCCGACAGCGTCAATGGAGGTAAATTACCAGTCAATGTTTCAGGCTGTGACCCTTTATCAGGATTGGAAAGGGAGGAGCAGAATGCAGAATAAGAAAATGGTCTAGGAAGGTGTACACACAGACTGCGTGCCTGCTTCTCAAAGCAGTCACCCAGTCTGTGTGCATTGGATTTATATACTGCATGATTCTATAATCCATAACTCTATCTGTCTTTGCTTTCTCCTTGTCGCAGAGACTACATTTTGATCACCAAGTGCAGCACAGTAGATTGGAAGAAGTGCAAGTGTGTCAATTCTACATCTGATAGGACCGCTTGGATCATGCATGGTGGGGCAAAAGAGGTGAAAGGACAGACGTTGCCTGGGGAAGTGCCATGAGAAGGGGAGTCACGGATGGAGATGGATGAATGGTCCAGAATGTCCAGATGAAAGTGGAGGGGAGAATGTCAAGTCTCATTGAAGATGCTGTAACTTCAAGAGATGAATTGAGAATTGAAAGTGAACACAAGGGAAACTCTCTCCTTTTGCTGTAAAAGAGGAGAGAAGGTGAGGGCGAGGCATGGGAAATGGGAGATATGGCCAAAGGCTCTGCTGAGCAAGGCAGAGAGGAAACCATGGGGGAAGGAAGAAATCTCCAAGACATCTCAGTGAAAGTTTTATTCTTGGAGCAGAGACACAGAGATAGAAGAATGGGGAAAATGGAACAGGATCCATAGAAAAGGAGGCAGAATAGGTGGAAATATAGACAAAGCTGTGGGAGCCCATGTGCTTGCAATGGAAGCTTATCACTAACTAGTATCCTGAACTGGAAGCTGAGAATCCAGAAAGAGGAAGGAAGAATCAGAATGAAGATTGAAAGGAGTGTCTTCGATCGGAAATATTAACTGTTTCTCTTGCTACAGATACTGGCTAACCTGCTCAGCTTTTCTCGCATCTTCAATCTTTTTATTGACTTATTTGCAACTTTACAAGTGGTCTCAGCCAGATATTACCCTTTTCAATGGAATTTAATCAGTGTAGTTGTCTTCACCATGTCACCATGATTACATTTTTCACAAACAATACACTTCCTGTACCTTGTGCCTCCTGGTATTTTCATCAACGCTGGCTGTCATTACTTAATGTGATATCTAGCTGTCAATTTACATTTTGGTTACTTACAACATCGACATTTATGTCAGGTTCCTATTAGTTCACAGATTAGTTGGAAAGAGTAGCTGGGATAGTGGTGCATGCATCGCAATACCACCCTTTGTATTCCACCCCTTCTCTTTGCCCCCTCCCTTCTTAGTATCTATCTGAACTCCTGCACTATGTACCACCACACCAAAGCCAACTTTGACCCAACTTTAGTATCCTCCACCAGCGGCCAGGGATTCACTATTTGGAGCTTAGGATAGTACAGGGAGTGGAACAAAACAGATGGAGAGACACAGTCTGTGTGTGTGTGAGTGAGGGAGAAAGATGATAAACAAGAGAGAGACAGAAAATCAAAGTAGGGTATGCAAATACAAATCACGTAGAAAAACACTAATGGATTTCTCCTATTTATTATAAACCAAACTTGGCAGGAAGTAGATTGGAAATCTTTTGAAATTCTCTGGTTTTCAACAGATCTTTACTCACACTATATAATTTTAATGCAAATTGTTGCTCATTGCAAAATGGGAATGCCTTGCAGTTCTAAATGTTTAATATCACAATGTTATCCAACTTAAGTTTCGTAAATCTAAATAATCAATGGGTTTCTTCTGGCAAATGTAGAATTTTTAGAACTTATTTAAATCTTAAATCCATACCACAATGTGAGGGAGTAAAAATGTACTAGAAAAAGAGATATAGGAGGACAGGGCAGATGAAAGCATGTCCGAAGGTCTGGTGCATGAGGAATGGTTTTAGGTACATAGATCGCTGGAATTGCTTCTGTGATAGATGGCATCTTTACAAGAAGGGTAGATCCTTGCAGGGAAGTTTGTTCATACTACTTGGGAGGATCCGGCAGGGAATGGACAGCACACTAGTGCAGCAAGGTGGAAGGTGAATCAGAATATCACCAGGACGTGTCATGAAATTTGTGCAAAAAGTAGTGCAAAAACAGAAATTTGAAAAAAAGTGGTGAGTTAGTGTTCATGAGATCAATGTCCATTTGGAAATCAGAGAGCAGAGGGGAAGAAGCTGATACTGAATCGCTGAGTGTCTGCCATCAGGCTTCTGTACCTTTTTTCTGATGGTAACAATAGGAAGAAGGCATGACCTGGGTGATGGGGGTCCTTAATGATGGGCACCGCCTTTCTGAGGCACCGCTCCTTGAAGATGTCTTGGATACTACAGAACCTCGTACCCATTGTGGAGTTGCAGCTTACTTCAGTCCTCTGTGGATTGGTTCGTGTTATCTCATCTTACCCTTTTTGAAGTCTACAATCAGCTCTTTGCTCTTACTAATGTTGAGTGCAAGGTTGTTGCTATGACACCATTCAATTAGCTGGTATCTCTCACTCCTGAACGCCCTCACGTTACCACCTGCAATTCTGCCAACAATAGTTGTACCATCAGCAAACTTATAAGTGGCATTTGAGCTACACCTAGCCACACAGTCATGGGTGTAGAGGGAGGAGAGTTTAGGGTGGGCTAAACCCTGAGGTACACCATTGTTGATTATCAGCAAGGTGGGATGTTATTTCCAATCTGCACAGATTGTGGTCTTCTGGTTAGATGTACGTAGGAGATAAACCAAGCAAATCCAGTGGGCAGAGCAGACAGAGGCAGGGTAGGGAGCATGGGAGCGCTGGCAAATAAACTTAGAGCATTACAATTGTGGAAAAGTGAATGAGCGATGAGCACATTGTTTAGCTTACAGTATAGGCCTCAGGGCAGAAATTAGAGAAATGGATATGTAAACAAGTCGCAGAAAGAACGATGTAGGATTATAGTGGGGGCATGTTAACTTTCTAAATATTGGATTATCATAGTGCAAGTATCTTAAATGAGGTGGAATTTGTTAAATACTTCCAAGAGTGTTCTTTGAGTCAATGTATATTTTCATAGAAGAGATGTACAGTATTTCATATATCTTAAGAAACAAAATTGGATTGGTGGTATTGTTGGTGGGGGGCCATTTTTGGAACAGTGGCCATCATTTTATACATTTTTAAGATAATTGTATAAAGCTACAGTTTGTTCCTCAAGTTTAGGCTTAAATTGAAGAGTGCTGATTCCAATTGCATAAGAGAGAATCTGGCAGAAGTAGATTGGGAGAAGATGCCTGCAGTTTAACCAATAAGCTTTGAAAAGAGAGACAGTAAAATTTCAGGGCCAGCAAATTCTATTAAGCATGAAAGGCAAAGATGGCGAGTTTATTGAATCCTGGATGACAAAGGATATTAAAGATTTTATCAGGAAGCATATGCAGGTATGAGCAACTGGAAATAAGGAAGTCTTTTGAAGAATATAATTCATGTAAGAAAGAACTTAAGAAAGAAATTGGGAGGGCCAAAAAGAGTGATGAAATATCTTTGCCAGAAGATTGGAGGACAGTTAATGTTGTTCTCTTATTTTAAAAAAGGCAGCAGGAATAAAACAGAAATCCAACAGCTAGTGAGCTCAGTAGTAGGGTATATACTGGAGGAAATCATAAGGGATAGGATTTATGTATATTTAAAATGACAGAGGCTGATCAGGGATCGTCAGTATAGCACTGTGTGTGGGGAGAGCTTGTTTCATTGATTTGATTGAACTTTTTGAGGAAGGTCGAAAGAGGCAGGGTGGAGCACATAACCCAGTGGTCCCCAACTTCCGGGCCGCGAAGAATGCAGCGATGCAGCGGTAGACGGAACGCACCCAGCACATCTTTAAGAAAAAAGCCAAAATAAACAAGCTAATTAATTAGGTGCCGCCCAGCACGTAAACGTCGGCCCAGATCAGAGGCGACGCAATCGGCAATCGCCTCTGATCTGTGCCGACATTTACGTGCTGGGTGGCACCTATTTAATTAGCTTGTTTATTTCGGGTTTTTTCTTAAAGATGTGCTGGGTGCGTTCCGTCTACCGCTGCACCGCTGCATTCTTCGCGGGCCGGTATCGGTCCGCGGCCCGGAGGCTGGGGACCACTGACATAACATATATGGATTGTAGTAAGCATTTGACAAATTCATACATGATAGGCTGGTTTAGAAGTTTAACGCAGACAGGGCCAAGGCAAGTTGATTCAAAACTAAAAGGTAGGTGGTAGTGGTAGAAAGGTGATTTTTGAGTGCAGTACCAAAGTGAATGATGCTGGGACTACTTTTGTCTGTCATATATATTAATGACTGGGATGAGAATAGAGGTGGCAAGATTAGCACGTTTGGATAATAGATGGTGGACATTCCTTCCTGCCTCCAGCTATAATTAGCATATGCAATGGTCCCAGGTTATTAGGCTTCTGGGACCTTTTCCACATGGCAATTTATGGCACTGTACAAGTTGATACGTTGATAATAAATGTACTTTTAATCTCTGAATCTTTCAATCTCATGTGTCCTGAAATGCTGGATATAAAGGGAATCAATGAATATGCCATTAATGCAGGAAAATGGCGCCATGGTAGTAGATCAGCCATATCAATCACTACCTATTCTGGTTCCTCTTTCTAATGTCTCTATGCTTGATAATGAAACAGAACTTTAAGAGAATTTTAACTTGAGTCATTCATGACTCAAGAACAAATAAAGGTATTTGCTCAAATGATCTCTAGTGCTTCAACTCAACCAATTTAATATCCAATTACATCTTAGTTTTCCCTGAAATCTATGATTATTCTACCTCTCACCTTCCAAAAGTAGTCTTTCATTTGTAAGGAAAGTCCCCTTAACGACAATTTGTTGTTTATTTTCAACTATTTTAAATTTAGTTGCTCTGCTGGTCAACAAACATTATTCTCCACTTACCTTATCAGCACTGCAGTATCAGTACTATTTCACTAATTGGTTCCCTTCAGCATCTCAACTTGCAGCTCATCATCAGTACCTCTGAAATCTATCTTGATGCTTGTATTCTCTGCTTTTTCAACTTACAAAGCCTCAATAGATTTCAAAACTATTCCACAACTATTCCACAAGTTCCACAAATTCACCACTCTCTGGCTAAAGAAATTTCTCCACATCCACATCTCTGTTTTAAATAGAGGCCCCTCTATCCTGAGTCTGTGTCCTATTGTCCCAGACTCTCCCACCACGGGAAACATCCTCTCCACATTTACTTCCTCTCGGCCTTTCAACATTCAAAAGCTTTCAACGGCCCTTCATCCTTCTAAGTTCCAGCGAGTACAGACCCAGAGCCATCAAACGTTCCTCTTATGATAACCCTTTCATTGCTGGAATCATCCTTATGAACCTCCTCTGAACCTTCTCCAATGCCAGTACATCTTTTCTTAAAAGAGGAGCCCAAAGCCGTTCACAATACTCAAGGTGAGGCCTCTCCAGTGCCTGAAAAAGACTTAGCATCACATCCCTGCCTTTGTATTCTAGACCTCTTGAAATGAATGCTAATCTTGCACTTGTGATCCTCACCACTGACTCTACCTGCAAGTTAACCTTTAGGGTGTTCTGCCAAGTCCCTTTGCACCTCAGATTTTTGGATTTTCTCCCCATTTAAAAAATAGTCTGCACATTTATTTCTTCTTCCAAAGTGCATGACCATGCATTTTCCAACATGGTATTTCATTTGCCACTCTCTTGCCCATTCTCCTAATCTGTTTAAGTCCTTCTGCAGCCTAATTGTTTCCTTAATACTACCTGCCCCTCCACCAATCTTTGTATCATCTGCAACCTTGGCAACAAAGCCATCTATATCTTTGTCTAAATCATTGATATACAGTATAAAAAGAAGTGGTCCCAACATTGACCCCTGCAGAACACCACTAGTCACTGACAGCCAACCTGAAAAAGTATCCTTTTATTCCTACTCGCTGTCTCCTACAAAATAGCCAGTGCTCTAACCATGCCAGTAACTTTCCTGTAACACCATGGGCTCTTAGCTCGGTAAGCAGCCTCTTGAGTGGCACCTTGTCAAAGGCCTTCTGAAAGTCCAAATATAGAACATCCACTGCATCCCCTTTATCTATCCTACATGTAATCTCCTCAAAGAACTCCAGCAGGTTTGTCAGGCAAGATTTTCCCTGAAGGAAACCATATTGACTTTGTCTTATCTTGTCCTTTGTCTCCAGTTACTCCATAACTTCATCCTTAACAATTGACTCCAACATAGAAACATAGAAAACATACAGCACAATACAGGCATTCGGCCCACAAAGCTGTGCTGAACACATCCCTATCTTTACCCATAGCCTTTTATTTTTCTAAGCTCCATGTAGCCGTCCAGGAGTCTCTTAAAAGCCCCGATCGTTTCCGCCTCCACCACCGCTACCAGCAGCCCATTCCACGCACTCACCACTCTCTGTGTAAAAAACTTACCCCTGACATCTCCTCTGTACATCTTCCCAACCACTGAGGTCAGACTAACTGGTCTATAATTTCTTTTCTGCTGCCTTCCTCTTTTCTTAAAGAGTGGTGTGACATTACACTCAGTTGCCACTTTTTTAGCTATCTCCTGTACATGTATGTTCATGGTCTTCTGCTGCTGTAGCCCATCCTCTTCAAGGTTCGATGTATTGTGCATTCAGATATGCTCCTCTGCCCACCATTATTGGAACACACGGTGATTTTGGTTATTGTCGCCTTCCTGTCAGGTTGAACCAATCTGGCCATTCACCCCTGACCTTTCTTATTAACATGGCATTTTTGCCCACAGAATTACCACTGACTGGATGTTTTCTTGCTTTTCACACCATCTTGTTATGTGTGAAAATTCCTGGAAATTCCCAGATGTTCAAACCACCCCATCTGGCACCAGTAATCAAAGACAGTCAAAGACACTTAGATCACATTTCTCAAACAAGAGAAAATCTGGAGATACTGGAAATCCAAGCAATGCACACAAATGCTGAAGGAACTCAGCAGCCCGGTGTACACCTGGATACTTCTTATGTGCTCTCAGCAAACCAGTTTCAACCATTCTCTAAGGGAGTGCATTGCAGGTACTTACCTCTCTCTGGGCAAAGAAATTTCCTCTTATAGTCCATGTGACTCTCTTCTAATTAACCCTAAGCCTATGTTCTCTAATTTTACCTACCTCTGATAGGAACAAAAGTTTTCTGCAGTCCAGCCTAACTATACCCCTCACAATTTTATATACCTTCATTGTCCACTCTTAACCTTTTCTGCTACAGGGTGAAAACACTGAACTTCTCCCTATCTCTGTTCTCAAAGCCATGACTAATGAGAACAGCATCCAGTATCCCCAGCTTTGTGTTCTTAGTCTAATGATGACTCACAACTGCACTGCTGGATTCAACTCAAACCACAATACCAGGTTCACTGATGATACTAGCGTTTGGGCTCATTAGCAACAATGTTGAGTCAGCATATAGAGAGTAGATAGAGAGGCTTGTGAAATCGTGCGAGAACAACAGCCTGAGTCTCAACATGGACAAGACAAAGCAGATGACTGTGGACTTCAGGGAGGCACAGGTCGACCACTTTCCATTGCACATCAATGGCTTTGTCATGGAAAGAGTGAAGAGCACAAAGTATACACAGAATCTAACCTGGACCCACAACACTTTCTCACTAGTGAAGAAGAAACAGCACCATCCACACTTTCTGAGGAGACTGACTTGTGCAAGGCTCCCCATCCCCATTCTAACAATGAGCACCATCATGTCTGGCTGCATCACTGTGTGGTACGAAAGCCGTAAGGCAGCGGACCACAAGACCTTACAGATGACAGTATAATCTTCTGAGAGGGTCATAGGGGTCCCCTGCCCCACTATTTGTGGCACTTACTGGGAACATTACAGACAAAGGGCCCAAAGCATTGTTGAGGATCCCTACCAGCCATCCCACAATCTTTCTGGTCCTTAATACTCTTTAAGACACTACCATTCATGACATATGTCCTATCCCTATTAGTGTTCCAAAAGTGCAACACCTCACATTTGCCTGGATTAAAGTATACCTGCCTTCTTGCAGCCCATTTCACCCAAATGTTAGAGTCACAGCTCTGTAGTTACCCAGATTTTCCTTTCAGCCTTTCTTAAACAGGGGAACCACATTTGTTATCCTTCAGTCATCTGTTGTCTCGCATGTGTTCGACAAATCTCACTCAGCTTGCCATCAAACTCTCCCCTCGCCTCCTGCAGTAACCTGGGATAAATCCCATCTGATCCTGGGGACTTATCCACCTTTAAGCCTGCTAAGGCATTAAGCTCCTCCTCTCTATTTATGGAGACTTGTACTAAACTTTCACCTACTCCTTCACTGAATTCTCCAGCGAAAAGTCTGGTTCCTTTGTGAATACTGATGAGAAGTATCTGTTTACGATCTCAGTTATATCTTGTAGCTCCACACAAAGATTACCCCTCTGAGCCCTATTTTTCCTTGGATTATTCTTTATATCCTTAATAATTTATAGAACACCTTCAGATTTAACTTAATCTGGAATGTGTGGTGACGCTTGCAAGCTGCCGTCAGCATATCCCTAAATTGCTTGTGCTGGTTCTTAATGCAAACAATGCATTTCACTGCACGTTTCAATGTGCAGGTGATAAATAAAATGAATCTGAATCCAAATCTGAATTTGTTGGTATTTTGCTTTGTACTGCCTTGATACACTGTTTTAATGAAATAACCTGTAAGGTTACCATACAAAACAAAGATTTTTTCAATACCTCAGTACATGTGGCCATAATAATAAACTGGCTTGGCAATAAACCAATCAATTTACATAACAGCCCACAGTTTCCAGTCCTACACCATCATATTTTGCATCTTCCAGTGCAAGTCCAACACTTCTGCCCTGCCACCCGGACAGCTACTTACCACTGCATTGTGCCAATAGATTTCTCACTGGTGTCCAACAGAACAAGGCAAGCACTGCAGGCAACTCAGCTCTCAGCAGAGTGAAGCTTGCCTACTGAGCTTATTGCAAGCACAACATTCCCATTAAAATAAATGGGAGACTTTGGCTGCCTTGAGAAAGTGGAGTGTTTTTTTTTAAATTTATTAATTAATTAAGCTAGCTTCAATGTTAATAATTTCTTCTTAGCATGTGAATGTCCTTTAAAAGTGTATCTGTGGGGGGAATTTTTATTTACTCAAAGGTAGATTGATACCAAAGGAAGTGGTGAAATCAGAAACGATTACTATGTTTAAGAAGCATTTAGACAGGCAATTAGGCATGGCATAAAATGACATAGTTCTCAGGTGGGAAACTGGGATTAGTATAAATACATAAAAAGGTCAGCATGGATATGGTGGGCTGAAGAGCCCATTTCAGAGTAGTACAATTCTGTGATTCTATGACTCCAAATCAGGAAATATCCTGCTAAATCTCTGCATCCTATACAGTGTAATCCTGTCTTCCTACAGCGTGAGGCATACAATACCCTGGCTGCATCCTCACCAATGTTTTAGGAAGTTTACACCATAATCTCCCTGCCCTTATATTCAGTGACCCAGCTAATGAAGCACCTATGTGTAGATATTGGCACACCTTATCTAGACATGCTGATACCCTCAGAATTTTGCTGTTTCTAAAATTCCCTGAGGCCTTATAATTTATTGCTCAAGCCATATTCTTTCTAGTCTTCACAAACTATATCATCTCACACTTATCCAGATTAAATTCCATCTGCCATTGCCCTACTCATCTTACCAACTCACCAATATCTCTCATCTTCTATCTCCTGCTCTCTGTAGGGAGGCCTATAATCTAAAGATTTGTTACTCTCCACACATATGATCACATTTGAAGAGTCAAATATCCTCATTCTTTCCAGTATAATAAACACCACATTTAATATTATATTTTACATCTCCTCAAACCCTTCCAACACTGGAAGATTCTATATCCTTGAATGTCCAGTTACCAACCCTGTTGTTCTTTTAGTCTTGTCTTAGTGATTACAATATTGTATACCATGTGTTGTATGAGTATCTGCCTTACTTATCAGACACCTTGCATTAAAGTAAATACAATTTAGCCTCATATTCCTCCATATTTTAACAGGTCTCAAGCATAATCAAATGAGTGTTTGTGAATTTCAGAGACTTCACTCAGCCACTCCAAATTAATCCAGCTGTTTCCCTTCAAATACCAGCAATATTGCGTCAAAGGTTTAGCTTCCTCTCTAACCATTCCTTCAACGCATTTCAATTGATAGAAGGTTTATTATTTTGTTTGAAACAGCTGATATTTTGTCACTGAATATTGTCACCAGCACACCTTTGGCCAACTTATATTTAAACTTATTTTATTTTTTCTTATATTCTTTCATGTATTCAGAAAAAGAATCTCAGGGTTGTATGTGATGACATATGTGTACTCTGATAATAAATTTTACTTTGAACATGTTTTTTCCTCAGGTTTTCTTGTAAGTTTATTTCAATGTTATTCTTAGTAATACCCATTTTTATTTCTTTGGTCATGATCCACGTTGCAAAATTGCACATTAATATTTTAAAGTATTTTTCCCTCAGTTGATCTTACACTCCATGATGCGCTCTACTTTCACATATCAAACTTTTCTCTCTTTATCCACATGACTAGGCCTGGTTCTTGCTGACTAGTAGGCAAAAAGATCTCACATGAATAATATTAGGATCACACATCAGCAGATGCATTGATTTATAATGTGTGGATGCCTTCCAGATTATTTGCAAGAAATCAGTTTACCGAACAGTGTTATGTATCTGGGGTGAAATTGCTGCCTGCTCCGGTTGGAGATAGGATGGCATGTAAATATCCTGATCAGGCAGACTCCAATCTGCACATTGCCCACGGGAATTTATGCATGCAGACAAAGAAAGATAAAGCTTCAAGTCAGTGCTTTATAGGTCTACAATAGATTTCCTCTCAGGTTCAGTAACACTAATCGCACCCAATGATGAACTGCCTACAATCTGGAAAATGCCTTACAACCTAATATCTAGTTAAAGGATAACATACCCCTGGGGCCAATCTAATAAGTGCGCTCATTTTAAATATTGAACACTTCTTTGAGCATTCTTTCCTTTTCAAAATGGACAGAAAAGTGCTCTAGTAAGATGAATCCAATTCTAAGCTGAAGAACTAGCAAAGTTTACATGAAACTTATGTGTGAGTAAATGCAATATTTTGCAGGGTACATGTCACTAATCATATCAGGAAATATAAAATAGATGATTGCAATCATCTGATAAGATCAAATTGACATACAGAGTCCTGCACAGTTTAGTTACCTGCTCTTCATATTATCGGTGATTGCTTGATTCTACTGCTCACTAACATGGAAGCTAAATCCCTTCAATTTACCCTGATTGTTCCAGACCCAGTCACCCAAAGAATAAGGCCATTCAGATCACTGAGTCCAAAACATGGACGTCTATAGCTCCTTCTGCAACTGGATCCCTGACTTCTTCATCGGGAGACTGTAGTCAGCGCATCTCCAACTTGCTGACAGTCAACACTGGTGAAACTCAGGATGCGTGTTCCACCCACTGCTTTACTCTCTCTGCACCCATGACTGTGTGACTAGGCACAGCTCAAATAGCATTATAAATCTGCCAATCACACAACTATTGTTGGTGAGGAGGGGGCATAGAAGAGTGAGATAGTCCATCTGGTTGAGTGGTATCACAACAGCAACATTGTGCTCATCATCAGTAAGACCAAGGAATTGATTGTGGATTTCAGGAAGTGGAATACACACCAGTCCTCATCAAGGAATCAGCAAGGGAAAAGGTGAGCAGTTTCAAGCTCCTAAGTGTCAACATCTCTGAAGATCTATCCTGGGCCCAATTATATTGATACAATTATAAAGAAGGTATGACAGCAGTTGTAATTAATTCTGGAATTTTAGGAGACTTGTTATGATACCAAAGACATTGGTAAATTTCTACAGAAGTACTGTGGAGAGTATTGTAACTTGTTACGTCACCATCAGGTATGGAAGGGCCACTGCACAGGATTGGAAAAACTGCAGAAAGTTGTGAACTCAGCCAGCTCCATCATAGGCACTAGCCTCCCTAACAAAGAAAACATCTTCAAAATGGTAATACCTCTAAAAGGCTGCATCCATCATTAAGGAAGCTCATCACCCAGAACATGCTCTCTTCCACTACAATCAAAGAGGAGGTGCAGAAGCCTGAAGACACACATTCAATGTTTCAGGAGCTGATTCTCCTCCTCCACCATCAGAATTTTGAATCTACAATGAACCCATGTACGCTACCTGAATATATTTTTCTTTCTTTGCTCTCTTTTTTTGCACAACTTATTTATATTATTTTTAAAATATATTTCTTATTATAATTTATAGTTTTTTTAAAATTATCATGTATTGCAATAAAGTGCTGCTGCAAATCAACAAATTTTGCTCCATCTGTCTGTGATATTAAACCTGATTCTGACTCTTATTGCCCAATCTGTAGCTCTATGAATTATTTTCCTTTAAAAGTAATCCAACACCCTTTTGAAAGCCCTCATTTGATTCTGATACATTGACTCCAGGTCTCAGAATCAGAATCAGATTTAAGAACACTGGCATATATTGTGAATTTTTTTGTTTTGTGAAACCAATACAGTACAATGGATAATTAATAAGTAACTGTAAATTACAAGAAGAAATATTCATATATTAAAATGTTTTAATTAAATAAGTAGTGCAAGAGGCTTTTCAACAAACCAACAGTGTGCAGAGCTGTAGTGGAGGCTATTTGGAACACTTCTGGCCACTTTGTAGCCGCATCTATTACTACCAAGACATTTGTGCCCATGAATGGTGTGGCAAAATCCACATGAATCCTCTGCCAGGGCAATGCAGGCTATTCCCGGGGATGGAGGAATGCTGTTCTTGGCATCTTCTGGATGCATTGGCATCCCAATCAGCGCATGGTGAGCTCCTCGATCTGTAGATCTAGCTAAGGCCACCAGATAAAGCTTTGAGCTGATGTTTCATTTTGTCTACGCCTAGATAACTGGCGTGTAGCTCCTCCAACACTTTAGTTCTCAGCTTGGATGGTACAATAACTCTCAATCCCCACATAAAACAACCCCGTCAAGGGCAAGTTCATCCTGACGCTGATACAAATGGGGGAACTAGAATTTCTGCTACACATGTAGACCTGAAGCAGTATGGGGTCTTTTCTGGTTTCCTTTTGAATTATCTCTGCTGTAATAGGGAGACTTCAGATTTGCATTAGAGAGAATACATCCTCTATTATACATATTTCAGGTGTTTCCTCTTCCAAGGGTAAACGGGACAATTCATTAGCCTTTCCATGATTAGTTGTCCTCTTGAATTTGTTCTTGTAATTGTGTCCTCCAAGAAACAAAGCCCATCTCTGCACTTGTGCTGCTGTTGTTCGTGGAACACCCTTCTGTGGATTGAAAATGGACACAAGTGGTTGATGATCAACAATGAGGGAAAACTCTGTCCCATACAAGCACTGGTTGAAATGTCTTACACCCCAAACCAGACTTAAGGCCTCTCTGTCAATCTGTATGTATTTTTTCTCTGCATCTGTAAGAGAACATGATGCAAAGGCTATGGGGCATTCACTTACATATATCACTCATAACCTGTGACATGACTGCACCTTATACCAAAAGGTGAGGCTTCTCAGGCTGATGTGGATCATAATGTGTGAGTACGGTGTCTGATGTCACCAATTCCTTTGACTTAAAGGAAGTCACCTCTCACTACTTTGTTCATTGCCATTTCTTCCTAATCTGTAGTAATGAGTTCAGGGCTGGAGCACAGTAGACAGGTTTGGCAGGAGCCTGTTATAGTATTTGACAAATCCTAAAAAGGACTGAGATTATGACACATCCTTTGGCCTTAAGGCATCCACCACTGCGTGTATTTTCTCAGCACAATTGGGTAATTCTTGTGCATCAATGGTGTGACCACAGTAAGTGATGCTTGGTTGAAAGAATTCATACTTGTTGCATCATGCGCTAAGCCCATAATCTTCTAATCTTTTTAAGACTGTCTTCAGATTTTAGAAATATTCCTTGCCATCCTTAGCAGTAACAATGATATCATCCAGGTAACACTGAGTACCTGGGCAGCCTTGCAGAACCTGGTCCATAGCTTTCTGCCAGAGTGCAGGTGCAGATACTAGTCCAAAAATAAACCTATTATAGCGATAAAGCTCTTTGTGAGTGTTTATGGTGAGAAGCAGTTCAAATGCTTCTTTCATCTCCATCTGTAGGTAGGACTCAGTCCACTTCTCTGAAGTGTTTCCCTTTAGAAAGTTCTGCAAAGAAATTCTCTATCCTGGGAGAGGGTGTTGATCTACTTTCAGTTCTGGGATGATGGCAACCTTAAAATCGCCACAGATCAGACAGACCCATTCTTCTTGGCTACTGGGACCAGTGGCAATGTCCACAGTCTCTATTCCACCTTGGAAAGAATTTCTTCTGCCTTCATGCAATCTAGCCCACTAGCTACTTGATCACAGATGGTGTGAGAAACCAGAGGGCCTTTGTAAAACTTGGGTGTGGCATTTTCACTTGATACTATTTTACCCTTGATATGTTTGAGTTTTCCAATGCCATCCCTGAACAATATTGTGCCATCATCCAGTATCTTTCTTAATTCACTTTCATTTGACTCTATTGCAGAGGGTATGACATGCAAATGGTGGATGGATCTCCAATGAAGTCATAGTTGTCTCGGTCAAATACAGCCCCACAATGCTAGCCCCCCTGTTTTTACCATGTACACACCCAGTGTATGTAGCTTATTGGTTGTTATATTTCACTTAACAAATTTCATTCCCACAGGAGTTATCTTTTCTCCAATATAAGTTCTTATTTGGATATCTGCAGACTTCAGTTCAGTACCTTTGAAATGTAGTTCAAATATATTTTTGGAATGGCTGGAACAACTGAGCCAGTGTCCAATTTCATTTTAATTAATTTGCCATTCACTTCTGGTGTAAGCTATACTGCTTGTTTATTGTTAGTTTTCACATAGTAAATCTCAAGACTATCAGTCCTGCGTCACTCTCGTCATTATCAGACTTTTTAATCATTAGCATGCAGATTAGTGCTCTTTTTGAAACTACATTTGAGTTTTTATCCTTTTCTCTTCCCTATGCTGTCCACTTAGTTTTGTCTGCCCAATATTCTCTTTGTATATGTCCAGCCTTGTTGCATTTTCTGCAGGTTTTGACTTTAAACCTGCAGTGGTCTGGTGTATGTGAGCCCCTGCAGCAATGGCAACAGAATTTGTTCAGCCAGGAAGGTTTCTGTTTAGACTTTGTAATTTTGTTCATGCCCATTTTCATTTATGACTGCAATTCAATTTTGTCTCCAGCTGCAGTTTCCATTGATACAGCGATTTCAACTGCTCTTTTCAATGTGAGTTATGCTTCAGTTAGGAGCTGTTTTTAAATGCAATCTTGTAAGATTCTGAAAACCAAATGATCTCTCAATGCATCATTAAGTCCATCACTGGTCTGACAATGCTCAGACAATCTCTTCAATTCAGCATGTAAGTTGAAATGGACTCCCCTTCTTTTGGATCATGCTTATGAAATCTAAAGCGTACTGCAATCAACAATGGTTTTTTCAGTTTGAAATGTTCCTCCATGACATTCACAATGTCAGCAAAGCACATTTGGCTGTTTTGGTTGGGACAGTTGAACTTCAAGGTATACTGTCTGCTTTTCCACTTATTACACTCAGCAAGCCTGGCACTTGCTTTGCAGTGCCTATGTAATTTGCTTCAAAATGCTGCTCAACTAATTTAGAGACAATATCCAGTTATCTGTTGTGCAATCGATCATGCCTATCTTTCTGATTTAGCCAGCCATTTCTACATTTTTTAAAATGTAGTATTATTATCACTTAGTACTCACTGTTTATGAACTCATGAGTTTTGTCAATTTTTTGCCTTTTTTTAACTCGACCATCTCTCTCTAACAGGTAGGTAATCGCTTCAGGTTCATTTCAAAACTTACTCATCACCAGTGTTATGTTTTGTAACTCCAAAACATAAAATTAATTGAAAGAAAAACACAGAGCTGGGGATAACTTGACTACTTCTTTCTTATGACGTGGTAATGTTATGACATACAGTATGCTATTCACATACTTTTACATGTAACCCATAATACATTATGTGAACAAACAAAGAATGCTTAATCAAACAATATATTTACAATATTACTCAAATATTACTTAAATATTAAATACACAATAACAATCTTTCCATTTACTCTGCCTAACTGTACACCTCTAACATATCTCCACTATATTTTCCCTGTTCCAAAGAAAATAAGCCAAGCTTTTCCATTCTAATCTTGCAGTTTACAGCTCACATCTTGTTTAAGTAAATCTTTTCTGCACTCTCTCTAGATCTTCACAAGTTGTACCTTTTCTCTTTACCATATTGAAAGCCTGTTGCAAAGGGAATTCAACTTCTTGAGGTGAACCAACTACTGGATTTTCATCAGACTGATGTGTCAAGACTATCCTCTCTGAAACACCTATTCATTGATTAGCATGGAGTTGACCAGGCTGAATTACTTTTCAATTCAATTCTTCTTGAAATTCGCAAACACGAGGAAATCTGCAGATGCTGGAATTTCAAGCAACACACATAAAAGTTGCTGGTGAACGCAGTAGGCCAGGCAGCAGCTATTGGAAGAGGCACAGTCGATGTTTCAGGGCGAGACCCTTCCTCAGGACTAACTGAAAGAACAGCTAGTAAGAGATTCTAAAGGGGTTTGAAATCTCTTACTAGCTCTTCTTTCAGTTAGTCCTGACGAAGGGTCTCGGCCCGAAACGTCGACTGTACCTCTTCCTAGAGATGCTGCCTGGACTGCTGCGTTCACCAGCAACTTTTATGTGTGCTTCTTGAAATACAGTCGGTCCAGCTCTATTTTCATCAGCATTATCAAAGCTGCATTTTGAAACTACTCCTATCCTAGTAGATGCAAAGCCACATCATTCAAATTGGCAACAAACAATAGCACTCTGTTCAACATAGAAGGACAAGAGAATTAAGATATTAACAAAACAGATGCTATAGTTTGAGTGCCACTATCTCATTTTGGTATGACTTTAAAGATAGAGTAATGAAATTTCAGTGTTTGCGCACTTATTGAAAAAGGTGTCCTTTATCAATATAAAATATCCTGCTGGGTTTAGCCTAAGCTTGCCACAAGCTGGACCACAAGGTTAATTCTGCCAGTGGCAATTGTGCATCTCAATCCACTATTCTGACTTTACTCTCATCCTTCAAATGTGATTGTTTTTACCGGAACAAAAAAAATGTTGCTGCTAGCGTTAACTGATTGGAACAATTTAGCTTTCATTAGCAAAAGCATTTAGAATCAAAGCAAGATTGAAAGCCAGGCAGAGCACAGCTGACCAAACTAAAATAATATGCAGCAGTTGCATCCCATGCTAGCTTGCTTCAAATTTATGATTCTGGCACATCCATAACCCGCTCCCTCACAGAAAAACAAAACCACAAGAGTAGGTGAAGAAAATTTAGCCTATCAAGCCATCTCCATTCAATGATACCATGGATAATCAGTGATCCTTATTCCATTTACCACCTTTCCTCTTCCTACCTTATTGCGCAGAATCAGAATCAGAATTAGGTTTATTATTACTGACCTACATTGTGATATTTGTTGTTTTGTGGCAGCAGTACAGCATAAGAAATAAAAAAAAATTACTGTAAGTTACAATTTTAAAATATATATAAATAAATAGCAGCAAAGTGGAATAGCTCATGGGCTGTTCAGAAATTTCTTGGCAAAGGGGAAAAAGCTGTTCCTAAACATCGAGTGTGGGGTTTTAGGCTCCTGTACCTCCTCTCTGATGGTAATACTGAGAAAATTGCATGTCCTTGATGGTGATGGTCCTGAATGATGGGTGCCACTTTCCTGAGATCACAGGTTTTTGGAAGTGTCCTCGATGATGGGAAGGTTTGTGCCACAATGGAGCTGGTTAAGTCCAGAACCCTCTGCAGCCCCCTTCTTGGTTAATAAGAATTTATCAATCACAGATTTAAAGTTAACAATTAACTTGTATCAATTGCAGTTTGCACAAGAGATTCTCACATCTTTACCATCCTGTGCATTATGGAATGTTTCTCACATTCACTTCTGAAAGTTTTGGCTTTAAACAACACCTACACTCTTTAGACAGAACAAAATAATCAGCTTTTCCCAACAAGCTGAAAACTTCCAACAAATCACACTTCAACCTTCTAAAATCCTTGGACTATAATTTCCATTTGTGCATCTTCTTCTCACAATTCCTGAGGTTCTGGTATCCTCTCATTAAATCTTTGTTATCCCACAAGGGCAATATATTATCTTTAATGTGTCCAGTCAGAACTGCTGTACACCAGGTGTGTTATAAACTGGACTTTATATAGTTCAAAATAGTTTCTTATAATCCAGCTCTCTGGCTAAAAATGACCAGCATTACATTTAGATTTTTTTTGTACTTGTCTGATATAGTTAATTGATTCAGAGATCTGCTAAGTATTGTTGGATCTCAATTATGCCTGATCTAGAATGTACTTTGTCTATTCACTGAAGATACCAAGTGGATGATCTCACGTACGCTGGTAAAGAAATCCATTTGTTACATTTTTATGAGCTGCTCGGATCCATTAAAAACTGTTATTTTCTGCTTCTGTCTGCACAACTTAAAATGCCACCTGCCTTTGCAGCATTGCAAACTGGAATGTTTCTCTCCATTACCTCAACCAAGTCATCAATAAAAGCAATAAATAATTAAGTTCCCAATACAGGTCTCTGTGGAACACCATTAATCGCATTCTACAAATTAGAATAACTGTCTGTTATCCTGACTCTCTGTCTCCTGTTGCTCAGCAAATTTCCAGGTCAATAATTAGCCCTCTGTTCCATGATCTGCACCTAGTGCAAATAAACTAAGAAGATGCAGAGTCTATACGAAAGAGCACATGTTTCTTATGTAGATAAGCTCCTTCACCTGAATATGAGAGCTTAGAAAACAAGTTTATGAGGTCAAAGAAATGTCGAAGCAAGAACCTTAAATCAGTTAAAGAGACAGAGGTAAGTGGTTTTATTTCTGCTGGGATTATCAAAGAGAAACTGAGAAGTCCAAAAGTGCATAAGAACATAAAATATAGGACCAGAATAAAGTCACTTAGGCCACCAAGTCGGCTCCACTATTTGATCATGGCTGATTTATTTTCCTTCTCAACCCCAGTCTCCTGCCTTCACCCTGTAACCTTAACACACCTAATAATCGGGAACCTTTGTTTCAAATATACCCGATGACTTAGCCTCCACAGCCATCTGTGGCAATGGGGTCCACAGATTCACTACCATCTGGCTAAAGAAGTTCCTTCTCATCTCTGTTCTAAAGTGACATTGTTGATTTCTGAGAGTACGCCTTCTGATTCTAGACTATCCCACTATTTGAAAATCCTCTCCACATCCACTCTATCGAGGGCTTTCAATATTCGATATATGTAGATTCAATGTGTGTGTGTGTGTGTGTGTGTGTGTGTGACTGTATACTACCTTGAGATTCATATTCTGGCAGGCATTTACAGAATTTTATGAGAAAATAAGCAAAGACTAGCAAAAACTGTGCAAATAAAAACAGGAATGAGAACATGGATTGTAAAGTGTCCTTGAAAGTGAGTCTGCAGGTTACAGAGCAAGGGTGATTGAAGTTATCCAAGCCAGTTCAGGAGCCTGGTGATTTCAGATAATAACTGTTCCTGGACCAACTGGTGTGGATTCTAAGGCTCCTGTACCTCCTCCCCAGTTGTAATAATGAGAAGAGGTCACGGGCTGAATGGTGGGGTCCTTGATGAAGGATGCTACCTTCTTTCTTGTGTCAGTAGTCCATGTAAATGTACTCAATGGTGGGGAGGACTTTGCCTGTGATGGACTGGGCTGTATCCACCACCTTCTGTAGCATTTTCCATTACTGGGCATTGGTATTTCCATACTGGGCAGTGATATAACCAGCTAGGATACTCTCCACTGTGCACCTATGGAAATCTGGCAAGATTCTTGGTGATATGCTGATCTATGCAAATGTAATGTGCTTGTCTTATTTTGTGTGACTGTTTGCCGCACACTTTATGAGAAAATCAAATTACAGAGTACTACACTAGGAGCTAGTAGGCCATCAGGAAGGAGGCTGTGAATAGAAAACACGCATTTCTAGAGATAAGTTTGTTTATAAAAATAGAAACATATACAAAATATTTACATGAACAAGACCAATTCAAAATTCCACCATTCTGTCTTAGGTTTCAAATCTCAGATATCAAATGAAAACCAAATACATTTTTAGTTAAAATCAATGAGATTCATTCAAATAACCTTTATTAATCTAATTTCTCTAACTAATTAGTTTGTGTTATTCCCTATTTAGAGGTTTACAGGCTAACATTTGCCCTTTAATTTATCCCTAGTTAGTTAGGAAACTGATTTAATTTCTATTCTTAAGTATTATGGTTAACTTCAGTTTCAGTTCAGGTCAGTACATCTAAAGATTCCCAATATCATAACTTTTAACAAAAGTAAATCTCATTTAGTAACTTAGCAAATTCTAGGCAAAATAACAATTTCTTCCAGAAAATCAAATTGAGATCCTTTGAATAAAAAAGAAACATATACATCCAACCTTATTAAATTCTCTATGTCATGAAACATTCCATTCCCATGCTATTTCTTCGATCTTGGGAGGCTTGCCATCCTGTTTCTTGGTTTGTTAGATGAAATAGTGGGTCATCCACGGAAAGTTGATTCACAAAGCTTATACAAAAAAGAATCTGACCGACTCCCTTGGTATAATCTAACAGAACCCATTTACACAGTAGAGATCTTGGACACTCGTCTCTGTTGATATTGTCTCGTTACAGCTGGTGCTTGTTATAACTGTAGCTTCAATAAATCTTTTATCACTATCATCACCCTAATGTTTTCAAGTAGAGTAGAGTAGATATACTGTACTGTGCTGTACTATTCTATGTTCCATATATTAAAGTTAAAGTCTGTCCCGTGTGGCCCATCAGGCCGGTGCTTATGCCGGTTTCTGTGGCATGAAGCAACTGAGTATGAGACAACCCCCACCCCCAGATAGGATGCCAGTCTATCACGAGGTTAACCCCCAGCATTTGGCAGTACCCATTTTCAGCTGGGTGAACTGGAGCATTGTGTGGTTAAGTGCTTTGCTCAAAGACAAAAAACGCTACCTTGGCCGAGACTCGAACCCACAACCTTCAGATCATGAGCCCAACGCCCTAAACACTTGGCCACATGCCATATATACTCACTACTAATTCCACTTTTAACAGTTTATATCTTTAGTTTTTAATAGTTTACTGTGTTCTCTGTTGCTTGTCCACTTGTTCTCATATAGCTTTTTATTCCCCAAGTTCTCTTTAAAAAAAAAATTCAGTAAACTTCATTTTCATCCCTTCATAGGTGGAGCTTTCTAACATTACATCTTTGGGTTTAATTGACCTGGGTTACATGGACTTCTAAGAAATGATTAGGAACATGTATTGGACTATGTTCAAACTGAAGATTGTTAAAGAGAAAATGGATTGAGTTTGAAAAGTGTATCAAAATGGTACAGAACTGACACAAAGCCACCAGTGTGGAAGAGGAAAGGAGAGGAAAACTCAAGGAAAGTAAAACAGGGAACTGAGGGCAAAGTAGACTAAAGCTAATGACCTGAGTAAAGTATGTAAATAGGGTAAATAAGGAAAACCACCTGCTCAAAGGAGCCCAATAAAATGTAGCTTGTAGAGTATCTGCTAAAGCACATACTGTGTTCGGCACATCTCAATTGGGCAAAGTAATTGGTATTGAATGTGTGATGGCAAGTACAGGTAGTCAGCTAAACCTTTACAGATGCTTAGCATTTGCAAACCTAATTTTACCCATTAACCATTTTAATTACATGTATGTGTACGGGGTCTTTCTTTTTTTTTGTATGTTAAATTTAAAATGGCTTCTTTGTTATGTTATATTGGGGAATGCTTCTTTGTTATGTTAAATGCTGAGAAAGTCTCTAGCTAGACAGTTGTTTGGGTTAATACAGATAGCAGGGTGTTATTAGCCAATAGGTGTTCATGTATCATTTTCTTTAGGATGATAATGCTGTCTCATATGACTGGGGACGGGGTTTTGGCGGGGAGTCAGAAGAGAGACGGGGAAGACAGCGGACGTGCGGAAAGGCTCCAGTCGATCACTTTGGGTGGTCCCGAGCCGTGAGTCGACAGGATTCGGGTGGTCGTCAGGAATCGACTGAGCTCCAACGGTTGTGCACAAAGAACTTGGACTTTGATAAGTCTTGGCGCCTTTTTTTCATGACTTCCTTTTCTGTATTGAATTTATATTAATGTCATAGAATTAGTAATATCTATAACGTGTACTTGGTAAAACGTACTGGGTGTGCTGGCTGATGATTGATGTTTGGGATTGATTCGGGTGGCAACCAACTCTGTGGGAAGCGTAGAGGTAGGTGCTGGGTGGGATTTCCCCTAGACATATACGAGCCAATATAACTGAGCGTTACATATGATACAAAGGAACCCCAATGGATTTGTTCTATCACACAATTTGTCTATGTAGAAAATGAATGAGCAGATTTCCTCTGAATATGTGGTACTTACTAATCTGTGCTTGTCACATAGATTATCACCAGGCTTGAAGAAGAGAAAGGATTTGGGGACGGTGTTACCTTCCATCAAAGTACTCCTTTAAACACAATCTGCTACCAGACAGTAACACAGCTACCTCGCTGCACCTCAGTTTCTCTACTTTCCTTTTAATCTCAATAAAACCCTGATGTAGCAATGTGTCACCTCTCTTTAAGGCTGTGTTTTAGCTATACTGCTCCAATTTAAAATGGAGCTGAGCCACTGAGCTTAGGATAAGTGTAATCTATGTTGCCCAGTCAAGTTGAAGCCCTTGACATACCAATATCAAAGGGACCTCTTTGGAAAACCAAGAGTGAACTTATTGTCTAAAGAAAATTACAACAAGATAGTTTGAGAGGATTTCTAGGCTAAATGTTCCAGATATTTATATATTTTTAAATTGTTATCTACAACCTATTTTAAACCTTTTGGTTCCACACACATATTGTATCGGTTGTCCATTTTGGGTCCTACTGTTTCCTTGGTTATTATTTTGCCAATAATATATACATAAACCACTTTCAGTTTTACCTTGATGCTGTCTACTGGTGATATTTTCTGATCCCTCTTTGTCTACTTAATTCCTTTGGAAGGTGTCTCCTTACACTTTTTATACCCTTGACAGGCATCCCCCATTATTGGTCCTCTATATGTTTCATTGCTTTATTTATCCAGCCTTCACTATCCCTTCATAAGCAGAGTTCCATATACTTATTAACCTTGGCTTTCACCCATACAGGACATATTGGCACTAAACTCTCGATATTTCTCCTTTGATTGCTTTGCACTATGCAGATCCTCCAGCATTTTGTGCGTGTTGAAAGTAGATGTTGCCCCAATTTTAGACCATTATTCCCTGCTTATCCCAATCTTTTTCTATAACTACTTCTGCCAATTTTTCCAGCTCCATTCTCCAAGATAATTTCCAGAAATACTCTTTTCCTCATTGGTATTTCATAAACATACACTGTTTCATAAAGGTTTCCTGGTCATACCTTAAAAATTCCACCACAGTCTAAGGCTTTAAAGCTAAGGCCACCCTGTTAATATTCACCATATTGAAATCCCTAGTACTTTTATTACATGTCTCTACTATTTACTCTTGTTGACATTTGGAAAGAATGTAATACAAAGTGACATTGTTGTTTTTGTTCCTATCTCCACCCATTTGACCTTGTTTGAGGAACCCGCTCCTGTCATTAAAGTAACATATTTTTAAAGTCAAATTCAAAGTTAAGTTTATTGCCAAATGCACAAATATATATATATATGCCCAGGTGCAGTGAAAACCTACTTGCTTCAGCACAACAGGAACATAACATGATATTACAACCATCCATGAGAAAAACATAAATTGATCATATATTATACACAATTTTTTACAAGCAATCACAATAAGAATGGAATAAAAGAGGTCAATCTTTGTGCCCGGTGGTCAAAGTAGTCATAGTGTTGCTAAACTGTAGTGACTAGAGTTATAGAGAGTCATACAGCACTATAGCACAGAAATAGGTCCTTCGGCCCATCTAGACAATGCTGAGCTATTAATCTGCCTAATTCCATCGACTTGCACCCAGACCATAACCATCCTTAGGCCTTCCTTCCATGTACATATCAAAATTCCTCTTAAATATTGAAATCAAACCTGAGTCAACCACTTCTGTTCCCAGCTCCTTCCACACTCTCACCATCCTCTGACTGAAGAATTTCTCCATCATGTCCCCCTTAAACAATTCACCTTTCTCCCTTATTTCATGACCTCTTGTTCTAGTCCCACACAATTTCAATGGAAAAAGCCTGCTTAAATTTACCTTATCTATACCCCTCATAATTTTGTATGCCTCAATCAAATCTCCCCCTCATTCTCCTACGCACTGGGAATAAAGTTCTAACTTACTCAACTTTCTCTAAAACTTAGGCCCTCAAGTTCTGGCAACATCCTTGTAAATTTTCACTCCACATTTTCAATTTTATTGATATCTTTCCTGGAGGCAGGTGACCAGAACTGCTCATATTACTCCAAATTGGCCCTCACCAACCTTTATACAATTTCATCATAACATCCCAACTCCTGTACTCAATACTTTGATTTATGAAGGCCACTGTGTCAAAAGATCTCTTTACAAATTCAAGGAATTATGAATCTGTATTGTCTCTGTTCTACCGCACACCTCAGTGCCCTACACTAACTGTGTAAGTCCTACTGTGGTTTGTTCTCCAAAGTATAACACCTCACAGCTCACATTTCTCTGTATTAAAATCCATCAGCCATTTTTCAGCTCATTTTTCCAGCTGGTCCACATCCAACTGTAAGCTCAAATAGCCTTCCTCACTGTCCACTACATTTCAAAACTTGGTGTCATCCACAAACTTGCTGATCAAGTTTATTAAATTATCATCCAGATCAATGTTAAAGATGACAAGTAACAGTGCACCCAGCACTGAATCCTTTGGAACACCATGTCTCCTACTCCCTGGCTTCTCCCACAAAGCCAATGTCTAATCCTCATCCTGAATGCCAAATGGCTGAACTTTCTAGACCAACCTCCCATGCAGGTCCTTGTCAAGGGCCTTGCTAAAGTCCATGCAAACAGCATTTATTGCCTTGCCTTAATCAATTTTCTTGGTAACTTCCTCAAATATAAAATTAGTTATATGTGACCTACTATTCCTAATATCTCTGTCTATCCACGTGGCCAAGTGGTTAAGGCATTCGACTAGCGATCTGAAGGTCGTGAGTTCGAGCCCCAGCCGAGGCAACGTGTTGTGTCTTTGAGCAAGGCACCTAATCACACATTGCTCTGCGATGACACTGGTGCCAAGCTGTATGGGTCCTAATGCCCTTCCCTTGGACAACATCAGTAGCATGGAGAGGGGAGACTTGCAGCATGGGCAACTGCTGGTCTTCCATACAATCTTGCCCAGGCCTGCGCCCTGGAGTATGAAGACTTTCCAGGCGCAGATCCATGGTCTCGCGAAACTGATGGATACCTTAAAATTATGTCTATCCAAATACTTATATATCCAGTTCCTTAGAATACCTTCCAATAATTTACCCATGACTGATGTCGGGTTCACCAGCAGATAATGTCCTGGCTTATTCTTGGGTCCTTTCTCAAATAACATACCATTATCTATGCTCCAATCCTCTGACACCTTTCCTGTTGCTAAGGATGATTTAAATATCTCTATTAGGGCCCCTCCAATTTCTGAAGTAGCCTCCCTCAAGGTCCAAGGGAACACCTTGTCAGGCCTTGATGATTTATTCACTGTAACTTGCCTTATGACAGCAAACACATCCTCATCTGGAATGTGTATACGGCCCATAACTTCACTGCTGTTTTCTCTCACTTCCATAGACTCCATGTCCACTTTTTACATTTGAAGGCTTCCCACTTACCAAACACAACTTTGCCTGAAAAAAACTGTACCAATCTACCTTTGCCAAATCCTTTCTGATACCATCCAAATTGGCCTTTCTCCAATTTACAATCCCAACCTGAGGACCAGACATATCCTTCTCCATAATCATATTGAAAATAATGGCATTATGACCACTAGATTCAAATTGTTCCCCTACACAAACGCCTGTCACTCCCTGTCTCATTCCCTAACAGGACATCAAGTATCACACTCTCTCTAGTTGGGTCTTCTACGTACTCATCAAGGAAACTCTCCGGAACACACTTAACAAACTTTCCCATCCAGCTCTTTTACAGTATGTTTCCAGTCAATACGTGGAAAGTTAGAATCACCTACTTTCACAACCTTATGCTTCTTGCTAAGGTCTGTGATCTCTCTACAAATTTGCTTCTCTAAATCCCTCTGACTGTTGGGTGGTCTATAAAATAATCCCATTAACGTGGTCATAGCTTTCCTATTCCTCAGTGCTACCCCTACCCCTATAGCCTCAGTAGATGAGCTCTCCAGTCCGTCCTGTCTGAGCACTGCTTGTGACATTTTTCCTGTCGAGTAATGCCACTGCTTCCCCTTTCATCCCTCCCGTTCATTCACATCTAAAACAACAGAACCCCGGAACATGGAACTGCCAATTCTGCATCTCCTGCAACCAAGTCTCACTAATGGTTACAATGTCATAATTCTACATGCTAGTTCATGCCCTAAGCCCCAGTGAATCTTCTGTCATTATAACTTGCCACTTCTCCCCCATTCCCTTATGAGCTAGGCTCAGAGGCAGAGACCTAACCGCTGTGTCTTTCCTCTGCTAGGTCATCCCACCTCAACAACAATATCCAAAGTTGTTGAGGGAAATGGCCACACTGGTGGTCTGCACTGACTGCATATCCCATTGAAACCTCCTGGTTGTCACTCAGTTATCTGTGTCCTGTACCTTGAGTGTTACTACATCTTTGGATGTCCTGTCAATCAACTCCTCAGCCTCCTGAATGATCTGGAGCTCATCCGGCTCCAGTTCCAATTCCTTAAAACAGTTTGTAAGAAACTGCAGCTGGATACACTTCTTGCATATGTAGTCATCAGGGACACTGAGGTCTCCCACCTACCCACATCCCACAAGAGAAGCATTCTACTATCCTTCCTGACATCCCCACTGCTCTAACTGTGCAATGAGAAAGCCTTGATGAGCCAAAGCCTGAATTCCCCACCCTAACACTGGTGCACGCACACAATGGCCACTCCCATAATTACTGCTCTGCTTAAGCCGAACTTCTTTTTATTGGACCTTGCCAAGTGCCTAATTATGCATACTCCAAAGTGTTTCCTGGTGAGGTATGGTGCGCAGAATGTCCCAACTGCCCCGCTTACTTCTTTTGAGATTTATCTCTCGCTATGCACACTCCAATGTCTCCTAGATATAGGTTCTGCCAGTTGACTAACTGTGCGATGCCACCCTCTGTCTCACCTGAAAACTTTATATCCCAGGATATTGAGTTGCCAGTCCTGCCAGTCTTTCAACCAGTGGCATTCAGAGTTTGATCAATCATGGATGGAAAGCAAGTTATAAGAAGAATTTAACTACCCATTCAATTCCATGATAAAGCAATCTGTTATTTTACTATTTGTACTTAAGAATATTATTTTCAAAAAAAATGGAAAATTCTAAAAATTTTCTGTAGGTCAATGAATGGTAGAATTATGGGAGAGTTAGTGGGAGCAGCTCAGATTCACTAGGGCAAAATGACCTCCTACTCTGTCACAAGTAAATATTGTAAACTGCTTATTGATTAACCCAAGTTCAAATGCATGTGTCATTTTGGATCCCAGCTAATATCAAGCTCAAGAGAGGTTCATTTGTTTTCTCTCATGGCTTACTTTGACTGATTTTGATTTTTTTTCACTGGAAAAGTACATGAACTTTTTGTGGCCATGGTACCTACTGAAACTCTATCAGCCTGATAACTTGGGAACAATTGGACACAAAGTCAGAATACTGTGTGCTGAATTTCTACTGCAGAGATGTGAGAAAAAGAAATCCAGGCTAGTACCCGGTCTGACTCTGAAGCAGTGTTGCACTGCCAGAGATGTCATCTTTCATTTTCATAGAGGAACACAAGATGTTTTGTGTAAATATGAAAGATCCCAGACACTATTTTGAAAAGCAATCGTGAACTTACCCAGGTTCTGCCCAATATTTTGCCCCAGTCAGTATCACTCAGTCAAATGACCTGGCAGTGTTATACTGTTGCTTGTAAGAGCTCACTATGAGAAAATTAGCTGCCATTTTCTGGCAGGTGGTTCTCCATCATCAGCTGAACTCCCTAATTGTGAACTAAATATGTTTTTTCTTTTTCATTGGGTTCTTTTGGGTTCCCTGCTTTGCGACTGCCTGTGAGCAAACAAATCTCAAGGTTGTATATACATTCTTTGATAATAAATGTACTTTGTATACTTTGAATAAATGTGTAAGTGATCTAAAAGTGAAATCATACTACTGATGGTGTAGCTGTACAGCAAGCATAAGAACAATATTTACCATGTCAAAAGTAATTTTGCTTATTGGTCTTAATTGATGCATTTAGGTCTCCTTCCAAAATCTCCAAAAGGACATAGCATTTGATATTTAGCATTTGTCCTTCACACGTTATTCTTTTGGCATTCTGCGCTGATTTGTTGTTGTAACTGTTCTCAAGGTCATGAGTCAGTCTTTATAGAGGTAATGATTTCAAGCCATCTACCGACGTGCCCAACAGCATCCAAATAATAGGACTAAAACTATTTGTAACATTATTTAGTAAAGAAGGATCATGGGCAAATAACACAGACAGAATACTGGGTGAACTCAGCAGGTCAAGCAGCATCTAAGGAAAATAGTAAACAGTCGACGTTTTGGGTCGATAAAGCCCAGATGACGAGTTTGGGCCTGAAACATTGACTGTTGACTCTTTTCCATAGATGCTGCCTGGCCCACTGATTTCACCCAGCATTGTGTGTGTGTTGCTTGGATTTCCAGCATCTGCAGATTTTCTCTTGTTTGTTATGGGCAAATAAATCTGTTTCCAGCTCTATTTATTTTGCTATGTAAATTAATGTGTGTTAAATCTTAAGGAGCTGCAAAGTTACTCAAATCTACAATCACTTTTAATAAAGAAATATATACTTTGTTTAACAGTTTAAAACTATAATAAATATTAGCACTACATCAATGCTGAACACAACTAACGTGGTAAGCTTTAAGTAAGCTTTTCACCCTAGACTTTCATGCAAGCAGTACAGCCTAGAGGCCTTTGAAATTGTCAGTGTGACATCCAACTTTCTGAGAACTGGCGCACAGCTCAGCAAAAGAAAACAATGGCCTCACGCAGGTGGGTGAGATAAATCAAGGTATTTTTCATCTCCAGGCCCTTTCACTGTAAAGTGCTTCAAGATCTCACCTTCACATTTCCTACTTTGCTATGTCATTTCCCAGGAGACTTAAGTTATGCAAAGAAGGAACTTCTGGAATCAGTGAATCAGAAAACACCAAATCATTCTATGAACTCATTTTGGCCACCACTAGGGATGGCGCGAGCTCTGGAGGGCAATTGCTTCAGGATAAGTTTACACTACCAGATTTCAACAGCATGGAATATCTGGAGTCACCTTCAATGAAAGAAATGCACCTCTTACTCACATGATGTTCTTTTCCAATAAGTATCACCATGGGGCAGCAAAGGAGAATCAGAAAGGCTCATAATTTCAGGGTTTCCATCTGAGAGTTTTAGCACAATAGGGTCCCAAAATCATGAAGGGTACAGTGTTCCATTTGCACTATCACATTAATGTTGAGTAATATTTCAGTGACATTTGAGTAATATTGTAAATATATTGTTTGGTTAAGCATTGATTATTGTTTACATAATGCATTGTGAGTTATATGTAAATGTGCGTGAATAGGATACATCACATCATGCCTCACTAAAAGTAAAGTAAAGCTAAGACATGTTTCTCCTGCCTCCGTGTTTTTCTTTTGATTAGTTTTCTGTTTCAGAGTTATAAAACATAATTGTTACTACCGGTGTTGGCGCATGGCCAAGTGGCTAAGGTGTTCGTCTAGTAATCTGAAGGTCGCCAGTTCGAGCCTTGGCCGAGGCAGTTGTGTCCTTGAGCAAGGCACTTTACCACACATTGCTCTGCGATGACACCGGTGCCAAGCAGTATGGGCCCTAATGCCCTTCCCTTGGACAACACCGGTAGCATGGAGAGGGGAGACTTGCAGCATGGGCAACTGCCGGTCTTCCACACAACCTGCACTCTGGAAACCTTCCAAGGCTCAAATCCATGGTCTCACAAGACTAACGGATGCCTATTAATTAATTATTAATGTTACTACCTCCAGAAGAAAAGGTCAAACTAATTTTGTTATAAGGTTATAGAGCCAGCACACCTGGTATTTTTGAAGGACTCTCAAGAATGCAGGTACAGCCACAGCAGCCATTACTGGATAGACTTGGGGCAAAATTGAAACTTTGGGGTAGATTGAATAGGCAGGCTCAAGCCCAAGAGTGAAAAACAAACTGATGTTTAGCTGATTTAACAGACTGGTTGTATATGGTATACATACTTTGATAATAAATGTACTTTGAATATACATGTACTAATTCAAATCTCAGCCATCTGCCTGCCAGTGCCAAACATTCCTAACATACATATGAGTATACCTTCACCATTGTCACCTTTTATAAAACTATCCCAACAACATGTCAAGGGGCATGCTCTGCAAAAGCAGTTTGATAAATCTTCTTCAGGTGAATCCTGAAGAAAGGTCTCGGCCTGAAACATTGACTGTTTATTGATTTCCATAGATGCAGCTGGACCCACTGAGTTCCTCCAGCATTTTGTGTATATTACTTTGGTAAATCTTTGTTCAATCTGCCAATGGTAAATCTAGAGTCAATGGCTCACGAAAGACAACTTAATTATCAAAGGCATCATTATGTTCCTAGAAAGGGGAAGTCAAAAACATTAAAACATTGCAAATATTCAAATATTCTAACATTAATCTAATATAATCTAATATTCAAGGGCTCAGGCTGTATCTGTGGAGAGAGGGACAAAGCTTTTAGAACTAGTTCCCCATGTGATCAACTAGTTTACAGCAATGCAAAATGAACAGATCAACAATATACATTGCTTACTGCAGTACTGAACCCCAGAGGAGACCTTTACAGATTTAAATATGGAATTGGTTTAGACTTTCCATTGGCTTCATTACTACCAGCATGCAATTTGAAGGGGAAGTCCACCTCCCACCTTCTGTTTAATGCTGCCTGTGGAGTGGTCGCTAGGAGTTACCTGACAAGCTTTTCGACCTCGTTTCCAGCTTCACTTTGAAAACACAATTCTAGTGTCCCTGGTGGGGGTATCCTGAACTTGAGGGCACAACCTCAACAATGAGGGGAGACCTTTCAGAAAAGGGGTAAGGAGGAATTTTTTTAGCCAGAGAGCAGTAAGTCTGTGGAATGCTCTGACACAGACTGTGGTGGAGGCCAAGTCTGTGCATACATTTAAGACAGGAAGTTCATCATTTCCTGATAGGTCAGGGCATCAAAGGATGTGGCGAGAAGGCAGGTGCATGGAGTTGAGTGGGATCCGGGATCAGCAATGATGGAATGGCAGAGAAGATTCAATGGGCTGAATGGCCTAATTCTGCTCCTATGTCTTATGGTCTTATAACAGAAAAGCCAACTATTTATTATATTTAACTATTATATATTTATAATATCAGAATAAATCACAAACACGAGTAAATCACTTACAAATTTATTTCATGACTAAATGAAATGGTAATGCTATATAAGTTATGCAAAAAGTCTCAATACTAGATGGATAAAACAATTTTAAAATCATTTGCTGCAAAATACACGCTGGTGATATTACTGAGTTGAAGTGTTTGTTTTTTTAAGCGTTTTAATTTTTTCCGATTACAAACTGATATTTAACTCTAATTATGCTTAACCTCCAAATGATGGTCATAAATTGCAATTTTCTCAGCAGTGGACAGTTCTATCAGGCAATACATTATAAAATCAGCACACTAATTATACCTTTTTGAACATTTCCTCCCTACATGTTGACTGGAGGTCAATTATTCTATTAATTTGGAAAGGTCAGTGGTTGAAATGGAGCAAACTCCAGAGACTTGCAGCAATGCTACACCGATTTCGATGGCCTTCAGTTTGCTGGGAAGGTAACAGTATGTTTAATGCCTGCATGCTATTATCTATCAATTTATAGTAAGGAAGCTACAGCCTCTTAGTTACAAATTGCTGGATTATTTGTGCAGCTCCAGTATGAGCTTTGCGAGAATGGTGCCTCATCAACGTCCCTGTGGGCTTCAGGAAATTGAATGAAAGTGAAAATTAAAATTGGTTAGAGAAAGGTAGCACTGGTAATTAAAAGCATAAGTTCAACTAACACCTTACACCACTGGATGCCACACTCCAGTAGTGTGTAATATCTGGGTCAATGGTTTGAAGGTCATGGCTCAGCCACATTTCAGTCCATCTTTGTGATCCCAGCACAACATAATTTTGGTGTAAATTACTGTAATTATTCCTTACTAAGTATTTTGAAAGTAATTAGTGCAAATAATAAATAATTTAATTTTGCAGTTGTAATTCAGCTTGTATTTTTCCCTTAGTCACAGAATGGTACAGCACAGCAAGATCGTTGGGTCTACAGAGACTGCACCAGCCATCATGCACTGATTATTACTAATCCTACATCTTTTTTTCACATTCATTCTTCTCACGTGTTTATCAGCTCCCCAAAACTCTACCACTCGCCAACATACTGGGGATAATTTAGAGTGGCCAGTTGACCTACTAACCTACACATCTTCAGGGCGTTGAGGGAAAATGGAGCCCCTAATGGGAAACCAAGCAGTCACAGGGATAATGTGCAAATTCCACACAGGCAGCACTGGAGGTCAGATTGAACCCAGGTCATTGGAGATGAGGGGCAGCAGATTTACTATCTGCATCACTGTTAGACATAGCCACATTAATGGTAGCCTTGCCTCTTTAAGATTAGTGTAAAAAGCTTCAAGGCAGGACTTCAGAGAAAACTAGGCGAGTTCTATCAGGAGAAAGGTTAAAACCAGGAGGTATTCACCATGTGGTGTGAGTTATTTACTTATTTAGAGCTATAGCGTGGCACTTCAAGCTGCACCACCCAGCAACCCCAATTTAACCCCATCTAAATCACAGGACAATTTGCAATGAACAATTCACCTATTTGGTACATCTTTGGATTGTGTAAGGAAACTGGAGGACCCAGAAAAAACTCACACATTCCTGGCTATATAAATATATAGCCAGGTCATTTAAAGACAATGAATTTCAAAGCCCTTTGGAACACTCTTTCTCTTTGGCCAGGTGTACTACATCAGGGAAGCAAAGAGAAGGAGTGTTCCAAAGGGCTTTGAAATTCATTGTCTTTAAATGATGGATCCTTACACTGCCCTCCAATCAACATGCAGGCAGGAAGTTTTCAATGCATATATGACAGAGTGAGTGTGACTTAATAATAGTCTTGAAAATGATGTTGCAATTTGAGAAGGCAGATGTAGAGAAGCTGGTAAAAAAAATCAAGATCTGCGCCATTAAGACCATAAGACCATAAGCCATAGGAACAGAATTAAGCCATTCAGCTCATCGAGTCTAGTCTGCTATTTCATCATGGCTAATCTATTTCTTTCTCAAACTCATTCTCCTGCCTTCTCCGTGTAATCTTTCACACCTTGACTAATCAAGAACCTGTCAACCTCCACCTTAAATACACTCAATGACTTGGCCTCTATAGCCACCTATAAGCATCTGTTAGTCTCATGAGACCATGGATTTGTGCCTTGGAAGGTTTCCAGGGCGCAGGCCGGGGCAAGGTTGTATGGAAGACTAGCAGTTGCCCATGCTGCAAGTCTCCCCTCTCCACGCCACCGATGTTGTCCAAGGGAAGGGCACTAGGGCCGATACAGCTTGGCACCGGTGTCGTCGCAGAGCAATGTGCAGTCAAGTGCCTTGCTCAAGGACAAAACACACTGCCTCAGCTGAGGCTCGAACTAGCAACCTTCAGATCTCTAGACCGACGCCTTAACTACTTGGCCACGTGCCCAACACCCGTAGCAATGAAGTCCACATATTCACCGCCCCCTAGCTAAAGAAATTCCTCTTCACCTCTCTTCTAAATGACGTCGCTCTATTCTGAGGCTGCGCCCTCTGGTCCTAGATTCCATCAACATAGGAAATATCCTTTCCACATCCACTTTATCTAGGCTCTTCAACATTCAATAGGTTTCAATGAAATCCCCCCTCATTCTTCTAAGTTCCAATGAGCCATCAATCACTCCCCATACGATAAGCTTTTCATTTCCAGAATTATTCTTGTGAACTTCCTCTGAACCCTCTCCAATGTCAGCACCTCATTTCTTAAATAAGGGGCCCAAAACTGCTCACAAAACTGCTTCCAACAAAGAAGAAATTTTCGAATGGGAAAAGGATGCAACCGTGGCTGACAGGAGAAGTCAAAGCCAACGTTAAAGCAAAGGAGAGGGCATACAAGGAAGCAAAAATTAGTGGGAAGACAGAGGATTGGGAAGTTTTTAAAAGCTTACAAAAGGAAACAAAGAAGGTCATTAAGAGGGAAAAGATGAACTATGAAAGGAACTATGCAAATAATATCAAAGAGGATACTAAAAACTTTTTCAAGTATATAAAGAGTAAAAGACGGGTGAGAGTAGATATAGGACTGATGGAAAATGATGCTGGAGAAATTGTAATGGTAGATAAGGAGATGGCAGAGAAACTGAACGAGTATTTTGCATCAATCTTCAGTGAGGAAGACATCAGCAGTATACCGGACACTCAAGGGTGACCAGATGGAATGCACCCTCGTCTTCTGAAGGAAGTAGCTGTGGAGATTGCGGAGACATTAGCAATGATCTTTCAAAAGTCGATAGATTCTGGCATGGTTCCGGAGGACTGGAAGATTGCAAATGTCGCTCCGCTATTTAAGAAGGGGGCAGGGAAGCAAAAAGGAAATTATAGACCTGTTAGCTTGACATCGGTGGTTGGGAAGTTATTGGAATCGATTGTCAAGGATGAGGTTACGGAGTACCTGGAGGCATATGACAAGATAGGCAGAACTCAGCATGGTTTCCTTAAAGGAAAATCCTGCCTGACAAACCTATTGCAATTTTTCGAGGAAATTACAAGTAGGCAAGACAAGGGAGATGCAATGTATATTGTGTATTTGGATTTTCAGAAGGCCTTTGAAAAGATGCCGCACATGAGGTTGCTAAACAAGATAAGAGCCCATAGAAATACAGGAAAGTTACATACGTGGATAGAGCGTTGGCTGATTGGTAGGAAACAGAAAGTGGGAATAAAGGGATCCCAATCTGGTTGGCTGCCGGTTACCAGTGGTGTTCCACAGGGGTCCGTGTTGGGGCTGCTTCTTTCTACATTGTACATCAACGATTTGGATTATGGAATAGTTGGCTTTGTGGCTAAGTTTGTTGATGATACAAAGATAGGTGGAGGGGCTGGTCGTGCTGAGGAAACAGAAAGTCTGCAGAGAGACTTGGAGAGATTGGGAGAATGGGCAAAGAAGTGGCAAATGAAATACAACGTTGGAAAGTGTATGGTTATGCACCTTGGTAGTAGAAATAAACGGGCAGAATATTATTTAAATGGGGAGAGAATTCAAAGTTCTGAGATGCAACGGGACCTGGGAGTCTTCATACAGGATACCCTTAAGGTTAACCGCCAGGTTAAGTCGGTGGTGAAGAAAGTGAATGCAATGTTGGCATTCATTTCTAGAGGAATAGAGTATAGGAGCAGGGATGTGATGTTCAGGCTCTATAAGGCACTGGTAAGACCTCACTTGGAGTACTGTGGGCAGTTTTGGGTTCCTTATTTAAGAAAGGATGCGCTGACATTGGAGAGGGTACAGAGAAGATTCACTAGAATGATTCCGGGAATGAGAGGGTTAACATACAAGGAACATTTGACCGCTCTTGGACTGTACTCCTTGGAGTTTAGAAGAATGAGGGGGGACCTCATAGAAACATTTAGAATGTTGAAAGGCATGGACAGAGTGGATGTGGCAAAGTTGTTTCCCATGGTGGGGGAGTCTAGTACGAGAGGGCACGACTTAAGGATTGAAGGGCGCCCATTCAGAACAGAAATGCGAAGAAATTTTTTTAGCCAGAGGGTGGTGAATCTGTGGAATTTGTTGCCACGGGCAGCAGTGGAGGCCAAGTCATTGAGTGTATTTAAGGCAGAGATTGATTGGTATCTGAGTAGCCAGGGCATCAAAGGTTATGGTGAGAAGGTGGGGGAGTGGAACTAGATGGGAGAATGGATCAGCTCATGATAAAATAGTGGAGCTTACTTGATGGGCCAAATGGCCGACTTCTGCTCCTTTGTCTTATGGTCTTATGGGAGAACTCAGCAATGCCCTATAAATCCTCAGCATTTCATCCTTGGGTTAATGTTTCTGTGTTTTGGTGTGGTTGAGACACTTTACCCAAAAGGCAATCAAAGTTGGTTAGATTATACTTGAAGTTAATTTTCAATAAAAAGACACATGAGACTTGGTGGGTTGCAAACAAATTTGGCTTGACAATACAAGACAGAAGGTATTGATGAAGGGATGCTATTCTGTGACCAGTGGTGTTCCATAGGGATCAGTGCTACAATGACTGTAAAGTACATGTATGTGGACTCATTTGTAAGCTTGCAGATGATACTAAATTGGCAAAGTGTGGATAGTGAAGATGGCTGTCAAAGTATACAACAGAATATAGATCATAGATTCACAGATACATTGAGCTATACAGCATGGAGAAAGCCCCTTTGGCCAAAATCACCATGCTGACCAGATGCCTATCACCATTTGACCAGTATCACTCTAAACCATTCGAACCATAGACCTGCACTCATGTCTTCTAAGCATTGTAATGTACTTACCTCTTCTTTGAAGTTTTGTTCCAATTACCCACCACCCCCATGTGAAAAGCTTGCACTGCAAATCTACTTTCAATCTTTTCCTTTTCACCTTAAACCTATGTCCTCATGTCTTAGACTCTTCCATCCTGGGAAAAAGACTGAGGCCATCCACTTTGTCTTTGTCCCTCTGTACTGTACAGTTCCATATTCTAGATTAAATCACTTACTTAATTACAAATGCAAATAAGTAAAACAACAGAAATGGTCACCTCAATGTCAGCAAAACAAAAGATCTGCTCTTTGAGTTCAGGAAGGGGGACAGAGCGCGCACTCCTGTTCGTATCAGTGATGCTGAGCACAAGCATATTCTTAAGAGTGAACACCACTAGCAGGTTGTCCTGTCCAACCATGTATATATCACAACCAAGTAAACTCAACACTTCCTCTACCCTTGGGCAAAATACCCATCTGTAGCAATGAATTCCACAAATTGACCACTATCTAGCTACAAAAATTATACCTCATCTCTGTTCTAAATGCACGTCCTTTTATTTTGAAGCTGTGCCCTCTGGTTTTAGACTCCCCCACTGTAGGAAACATTTTCTCCACATCCGATCAATCTCCACCTTTCAATATTTGATAGGTTTCAATGAGATCCAGCCTCATTCTTCTAAACTCCAGCAAGTACTGGCCGAGAGCCATCAAATGCTCCTCATACAATAATGCTTTAATTCCCTGAATCATTCTAATGAACCTCCTCTGCACCCTCTCCGAAGTTAGCACACTTTTTTAAGATAAGGGGGCCAAAACTGCTCACAATTCTCCAAGTCCAGTTGGCCAATACCTTATAAAGCCCTTTACTCCTCAACACTTTGCTCTTTGCTCCTCAACACTATCTACCCCTCCACCTATTTTCATTTCATCCACAAACTTCACCACAAAGCCATCAATTTCTTCAACTAAATCATTGACATATAACGCGAAAAGAAGCGGTCCTAACACCGATCGCTACAGAACATCACTCGCCCCCAGAAACGGCCTCCTTTATTCCCACCTTTTGTCTGCTGCCAGTCAGCCAATCTTCTGTCCATGTTGGCATCTTCCCTGTGATACCATGGGCTCTGATTTTGTCAAGCAGCCTCATGTGGGGCACATTGTCAAAAGCCTTCTGAAAATCCAAGTAAACAATATCCACTGACTCTTCTTTGTCTATCCTGCCTGTTATTTCTTTAAAGAATTCCAACAGGTTTGTCAGGTAGGATTTTCCCATTAAGAAATAATGCTGAATCTAGCCAATTTATCACATGCCTCCAAGTACCCCAAAAACTCATCCTTAATAATGGACTCTTCACAACCACTGAAGCCATGCTAACTGGCCTATAATTTCCTTTCTTCTGTCTCCCTCCCTTTTAAAGAGTAGAGTAACATTGACAATTTTCCAATCTTCTGGACCATTCCAGGATCTTGTGATCCTTGAAAGATCATTAAAAGTGCCTCCACAATCTCTTCACCCACCTCTTTCAGAAACCTGGGGTGTAGTCCAGTTGACATCAGACCTTTCCACTTCCAAACACCTTCTCCTTAGTAATAGCAACCACATTCACTTCTGCCCACTGACACTCTTGAATAGCTGGCATACTGCCAGTGTCTCCCACAGTGAAGATTGACCCAAAATACATTTTAAGCTCATCTGGCATTTCTTTGCCGTCCATTATTACCTCATTATTCCCAATAAATCCCCACCCACCATGGACATCCTTTCTTCTCTTCCTCCCTTTGAACAGAAGATCACCACCAGGCTCAAGGACAGCTTCTATCCCATTATTATAAGACTATTAAATGGTCCCTAGTTTAATTAGACAATTGAACAGCCCCTAGTACGATAAGATGGACTCTTGCCTTCACAATCTTGTACCTTATTGTCTGACTGAACTGTACTTGCCCTGTAACTGTAGCATGTAGTCTGCATTCAATTATTGTTTTTTTCCTTGTCCTTCTGCAGTACATTATTGTAATGAAATGATCTGTATGGCTGGCATGCAAAACTATTTTTTCACTCTACCTTGGCACACATGACAATAATTAACCACTTAACCAAGCTACCATGAATCAGAGCGATTGGACAGCATAAAGAAAAAAGATTGCCTTTTTCCGTAACATTAGGGAATGTCGTTTGTTAGATTTAAGTTTGGCAACTTGAGGTAGAGTTGTGAATACACCTGAAAATGGGGTTTTCGGCAAAAATGGCAACTAGTCTTTCAAACAAAATCTGAATATTTGGTATGTAAGAGATCACAGAATATGCTCACTGATGCTTTTGGATCAAAGAGAGTGAACCCAATTTGAACAAGTATGGATTCAAGATCGAAGGCCGTATCTGAGAATGAGAGAATGGCAGGTCTAAGTTAATAGGTGTCATTGGACCCAGACACCTATCCTGAAGCAGTATAAATTCCTAAAACAGTATAAAATCCTAAATCCAAAAAACACATGAAAAGCTATTATTTTGGCATATAACTTATTTGTATCTAAAATACTCCGATTATTTTGCATAAGCTCAGTTAACAGTGCTAGTTGTGGGCCCTATTAGCAGCACAAGAAATTCAAATTACCCCAAAATGTTATCAAAAATTCCCATAAAAATTCAAGAGAAACTCAGGTTATGCAGAAAGATTTTAGATAAAGGAATGCCGCACTACACGGAACATTTAATGCGAACATTGCAAATATATTTAAGGGAAATATGGATAATTACATGAGAACAAATGAAATAGTAAATAATGACGATTAGATGGTGTAACATGGCAGGAATCCCGCACAGTGAATAAACTGTACCACAGACCCAAGTTGGGCAAAATGGTCTGCTTCTCTGCTGTAAAGTTCTTTGTATCTCTGTTGCATGTTGATCGTTGTGCATCCCCTCCTGAGTAATGGACCAAGAGTGCATTTTGCAGGTGAATTACCCTCACTCTGTTGATTAAAATATTTCCATCACCATTCAGCTCAAAAATGTATTGTCCTGTGAGATGCTGAAAATGCAATAAAACCACAGCAAGGACTTTGAAGGATCTATTATCCATTTCCTTGATTTGTGATACCTCAAAGATTGAGAAAGAATCAAAGCAATGATAGAAAGCAAGTGTAATACACAATAAAAACAAATACTTTAAGCTGAAAGAAAGAAAGATTGGACTAAGAGAGGGAAGAAAATTTTAAAGATGTATCAACATAAAAATTAAAATCAGAATCAGGCTAAATATCACTGACATATGTCACGTAATTTGTTGTTTTGCAGCAGCAGTGCAATGCAATATAAAATTACTAGAAATTACAATAAGAAATATATATAAAATACTAAATGAATAAGTAGTGAAAAAATAGTGTTCATGGGTTGATTGTTCAGAAATCTGATGGTGGGGGGAGAAAAGTTGTTCCTAAAATGTTGAGTGTGTATCTTCAGGCTCCTGTACCTCCTCTCAGATGGTAGAATTAAAAAGACAGGAAGTCCTTAATAATGAATGTCTTTTTTTTCGGCCTTTTGAAGGTGCCTTTAATACTGGGGAGGCTAGCTAATGGAGCTGGCTGAGCTTGCGTCTCCCTGCAGATTTTTCTATTCCTGTGCAGTGGCCCCTCCGTACCAAACAGTGATACCAGCATGACCTGGAGAAATGAGACCTAACTGTTACTCTCTTTTCATGAACTGGGCAGGTTCCCTGACATTATGGGGTAATAAATTCCTCTGTATGAAGGTACGTGTGTTATTAGTTACCTGCCCCAATATTCTGCAATGGATTTAATGAGATATCAATGTGGCAATGTCTTAAGCTCCTGTGGAGGTTGAGGGTGAGCAAGTACACCTCAACTCTACTGGCAGAGTCAGGTCAATCATCTAACAACCTGGGGCAATCAACATCATCAGGTTCATCTTCTTCAGCAGGAGCTACTGAATGACTTACACCTTACAAAGTATGTTTGCCATTGAAATCAGCATTATGTTTACAGCATATTCTGAGCGTTTAGATTTCGCCATGTGACATATACAGAATGGGCTAATTGTCAATTACTCTTGTTTAATCTCTGATGATTTGGAATGTCTATCAAGATAACCTGTCAATTGGAATTTTCTCATTCTATTTTCATTCTTTTCTCCATTCCCTTCACCCCTTCCCTTCTTCATACCATCCGAAAGCTCTGCAGAAATTCAGTTTAATATTATTTTTCTGAACAGAAAGTGAAAACCTCATTTTACTTGAGAGATTACATGGAGAGGAAGTAAAAGCAGAAGCCAGCAGTAGGACTGGATCTGTGGGCACATGCAGATCTCTGGGACAACCTCACTAATCTAATATCCACTAATCAAGATTACAGCACAGCAACTCGACCTTCATGAAGTATTAGTGACAAATGCTTAGGAGCTCCTTATAACCTTGACAAATATTGTGAATGCAGGCAGAATTAACAGCTCAAACCCTCAGGTGTTAAACATTCTGGGTGCCTTGTTTGTTCTGTCCCCATTACCATCATGTCTGGTGGATACTTTCAGCAGTTTCAGAGCCTGAAGCATTTTCTACAGGTGTACAATCCTGAGTACAGAAAACACAAGTTTGATAATTAAATGGCAAATATTGTTACTCTTTAGAAAATGATGTAGAGAAATATTACAAAAAATTAAAATCTTCAGAACTGAAACTACCTAACAACCTAGAATCCATCCCTGGTTGGTAAGACTAAACACATCACATAGTAGTGATAGTTTATTATGATTTAAACCCAGTTCAGAGAGTAGTTTTGTCCCTTGTGCTGATTAACATGATAATCTGATGACAGTTCAATCATTCCCATTGATTTTATAGTCATCCTCCCCCTGACTCTGTACCTCTTCTCATTTTCACACTGTGAGCTCTAGCCATCCTGATGCACTATAAACTCAGAGACACATTCATTGTCAGAACATTTGCTTTCAACCAACAGGGCTTCTGCACTCAGAAATTGATAGGAAGGTTTGTGGTAGATAAAATCGAGAAAGGAAAAGGCTGAATTGATGACGTATTCATAGCATCCTTGGACTGAATTTGAAGCGACTCTCAATTCAGTTAGCTGTTCTATTGTGGCGTTAGGAAATTACCGAAGGAACCTCCCCTCAAGATCTCCAGCAATTCTGCAAGAAGAGTATAAAAATGTATCTATACTAACAACTCTACAGCATGAAAGAGTGTGCACTACTGCTCCAGGAACGGCCCAAAAGTCTGGTATCCCAGTGCACATTGTGAGATTAGGGACAGAGAGTGACAGAGAGTGACAGAGAGTGAGACTGAGACGGAGAGGGAGAGGGAGAGGGAGAGGGAGAGGGAGAGGGAGAGGGAGAGAGAGAGAGAGAGAGAGAGAGATGTCTGATTTCCTGTAGTTTTGATTATCCACATTCTGAATTTAACTCTAAGGTTTCATAAGTACTGACGTACAGTAATTGCCAGTCACAGTTGCATAGGTTTAGCCTGCTTCAACAACAGGCAGTTAGGACATTTTAAAGTCTTTATTCCCCAAAATTTACTCTTTAATGAATGTGCAATTTTCTTGCATTAAAATATACCCCACCACCATAATTGAAAATGTGTTTAATCACCTGGGACACTTTTCAGAATTATGATATTTTAACATTCAAACTGGTGTCTAACAACTGCCACAGATGCCAGGCAGGAGAGTGAAAGAGAGTTCAGTTCATAGCAGAAGTGCCATGAGATCAGTGTTAGAAGAAAGCAGAAGCTGCAAGGTCTAATGCTTATGGCAATATTTTACCTCATCTCTGGCACAAACGTGAAAGTAAGAATTAAATATCTTACTCAGTCACGGGAAATCATGCCTCATTGAATTATTAGAGTGCTGCCTAGTGAGGCGTTTGCAAGTCCTTACAGGATTCAGCTTGCTGTAAGGAGGGCCAAAGAGAAAGAGGGCTGTTTGCTCTGCCAGCTGTTACATTAAATTACCGGAATCACTTAAATTCAGGCAAACATTTATCATCACAAAATAAGGAATTTTGTTTTTTATTCATTTACCAAAAAATCCATTCTGGTCTGCCAGCAGTAATCCATGTGACAGTAGGCAGAGGGAAACGCCAGTTTCTATCAGTAGGCTACAGTGACACACATAGAAACTCAGAGGGTAAATCAGTCAAGACTTGGTCTATTGATCTAAAAACGTGTTTGAATCTGATTATGGCAATTGGGAAAATAAATTTGCAGCAATTAAAGAAATGCAAAACAAAATAAAGAAGCTACACACTCAAAATGCTGGAGGAACTCAGCAGATCAGGCAGCATCCATGGAAATGAACAAACAGTCGATGTTTCAGGCCAAGACCCTTCCTTAAGACTTCATAAAGAAGCTGCTATCAATAATGGGACCTTGAAACTACCTAACTATTGTAAAGTTCCATCTGGCTCACTATAGTAGACCAGAAAGGGAAGTATGCCATTCTCACACAGTTTAACTTCTGTCTGAATCCAAACACAGAAATGTGGTTGACCCTTAAAGACATTGTGAAAACTACTTGGTTAGGAGGGACTTAGAGAGATATAGACAAATGGATAGCATGGGTAAGGTCCATAGTTGGCATGGACAAGATGGGTTGAAAGGTCTGTTTTCATGCTGTATTACTCTCTGACTCTCTGACTCTATTCATTCCATGGTGACTTGCCAGTGATGTCCATTCTCCATAAACCAGTAAATGACAAATAAAAGGGTGAACACCTCCTGCAAAAATGACAATTTAGTGTCCATCTGTTCTAAAGGTAAAGAGAGAAAAAAATGGAGGTCAGTCTTAATCCAATCTTAATCAGCCAACTCACTGTTGCTGCATTGTCCTTCATACTCAACCTTCATCATACAGCCAAACACTTGAATTACTCACAATCTTCCATCCAACAAAATTAAGTGTGCTTAAAAATTAATCCTGTGCAGACCTCAAAATCACTAGCAACCTTAAAGGTCACAGCATTTAATTCATTTTCTTCCAAAATAAATGTCCATGCCAAACTGCATTACCCTAACTGACAGATGAAATGCAATATTGATGCACCTGAAATCTATCAGAGCACAGAAAGTCTAGGCATGCACTTGAATTCTAGTCGAGCTGGAATGCAAATGCACAGATGACTGTGGACCAAAAGCTGGCAAATAAGATTAGTATACATCTTCCCTAAAAGTGGCTATACATGTTGATGTGAGACTGTAAGTTCAAAGGAGATGTGTAGGACAAGCTTTTTACAGAGTGGTGTGTGCCTGGAAATTGCTGCTTGGGGTGGTATTGGATGCAAATATAAGAGGCCCTTGAACAGGCACATCAATGCACACAAATGTAAAGATATGGACATTATGTAGGCAGAAGGGATTAGTTTAGTTGGACATCTGATTATTAATTTAATTGCTCTGCAGAACATTGTGGGCCACAGGATCACTTCCTGTGTTTTACTATTCTTTGTTCAATGTGCATAGTTTTTTGATGATTGACGGGGTCATGGTGGACTTTAGGGCCTGTTTTTGTGCTGTGCGATTATATAATACAAGACTCCAGAAAGTTAAGCTAAGGTGCGGACAGATAGCACAGTACAGAATCATAGTGCAGAATGACAACAAGCGGGCAGCTGAGAGGAAGAAAGGTACTAGTGAGGATTAGCACGTGGGGGCAAAAAGACCACTCTGTTAGCTCCAAGTTAAAAGAGAGATGGTTCCAATTGAGCAACAGGCTGATGCCTACTTGTGCTACATGTAGGAAGTTCAGAACCAGAATCAGGTTTAACGTCATTGGCATTTGTAGTGAAGTTTGTTGTTTTGCAGCAGTACACTGCAATACATAATATATTAAAAAACTATAAATTACAATAAGAAAAATGCATATAAATTAAACTAAATAAATCGTGCAAAAAGCGAACAAATCATTGTCCATTAAGAAATCAGATGATGGAGGAGTAGAAGTTGTTCTTGAAACATTGAGAGTCTTCAGGCTCTTGTACCTTCTCGTTGATGGTAGCATTGAGAAGAGAGCATGTCCTAGGTAATGGGAGTCCTGGATGATAGGTGCTGCCCTTTTGAGGCATTGCCACTTGAAGATGTCCTCAATGCTGGGGGGGCTAGATGATAGAGCTGGTGAGTTTGTAACCCCTGTAGCTTTTCCAACTCTGTGCAGTTGTCTCTCCATACCAGACAGTGAAGCAACCAGTTAAAATGCTCTCCACAGTACATCTGTAGAAATTTGCGAGTGTCTTTGGTGACATACCAAGTCTCCTCAAGGGGAGACAGGGAATGTTGACTCAGCCCATGAGAGGCCTGCGTCGGGCATTTTCATGCCTTACATGACGCAGATTCTCAAACTCCTAATGAAATATAACTGCTGTTGTGCCTTCTTTGTTATTGCATCAATAATGTTGGGCCCAGGGTAGATCCTCAGCAACATTAACACCAGTTAATCGGTTGGGTCAGGAAGGGATAAGTGAAAAGGAGGTCAAATGAGACAAAGAGCCGCAAGAATTAGGTTGATAAGAAAACTGTCCAAAAATTGCTAAGGATGTTATGGAGACATTTGATTTCCCACATGAAGCTTGGAATCATGTAAAATCTAATATCTGGAACCCATTCCAGGAACACCATTGTCTCAACCAAAGACACTGTGTCACCAAGAACTGATAAATAGCACTTTACTGGAATAATGACAATGAACAGCCTTTTATTGCAAGCAAGTGCTTACTAGTCAGTTCACTCAGTCTGGAAGGTTTCAAAAGAATGCGTCAAATCAACAGCAACCTTTTTACTGCATGGGAAAATCATTGCATTGCCTACTAAATATGTCACATTACATCTAGTACAATAGAACGTACACCATACCCTGACTAAATGCGAAGTTTTGAATTATTAATATGAGAACAAAATTTGGTCACATGTTGAGAGGGTGGAGAATGTTAGGTCAAATAAGACAGCACGTTGTTGGGTTAAAGCGGTTGGATGCCACAATGTAGATGTGATGATGTGCAAGACCCAAAGAATAGTACATATTTAGTCACTGGGGACCTATATCTATCCACAACTGGTTTCCAGAGCTGGTCTACGACTCACACCAAAGGATCCCCCTTGAGTCTTGTTGAAGTAAGTTCCAGAGAGACTGTGAAAGTCTGCTTTTGATTAAGTGTCCCCTGATGGTCATTGGACAACCCTAAACCTGTTCTGGGATCCTTTACAAATTAATGCTTTAAAACACAGAGGACTTGCAATAGTAATTGTGTGCTTCACTGTCTTTCTAACAAGTCCATGATTTCCACTAACATTTTATTTTCTTACAAATTAAATACTACACATCACCACTGCATAAAAGTTGGAGTGCTAAGCATCTGTTTTCTGTCATTACCATAGGTTTCTGTCATTCCCTATCTTGTTCAAATGGTATGGGGAGAAGGCAGGAGAATGGAGTTGAGAGGGATAATAAATCAGTCATGATGGAATGGCTTAATTCTGCTTATATTGTATGTTGCCTCTCCATTAACTCCTTTCTTTATGGCCTTCCATTCATACAGCTGGGCTTTGGTTTTCACATCTATTTTTACAGGCAGCATTTTGTCTCCACATGAAGTACATGTAATAACCTTAATGCACCAGAATAGATTCTGGTTCTTTATACTCACAAAAGCCAAATGCTTGCAACTTTACTGAAGCTCCTTAAGCTCCCTTCCATCTTAAAAGCAAACCACATTTTGCAAGTAACTGTCTGATTAACATATCAGAAGTTTTCTCAGATATATTGTCTAAAACAACTGTTGTAGTCAGACCACTCCTTTTGTCATGATCATGATTCCACTGAGCAGCATGGCCCTTCTGTGATCCAGTATGTTTTTCAACCAGAGACACAGATGTTGGCCCCAACACCTGTTTCTCCCCTGTTGGTCAATGGTTCATGATGTCTGGGATGGGGAGAGTTGTGTCATCATCCAGTACCTTTGTCAATTCACTTTCAGTTCAAAGGTCAAAATTCAAAGTGCATTTATTATCGAAGTATGTATGCAATATATAACCCTGAAATTTGTCTTCCCCAGACAGTCACAAAACAAAGAACTATGCAACCAACACGCTCAAAGGAAAGCATCTAATATCAAGCCCCCTCCTTATGCAAAAAAATCACATAAAATGGCAACAAAAAACAGTGAAGACACAGAATATAAAAATGCAAAATCAAAAGGCTTATTTCAGTACAGTTCACTTCAGTTCAGCTGAGTCCATTACCTGTAGGCTACCCTTATTCAAAAATCGCCAGAAGTAGTAACAAAAAGAGCAACCAAGACTAGAACACATCATAAACTTGAGAGTCTAAATCTACAATCCACATCAATTAAATCTTGCTATGGCACATCTGCCAGCAGCATAGAGGGTGAGAGAGATCACTCTAATGTAAGGACTATCACTCAGGAGCAACAAGTGATAGACCGCCACATGCAGCCATCTTATCTATCAGCAGCGAGTGAGTGTCTTGTGGACAGCACTGAACACTTGCTTGCCCTCCTTACCCATCTCGATGTTTTCAGTCTTCCTCAGTGCTTTAATCGGCAAGATCACTCTCATCATGATTTTTCATAAACAGCATGCAGACTAGTGCTCTTTTTGAAACAGCAATTTGACATTTTATCTTTTTCCCTACCCTGTGCAGTCCATTTGTTTATGTCTGCCCAACGTACTTTGTTGCATTTCTGCAAGTTTCACCTTTAAACCTGCATTTGTTTGGTGTAAGTGAGCCCTGCAACAACAGCAGCACAACTTGTTTCAGCAGGCTTGTTACTGTTTAGACACTTCAATTTTATTCATACTAACTTTCATTCCTGACTGCAACTCAATTATATCTCCCTTTGCAGTTTCCATTGAAACAGCATTTTCAACTGCTCTTTTGAACTTATGTTTCAGTTAGCAGCAGTTTTCAATACTTACTTTAAAGATTTCATAAATTAAGTGATTGTCTAGTGTATTATAAAGCACATTACCAAATGAAAATGCTCAGACAATCTCTTCAATTCAGCCACATACTCTGAAATGGACTTCTTTTATTTTTGATTGCACTTATGTAATTTAAAGCATTCTGCAATCAACAATGGCTTTGGTTTTAAATGTTCCTGCATTATTTTGACAATATCAGCATATCTAATTTCTGTTGGTCTAATTGGAGCAGTTAAACATTGAAGAAAACTGTATGTCTTTAAGCCCAATCAACTCAACAAAATTCATATTTGTTTTTCATTGGCTATTTCATTTGCTTAAAAATATTGTTGAGTTAGCTCAGTATACATATCCCAGTTATCTTATGTGTAATCAAACACATCAAATTTTCCAATGTACCCCGCTTTTTCTGCTTGTTTTAATGATTATTATCACCTGCTACTCATTCTTTATGAACCTGTGAACTGTTCCATTTTCTGCCATACTTTAAAAAATTCTATTGTGTCTTCCCTTCCGAAGAACATCTGCTGCTCTGTTTCCCCATTCTTCGATGCCTTTTTAAAAAAAAAGTTCAAACACCTCATTGTGCTTCAACAGATCAATAGCAATCTTGGGTATTGAATGCTTAATGAACCAATATATACACACAATTACACAAATATTACTGAAATATCAAATACACAATTGAAACACTTTGCATCGAGTGATCAAAAAGCCATTAGTTCAAAAAGGATAGGTTTGCTCCTCAGACTGAGATTCTCAATTGGAGAAAAACAATTTTGATGGTACCAGAAAGGATCTGGTAAGTGTGGCTTGGGACACATTGTTTTCTGGCAAAGGTGTACTTGGTAAGTGAGAGGCCTTCAAAAGTGAAATTTTGAGAGCACAGAGTATATATGTCCCTGTCAGAATAAAAGGCTAGGATAACAGGTTTAGGTTTTTGAGAAATATTGAGGCCCTCATTAAGAAAAAGAATGAGGTGCATAACAGTTATAGGCAGAAAAAAGCAAATGAGGTACTTGAGGAGTATAAAAATTAAAAGAGAACAATTAAGAAGGAAATCAGGAGGGCTAAAAGAAAGCATGAGGTTGCTCTAGCAGACAAGGTGAAGGAGAATCCTAATGGTTTTGACAGATATATGAAAAGCAAATGGAAAGTTGGTCCTCTGACATATCAGAGTGGCATCTATGCATAGAAACAAAAGAGATGGGTGAAGATCTTAAATAGACTTTTTGCATCTGTATTTACTCAGGAGACGAACACAGAGTCTATAGAAGTGAGACAGAGCAGCAGTGAGGTCTGTTTGCAAATTATAGAGGAGGAGATATTTACTGTCTTGAGGAAGATTAGGGTGGATAAATCCCCAAAGCCCAAAAAGGTGTTCCCCTGGCCCTTATGGGATATTCATTCATTCGTTATTGATTTATTTAGCAATACAGCGTGGCACAGGCCCTTCTGGCACTTTGAGCCAGGCTGCCCCAACAACCTCACAATCATGATTTTACCCTAACCAAATGGCGGGACAATTTACAATGACCAATTAAGCTACCTGGTACTTGGGTAGCACTTAGGCAAAACCCACACATTTAAAACATCCTTAGTCACAGGTGAGTTGACAGAAGATTGGAGTGTAGCTAATGTTGTTCCATTGTTTAAGGAAGGTTTTGAGTATAAACCAGGAAATTATAGGCCAGTGAGGCTAACATCAGTAGTTAGTAAGTTATTAGAAGATATTTTAAGGGACCAAACATATAAGAATTAGGATAGACAGGGACTGATTAAGGATAGTCAACATGATTTTGTGCTTGGTATGTCGTGTCTAACAAATATTGTAAAGGTTTTCAAATACGTTTTTTGTAAAGTTAATGAAGGCAAGGCAGTGGATATTGTGCACATGGACTTTAGCAAGGCATTTGACAAGGTCCCATGTGGAAGGTTGCTCAAGAAATTTCGGTCACTTTGCATTAAGGATGAGGTCGTAAATTGGATTAGACATTGGCTCCATGGGAGAAATCTGGGAGTGGCTGCCTTTCTGACTGGACTAGTGGAGTGCCACAGGGATTGGTGCTGGATCTGTTTTTGTTTGTCATCTACAGCAATGATCTGGATAATAATGTGGAAAACCAGATCAGCAAATTTGCGGATGACACCCAGATTGGGGGGAGCTGGTGTAGTGAACAGCGAGGATGACTGTCCAAGCTAGCAGTAGGATCTGGCCCAGCTGGAAAAATAGGATGAAAAATGGCAAATGGAATTTAAAGCAGGCAAGTGTGGGATGTGCACTTTGGGAGAACCAGCCTGGGGAGGATTTGCATGGTGAGTAGGGCACTGAGAGATAAAACAGAGAGATCTGGGAATACAGATCCATAATTCCTTGAAAGCGGTGTTACAGGTAAGTAGGGTTGTAAAAAAAGCTTTAGACACATTTGCCTTCATAAATTGAAGTTTTGCCTACAGAGGTTGCGATGTTATGTTTCATTTGTATAATGTTTTGTGAGGCCTAATTTGGAGTATTATGTGCAGTTTTGGTCACCTACCTAGAGGAGAGATGTCAATAAGATTGAAATAATGTACAGAAGGATGCTACCTGGATTTGAGAACCTGAGTTGTAGGGAGAGGTTGAATAGATTATGACTTTATACCCTAGAACATAGAAGATTGAGGGGAGATTTCATAGAGGTATACAAAATTTTGAGGGGAATAGATAAGGCAAATGCTAGCAGGCATTTTCTTTGAGGTTGGGTGAGACGAGAAATAGAGGTCATGGGTTAAGGTTGAAAGGTGAAATATTTAAGGAGAACATGAGAGGGAAATTCTTCACTCAGAGGGCTGTTGAGAATGAGGAACAAGCTGCCAACAAGAGTGATGGATGTGAGTTCAATGTCAACATTTATGAGAAATTTGGATAGGTACATGGATGGGAGGGGTATGCAGGTTCATGGGACTAGGCAGACAAATAGATTGGCATGGACTAGATGGGCCAAAGGGCCTGTTATGTGTTGCAGTGTTCTACGTCTGTATAACTCGATGAGATATGGGGAGTGGGGAACATATAATAGGATTAAGTGAGAAAGACAATAATATTTAAAGGTAAAAGTATGCTCTTTTACAATATTCAGCATTGTTAGAAACTCTACAAATATGTTGCAATCAGATTCTACACTTCCATTAATCAATTTGCTGTATCAGAGATTAATTGGCTGCCATTAGTGTTTACTGTGCCATTAAATAGGTGTTAACATTTCTAGAGGCAATGTTAACAGTCTTTGCTTCATTGAATTGTAGCCACTCTAAAAACACAGAAACTTCCTGCTTTTCTATGCATTTCCATGGTGTGCCATACAGCAAGATGCATTTTGCAAAATTTATTGGTAGCACACACAATTAATCATGTGTCCGGTCCTTGCCTGAAGTTACTGCACTATTCATACATAAATAACAATAAGAACCATTAGCCTCACTATTATTTTGACAGCTATATCTGGCCCATTAATACAAGGAGTCTTTCTCTAAGTGTTATTAAGAGTATTTTGTTGCAGAATGAAGTAACGTGCATCAATAGCTCTCAACCTGGTGATCTACAATGAATATTTAGCAGTACCGTCTGGAAATCTATATCTTTCATAGCCATGTAGCTGTAGGTCTCACATCACTACTCAAACTAATTGGCTTTATTGTAAAATCAGGAGGCAGCATGAACTTGACAAACCTACCCCCAGAAATAAATGCAAAAATCTACATGTAGGCTGTTCATCTGAATTTACAGTTGACAGATGCTCTGAATTCAAATGCATTGAATAAGAGACCTCATCAGTTCAATCTGAAATGAATTTACTTACAAATCACTCCTTTGCAATGGAGAATTCACTCAGGTCAACTACACCCACCTGCCTAACTCTGGCTTCTAAAAATATTGTGAGGCATGGAAATGGTCCCTAAACTCAGAGAATTTTTGAGTAAATTTTACTCTTACAGTCTTTCTCAGTACAAGAGCACTAGAGTCAGAATTTGAGTATTTGAACATGGCAGTGGACACTATTTGTACCGGTGTTCATGTTTTGACTAGTTTTAAAATTGTAATCACTCTGCTTGTCAGTGGGAATGGCATTTGGAGATAGGGCACAAGAAGTAACAGCGTGGGAGCCATTTGAAAAGAACAAGTCTCGTCAGGAGCAAATTGTATTTAAGCCAATAAAAAAGGGACGTGTAAGCAGAATTGCCATTGTGTGAGTAGGCCAATGTCAGAGTAGTCAAACTTTGGCTCAACAGACTTCAGCAAGAACAGGCCAAGGGTGTCGAGTCACTTGTTATCCTTTGTTTTGATTGCAGAACTCGGACTTGAGAAGTTGAAGCCAGAGGTATAAAAAGCTCAGCAAGAAGCGGCTGAGGAAACAACCTCGGTGAAAACTAGGTGAAACTCAAAGTTTTCACAAAGAAGGCACAGGTAAGCGTAGGTAAGATGGTTAAGGTAGCTAACAGTCTCTCTGATGACTACATCTACAAGAGGTGCACTCAATATCAGCTCCCGACTGACATGGTCAAAGAACTGGAGCTGGAACTGAATGTATTAAGGTCCACCTGGGATGCTGAAAACCTCATAGATGAAACTTTTACTGAGCGGTCATACCCAGAGTGCAGGCTTCAGACAGTAGACCACCAGGAGGAGGTAGGGGAATGTGCAGTCAGTGCAGGATCCCCTGTGGCCCTTTCCCTCAGCAACTGGTGTCAGATGTGGACTTGCCAAAAACAGCTTCCCAATTAACTCTCCCTAGTTTCTGCCTAATACTCTTGTAATTTGCCCTCCTCTAGTTTAATACTCTCCTGCAAGATCCATACTTAACCTTATCTATAACTATCATAAAACTTAAGGAGTTGTGGTCTCTGTTCCTTAACTGTTCACACACTGAAAGGTCGGTCGTTTGGCTAGGCCCAGTACGCAACACCAGATCCAGTGCTGTGTCCCTTCTTGTTGGGCTTTCTACATATTGATTTAAGAAACCCTTCTGGATGCACCTAACAAATTCTGCTCCATCTAAACCATTTGCACTCAGAAGGTCCCAGTTTATATTAGGAAAGTTGAACTACCCCATGACAACAACCCTATTGTTTTTACACCTTTCCTTAATTTGCCTGCACATCTGTTCCTCAATGTCCTGGTGGCTACTGGGGGTCTGTAGTACAATCCCAGAGTGATTGCACCCTTTCTATATTTGAGTTCTACCCACATGGACTCAGTGTACAAGCCTTCCATTATCTCTCCTCTGACTGCAACTGTCATATTGTCCCTGATTAGTAGTGCAATTCCTCCTCCTCCTCTTTTACCGCACTAACTATCTTTTCTAAAGTATCATAAATCTGGGGCGTTGAGCACCCATTCCTGTCCCTCTCTCAGCTAAGTCTCTGTAACGGCCACGGTATCATCGAGTCTGCTCTGCCATTTGATCATGGCTGAGTTTTTATTCCTCACAACCCTATTATCCTGCCTCCACCCCATAACTTTAGATGCTCTTATTAATCAAGAGCCTTTGCTTTAAAGATACCCAATGACTGCACCATCTTCCACAGATTCACCATCCTTGCTTTCATATTCTAATCATCTCAAAATGAACGCATTTATTTTCCTTATTACTGACTCAACCTGCAAGTTAACCTTTAGGGAATCCTGCACAATGACTCCCAAGTACCCTTACACAGCTAATTTCTGAATTTTCTCCATTTATAAAATAGTCTATGCCTTTATTGTTTCTATCAAAGTGCACGACCACACACTTCACTACACTGCGTTCCATCTGCTACTTCTTTGCCTATTCTTCTGATATGCCAAAGTCCTTCTGCAGACTGCTTGATAAACTACTTGAAGCCTCAACCATACCTGCCCCTCCACCTATCTTTGCATCACCTGCAATCTTGGACACAAAGTCATCACTTTCATCCATGAAGATGAGAGTGAGAAACGAGTGGGTGTTCAGTGCCGCTTGCCTGTATTTGATCAGTCTCCCTTTCACATCTGCTGGCCGCAGGCGCAGGAGTCTTGGGTCCTGTGCTGCAAGGTTTCATCGTCACAATGGCTTGTGGATGTGGACTCACTTTCAGCTGTGGATTGATATTTAATGTCCTCAGCGCTGAACATGCTTTACTATTTTTGTGATTTGACTGAGGTGCCTGTGGTCTGCACCCATCAACAGAGCACTGAACAGACCGATTTGGTGGCTGTGGCCATTGTCTCCTGGACCGGTTTCAATCGCTCCGTGGCTCACGGCCTTCGACTCACTTTTGGGGATTCTGCAGTTCAATGCATAATGTTCTGTGCATTTGTTCACTTTTAGTTATTTGCACGATATGCTCTTTTTTTCGTATGTTTGATGGTCTTGTTGTGTGCGTTCTTTCTTTAAGCATGTTCTGTGGTGTTTTCTTTGTTTTATGACTGCTTGCAAGGTTATATACCGTATACGTATTTTGATAGAAAATGTACTTTGAACTTTGACTAACAAGCAATGTGAAAAATAGCATATCCAACACTGACCCCTGTGGAACACTACTAGTCATTTGCAGCAAACTGGCAAAGTTCCTTTTTGAGCTGGAAAGAGTGCAGAGAAGGTTTATGAGTATGTTGCCAGGATTCAAGGGCATGTGATATAGGCAGATGATGGGTAGGCTAAGAATGTGGAGCCTAAGGTATAAATTTATAGAGGTGTAATGTTTAAAATCATGGAGGCTTTCCCCAAGGAAATGAAATCAAAAACTATAGGGCATAGGATTAAGTTGAGGGGGGTAAGATTTAATAGAGACCAGAGGGGCAACTTTCACATGTAGTGTGATGCTTGTATGGAAGGAGCTGCCAGAGAAAGCAAGTACAAAGACAACACGTAAAAAACAGTTAGATAGTTAAGCTGATAGGAAATTTGTTGTTCAAACACAAGCAATTGTAACTAGTTGAGGGGGCCTCTGGGTTGGCATGGACAAGTTGGGCCAAAGGGCTGATTCTGTGCTCTGTTACTCCATGACTGCCAAAGTTTCTCTATAACATTCAGAAGTCACACAGAAAACTTGGGAACATTTTCAATGACTTATATTTCATTCTGAATAGAAAGGTAGAGTAGAGAAACAGGCCCGTTAACCCACTGAGTCTATAGTGACTGCCAAGCAACCACTTGCATTAGCCTTACCATAATCCATTGTTATTGTTCCCACATAATCATCAACAGCCTCCAGATTCTAACACTCAACTAAATGCCAGGACTAATTTACAGTGGCCAATTGACCTACTAATGCACATACTCTGAGATGTGGGAGGAATCCAGAGAACTGAGAGCAAACACATAGGCCACAAAGCAAATTTGAAATTCCACACAGACAGAACCCATGGTCAGGACTGAATCCACATCATTCAAGAGCTCCAATTTATGTGAACCCTCTTCGTCTATGATCTGGTTCCTTGCTTATCCTACCTAAAGGAAGACATTGCTCTGCTACCTGCCCACTCCCCTCCATTATAAAAATAGCTCAAGTCTCATGATGAAAGGTCCTGATGAGAGGTCTCAGCCTAAAACATTGACTGCTTACTCTTTTCCACAGATGCTGAATGGCTTGCTGAGTTTCTCTAGCACTTTGTGCATATTTCTTTGGTTTCCAAAGTCAGCAGATTTTCAGCACACACAACATGCTGAAGGAACTTAGCAGGACAGGCAGCAACTATGGACAAAAAGTAGAGTTGACGTTTTGGGCTGAAAGCCTTCGGCAGGACAGGAGAAAGAAAGCTGAGGAGTAGATTTTAAAGGTGGGGGGAGAGGAAAGAGAAGCACAAAGTGATAGGTGAAACCTGGAGGGGAAGGAGTAAAGTGAAGAGCTGGGAAGTTGACTGGTGAAAGAGACAGAAGGCCATGGAAGAAAGAAAAAGGGGGGAGGCGCACCAGAGGGAGGCGATGGGCGGCAAGGAGATGAGGTGAGAGAGGAAAAAGAAGATGGGAAATGGAGAGGGAGGGGTGGGGGTTTGGGGAGAATTACTGGAAGCTTGAGAAATCAAGATTAATTCCATCAGGTTGGAGACTACCCAAACAGAATATAAAGTGTTGTTCCTCCTACTTAAGTGTGGCCTCATCATGACAGTGCAGGAGGACATGGATGGACATATCAGAATGGGAATGGGAAGTGCAATTAAAGTGGAATTAAAATTAAAACGTAGATGTTCAGCGTAGTGGTCTCTGGGAGCAGACTCACAGGTGAAGTGTTGCCTCACCTGGAAGGACTGTTTAGAGCCCTGGATGGTAGTGAGGGAGGAGGTGTAGGGGCAGGTGTAGCACTTGTTCCACTTGCAAGTATAAGGGCCAGGAGGGAGATCAGTGGGGAGTGATGAATGGACAAGTGAGTTGCGTAGGGAGCGATCCTTGCAGAAAGCTGAAAGTGGGGTGGGGGGGAGATGTGCTTGGTGGTGGGATCCCATTGGAAGTGGCTGAGGTTTCAGAGAATTTTGTGCTGGATGCAGAGGCTGGTGGGGTGGTAGGTATGGACAAGAGGAACCCTATCCCTGGAAGGGTGGTGGAAAGATGGGGTAAGAGCAGACATGTGTGAAATGGAAGAAACGTGGTTGAGGGCAGCGTTGATGGTGGGGGAAGGGAAGCCCCTTTCTTTGTAAAAGGAGGACATCTTCTTTATTCTAGAATGAAAAGCCTCATCCTGAGAGCAGATGCAGCGGAGACAGAGAAATTGAGAAAAGGGGATGTCATTTTCAGAAGTAGTAGTGTGGAACAAGGTATAGTCCAGGTAGCTGTGAGAGTCCGTGGGTTTGTAATAGACATTGGTGGATAAGCTGTCTCCGAAGATAGAAACAGTGAGATCTAGAAAGGGAAGGGAGGTGTCGGAAATGGAACAGCAGAAGAGGGGGTGAAAATAAGAGGAGAAAGACATTTGTTTACAAGGGACATTCGGAGTGAGGCCAGTGGTCACCAACAGTGCATGAGCTCCATTTGACAGAATTAATCTTTTGACTAAGTTGTACCTCCCTAAAGCGTAGAAAACCAATATACAAATATATAAAAATTAAAAGGGAGCAACCAGCTACTGTTGTCTCACTGTCAAAGGACACAAAACAAATAAAAAGGCAAGATTCAAAAGGTGCAGCAGAATTTCTAAGCTAAGACATACACTGCAATACTTATATCCTATGTGAGTGCATGGCAGAAGAATATCAAATAAAGCAGATGGTTACCATCTAATTCTCCTCTGATTTTATTTTTAATATTGGGCACAATTGCGACTTTTATGCAATTTAACTTTGCAAGTATTTGTGATGTAAAATAATCAATTGAAAACTTTCTTGGGCTTGAAATGATTTAGTTAATTGTGCAATACAATGGTGTTCGGTGAAGCATTAACTCCTTTGTTAGAAGACTCTAGAAATGCCTCACGTGTACAAGTAGGAGTTAGAGAAGAAACTGCATGGCAAAAGATGGAAAGTGCAGTTGATGAAACATAAAGCTGCAGGTCAAAAGCAGTTTCATATACCTTGCTTGCAGCTTGCCAGGTCATACTTAAACACTCCACTATAAAAGTGTGCATGATTCATTGTCTACCTTGGGTATATCAAGACTGTCTTCCCACCTCAACCTAACTGCACGAAGGCAGTGAACTCTCGTAATTAGCCAGAACTCCAAACATTCCAAAGATTCTGACATTGAGCATATTTCCGGAAGAAATTGAGGAACAATTGTATGGGGAACACATTAGAATGTTTTTAGTACTGATGGCTTATCTGGTATCCCATTACCCGATTCCATATGGTCCTGCCTCATGCACCCACTCTAAAGATAAAGATTCAACTTGATTGTCATTGTGCCGAGTACAGATACAAAGCCGATGAAATGCATTTAGCATCTGACCAGAAATGCAAAAGAATAGTGTTAATACAAAATAACTACGAACAAAAAAAGTACTACAGCACACAATTATAAAAGTACTGAGACAGTACAATATGGATGCAATACTGCTTAGCGCTGTGATGAGAGGTTCAGCAGGGTCACAGCCTCAGGGAAGAAGCTCTTCCTGTGCCTGCTGGTGCGGGACCGGAGGGTCCTGTAGCGCCTACCACATGGGAGGAGAGTAAAAAGTCCATGGTTAGGGTGAGATGCATCCCTGATAATGCTTTTCGCCCTGTTCAGGCAGCGCTTATGGTAGATATTCTCGATGGTGGGCAATTGGGTGCCGATAATCCGCTGGGCAGTTTTCACCACACGCTGGAGTGCTTTGCAGTCTGATATGGGACAATTGCCATACCACACTGAGATGCAGTTGGTGAGTATGCTCTCAATGGTACAGTGGTAAAAGTTCGTTAGTATCCTGGGACAGAGGTGAACTTTCATGATGCTCAGCAGGAAATAAAGGCGCAGTTGCGCCTTTTGATCAGGATGGAGGAGGTCAGGGACCAGGTGAGATCCTCGGAAATGTGGACATAAAAGGAATTTGAAGCTTGATACAGCTAAAAAACTCCAATATAACTAAAATAACAACTGCTATTGCATTTAGTAATGACAATAAGCCCAGCCCATCTGTAGACGTGAACTTCCCATTATTCAGAACATTTACAAAGACAGGTGTGTAAAAATGGCCCAAAGGATCATTGGAGACCCCAAGTCATCCCAATCACAAACTGTTCCAGCTGCTACCACCCGAGAAACGGTACTGGGGCATAAAAGCCAAGACCAACAGGCTCCGGGACAGCTTCTTCAACAAGGTCATCAGACTGCTTAATTCATGCTGACATAAATGTATTCCTATGTTATATTGACTATCCGGTTTACATAATATTTATCATAAATTACTATAATTGCACATTGCACATTTGATCAGAGACGTAACGTAAAGATTTTTACTCCTCATGTATATGAAGGATGTAAGTAATAAATTCAATTCAATTCAATAAAGAAGAATGTGAAAGCAAATATTTGGATCACAAATTGGGTGGCTTTAGTAATGAGCAGAAAACTTTTGAATGTTTTTGATGGGTCGGTACTGAGCCTATTATTGCTTGTCATTTATATAAACAATAAGACCATAAGATATAGGAACAGAAGTAGGCTATTTGGCCCTTCAAGTCTGCTCTAACATTTCAACATGGCTGATCCAATTTTCCTCTCAGCTCCAATCTCTTGCCTTCTCCCCATATTGCTTCATGTTTTGACCAATCAAGAATCTATCAACCCCAGCTTTAAATACACATAAAGAAATGGCCTCCACAGCTGCCTGTGCTAAAGAATTCCACAGATTCTCCACTTCATGGCTAAAGAAATTCTTCCTCATCTCCATTCAAAAAGGACGGCTCTCTATTTCTGAAGCTGTGTCATCTGGTCTTAGACTCTCTCACCATAGGAAGCATCCTCTCCACATCTACTCTATCAAGGTTCTGAATTCCAGTGAATACAAGCCCAGAGCCATCAAATGTTCTTCATATGACCAGCCATTCAATGCTGGAATCATTTTCATGAACCTCCTTTGAACCCTCTCTAGTTTCAGCACATCTTTTCTAAGATAAACGCCCAAAATCTTCATTTCTAAGATACATGAACTCAAGTGAGAGTGTACAAGGCATTGTTAGTAAGTATGCAGAGACACTAAAATAAATGGTATCATTGGCAATGAAGACAGTGGGATCCTGATCTGCTGGGTATGGCAAATGGAGCTGAGGAATAGGAAATGGAGTTCAAGCGAAGTGAGTGTGATGTGGTGCATTTTGATACATCAAACCAGCAGTGGACTTTCACAGTGAATGATAAGACCATGGAGACTGGTGGAGAACAGAGAGACCAAGGAGTACAAGTACATAGTTCCCTGAAAATAGCATCAGAAGTAGACAGGGTTGTGAAGAACATGTTTAGCACACTGGCCTTCACCAATGAGGGCATTAAGTATAAGAGTTGGGTCATTATGGTACATTTGCACCAGTTTCACAACACATGGCAGTGATAATAAACCTGATTCTGATTCTGGTTCTGACATTGGTGAATTGCACTTGGAATATCGTCTACAGTTTTAGTTACCCTATTTTAGGAAAGCTGGATGGGCTAAGATTTATAAAAATGTTGCAAGAACTCCAGGGCCTGAGTTATAGGGAGATGATTGAACAGGCTAAGACTCTATTCTTTGGAGTATAGAAGACAGAAATCATGAAGGGCATAGAGTGGATGAATGCACACAGTCATTCTTCCAAAGAAAGGGAACCAAAATTAATCGAAAGAATCGAACACTGGAGCTGGGACACTGGTCTGCTTAGTTTTTCTTTTCTGTTTTTTTAGTGAGACGTTCACATATAACATAGCGGCATAATGATGTATGCCATTCACATACTTCTTACTTATTGAATTATGTAAACAAATATACTTACCATATTACTCAAATATTAAATACACTACAAAAACTATGGGTTTAATAAGAAAGATTTAGTAGGCACCTCAGAGGGAACAAGCTGCCAGGGGAAATGTTTGCTGTAGGTACAATGACAACATTTAAAAGACAGTGGTATGTGGATAAAGAGATTTAGCAGGATATGGGCAAGTGCAGTCAAACAGGACTAGCTTAAATGGCATCTCGGTTGGCATGGTGTCATCAGGCCTAAGGGTCTGTTTCCATTCTCTATGGGTCTAAGACTCAATTATTTTATATGGAGAGTAGGTCAAAATAGGATTAGGTGCATTTGCCTCTGATACTTGCCTCAACCAAGCACCTATTAATGCATTTGAAGCAAGAGGGTGGCATCCACCCAAACTAGGATTCTCAAGAAGGCATAGTAAAAAAAAAGGTGCAAGATTGCCCCCCCAAAGAAGTTCTAAATAAATATGAAAAAAGACAAAATTTGTTGCATAATCAGGAACATTAAATCATTGAACACTGAATCATTAAAGCACAGAATTTAGTCAACAAAATCAACAAATTGGGGGCTTACAGGGGGCTTTCCTATTGCATGTTTGGTGGCTGGAGGATGCTGATGCTTTTTGTGTGGATGTGGATGGGAGTGGGGGTGGGTCGTTGCTTTGCTGCTGCGTGGGAGGGGGGAGTGGGATCTTTGGGGTTCTAAATTTTTAACTGTCACTCACTCTATGGAGCTCTCTTCTGGTTTCATGGGTGTCTGTGAAGAACAAGGATTTGAGGATGTATAATTGCATACATCTCTCTGATATTAAATGGAACTATTGGACTATTGAATGATTGAAATCCATGCTGACTGTCCAAGACTAAACTGTAGAAAAGGAGGTCAAATGCAAATTATGTCCAAGAAATAGTTAAGATAAAATCCAAACTCGTCTCTTACTGAATAATGTGATTAGCTAAGCTCATTGACCTGTAGTTATTCAGATCAATCAGTTATTTAATTGAAAAATGCTGTTTCCCTTTCTACCTGCATCATGTCTGTAGCCAGATTATTGTGGAAGGATAGTTAGGTGGTGTGTTATTTTCTTCTTTATTTCCATTAAGAACCAGAAGAATATTTTATCACACCTCACCACAATTAAAGATGCTTAATATATCCTGGCTGCCTATGTTAATCATATTAAATATTCTATATTCTACTTTCTTGTTGAGAACACCTTCATCATTCTTGAGTTGTAGGCACAACATTTAGTCTCTATGAGGAAATGAATGTAAAAGAGAGCCAGAGTAGGCCAAAATCCAAAGGTATTCTGGAAATTAACAAGGCTCAGCCTGAACTGGTCTTGAAATATTGTTATGACCAATTTTGATGCAGGTACACTTTGAAAGCTGATACTACTCTTGCATTAAGTTTTGACAAAAGATAAAAGAAAAAATTTCAAGTCTGTTGCAGCCTAGTAAAATTAGCTTTAGCCTAGCTTTAAGCATTTAAACCTGGTTTACCTCTGTGCTTTCAATAACTGTTCAATCTAACTAGATTATGGTCACTGTTTCCAACATTCTCTCCCACTGTCGCCCTTCCACCCACCAAATACATTCACTACAAAAATTATATATATTAGCATCAACCCTTCTGTTTAGCTTGCTACATGCTAATTTTTTAAAAATCCTCCTAAACACACTTTATACATCCTACACTTTGTATGTCATTTACTTCTGTCCCAGTTAACTATCGGGGTGGTTGAAATCCTCAACTGCTATTCTTTGTTATTTTTATCCTTGTCGGGCACCTCTCTAGACATTCGCTCTCCTAGTTTTTTCTGACCATTTGAGAGCCTACGGTAAACTCACAGCAATGTGAATGCTCCTTTATTGTTCCACAGCTCCCACATGACCTCATTTATTGCTTTTTTTATGATTTCATTCCTTCCCATAACTCTGTTTCCTTCACCAATATTGCTAAACATTTTTTATCCCACTTCCCATCTGAATATCCTTGACTAAAAATTTCAAGATTGCACCCTACCGATATTTAAAAAATATCTTATTATATCACTCCACACCTAACCACACCCCCCCCACCACCAAATCCTCATCTCTAGCTCCACACAGTATTAGCAAGGCTCTCTGCAATGAAATGGGTCGTCCCCTGTCATGATTCAGGTACAGAGGATAATATGAGTGAGGTTGATGTTCTGGAGCATGTTGATATTAAGGGAGAGGAGGTGTTGGAGATGTTAAAATACATTAGGACAGATAAGTCCCCGGGGCCTGACGGAATATTCCCCAGGCTGCTCCACGAGGCAAGGGAAAAGATTGCTGAGCCTCTCGCTAGGACCTTTACGTCCTCGTAGTCCACGGGAATGCTACCAGAGGATTGGAGGGAGGCGAATGTTGTCCCCTTGTTCAAAAAAGGTAGTAGGGATAGTCCAGGTAATTATAGACCAGTGACCCTTACATCTGTGGTGGGAAAGCTGTTGGAAAAGATTCTTAGAGATAGGATCTATGGGCATTTAGAGAATCATGGTCTGATCAGGGACAGTCAGCATGGCTTTATGAAGGGCAGATCATGTCGAGCAAGCCTGATAGAGTTCTTTGAGGAGGTGACCAGGCATATAGATGAGGGTAGTGCAGTGGATGTGATCTATATGGATTTTAGTAAGGCATTTGACAAGGTTCCACACTGTAGGCTTATTCAGAAAGTCAGAAGGCATGGGATCCAGGGAAGTTTGGCCAGGTGGATTCAGAATTGGCTTGCCTGCAGAAGGCAGAGGGTCGTGGTGAAGGGAGTACATTCAGATTGGAGGATTATGACTGGTGGTGTCCCACAAGGATCTGTTCCGGGACTTCTACTTTTCGTGATTTTTATTAACGACCTGGATGTTGGGGTAGAAGGGTGGGTCGGCAAGTTTGCAGACGACACAAAGGTTGGTGGTGTTGTAGATAATGTAGAGGATTGTTGAAGATTGCAGAGAGACATTGATAGGATGCAGAAGTGGGCTGAGAAGTGACAGATGGAGTTCAACCCGGAGAAGTGTGAGGTGGTACACTTTGGAAGGACAAACTCCAAAGTAGAGTACAAACTAAATGGCAGGATACTTGGTAGTGTGGAGGACCAGAGAGATCTGGGGGTACATGTCCACAGATCCCTGAAAGTTGCCTCACAGGTGGATAGGGTAGTTAAGAAAGCTTATGGAGTGTTAGCTTTCATAAGTCGAGAGACAGAGTTTAAGAGTCGCGATGTAATGATGCATCTCTATAAAACTCTGGTTAGGCCACACTTGGAGTACTGTGTCCAGTTCTGGTCGCCTCACTATAGGAAGGATGTGGAAGCATTGGAAAGGGTGCAGAGGAGATTTACCAGGATGCTGCCTGGTTTAGAGGCTATGCATTATGATCAGAGATTAAGGGAGCTAGGGCTTTACTCTTTGGAGAGAAGAAGGATGAGAGGAGACATTTAGAGGTGTACAAGGTAATAAGAGGAATAGATAGAGTGGATAGCCAGTGCCTCTTCCCCAGGGCACCACTGCTCGATACAAGAGGACATGGCTCTAAGGTAAGGGGTGGGAAGTTCAAGGGGATATTAGAGGAAAGTTTTTTACTCAGAGAGTGGTTTGTGCGTGGAATGTACTGCCTGAGTCAGTGGTGGAGGCAGATACACTCGTGAAGTTTAAGAGACTACTAGACAGATATATGGAGGAACTTAAGGTGGGGGCTTACATGGGAGGCAGGGTTTGAGGGTCGGCACAACATTGTGGGCCAAAGGGCCTGTACTGTGCTGTACTATACTATGATGCAATCTACTTTAATCTTCTCTAAACTGTACAATCTTCCCTAAACTGTTCCCAATACCCCACTGCAACACACATCAAAGTTGCTGGTGAATGCAGCAGGCCAGGCAGCATCTCTAGGAAGAGGTACAGTCGACTTTTCAGGCCGAGACTCTTCGTCAGGACTAACTGAAGGAAGAGCTAGTAAGAGATTTGAAAGTGGGAGGGGGAGGGAGAGATCCAAAATGATAGGAGAAGACAGGAGGGGGAGGAATGGAGCCAAGAGCTGGACAGGTGATTGGCAAAGGGGATATGAGAGGATCATGGGACAGGAGGCCCAGGGAGAAGAAAAAGGGGGAGGGGGGGGAACCCAGAGGATGGGCAAGGGGTATAGTCAGAGGGACAGAGGGAGAAAAAGGAGCGAGAGAGAGAAAGAATGTGTGTATATAAATAAATAACGGATGGGGTACGAGGGGGAGGTGGGGTATTAGCGGAAGCTAGAGAAGTAAACGTTCATGCCATCAGGCTGGAGGCTACCCAGACGGAATATAAGGTGTTGTTCCTCCAACCTGAGTGTGGCTTCATCTTGAGAGTAGAGGAGGCCGTGGATAGACATATCAGAATGGGAATGGGACGTGGAATTAAAATGTGTGGCCACTGGGAGATCCTGCTTTCTCTGGCGGACAGAGCGTAGGTGTTCAGCGAAATGATCTCCTAGTCTGCGTCGGGTCTCGCCAATATACAGAAGGCCACATCGGGAGCACCGGACGCAGTATATCACCCCAGCCGACTCCCAGGTGAAGTGTCGCCTCACCTGGAAGGACTGTCTGGGGCCCTGAATGGTGGTAAGGGAGGAAATGTAAAGGCATGTGTAGCACTTGTTCCGCTTACAAGGATAAGTGCCAGGAGGGAGATCAGTGGGGAGGGATGGGGGGAACGCAGACTGGGAGACCGTTTTGCTGAACACCTACGCTCTGTCTGCCAGAGAAAGCAGGATCTCCCAGTGGCCACACGTTTTAATTCCACATCCCATTCCTATTCTGACATGTCTATCCATGGCCTCCTCTACTGCAGAGATGAAGCCACACTCAGGTTGGAGGAACAACACCTTATATTCCGTCTGGGTAGCCTCCAACCTGATGGCATGAACATTGACTTCTCTAACTTCCGCTAATGCCCCACCTCTCCCTCGTACCCCATCCGTTATTTATTTTTATACACACATTCTTTCTCTCATTCTCCTTTTTCTCCCTCTGTCCCACTGACTATACCCCTTGCCCATCCTCTGGGTTCCCCCCCTCCCTTTTCCTTCTCCCTGGGCCTCCTGTCCCATGATCCTCTCATATCCCCTTTGCCAATCACCTGTCTAGCTCTTGGCTCCATCCCTCCCTCTCCTGTCTTCTCCTATCATTTTGGATCTCCCCCTCCCCCTCCCACTTTCAAATCTCTTACTAGCTCTCCCTTCAGTTAGTCCTGATGAAGGGTCTTGGCCTGAAACATCGACTGTACCTCTTCCTAGAGATGCTGCCTGGCCTGCTGCGTTCACCAGCAACTTTGATTTGTGTTGCTTGAATTTCCAGCATCTGCAGATTTCCTCGTGTTTACGTTTTTAAATCCAATACCCCACTGACCAGGTGGAAAAACTATTTGCCTCATGTCCATAAGTTAATCCTGGATTCATAATCACATCATCCATTTTACTCCTAGGGCTTTTTTTTTAAGTTTATCATAGAACATAGGACAGAGAACACTGCAGCACAGTACAGGTCCTTCATATCACAATGTTCTACTGACCTTTTAACCTAATCTAAGATCAATCAAACCATTCCCTCCTACTCGGCTCTCCACTTTTCTATCATCCATGTGCCTATCTAAGAGTCACTTAAATTCTTCTAATGTGCCTGCCTCCATCACCACCCCTGACCCACACATCCACCACCTTCTGTGAGAAAACATACTGCTGACATTTTTACCAAACTTTCCTCCAATCACCTTACAATCGTGCCCTTTGCATTAGCCATTTCCACCCTGCAAACAAGTCTCTGCCTGTCCACCTAGTCTATTTCTCTTATCATCTTGTATATCTCTATCAAGTCACCTGTTATCCACCTTCACTCTAATGATAAAAGCCCTAGCTCCCTTAATCTCTGATCATAATGCATGTTCTCTAAACCAGACAGCATCCTGGTAAATCTCCTCTGCACCCTCTCTGAAGCTTCCATATCCATCCTATAATAAGGCGACCAGAATTGAACACGAAACTCTAAGTGTGGCCTGACTAGTTGTAACATTATCTTGCACCTCTTGAACTCAATCCCCAACGAATGAAACCCAGCACACTATTTACCTTCTTAAAAAATGTATCAACATGTGCAGCAACTTTGAGGGATTTATGGAAGTGCAGCCTAAGATCTCTCTGTTCCTCCACACTACCAAGAATCCTGCCATTAACCCTGTAATACACTTTCACATTCCACCTTTCAACATAATCCCCTTCACATTTTTCCAGATTGAACTCCATCTGCCACTTCACAGCCCAGTTTTAATCACATCAATATCCCGGTGTAATCTACCACAACCTTCTGCACTATCCACAACCCCACCAACCTTTCAAATCAAATCAAATCAAATCAAGTTTAATTACCATTCAAACGACACATAGATACAGCTGAACAAGACAGCATTCCTCTGGGGCCAAGGTAGAAAGCATTCAAAATAGCAAGCAAATGTTCAAAAATAGCAAGTAACATAATTCCAAAAAGCAAGCAAAGAAGCATATTCACTCGAAAAAAAAAAACTTGACTCTCGTCCAAGACCCTGAACAATAATGTCCAGCAATCGATGGCAGAGTCTCCTGGCAGTGTACAGACGCACACAATCCAGCCTGTCATTCCACTGCTTGAACATGGGAGGGCAGCACTGATGGACCAGGCTGGGACAGCACTCTCTAACCACTTCTGCATCTGTCATCTGGTCTGCATCAGCAGGTAAGCCCAAGGTTTGAAGTCTAGTCCTGCCTACAACTGTAGCTACATAGCTCCCATGTCATCTGCCCTCTACCAGATAAAGGTAACAGGCCTGTGGCAACTTACATTATTACTGTCCAACAGAGTCTTGCGATCGCAAGTGAAATGCCTGAGACAATCTCTCATAGTTACACTGCACCAACTTCGATGCTTCCAAGTAGCAGGCAGCAACATGGTCTGCAGCCAGGTTAGCCTCTCTGTACCCAAACGGGCTCCTCCAATATCCCAATGGGGCTTGCAGCATCTGCAAACTTACCAACCCACCTTTCCACTTTCTCATTAGTCATTTGCAAAAATCATAAAAAGCCTGGGTCCTAGAACCTAGAACCTAGTCCTAGCTCTGTAGAGCACCACTAATCACCAATCCCCAGTCAAAATATGCTCCATCTACAAGTGTCTTGTGCAGCATCATGCTGCTCCTTTTCAAATTCCTTCTGACAATCCACCACTTGATATTTTCTGCATCAATCGCAGTGACCCAGTAGATAACCTGATTTTCATTTGGGCTTCCTGATTGCCACACTTATCAGTAATGATCACTGAAGCAAAGAGTAAATGGAGTTTTTCAACAGCCCACATCTGCATCTTATGCTATGCCATGCTCGTTTTCCACTGGTACTGGGTTGGAATCTTACTCAATTGGGTAAGGCAAGTAGTAAAACAAAACACAAATATTCTAGAAAACTTCAAACCTAAATATTGACACTGTGCAAGTTGAACAGCCAACATGTACCATTTAGTGGGGAAACCATCTCCAGCGGGTGAGAGACCAATTATAAAGAATGCTACTGGTGAAGCATAACTGCTTTGGAAAACATTCTATTCCTTTTAAATAAGAACACCAGCTTCTCTCCCAATTAACAAACCATTCACACAATCACATTCATAGTTAAAAATTAAAATTGCACTTTCTTCTCAGAGCAATTTATCATTATCTTACTGTTTTTAACAAAGGGATTTTAGGACTAATCAAAGCTATAAGATCGTAGAACATGGTTATTGGTTTCTCTCGATTGAACAATACTATATAGTTGGGCTTACATAGGGGAGGAAGGGAGTGGAGATGTTTATGCCTTATAGGAGGTAATTAAGGAGGCGTTGCTCCTTTGGTTCCGCTTTTTGTGGTGATCTTTTTATCTTTAACAATCAAAGGTGGCCTTCAATGTTAAACAACTGGAACGTTTGTAAAACATTAGTATGGCGGAGTATAATAAGGCAGATTGACAGGAGATTTATATGAATCTGGGGACACAGCAGGTGATATTCTTGTTATAATGATTAAAGATTCAGCTGCTCTCACAAGATTCAGGATGCAATATTTTCCTTCAGGGCATCTGTAAATGAGAATTAAATACTAAATAATACCAAAGCTCTCCTTTTAGCTCTGATGGGATTTAGGGCCGTGGGATTTAATACATCCAATCGCAGGTGTCCATACTTGTGTTCTGGGCTTTACTGGAAATGACACTGATACTTGCCTGACTCTAGGAGGTATTTTACCAGCAGCAGTAGAAAGAGAAATGTAGATAATCTGGTGGTAGGAAGGTAATGTAGGTTCTCAGGAGAGATGCAATAAGTAGAATCCAATACTACACAGTGTCAAGATGTATGATTTCAGTTCAAAACTAGTGATTTATTTCACCATATCCTCACCTTTAATCCCCTAACTTTCTGTACAGTATTTCCTAATCATATTTTCAATGAAGTCATGAATAAAATTGGGAAATCACAGCACAGCATGTCACACGAGAATGATAACCTCAAATATAAATTATACTCCATTCAGAGTCTTCAGGCAGTCAACTCCACTGAGAAATTCATGCCCATATTTTACAATATTTATCTGACTCCTATGTTAGTCACAAATTACAAGCTGCTTTCACTACTTTCTGGATTAATTCTCCTAATAAACATGACACACTTTATAAACATTTTTGAAACTTACCTATGAGTCTCAATCCTTTATATAGGTAGCTTAATGTATATTTCTATAAGAAATTCGGCCTTGCAAGTGTTGCTAACTGAGCAATAGATGGATGTCATCCTTAGCATTCTCCCACAAACATTTCATTGACTTATTTTATCTTTAATGTATTTATTTTCCTGTAACTCACAATTGTATTACATCTTCACAACTACTGACTTACAATAAACAGACGTAGAAGTGTTGAGACCTAAATAGTTTTCATCTACTCTGCCAAATTCAACAGCTAAAAATGACAGAACTCATTTGTTTATTTTCCAGTATCCTTACGTTCAAATGTTGATATATGTTCAAGCTGATAACAGCTGAGAGAACACAGCAAAGTATCTGGGACTCTGTGTATAATATAAGCAGAGTATTGTCTTAACCCATGAAACCAGAATCAGAATCAGGTTTAATATCATCGGCATGTGTTATGATATTTGTTAACTCTGTGGCAGCAGTACAATACAACACACAATACATGGCAGCAGGCTGAGGGTAGCAGACACCAACAGAATCAACAAACTCATTCATAAGGCCAGTGATGTTGTGGGGATGGAACTGGACTCTCTCACGGTGGTGTCTGAAAAGAGGATGCTGTCTAAGTTGCATGCCATCTTGGTCAATGTCTCCCATCCACTACATAATGTACTGGGTGGGCACAGGAGTACATTCAGCCAGAAACTCATTCCACTGAGATGCAACACAGAGTGTCATATGAAGTCATTCCTGCCTGTGGCCATCAAACTTTACAACTCCTCCCTTGGAGGGTCAGACACCCTGAGCCAATAGGCTGGTCCTGGACTTATTTCATAATTTACTGGCATAATTTACATATTACTATTTAACTATTTATGGTTCTATTACTATTTATTATTTATGGAGCAACTGTAACAAAAACTAATTTCCCCCCGGATCAATAAAGTATGACTATGACTATAAGTCTGGAAATAAAACTGAATGACAGTAAGTATATAAGTGTATACCTATATATATATATAAACAGTTAAATTGGGATATATAGTGCAAAAACAGATAATTCTAAAAAAGTAGTGAAATAGTGTTCATGGGTTCAATGTCCATTTAGAAGTCAGATGGCCGAGAAAGAGAAGCTGTTCCTGAATCGCTGAGTGTGTGCCTTCAGGCTTCTGTACCTCCTATCTGATGATAACAATGAGAAGAGGGCATTCCCTTGGGTGGTGAGGATCCTTGATGATGGAAAACTTGAGGATTGATAAAGAAGCCGAAGAATGACCGAGAAGAAGGTTTTATTCAAGAAATAAGGTACATGAAAAAATGAGGGATGCTAAAATGGCAGGAATAAATCTTACAATGTAAGATTTACCATTTAAAAAATATCAAACAAGAATCTCAGAGTTGTAGGTGCTTGGTATGGGTTGCTACAGATAGTGGTGGAAGCAGACAGAGTAGTGACGTTTAAGAAGCTTTTGGAGAGATACATGAATGTGTAGGGAATGGAGAAGTAAGAGTTAGGTATAATGAGAAGAGATTGAGTTTAATTTGCACCAGCTTATTTCTGTACAGTTAAATATTCTTGACACAATCTACCTCATGGCCCCCCCCTCATTGTCTTCCTGCACTTCACTTTCCCTGCAACTGTTACATTTTACTCTGCATCCTGTTATGTTCTTCCCTTTTACTACCTCAAAGTACTGATGTGATGAAATGATATGCATGGATAGTCTGCAAAACTATGTGTATCACTGTACTTTAATGAACCTATTTACCAGTTTACCAATCTAATACTCAGGAGACCAAGTCCACAATGTCACTTTTTGCAAAGTAGAAGGAGGAAGGTATCTAAATATCCTACCATTTGTAATGAGTTTCAATGCATAGAGAACAATTCTACACAGATTTTCTCTGGAATAATCTGTGTATATTGTTCATATGTGTTAATTGTTTTGTATCAGCCAAATTCTTTCTGAACAAGTTTATTCTTAAGTGAAAATTAATTGATCATTTCAAGTCTTTACCAATGTTTCCTTTTGGTAAAGATGCAATTGAACCCTGAGGTAATTGTCAATCTTACACCATGCATGCAATCATACTTACACTATGCTGTGCATCAGTCACCTCAGATGTGTTCAGAAACCATCCCTATTAATGCTTTAACAAAGAAAATCTTCCACAAAAAGTAATAATGTGATCAAATAATGCAGTGTTTCAAACCAAACAGGTTTTGGGTAAGTTAGACAAAAAGTGTTTGCTAACAACTTCTTTGAAGGATTGAGGATTAGTTCCAGTTTTGTGCATCTGGTGATGATAAACAAGATGAGACTCATCTGTAGATGTTGCAGGAGATACCTGAAGGAGCAGGCAGGTCACAGAGATGGTCCACTCCTTCCATCACTTCTGCATGTCTTCTGTGTGCTCATGACACATTGCTTCAAGGTTAACAATGCAATACCATATTCTTCTTCACTTGTTGACTTGGTAAGAGCCAGGAATTATATTCCATTTTAAAGACGTATGAAAGTATTGAGCACATTATTCAATTTGTTTCTTTTTTTTTTGTCTGGTAATCTCTTCCCACAACAGAATTTGGATTAAATATCTGTTTTAGGAAACAAGAACGTAACTGGCTGAATGTGTTTAAAGCCTCAGTGATGGGAATATTGCTCTAAGAGAAGATCCTGACACTAGTTCTTTCATCCTTCCAAAGGACTTGGACTGGTAATATTTTTCGCCCTGAGATGCCTGTGGTAGGCAGATCAGGTCTCTGATGTATGTAGAAGGCAGGAATACTGATGCCTTGGCCTTTAGATATGTTCCAGATCTGAAGTCTTTATCTTCACTTGCAACCCATACACAATGCTGGAGGAACGCAGCAGGTCAGGTGGCATCTACGAAAATGAATAAACAGCTGACGTTTTGGACTGAGACACTTCTTCAGGACTGAAAAGGAAGGGGAAGATGCCAAAATAAAAAGGTGGGGGCAGGAGAAGAAGGCCAGTTAGAAGGTGATAGGTGAAGTGCTGAAGAAGAAGGAATCTGATAGAGAGGAGAGTGGATCATAGGAGAAAGGGAAGGAGGATGGGACCCATGGAGAAATGGTAGGCAGGTGAGAAGAGGTAAAAAGCCAGAGTGGGAAATAGAAGAGGGGAGGGGGAGGGGATTTTTTTTAACTGGAAAGAAAAATTGATATTCATGCCATCAGGTTGGCGGCTACCCAGATAGAATATAAGATATTGCTCCTCCACCCTGAGGGTGGCCTCATCTTGGCACAAGAGGGGGCCATGGACCAACATGTCTTCTTCACTTAGTCTTTTTCATCATAAACCAAGGGCTATGTGGGCCCATTCAAGACATAGAGAATTGCATCATCTTAGCTGAGATGTAGCTCCCATGATTTGGGAAGTTATAATATAATTATCCAGAGACAAAGATGAATCTGTATTTAACACTATAAATCTAACTTCTGTACTACAAACTTACAACTTAAATTTAATTGATGCTCTAAATCAATAAGGTGATATTCATTTGGTATTCAACAATGGTTCAATAACTAGTTCATGTTTCTTTAATTAATGATTACTGGTCATTGATTTTGACAGTCTACATTATATCCAAAGGAGTTCATCTGGGAGACTTCCCATGATTGTATTGGTTTTGGTTTCTCTATCCCTCAACACAGCTGATGAAGCAGTTCAAACATTAGGAGGTGGCATTGTAGCAGATTCTTCTGGGAGCTCCTGAGGCAGTCAAGGCATGGCAAAACTGTATGGGAAGGAGATACTTAATTGCTCCAGTATTCCCTCTATAAAACATAAGGAGGACTTAATTAGTGGATGGGAAATATGTTAATGCTACATTTCTCCCGGCATAGACACTTGAAAGTAGAGTGGGTTGCATAAAAGGTGATAACACTGGAGAAAAAAAATTAGACTTATCAGTGCAAGATTCACATTAAAGTTCAACAATGTGTTAAGATATTTCTTGCCATTCAACTATAATCTTTCAAAGTGTATTATTAGTTAAATTTTGCACTGTAAGTACCAGTGGAGTAAATTTAGCAACTTCAGCTTTGACAAGAGACAAATTATAGCCCTTCAATGTTAAATTCACATCGAGCAATCCAAACGTTTGATCACCTAATGTTAGTCTAGTCATCACCTTCCCTGCTAAAGAAAAACTATCGTGTCATCAGCTATGAGTATTAAATTGTCAGCAGCTCTTTGCTTCCTACTATCACTTGTGATAGTTCAATGTGTTTTGTTCCATGAATTACAGCTTCCACTACTTTGGGAAGGAGGATACAACTCCTCAGTCTCTTAATTTTGACAGGGGCTTGTTCAGAGGATATGGATGATACTGACCATGCCAGTATTTAATCTTCATTCCTGCTTGCTATGGCTCAACAAGTTGGTCTGAACAGGAAAACGCTATCTTTTTTTTTAATTCTCCCCACACTCCTGGCAACTCCCATCAGATTCTATCACTCCCCTACAAACTAGAGGCAATTTACAGAATCAAATTAATCTACCAATCCCAAATTTGGGATGCGGGAGGGAACTGCAAGGCTTGGAGGAAGCCCAGCTGATCATGGGGATAACACAGAAAATCCATACAGATGATTTCAGGACAGAATGATTGAATTCAGATTGACATTGAATCAGAATCAGATATAATATCATCAGCATACATCGTGAAATTTGTTGATTCTGATTCTGGTTCTGATGGTATTGGAGTAGAACAATTGAATTTGGGTTGATATTGATTAAGCCATTATGTGCCAGAGGTGAAATATACATTCCAAGAATACTGTATATTCAATCATAATCTTTCTCGATATTCCCTTGAGTATTGTGGGCTGAGATCAAGTAGTCAATGTGATTTTTTCTGAAACTTTCATGTTCAAGTTCTGTTTCATGCGCCTGTACTTCCTGTTTGATGGGAACAAGAAGAGGGCTTGGCCTGGAAGGTGGGAGATCCTGATGATGCATTCTGCCCTTTTGAGACAAGGAGTCATAGAGAAGTACAGCACAGAAAAAGGCCTACGGCCCATCTAGTCCATGCCAAAACCATTTAAACTACCTACTCCCATCGACCTGCACTGGGATCACAGCCCTCCATACCCCTACCTCCACATATCTATCCAAACTACTCTTAAACATTGAAAACCGAGCTTGCATGCCCACTTGTGCTGGCAGCACATTTCACACTATCATGACCCTCTGAGTGAAGATGTTCCACTTATTTTCCCTTTAAATTTCTCACCTTTCACCCTTACCATGACCTCTAGTTGTAGTAACATCCAACCTCAGTGGAAAAATCCTGCTTACATTTACCCTATCTATACCCTTCATAATTTTGTATACCTCTATCAAATCTTCCCTCCATCTTCTACATTCTAAAGTATACAGTCCTAACCAATTTAATGTTCCCTAATAACTCAAGTCCTCCAGACCTGGCAACATCCTTGTAAATTTTCTCTGTACTCTTTCAACCTTGTTTAAATCTTTCCTGTAGGTAGGTAACCAAAACTGCACACAATACTCCAAATTAGGCCGCACAAATGTCGCTTACAGCTTCAACGTAACACCCCATTTCTTGTACTCAAATACCTTGATTTACGAAGGCCAATGTGTCAAAAGCTTTCTTTATCACCCTATCTACCTGTGATGCCACTTTCAGCAGATTATGGACATGTATTCCCTGATCCCTTTGTTCAACCACACTCCCCAGTGCCCTACCATTCACAATGTAACACCTACCCTGCTTGGTCCCACCGAAGAGCAAAACCTTGCACTTGTCTGCATTAAATTCCATCCGCCATTCTTCAGCCCATTTTTCCAGCTGATGCAGATCCCTCTGCAAGCCATGATAGCCTTCCTCAGCTTCCACAAAACCACCAATCTTGGAGTCATCCACAAATTTGATGATCCAGTTAACTATGTTACCATCCAGGTTATTGATATAGATGACAAACAAAGAAGGACCTGCCACCATTCCCTGCAGCACACAACTAGTCACAAGCCTCCAGTCAGAGGGGCAACCCTCTACTACCCCTTTCTGGCTCCTCCCACAAAGCTAATGTCTAATCGAATTTAATGCCTAATCTACGTTGCTTTTGTAGCTGTCCTCAGTGGTAGGAAGAACTGTACCCGTGATGGAGCTGAATGAGTCCACCACTCTGTAGCCTCTTGCACTGCTGAGTATTGGAGATTCCATGCCAGTGTGATGCAACCAGTCAGAATGCACTCCACAGCATAGTGGTAGAAGTACACACACCTTACAGAGAGCTGTAATCTCCATGATATCTCTGGTGTACAGTTTTCTTATTTCCACCCCTCCCTGTCGGTGTCAGCACAAAAATAACTTACCATGGAATCTGAACCACTTCCCTTTATATCACGTTTATGTTGTTTCAAATATTTTCTTCCACCTTCTCTTCTGTATTTGGATGAAACAGACTAATGTCCTGACTCCCCTGTGTTTTAGCATCTCTGCAGTAATGCATTTTGCTGTGTTGTAAGGCATTGATCTGCAGTTCAGAAGCATATCTATAAGTCAGTGATTCATAGTAAATCTGATTTACGGTGCCTAAGTCATTACTTTAGTGACTCTTTCATTTTATGTACTGATCTCCCTGTTTCTCTGTTTGAGGCTGAATGATAATGAGATGAGAAGTGATGTTTGATCTCATTTTGTTTTACAAACTGTTCAGATTGAAGTCACTGAAATTATTGACAATCATCCAACTGAATTTCCTTAGAAGGATCACATGGTCCTCTAAGAGCATAAGAATATAAGTTAGTACTTCAGGATTAGGCAAACTAGTTCTTCTCACCTGCTTTGCTATAGAATAAAATCATGACTGATCTTTTAACTCAGTACTACTTTAAACAGCTCAGGTACAGCTGAGGCCTCAACATCAATCTGTTTAATCTCTCCCCATATGACAAACCGGCCATTGCAGGAAACAATCTGATGAGCTGCATTCCTGTCATGCAAGAATATCCTACCTTAGGTAGGGAAACTTAATATGATTACAATATTTAGATGCTCTCTCAACAGGGTCTTATATAACTGGAGTAAAACATTACTAGTCATGCAGTGAAATCCTCTTTGTTTTCCTCATTACTGGCTGTATCTGCATGTTAACTTTCAGAGGCCCAGGTACAAGAACAGCCGGACACCTCTGAACATTAATAACTTTCAATGTCTCACCATTTAAAAAATATTTCTCCTTTCTACTTTTTGTTAATGTGAACGCCTTCACATTTTTCTACATCTTATAATATTTGCATTGTCATTTGTCATTTAATTAGCTGGTCCATTTTGCATCATCCCCACAGTCCACACAACCTGCATGTTTTGCAATATTAGCAAACTCTTGTGCATTACACTTAAAGTCACTCATCTAAATCAATGATTTAGATAATAAATAGCCAGGCCAGATAACATGCAGCCTCACACTATTCTCAGCTCCCCAGGATATTTCCTTGATTTGTCTCTTGGATGGTAACTTATCAAAAACCTTCTATAAGTCTAAATACATATCAACCGATTTGACCTTATTTATTCTGCTTGTTATTGTAGTCGTAGATAATAGTGGTGTTCCTGTGCCACTCACAGGAGTTCACATACAAGCAGGGTTGCCAATAAAGTTCAGTTGAGTACCCTGCATGTTGGTGTCTAATGTGCTCTGCATTATCCCTCAATAACAAACACTAAATGGTGTCAGAAGTGGTTGATCATGAATTGGTGCTACAGACCAAGTGAGATCCCCAGCAAGAAAGAACTTACAGTAAGACTGTTCTTGTTCGCATATATCCATGAAAAATATCCAGAGACTTATCAACATAAACTGCCTTTGATAGTTTGCTAACTGTATGCACCATGAGGCATGAGCTGAGAAAGGGCCAGGGTTGCTAAGCTACACCCAAAATTGGATACATTTTTAACAAACTGTGGGGCACTAGCCTGGGGAAGTGCTCAGGGATACTGACACAGCAGAGAAGTCAGAGAAGTTAGTCAAACTCTCAAGGAGAGAAGAGTTTTGTATTCCAAATAAATAAAATAATAAACAGACCAACAAACATGAAAATGGAGCAAATAGTATCAACTACTTACCTAATAAAAACCCCGAGACATTTGATTTCTCTAAATCAAGGGACTTTGAGAGATGCTTCGGACACTTTAAGAGATTAGGGTTGTAAGCAATCTCACTTAGGCTTCAGAAGAACATCAAGCAAGCACACTGATATTCTGCATGGGTGGCAAAGCAGATGACATCATGGGTGAATTAGGACTGACAAATGCTCAGAAAAAGGAGTACAAAAACGAGCAGGACCAATTTAAAGAATATTTCACAGAAAAGCTAAATATGATATATGAGAGAGCAAATTTCAAGTCTAGAAAACAGGAGCCAGATGAAAGTGCAAATGACTTCATCATAGCATTGTATGTCCTGTCACACAACCGTGTATATGGAAATCTAAAAGATGAGCTCATTAGAGACAGGATTGTTGTCTGGCTACTAGACATCAAATTGTCAGGGAGACTTCAGTTGCAGGCAAATCTCACACTAGATAAAGCTATTACTATGGTCAGGCAGAGTGAAAATTTCATCTGCAGCAAATAGATCTCGGGCACAAAAATGATGCTGAGGTAAAGCTAGAAGCTGTACAAAAGAAGGGTATAATCAAGGTGCAGTCAGCAAGACTACAGAAAGAGGTGACAGTAGAGCTCAGCTCAAACAAAACAGACAAGCGAGACAAAGAGCAGGTAAAATGTCCAACTACAAGAGATGAGACAAGTCTCCATTCCAAGTCAAAGAGCTCTGTCCAGCAAAAGAAATGAAATGCCACCAGTGCAATAGAGTTGACTATTATAAAAGCCAGTGTCACTCAAAAACAGTTCTTCAGGAGGTCAAAGAAGGTCATGATTCAGATGAAGAGAGAGCTTTCTTTGGGACTCCAGATTCAAATAGACAAGGCTGGTGTACTACGGTTCAGTTGTAGGGTGAGGCAGTGACACTCACAATGGACACTGGGGCAGATGTCACAGCCTTCCCTGAATATCTGTTCACAAAACTGGTGAAGAAAATGGGCATCATGCTATACCCAACAACCAAAGTAGTCATGGGACCAGGGAAGCTGAGGGCGGCACTATGATAGCACTAGACAGTGACTTTTTGAGATCATCTGCAGAACAGCTTAATTTCCACCTTTAATGTCTCTCTTTTTCCTTTTCAAGGTGGATGGGGTTCAGTCAAGGAACCTGACTAGCGCTACACTGAAATTTCAGTTCTTTACTATGTTGGTTTCCAGTCTCAGAGCTCACCAGCCAGCCATTTTTCAATATACCTGGAAGACAAGTGCACCTTTAGGGTTTCCGAGCCTTTGCAGCCCTGGGACGAGCTAATTCTAAATCAGTGCCACAGACTGAGGTGTCCGGGGAGACAATGGAATATTAGGAACAGCAGATCAGGTGTTGAAAGGCTCTGCACTTGGATCGTTCTTTCTCTCTCTCTCTTTCTCTCTTTCTCTCATTAATGGGGGAGAGTTACTGATTCTCAGGTCAGAGAACCCGGGGGGAAAAAGTGACACAGCAGACTTTAACACTGTAAATCAGTGTTTTTTTTGTCTTGTTTGTCTCCCCCCTCCCTATGTTACACCTCCCTGTCCTTTTATTAGGGAGAAGGAGAGCCTGTCATATGTCAAATTGTCAGGTGAATGATTTTGTTGTACTGCAGATCATGGTCTTTCTTGATTGCTTTGCTATTGCTTGCTTGGTGACTGAAGGGTGCTGATTTTTTTTTTGCTCCCTCCGTGGGGGAGTGGTGATGTTTTCCTGCTGCTTGCGCATGGGGGGAGTGGGGGCGAACTCTGGGTTTCTAACATTTTTACTGTCACTTACTCCTTCTTCCATCTGTAAAAAATGAGGAACAGTTAAAAGAGGATCTCTATGTTCAGAATCTCTTCTCACCACTACTGGGATGACATGCCATCAAGAAGCTGAACCTCATTGCAAAGTTGGATTTGCTAAGCAATGTTCAGAGGCAGGAGGAGTACCTGGAGTTGTTCACAGGCCTGAGGGTACTGAAAGAAGAATACCTTATCCAACTGAGACCAGGAGTGACATCCTCATTTCTGACCATAGCAAGGTCATTGAAGCACAAAGCCAAAGCTGAACTTGAGAGAATGGAGGTGCTTGACATCAAGACTAGCGTGAATGGACCTTCTGACTGGTGTGAGGGCATTGCTCCTGATCCCAAGCCAGATGGCACAGAGAGGATCTGTGCTGATCTAACGAAATTGAATAATGCATTGAGGTGGGAGAAGCCAATACTGTCCTCTGTTGAGTACACATTGGGTATGCTGGGTGGAGCAAAGTTCTTCAGCAAACTAAACTCAGGACTCTGGCAGATCTGTTTAGCTCCAGAGTTACAGAAGCTCACAGCCTTTATCACACCATATGGACACTATTCCTTTAAGAGATTCCCTTTTGGCCTCTCATCGGCCCCTGAACTCTTTGGATGAGGGTAAACCAAATTTTGAAGGACTAGAAGGAGTAATCTGCAGATGGATAATATATTCATCCTTGGAAACTCGAGTGAGGAATATGACAAAAGAGTGGAAGCTGCCTTGGAGAAATTGAAACAGGCTGGATTCACCCTGAACAAAAAGAAATGTGAATTCGCAAAATTGGAGGTAAAGTTCTTTGGCCACCAACTGTCCTCAGAGGGAGCACGACCACATTCAGACAATCTGGCGGGAGTTCAGAGCATGGCAAAACCAATGAATGGATCAGAGATCTGCAGTTTCCTTGGCATGGTAAACCAGCTGGGAAAGTTCATTCCAGATTTTGCCGAGAAAACAAAGTCAATACTTGACCTCCTCTCTACGTTTTGACCTGGGATACACCACAGGAGATATCATTCTCATCACTTAAAGCAGAGCTACTGAAATCGGCGTTCTTTGATCTGAACAAAGCAACCAAGGTCTCAGCAGGTGCCTTTATCTTTGGCCTGGGGAGAGTACTCATGAAACACTGCAGTGGTGTATGGAAAGCAGTGACATTGACATATGCATCAACAGTACTGACTCCTACTGAACAGTGATATACCCAAATAGAAAAGGAGACACTTGCTCTCGTGTGGGCTTGTGAAGACTTCAACTGCAACTTGTTAGGCACTAAGTTCCTACTTGAAACAGACCACAAGCCACTTGTCAGCCTCCTCAGCTCGAAACACTTGGATGACTTAAGTCCAGATCTGCAAAGATTCAGAATGAGGCTTATGCAATACTGTTATGACATTGACCGTGTCCCCGGCAAACCTTTCATAACGCCAGACACTCTATTGAGATGGCATGCAGAAGTGAGTGTATGGAAGCTGACTCTGCCCTCATTGAAGATATCAACATCTACTTAGCTCAGATACTTGAAAACTTTCCTGCAACCAGATGAAATCCATCCTGAGTTGAAAAAGGACAAAATCTGCAGCATGTTCATTTGATACTGTGAATTTGCCAGCTGTTCCAAAAGGAGTTCACAATCTCAAACCTTATTGGCTTGAAAGATAGACACTCATCATCCTTGATGGTTTGCTGGTAAAGGGCTCTAGACTCGTCTTTCCTGCTTCTTTGCATGCCAAAATCATCAGTCAAATAAACCAATGACATTAAGACATTGAAAAATGTCACCTAAGAGTGAGACGATCCATGTGGTAGTCTGGTCTGAGTTCACAGCTGGAAGATTATGTAAAGCAGTGTGAAGCATGCAGAAAACTGCTCAAAAATCATGCTGAACTTCTCTGTGCTACAGAATTCCCCATCGTCCCATGGCAAATTTCAGGCACAGACACTTTCAAGCTGAAAAGAGACAAATACATTATCACTGTGGATTACTACTCATGGAATATTGAGGTGTCCAAGATATCTGCTACATCCTCAGCCAGTTATATAGCACCGGAAAGCTGTATTTGCTCACCATGGAATACGATGAGTCAGACAATGGTCCACAATTCACCTGCTCAGAATTCAAAACCTTTGCTAGGGACTATGAGTCTAAACACCAGACAAGCAGTCCAGAGTACCCACAGGCAAATGGAGAAGTGGAAAGAGCAGAGCAAACTGTTAAGAGTCTGCTACTGAAGGCAAAAGACTCCTACAAAACACTGAAAGCTTATTGCTTCACACTTCTTGCGAATGGCTACAGTCCATCAGTGCTGAAGACAGGCCAGAGACCGAGAACAAGCCTGCCCATTCTTCCATCCCTTCTCCAACCTCACTTACTGGACTTAGACCAAGTGAGAAATTTTGAGACAACACAGCATGAGAAAACGAAGACATGCATGACCTCAGACACAGAGCGAAATCTTGGTCGCCGCTCAGGAGTGGTGAAGCTGTTTGCGTTTCAGACCAACTCACAAAGGAACAATTGTCCGGAAGCATGTTCCACAATCATTTGTGATCAGACACCACATGGTGAAATCAGGCGATACAGGTACGTGCTCGTGCACCTTCAAAGTCCACTAAATGTAATGAAGAAGAAATAGCGTGATCTGATCCTTATGAAGGGGACCACTTAATTGAGGTGGACAAATCTGTTCAAGAATCTCTATCCTTTCCAATACTTCCAGGAACCTGTACCAGATTGGATCATTTATCTGTCCTACCACAGAGATATACTTGATAGTCTAATAGCTTAGGGCAAGTGACTAAAAATAACAATCCTTTCACTTTGCTGGAGTGTTCAGGCGGTCTACTCTGACCTCCATTAGATTAAGAATTTTTAAAAGAGAGTTCTAATGTTGAAAACATTTCACAAAATGAGACTGTTCTTTAAAAAAAGAAATGGTGAAAAAACAGGAGGAAAACGAAGGGAGAGAGACCATTAAAAAGCGAAAGATAGTTATAATGTTGGCAGTTCCTTTTTTATTTATGTAAGGAGCATGAGTTATGAGGTATGGGTAAAGTGAACTGAATCGCTCAATTTCAGTGACTATAATTCCTAAGCAGTTCTATGGACAAGAAGCACATAACTAGTTTTTCATTTTTTTTTTTAAGAAGGGGAGATACAGTGGTACAGTAGTTACTAGTGTTATTCTTATGCCATTCACGTAGCCACTCTCACAAGGGACGAGTTCACATACAGTGCAAGCTGAGTTATCGATAAAGTTCAGCTGAATATCCTGCTTGCTGGCATCCTGGTGTGCTCTGCACTATCCCTCAATAATGAAAACAACAATAACAACGCGAGAAAACTCCATCATTATTGTCACATGATTACCTTTTCATCAATTCAAGATAACTGCTCAGTCTTACTATCATTCATTATAATAAATTCCAATGCTTTCCCTAGTACCAATGTCAAGGATACTGGGTTGTGTTCATAATCATTACCTCCATATTCATCTCTGTCAAAATTTTAGGATGGAAGTGATCAGATCCTTGTGATTCATTGCCTACGTGCCTCATTAATTTCTCCAGCATGTTTCTTCAGTCATGCTAATTTCTCTGGGCTCTTTTACTCTTGAAGAATGATCTAAATTATTTGATTGTGCATCATAGTTTGAATGACTTGCTGACTAGAATGTTATCCACACCTTTCCCGCAGAAGCCTGTGAAATTATGCTGCAATGGTCTCATGAGCCAGTGCTCTCAGTAGCTGTGAGCTATAGTTTGGCAGACTCTGCACATGTTGGATAGCTCTCACAATGCCTTGTCTTTTCTGGGCAAATCACTACTGCTTTTACATTAGTAATAACCAAATACAAATAAAGTTCTTCCACAGAAAATTAAAAAAAAACTTGCAAATGCTGGAAATCTAAAATGACCTTAAAGATTAACTCTGTTTCTCCTTGAAAAGATGAGATTCGGCCAGCTGAGAATTCCCAGAGTTTTCTGTTTTTAATGTTATTACTTAAGTTCCTCCATTATTCTACTTTATTAGATATTTGTGCCGAAGAGGTTCATCAAGACCTGGGTTAGAGAGTATTAGCTATATGGAGTAGCTGGACAAAATTGAATTGTTTTCTTTTTACCCTGCCAGAAGTTGGTGGAACCTGAGGGAAGTTAATAAGATTATGAGAAATATGGATAGGGAAGATAGTCAGAACCCTTTCCCCAGGGTAGATAAGTCAAATACTAGAGCATAGCTTTAAGGTAAGAGGTAGGGAATTGAAAGGAGATGCACGGTCAGGTTTTTAACATGAGGAGTGGTAGGTGCCTCAGATGCATGGCCACTAGGATGGTAGCAGCATCTATGGTAGGAGAGCTTAAGAGATATTTAGACAGACACAATGGACATGGAGTGAATTAAGTAATGGAGACCATGTGCAGGCAGATTGGTCAGTGAGGAACTCTGTGCGGCCAGTAATATATTCTATAAGAGCAAAGCAGTTAGTAGAGCTGCAACCACACAGTTCCAGTGATCTGGGTTGCTCCCGATCTCCAGTGCACTCTGTGTTTAATTTGTGTATTCTCTCCATGAATGCACGTGTTTTACCTGGGTACTCCAGCTTCCTCCCTTATTCTAGAAGCACGTGGTATATTGCCACTAGTATGTAGGTGAATGGCAGAATTTGGTGGTGGGGGGGCAGTGCTGAGTGCTTGATAGAAATAAAATGGCTTAAGTTAGACTAGTGTGAAATTGGGTGCCTGGTGGCGGCCAATTATATATAAAAGTCAGGGAGAAAGTTAAATGGAAATAAGAGAGGCAGAGAGAGAGAGAGAGAGCTTGTGAAAAGACTGCCAACAACATCAAAGGGAATTCAAAGATATCCCATGATCACATGGAAAGGAAAATGCTGTCTGAGGAACAATGGATCCAATCAGAGATCAAAAAGGAAATTTATTCTTGGAGGCGGTGGACATCACTGATGTACTAAATGAGTATTTTACATCACTCTTCAGTACAAAAGAAAACGTTACTGAAGTCCTGCTATCGGAATATGTCTTTGAGAGTCTGGATGAGGTAACAATTGATCGCAATGTACTGGAAAGGCTAGCTGCACTTAAAGTGGATAAGTGATCTGGTCCAGATGGGATGCAACCATGTCTATTGGCAGACATTAGAGAGGAAATTGCAGGGGTCTAGGACATAATCTTCCAGGCCACATAAGTGGCAACAGTCCTCCTAGTTCTAAGGAATGTAATGGAACAATACTGAGAACATTGACTACGAATGTAAGAATGAAAAGCAGTGTACAGTTCATTCTTGTAAACATCTTTTTTTTACAATGAATAAAGTTTATTTTCATTTACAAATAATCTGTCAATAGCTATACAGCTATACAGCTAACTGTCAAACAGTGATGTAGACAGTTTCTATCCTGCTGTTATAAGACAATTGAATAGTCCCTTAGCTTAATAAGATTGACAATTGACCTCACAATCTGCCTTGTTATAGTCTTGCACCTTGTCGTCTGCACTTTCTCTGTAACTGGCACAATTTATTCTGCAGTCTATTATTGTTTTCATTTATATTACCACAATGTACTAATGTGATTAAATGACCTGTATGAATAGCATGCAAAACAAAGATTTTCACTGAATAACAATGCATGCAACAATAATAAATTAATTCACCAAACTTGCAAGTATTGCACCTTGTTCAATAATAGTTGTAGGAATATACCCAGAAACTACAGACTGAGCAGTTTAACCTCAGTTGTGGGAAAAATTTAATAAACAATAATCAAGAACAAAATCATCAGTCATATGGACACATGTGGATTGATGAACAAAAGTCAGAATGTATTTACTAAAGGTTAACTATGAGGGTCAATGAGGATAATGAGATTAATATTGTATATATCGACTTCTAAAAGTCACTTGACAAGATACTACATAATGAACCTGTCATTAAGACAAAAGGCCATGGAATAAGAGGGTCTACAAGAACTTGTCAATACAAAAGGTCATCTAGAATTTTTTTTACCTTAAGAGGAAAGTGTATAGTAGAGTTCCCTGGGGATTGGAATGTTCTGAAACTTGTTTTGTAGGAGATTATCTCCAAATTTGCAGATAATACAAAATTTGGAAGCATAGAAAAATTTACTGAGGATAATAATAGAATTCGAGGAAATATAGATGAGCTGGGAGAATGGGCCGATAGACAGCAAATGAAATTTGTTGCTGAGCGAGAGAGGAGGTACTACTATCTGATAGGAAGAGTGAGAAGAGGGAAATACAGGCTATAATTTTAAGAGAGGTACAAGAACAGAGAAATCTGTGGTAATTGTACACTGTTCATTAAACACAACAAGACAGGTTGAGATGGTGGCAAAAAATGCCAATAGGATCCTGGGCCTTGGAACAAAACAAAATGTGCATTTGGCCACTGCTGGAATATTGTGTCCAGTTCTGCATGTTAGATTCTTGGAAAGACTAGAAGATTTTAGAATATATGCAAAAGAAATTTCAAAAGTTCAATGTTCGAAGTTCCAAGTAAATTTTATTATCAGAGTACAGGTATGTCACCAGATGCAACCCTGAGATCATTTTACTGTGAGCATCCTCAACAAATCTATAGAAAAGTAATTATGACAGGGTCAATGAAAGGTCATCCTGAAGACAACAAACTGTATAAATGCAAATATAAATAAATAGCAATAAATAATGAGAACATGAAATAACAAGGTAAAGAGTCCTTAAAGTGATAGCAGTGATTAGGAACTTCCATTATGTGACAAGCTGAAGCCATATTCCATGCAGCAGAGAAAATTGCAAAATGATTTAATATAGGTATTTAAAATATGAAGGGTGGAACAGAGATGCAAGAGCACACAGATGCCGAGCAACACACACAAAATATAGGAGGAAGTCAGCAGGTCAAGCAGCAACTATCGAGGGAAATAAAAAGTCGATGCTTTGGGCCAAGAACTTTTATTAGGACGCCCCCCCCCCCCAACATTTTAAGTGTGTTGCTCAAGATTTCCAGCATCGGCAGGATCTCTTGTATCTCTGTTAGAATTTCAATTTCCTCAAAGAATTCCAACTGATTTGCCAGCCAAGATTTCCCATGCAAACTTTGCCTTATTTTGTCACGTGCCTCCAATTATACCAAAACATCATCCTTAATATTGGACTCCAACATCTTCCCAACCACTGAAAGCAAGCTAACTGGCCTATAATTTCCTCTCTCTTTCCTCACTCCCGTCCTAAAGAGTGACATTTGCAATTTTCTAAATTCAAATGATTCTTGAAAGATCACTACCAATGTCTCCATGATGCCTCAGCTATCTCTTTCACACCCTGAGGTGGAGTCTATCCATTCTGGGTGACTTACCTACCTTTCAGCTTCCCAAGCACCTTCTCCATAGTAATTGCAACTACACTCACTTCTGCCCCCGATACTCTCGAAGATCTGACATACTGCTGGTGTCTTCCGCAAAATACTTACTGAGCTCATCAGCCATTTCTTTGTTCCACCCGCACCCCCACCCCCACCATTGCCACCTATCCAGCGTCATTGTTGAGTGGTCTGATATCCACTCTTGCCTCTCTTTTACTCTTTATATATTTGAAAAAAAACTTTTAGTATTCTCTTTTAATTATTGGATAGCTTACCCACATCTCCGCTTATTGCATTTTAGTTGCCTTCTGTTAGTTCCTAAAAGCTTCCCAATCATTTAGCTTCCCATAGTTTTTTGCTGTATTATATGCCTTCTCTTTTCCTTTTATGCTGTCTTTGACTTCCAATGTCAGCCACGGTTGCCTTAAGAATACTTCCTTATATTTGGGATGTATCTATCCTGTGCCTTTGGAAGGTACGGCCCAGATCCGGGTCAGGATCCGTTCAGCAGTCTTATCACAGATGGAAAGAAGCTGTTCCCAAACCTGGCCGTACGAGTCTTCAAGCTCCTGAGCCTTCTCCCGGAGGGAAGAGGGACGAAAAGTGTGTTGGAGGGGTGGGTCGTGTCCTTGGTTATCCTGGCAGCACTGCTCCAACAGCGTGCGGTGTAAAGTGAGTCCACAGACAGAAGATTAGTTTGTGTGATGTGCTGTGCCGTGTTCACCATCTTCTGCAGCTTCTTTCGGTCTTGGACAGGACAACTTCCATACCAGGTTGTGATGCACCTGAGAAGAATGCTTTCTACGGTGCATCTATAAAAATTAGTGAGGGTTTTAGGGAAAGGCCAAATTTCTTTAGTTTTTGGTCATAGTCATAGTCATAGTCATAGTTTATTGATCCTAGGGAAAATTGGTTTTCATTACACTTGCACCATAAATAATAAACAGTAATAGAACCATAAATAGTTAAACAGTAATATGTAAATTATGCCAGTAAATTATGAAATAAGTCCAGGACCAGCCTATTGGCTCAGGGTGTCTGACCCTCCAAGGGAGGAGTTGTAAAGTTTGATGGCCACAGGCAGGAATGACTTCCTATGACGCTCTGTGCTGCATCTCAGAGGAATGAGTCTCTGGCTGAATGTACTCCTGTGCCCACCCAGTGCATTATGTAGTGGATGGGAAGCATTGACCAAGATGCAACTTAGACAGCATCCTCTTTTCAGACACCACCGTGAGAGAATCCCGTTCCATCCCTACAACATCACTGGCCTTACGGATGAGTTTGTTGATTCTGTTGGTGTCTGCTACCCTCAGCCTGCTGCCCCAGCACACAACAGCAAGCATGATAGCACTGGCCACCACAGACTTGTAGAACATCCTCAGCATCGTCCGGCAGATGTTAAAGGACTTCAGTCTCCTCAGGAAATAGAGACGGCTCTGACCCTTCTTTTAGACAGCTTCAGTGTTCTTAGACCAGTCCAGTTTATTGTCAATTCATATCCCCAGGTATTTGTAACCCTCCACCTTGTCCACACTGACCCCCTGGATGGAAACAGGAGTCACCGGTATCTTAGCTCTCCTCAGATCTACCACCAGTTCCTTAGTCTTTTTCACATTAAGCTGCAGATAACTCTGCTCACACCATGTGACTAAGTTTCCTACCATAGACCTGTACTCAACCTCATCTCCCTTGCTGATGCATCCAACTATGGCAGAGTCATCCGAAAACTTCTGAAGATGACAAGACCCTGTGCAGTAATTGAAGTCCAAGGTGTAAATGGTGAAGAGAAAGGGAGACAAGACAGTCCCCTGTGGAGCCCCAGTGCTGCTGATCACTCTGTCGGACACACAGTGTTGCAAGCACACGTACTGTGGTCTGCCAGTCAGGTATTCAAAAATCCATGATACCATGGAAGCATCCACCTGCATCGCTGTCAGCTTCTCCCCCAGCAGAGCAGGGCCGATGGTGTTGAACGCACTGGAGAAGTCAAAAAGCATGACTCTCACAGTGCTCTTTAGTTTTCTCAGGAAATAAAGGCATGGTGGGCCTTCTTGGCAGTGGACTCTGCTTAGTTGGACCAAGTTAGGTCATTTGTGATATTGACCCCGAGGAACTTAAAGCTTTTGACCTATGCCACTTGTGCACCACCGATGTAAATTGGGTCATGCGGTCCACTACTCCTTCTGAAGTCAACAACCAATTCCTTCGTCTTGCTGACGTTGAGGGATAGGTTATTGTCTTCGCACCATGCCACCAGGTTCTTAATTTCCTCTCTGTACTCAAACTCATCATTACCCGAGATATGGCCTACAATTGTTGTGTTATCCTCCAGCATTTTGTGTGCGTGTGGCTTTGGATTTCCAGCATCCGCAGATTTTCTCAAGTTTGTGATACCATCCAGGTGTCTCTTTCACTTCCACAGAATCTCCTGTCTGCTCCTCTGACCCTCAACACAGGTGCCTCTCAGGGCTGTGTACTAAGCCCCCTCCTTTACTCTCTGTATACCCATGACTGCGTAGCCACCCACAGCTCCAAGCTGCTAATTAAATTTGCAGACAACATTGCACTGATTGGCCAAATCTCAAATAATAATAAGGTAGCCTACAGAGAGGAAGTCATCACCCCGACACAGTGGTGTCAAGAAAACAACCTCTCCCTCGTTGTTGCAAAAACAAAGGAGCTGGTTATGGACTACCGGAGGAATGGAGACAGGCTAACCCCTATAGACATCAAAGGATCTGGGGTTGAGAGGGTGAACAGCTTTAAGTGCCTTGGCATAAAAATCACCGAGGATCTCATGTGGTCTGTATATACTGGCTGTGTGGTGATAAAGGCACGACAGTGCCTCTTTCACCTCAGGCGGTTGAAGAAGTTTGGTATGGCTCCCCAGATCCTAGGGAACTTTCTACAGGGGCCCAAATGAGAGCATCCTGACTGGCTGCACCACTGCCTGGTATGGAAACTGTACTTCCCTCAATCACAGGACTCTGCAGAGAGTGCTGCGGACAGCCCGGCGCATCTGTAGATGGAACTTCCCACTATTCAGGCCATTTCATAAGACAGGTGTGTAGGAATGGCCCAAAGGATCACTGGAGACCAAAGTCATCCCAACCAGAAACTGTTCCAGCTGCTACCTTCCTGGAAGAGGTACCGCAACATAAATGCCAGGACCAACAGGCTCCAGGACAGCTTCTTCCATCAGGCCATCAGACTGATTAACTCATGCTGATGCAACTGTATTTCTATGTTATACCGACTATCCTGTTGTACATAATATTTATTAAAAATTACTCTAATTGCACATTGCATATTTAGACAGAGACGTAACGTAAAGATTTTTACTACTCATGTAGATGAAGGATGTAAGTAATAAAGTCGATTCAATTCAATAACTACAGAATCCCCTTTCACAACAGCACACCTCTTCTCCCCCTTCCCTTCCAAGACACGGAGCCAGACTCAGTGCCAGAGACTATGTCATTGTGGCTTTCCTTGGTACGTCATTCCCCCCAGCAGCACCCAGAGCAGTATACATATTATTGATAGTTATGGCCACAGTGGTACCCTGCACTGGCTGCCTATTCCCTTTCCATCTTATGACAGTCAACCAGCTCTCCACTTCAGACAACCTAGGGGTGACTACCTCCCTGTAGCTTCCATTTATCATCTCCTCAATATCCTGTACGAACTGAAAGTTATCCAGCTACAGCTCCAGTTCCTTAACATGCTTTATAAAGAACTGCAGCTGGGTGCACCTTATGCAGATGTAGTTCTTATACAGAGCTGCTAAAAACTGAACAAGCCTATCTACTGTAAGCATCCTGCGGCTGTGCGAGTCTGTAATTCTATAGTAATCCAAAAGTTTGAAGGCAAGATATGATAAATTTAGGTTAAACTTGTATAGAATATTAAATCTTAGCTGAAATAATAAATCTCACCAAAATGACATAGAAGTTCATAGAAGAGATTCTATCACTCATTGTTATTGCAGAATCATAGTGAAGACAGGGGAAAATTAATTGAAAATTGCTTTTTTTGGGGAGGGTGGGGTTGCTTTTCGGAGGAATGTGAAAATAACGTGGCTATGGTTCCAATTGCCCTGAACAAATGCTATCCCAGATTGCTGACCTTTAAAGGTTGATAAATGAAAAGAATGAAATGGGTTGACCATTATTATTACGCTGCAGCTATCAGGCAAGTTAATTCATTCTGATTTCCTCTTTCTCATTGCAGAGAAAATTCTGTGCATGTCATCAGGGATTCCTGCGATGAAATACTGAATGACATCCAATTTATCAAAAGATAGGCAGGGTAATAATATTAAGCAACATACATCATGTTTACACCTGAGTTCCAATTTCGAGAGCGTCACTCAGTACCCTTGCAAGCAGTTCTGTATCAACTGTGTACTATCTCTTATTATTTTGGTTACATCTGTTATTATTTAGTCAGCTTTTGCATCACAACAGTTGTTGTTCCTTTTGGATTAGCAGATCTATTTATTCTGAAATAAGTTTGGGTAATTGTGCAGCCAACTTGTCTCATGTCAACAAAGCCTAGTTTAGAAAAAACTTCAATGTTATTTTATTTTTAAGTATTTGCTGTGCTTTTTGGCATAGCTACATGAAAAGGATGGGACCTGACAGCATTAAGTACAATGGATTTGTTGCTAAATTACTGGCTAACTGGCTAGAATTCTTGACCACTGACTGAAGGACATGCATATACATCCCATCATGACAGAAGTAAATCAGAAACTTAAATAAAAACTAGCTTTAGCAATGGCAACTATGAAATAACTCCATTGGTTTAAAAAGCTGTCTGGGTCAATTGCGTTCCTCAGAGAAAACAATCTAGGATTACTATCTGTTCTGGCCTATATGTGACTGTAGTCCCAACTTCCCAACTTCTGCCTTTTGCTCACTGGTGGCAGCACTCTGCTATGGGGAGAGTGGACTGCCTTTTGATTGCTGATGGGATCATTCTGCTACAGAGAGGGAAAGGCCTGCCACTGGGCCCAGAGAATGTTACCCAGGTTTTCGGTGTTTCGGATATGGACTTGGACTATAGACTTTTTATCGGTCTTATAGTTTTTTTATATTTTGCTTTTTGCCTGATCTTTCTCTGTTTTTGTGTGCAGGGGAGGGGGATTTTAGGGGAGTTGATGTCTTTATTTGATTTTATTTATTTTTCATGCCGGAAGAAGTTAATTGGGGGTTGATGATCATGCTGCCGTTCTTCTCTTTTCTTTCCTGGTTTCATGGCAACCTTAACATAGAAACATAGAAACATAGAAAATAGGTGCAGGAGTAGGCCATTCGGTCCTTCGAGCCTGCATCGTCATTCAGTATGATCACGGCTGATCATCCAACTCAGAGCCCTGCACCAGCCTTCCCTCCATACCCCCTGATCCCTGTAGCCACAAGGGCCATATCTAACTCCTTCTTAAATATAGCCAATGAACTGGCCTCAACTGTTTCCTGTGGCAGAGAATTCCACAGATTCACCACTCTCTGTGTGAAGAAGTTTTTCCTAATCTCGGTCCTAAAAGGCTTCCCCTTTATCCTCAAACTGTGACCCCTCATTCTGGACTTCCTCAACATCGGGAACAATCTTCCTGCATCTAGCCTGTCCAATCCCTTTAGGATTTTATACGTTTCAATAAGATCCCCCCTCAATCTTCTAAATTCCAATGAGTATAAGCCTAGTTGATCCAGTCTTTCATCATATGAAAGTCCTGCCATCCCAGAAATCAATCTGGCGAACCTTCTCTGTACTCCCTCTATGGCAAGGATGTCTTTCCTCAGATTAGGGGACCAAAACTGCACACAATACTCCAGGTGTGGTCTCACCAAGGCCTTGTACAACTACAGTAGTACCTCCCTGCTCCTGTACTCGAATCCTCTTGCTATGAATGCCAGCATACCATTCACCTTTTTCACCGCCTGCTGTACCTGCATGCCCACTTTCAATGACTGGTGTATAATGACACCCAGGTCTCGTTGCACCTCCCCTTTTCCTAATCGGCCACCATTCAGATAATAATCTGTTTTCCTGTTTTTGCCACCAAAGTGGATAACCTCACATTTATCCACATTAAATCGCATCTGCCATGAATTTGCCCACTCACCTAACCTATCCAAGTCACCCTGCATCCCCTTAACATCCTCCTCACAGCTAACAGCTTCGTGTCATCCGCAAACTTGGAGACGCTGCATTTAATTCCCTCATCTAAGTCATTAATAAATAACTGGGGTCCCAGCACTGAGCCTTGCGGTACCCCACTAGTCACCGCCTGCCATTCTGAAAAGGTCCCGTTTATTCCCACTCTTTGCTTCCTGTCTGCCAACCAATTCTCTATCCACATCAATACCTTACCCCCAATACTGTGTGCTTTAAGCTTGCACACTAATCTCCTGCGTGGGACCTTGTCAAAAGCCTTTTGAAAATCCAAATATACCACATCCACTGGTTTTCCCCTATCCACTCTACTAGTTACATCCTCAAAAAATTCTATGAGATTTGTCAGACATGATTTTCCTTTCACAAATCCATGCTGACTTTGTCCGATGATTTCACCGTTTTCCAAATGTGCTGTTATCACATCTTTGATAACTGACTCTAGCATTTTCCCCACCACCGATGTTAGGCTAACCGGTCTATAATTCCCCGGTTTCTCACTCCCTCCTTTTTTAAAAAGTGGGGTTACATTAGCCACCCTCCAATCCTCAGGAACTAGTCCAGAATCTGAAGAGTTTTGAAAAATTATCACTAATGCATCCATTATTTCTTGGGCTACTTCCTTAAGCACTCTGGGATGCAGACCAGCTGGCCCTGGGGATTTATCTGCCTTTAATCCCTTCAATTTACCTAACACCATTTCCCTACTAACATGTATTTCCCTCAGTTCCTCCATCTCACTGGACCCTCTGTCCCCTACTATTTCCGGAAGATTATTTATGTCCTCCTTAGTGAAGACAGAACCAAAGTAGTTATTCAATTGGTCTGCTATGTCCTTACTTCCCATAATCAATTCACCTGTTTCTGTCTGCAGGGGACCTACATTTGTCTTAACCAATCTTTTTCTTTTTACATATCTATAAAAGCTTTTACAGTCAGTTTTTATGTTCCCTGCCAGTTTTCTCTCATAATCTTTTTTCCCTTTCCTAATTAAGCCCTTTGTCCTCCTCTGCTGGACTCTGAATTTCTCCCAGTCCTCAGGCGAGCCACTTTTTCAGGCTAATTTGTATGCTTCTTCTTTGGAATTGATACTATCCCTAATTTCCCTTGTCAGCCATGGGTGCACTACCTTCCTTGATTTATTCTTTTGCCAAACTGGGATGAACAATTGTTGTAGTTCATCCATGTGATCTTTAAATGCTTGCCATTGTATATTCACCATCAACCCTTTAAGTGTCATTTGCCAGTCTATCTTAGTTAATTCACGTCTCATACCTTCAAAGTTACCATTCTTTAAGTTCAGAACCTTTGTTTCTGAATTAACTATGTCACTCTCCATCTTAATGAAGAATTCCACCATATTATGGTCACTCTTACCCAAGGGGCCTCTCAGGACAAGATTGCTAATTAACCCTTCCTCATTGCTCAATACCCAGTCTAGAATAGCCTGCTCTCTAGTTGGTTCCTTAACATGTTGGTTCAAAAAATCATCCCACATACATTCCAAGAAATCCTCTTCCTCAGCACCCTTACCACATTGGTTCACCCAATCTATATGTAGATTGAAGTCACCCATTATAACTGCTGTTCCTTTATTGCACACATTTCTACTTTCCTGTTTAATACCATCCCCAACCTCACTACTACTGTTAGGTGGCCTGTACACAACTCCCACCAGCGTTTTCTGCCCCTTAGTGTTATGCAGCTCTACCCATATCGATTCCACATCCTCCCAGCTAATGTCCTTCCTTTCTATTGCGTTAATCTCCTCTCTAACCAGCAATGCTACACCACCTCCTTTTCTTTCATGTCTATCCCTCCTGAATATTGAATATCCCTGAATGTTGAGCTCCCATCCTTGGTCACCCTGGAGCCATGTCTCTGTGATCCCAACTATATCATATTCATTAATAACAATCTGCACTTTTAATTCATCCACCTTGTTACGAATGCTCCTTGCATTGACACACAAAGCCTTCAGGCTTGCTTTTACAACACTCTTAGCCCTTATGAAATTATGTTGAAAAGTGGCCCTTATTGATTTTTGCCCTGGATTTGCCGGCCTGCCACTTTTACTTTTCACCTTACTACTTTTTGCTTCTACCCTCATTTTATACCCCTCTGTCTCTCTGCACTGGTTCCCATCCCCCTGTTGTGAACTAACCTCCTCTCTCCTAGTCTCTTTAATTTGATTCCCACCCCCCAACCATTCTAGTTTAAAGTCACCTCAGTAGCCCTCGCAAATCTCCCCACCAGGATATTGGTCCCCCTAGGATTCAAGTGTAACCCGTCCTTTTTGTACAGGTCACAGCTGCACCAAAAGAGGTCCCAATGATCCAAAAACTTGAATCCCTGCCCCCTGCTCCAATGCCTCAGCCACGCATTTATCCTCCACCTCATTGCATTCCTACTCTCACTGTGACGTGGCACAGGCAGTAATCCCGAGATTACTACCTTCACTACCTTGAGAAGAAGCATTTCAGAATTGTATACTTTGATAATAAATGAATGTTTGAATGATCTGGTTGACTCTGAACTGCCTCCTTGGTGTTGGAGCAATTAACGATGGGCCATAAAAATGCCAAATGATGCTAAAAATTTACATATCTTGTGAATCAATTAAAAAGGCCCATTTCTAACTGAACATGTGCTTGAGCTAAACTAATCCTTCAGGTGTGGTCTGGGGAAGCATAGGACACTTCAGGGAAAAGGCATACTGCTAATCTGATATCCACTGTGACCACTTCATGTCTGAATAATATGCTGCACCACATTGCAGCTACTTGGATCTTTTATATACTTTTTACTCAATAATATTTTTGGTCTGATATTTTCAACTGACCCTATTTCATACTTTTGAAAATATGTTAAATTCTCACTAATCTTCAGGTATTCTGCTTATGTGAATGTATTGATAATGCTATTGCAACTTTTAAAAGCCACAAAGCATCGCAACAAACAATTAAAATCTCCATTTGTGGAAGAACTTTTTAACCAGTAAAATATTCTGAGCAGCATTGTGGATCTACATTTCATACTAAGTTGCACAAACAGAACAAACAGCAAAGCATTTTTTTTCAGAAAGGTGAATTTACAAGAATATCTGAAATTCAGAAAGAGAAATGGACCGACTTAGAAAAGGAACTCAGGAATCAAGGACCTCAGTAGCTGAAGGTGTGCAGATAATAGTAAGGGAATAACAATAAAGGGGACCACAATGGAGGATTATAAGCATAAAACCTCAAGTGAGTTTATTTCAACAGCAATACATAATTAACATAAAATATTCATGTATTTGCATTCTACACCTATATCAATCTACTTAGAAACTTACATGACAAAACACCCTAGAATTCCTGTTGCAAATATTCACATCAGCCTTACTTCCATAAGTACCCTTCAAATAAATCTGCTCAGCCAAATCTTTAGTAACTGGTTCCAGTTTTCATGTCTTCACAACGAATGGGCAAGCACAATTATATTTTTTAGCCCTGTGGCTGGGGCTGCCTGACAAGAAGAAAATGCTTTCAACTGACTCCTCAAGTGGAAAGAAACACAATAGAATTCATCTCCGGGAATTGAGATCATAATTATAAATAACTTTTAAATAGATACAGCGATGCTCATCTTTTTAAGGAGCATCAAACTGATTAGTACTGACTGATTCATTCTCTGAGATTTCAAAACGCCTCCTCTCATGGGAGTTTTCCAACTGCCTCAGGATTAACATATTCTCCTTATTTATGCCCTAGGAGTTGCCATGACTTCCCAGAACTGAAAAAAAACCCACAAATTCTAATAGGAATTACATGTTAAATAAACTCATCTATTAGACTATAAGACAGAGGACAAAGAAGCAGAATTAGGCCATTCAACCCATCAAATCCGCTCCATAATTGGAACATGATTGATTTAATTTCCCTCCCAACCCCATTCACCTACCTTCTCCCCATAACCTTTGGCATTTTACTCATCAAGAACCTATCAACCTCTGCTTTATATATTCCCAATGACTTGGCCTCCACATCCATTATGGCAATGAATTCCAAATACTCACCACCCTCAAGTAAAAGAAATTCCTCCTCATCTCTGTGGTAAAGGAAAGTTCTTCTATGCTGAGACCGTGCCTTCCGGTCCTGGACTTCTACAACTGGATATATCCTCTTCACATCCACTTATAAACCATCAGACCAAAAGAAATGGGAGCAGAATTAGGCCACTTGGCCCATTGAGTCTGCTTTACCATTCCATCAATTCTGATTTATTATCTCACTCAACCCCATTCTCCAGTTTTCTCCTCATAAATTTTGAAGCCCTAATTAATCAAAAACAACTTAAACTCTGTCTTAAATATACCCAATGTACTGCACAGCCATCTGAGGCAAGTAATTCCACATATTGACCTCTAAAGAAATCTTTCCTCATCTCTGTTCTAAATGGATGTCCCTCTGTTCTGAGGCTGTGTCCTGGACCTAGATTACCCCACAACTAGGCCTTTCTATATTCAATAGGTTTCAATGGAAACCCCCTCAATCTTCTAAACTCCAGTGAGCATAGGCCGAGACCCATCAAGCACTCCTTATATGTTAACCCTTTCATTGCTGGGATCATTCTCATGCACCTCCTCTGGACCCTCTCCAATGTCAGCACATCCTTTCTTAGTTATGCAGCCCAATACTGCTCGCAATACTCCAAACGTAGCTGATAAATGCCTTATAAAGACTTAGCATTTCATCCTTAAGATTGTTATAGCTGGGGACAAGCTCCCACTACCTATTAAATGCTCCTAATGCGTGCGCCTCAAGTAGCCTCCGACAACCAACTTCAGCTCCTGGCCTCCACGTGCAGCTTAGCTACTAAGCCCAGTGGAAAAGTTTCTACAACAGGAGAAGGGGCAAGTGTGGGTTACTGGCACCTTAAAACCAGATGTTTCGGGCAGATAAGGCTTGTCAGCCACGGATGGCAGCTCATCTAGGAGAAAGCTTTGGGAGTGAATCCTGAGGGTAAAATCCAGAGCTGCAGTCTCAACGGCAGTTCTACGTTGAATTCAATGCTGTCTGGCAACTCCAGCAACGTAGCTGGTGCCAAACAGTATAGGTCTCTGCCGGTCCTTTGGGTTCATCAGATACGTGGAGAGGGGGAGCTTGCTACATGGGCAACAGCATGCTCTCCATATTGTACTGCCCAGGTTTGCGTATCTAGATAGCTAAGACACAATGACAATGTTCAACTCTGACCAACAGAGACCTCATTACATCCTTGCTTTTATATTCTAGTCCTCTTAAAATGAACGCCAACTTTGCAATTGCCTTCATTACCACCAACTTAACCTTCAAGTTAAACTTTAGGGAATCCTGCACTAGGACTCCCAGTCCCTTTGCATCTCCGATTTTTAAATTCGCTCCAAATTTAGGAAGTAGTCTATGCATTTATTTCTTCTACCAAAACGTATGAGCATACATTTCCTTACACTATATTCCATCTGTCTCTTCTTTTTCCATTCTCTTAATCTTCTGCCGACTCCTTGCTTCCTCAGCACACCTTGCCCCTCCACATGTCTTTGTATTGTTCACAAACACAGCCACAAAGTTATCAATTCTGTCATCCACATCACTCACACAGCATCTCTTACATTTCAGGTATCTTTGTTGCTAAGTGCATCTCATCTGGATCCCCAAAGGAAGGGCATAATTAGTTCTAACAAGTCAGGCACCAATAATACATCTTAGTGGGTGTCTTTAATCCTGTTTTGTAGGAGAGTAACCATGTACCAGCTGTGTGGGATCACAGATATTTAACTTGCATTTACTTCTATTTACTGTCCAACATTAGACACCTTCTCCCCAATGTTCATCAGACTTTGATCTTTGGCAGTTTTTTGTTGTCCTCACCCACAATCAAAGTAAAAGCATTTTGCCAGAAATTCTTCGTAATTTCTGCTTCAATGCTTAATATAAACAGTTCTTCCATTAATACCTATTTCTTGAAAATGTATGATAATGATTTCTCATTTCCACTTCTTTGGAATAAACAGGAAGGCACGATTCTGTGGTCTGGGCCCAGAAACCGCTAATATTAAATATGTAAGACATGCTGGTACTAGTGTTAGGAATTTTACTTATTAACTTCATTTCTAAATTTTCCTTTTTTTGCATGTCAGTGTAATACACCAAATATAATTCTAATTGCTATTATTGTTGTGTTATCTTCTCAATAACTTTGCAGCTCAATCTTATTCCCCAAATTGTAATAGAATATCGTATCTATGAATGTAGCTCTTAGTTATTGGGTTCATTTGATTTGTACTGAAGTTGAGTCTTCAGCTGGAACTATTTGCCCCATCGTACTTTTATGCTGCTTACTTCTGCCATTCAAATCCTACTATTGTATCATATCATAGTCTCGGTACCAGTAACTACATAATATCTCATATACAGTATGATCAAACTAATAGCTTCTGCAGATTCCAAATCACTTCCATATTTACCACCAACCAAATACATTTTTATTTCATTTTTAATAATCTTCTAATTTTTTAAGATGGACATTCCTGGATCTTCTGTTCCTTAATACGATTCAAAATGTCCACATGAAGATCTATCATCTTTTTTTTGCTCTCACGACTTCCTATGCCTTTACAGTACTTTGAAATTATCTGTAACTAACCAATCCATGTTCTCTTGAAATCATTCATCATGTTTCAACACAGAATCCGGGTATACCCCTGTCATTATAAAGCACAAACATTTACAGTTTGAATATGTTTTCAGCTGATTGCAATCTTTATTCTAATTAAGCATTTGTACATTGCTTTTAATAATAACTAACTTTATTTTCAGCACAGGTCTAATATTCTATATTAATAAAGGGCTCACATTCATTTCAGCATGCATTGTATCCCTCTGGTTTACGCTTGAGTTTTCTTCAAAATTCCTCATAGACTGAACAAATTCAGGCTGACTAATGTTGGTTAGTTCATGCTTTGTCCTTCGTACTTACCAGCCTCATTGTGTATCATTAATTCTACAACTCTCATGTGGTTCTCTATTCATCTTTCAACATTTTTGCCCTTCTCTGTTTGCCCCAGGCCACACAGTGGCACTTTCTTGACCCTTTACCCCTATTTCTTCAAACAGAGGTACTCCCACACACCTGTTGGACCAGGATTTAGATCAAGTAATGATGAAGGATTGCCGAGATATAGTACCCTATTATCAGAGTATTGTGTGACTTGTAGGCAAATTTGCAGGTAGTGATGCTTCCATACTCTTGAAGATTTTACATGCTTGGCGCTGGAGATCCAGGGTTTGAGGGGTGTCATTGGAGAGACATAGATGGAACACCACATTGTATTTTTAAGATAACACACATTGCAGACACTATGCACTATTGGCAGACAGAATAAAGATTCAGGATTATAGATGGAGAAGCAAACAAGCAGCATGCTTTTTCTTTGAAGTATCAGGAGATTGAATGAATTGTTGCAGAATAATTAATTTCTCAACTGCTCTTCTAGCCAAAATTTTATGTGGCTGGTCCATCTGAGCTTTTGGTCCCTTGCACTATCCCAACCATCCCCACCTCCATCACCCTCAAAAATGACTTAGACACGGTCATGACAATGGTTGCAGAATGTCATTGCCAGATCCTTTTACTTGTTATGTATCAGCCAATGCCTGAACATTGTTGAGGTTTTGCCCATCATTGAACGAACTGCTTCATTTGCTGCGAAGGAATTCAATGTAGAGCAATTATCAGTGGAGCTCCCCTCTATTGACATTATGCTGGAATGAAGGGCAGTAATAAAGATGATTAGGCCTACGACATTGCTGATGGAACCCTTGTGGTCTTGTCCTGGTACTGGGATGATTGACCTCCAGTACCACAGCTACTTTTCTTCAAAAGGTATCTTCCCTTTGGTGTATTTTCCATTAGATACCCAGTGGCTTTAGTTTTACCAGAGACTTTTGCCCCTTTAACATTAACAGAGTTAAGAGCAGAGACTCTCAATTCACTTCTGGAATGCAGCTCTGTCTTAAGGCTGCAAAAAGGTCTGGAGCTAATTCCTGAGTGCAAGTCTTTTTGTACCACAGTTCAGATATTTTCTGTTCCCAATCTTTGTTATATCCAATATTCTCAATAATATCTTGCTATTACAGAGTGTGAAACAAATTGGCTGAAGACTGGTTTCTGTGCAGATAGGAATCTCAGGAGGAAGTAAACATGATTTGTGAATTCTTCAGCCTTGTCTTTAACATTCATATTCTGGGCACTGGGGTTGCTGATGAGAACGATGCTTGAGATTTCTCCTTGAATTAGCTGGTTAATCGCCCACTGAAAGTCACAACCAAATCTAGGACTGCAGAGTTTTGATTAGATCCATTGCTTACTGCTCTTTGTTTGCTATTTAACATGCCTGTAATTGCAGCTCCTCCAGATTAGCACCTTATTTTTAGATATACTTGGAGCTGCCCTCAACATGCTATAAGACCATAAGACCAGAAGACATTGGAACAGAATTAGGCCACTTGGCCCATCAAGTCTGCTCTGCCATTCCATTGTGAATGAATTATTATCCCTCTCGACCCCATTCTCCTGTCTTCTCCCTGTAACCTTGAAGCCCTGGCTAATCAAGAACCTATCAACCCCCAATTTGGCCTCCACAGTCATCTGTGGCAATGAATTCCACAGATTCACACACACACTCACTGGCTACAGAAATTCATCCTCATCTCTGTTCTAAATAGATATCCTGCTATTCTGAAGCTGCGCCTTCTAGTTCTAGACCTCTCAACTATAGGAAACATCATCTCCACATCCACTTTATCTAGGCCTTTCAATATTCAATATTCTACGTCCTCTTTTCTGCTTTTATGCTGTTTGTGACTTCCTTCATCAATCTCCCTTTAGAATACTTCTTCATCTTTAGGATGTATCTAACCTTCACCTTCTGAATTGCTCCCAGAAATTCCAGCCATTGTGTTCTGCCATCATCGATGCTAGTGTCTCCTTCCAACCAACTTTGGTCGACTCCTCTCCCATACCTTTTGTAGTTACCTGTAGTACTGATACATCTGCTTTAGTCTCTTCCTCTGAAACTGCGGATTGAATTCTATCATATCATGATCACTGCCTCCTAAGGACTCCATTACCTTAAGCTCCTTAATCAATTCTGGTTCATTGCAGAACATGCAATGCAGAATTGCCTTTCCCATAGTGGGCTGAATTACAAAAGGCATCTCATAGGTGTTTTACAAAGTCTTTCTTGTGATCCAGCACCAAACATATTTCTCTATTCTTTCTGTATATTGAAATCATCCATGACTATCATACTGTTGCCTTTTTTACATGACTTTTCTATCTCCGTTGTAGTTTGTATTTCATATCCTGGCTATTGTTCAGAGGCCAGTATGTAAATCCCATCAGGGTCTCTTTACCTGTGCAGTCTCTTAAGTCTACCCACAAGGATACAACATCTTTCAATCCTACAGTATGTCACCTCTTTCTAAGGACTTGTTTTAATTTTTTACCAACAGAGCTACTCCACGCCCCTCTGTCTACCTGACTGTCCTTTTGATAGAATGCGTATCATTGTATGTTAAGCTCTAAACTATAATCTTCTTTCAACCACGACTCAGTGATGCCCACAATGTCCTACCTGCAAATCTCTAACTGTGCTACAAGATCATCTACCTTATTCTGTATACTGCATGCATTCAAATATAACACCTTTAGTCCTCTGTTCATTACCTCTTTCAATTCTGCCTCCATTATACACTTCAGCTTATCCCACTGACTGCACTTTTGTCCTGTCATCTGCCTGTCCTTCCTCAGTCTCACTACACTTCCTCACTTCCGATCTATTTGTACACCAACTGCCCCAACCTCAGACCTATCACTTCCTTCACATCCCCCTGCCAAATTAGTTTAAAGCTGCCAAGAAGGATATCGGTCTCCTTCAAGTTCAGGTATAACCCATCTTTTTTGTACAGTTCATACCTACCCCTGAAGAGATCCCAATGATTTAACATAGAACATACATACATAGAATAGTACAGCACAGTACAGGCCCTTCGGCCCACAATGTTGTGCCGACCCTCAAATCTTGCCTCCCATATAAGCCCCCACCTTAAATTCCTCCATCTGAAACCCTGTCCCAGCACTAATTCCTCACCCATGCATTCATCTGCCAAATCGTTGTATTCTTACCTTCACTGGCATGCGGCACAGGTAGCAATCCAGAGATTACCACCCTGGAGGTCCTACTATTCAGCTTTCTACCTAACACCCTATAATGTCTCTTTAGGGCATCCTCTTTTTCCTACCTAGGTCTTTGGTACCAATAAGTACCACAACTTCCACATACTCAACCCCTGCGCCCCCACTTTAGAATGCTGCCGACCCGATCTGAGCCGTCCTTGATCCTGGCACCTGGGAGACAACATACCATCAGCGTGTCTTTTTCATGTCAACAGAATTTCCTGTCTGCCCCTCTAACTATCAAATCCCCTATTACTACTGCACTCCTCTTCTCTCCACTTCCATTCTGAGCCACAGAGCCAGACTCAGTGCCAGAGACCCAGTCACAGCACATTGCCCAGGTAGGTCACCCCCACACCAACGGTATCCAACTCTATACTGCCTTTCCATCTCCTGACAGTCACTCAGCTACCTGCCTCCTACAGCATAGGGGTGATCACCTCCCTGTAGCTCTTGTCTATTACTGCCTCATATGGGCTAAAGGTCATTCGAGCCACAGATCCAGTTCCTTAACACCATCCCCAAGGAGCTGCAGCACGATTCACTTCATGCAGATGTAGTTATCGGGGAGACTGGATGTCTTCCCAAGTTCCCACATTTCACACAAAGAACATGCCACTAACCCTGGAACCATTCTCACTACATAGCTTTGTACTAATAGATAAGGAAAGAGAGAAAGAGAAAAAAACTTACTAAAAACTTGGAGCTTCCGCGTGTTCTCGCCCAAGACAAGCCGTTCCTATTATGGCTGCTGTGCTTAAACCTAGTTTCTTTTTATTGGACTTTGCCAGATGCCTCAGATATTGTTATGATTGCAGCCCTCTGAAAAGTCCTGAAAGGCCTCAAGCTCTTTTTAAACCTTGTACTAGCTCAGCCAAACCCTTCAGTACGCTTCACTGAACGAGGTACAGTTCCTTCCTTCAGCAGAAATGGTAGAGTGAACGGAGTTTGGGCTGTGAGTTTACAGATTGTGATGATGTACCTTTCTACTGATGATCATATCTGGTTTTTAGCTGTCCTGTCTATCCTATGCACTCTCAGTGGCCACTTTATTAGGCACCTCCTGTACCTAATAATGTAGCCACTGAGTGTATGTTTGTGGTCTTCTGCTGCTGTAGCCCATCCACTTCAAGGTTCAACGTGTCATGCATACAGAGATGCTCCTCCACACACCAGTGTTGTAACATGTGGTTATTTGAATTACTGTCTCTTTCCTGTCAGCTTGAACCAGTCTGGCCATTCTCCTCTGACCTCTTTCATTAAAAAGACATTTTCACCCACAGAACTGCCACTCACTGGATTTTTTTTTTGTTTTTTGCACTATTCTATGTAAACACTAGAGACTGTTGAGCATGAAAATCCCATATCAGCAGTTTCTGAGATACACAAATCACCCACACTGGCACCAATAAGCATTCCATGATCAAAGTCACTTATATCACAAGTCTTCCCCCATCATGAAGTTTGGTTTCCACGGCAACTGAACCTTTTGACTATGTCTGAATGCTTTTCTGCATTGAGTTGATGCCACATGATTGGCTGATTAGATGGTTATGTTAATGAGCAGCTGTACGGGTGTGCCTAATGAAGTGACTACTGAGTGTAGAATGATTGTTGTGCAGGAAAAGTGCAGTTAGTGTGGAAATGGAATACTTGTCTTTCTTAACTTGTGCAGTGGCTACTTCTGCCAGTGCTGTCATTGACTGATTCACCTTCCACAGGGACATTGATGAGGACAAGGTCAAATTGATTTAGTTCTCTGTCAATTTACTCACTAGCTATCACAAATAGTCTGGTTTTCATCAGAGCAATTTATTTCCTAGACAAAACACATAGGAAAAATGATGAAGATCTCACTTTCTTAGTCTTCACCTTTATTTTGCCCAGACATTTTTTATTGCTTCCATAAGTGGACTGGAACATGGCGCCCACTGCACATGTAGGCTAAACACGGTTACTTACATGAAGTTGTTGTTATTGTTCCCTAATGTTCCCCATTCATTTTTCCTCAAACTTTGCATTATGCATACCTAAAGAAATTACTCTTAGACAACCTTCAGGCAAAGGGATCAATGAGGAACAGGCAGAAGGGCAAAGGAATTTTTATCTCATTTTCAGCAGGAGGATAGGCAACACACAATGTTGGCTCTTGCAATCTGTACTGTATTTGACACACCACAGTAATCCAGTGCATTTTTGATTAAAGAATGTTTGAGAAATTGATAATGCATATGTAGTCCCTTGTCTAGCTCCAAACATTTTAATTTGTTTTGTTTTCTGCAAAAAAAAAGCTACAATTGGAACCTTATGGCTTTTTCTTCAAGGTCTCAATGAATTTTATAAGCCACCTTTATCTTCAATGGGCTCTGCAATTTCTCTGGTGCTTCTTCCTGAAGTAGAATCCTTTTATTTTCTGTGCTACCATCTCCTTACATTCTTACTCGTAGCTCTACGGTTGTTCATTTAGATATTGCTTTTCCATTCCTGTCCTAAGAAATCCTTTTACTGCTACTTAAGCCCATGTTTCTGTTCCTTTGGGCTGAAATTCCCTGGGTGATCACATCTCCCAGAATCTGATGCAATCACGAAGAAGGCTCTCCAGTGGTTCTATTTCATTAAGAATTTGAGATTTTCTATGTCACCAAAGACTCTTGCATACCTCTATAGATGTATGGTGGAGTGCATTCTGACTGTTTGCATCACAGCCTGACGTGGAGGCTCCAATGCACAAGGTAACTAGAGGATTTAGTAGTTGTAGACTCAATCAGCTCCATCACAAGCACAACCCTTCCAACCATTAAGGACATCTTCAACTGGCAGTGGCTCGAGAAAACAGCATCTATCATCAATGACCCTCATCGTCCCCCTCTTCTTTTTCCTACATCAGGCAGGAGGTTCAGGAGTCTGAACATCCACACTCAACAATTCGGAAACAGCTTCTTTTCCCATTGTCATCAGATTTCTGAATGGTACATGAACCCAGAAACACTACCTCATTATTCCATTTTTTGCACCATTTACCTCCTTTGTAATTTATTCTGTAATCATTTTATATCCGTGCACTATACTGCTGCCACAGTACAACAATAGAAACAAGAAGTTTCACATCATATCAGGCAGTGCTCATAAACCTGATTCTGATTTTGTAAAACTTCGAGCATTTCATTTTGAAACCTCTCTCCCCAAGTTTCTCTGTTTAAGCCAAATCCCAAAGGCCCATTTCTTTGACCAGGCATTTAGTGTCCTGCCCTAAACTCTACCTGCGTCATTCAGTTCTAAATCTCGTTTGGTCATTCTCCTGTGCCTCCTTTGACACTAAATATATTGCAAAAATGTAGGCTGCTTCTCATATTTATATGGACCATTATTCCTATTGATGCCTGCCTGGACTTACCAGCTTTTCTTAATGCAGGTCTTCCATTTCCTCTTATGAATACGTTTCTGTAATTTATTCCTCTATTGATAGGTGTTGGTTTGTTATCATCTCATGTACCAAGAATCAATGAAATGCTTGCCTTGTATATTGTTTAAATGGATCAAATTATTACACAGTGCATTGGGTGACAATAATGTAAAACAATAACAAAGCAGAATAAAGTGTAAGGGCTATCAAAAAAGTGCAATGCAGGTAAACGATGAAGTGCAGGATCATAATGAGGTATATTGTGAGGCCAAGAGTCCATCTTAATGTACAAGAGGTCCATTTAAGAGTCTGATAACACTGGGATAGAAGCTGTCCTTGAGCCTGGTGGTATGTGTCTTTCAGGCCTTTGTATCTCCTCCTGATGAGTGGTTGGTGGTGTCTGTGATTATGAATATTTAACAATGTTTTATTCCAAGAAATCATATTTGTCCTAATATTACCTGTCCATAAACACTATCTTGTCAATACATCTCTTTGCTTTTTATTGTAACATACTTATTCTGCATTTTATGCAAGATGAATTTAAGCATTTTCAGTCTATAATTTTATTATCATTTACAACCCATTAACCTGGCTAGATTCATAATTATGTCTTTAAATTTAAATCATTTCTTATTAATGGTGTGGGACACTTTTCAAATTTTTCTTTAGCTCCACTGTGAGATATTATTATGATCAGCAGTTCATATCTTTGACAAAGGCACATCTCACATACATGAATAGGCAGCATTGGTATCATCACAATGAGCCTGCTGGTTACGGTTACCACTGTTTCATGCTGCTGTGGATGGGCAAAAAACTAGTTGAATCAGCAGCTTCTTTACAAAAAACTCACTGAGAGTTAGAAATGAACCCAAACATTGTTCAACTGCCTGCTCACAAAATGATCAAGAAAATAAACGTTCATAGGAGCGGCAGCTAGAACTTCATGTACAAAAGATGTCTTGCTCTTTCTACACACACACACACACACACACACACACACACAAGACAGACTGAGCCATTCAGTATATGAGGAAAGGATAAACTGAGAGCTTGTCAACTGCATTTCCCAGCTCTTTTCCCAGGGCCTGTAAATTATTTATTTTCAAATACTTGTCAAGTTCGCTTTAGAAAGCCTCTATCAGCAGTCTGCACCACCCTTACAGACAGTCACTCCCAAATCACAGTGCAGAATCTCTTGTGTTCATAAGAAGTTTATATCTTCTGTTCGATGGGAGTTCAGAGAGACCCTTTGTCACTGCCCCCTCTCTGTGATTTCTGCTGCCCTCTAACTCTTCGTCTAGCTTGTTCTCCTTTCCCTTCCCCCTCATTTTTATTCTGGTGTCTTCACGCATTCTCTCCAGTTCAGAAGGAGGGTCTCGGCCTAAAACGTCAATTGTTTATTCACTTCCATAGATACTGCCTGAGCAGCTGAGTTCCTCCAACATTTTGTGTGAGGTGCTCTGGATTTCCAGCAGCTGTAAAATCTCGTGTTTATGACTTGCTGCTTCACTGTGACATTGCTTTGCGGTATGCCTACCCTGAAGAAATCTCCTCCTCGAATGGGAGTTCAGTGAGACCCCCTCTCTCTGCTTCCCCTCTGTGATCTCTGCTGCCCTCTGACTCTTTGTCCTCTTTCCCCTCCCCCCACCTTTTTACCCTGCTGCCTTCCCCCCTCCTTTCCTGTCCCGATCAAGGGTCTCAGCCCAAAACTTTGACTCTTTATTCATTTTCATAGATGCTGCCTGACCTGCTGAGTTTCTCCAGCATTTTGGGTGTGTTGCTCTGTCTGTGTAAAAGTTATTTCTAGCTCACTTTCTATCACTTGAATATCACTTTGAATTTATGTTTTCTGGCTTGGAAACATTTACAAAGAGTACAGATTCCCTCTACTTACCCTATCTCATCATCTTGTGCAGCTATATATCTCTCAACTTTCCTTGCTCTAAGGAAAACCACCTCACTTTAGAGCAGAGGCCATGCAAAGCTGAAAGCATTCTAGTAAATTAATTTTACACACTCTCTGAGCCCTTCTGTTTTTTTCTGATATACAGTTATCAGAATTGGATGCTATATTCCAGTTGTGGCCCAGCCAAGAATAATTCAATGGACTTGGAGCCTTAGGGTTCAGACCTAGGGTGGAAGAATGGCCTGAGCTTGAAGTGCCAAAGTCCTGAGTTCAATACAGCCCTTGGGAGATGTCTGCCTGGTGTTTGCACGTCCTCCCAATGGACTCCTCTGGACGCACCAACTTCCTCCCATGTCCCAATGTCATGCAGTTTGATAGTTTAATTGGCCGCAATATACTGTATGTTCCTTACGTAGTAAAATCCAGAGAGAGTTGGTGACAATCTGGAGAGAATTAACATGGTATAAGTGTAGGATTGGCCCAAGTGCTAATTGATGATTTGTCTCTCTGCTCCATCATTCTATGATTCTATGATAAGGATGGCAGATTTTCATCCCTGATTTGTAGATGTGAAGTTAACTTGTCTTTATGATATTCCTGTTGTTCCGTGGTCCAATTTCCTGGTTTAATTTATTCACCAAATTTTAATTTTCTTGCCACTTTGCTGGAATTTGAATGCCTGTTCCAGCCTCTTGGATAGACCAATTACAAAATCTACCATACTCCCAAGATTTTAAACTTCCAGTGCAATAGGAAATGAAAATTGAGGGAATGCTACACCTGCCATGATCAGGACCCTAGTCTCCTGTGCCTCATTCATTATTTAGGTTTACTTAATGCCCAGACACGTGATCACATCTGAAGCTCCAGAGCAGAAACACGTGCACTTGAGCAGACTACTGAGGGTCTGCATGCACCCAGAACACACTCTCTTCCTGTGCTATTTGCTGCTAAAATTAACTGGACTAATGGCAATAATTACATGCTCAGGTCTTTTTTTTACATTCTGCAAAACTTTCTCATTTAAGTAGCATTAATTAATTTGGATCAAAAGACAACCAAAACCGATGGGAGCTCTCTGCGCAGACAGATTTAATTAAAGTGTGAGGCCAGTAAGAAGAGATGGTGAGGAAAAGTCAAAGCTAGTACATTGTAGGCCATGCACTCTTATGTATGTCACAGGACAGAACACCACTTTGTATAATGAAAGGAATTACTGTCTGGGAGATAGGTGGTATCTGACAAGGGAAGTCAAGGCTATGTAAAAGCAAAAGAAAGGGTGTGGGAAGATAGAGGATTGGGAAGATAGAGGATTGGGAAGTTTTTAAAAACCTATAGAGAGAAATTAAAAAAATCATTACAAAGGAAAAGATGAACTATGAAATCAAGCTAACAAATAATATCAAAGTGGGTAAAAACATAGAAACATATAAATTTTTTTTCAGGCATGTTAAAAATAAAAGAGAAATGAGAGTGGATATAGGACCGCTAGAAAGTGAAGCAGGAAAAATAATAATGGGGGACAAGGAGATGGCGGATGAACTAAATGAGTATTTTGCATCAGTCTTCACTGTGGAAGACACTAGCAATATGCCTGGTGTTGTAGTGTGTGAAGGAAGAGAAGTAGAGCAAGTTACTGTTACAAGAAAGAGGGCGCTCAAAAAGCTGAAAGACCTAAAGGTGCATAAGTCACCCGGACCAGATGAACTGCACCCTAGGATTCTGAAAAAGGTAGCATTAGAGATTGTGGTGGCATTAGAAATGATCTTTCAAAAATCATTGGACTCTGGCATGGTGCCAGAGGACTGCAAAATTGCAAACGTTACTCCACTCTTTAAAAAAGGAGGAAGGCAGAACGGAAATTATAGACTAGTTGGCCTGACCTCAGTGGTTGGGAAGATGTTATAATCAATTGTTAAGGATGGGGTGATGGAGTACTTGGTGACACAGGACAAGATAGTACAAAGTCAGCATGGTTTCCTTCCGGGAAAATCCTGCCTGACGAATCGGTTGGAACTCTTTGAGGAGAATACAAGTCGGGTAGATAAAGGGGAAGCAGTGGATGTTGTATATTTGGACTTTCAGAACGCCTTTTACAAGATGCCACACATGAGGCTGCTTACCCCAAGTTAAGAGCCCATGGTATTACAGGAATGTTACTAACATGGTTAAAGCATTGGCTGATTGGTAGGAGGCAGTGAATAGGAATAAAAGGCTCATTTTCTGGTTGGCTGCCGGTGACTAGTGGTGTTTCACAGTTGGTCTTGGGACCACTTCTTTTTATGATGTATATCAATGAGTTAGATGATGGAATAGATAGCTTTGTTGCCAAGTTTGCAGATAACGCAAAGATTGATGGAGGGAAAGGATGTGATGCTGAGGCTTTATAAGGCACTGGTGAGGCCTCACCTTGAGTATTGTGAACAGTTTTGGGCTCCTTATCTAAAGAAAGATAAGATGTGCTGGCATTAATGACGATCCTGAGCAGGTTCACAAGGATGATTCCAGGAATGAAAGGGTTATCATACGAGGAACATTTGATGGCTCTGGGTCTGTGCTCGCTGGAATTCAGAAGGATGAGGGGGGATCCCATTGAAACTATTTGCATGTTGAAAGGCATAGACAGAGTAGATGTGGTAAGGATGTTTTCCATGATGGGAGAGTCTAGGAGAAGAGGGTACAGCCTCAAAATAGAAGAGTACCCTTTTAAAACAGAGATGCAGAGAATATTCTTTAGCCAAAGGGTGGTGAATTTGTGGAATTTGTTACCACATGCAGCTAAGGCAAAGATTGATAGGTTCTTGATTGAATGTGACTAGTCATATGAATGGGGCGTGGTAAAAGTGAAGGGAATAAGTCACGTATTCGTGCTTTATTCTTTGTAGTTTGCAGTAGCTGGGGATGGCCGGATGTCATATCTTTTGCTGACCACTTAATCATTTTTAGTTTACACCTGAATATGCTTAAATTTCATTACTCATTGCTAAGTAAAAATATTGAATACATATGGTCAACTTTTGGGGCAAATTTTACTGGAGTTAGGGTGTGCCATGCGAGTATAACAGATCGGTAGGGTCGTCAGCAGCGGCAATTGTTGTGGGCTGGTTTTGCCGCTGCATTCTGTCAGCAAAGGTTTTCAATGGGTATACCAAATGAACGCCAACATTCGGCCGTGTCCATGAAATTAATGTAGGAGCCACACACCTGTTCTCCATCTGCATTCTATTCTCTTTTGCGCATTTATTATGGTGACTAGTCACATGAATAGGGGTGTGGTAAAAGTGACGAGCAAATACACAAGGCCGCCAGCAGCAGCAGTTTTATTTGGTTTTGGTTTTGCCACTTTAGGTGAGATTCAGACAGAAAGTCGTAGCTCAACATGGGGAAACGAGAAGGAAACTAAAAGAACCAAAGAGAGATTGTGGGAAGTAAGTGGCACTTGACATAAAAGGTCTTCTGTAACCAGAAGTGGGTAATAAAGATGCTACTGGGACATGGACTTTCTAAGGTAGTGCTCTGTATTTTCGTTACCAAGGAAGAGGATGCTAAAATGAACTCAGCAGCTGAGAGGATGGGATCGATAATGGATGAGGTGAAGAAGTGCTGGCCATGCTTAAAACTAACAAATCACCGGAACATGATGGGATGCTGAGGAAGAAGGGTGAAAAAAAAGTTTCCATAATCTCCAATCCTTCCTGGAAGAGCGGCACAGTTTCCCAGCCTGTTCTCGGGAGACGTATGTGGGGAGTTTGTACATTCTCCCTTGACCATTTGGATTTCTTCTGGGTTCTCCAGTCTCCTTCCGTACAAAGGTATATATGTAGGTTAGCTGCCTACTTTAAATTTCACTGAGTGTGTGGGTAGCAGGAGAATTGGAGAGAGGGTGGGTGTTGGTGGACAAGTGAGAGAGGATAGATTGCAGAGAAATGTTTTTGAGAGCCAGCGTAGAATCCACAGGCTAACTAGCCTTGGTTTATATCATAAGGAAACAGGAAATAAAAGGGAAGAGCCAAAGGACTAGAAAATGGGTAATGTAATACCTTAGTTCAAGGAAGGGTGCAAGGACTTCGGGCAACTCAACGCCAGGCAATTAACAGAAACAGTTATTGCAGAGATAAAGGCAATAAGCAACAAGGGGAGCGCTGACATGGATGTGTTAGGGAAAATGTTGTCTGACAAACAAGGAGCAGACTGCAAGTGTCAGCCAGTGTAGATATGGCTCGAGTGCGGAGTGAGAAACACTGAAGCAGACTTCAATGCAAACAGAGTTAAAGGGAAAAGAAAACAATAAATGCTAGGCCAAACAGGGCCATTAACTAAAACTCTCAAATTGAAAATGAAGCCTACACTGCAGCTGAAAAGAACAGAATAAAAGAATAAAATGAATATCACTAGTCTTCAGAGTCAGTTGACTCGACAGTCCAATTTCTCAGGCAAGGCAGAATGCAGAACAGACAGCGAAGCGTTGCTGTCTCCAAGTCTTGACAAGTACTATAACGGAATGAATGGAGTTAAATACTATCACAATGAAATAATTAGCTGACACGTGCATATTTCCAAGTGTAATTGCCGTATCTGCTGCGGCGCCAAATCCATGGTTGTGAAAGCAAGATGCAGATAACCAGGAAATCTGAAGTAAAAATAGGAAACATTTGGAAACTCTCAGCAGGCCAGGTGGTTACCAAAGAGAACTAGAGTTATTGCTTCAGCTTTGAGACTCTTCATCAAGACTGAGCAGAAAACACCTTAACAATCAGCAGAAGGAACTTGATACAGAAAAGTATGAAAAGGTACGTTCATTGATGAAATAAGAAGACAAGAAAGGAGACAACAACATTTAAGTAGCAATGGTCTAAGAGATTTATAACCATAGAGGGACTGGGTGTATCCATGCATAATTTACTGAAAGTTGCTGGAGTTGTTGACAGAATGGTTAGTACAGCATTTGGGATCCAGGAGTTCATGAAAAGAGGCAACAACTGCAAAATATTGGTAATCAACAGTAGGAATATAATTTCCAATTCCGGTCCCCACATTCCAGCCCTTACAGAGAGGGCAGGAAAGGTCAACTGGAATGTTTCCAGTAATGCAAGAGTACAGTAACAAGCTTAAAAGGAAGATGCTGGATAGAGGAAAGGAAGCCATTTTCGCTGTCTAACTATGAGGGATGTTTAAAATTTTGAGAAGAAAATGTAAAAAGTCTGGGAAAAAATGTTTTTACTTCTGGAGTAGTTATAACCTGAGATTCAGTATTAGCAAGTGATGAAAACTGATTTTATTTAGATTATTGCTTTAAGAACTTTGGAGTCAGAATGTGAAGCTCTGCAACACTACTGACCAACAGCTGAATACTTAAAGTTGCGAAAGCTTGCAGAGATCGTGTCAAGTGGGCGCATAGCATGCTTATAAAAAATTCTGCTGACCTTTAAGTTTGCAAGGATCAAATGACAAAGAAGAATTTCAGACAAGTAGATTACCGTTTGCTTGTTAATATCAGTGACTTCAAAACTTAGGACATGTGTGCGGATACATTGTTTTATGAAACATATTTTAACTTGATTAGCAGCCAATATTAAAACAGAAATTACTGAAGTTACTCATCAGGTCAGTTAGCATTTGTGGAAGGAGGGATATAGTTAACATTTCTTTTCATGCTTTACACCTGATTCTTTACTTCTGCTTTTCTCTCTACACAAATGTTGCCTAATCTTCTGAACATTTTGAGGATTTTCTATTTTATTTCTGATTTCCAGCATTTGCAGTTTTGCTTTGCTTTGCAAACTAAGCTCTTGATAGCTTCCCAATCCTCTCCCAAATAATATCAAAAAAAATCTAACTAGTTCAAAGATCCACATTTTTCTGGTAAATTCCAACAAGCCGGGTATTCCATATATAGTGTTTAAGTAAATAGTTGGCAGGGTATGGTTTAATATACCCCATTGTAGGACTCCAGTGTAGAAATTGATCTTGCTGAGATTCATGCTGGGGCATAGACTCAAGGAGCTTAATCTCTGAGAATCTCAGTCAGCTTAGAACTCTGCGAACATTTGTCACCCCACTGATTTCTGCCAGGTTTGTAAATTCACAGGGAAAAAAAAACAAAATAAGATAATTTCATTTCTTATATTTTCAATTGTGCTTATTGTTTTTAATGATTTGAAAGTCATTTAATGTTTTTAACCAAAACCAGGATGAGGGAGCACATCACTTCACCCTAGCTACTCTGCATTAGCTTCCTGTATCTTTTAGAATTGATTTTAAAGTTATCAGACTTGTTTTTAAAATTATCATGATGGTCTGGGACCAGAGTGCTTTCACAGAACGGCTTTCCTTTTATAATCCTGCTTGAGCACTCAGGTCTCCTTCTTCCAGTCTCTTAAATTCAAACAATCTGCCTCAAAAGAAAATTGTCAGATCAGCTTCATTGAACCACACTCCTAAGCTGTGGAATTTAAAACCTAAAACAATAAGGGATGCAGATTCAGTTGCACTTTTAAACACCAGCTCAAAACCTACTTATTGAACCTTGCTTTTAACTAACATCCTTCTGTAATTTATTTTCATATTTGTACAATATCCTATTGTAAAGCACTTTGAACCACATCATCTGTATAATAGTGCTCTATAAGTAAGTTTATTATTAGTATTATTATTGTTGTTGTTTTTTTTCTCAGCTCATTCTGATAAAACCTCAGTTACAGGCATAGCCAAACACATTCATTTCTCAATTGTTCGGAACTTTTAGTCTACTCTGGTGGTTTTCCGAAGATTTGCATAAATATTGCTGTGTATTCCAAATTGCTTAATGCTGTTGTGTAGTAACTTAAAGATGATAACATCCCAAAGTAATAGTATAGTAATGTAGATTTCTCTTTATTCAACAACATGTCATGGTCCGGATCGGGGTCCCTTTAAATTTACTTTGTTTATGTTACGATCCCGACCGTTGATTCCCTGTTTTCCTGTGTCCCTCGGCTTTGGTGATTAGAGGCAATTAACGCTCGGCTGAACCGGTAGTTTATAGTCTCCGGCTTTCAGCCATTCGGCGCGGGAGCGTCTGCAAAGTCATCAAAGGTACGGTGTGCCGATGTCATCCGGCCGGAGCAAGTCTAGTTTCTGCCGGAGCGAGTGCCGGTAATTCACCCTGCCTCACCGGAGCAACCCTGTCCAGTTACCTTGCCGAAGCGAGCCCGCAAAGTTTCCTCATCAAGGTGGGTCCATCAGTTAACCCGCTGGAGAGAATCAGGTGCCACTGTCTACTGTTCCTGAGCCAAGTCTAGAGCTCGCCACTACCCGGAGGTTCCAAGTACCACATCCTGGCTCCGGCGGCATCCAAGTACCTCGTCCAAGTCCTGGCTCCGGCGGCATCCGAGTACCACGTCCAAGTCCTGGCTCCGGCGGCATCCGAGTACCACGTCCAAGTCCTGGCTCCGGCGGCATCCAAGTACCACGTCCAAGTCCTGGCTCCGGCGGCATCCGAGTATCACGTCCAAGTCCTGGCTCCGGCGGCATCCGAGTACCATGTCCAAGTCCAAGTCCTGGCCCTGGCGGCATCCGAGCACCAAGTCAAGTCCTGGCCCTGGCGGCATCCAAGTTCCTAGTCAAGTCCTGGCCCTGGCGGTCCGTGATTCCTGTACTAGCCCCCTGTCTGAATCTCTTCTCTGCCCCTCTCGCCTCTAGCCCTCGTATGTAGCCCTTGCCTGCACTGCGGTCTAGTTCCATCACTGGAGCTAGATAGGAACTGTGTTGTTCTTTGGTGTTTGTCTTGTCTTGTCCTCGCCTCCGTGGGGTAAGTCAGGTCATCTTGCCATTGCCCCGCGGAGGGTCATGAGTCCCGGCCCTATGTCCTGTACCCAAGGAGGGGTCCCGGCTCTCTGTTCTATGTGTGAGTCCTGGCCCTATGTCCTGTACCCAAGGAGGGGTCCCAGCTTTGTGTTCTGTGTATGTGTCCATAGTTACATGTACTTGCTCTCCCGAGACCGAGGCTGTGTTCCCATCTTCCTCCTCTCCCTAGCCCATGTCATTTCCTTGCTTGGTTCTGGGGTCCAAGCCAGAGGAAAGACCCAAGGACCCTGGTCCTTGCCCAGTCTCTGGCTCGGAGTCCATACCCTAGCCTCTTCATGTCTCCTTTAGTTCTGGGATCCAATTCCGAGTCCTAGCCCAGACCCCTAGTTCCAGCCTAGTAGTAATCCTGAGTCCTTGTCCAGTTCGCTACTCCTGCTCCTGCCTAGCTCTCCTGGTATTGAACAATAAACTACATTTAAGTAACCTCACAAGATGTGTCTTGCATTTGGGTCCACTCTTGCTCCCAATGCCCCGCCATTGTGACAGAACACTGTTAAGGATCTTGTCCTGAACAGTGTACTGTCTCTTTACATTTGACCTATCGAGGTGCAAAACTTTACATTTGGCCACATTAAACTCCATCTGCCATTTCTCTGCCCATATCTGCAATTGATCTATATCCGCTGTATTCTTTGTCAATTTTCTATACTATCCACAACAACACCAATCTTTGTATCATCTGCAAACGTACTAACCCACACATCTATGTTTTTATCCAAGTGATTTATATACATCACGAACAGCAGAGGTCCTTGTATAGATCCTTGCAGAAATCCATTAAGCACAGGCTTCCAGCTAGAATAAGTCTCTTTGGCCAATGCCCCCTTTTTTCTATAGGCAAGCCACTTCTGAATCCAATCAGCCAATTCACTTTTGATCCGATGCATCTTAGTCTTCTGGATGAGTCTCTGAGGAAGGACTTTGTCAAAAGCCTTAGTAAAATCCATGCAGACAATATCCACAGCTCTTCTTCCACCAGTCACCCTCATCACCTTGTCAAAAAGCTCAATAAGGTTGGTAAGACACAACTTGCCCCACACAAAGCTGTGTTGTCTCCCCCTAATTAGAACATGGTTTTCCAACTGCTCATAAATCCTAACCCTGGTAATTCTCTCTAGTACCTTCACTACCACTGATGTAAGCCTCACTGGTCTATACTTTCCAGGATTGTCTGTGGTTCCCTTCATGGATAATGGAACAACATTCGCTACACACCAGTCCTCTGGGGCCTCACCTGTAGCTAGAGAGGATCCGAAGATACTGGTCAAGTTCCCAGCAAGTTTCTCTTCTCGTGCCTCTCTCAGTAACCTGGGTTTTAACTTATCAGGCCCTGGGGTCTTATCCACCTTAATGCTCTTTAAAGGACTCAATACTATGTCCTCCTTTACCTCGAAATGCCCTGACATAACAAACTGCTTGATATTATTATTTCAAACACTCTTATAGCTTTTGCAGCCCGCAAAACCAACTATTGAAACCTTTACATGCTCTCTGCAGAGAGGACTTTTATTCACACCTTTGTAAACCAAGCCACCATTCAAGCCATTCAACTGCAATGTGAGAGGCTCCAGGCCACCAGGATGAACCCGCTGCTGGTGGAGAAAGTATGCATAAGCATGGACTGACTTCAAGTGGCATTTGACTGCAAGCTCTAGCCCAAAAATAAATGTTTTTTTTGTTTAAGTAAAGCTATAAGCATTTCAACCAGTTGGATCAAAGATAGTAAATTAAAATATCTTGGTAAATTATCTAGCCACTTTGTTGTCAAAGCATCCTGAAATGAAAAACCGCCCGCTTGTCACTAAGAAATCTTCTGCTACTGAAACTATTCTGCAAGAATGCAAACCCCTACTTAAACTGGAATTGTCTGATCTGCGGATTACAGGCAAATTTCATGACTCGTCAATGTGTCATGCCTTTAAATCTCATTTATGGAAAACAAATCAGTTCTATTGCCTTTAAAGGACAGCTTGACACACATTGTGCTTTTGTGAAACATGGCAGTTCTGTTTAACATATGTAGTAATTATAATCCTTCCAAAGGATGCTTTCTATATATGTTGTATCATTTCTGCAGATGCTACAATGCTACAACAATGGCCTGTCACAATGTTTTCTCTCCCTGGAGAAATGTAGTTTTGTGAGCGCTACCAGTCAAGGATGCAATGAACAGGTGAGTCACACTCAGTAACTTCTAAACACCATCTAAACATCTGTCCCATTGACTGTGCAAAATAATTGCGTTAGTCATAAATGTACAGTGGCCCTATTCCGACTAAACTGGTAAATACATTTTCCATATATCTACATCACTTCATGTATCCATACTTCCAGAGGGCATGCAGATCAAACTTGATAAATGCCATAAATGCTGTAGATCAGTTTAATTAGTTGGAAGCCAACTTAAAGCAAACCTAGAGGAGCTACCACCTGCCAAAACAATTTGTTTTATCGTTCTCAACTTTTCCTTCAACAATTCTTGAAATATGTTCTTAGAAATTCAGTCTGTTTTAAAAGGCCAATTTTCTCCTCCACTGACTTCACAGCATATCAAACAAAGGACCTTATCTTTTTTTTTGTCCCAGAAGCCTCTGCATAGGCACGTGATCTTGAGGAGTAGCATTATTATAGTTCCTTTGATTAGACAAGGTTCAGGGCAGGTTAATGCGGTTAAAGTTAGTTTTCTGCAGAAAAACATCATTTAAGGTCGAATTACAGTACTGTGCAAAAGTCTCAGGCACATATCTATCACAAGACTTTTGCACAGTACTCTAGTAATTTTATGAATTGCACTGTACTGCTGCAAAAAGGACAAATGTCATGACATACTGTATCTGAGTGATGATGAAACTGATTTTGATATGGGTCTCTATTGTGGACTGAAAATGGGAAGGGAGCAGGGAGAGGGGGATTATGGTTGGGAAAAGGGGAAAGGAGTGGGAAGCACCAGAGAGACATTCTGTAATGATCTATAAACCAATTTTTTTGGAATGAAATGACCTTGCCTAGTGCCTCAGGGATGGATGTGTCTGCACTCACACTACACCCTCGCCCCTGACACTCCGTCCCTGCCATCTGTCCCTCACCCCTCCAGCAGTGCTCCACCGTCACCATTCCCAACATGCTTTGCTCCATCCAGATTTACAAACTCGCTCTCCACTGCATGTTGACAAAGCTGTATACTGTATGTGTCGAAGTCTTTTGCAGGTACCGTATTTGTGTTCATGTTGTCATTTTCGTGTACTTCTATGTATGCATTCTGATGTCACACTACATATTCCTCCAGGTAGGCCAATAAAGCACACAGACTAATTTGTTTTTGTGTGACTAACGTAAGTAGTAGATGAATCTGCAATTAAACAAATATACGAAGCTCAGATTATTTTTAAACTTTACACGTTCACTTAGTTACATTTGAATAATATGCTGTGATGTGAAAGTGAGCGGCCTCGATGAACTCAGTGGAGGCACCTTCTCATGGCAGTGCCAGTCTTAGTGTGCCAATTGGAATGGAAATGTGATACTCAGAAGTAATGACGAGAGATGACACTGAATCTGTGCCTGGCATCATGGCCTGTTGGGATGAAGAAAATATTAATAAATCAGCACTTGCAGAGTAGAGACATGATGAAATGTGTCCAAACTTACTTCAATAATTTGAAATGATGTTTGAATTTCATTGTGCTGATGTGACCCAGTGCTTTAGTTCTGAACTCTAAAGGGCTGGTATGGGACTTTTATCCGGAATCTGATGGACTCGGTGGCAAAAGTGTTGCTAGCTGAGCCAAACATTGACACAGTGATTAAACCCCAAGTCGAGTAGAACAGTAGCTGGTCCTAAGCAGTGTCTCCCTTGGCTCTTCAGACAATGGGAGAATGATGGACAAGTAAGAGAATATCCCTTCCTCCCAAAAGAAAGTACTAACTGCTGTTAACGGTACTGAGTGATCAGAAAGGAGACTGTATTATAAAATATGAAGGATCTTATCTTCTCTATAGGAGAGCAAAGTAAGAGGGATGAGAATGTAGATAAAGATGAGGAAAGGTGATTAGGTAGGTTGCCTAAAGATAAACTACTGTGATGATAAATCCCATTCCCATTCTGACATGTCTATCCACGGCCTCCTCTACTGTAAAGATGAAGCCACACTCAGGTTGGAGGAACAACACCTTATATTCCGTCTGGGTAGCCTCCAACCTGATGGCATGAACATCGACTTCTCTAACTTCCGCTAGGCCCCACCTCCCCCTCGTACCCCTTCTGTTACTTATTTTTATGCACACATTCTTTCTCTCACTCTCCTTTTTCTCCCTCTGTCCCTCTGAATATACCTCTTGCCCATCCTCTGGGTCCCCCCCCCTTGTCTTTCTTCCCGGACCTCCTGTCCCATGATCCTCTCGTATCCCCTTTTGCCAATCACCTGTCCAGCTCTTGGCTCCATCCCTCCCCCTCCTGTCTTCTCCTATCATTTTGGATCTCCCCCTCCCCCTCCAACTTTCAAATCCCTTACTCAGTTAGTCCTGACGAAGGGTCTCGGCCTGAAACGTCGACTGCACCTCTTCCTAGAGATGCTGCCTGGCCCGCTGCGTTCACCAGCAACTTTGATGTGTGTTGCTTGAATTTCCAGCATCTGCAGAATTCCTGTTGTTTGTGATGATAAATACATTCAGAACTCAAACCTGAAAGCTCTTGTTCATTGAATTGTACAATGAATGGAGAAATCAGAGGCATTGTACATGATCTTTCAAGTATTCTTGAGATTCCATCCCATATCTGTTCAAAAGAAGAAAATGGGGAAATGCGTCCACGGGTTAAAAATTAGAATGGGTGAATCTCGGAAAGACGCAAATCAGGATAAAATTAGTACTCATTTAGGCAGATGTGTATGAATTTCTAAAAGGCAAGTCATGCCTCACAAAGATAATTGATAACTCTAGGAAAAAGTGTAGTGCATTAATAAATCAAATATAGCAGATGTGCATTTTGATTTTCAGGAGAAACATAACATTGTGTATTGAAGATTAATACACGTGGCATTAACGTAAACCCTGCAGCATGGATTAAAAAATATTTATTCATTTACGGGATGCAACCATTAGTAGCAATGCCAACATTTTTTGTCCAATCCTTATTGCTCTTGAATTGAGGAAACATTAACATTCAACTGCATTCGTGGGTCTGAAGTCACATGAAGGCTGCTGGGGAAGGAGGACAGAATTCTTTGCCTGAAGGTAATTAGTGCATTGGTTCAGTAGTTTCATAGTTACTGTGATTGACTGATATTTCCGTTTTCTTTACACATAAATGAATGTAAAACTACTGCTCTTGTTTGCCTGATGTGGAATAAAAGGTCACAAGAGGAAACTTCGCCCAGAGAACCACTGTAAGCAATGCAATGCACTGTGAAGGGCGCTTTGCACTGTCAAATGTTCTTTTAGATAAACTGGACCCTTCCATATATATGAGATTGGAAAGAGAAGGTCATTCTTCTTGTCTTCATGTGCCCAGGGCACTGATTCCTCTAAGAGCTCACTGGAGCAGATTTATTTCATTACAGTTTACACGACTTCCTACGTGGACCATTGCTTCCCGGTTTCACTTCATTATGAGTGTGACTACAACTCAGAAGTACTTCACCGCCCAGGAAAATATTTTGGGACATCTGATTTATCACAGGGGAATGTGAAGTTATACCTTAGAGAAAGTAGAATAAGGAATGGAGATATATTCCAAATTATAAAACCGTGGGAAGTAAAAAGTGAAGAGCAAGATCACTAAGGTGTTCTTAAGGTGTAAGGTGGGTGCTGTTGTAGTGTAGTGGTTTGAACAATGCAGATACAGCTTGCCACATTTTGGAGTTCAGAGTTCAATTCCAACGCTGTTCTTTGTATGTCTTCCCCGTGGAATGCGGGGGTTTTCCCTGGGTGCTCCGGTTTCCTCCCACAGTCTAAAGATGCACTGGGTAGGTTAATTGGTCATTGTAAATTGTCCTGTGATTAGGTTAGTGTTGTGGAGTTGCTGGGGTGGTGGCGTGAAGGTCCACAAGGGCCTACTCCATGCTGTATCACTAAATAAATAATAAGTAAATATGGTAAAAATTCAATAATAAATGAGGAAACAAAGCAGGCAGATTATTGGTGAGGATAGAGTCCAGATGGGTGTCTTAGGCAGGTGCTAGTGATGCACATACAGTGTACGAGTGTCCATTGTCTGCTATGACTAGAGCATTATGACATTAAATTTTTTCTTTTCTTTTCTCTTTCAATGCCTTGACGATAGTTTATCTGTCCCAAAGGGTTTAGAAGTTCTCAATTCTCATTAAGCCTACCCAGAATGTCTATTTAGTTAATATCAAAGCACTCAAGGGCAGAAGGCACGTGTGTGTCATGATAATGAAGCAAACAGAATATTTTAAAAGCTACATGTGTGAATCAACTCATTTATTTCACATTAATGAGCTTTCAAGCATACTTTCTTTGAGCACTAGGTATACCAAAATTGTGAGATATTTTCAAAGAGGTTTATGTTACCTTGACGACAGTGCCATTGACCACAACAATCTTGTTCACTAAATGAAGCAAATTATGCAATTTGACATTTGGAATTACTGGACTCTGATAACCATTTATTAAGTAAACATTCACCACTTGTGGTGCACTAAATAAGATTTTATTTTCACTTTTTGACCTTGGCTGATAGGGAACTCCAGAAATCTGTAACCATGGTTTTAACAGCACCTGCTTAAACCAATAGGCTAACAAAGCAGCTGAGACAAAAAACTGATTGCATCACATCTGAGAAAACATTCATCAATTTGAACAAACTGCTAGGCAGAGGGAATTCATATTTTGTTCAATGTTGTGTGCAAGGCCAAATGCTTCCATTCCTCAAACATAAATAATTCTTTAATGTTGCAACATCTGTCTATATTTTCAGTGCAATATTATTCTTCAATGTACTTCCACAAGATCATAAGATATAGGAGAAGAATTAGATCCTTCATCCCATCGACTCTATTCCACCGTTCCATCATGGCTGATTCTATGAAAAATCGTTGGGTGCTAAGCTACGTTTAACTTGCCTTCAAATATAACATTTTTACACGTCACAGTTCCACTGTTCAAAGGAAATAGTTTTGCTTATGGTAAATATTTATTCAGAATATAAATGGCAAGGCTTAGTTTTAGTTTGTCACATGGAGATTCAGATCCAGGGTTACACCTGATGCTGATCTCCACTGCTGAATCAAATGAAATTTATAGCTCTACTCAAGGACAAATATTATAGCATAAGTACATAAGACCGTAAGAATAGGAGCAGCACTTTCATTGTTGCTTTTATATTCTATTCTTCTTATCATACAGTGTCAATTGCAGCACATCCATTAGTTATCTGGTAGAAACCCCTGCATTCATCTACCTTGAGGGCAAATACACTGCTGAGTTCAACCTTTCCCTGACACCAGCCACTGGTCGATTGGGCAAATAAGAACTCATGTAGACATTGTGAGGGTGATTTCATTTCATATTCATCCAGATGGCAGTCACAAGTAGGACTTCACTGGATACAATCGTCCCCTTCACACTTCCGCGTCTTGCCACCATCATTCACCCTACATGATTGGTCAGAGGCGAAATTACAGAGCACATTTTCTATTTTTTAGAATATCTCAATGAGCCACTATGCCTTTGAAACATCAGTTGAAGTGTCCAGATGAAGTGCTGCAATCCAACACATTTATCTATCCATTTCCTTTCACAGGTGCTGTCTTTACTGCTGGGTTTCTGCAGCAGTTTAATTCACACCATTTAAAGTGTAGTCACTGTTCCACTGTGTCAGTTAATTTCTACACAACAAGCTCAACACAAGCAATAGGATGATAATGACTAGTTAATCTGTTTTTAGTAATGCTTGTCTGGATTTCTCCCAGTGCCATGTGCTAGTCAGATCAGAAATAGGATGACAGTACAGATGAATGAGTGGCTGAAGAACTGGTGCAGGGGGCAGGGTTTCAGATTTCTAGGTCATTGTGATCTCTTCTGGATATGGTATGACCTGAACAAAATTACGGGTTACACCTGAACCCGAAGGGGACCAATATCCTTAAGGGCAGGTTTGCTAGTGCTCTGGGGGAGGGTTTAAACTAATTCGGCAGGGGGATGGAAACCAGAGTAATAGGGCTTAGGATGGGGCAGTTCGTAGATAAGTAAATGAGTGTGTTGCAAGGCTGTGAGGAAGGATTGGCAGATGACAGGGAAAAATTGCAGTCAGTGGGACGTTCTGAAGTGCAATATTGGGGCAAATACAAAAGAATGTTGAATACAGGGCTGAACATGTTAAATTTGAATGCACAGAGTACACAGAAAAATGTAGATGATCTTGTTGTGAAGTTAGAGCTCAGCAGGAATGACTTTGTTGGCATCACTGAGTTATGGCTGAAAGAAGTTGGGAGCTCAATGTCAACGGATGCACATTGTATTGAAAGTTCAGGCAGGTAGGCAGAGGGGGTTATGGTGACTATGCTGATACAGAATGAAATAAAATCCTGAGAGAAGGTGACATAAGATTAGAAGATGTAGAATCCTTGTGGGTGGAATTAAGAAACTGTAAATGTAAAAAGACCCTGAAGGGAGTTATATACAGAATTTAGAACAGTAGCCAGGATGTGGGGTATAACTTACAACTGGAGAAAGAAAAGACGTGAAAAAAGGGCAATGCTACAATAGTCATGGAGGTTTCAATATGCAGGTAGATTTGATAAATCAGGTTCGTGTTGCATTCCAAGAGGGAGAATTGTTAGAATGCATTGATGGTGGAAACATCCTCCTTTTTCAAAGAAAGGGACTTCCCTTCCTCCACTATCAAATGTGCCCTTACCTGCACCTCTTCCGTTTTGAGCACGCCTGCCCTCTGCCCATCAGCCCACCACCCCACCAGGGGTAGGGTTCCTCTTGTCCTCACCTACCACCCCACCAGCCTTCATGTCCAGCACACAATTCTCTGTGACTTCCGCCATCTCCAATCAGATCCCACCACCAAGCACATCTTCCCCTCCCCCCAATTCCTGCTTCCGCAGGGATCGCTCATCGCTCCCTATGCAACTCCCTTGGTTATTTTTCCCTCCCCACTGATCTCCCTCCCGGCACTTATCCTTGCAAGTCGAACAAGTGCTATACCTCCTCCCTCGCTACCATACAGAGTAGGGTGACACTTTACCTCCGGGTCTGTTGCGGTCGTCTACTGTATCCCAGTGTGGCCTCCTGTATCTTGGTAAGACCTGACATAGATTAGACCAGTTTGCCAAGCCTCTATAATCCATCCACCAGAAAGCGCAGGATGTCCCAGTGGCCACCCGTTTTCATTCTACTTCCCATTCCCATTCTGACACATCAGTCCATGGTCTCCTCTACTGCTGCAATGAGTCCACACTCCGGTTGGAGGAGAACACTTTATATTCCGTCTAAGTAACCTCCAACCTGATGGCATGAACATTGATTTCTGGAACTTCTGGTAATGCCCATCCCCCCCTTCACCATTCCCCATTTCCCATTTCCCTCTCCCACATTATCTCCTTACCTCACATCACCTCCCTCTGGTGCTCCACTCCTTCCCTTTTTTCCATGGCCTTCTGTCCTCTCCTATCAGATTCCCCTTCTCCAGCCCTTTATCTCTTTCACTAATTGACTTCCCAGCTCTTTACTTCATTCTTCCCACTCTCTCAGTTTCACCTATCACCTACTACCTTTCCTCCTCTCTGCCCACCTTCTCATCTTTTTTCTTCAGTCCTGATGTAGGGTTTTGGCCTGAAACTTCAGCTGTTCACTCTTTTCCATAGATGCTACCTGACCTGTTGACTTCCTCCAGCATTTTGTATGTGTTTCTGCTTAAAAAGACAGAGCTCATGGTACTACAGGATTGATACTGGCATGGATAGTAGATAGGTTGACTAGCAGGAGAGAAAGAGTGGAAGTACTCTTTTCTGCCTGGCTGCCAATGACTAGTGGTGTTCTGTAATGGGGCTGCTCTTTTCACATTATATGTCAACGACTTGGATGATGGAATTGATTGCTTTGAGACTCAGTTTGCAGACGACACAAAGAAAGGTGGAGGCAGCATTGAGCAAGCAGGGAGTCTGCAGAAGGATTAGACAGACTGGGAGAATGGGGATAGTGTAGTGAAGTGGCAGATGGAATATGGTGCAGTGATGTGTATGGTCATGCGCTTTGGTGGAAGGAATAAAGGCACAGACTATTTGTTAAATGGGGAGAAAATTCAACAACCAGAGGTGCAATGGGCCTTAGGAGTCCTTGAGTAGGAATCCCTAAGGGGTAACTTGCAAGTTGAGTCAGTGGTAAGGTAGGCAAATGTAATGTTAGCATTCATTTCAAGAGATTAGAATAAAAGAGCCGTGATATAATGCTGAGGATTAATAAGACATTTTTCAGACAGCATTTCGAGTATTGCCATCAGTTTTGGGCCTTTTATCAAAGAAAAGACGTGCTAGTATTGGAGGGTGTCTACAGCAGGTTCACAAGATTGATTCCAGAAATGAAAGTGTTAACATATAGGGAGCATTTGATGGCTCTGGGCCTGTACTTGCTGGAGTTTAGTAAAATAAAGGTGGAATCTCATTGAAACCTATCAAATATTGGAAAGCCTAGTCAGAGTGGATGTGGAGAGAATTTCCTGTAGTGTGTGTCTAGGACCAGAGGGCACATCCTCAGAATGGAGGAACATCCATTTTTTTTAGATGTTCTCTTTTATTGTCATTTAGTAATGCATGCACTAAGAAATGATACGTTTTGAAAAGAGAGCAGGAATTTATTTAGCCAGATGGTGGTGAATCTCTGGAATACACTGCCAAGGACAGCTTGGAGGACAAGTCATTGAGTATATTTAAAATGGAAATTGATAGGTTCTTGATTAGCTTGGGCATCAAAGGTTATGGAGAGAAGGTAGGAGAATGGGGTTGAAAGGGGTAGTAAATCAACCAAGATGAAATGGTGGAGTACACTCAATGGCCTGATTGGAATGAGCCTGCTGCTACATCTTATGGTCTTATTGAGGTGTAAATAGAGGCCAGGCCACTGTGAGTAATTCATTTTCTCTTTTTAAAATAATGCCATCGCCTTTTTTTTTTATTCAACTGAGGAAATGGATTAAGACCCCAATATAAAATTCCAATGCAAGATAGCATTGGACAATGCAACAATTCTTCAGAATGGTGGTACGATATTTGTATCAATTTTAAATTTCAAATCCCTGGAGTCAGATGTGAGCCTACAAATTTCCAACTGAACAGCAAAATTCACACAAATACAAACATTAGCCAATACAATACCCTGGGAATGGTGTCAAAAAGGTGGAATCCAAATGTATTATTTCTCTGGCTCCTTTTATTAATTAATCAATTTAATCTTGGCAAACCCGAAAGTCACTGTATTCTGTTGAAATTTCAATTTAATCTAAGCCTCTGCTGTTACCACTGTGTGAATTTGTCTTAACTTGCACCAGTGGTCACTGCAGTCTATGTAAAATTGCAAGTTTATGCAGGTTATAACTAATTACCTGATATTGGCATATGTTTGTAAGGAATTAGACTGCGGTAGTCAGACTTAACATATATAGGATCCAAATATCTGATAGAAAGTCAAATCAAGTTCCCTTACTCAAGGGATATTAATTAATACAATCTTTCACCAGTATTTGATGTAACAAACAAAATAATTCTGATAGTTCAATTTGTACCTCATTGTATTTTATTACCACATTCCTCCAAGCATTACCCACATGATACTATTTACTATAAATCTTTTACTGTTCTACTCAAATTCATAGGGAAATTAGATGCCATTCTGTATGAAATCTAATGGTAAGAAAAGAAAAAAATACATTAAATCTATGCTGCCCTGATAGGACTACAAAGTAAGCCTAGGGTTAATTAGAGCACAATTGCCACTACCAGAACAAATGGACGAGTTTGAATTCCAGTTCAGTCTGCAGAATTTCCCGAACAGCAGCAAAGAGCTTGAAGTTGACCTTCAGATAAAATGACTACAAATTTCTCACTTACATATTGCTGACATTTGAAGGAAGAAGTGGCCTGATTTTACACTCTTGTCCCAACTGACTACAAGGTTTTATTGATTTGTGTATCAGATCACATGATTTTTTGCTCTTTCATAACTCTTCAGTCCTTACCATAAAAAACTATGATTTATCCTTCTCAATTTCATGTCAATTTGCTAAGCAGGCATTGATTGCATTATCAGACATATCATACAATTGAATACTCTAAGAGGGCTATACAGGGTTCAGTTCTTGGATTACTGCATTACGGCAGTTAAATATGACCAAAATGGACAGTTGTGAATGAAGAAGTTCAGCAGTATTATCAATCTTTAATGGAGCTCATGGCCAAGAACTTTCCTAATTCTTCCATAAGGACTGAAGCATTTCTCCACTTTTCCATGTTCTCCAGATAGCTAACATCAGGTATTGGAGAATTATATCGCAAAAACGTAATAGAAGTATAATAGATAGCAAATACAATAACTGAAAGACTTCATAGTTGCATATTAGTCTCTCCATAATCCAACAGATGGGAGGTTTCCCATTATATGTGCAGTGTATTGTATTGAGAGTTTTGTGATCCTGTATAAGTTTCCTATGATAGCATTAGTATACAAAATGAATAGGATTTCTTTCTTTCTTTGTGTGCATTATTTTCATTTTGAATGTTCCTTGTACCTCCTGCTAACATACATCTATCATTGAGGAGACACATACAGTTTTATCCCATTATCTACTACAACTGATCAATGATTACATTTCTCTGGGATAAAAGAAGTCCTGACAGTTTCTCACCTTTACCTCTTTGCCATCAGTCTAACAGCCTAATTTAAACTGGCAAAGGGTCGCACAATAAAGCTATTTGAGTTTAAGTGTCTGAATGTATAGAACACTCTTTTTAGTTGAGAGGTTAATCATTAGGGAATCAAACATGGCAGGTGACAGAAGCTTGAGTATGGGAACACTTTGCATCTAGTGATCACAATGCAATTAGACTTAAAATAATCTGGTCTGTGGGTTGAGATTCTAAATTGGAGAAAGGCCAATTTTGATGGTATCGGAAAGGATCTGGCAAGTGTGGATTGGGGCAGGCTGTTTTCTGGCAAAATTGTAGTTGTTAAGTGGGAGGTCTTCAAAAGTGAAATTTTGAGAGTACAAAGCTTGTATGTGCCTGTCAAAATAAAAGGTAAAAAATTACAGGTGTAAGGAACATTGGTCCTCAAGAGATACTGAGGTCCAGGTTCAGAAAAAAAATGTAGGTGCATAGCCGGTATAGACAGGTAGGAACAAATGGGGTGCTTATGGAGTATAAGACATGCAAGAAAGAAATCAGGAGGGCTAAAAGAAGACATGAGGGTGCCCGAGCAGACAAGGTAAAGGATTCTACAGGTATGTTAAGAGAAAAAGGATTGCGAGGGACAAAATTGGTCCTCTGGAAGAACAGAATGGTAATCAATGTGTGGAGCCAAAAGAGATGGAAGAGATCTTAAATATATTTTTTTGCATTTGCATTTACACAGGAGATGGACACAGAGTCTATAGAAGTGAGGCAGAGCAGTATCAACTTCATGGACCAACACAGAATACACAGGAGGTGCTTGCTGTCCTGAGGTAAATCAGGGTGGATAAATCCACAGGGCCTGACAAGGTGTCCCCTTGGACCCTGCAGGAGGCAAGTGCAGAAAATGGTGGGTCCCCAGCAGAGATATTTAAATCATCCTTAGCGACAGGTGAAGTACCAGGGGATTGGAATTCAGCAAGTGCTGTTGTGCTATTCAAGATAGGCTCTAACAATAAACCAGGAAATTATAGGCTGAGGTGTCTGACATCAGCAGTGGGAAAGTTATTGGAAGGTATTCTGAGGGACTGGATATATTAGAATTTGGATAGACATGAACTGATTAAGGATAGTCAGCATGGCTTTCTGCATGGTAGGTCATGTCTAACAAATCTTATAAAATTTTTTGAGGAAGGTATCAGGAAAGTTGATGAAGGCATGGCTGCGGATGTTGGCTACCTGGATTTTAGTAGGGTATTTTACAAGGTTCTGCATGGGAGGCTGGTTAAACAGGTTCAGTCGCTCTACATTCAAGATGAGGTACTACATTGGATTAGACATTGGCTTTGTGGAAGAAATGAGAGAGTGGTAGTAAATGGTTGCCTCTCTGACTGGAGGCCTGCGACTAGTGGAGTGCCACAAATATCGCTGCTGGGAGTGTGTTATTTGTTATCTATGTCAACAATCTGGATGATAATGTGGTTAACTGAATCAGTAAGAGACCAAGATTGGGGGTGTAGTGGACAACGAGGATGGCTATCATGGCTTGTAATCGGATCTGGACCAGCTGGAAAAATGGGCTGAAAAATGGTAGGTGGAACATAATGCTATCAAGTGTGAGGTGTTGCACTTCAGTAGGACCAACCAGGGTAGGTCTTACAGAGCATTGAGGAGTGTGTTAGAACAAAATGATCTGGGAATACAAGTTCATAGTTCATTGAAAGTGGCATCAGAGTTAAATAGGGTTGTTAAGAAATCTTTCGGTGCCTTGGCCTTCATTAATCATAGTATTGAGTACAGGAGTTGGGATGTTATGTTGAAATTGTATAAGATGTTGGTGAGGCCTAATTTGGAGTATTGTGTGCAGTTTTGGTCACCTACCTACAGCAAAGATGTAAACAAGGTTGAAAGAGTACAGAGAAAAATTACAGGGATGTTACCAGGTCTGGAGGACCTGAGTTGTAAGGAAAGATTGAATAGATTAGGGCTTTATTCTTTGGAGCAAAGAAGATTAAGAGGACATTTGATAGAGGTATACAAAATTATGAGGGTCATAGATAGGGTAAGTGCAAGCAGGCTTTTTTCCACTAAGGTTGGGTGGGTCTACAACCAGATGTCATGGGTTAAGGGTGAAAGGTGAAAAGCTTAAGGGAAACCAGAGGGGGAATGTCTTCACTCAGACGGTCATGAGAGTGTGGAACAAGCTGCCATCACAAGTGGTGCATGCAAGCTCAATTTCAATGTTTGAAAGAAGTTTGGATAGGTACATAAATGGTAGGGGTATGGAGGGCTATGGTCCGGGTGCAGGTCCACAGAACTAGGTGGTTTAAATGGTTGAGCATGGACTAGTTGAGCCAAAGGGCCTGTTTCTGTGCAGTACTTCTCTATGACTCTATTGATAAAAACTATTATTTCATTCTTAGACTATACATTATAAGTACAATGTTCTATGGGTTGAATAGAAGGGAAACCTTGGTTTGAGGCACGGCTAGCACCCATAATTAGCAGTTCACTACACTCTTCCCCTGAGTCTAGAGGATTTACGGTGTCCTGAAATTGATCCTTGTTCTTAATCAATGTCGTTCCGGCTGGCAGCCTCTGTCTCTCTATGGGCTCTACATGCATGCAAAAACAGCAAGTTGCAGCAGGTTAAAATCTGACTTTAGCAATGATAAGGGAATCCACTGGCACAACTTCTGTCCTTATATACATCAGATTAAGTATTTAAAGTAATTTTTTTTCCGTTTGTCAATATCAGTGTCTCCATCACAGTATCACTCATTCATGAATCAGTGAGGTCCTTAAGTAGATATTGTGCACCTTTGTTATATGCAATAGGAGTGACAGCAGTTACAAACATACTCTGGAAAGCAAGTGATTGTATAAGAATGACATGGGTTCTGACGACACCCGGCAAGTAGGACCATTAACTCTATCAATCACCCATGATCTCAAAATCCCACCTCTAAGGTTCTCAAAGGTTCCAAAGGTTCAAAGGTTCAAAGGTTAATTTATTATCAAAGAATGTATGCTGTATACAAACTCTAAGATTCGTCTTCTCTAGTTTGCCATGAAACAAAGAAAACCATGGAAGTCAGTTCAAAGAAAAACATCAACACCCCCCCACTCACCAAAAAAAACAAATCGTGCACACAGCAACATCAACCTCCCCCCAAAGCAAAAAAAAATCACGCTAAATGGCAGAACATCAAACCCCAACCCTTTGAACAAAAAAACTAACAAATTGTGCCAAATGGCAACAAGAAAGACCGACAACCCAATCATCAGTGGCCCTCCATGGAAACAAAATCACGTCAAGGGAACATAAGTATCAACCCCACCCCCCTGTAGAAAAACAAATCGCACCAACACACCAAATTGGTTTACCAATTTCTACCTCAAAGATAAGACAGTTTAAGTTCTTATTACCTGGCTTCATGATACCCAGTCTATGACCACATCATTAGGCTTCCACTCCCAAACAATATTTGACAACCCCAGAACAATGCAAGTGTGCGCACACCAACTGAGCACAGAAACAGCTGAGCCAGATGTTAGATGTCACATGTGAATGTGCAAGGTACAAGGGGCATCTAACATTTGAGGAACAAGGAGCTGGCACTTTCTATGACCCAACAGTCAAAGAAATGTTTTATTTAGAGAAACAGCATAGTATAGGCCTTTTCAGCCCAATGACCCTGCACTGCCCAATTATAGTCATGTGACCAATTAACCTACTAATCCGAATCTCTTGGAAATGTGGGAGGAAACCAGAGCACCTGGAGATTGCCCACAAAACCACAAAGAGAACACACAATTCACATCACTGGTGTTATAATAGCATGCCACCCAAAAAAATAAAATGTAAACACATGCTGTTTTAAAATGCTAAGAATCGAAACTCCATCCACACATTTCAATGAAAACTAATTAAAATGGAAACGACATCTCAATTAGAGTTCTGCAGTGCTTCATAAAATACTCTGTAGTGATCCAGCATATTTGCCTTTGAGAAGGAATTGCAACTTAAGCAGCATCATATTAATTACACTGTAATGTGTAGTTATTTGAGCTACTGTTGCCTTCCTGTCAGCTTGAACCAGCCTGGCCATTCTCATCTGACCTCTCCCATTAACAAGATGTTTTAGCCCACAGAACTGCCATTCACTAGATGTTTTTTTTGTTACTTGCACAATCCTCTGTAAATTCTAGAGACTGTTGTGCATGAAAAATCCCAGGAGATCAGTAGGTTCTGGGATACTCAAACCACTTTGTCAGGCACCAACAATCATACTACAGTTAAAGTCACTTAGATTACATTTCTTCCCCATTCTGATGTTTGGTCTGAACAACTGAGCCTCTTGACCATGCCTGCATGCTTTTATGCATTGAGTTGCTGCCACATGATTGGCTGATTAGATATTTGCAATAATGTGCAGGTGTACAGGTGATCACTGAATGCAGATCAGCATCTTCAAGACCTGCACTAAATGGAAAACTGTGGGCAGGTCAATTGTTCACAAGCAAATCAGGGACCAGTACAAAGAATTTAAAAAAACACATACAATTGCTAGAAAGCAGGAGATACTAGAAAACTGAAATAAAAACAGAAAATGCTCAAAACACTCAGCATTTCAGGCAGTGTCTGTGGGCATTAATGTTTTGGGTCTAGGATCTTGATGAGAATAAGCGTGCTTCCAAAATGTTCTGTTTTTTTTTATTGCGGTCCTTATGGAGTCATCTGAAATATGTAATGGGCCCCTTTCTAAAAACTGGACTGGATTTAAACATCTGGTCAAGTAAACGTCATACAGTCTGTTTAACGTTTTGGCAGATAAAAGTCCAGTTCACTGCACATAAATGATATGCTCCTATAATAAACTGCCAAACACGAAGATATGTAATTATCCTTTAAAATATGTTATTCAGATATAGAGAGTCTCTGGAGAAGCAAATATGTCTCCTTCCCATATTATCCACAAATATTCTAGAATTAAAATTAGACAGTGTGGGGGGGTGCGATCTAGAGTAGAATTTTAGACAGGCATGGCATTGGCTGTAATATTTATAAAGTCCTTGAAAAAAGTCAGCTGGATACTATTCAGCACAGATCAATCTGAGGAACGGTTGGTTTTATGCCAAGTCCTGCCTCCCTGCTCTCCCTTTCTTCTTCTTACTGGCAATCTCTCCTCTCTACTTTAGCCATGAAGCCGAGTCTTGTCCTGAAACACTGATTTTCCTTCTGCCGTCACAGAGGCTGCCTGACCTACTGACCTTTTTCCAGCACTTTCTTTTGCGACAGCACACCACAGACTGAAAATGTTATCGTGGCACAGTGGATAGGGATCTGTAAACTGATCTCTGCATTTATAATCAGACAGTGTCACCCTATTACACATCCAAGGGCCATAGTTCTATGTTCTGTAGTCTAATTCTACATATGGCCAATACTGATGACAGTACCTTGCTTGCACCCTCAAATACTTTGCTGCAGTTGTTAGGGCATATTCTGGACTAGGAGAATATATCAAATATTTACTTCTCCAGCAACCAGTCTTCAGACACAAACAGGAATTGTTGATTGAATTTAAAATACAGCCCTGAGCCATAGTTTTCCTGGAACTATGCACTGGAGCAGACTGCAAACCAGACAATGCTGATTGACATTCATTTTGGGTGTCTGGATTGTGGGTGCAAAGGAAGTGTGTGAAAACTATATGTAATTCAAAGGAAGCATTGTAGATACATTGAAACCACAGAATTGTTCTGCTGTTATCTTTGATCTTTAGCACATAAAAATGTCATGAAATATTGAGTTGGGAGGCCTCTCCCTCCAAGAACTTGTTGAATAAAACACTTCAGTGTCCCTCCAGTAACTTTTTTCACATAACACAGTCAAAACTAACTTAGATGTGACTTAATACTTAAACATAAAACTTAAAACACAGGTCAGGACAGCACAGTTCAGGCCCTTCGGCCTATGATGTTGTGCCAACCTTTTAACCTATCCTAGATCAAGCTAACCGTTCCCACCCATATAGCCCTCCATTTTTCTTTTATCCTTGTCCTTGTGAAAGACATTATGTAACGTGGCAGTACAAACATTCAAAATGAAACCAATTCTAGTAGTGTTAGTCCTGACGAAGGGTCTCGGCCTGAAACGTTGACTGCACCTCTTCCTACAGATGCTGCCTGGCCTGCTGCGTTCACCAACAATTTTGATGTGTGTTGCTTGAATTTCCAGCATCTGCAGAATTCCTGTTGTTCTAGTAGGTTGAAACAGGTTATTCATGAGACACGGTGGACCCAACAATTCGAAGTTGTATCAAATGGTATGCTAATTGCTCCCAGTATGTCGTGGAATGGAAAATCTGGGAGCAGTTGATAAAAATGAGGAGAGAAAAGAAATAGGATGAGTGTAAGTTAAGTATAAGTGAGTGTTTGATAGTCAGCATAGAGCTGATAGGACAAAGAGCTTGCTTTCAAACTGAACGATTCTGTAACATTGTTTGCTGATGACTACACAAAACCTATTTCCATGGTAGTATATGGTGACCTATACTGTTGCCTATTTAATATTACAATGGTATTTAAGTAATCATATGTATATATTGGTTAATTAAGCATTCTTGTTAGTTTAATTAATTAATTATGGGTTATATATAATATACCTGAATTGCATTCGCCATGCTAATATGTGATACATGTATGCCTTGCTTAAAGTAAACCCAAAGTTAGACTCACATTTTGGACTCCCAAGTCTTCCTTTGAATTAGTTTAATGTTCTGAAGTTACAAAACAATAGATATACTGTATGTAGTTTGATTATACACTTACTTTGGTTTTTGGATTTCAATACCCTGTGGCAAAAGGTTTGAAGAATCAACTTTAAAAGTCCTGTTACCCAGTAGTAACTCCCTATAAATGCACACTATTACCAATTCCCCCCTCACATCAATATCATCTTCTCACCAGCCACTACCCACCTCCTCCCACCCGTTCACCCCTTTCAAGCCCTAATTCTCTTGCCAGTCACCTATACTGGGAATAATTTATTAATGTATCCAGTATGTCATTGACATAGGAGATAAAACAAGAACAGATAAGAACATAGAACATAGAATAGTACAGCACAGTACAGGTTCTTCGGCCCACAATGTTGTGCTGACCCTCAAACCCTGCCTCCCATATAACCCCCCACATTAAATTCCTCCATATACCTGTCTAGTAGTCTCTTAAACTTCACTAGTGTATCTGCCTCCACCACTGACTCAGGCAGTGCATTCCACGCACCAACCACTCTCTGAGTAAAAAACCTTCCTCTAATATCCCCCTTGGGAAAGCCTATATGGTCACAGGAAACAGACATGTAAACTTCACACAGCCAGCAACCAAGGTAATGGTGATTCTGGGATCCTGGAAAACAGATTTTGTCCATTTAGGGATAGTTGGCAAGATAAAAATGTATTGCCTATTTCTTTATGTTCTTAAGAAGCAGTATTCTTGAAATGCCACATCCTTCTGTTGTACATGTAATATACCAAAAATGCTTTTAGGGAAGGAGTTTTATCAACATTGAAGGAAAGGCACTATATTTCCTAGTTAGAGTAGTGTATTAGAATGTGAACTGTTGGAACTCCATGTGACTGAATCCTTCTCTCTTCTTGGTGCTTGAGGTGCTAGATTTGACAGAATATTTTGGAGTAGCTATGGTGAGAAATTACAGAGCATTTGAAGAAGATTGATTGAGTAGGAATAGGCCCTGCCCACTCTTGGAGCCGTGCCACCCTGCAAGCCCCCAATTTAATCCTAATCGTGGGACAATTTACAATGACAAATTAACCTACCAACTGGTACATCTTTGGACTATGGGAGGAAATCGGAGCACCCAGAAGGAACGCATGTGGTCATGGGGGGAACGTACAAACTCCTTACAGGCGGCAGCAGGAATTGAACCCAGGTCACCTGTGTACTGTAAAGCGTGGTGCTAGCCACTAAGCTACCATGCTGCCCACTGCCAAGATGCACACTGCCATCACTGTGCAGCAGTGTGGAGGGGTTAGGCTGATGGACGAGGGCATGAGCCTCATCGGATCGAGCAGGCTGCTTTTTATTGCATTGATGGTGTTGAAGTTCACCAGAGTTACTGGAGCTGCACTCTTTCAATTCAATGGAGAGTATTTCATCACACTCCTGATTTGTGCCCATGTAGTTGGTGGAAAGACTTTGTGGAGTCAAGAGGTGAGTCATCTTCCACAGGATATCCAGAATCTTTCAGTTTGATTGGCTGGCTCAGTTGAAATTCTGATTCACGAACACCTCCTGAATGCTGATGGTGTGGACTGAGTGGTGGTAATGCCACTGGATAGATAAAGGAGTGATGACTGTGGCAATGGTTACTGGTTCATTTGTAATGTGAATGTCATTTTACACTCATTAATAATGTTTTATAAGATAATTACTTTGGTGGTTACACAAGAATGAGAACTTGCAAGAGCAGATCTACCCAATGCCTCAATCGATTAATCAATCAAATCTATTATAATATCAAATTATAAAATCTATTATCTATCAAATCTCCAGCACTAACCTGTCAAAGTTGAGTTTACTGTCACATGCACAAGTATGTGTGTCACAAGTGCACTGAAAAACTTACTTGTAACAGCAAGGCAGCCACATAGCAACATAGAAACAGTATTCGCAAGATAAACATAAATTAAACATCAATTATACACAATTAAATGCCCATTTGTCCAAAACATGTCCATTTTGGTGCTAAATGATCATAAAATCCTGCGTCATTTTCAGAAATTTTTCAGCTTTTCATATATAACTTCCCAAAAGAAGGTAGAAGTCTGGAAATGCAGTAAAGAACAAGCCAAAGGTGCCTTATATCCAAGGGACTGAAAAGTTGAAGGGAAGTAGCTATTCTTGAACCTAGTAGCGTGGGACTCCAGGCTTCTGTACCTCCTGCCCAATAGTAGTTGCAAGAAGGTGTAATGGGCTGGAAGGTGGGGATCTTTGATGACAGATGTGTCTTCTTGAGCCAGTGCCTCCTATAGATATTACCAATGATGGGAGGGATGTACCTGTGCTCTGTTGGGCAGAGTCTGCAACTCTCTGCAGCTTCTTATGTTCATGCACATTCAGACTGCTGTACCAGACCATGATGCAAACAGGCAGGTTAGATTCAACAATACATCTCAAAGTTTGCTAGAATGTGCGGTGACAAGCCAAACCTCCTTAAGCTCCTAAAAAATTAAAGACACTGGCATGCCTTCCTCATTATTGTATTTATGTGCTGGGCTGTAGACAAGTCATCTGATATGTCAAATCCAAGGAATTTAATGCTGCTGACTCCCTGCACTACCATTCCTCAAATGTAGACTGGTGTATGTTCACCCTCTTTCTCCTTCATGAAGTCTACAGTCAACTCTTTAGTTTTGCTGATGTTGAGCAAGAAGTTGTTGCAGCACCACTCAACTGTGTCCTATCTCACTTCAGTAAGTTGACTCATTACCACCCGTGCCTCATCCATGGTTTCCAATGTCTTCTGAAAATCCAAATCTTGGGGAACAGAACGTTCTTCTTTACCAACCCTACAAGCTACAAACTCAAAATAAAAACTCTAACCTATCAAACAAAATCTTCTTTCAATTAAAGCCAGATACCCTGCTTTTATATGGATTCTGACATTTCCCTTCTTCTGATAACATTATATATTGGCCACAGTTTCCTATTCTTTTGCTTCTTCCTTTCCTAATGAGAAGGATTGCATTCGGCCCATTGAGTCTGCTCCGCTATTTTATCATGAGCTGATCCATTTTATCCTATTTAGTCCCACTGCCCCGCCTTCTCACCATAACCTTTGATGCCCTGGCTACTCAGATACCTATCAATCTCTGCCTTAAATACACCCAATGACTTGGCCTCCACTGCTGCCCGTGGCAACAAATTCCATAGATTCACCACCCTCTGACTAAAAAAATTTCTTCGCATTTCTGTTCTGAAAGGGCGCCCTTCAATCCTGAAGTCATGCCCTCTCGTACTAGACTCCCCCATCATGGGAAACAACTTTGTCACATCCACTCTGTCCATGCCTTTGCCAGGACAAACGTGTTGTGACTGTCACCTCCTTATCTTGCATTTTTTTCTTTACATGAATGCCGCTAGACAGTTAGAAGCATGTATGATTCATGATGCACTGGGTTCAAGAAAAGTCAGTACTCACTGGACACACAAAATAATCTGCATATGCTGGGGTCAAAGCAACACTCACAACATGCTGGAGGAACTCAGCAGGTCGGGCAGCATCCGTGGAAATGATCAGTCAACTTTTCAGGCCGAGACCCTTCATCAGGACTGAAGAGGGAGGGGGCAGAGCCCTATAAAGAAGGTGGGGGGAGGGTGGGAAGGAGAAGGCTGGTAGGTTCCAGGTGAAAAACCAGTAAGGGGAAAGATAAAGGGGTGGGGGAGGGGAAGCAGGGAGGGGAAGGCAGGAAAGCTGAAGAAGGAATAGGTACAATGGGTAGTAGAAGGAGGCGGAACCATGAGGGAGGTGATAGGCAGCTGGGGGAGGGGTCAGAGTGAAACTGGAATGGAGGAAGGGAGGGGGAGGGAATTACCAGAAGTTGGAGAATTTAGTGTTGATACCAAGGGGCTGGAATCTTTATAGGGCCCCTGCCCCCTCCCTCTTCAGTCCTGACGAAGGGTTCCAGCCCGAAACATTGACTGTTCTTTTCCACGGATGCTGCCCGACCTGCTGAGTTCCTCCAGCGTGTTGTGAGTACTCACTGGAAGTTTCTGAACTCCGCGGAATGGGCTGTTAATCACCAGTGATTCAAGTATCCGTAACACACACTGTTCTTCAGACTAGGAAATATGGCTGATCATCAACAGAGAAACCTGGACCATGGCCCCTTAGCCCAGCAGGTTCACTGTGCCTTGTGCTATACAGCCTTTCAGATCAATCTGAATGATTTTTAACTAGTGAACCCTATATATTGAATGTGGTTTCTGATAAGCCTCTTCCATCACCAGATAGGCACACCTGATGCTAGTGCTGTTTGGGAACCATAAGACCATAAGACAATAAGACATAGCAGCAGAATTGGGCTATTCGGTCCATTGAGTCTGCTCCACCATTTCATTTTGGCTGATCCATTTCCCTCTCAATCCCATTCTCCTCTCCATAACCTTTCACACCCTGGCTAATCAAGAACCTATCATCCCCTGCCTTAGATGCACCCAGTGACCTGTCCTCCACAGCACCTTTGGCATTAAATTCCACAGATTTACCATCCTAAAGAAATTTCTTCTCATCCTCATTCTAAATGGATGTCTCTCTATTTTGAGAGTGTGCCCTCTGGTCTTAGACTCCCCCTACCAAGTGGTCCTGGACTCCCCTCACCAGTAGTGAAGCTACTGCATATGCATGTCTCTTTCTACTTGTCTGCGTTCAAATGAAATTAGTGAAAACAGCTCCCATGAGAAGTGCAGAAAACTTTCTCTAAGTGGAACAACCTCAGCTTCTCCAGTCTAATATTATTAATATCCTTAATAATCCTTCATTCCTGAATCTATTCGGTGAGTAAATCTTTTCTGTTCCACCTTAAGGTGCATTTGTCTATATATGTTCCCACATGACGGAAGTAACAGTACATGTCAAAGCATTTGATTTGTTGTAACATAATTTGGGTAATCCTGTGAAGAGAAAAGGTGCAAGTTCTCTTGTTCTTTTAATTGTTTGCCACGTTTTTAAAATAAGTTCAAAACAAAAACTTCGAAGTTCAAAGTCAGTGTATTATCAAAGAATGTATATTTCACTATCTTCTACCTGGGCTTCATTTTCATGCAGCCATTCATTGAACAAAAATATACAGTAGCATCAATTAAAAAACTACACATAAACTAAGACTGACAAATAACCAATATGTAAAATAAGGCAAAATGTGCAAATACAATAAATAAATAAGACTGAGACCATGAGTTGTAGAATCCTTGAACGCAAGTAAACAGATTATAAAATTAATTTAGTGTTCGGGTGAGTGGTGTTATCCATGTTGGTTCAGGAGCCTAATAGCTGAAGGGTAATAACTATTCCTGAGTCCGATGGCATGGGACCTAAGGCTCCTGTACTTGCTTCTTGATGGTAGCAACAAGAAGAGTGCATGACCTGGATGGTGGGGATCCTTGACAATAGATGCTGCTTTCTTGTGGCAGTACTCCTTGTAGATGTGCGTAATGGTGGGGAGAGCAGTTCCTTGATGGACTGTGCTGTATCCATCACTTCTGTAGCCTTTTCCATTCCTGGGCATTGGTGTTTCCCTGCTAGACAATGAGGCAACCAGTTAGGATATTCTCCACTGCTTATCTACAGAAGGTTGTCAAGGGTTTAGAGGACATGAAGAACCTGCACAAACTTCTAAGAAAGTAGAGGTTCTCTTGTGCCTACTTTTAAATGGCACTTACATGCTGGTCCCAAGGCAAATCTTCTAATGTTATGAGGACTGAAGGTGTTACATGAATGCACACAATATACTGAATGAGGTACATGATCTTGTAGGTATGATAACTGGCAAGTACAGCTTTATGGGCATCACTTAGTTCTTGCTGAGAAAAGATCATAGTTGGAAGCTTAACATCCAAGGATACACATTGTATTGAAAGGTCAGGCAAGTGGGCAGAGGGTTGGGGTGGCTATATTGATAAAAATTGAAATAAAATCCTTAGTAAGAGATAAAATAGGATTAGAAAAAGAAGAATCCTTGTAGATAGAGTTAAGAAATTGCTAGGGAGCTAAGTATAGGCCTCTAACCAGTAACCAAGATGTAGGATATAAATTTCAACAGGAAAAATAGAAGGTATGCAAAAAAAGGAAATGTTACAATAGTTGTGGGGGATTTCAACATGCAGGTAGATTGGTAAAATCTGGTTGGTACTGGATTCCAAGAGAGGGAATTCGTAGAATGCCTACAAGATGGAATTTTAGAGCAGTTTGTGGTTGATCTCACGAGGAAAAAGGCAATTCTTGTTTGGGTGTTATGTAAGTGAACCAGATTTGATTAGACAGCTTAAGGTAAAGGAAGCCTTAGGAGGCAGTGATCATAATATGATAGAATTCACCCTGCAGTTTGAGAGGGAGAAGATAAAGTCAGAAGTATTAGTATTAAGGACATTAGAATAGTGTTGGACTTTCTGAGAGCAACTTGGAAAGTGCAGGATAGATAGTCGATTAATTAAACACATTTAATAAATATTGGAATTTATAGAAGTCCACCGGGATATCCTCAGAAATTACAAACCATGAGAAACCTGACTTGAAGTTGTACTTTCAATTCCATCAATTTTCTGCAAAAAGTGTAATCATTTTGCAGATTATGTAAGATCACAGTAAGGTTTGCTGCTAAATGAGTTATGGAAGAAACAGGAAAACTAGCTGGATGCCCTCCTAATAAGCAGAAGAATGGTTCATTTTGAGGTCAGAGGATGAGAAAGGATGTGCCATGCTGGCTTTGCTATGAGAGTTACCTTCTTGACCCCAGGATATCTCGCAGCACAGGCAGTTCAGCATTTTTGCCAGCAAAGTTGCTGACAGATAAATTGTAAAACCTTTTTTTGGTTGATGATGTTTATGAGAATTCGGTTTCTGCACAGGTCCAACCTCCAACAATATCTCCAGAGCCAATGAACAGGTACTTAAAAGGGCACCCACTTGTAGGTGATGGGACGACTTGCTGAATGACATTGTAATAATCAGAAAAACTTGCAAAATGTCAATGGGCAATGCTTTGCTGATACCGACAATGCCAGTTCCAGCATGGTGCTATCTGAAGAAAGCAGGGAATGATGTCCTGCATACATCACATTTTAATCTTGTTCTCATGAAACTTTTACAACAGTGTTGAGGTGACTTAACATGTTGGAATAATGTCATAAAACACACAGAGTAATTCCCAGCTGTGCAAGATATGCACTTGTCCCCTGATGGGAAGTGTATAAGGAAGTTATATAGTGACAACACCACTGTTTCTCATAAAATATATTAATGACTGCTTCCATTGGAGATGCTGTGAACTGTGAGGATTACAAGAAGGCTGGAACAGACAGAGAGGAGTAAGATTAAACTTAATGCTGAGAAATGCGAGGTGGTACATTTTGTGAGCATCACATCACAAATTTGACCGACTTTATAAAAACGACTACAAATATCCAGCTCACACCAGAAGACATAATGATCAGTTTCCCTGTTCATGAGAGTTCCCATTAAAGACAACTAGCTCCTGTGGTCAAGGTTTGATAAGGGTAGCACTGACCTTTTTTAACATACCCTTACAGCAATATGCTTCCTCTCCAAAGGAAACTACTATGAACAACCGGAGAGAGTGGCCACAGGATCACCCTTGTTACTGGCTATTGCTAATTTCTACATGGAGAACTTTGAGGAGAGAGTGCTGAGTTCATCAACTTTACATCCCAAACGTTTCTTCAGATACATCGATGTTCCTTCATAGGGTGGCCTCATGAACTGCAGGCACTCCAACAGTTCCACGACCATGTGAACAGTATACATCCAACATTCAATTTATGACAGAGATGGAGAAGAATGGTTGCCTCCCATTCCTGGACATTCTAATACAATGGAAACCGAATAGTAGCCTCAGGCATGGTGTCTATCAGAAACTCATTCACATGGATTTATATCTCAACAATAACCACCACCCTCAAGCCTCCCAATGTAAAGCGACTCTTGCTAATTTGATTAACCGTATGAAAACTATTTCGGATCCAGAGAGTCTCCATGAAGAAGTTAGACCATTACACACAGAATTCCTTCATAATGGCTACAAGGTGAAAGAAATCAATCAGACCCTTAAAAGGGTTGATGGAAAAACCAAGAAACCTAAAAGTGAGGAGGAATCCATTGCCATCATCTGTCTTCCCTATATTTCCATGGTTTCTGGAAGGATCACCATGATCCTGAAGAAATACGGATTATTACCATCCACAAACCCGCAAGGAAGCTCAAATCACAGGTCATGTGTGTCAAAGATAATCTGGGAGTCAGGTCGGCTGGTGTTTACAAGATTCCTTGTAAATGCAGAGCAGCATATATCAGCCAGAGAGGACACACAGTGGAAACCCACATCACAGAGTACAGGAGGTGTATCCGTTTGGGTTACTCTGAGAAATCGGTGGTAGCAGAACACTACATTCGCAATGGCCATGGGATTGATTTTGACGGCACAAAACTACTGTGCTGTGCCAATGGCTTTTGGGACTGCCTATTGAAGGAAGCCATTGAAATAAAACTAGAGGGAAAGAATCCTAACAAAGACAAAGGTCTCACTCTAAGGAAGTACTAGAATTTGACTATGAAAAAGGTGGGACAGCAGAAACCTGATTGGATGAGGACTAACCAATCAGGAAGGATGCTCAAACATTGGCCAATCAGAGATGGGGATTCATTTGCAAAGACAAATAAAAATAAGGCAGGGGCAAGCAGAGCAGCCATTGTTGTAGTGGGCAATGTTAGAGTTGGGATTTGAGGCTTTAGCAAGGAGGGGCTTGAGTGTGGGAAGGGGAAATGCCTGTTTTTCAGTTTGTTTACTGTTTCCTTCTTTATAATTGCACAGAACAGTAGTGATGACAGGCAGGATAGTGGGATGATCCACTTTCAGGATGTGGAAAGGCAGTGAGCTCTTTAGTGTCCCTGGAGGCTTCACCTGCAAGAAGCTGCAGCTTCTAATACTCCATGTTAAGGGGCTGGAGCAGGAAGTGAATGAACTCTGGGTCATTTGGGAGGTTGAGGAGGTGATAGACAGAACATATAGAGAAGTGCAGTACACTGGGTGACAGTCAGAAGGGTGAAAGGGGTTAAACAGCCAGTGGCCACCTCCCTCAACAACATATATAGTACTGTTGAGAGGATGATCCAGCAGAGGAAAGCTACAGTGGTCGGGTCCCTGCACCTCAGAAGGGAAGGGGGAGAAGAGGTGAGCTATGGTGATGGGGATTCATTAGTTAGGGAAACAGAAAGGAGATTCTTTGGATAAGAACAAGATTCTCAGTTGGTATGTTGCCCCCTGGATGCCAAGGTCTAGGACAACTCCAATCAAGTCTTCAGCATTCTTAAGTGGGATGGTAAGCAGCCATAGGTCATGGTCCATATAGGTACCAATATGCAGTTTGATATGTGGCTAAGGTGTTGATGTAGGAGCAAGGGCTTCAGATTTTTGGATTTTTGGATTGGGCTCTCTTGCAGGGAAGGTGGGGCCTGTACATAGAAATGGTTTGTAGCTAAACTGGAGGGGAACTAATACCCTGGCAAGAAGATTTGTTAGTACTGCACAGGGGTGGGGGGAGGCTTTAGATTAGAGTTGCAAAGGGAGGGGAACCAATGTCCCAGAACAGGTAATGAAGAGGTTGTGGAGACAGATGTTATCAAGACCACAGACAAAGTCAAGAATCAAAAGATTGAGGTTGGTGGGACAAATGTTTTGAGTTGCATATATTTCAGTGCAACAAGTATTGTGGGAAAGGCAGATGAGCTCAGGGCATGAATCAATACATGGAATTATGATAGTGTAGGCATTAGTGAGTTGCTTGCATGAGGGGTAAGACTGGCAGTTCAGTATTCTGGGGTTTTGTTGTTTTAGACATAAAAGAATGAAAGGGATTGAAGGGGGATGGGTGGAATTACTAGTTAGGAAAATATCACAGCAGTGCTCAGTCACGACAGACTGGAGAACTGGTCTGGTGAGACTTTATGGATGGAAATGAGGAATAAGAGAGCTATGACCACGTTACTGGGGGTATATTATAGACCACCTAATAGTCTGCAGGATTTAGAGAAACAAATTTGTTGAAAGATCACAGACTGTTGCAAAAAACAAAAGATTGAAAAAGTAGATGATTTTAACTTTCCACATACTGACTGGGATTCCCATACTGTAAAAGGGCAGGATGGGAAAGAGTATGTCAACTGTGTTCAGGAAAGTTTCCTCGATCAATACATAGAAGTCCCAATGAGAGAGTATGCAATACTTGATCTCCTATGTGGGTGAACATTTTGCATCTAATGATTATAATACCATGAGTAACAAGAATAGGTCTCATCCTCAGGTTGGAGAAAAGCCAACTTCGATGGTATCAGAAAGGATCTAGCAAGTGCGGATTGGGACAGGCCGTTTCCTGGCAAGGGTGTACTTGATAAGTGGGAGGCTTTAAAAAGTGAAATTTTGAAAGGACAAAGCTTGTATGTGCCTAACAGAATAAAAGGCCTTTCAAGAGATATTGGGGCCCTGGTTAAGAAAACAAGGTCCATAACAAGTATAGGCAGGTAAGAACAAAAGAGGTACTAGAGGAGTATGAGAAATGCAAGAAGGAAATAAGGAGGGCTAAAAGAAGGCTTGAGTTTGCTCTGGAAGATATGGTGAAGGAGAAGCCTTAAGGCTTCTACAGATATGTTAAGAGCAAAAGGATTGCAAAGGACAAAATTGGTCCTTAGGAATATCAGAATGGTAATCTATGCATGGAGTTGAAAGAGAAGGGGAAATTCTTAGATGGATTTTTTGCATCTGTACTTACTGGAATGAAAGACACAGAAACAAGGCAAAATGGCATCAAATTGATGGGCCTTTACAGATTACAGAAGAGGAGGTTTTTACTGTCTTGAGGCAAATGAGGATGGATAAAGCCCCAGGGCCTGACAAGGTGTTCCCTTGGACTCTTTAGGAGGCAAGGGCAGAAATTGCAGGGGTCCTAGCAGAGATATTTAAATCCTCCTTAGTGGCAGGTGAGGGACCAGAGTATTGGAGGATAGCTTATGTTATTCCAATGTTTAAGAAGGGCTCAAAAATTTATCAAGAAGTCATAGGCCGCTGAGCCTGACATCAATAGTGGGAAAATTATTGGAAGGTACTCTAAGGGAATGGATATATGAATATTTGGATAAACATACACTGCTTAGGAATAGTCAGCATGACAGGTTGTGTCTAAACAATCTTATAGATTTTTGTTCAAGGAAGTTACCAGGAAAGTTGATAAAGGCAAGGCAGTGGATGTTGTCTACATGGACTTCTGTAAGGCATTTGAAAAGGTTTCGCATGGGAGTTTGATCAAGAATGTTCAATCACTTGGCATTCAGGATGAGATAGTAAATTGAATTGAACATTGGCTTTGCAGGAGAAGCTCAATAGTGGTAGTAGATGTTTGCCTCTCTGAGTGGAGGCCTGTGACTAGTGGAGTGCTGCAGGGATTGGTGTTGGGTCCATTATTGTTTGTCATCTGTATCAATTAACTGGATGGTAAGGTGGTTAACTGGATCAGCAAATTTGTGGATGATGGCAAGACTGGTGTGTATTGAGCAGCAAGGAAGGCTATCAGAGCTTGCAGCAGGATCTAGACCAGCTTGAAAAATAGGCTGAAACTGGCAGATAGAATTTTATGCAGATGAGTGTGAGATGTTGCACTTTGGGATGACCAACCAGGGTAGGCCTTGCACAGTAAGGAGTGCGGTAGAACAAAGAGATTTGTGAATACAGGTCCATAGTTCATTGAAAGTGCTTCAAAAGTAGATAGGGTCATAAAGAAAACTTTTGGCTCACTGACCTTCATAGATCAATGTATTGAGTACAGGGATTTGGATGTTATGTTGAAGTTGTATAAGTTATTGGTGAGGCCTAATTTGGAGTATTGGATACAGTTTTCGTCAACTACCTACAGGAACAATGTAAATAAGATTAAAAGAGTACAGAGAAAATGTATAAGAATGTTGCTGGGCTGGAGGTCCTGAGTTATAAGGAACGAGTGAATAGATTAGAACCTTATTCCCTAGAACATAAAAGACTGAGGGGGATTTGTTAGTGATATACAAAATTATGAGGGGTATAGACAGGGCAAATGCAATCAGGTATGTTTCTACTGAGATTGAATGAGAGCACAACTAGAGGTCATGGGCTAAGGGTGAAAGGTGAAATGCTTAAGGGGAACATGATGAGAAACTTCTTCACTTGGAGAGTTGTGAGAGCGTGGAAAGAGCTGCCAGCACAAGTGGTAGATGTAAACTGGATTTCAATGTTCAAGTGAAGTTAAATAGGTACGTGGCTGGGAACGGTATGAGGTCTATGATTCAGGTACAGGTCAATGGGACTAGGCAGTTTAAATGGTTAGACACGGACTAGGTAGGCTGAATAGCTGTTTCCGTGCTGTAGTTTTCTACGATTGTATGACTCTCAGTAGCAAAACATGTAAAGAGAGAGGTTAAAGCCAGCTGGGAATCTTAGCATTTCTCCATAGAGAATAAGAGAAGCTAAGATGACTCTTTATGAAATAGTGGTTCAGCACCAAATGGAGTTTTGGAAGTTATTGGTGTGAATGGTTGGATGAACTTGGACCTCATCCAACCCAAGGTGGAAGATCAGAAAATCTCTGTACGTTTTAAGTCCACCTGCCTTAGCACACACAGTGCAATGACCTTCAGGGCTACAGATCAAGAGCTAGGAGGTAGGAAATGAGAAGACTTTCAGAAAAATATAGAGGCTCTTAAAAGTAAAATTTTTTTCACTATATCTGGTACATGTGTTAATAATAAACTAATTACCAGTTGCAGCACACAGCTGGTGTGTGGTTCAAAGAAAACTGCCATGGAATTCAGTTTGTTTGGAGTGAGAGTGTGCAATGCGATCTTGGCATTGAATGTTAAATGATGTGACGAAGTGTATGGGAATATTGAGAGTCTGATTGAGGTGATAACAGCAGAAATCAAGAGCTGTATTCACTCTTAGACATCATATCGGCAACCTCCTTCTAAATGGGAGAACCTCAGGTTGTATTTGAGCTATGAAGATGAGAGGTCTTTTCTGACCTGGCCTCCACCCAGTAGCTCCTCTACATGGACATCTAAAAATCTGAGATAAAACTGAGATTCAATTCCAGACAGAAAGCAGCAAATTCAAATTAACTTCACAGGTACATTCCTACTTTGACTAGTATCTGAAACCCTATCGAGAACCATATGGCATGTGTCTCCATTGCTTATTGCCATCTGATTGGCAGTTCACAAAGAAGGGTACTGCAGGTGTCACATCTACGGACTCAGCAGCACAGTAGATAAGGCAATTGAGCTTGTGAATATGCACGTGTCAGCTAATTATTATTTCACTGTGATAGTATTTAACTCCATACTTGTCGTTGTAGTGCTTGTCAAGACTTGGACACAGCACAGCAACACTTAGCTGCCTGTTTGCATTCGGCCTTGCCTGAGAAATTGGACTGTCGGTATTCATTTTATATTTAGTTGTTTGTTTCAGCTGCAGCGTAGGCTTCGTTTTTCCATTTTGAGAGTTTTAGTTAGTGGCCCTGTTTGGACTAGTGTTTATTATTTTCTTTCCCTCTTTAACACAGTTTGCATTATAGTCTGCGAACTATTGACCTGCTTCAGTGTCTCTCACACCACACTTGGGCCATATCCGAACCTGGTGACAGCAGGTCTGGAAGCCAAAATAGGCAAACAAGTTGGACATACACTGGCAGTATCAAGAGGGCTTGCTAGTTACTTTTGTCCTCATTTGCCAATTAGTGATCAGATTTAAAATGGAAACATCAAAAATCTGCAAGAAGTGGAAACCTGAAATAAATAAAAACAGAAAATATTTTTTCCTCCACAGAGGTGAAAGAGGGTAACAATTGTTAATTAGCAACCTTGTAACCATCATTTAAGACCAAAATACTGAAGCACAATTTCTTCAGCCCATTATAAATTACTCCAGTATCAGGACATTTGATTTGACTTGAGAAGCCCATGGAATGGATTCTTCCAAACACAAACTGTTGCACCTGCTACCATCTGGGAAATGGTACCGCAGCATAAAAGTCAGGACCAACAAGCTCCGGGACAGCTTCTTCCACCAGGCCATCAGACTGATTAATTCACACTGACACAATTGTATCCTATGCTATATTGACTGTCCTGTTGTACATACTATTTATTATAAATTACTATAAATTGCACATTTAGGCAGAAACGTAAAGATTTTTACTCCTCATGTATGTAAAGGATGTAAGAAATAAAGTCAATTCAATTCAAGTCAATTTTATTGTGCAATGCATTGAGTTCCTCGAGTGAAGATTACAAATAATACTAATACTGGAAACCAGAAGTAAAACTGAAATCCTGGAAACAATCAGCAGGTCAGGCCACATTTGTGGGAAGAAAATCAGAGTTAACGTCTCAGGTGAAGATGCTTTATCCAAATGGTTCTGATGAAACTGCTCCTTTCCTGATCCCACAGCCACAGCCTCACCTGCTGTGTATTTCCAGCATTCTTTGTTTCTTCTTAATTTTAGAACCCATCGAGTGTTGTTACACTTATCTAGACGATTGTTAATGTTGTTGAATGTCAGTGGGAGGCTGCCGGAATCCTTGCCGGGAAATTGTCATTCCCTGGCACTTGTACGGCACAAATGTTCGCCACTGAAGGGCATCCAGATCTTATTTCAGGCACTCAAGGACTGCTCTGTTTTGTGAACAATTGCAAATAGAACCAAATCTAGAGCTGTCATTACTAACATCCTTACACAATAGATTATCACGATAATTGACTATTCAGGCAAAGATGATTGGGGCTAACCTGAGGAAATTCTAGATAAACAGCATCCAACAACTACCTCTGGAAATCAAAACTACCAGCTGTGTTTGCAGCAAAATTAGGATGATACTTGGAAAAATGTAAGTCTGGAATAGCCCAAATTGAACACCAAGCAAGTATATCATGTGAATTCTCTTTTCTAAAGGGTGATGGAACTTGATTACTGCATTTATTTACAGTGCAGATAGATGCATTTTAAAGATCAAGGAATTCAAGGTTGGGTAAAAAATCATCATTTTGACCATCTCATTGAAATATCTGCTCAGTTTCCTTTGTTCCAAAAAAAAACCCATCAACCTCAACAGTCTCTCCTCATGACCATTATTCTTCAATCCTGGCAACATTTTAAATCTGCATTCTCTTTTGCAACATGGAGACCAGGCTGTATACTGTGTTCTACTACAACCAAGCTAGCATCCCTCCATGGACTTACTACCTCTGTAATCAAAGACCCCTCCCACCCTGAACATTCTCTCATCTTCCCCATCCTGTTGTGCAGAATATACAAAAGCACAAAAGCCTGTATCACTAGACTCAGGGACACGTTCTAACCCACTATTATGAGACCACTGAAAACTCCTCTGGTGCAACACGATATACTCTTTACTTCACCATCGAACTCACAATGAATTACTGTCTACATGCACTTCATTTTCTCTATAACTGTAACACTGTATTTTGCATTCTGTTGTTGCTTTTTGCTTGTATTACCTCCATACACTGATGTGATGAAATGGTCCATATGCACCTGTAAAAGGCTAATGGGTGGAGGCAGAGCCTACCATTTACGTATAAAAGACAAGACTGAAGCAGTTGCAGTCATCTTCTGCCAGATTACTGAGTGATTTTTTGATAAATCAGTATACAGGAGGGTGATTGAAAACTTAGCAGAGTTGTGTAAGAGCAACAACCTCTCACTCTATGTCAATAAGACCAAGGAACTCATTGTAGACTTCAGGAGAGAGAAACCAGAGGTCCATGGGCCAGAAATCATTGGAGGATCAGAGGTGGAGATGGTCAGTAACTTTAAATTTCTGGATGACACTATCTCAGAGGACCTGTCCTGGACCCATCATGTAAATATTATGAAGAAAACACGACAGCACCTCTACTTCCTCAGGAGTCTGTGGAGGTCGGCATGTCATCAAAAACCGTGGCAAACTTCTATAGGTGTGTGGTGGAAAGTGTGCTGACTGGCTGCATTACGGCCTGATATGGGAATACCAATGCCTTTGAGTGGAAAATCCTACAAAAGGTAGTGAACTTGGCCCAGTACATTGCCGGCAAAGCCCTCCAAACCATTGAGCACATCCACATGAACCACTGCCTTAGAAAGGCAGTATCAATCATCAAAGATCCTCACCACCCAGCCCATGGTCTTTTCTTATTGCTGCCATCATATAGAAGGTACAGGTGCCTCAGGACTTGCATCACTAGGTTCAAGAACAGTTACCACCTTTCAACCATCAGGCTCTTGAACAAAAGGGGAAAACTACATTCATTTCAGGACTCTGTTATATTGTTATTTCATGTTCGTTATTTATTACTATTTATTTCTATCTGTGTTTGCTCAATTTGTTTACAGTTAACAGTTCCTGATGCTTACAATTTACAGTTACTATTCTATAGATTTGCTAAGTAGGCCCAAAGAAAAAGAATCTAAGGATTGTATGTGGCGACATTTATGTACTCTGATAATAAATTTTACTTTGAACCTTGAATAAACCCTTTCAGTTTTCTCCTCAGCCCCAAATATCAGTGAGGTCCACCTTCAGTCTCTTTGATTCACTCTGTGTAGCACCAAGAGACATGTGATGAGCAACAGCAGGAGCTCTGAACTTTGATAACATCCTGACTGTAATGGTCAGATGCTTCAGAAGCAGCAGCGCATCCAGTACAGGTCTAATATTGGTATCTTGAATTCCTTGATCTTCAGTGGGTAGTGAGTGTCGGGGGCTCAATTGATGAGCAGTGAGTGTAGAGGCCTCACTTGATAAGTAGCGATTGTAGAGCTCTTACTTGATGTTTAGTGAGTGTAGGGTGCTCACTCAATGAGTGGTGAGTGTAGAGGTCTCACTTGATGAGTGGTGAGTGCAGGGGCTCACTCGATGTGTAGTGAATGTACAGGTCTCACTCAATGAGTAGTGAATGTGGGGGGCTCACTCGATGTGTAGTGAGTGTAGAGGTCTCACTCAATGAGTAGTGAATGTAGACGTCTCACTCAATGAGTAGTGAGTGAAGAGGGCTCACTTGAGTAGTGAGTGGAGAGATCTCACTCAATGTGTAGTGAGTGTAGAGGTCTCACTCAATGAGTGGTGAGTGCAGGGGCTCACTCGATGTGTAGTGAATGTAGGGGGCTCACTGCATGTGTAGTGAATGGAGAGATCGCACTCGATATGTAGTGAGTGTAGAGGTCTCACTCAATGAGTGGTGAGTGTAGAGGTTTCACTCAATGTGTAGTGAGTGTAGAGGTCTCACTCAATGAGTAGTGAATGTAGAGGGCTCACTTGAGTAGTGAGTGGAGAGATCTCACTCAATGTGTAGTGAGTGTAGAGGTCTCACTCAATGAGTGGTGAGTGTAGAGGTTTCACTCAATGTGTAGTGAGTGTAGAGGTCTCACTCAATGAGTAGTGAATGTAGAGGGCTCACTTGAGTAGTGAGTGGAGAGATCTCACTCAATGTGTAGTGAGTGTAGAGGTCTCACTCAATGAGTGGTGAGTGTAGAGGTTTCACTCAATGTGTAGTGAGTGTAGAGGTCTCACTCAATGAGTAGTGAATGTAGAGGGCTCACTTGAGTAGTGAGTGGAGAGATCTCACTCAATGTGTAGTGAGTGTAGAGGTCTCACTCAATGAGTGGTGAGTGTAGAGGTTTCACTCAATGTGTAGTGAGTGTAGAGGTCTCACTCAATGAGTAGTGAATGTAGAGGGCTCACTTGAGTAGTGAGTGGAGAGATCTCACTCAATGTGTAGTGAGTGTAGAGGTCTCACTCAATGAGTGGTGAGTGTAGAGGTTTCACTCAATGTGTAGTGAGTGTAGAGGTCTCACTCAATGAGTAGTGAATGTAGAGGGCTCACTTGAGTAGTGAGTGGAGAGATCTCACTCAATGTGTAGTGAGTGTAGAGGTCTCACTCAATGAGTGGTGAATGTAGACGTCTCACTTGATGAGTAGTAAATGTAGGGTGCTCACTCAATGAGTGTTGAGTGTAGAGGTCTCATTCGATGTGTAGTGAGTGTAAGGGGCTCACTGGATGTGTAGTGAATGGAGAGATCGCACTCGATATGTAGTGAGTGTAGAGGTCTCTCTTGATAAGTAGCGATTGTAGGGCTCTCACTCGATATGTAGTGAGTGTAGAGGTCTCACTCAATGAGTAGTGGATGTAGAGGTCTCACTCAATGAGTAGTGAGTGTAGAGGTCTCTCTCAATGTGTAATGAGCGTAGGGGATTCACTATAGGTAGCTCCCATGTTGTGTAAGAGTCCCAATCCTGAGAACTGTCCATAAACTGTCCATTTTCTTTAGTAACCCATAACATACCACTCAGTATGCACTTGCTATAATTCTTCCATTTCATTGGATATTCACCCTGACTAATAGAAACATAGAAAATAGGTGCAGGAGTAGGCCATTCGGCCCTTCGAGCCTGCACCGCCATTTATTATGATCACGGCTGATCATTCAACTCAGAACCCTGTACCAGCCTTCCCTCCATACCCCCTGATCCCTTTAGCCACAAGGGCCATATCTAACTCCCTCTTAAATATAGCAAATGAACTGGCCTCAACTGTTTCCTGTGGCAGAGAATTCCACAGATTCACCACTCTCTGTGTGAAGAAGTTTTTCCTAATCTCGGTCCTAAAAGGCTTCCCCTTTATCCTCAAACCGTGACCCCTCGTTCTGGACTTCCCCAACATCGGGAACAATCTTCCTGCATCTAGCCTGTCCAATCCCTTTAGGATTTTATACGTTTCAGTAAGATCCCCCCTCAATCTTCTAAATTCCAACAAGTATAAGCCTAGTTGATCCAATCTTTCATCATATGAAAGTCCTGCCATCCCAGGAATCAATCTGGTGAACCTTTGTACTCCCTCTATGGCAAGAATCAAGTGTATTTTGTGTCCAGTCATTAATGAATACCACAAAACAAATTATTATTATTATTACTGCTATCTTGAAATTATTTAAAAAGTTCATGTTATTCGTAACCTCAGGTCATTTGTAACCTAGGTAATCCCCACATCTGAAATGATGGTGGAAAAAATCCTCATCACATTCAAAATGTGTCTGAATAAGCACTGGAAGGACCTTATCCTGCAGGCTAAGGGCTAAGGACCAAGGACCAAGGAGTAGTATTAACCTAAGATCAATTTTTGATTAGCATGTACATTATTAACCAAGTAATCTTCAGTTGGCTGTGCTTTCTAATTTCTGTGATCTATTAGCTGTGAAAGCACTTGGCTTTGTCAGAAGCATTCTATTTTCACTTGCAACATGCAAGTAATCTTGATATAATAACATCAGAAATTGGCCCCTTTTACATTGATGATACCAAAGGCAAGCTAGGCGAGCAACCTGCATAGCATTTAGCTTGCAATGACCTTCCCAAATTCCCAGTTGCTTGCCATTTCAACTCCTTTTCCCATTCTTCCACTGACCTTCTCCACCACGGTTAGGTCCAATACAAACTAGAGGAGCAATATCTCATATTCATCCAGGGCAGACTATAAGCAAATGCTATAAACAATGATTTTTCTCCCAATTTCAGGGAACCCTTAATTTCTGTATGCCCTCCCACAAACCGTCCTCCCTTCCAATTCACCTCAAGCCCCTCCATTTTTCTCCCTATTTCTACAACCCCTCCAGCTCTGACTCTATCACCCTTTTTCATCCCACACCCTTTTTTGTTTCCACCCATCTACTACCCCTTTTACCCATTGGATTCCCCCCTCCCATTATTACCTCCTTTACGTTTCCGATTTAAGCACCTGCAGCCTTTATGTTCCCACTTCCCCAATTCAGCAACTGTTTTCACTTGCACCCTTCCCTCCACTGCTTGTCATCCTTTACCAAAGAGCTGCTGGCCATTTCCACTCTGCCTTTTATAATGGCTATCTTACCTTTGCACTCTCAGTCCTTATGCAGGGTTTTGACCCAAAACAGTGATAGTTGCCCTCCCTACACCTATTGATACTGCCTCTGGCAGATGCTCTGGATTATACTGGACAATAAAGATTTTGTTTCCTCAATACTTTTAGGTGTATTTTATAGATTTCAGGCTGCTGATCATTAAAATCACCATGAAATTTCCCTAGCACGTACCATTTAAACAATCGCCATATTTGTTACTTCAATTCATAATTCGTCAATTAAAATGTTGCCCATGATGTAAGCTGAAACCATGAAATGCAACATGTCAATAAAGATTCATTTTCTGCATTCCCATTTTGACTTCTTCCCTGCAAATCTTGGTGCTATCAGTGACGAGCTTGGTGAAGTGTTTTTACCAGGACATTGCAGTCATGAAGAAATGGTATCAGGGCCACCGGAGTACATCAATGCTGACTAATTACCATTGGATCTTTAAGCGAGAAGCCTCAGACACAGATACAAATGAAAATCAACAGCTAAAACATTTTTAACTAGTTGAACTATTGCAAAGTATTGGCACTGTTATGCAACTAAACACGTTATATTCAATAAAAGTTAATTTCTTGTTTCTTCTGATACAAGTAGTCTGAAATCATATCTGCGTTCAGCTTCAAGCCATCTATCATAAAGAAAAAAATTCTGAGAAAGCAAAACTTTCAAAAAACTTTGTTGTCCAGAGTTATTAGTCTGGTAACATAACTACCAAAGTGTCAATCCCATGTTACATCACAGGAAGAGTTAATGACTAAACATTTTCTGAAAGATATTGAATATCCTCAAGTTTATCCAGAATTTATTACCTCTAAAAACAACACATTTAGTCCTACTCATTCTAAATAGCGTACTTTTTCCACAAGTGGACAAGCTCTTGACAAAATGCATTATAAAACATCAATAACCCACATGGTGGATTGAAATTTTAGCAATATTGAGTCTTGATTGCTTGATAGATTACAACCAAAATATTGCCATAAATGTCCAAATTACTATCTTATTATTTTCCTCAGCCATCCATTCAATTCAGTCAACAAAGTCATGAGCACAAGTGATTACCCAACCAGAAGGTCCTGTCTTGGTTTTAAAGATATTTAATGACGATCAATTTTCCCTTCCACAAAATGAAAATTAATTGTGTTCAGTTGGCAGAAAACACTGCATAGTTATTGAATATCTAAATAAATGGTTAGCCTCTCAGGAAAAGAAACAGCTCAGACAGTGACAATGAACTCACAGCAGTGTACACTTTGTTCAAATTGCAAGGGCCAAGGGCCAAACCTTTGAATAATATTGGTTCAGTGAATTAACATACATAAACAGATTCATGGGGAATAGGTTACAAATTAAGTTAGTCAATAAAGAGGGGCATTGTCCTCAGTGCATTGTACATAAAAATATATATACATGGGCACTTTTCATTTTCTATTTTTTGCTTGGTTCACAGTTTTTATTCATCGATTAACTTTCTCGAAATCAGATAGATCTGGCTAAGGAAAATAGTAGGAAAATACCACAATTTTCATTTTTTGCTGTTACAGTAAAATTTCAAGTACCAACTACTGAGGATTTTAGTGGTGCAATACTAACAAATTTTCTGCACTATTGGAACTTATTCACTATTAATATCGTGACATTTATAATTCATGGCGGTATAATAAGTTCTCTGGTGAGTCTAGTAAGTCTCAAGGAAATCTGGGGAATCAGATCACAGTGAGTTTAAACAGACAGAGAATGGGGACCTGTAGACTTTAAAGGGAGTACAGGAAATGGGGCCTCAGTGAGTTCTTAAATGGAGAGTGAGAAAATATCATTTGATGAGTCAATACTGCACCATTAAGATTTCCAAATAACCAGGTAGCAGATTATCAAAATGTTTCTGTAAATTGAAAATAACAATAAATAATACATGCAAAGTTGACACTCTCCCTATGCTTTTAGTAATCTTACTTAGCTAAGTAATCTGGTCAATTAGATGTTTCCAATCAAACATGGGTGTTTGATAGTTTAAGCAGAATACGGCATTTCAAAAGCTGTACTCTTAAAAGAAAAAGCATGGTTAACATCTTATTGCCAGTAGAGAGATTTGTTGCAGTGAAAGAAAACATTTTTATGTCAGTCTTGAAGAGTGTTCTTTCTGTTAATACTAACACACACAAAATGCTGGAGGAACTCAACAGGTTGGACAGCATTTATGGAAATGAATGTTTCAGGCCAAGACTCTTCTTCAGGACTGGAAAAGAAGGGGGAAGATACCCAAATAAAATGGTGGGGGAAGGTAAGGAGGACTACCTAGAGGTAAGAGGCCAGAATAGAGAATGTAATTAACGGAAGGAGAAATCAATGTTCATGCCAAGAGGTTGGAGGCCTCCTAGAGAGACTATATGGTGTACCTCCTCCATCCCGAGAGAGGCCTCACTGTAGCAAAAGAGAAGGCCAAAGACTGATACGTCAGAACGGGAATAGGGATAGGATTTTAAATGGTTGGCCAATGTGAAATTCTGCCTTTGGCAGATGAAGCGAAGGTGCTTGACAAAGTGACCCCAACTTACAATGAGTCTCACCAATATAGAGGAGGCCACATTCGGAGCACCGGATACAATAGCCAACCCTGACAGATTTGCAGGTGAAGTGTTGTCTTACCCGGAAGGACTATTTGGGCCCTGAATGGAGGTAGGGAAGGAGGTGAATGGTCAGGTGAAGCATTTTTGTTGTTTACAGAGATATGTGCCAGCAGGGAGATCAGTGGCGTGGGACAAATGGATAAGGTAATCATGGAGGGAGTGAACCCTGCAGAAAATGAAGAATAGGTTTGAGGTAAAGTTGTATTTTGTGGTAGGAACTGATTGATGATGGTGAAAATTACAGAAAATGATGAGTTGGATGCAGAGGCTCATGGGGTGGAAGATGAGGACGAGAGGAACTCTCTCCCTGTTAAGGCAGTGGGAAGATAGTGTGAGCACAGACAACCAGGAAATGGAGGAGATATAGATAAGGGTAGCATCAATGGTGGAGGAAGGGAAACCTTATTCTTTGAAGGAGGAGGACATCTTTGATGTCCTGGAGATGAAGGAACTAAAAAAAGGGAATAGCATTTTTTCAGGAAACACAGTGGGAAGCGATATTGTCAAGACATCTGTGGGAACTGGAAGGTGTATAAAAGATGTCAGTCAACAGTTTGTCTTCAGAAATGTAGACAGGGAGATCGAGAAAGGAGAAAGAGGTGTATCAGAATTGCACGAGTGAATTTAAAGGCAGGGTGGAAGTTGGAGGAAAAATTGACAAGCACAGCATGCTAGCAGCCCCAATGCTGGTCAATATGGTGCAGGAAGAGTTGGGGAGCATCACTGTGAAAGCTTGGAACATTGACGTAGCTAACAAAAAGGCAGGCATAGCTGGAGCCTATGCAGGTGCCCATGGCTCCTCTTGAGTAAGGAGAAATTGGGAAGAGCCGAAGGAGAAACTGTTGATGATGAGGTCCATTGTTGCCAGATGGAGGAGGCTGGTGGTGAAGGGGAACTGGCTAGGAATTGTTGACAAAAAAACAGAGAGCTTTAAGGCCTTCCTGATAGAGGATAGAAGTATATAGAGACTGGACATCCATGGTGAAAATGGGGGAGTTAAGGCCAGGGAATTGAAAGTTGTTGAGGAGATTGAGCATGAGAAGTGTTGCACCGTAGGTGGGAAGGGACTGAACCAAGGCGGATAGAGTGGAGTTGGAGTATGCAGAAACAGATTCAGTGGGACAGGAGCAGGCAGAAACAATGGGCCTATCTGGACAGTCAGGTTTGTGGATCCTGGGCAGGAGGTAGAAACGAGCAGGAGGGATCTATGAATTTGGTGGTAGTGGATGGGATTTCTCCAGAGTCATGAGGTTAGTGAGGATATCAGATGAGTGCCTTTTCAAGGGATAAGTAAACAGCCGTATCTGACAGTTGCTGCCTAGTCTTATCAAGGTAGAGGTTAGCCCGCCACACTATAACAGCACCTCCTTTACCTAGAGGTTTGATGGTAAGGTTAAGTTTGATGTAGATAGGGTGGAGGGCAGTGCATTCCGCTGGGGTAAGGTTCGAATAGGAGACAGGAGAGCTGAAGCCAAGCCGATTGACATCTTGTTGGCAATTAGAGATGACAAGATCCAGAGCAGGATGTCCAAGAAGAGGAGGTCAGTTGGAGAGGATGGAAGGGATCTTCGGTGTGGGATGAAGAATCCTTGACAAAGAAGTGGGCTTGGAGGCAATGGAAGAAGAGTTCGGCGTTGTGGCAGGGGTGGAACTTACTGGACTGCGGGCAAAGGCGGACAATGTAAAGCCCTTGCTGAGGAACGTTTCATCTCAGATAGAGGAAAATCAGAGGGAACGGCTAAGTGCAGCTGAGATGAGAGGGGGGAGGAGAGTTGATGGCATTAGAGGTGGAAGGGAGGGCTGATTTGTACAGGGAAGGTAGGGTGAGAGGAAGATGGAGGCTCTGAAAACCCAAGAGGTGATGGGAGAGCCTGAGAGACCCAGGGTTAGGGAGTGGTTGTTGCGGGGAAGTGGAGCTCGGAGCCCAGCAGCAGTCCTGAAAACAAACCGAAACTGAAACAAGCTTCACCTTTAGTATCAAACCATTTATTTCCCTCAGTTCAATATTTAAAGTATGCCATTTTATCTGTCTGAATTTATATTTTGTGTATTAATCATAACATAAGGAAACCTAGAGTAAAAGAAAAATTTCATTCTGTCAAGTCGGTTCCAGCTGCTGTCTCATGTCTTTAGCAGATCAATCTTACCATGAGTTTTAAATCAATCTAAAAAGAGTGTCCTGCATTTCTTTGTAAGACAGGAAATACACATTTTCTATGTTGTTTTACTGAATCTCCTTCTCAATCTATAACAGCAGTTAATCAGATCTGAGATGTCCTTGCATTGTCCTCGTTTGGACTCCAGTATAAATCTGAAGCAAACGAATATATATGTAATTGCTGAAAGTTTTCCCAATGTGTCATTAACACGTCATTTGCAAATTGGTAAAAAAGCCTACGTAAGTTTATGTTGTGATGCTTTAGAAAGCAATTGTATATTTTTGATGCTAAATAAACAATCATCTGTTGTGCATCAAAAAGATCTTTAAGTCCTGATAATTTAAACAGAAATAATCTTCAGGTTAGGTCATGTGTAGTAGGTACCTTACTAGACTAGTAGTCAAAATTCTACTCTGTTGATCCAGGGCATGAGTTTTAGACAGGAAGATTGGAAAGATCAGTTTCATTTGTCATATGTGTATCGAAACAGCGAAATGTACAGTGAAATGCATCATCTGTGTCAAATCAAGTCAGCAAGTTCGAAATCTACCAAGGAAACTATCGAATTAAAGCAGAAGTAATTTTTAAAATCTGAAACTTAACAATAAAGTCAGTCTATATAGATCCATGAAATGATCTGCTTTCCATAAAACTCTATATGATCCACTGATGTCTTTAAAGGAAAGAAATCTGTCATTCTTACTCAATTTGGCCTCTTGGTGACTTTAGACTCACCTGGGAGGTTGACTCTCAAACACTTTTTTTTAATTCAGAGGCTGTTAAAGATGGATAATAAGTCATTATGTTACCTATGATTTTCCTATCCTTTGAAAGTAGAAAAAGTCAGCATCTTTGGAATAGAGTAATTGTAAAGGCTAACGGGCTAAATAAATAACTGTTTCTTTCTCTAAAAATGCTGCCTAATGAGCTGAATATTTCCTGTATTTTCTGTTCTTATGTGTATAATTATGTCCAAATGTAGGTATGAAAGTTGCTTGTCAATAGGTAACCCACATAAAAAGTTGCTGGTGAACACAGCAGGCTAGGCAGCAACTTTTTATGTGTGTTGCTTGAAATTCCAACATCTGCAGATTTCCTCGTGTTTGCATTGTCAAAAGGTAAGTTTCTTCCTTGCATACAGGCAAGCATAAAGTTAGCTGGAAAAAAAAACTGTTTATGTCCACCATTTGCTTTCAAGAAATTATAACTAATGAAAATCAACAATTATTTTCTGATTCCATAAGGAAGGGAGAGCAGTCCTGGTTTTACAGAAGGCAAAAAGCATGTATACAATCTAAGAAAAGAGCAAAAAGCAGTAAACACGAGGAATTCTGCAGATGCTGGAAATTCAAGCAACACACATCAAATTTGCTGGTGAACGCAGGAGGCCAGGCAGCATCTCTAGGAAGAGGTACAGTGGACGTTTTGGGCTGAGACCCTTCGTCAGGACTAACTGAAGGAAGAGCTAGTAAGAGATTTGAAAGTGGGAGGGGGAGGGGGAGATCCAAAACCTCCTCCCCCTCCCACTTTCAAATCTCTTACTAGCTCTTCCTTCAGTTAGTCCTGACGAAGGGTCTCAGCCCGAAACGTCGACTATACCTCTTCCTAGAGATGCTGCCTGGCCTGCTGCGTTCACCAGCAACTTTGACGTGTGTTGCAAAAAGCTGTAAATCTGTCTTTCATCATCCCTCCCTCAAATTTGTTTTTTTTTTTGCAGTCAGTTTCAGACATCATTTCTCACAAAAGTTAGATTTAATTTCTGTTTTAATTTACATTTAAGTGATAAACTATTTTGGAATCAGCTCTTGCATATTTGGAATTCAAAGATTTGCATTAAATCATGCATGTCAGACCACGGTAATTCATATAAACAGATGCCATATTCCAAGGTAAGTTATGTATATCTGCTGCAGTTCCACTCAGGGTAAGACCTGAAATCCCTTTGTCACCATCCACTTTTCCCGTAACCTCTAGTGAAGCCCTTCATAATATAATGCTAGTTCCAAAAACTCTTCCGCTGGAACCAGCTTTTCAGTGCAACAACATCAGACATTCATATTATTATGTTCTAATAATTATCAGTATAGCCACAAATGAATATTATTTTGGTGTTATATTACTGTTGAGCATCAGCAAAAAAATCTTGAAAAGACAGAACCATTAACAGGGTTTTAATTGGACAATAACAATGAAAGCACATTTGACGTGTAAACATAGTCAGTACATATTTAAAACTTTCCATATATATGCAAATAGCTCCTGCACTCCGGCTGACAAACCATGTCACATTTCAATGAGTGTGTTTGGCTTTACCTTTGTGCTATTTAATTTGCACTTGTGTGTCCCTCCAAACCATCCTTCAGTTGAACACTGGTCAATGTCCACATTCTGTAGATTAATGTCAACTCTAACCACACCCCTGGAAGAAAAATACAAGCATTAGATTTGCTGATTATTTAACAACTAACCAATTAAGACAAAAACAAAAACTGAAAATATTAGAAATACTTTTAGTTCGGACAACATCTGAGTGAAGAGAAAGAGAGTCAAAGTTTCCAACTAAAGATAACTTATCAGACAATCTGTCCTGGAACCAGCATGTGTAATCACAAAGAAGCACAACAAAACATCTACTTTCTTATAAGTTTGCATAGATTCAGCATGTCACCAGATATTTTGACAGTTTCTATACATGCACAGTGGAAACGATCCCAACTGGTTGCATCATGGCCCAGCATGGAAACGCTAATGCCCAGGAATAGAAAAGAGCACAGAAAGTGAAGGATAAAGCCCAGTCCATCACAGGCAAAGCCCTCCCCACCATTGAGTGCATTTACATGGAGCACTGCCATAAGAAAGCAGCATCCATTATCAAAGATCCCCACAATCCCTCTTTGCATTACTACCATTGCACAGGATGTATCGTGTTTTTTTGTAAATTCTATTGTATTTCTTCTTTTTCTATAAAGAAACTTAACATAATGTATGGTAGCATTAATGTACCATGGTAATAAATTTGCATTGAATTTTGAACAAAGACCACTTCTCAGAACTAAAGCAAAAAGGATAAAAGAAGTTTGGAAAGGCGCAGGGTGAGATGGGGATAAACTGTAAAAGGGATTATCTGGTCAATGAATCTGGGAATAGTTAGAGAGTAAGAACAATGATTAAAACCTGGACAGAAGAATATGGAAGGTGTGAAATGCAGAGCAGGAGAAGTTCATAGGTCAGGTTTGTTATGTCCTCAAATCCTCATGAGTGAAAAGTAAGGAAAATAAGAACATAAGCTAATATTATAGATGGATGACTGATACAGACCAAGAAATTAAGTTGACGTTAAATACCTATTGTATGTTCTCATGCATTTCTAGGGTATACGATGCACTGCAATGTCACATGATAAGAAGTTGGTTCATTCAGGTGTCCACAGCAAACTAACACCTTCAAAAATAAATGCAAGGATTGGTTTGGGCCATTTTTAAAAATAATATTGACGGTTATATTACAGACCACTCTCAGACTGCTCAACGTTGCCCCATGAGTGGCAGGTGGTCCATCGACCAGTAAATCAAAAATACTGCTTCTCTGCATTTACCATGGAGAAGGTCACAGAAACAAGAGAATTCAGGGAAGAGAACAGTGATGTCCTGAAACAGACAAATATTACGCAAGAGGGGACATTGGTGGTCTTGAGGTGCAAAAGGTGGATAAATCCCCAGAGCCTGATCAAACATATTCTCAGACACCGTAGGAAGCAAGGGAAGAGTTGGGACCCTAGCAAAGATATATGTATCTTCCTTAGCCAAGGGTGAGGAATTAGAAGACTAGAGGATGGATAAATATTGTGTGATTATGTAAGAAAAGCTGCCAAGACAAGCAAGGGAACTGTAGGCTGATGGACCCAACTGCAGTGGTGAGAATGTTCATAGAGGGGAATCCAAGTGAGAGGATCTGTCTGTATTCGGAAAGACAGTCAGTGATTTGCAGTTTAGGGGTAACCTAAATGACAGATAAGCCTCAACTTCAGTTCCCTGTACCTCCCCACCCCACTCACTTTTTCTTCTTCTGATCTTCCTTTAGTCTTCTTTTCTTCCCCTTTCACACACACACACACACACACACACACACACACATATATATACAAACATATATGCACACAATAGCATCACAAATATACATCACTCATTTCTGTCACCCTTCCCTTCCCCTTCTAGCTGCCTACCACCCACATATTTCTGCCCCTGCTCCTCTCCATCCCTCCCCCCTCCGCTTCTCCAATTGGCCCTGCTTGCATCTGCTTTTACTCCTCTTCTAAATGTTGCCATGATCACTTTCTGCACTCATCAGATCCCAGTACTTATAACGTCTCTGTTCCTGCTTATCACCCTCCAACAGCTAGCTCACTTTTACCCTCTCACATTCCTCCTCACTCCATCTCCTTCCTTTTATTCATCTGTCAACCTCCACAATATCTCCAGAAGGCCTGTGCATGTTTGTCTTCATCAGAAAGGGCATTGAGTGTCTGACCTGTACACGCAGGAACCACCAGTCTCCACCCAGCTAATAATATTTACTTGCCACTCATTCCACACTCACCACCTGCAGCCTATTTAACCCCAGACCTTGTTCACTCATTGAACCAGCTGGCCTCAACAAATTGCTTCTTGCTCTCAATCTCCCTGCCTAAAGTTTATCTTGTTGACTGTTGTCTTTCGGCTTTCTGCTCTTGTTTTGTGCTCCCTTGAGGCTTGTTATTTTATAGTCTATTATTAGTTATCATTCAAAGTTGAATTGCCTCCGCTGCTCTGCTTTTGGGTCAAGCCTCCCCTACATTTCCTAACAGGATGAGTGAGCCTTCAATTGATCCAGCAGAGTATGCTCACCTAAAGGAAGTCATCTGTTGACATGACTGCACGATCAGAAGCAGCAGGAAACCTTTGGCTACCAGCTTGCCGCTCTCCTCCACTTTCAGTGCATCAGCTCTGTGGCAGTCCACCTCCTCCCTCTGAACTCTGGATCTTCATGCCCAAATGTGTTGATTCCATTTCCAGAACCAGTTCAGGCTGCAGAATCCCCTTCACCAATGCCTCCAGAACCCAGGCCATCAGGAGAACTCTGTTAACCCCCAAGAGTGTGAGTGTTGGTGGAGAAACAACTTGTGCATCTACTGTGCAGCAGCCAACCACTTATGCATCAAACACCCAATACGGCCGGGAAATGGCACTACAGGGTGAGATGAAGGGCTCCTATATGGCCAGATCTCCTCCTGGTTCCAGCACCATAGGCCATCTCAGTGCTCCTCCATCCTACTGAACCTATCTCACCTCTTCAACATCACGACCTTGGGGTCTAGGCTAGTCAGAGTGTGCTCATGGCCTGTGCACATAAGCGTCAGAGAGCATCACAAGTTCATCCAATTCTTCCTGATAGACTCACCCACACTCATCTCGTCCTGGGTTACTCCTGGTTCTCCATGGCCCTCACTTCACCTGTTTATCCGGTTCACTGCTGAGTTGGAGACCCACCTGCCAGACCAACTGTCTGCAACATCAGTTGAGTTCACCACATAAATCTATGGAGATGGAGGACACCCTTGACCTCACCAAACTTCATGGGAATATCATGACTTAGCATTGCCTTTAGTAAAAGGGAAGCTAGGACCCTGCCACTTCACAGACTACTTGACGGTGTGATCAACCTCCTCCTGGGAATTACCCCTCTCTGAGTCCTTCTGTTCTCCCTCTCTCTTCCTGAAACCCAAGCCGAAGTGCTACAGTATGGCTTCATTTCTCCAATCCCAGTCCCCAGCTGGTGCAGGATTCTTCTTTGTCAGATAGAAAGATAGGGATCTTCCTCTCTGCATTGGCTACTGTGGACTAAACAGAAACTATGGACCACTTAGACATTGTCTATGGACCTTTTAATCTACCTGAGCCAGCACCCCAGGAAACTAGGATGGTGGAAGGTGGTCCAGTGTACATAGTTCAGCGTTTGACGGATTCATGTCACCGTCAATGGGGTGAGCAGTACCTAGTTGACTGGGAAGGGTACAGCCTGGGGGAGAGGCGTTAAGTGCTGTCCAGTTACACCTTAGATCCATTGATCATCAAGGAGCTCCACAGGACCTATCCAGGTCATTCTGGTCCATTAGGGGTTGACTGGGTGTGGGTGTGGAGGGTTGTGTCAGGCCTGCACGGGCAGGCATCTCCCAATCTCCACTTAGTTAATAGGATTCACCTGCCGCTTGGTCCAGACTCATCACCTACAGCCTATTTAACCCCACTACTCATCCACAGTCCATGTTCAATTATTGACCAGCCGGTCTCAAACATTTGCTTCTAGTATTCATTCTTCCTGGCTAAAGTTTGCCTTGTTGAATGTTGTATTTAGTTTCTGGGCTCTCTTGTTCTGTGGTCATTCATAGTTTATTTTGTGATCTATTGTTAAAGTTGCTGTTCACTGTTAAATCTTCTGCACCACTCTGCTTTTGGGTGAGGCCTCCTCTACATTTCCTGACATTGAGTACAAGAGTTTGTGTGTCATGTTGCAGCTCAACAAAACATTTCCCAGGTAGGCACATTGGTCGGCATGAATCTCGGTAACTTTCCTATCATGGTGAAAGTGGCCTCTTGTCCAAACAAGAGGGGATCCGAACATCAATTTAGAGTTTCACCATGACAAAGATCAGATATCAGTACAATTAAGGTAAGATATCTGAGTACTTTACTATTTGTTCCATGCCCAAGTATACTATAATTTTCAGATGTTACAGACCATTTATTCCGAGAGGCTACAATTAAAATCATTCTCATTATGCAGTGAATATATTGCTGAACTCATTTCATTTCCAAGCAATAGAATATGAGGGTACTCCACTTAAATAGGTCAACTCTTCAATATTTAGTGTGCCATGTTCTCTGTAATTAACTTTAAGTAATCTTATTTTATTAGTCATTTCGTACAGTTGTGCTGTGAACCCAATTCAGTCTCCTAAAGTTGTCTTAAAAATCTCAATTTCTCAACAATTCTTCCTGTGCTTGAAAACCAACTTGGTCTAATGTATTTAACCTGTTTAATAAACTTGATATACTCACCAGTCCGGACTAACTCAACACCTCCAAATGGACCAATAATAGTGAGAAATAGTCAAACTTGTCTTTATATTTGTCATATGAACATCAGCAAATACAGTAGATCATATGAGACTGACTGCAGTAACCCTATTGTGCTATTCAGACGACAACCACTGCTGATGTTTGCACCCAAATCCTTGAAATTCACCCAGGGCCATTTTTTATCTTCCAGAGTGCAGACTGATTGGTTAATTGAATACCGTACCTGTCAAACCCTTATCAGATAACTTCACATTCAATGTCACTATGAGTTTTTCACCTATCTGATGTAAGCTCTAAGATAAAGTATAGGCATGGGTTTTAAAAGTATAAAATACTTTACAGATCTTATTTTTGTGATGCATTAGCAATTAAAATTATATTGTTAATAATAATTTAATTTCCAGATTATGATAGGAACATTAAACCGCTCCTGGTTATTTTTTCTATTTATTTTCCTGGATTGTGGCCTTGCAGCCTGTTTTGTTCCTTTATACATATTTTCCTTGTCTACACCAGGAGATCATAAATACAGACAATTCATGTTCATAAAGGTCCTGATTCCATTTGTCTAGTTTCACTTCCCCCAGTTCTCTATGCTGTAGTTATATTGATGATGCTTGCATTTTAGTTTATGTCTACTACAGTTTTACAGAATATGTCTTTATAAATGTGCTTTGCCAGTAAGAAAATATCCTTCCCTGTGTTTGCACAAGGTGAGAGGTTTTCTGAGCAAGCATCCCTGCCTTTGTTCATCAGAGGGAAAAATGTGCAGAAACAATCACAATTCTAAGCACCACTCAATAAGTCAGCCATCATTACCGATACTAGATATCAGAAGAGATCACCACCCAAAAAATAAATGCAGTTCTTCCCTTTACCTTCCTCTTTCACAGGTTTATCAAAAATCATTTCAGCTCTCAATTACTTAGTTTTTTACATCTATTTACATGACACAATTTCTACATCATCCTCAATACAAACAGATAGGAATTAGTATAAATGACAAATATTCTATGTTTTTTTAAATACTATAAGGGTTTAAATGTTTCATAAAAAATAGAATGTATTCCTCCATGGCAACTTTGTATTGAGCTAATTTAAGTAGTGGAATAAACGCAATCCCCAATGTTCATATTAGTCCTTCTAGTCTACGCACAGTTTGCATAGGAGATGAGGTACATGGAAGAAGGAGAAGTGCCCTTCAAATGTTAAAAGACTTCAAAGTGCCTATAAATCATCAGCACACAGGGTAAACCAACATATTTAATAGTTCACAAATCCAACCTAAAATTCACTTGAAATAAGATTAGTAAGGATTTAAAAAAATAATATATTTGAGCAACGTAGCACATTACATGCTTCAGTAAATTCAGCTGTCACACTATTGACTGACTACCTTTCAAAGCAGTCAGTTCATCTGGTATTCACTGAATCATGGCTGAGGCTATCCTAAAGCATTTCAGAATAATAATTCCAAATTTCTGTCAAAAAAATTTATATACTCAGAGACAAACACAGTATCACTCAATCTTACCTAAAAAAAACAATAATCAATGTCACAAAGTTTTCTCTATTCTGTGAAAAGCTGCAATTTATTATTATCAGTTTATATTAGATAACAATAGGCTGAATCTTGCAAGAGTGGACAAATACTATTAATTCTTTCCCTGCATCCTTCACATTCATGGTATAACATGTTAAGAGTCTGAATTGACAACAGCCTGTCAAGGGTATTTGGACATCTGAAACCCAGGTGAACATCAAGGTCAATTGTGCAACCCTGGTGCCAATGAGATTTAAGACCTGAGAATGATACAAATGACTGGTAGAGAAGGGCCATGAATAAGAATCAGACCAAGTGTGGAAAGAAGTATGATCAAAAGGAAGGGAAAATAAGGAAAATGCCTTTAACGTTTTAATCTCCAGTTTGATTTTTTTTCTGCTAAAGGAAGGAGATTCAACAGTTCTTCTAAATTGTTCCTATTCAGAATTGAACCAGTTAATAGCAATTTGTATATTACTGGGATTCAGACATGTAGACTTGCCAAGCAACACTCCACAACATATGGAAGGCGAAGAGATGTCTCCACAGCTTACTCAAAATTACATGGAACATTCTGGCCACGTTGAGAGATACAGTGTCAGGAAGGAGAGTAGGTAAATAATAGCAAGATGAGCAAAGACTGGCACTCGGTGTTGGGACAGTTTTACATGCCATGAGGAGCAGAGATGGATTGAAAAATCCTTCTTAAACCTATATCCTTTTGTATTTGTTATTCCTCGCATAGGAAAAAATATTGCCTCAGCCTCCTTTACTCCAAGGAAAACAAGACCAGCCTGTCCAATTTCTCCTCTAGTTAAAATTTTTCAGACAATTAAATATCTTGACAAATTCCCAACACACAACTATATCCTTCTTTTAATGTGGCAACCAGAACTGCACACAATACTCTTAAGTTCAGTCATATCACTGTTATGTAAAATTACAACATAATATCCCATCTTTTATGTTCTATACCAGAAACTATGAAAGAAAATATGCCATTTGCACCCTATCTACTTGTGCTGTCACTTTCAGAAAGCTTTAGACCTGGACACCTTTCAATTCATCAGCATTCCTTGGTGCCCTATTATTTAACTGCATATGTCCTACAGTACTTGACTTCCCAAAATGCATAACCTCACCCATGTTGAGATTAAATTTCATCTGCCAATGGTCTGGCCGATATTTCATCGGATCTATATCCTTGATTTTTCTCAGTATTCACACCATTAACTTTTGTGTATCCAAACACTTACAGGTCATCAAAGTTCCCTCGAATTTGTAATGACCAGTGTGTGCAAAAATCTTGTGCTGTGAAATATTTTGCCCACAACATGTGCGCACTGAACTTCTAAGTAGAAGTAAACCTGAAACTATTCTAAGAATAATAAACTACCAACTACCAATGTTAACATGAGGAAATCTGCAGATGCTGGAATTTCAAGCAACACACGTAAAAGTTGCTGGTGAACGCAGCAGGCCAGGCAGCATCTCTAGGAAGAGATACAGTCAACGTTTCAGACCGAGACGAAGGGTCTCGGCCCAAAACTTCGACTGTACCTCTTCCTAGAGATGCTGCCTGGCCTGCTGTGTTCACCAGCAACTTTTACGTGTGTAACTACCAATGTTGTTCATTGTTTAAAGAAATGAAATAACACACATCAATGAGTCTTATTTCTCATTATTACTGGACAGCATGTAATAATATCAATCTTTTCACATGGTATCAAAGTTGTTTGAAATGGTCATTAAGCCATTCCACTTTAAATGAACCAGTAGTTCTTTTGTGCTTCATGCCCTTTGCTTCTTTGGAATTTGACATAGCGAATCTATAATTTCTTCAATAAAAACAGTATAAATAAGCCAGTTCTAAAATCTGCAGACAAATCATTGCAAACTCCACATTGTCAGCACCATCTGCATCAGAAACTGGAAAGGAAATGAGTTTGTGTACAATCGTGAACTATACTTAAGATGCCCATGAGGTAGAGGGTGACAAGCTTTTGTGCATAGTTTAAATTCCTTTGTGTACTAGTAGCAAAGGATGTGTGTGCGCGTGCGCGCACACACACACACACACACCTACCTTAGAGGGAACATTGCTGATCATATCTCCTACATCCACATCCAAGCCTGAATTTATCATTTATATCACAACATCAAGAGCACTAACATTGATTCATGTCATATCATTCATGTTTCATGATTTATTGGTCAGACTTCCAATCAGAAAAGCATTTGCTTCTACACTCTGCTTTCTATCACAAAGTCAATTTTGGATCCATCTGGTGAGCTCCTATTGAATCCCATGTTCCTTAACATTCTGGGCTAGCAGATGAAGTGAGACACTGTTAAGTGCCTTACCAAAGTCAATACAGCACAGAGAACATCTACTGCCCTGCATTCACTCTTAGTTACTTTCTCAAAAACCTTAATCAAGTCTTCCATCTCCTTCTCCTTGATGTGTGGCTCATCACCAACAACAATTAAGATGGGTACAGAGAGGAGGTGGAAGCTGCTCAAAGCCTGGTGCTCGGCAATTAACCTTCTCCTCAATGTCAAGAAGACAAAGGTGATGCCTACCAACTTCAGGAGAACTTGCTCCACTCACAGCCCTCTTCACATTGGCAGCAGAGCGATGGAAACTGTAAGCGGTTTCCAACTCCTGGGAGTATACATCTCACTCAAACCCTCATGGTCCTAAAACACATCCTACACACAGAAAAGTTCATCATTGCCTCTACTTTCTGAGGAGGATAAAGCAAGGTGGAGTATGCACATCTATACTCATGACCTTCCATGGAGAGCTTTCTAGCATGCTACATCACCGTGTAGTGTGGAAACTGCAGTACAGTAGATAGGAGGCCTCTATAATGGGAAGGTAAAACTTCCCAACACATCACTGGCAACAGCCTACCCGCATTGAGGACATACGTATGTAAGATATAGTAGCAGAATAAGGCCATTTGGCCCATCAAGTCAGCTCCGCTATTTACTCATGGATGATGCAGTTTTCCTCTCAGTCCAAATCTCCTGCCTTCTCCCCATATCCTTCAAGCTCTGACCGATCAAGAATCTATCAACCTTTGCCATATTAGTTTAAACCACTCCCAATAGCTCTTGTAAAACTGCCTGCAAGAATATTGGTCTCCCTTGGATTCAAGTGCAACCTGTCCCTTCTTTACAGGTCACACCTGCCCCAGAAAAGGTCCCAATTATCCAGAAATCTGAATCCCTGTTCCCTGCTCCAATTGTTTGGCCACACATTTTGTAGGCATTCAACAAATAATAACAATTAAGTAATCTAGCCAATAATATTTTAGAGATACCAAAGTTTCTTTAGATGCGTAAAGTGTTAAAGGGATGCAAGAGTGGATATTGGACCTCTGGAAAACAATGCTGGAGAGGTAGTAATGGGGGACAATGAAAAGGCAGGCGAAATGAGTAAGTATTTTACATCAATTTTCACTATGGAAGACATTAGTAGTATGGTGGAATTTACAGGTACGAAGTGTGTGAAGTTAACATAAGGAAAGAGAAGGTTCTTGCAAAACTGAAATCAGAATCAGGTTTATTATCACTGGCATGTGGCATGAAATTTCTTAACTTAGCAGGAGTAGTACAATGCAATACGTAATATAATATAGAAGAAAAAAACACAAAATAAAATAATAATAATAAAAATAAATAACTAAATCGATTACAGTATACATATATTGAATAGATTGAAAATTGTGCAGGAAACAAAAATACTATACAGTATTTTAAAATAGTGAGGAAGTGTCCAAGGATTCAATGGTCTGAATGGAGGTAAGTCACCTGGACCAGATGGTGTACAACCCAGAGTTCTGAAAGTGGTGGCTGAAGAGGCATTAGTAATGATCTTTCAAGATTCACTAGATTCTGGAATGGTTCTGGAAGACTGGAAAATTGTAAATGTCACTCCACTCTTCAAGAGGGGAGAGAGGCAGAAGAAAGGAAACTATAGGCCAATTAGTCTGATCTCAGTGGTTGGGAAGATGTAGGAGTTGATAATTATTGATGAGATCTCAGGATTCTTGGTGACACATGACAAAATAGGCTACAGTCGACATGTCAAAGTTGTTGGTGAACACAGCAGGCCTAGGAAGAGGCACAGTCAACGTTTCGGGCCGAGACCCTTCGTCAGGACTAACTGAAAGAAGAGAGGGTATGAACATTGACTTCTCAAACTTCCGCTAATGCCCCACCTCCCCCTTGTACCCCATCCGTTATTTATCTATATACACACATTCTTTTTCTATCTCTCCTTTTTCTCCCTCTGTTCCTCTCACTATACCCTTTGCCCATCCTCTGGGTTCCCCCCCTTTTCTTTCTCCCTAGGCCTCCTGTCCCATGATCCTCTCATATCCCTTTTGCCAATCAACTGTCCAGCTCTTGGCTCCATCCCTCCCCCTCCTGTCTTCTCCTATCATTTCGGATCTCCCCCTCCCCCTCCCACTTTCAAATCTCTTACTAGCTCTTCTTTCAGTTAGTCCTGACGAAGGGTCTCGGCCCGAAACGTCGACTGTGCCTCTTCCTAGGGATGGTGCCTGGCCTGCTGCGTTCAGCAGCAACTTTGATGTGTGTTGCTTGAATTTCCAGCATCTGCAGATTTCCTCGTGTTATAGTCAGCATGGTTTCCTCAAGAGAAAATCTGTTGGAATTCTTTGAAGAAACAACAAGCAGGATAGACAAAGGAGAATTGTTTGACATTGTGTATTTGGATTTTCAGAAGGCCTTTAACAAGGCGTCATACATGTCCATGGTATTACAGGAAAGATTCTGGTATGGATAAGGCAGTGACTGATTGGCGGGAGGCAGAGTGTGAATAAAAGGCGCCTTTTCTAGCTGACTGCTGGTGACTAGTCTAGTGGTGTTCCAAGCAGATGATGGGTGCAACATGGCAGTAAGGAAGGACAAGCCAATGATTGGGTACAAATGCAAACAGAGCAAAGAGTTAAATTGTACCAGAGAGGCTAAATTCAAAAGGGTAAAGAATTCAGGACTGAAGTTGTTGTATTTAAATGTGCAAAACAGCGACTATACTTTATAAGGGGTTTGAAGAGATTTGGTATGTCAACAAAATCACTCAAAAACTTCTATAGAAGTACAGTGGACAGCATTCTGACAGTATAGAGTGGTTACTGCACAGGACCGAAAAAAGCTGCAGAGGGTTGTAAATTTAGTCAGCTCCATTTTGGTACTAGCCTACAAAGTACCCAGGATTTCTTCAGGGAACAGTGTCTCAGAAAGGCAGCGTCCAATATTAAGCAGTGTGGGCATGTGGCCAAGTGGTTAAGGCATTGGACTAGCAACCTGAAGGTCGTGAGTTTGAGCCCCAGCCGAGGGAATGTGTTGTGTCCTTGAGCAAGGCACTTAATCACACATTGCTCTGCGACGACACTGGTGCCAAGCTGTATGGGTCCTAATGTCCTTCCCTTGGACAACATTGGTGTTGTGGAGAGGGGAGACTTGCAGCATGGGCAACTGCTGGTCTTCCATACAACCTTGCTCAGGCCCGCACCCTGGAGAGTGAAGACTTTCCAGGCGCAGATTCATGGTCTCACAAGACTAACGGATGCCTTTATATTTATATATAATATTAAGGACCCCCAGCATCCAGGGCAAGCCCTTTTCTCATTGTTATCATCAGGTAGGAGGTACAGAAGCCTGAAGGCACACACTCAGTGATTCAGGAACAGCTTCTTCCCCTCTACCATCTGATGACCTCACTTTTTTAATATATGTAGTATTTCTGTTTTTGCACGATTTTAAATCTATTCAATACACATATACTGTTATTTATTTGTTTATTTCTCTTCTGTATTATGCATTGCATTGAACTGCTGCTGCTACATTAACATATTTCGCGACACATGCCAGTGATAATAAATCTGATTCTGATTCTGAATAAGGTGAACGAACTCCCCAACTAGGGGAAAGACTATCTTAGATTGAGTGTTGTGTAATAACCCAGATCATATTAGGGAGCTTAATGTAAAGGAACCCTGAGGAGTCAGTGATCATAATATGATTGAATTCATACTGCAATTTGAGAAGGAGAAGCTTAAGTTACATTATCAGTATCATAAAGGAATAAAGGGCATTACAGAGGCCTGAGAGAGGAGCTTGCTCAGGTGGAGTGGAGGAGGATACTGGTGGGGATGATGGCAAAGTAGAGGTGGCTGAAGTTTCTGGGAATAGTTCACGAGGTGTAAATAGGCAACTGTGACTGACAAGGGAAGTTAAGGACTGCATAATAGTCAAGGAAAGGACACATAGGTAGCAAAAATGAGCGAGAAGTTGGATGACTGGGATCCTTTTAAAATCCAACAAAGGGCAACTAAAAAAAAGCTATAAGAAGGGGACGGATGAAATATGAGGGCAAACTAGTCAATAATATAAAGCAGAATATGAAAAGTTTTTTTAGTTATATAAAGAGTAAAAAGGAGGTGAGAGTTGATATTGGGCCACTGGAAGATGATACTGCTGAGGTAGTAGTATGGGACAAAGAAATAGCAGATGAACCTAATGAGTACTTTGCATCTGTCTTCACTGTTTAAGACTCAGCAAGACTCAGAGGTCAGTGAGTGTCAGGGAACAGGAGTGAATGCCATTGTTATTACAAAGGAAAAAGTGCGAGGCAAACTCAAAGGTCTTAAAGTTTGTGAGTCACCTGCAGCAGATGAATTACATCCCAGAGTCCTGAGAAAGGTTGCTGAAGAGACAAGAAGGATGGAAGGCAAAAAAAAAGGAAAATTATAAGCCAGTTAGCCGAACCTTAGTGTTCAGGTAAGTTTTGGAGTCTATTATTAAGGATTAGGTTTCGGGGTACTTTGAGACTACTGATAAAATAAGTCAAAGTCAGCATTGTTTCTGTAAAGGGAAATCTTGCTTCTCAATTTGTTAGAGTTCTTCAAGGAAGTAACAAGCAGGGTAGACAAAGGAGAGGCAGTGAATGTCATTTACTTGGATTTTCAGAAGGCATTTGTTAACGTGGCACGCATGAGTCTGTTTAACAAGATAAGATCCTATGATGTTACTGGAAAGATACCCCAGTATTCTATCCTATTGCCCTTTCACATTTCTGTGGCTTAGTTATGTATTTTTTCTCTAATTCCTGCCAACTATAAGGAGGCCTGTACTAAGTGATCACCCTTCTTATACCTAAATCCTACATGTTTGCCTCCTTGGACAATACCTCTGTAACTACTGCCTTTATGTTCTTCTTAAACAGTAGCAGAACTTTCCTTCCTTTTTGCAATCCCTTCTGTTGGGGGGAGATTTAACGGGTATGTGCACAGCGAGATGTTTCTACAGAAAGGGTTTTAAGTGCCTGGACCACAAGGCCAGGGGTGGTAGTGGAAGCAGATACAATAATTACATTCAAGAGGCTTTTAGACAGGTACATGAAAATGCAGAGTTATGCAGGGAATGGCAAGGTATTGATTAGGGAATGGAGTTTTATGGATCATGTGCAGATCATGTACATAGGACAGTAAAGCACAGGAGAAAGCCTTTGGACTTCGATGTTGTTTTGAATTAACTAAACATAATTAAAAGCCTTATTAAACTCATCCCTTCTGCCTATAAAAGTCCATAACCCCCAATTCTCTGCATACTCATGTACCTATCTAAGGATCTCTAAAATGCCTCTATCATTTGTACCTCCACTGCCATCCCTGGAAGCGTATTCCAGGCACCCACTTCTCTCAGAGTAAATTATATTCACTTAAACACTCCATAGAATTTGCACCCGTCACCTTAATTGTATGCACTCCTAGTATTAGACATTTCGACTCAGGGAAAAGATATCTTCTATGCCTCTCATATTCTTATGAACTTCTATCAAATCTTCCCTCAGCCTCTACCCTTCCAGAATTAAACAAACCAAATATTTCCAACTCTCCTCACAACTCATGCCCTCTAATCCAAGCAGCATCCTGCACCCTCTCCAAAGCCTCCAGACTCTTCCCACAATGGGGCAACCAGAATTGAATGCAATAGTCCCGAAGCAGCCTAACAAGACTTTTATAAACACGTCAGGCTGCTGTTTATCAATTACAGCTTGGTGTTTAACACCTTCATCCCGTCAGTACTAATCAACAAGCTTCAAAACTAGCGCCTCTGTACTGGATTCTTGACTTCCTCATTGAGAAACCACTGTCCTTCTGTTCATAGCATCTCCTCCTAGCTAACAATTTAACGTAGGCACAACTCAAGGATGCATGTTTAACACATGCTCTACTCTTTATATGCTCATGTCCGTGTGGCTAGACACAGTTCAAATGCCATCTACAAATTCACCGATGATGCCAATGTTGTTGGCAGAATCTCAGGTGGCAGTGAGATAATCAGTTGTTTGAATGGGTTCGCAACAAAAACCTCAAACTCAATGACAGCAAGACCAAAGAATTGATTGTGGACTTCAGGAATAGGAATTTGGGAGATCATGCACTCATCCTCTTTGAGGAAGGTCAACAGTGAAAATGATAAACAGCTTCAGGTTCCCAGGAATCAACAGCTCAGAGGATCTGTCCTAGGGTCAACATATTGATCCAATCACAAAGAAGGCACACAGGTGGCTATAGTTAATTAAAGATATCTGGCAGTCACCAATGACCCTAGCAAATTTTGAGAGATACACAGATATACATTCTGACAGCCGGTATGGAGGCTCCAATGTACAGGATCAAAAAGGACCGTAAAGGGTTGTAGCCTCAACCAGCTCCACCTCAGGCACAAGACCCCCTCCCCCAAAAGCACTGTGGACATCTTGAAAAGGTGATGCCTCAAGAAGGTGGCGTCCATCATTAAGCACCTTAAACACCCAAGACATGCCCTCTTTTCATTTCTACCATTGGGAAGGAGGCACAGGAGTCTGAAGACCTACACTCAACATTTTAGGAACAGTTTCTCCTCTTCTGCTAGGATATTTCCAAACGGTCCATGAACCCATGAGTACTGCCTTGTTGTTCCTCTTTTCATTGTTTATTTATTTTACTGCAAATTAAAGTAATTTTATGTCTTGCACTGCAGTACTGACACAAAACAGCAAATTTCATGACATACGCTCAGTGGCCACTTTATTTGCTACCACCTGTACCTAATAAAGTGGCCCCTGGGTGTTTGCTCATTGTCTTCTGCTGCTGTAGTCCATCCACTTCAATGTTTAATGTGTTGTGTATTCAGAGATACCCTTCTGCACACCACTGTTATAGTACTTGGTTAGTTGAATTACTGTTGCCTGCTTGTCAGCTTGAACCAGTCTGGCCATTCTCCTCCGATCTCTCTGATTTACAAGCCATTTTTGCCCACTAAATTTCTTCTTGTTTTGCACCGTTCTCTGTAAACTCTAGAGACAGTTATGCATTGAAATCCCAGGAGATCAGCAGTTTCTGAGATAATCAAACCACTCCATCTGGTACCAATGATCATTCCACGGTCAAAGTCACTTAGGTCACATTTCTTCCCCATTCTGATTTACATTCCCAGTTTTCAGATTGCTTATCAGCGTAGTATTTTAATTTCTTCTTTTTTTATTTAGTTGGGAGTGCATGGGAGTATCAAACAATCACCTTCAATCCCGTCCATGTTAAATAGCGTACCCTGGCTGGCCACCTTTAAGATTCTTAGTCACTTAGGAATGGTGTACAGAATGGTTGATTAGTAGGACTCCACAAGAAACAAAAAAGCTGAAATTATTTTTGAAAATTCTACAATCTTCACTAAAATGTACTGGCTGTCAAAAAGCTGTTGCTACATGCTGAGGCAAGGTGGCTGTATGACTGAACAGTGAAGCTGCTGACAGAAGTTAAAAAGGGAGTATTGCCATAGTAACAATCTGCCGGGAAGGGAGTGAGAATTCACTCTAGTTGCTGTAGATGCCTGCATCAGGGCTGGTGTGAAAATTAGACTGCGACTAATGTCACAGCTTCTGCAGGGACTGTTCACATCCCATGTACACAGGGTGAGTCTTCAAGGATAATAGAGCCCAACTACAAATATAATCACAATTGACGCTTAAACTGCTGTTTCACTAGCTTTTGATGCTCTCAGATTGTATCGAGTTATAGCACTACTCAGCCATTACAGTTCAGAATGAATATCAAATTCCTGTAAAGGTGCACTGATATATTCTTAATCATTACATCGCAGACATCCCACCTCTCCCGGAAGTTTGGAGAGTCTCCCACATATTGATAATGGCTCCCTGACATCCGGAAATTATATACAATATCCCGGAAATCAATTTTATTGAGAGGGAGAGGGAGAGGAAGAGGAAGCATCCTGATCGGTTTCTCTTCGTGCTAAGAGTGATCCCCAACCACCGGGCCGCGAGGAAACGATATGATTTGGCGATGTGAGCCAGCTGCATCTTTCCTCATTCCCTGACACGCCCACTGTTGAACTTGAACGCACGCGAGCTCATTACACACGTGTCATCCATGTCAGCACGGGAAGATCAACTCCTCGAGCTTGCAAATGACGGCGGGCTGAAAAGTATGTTTGACATAACATCTTTGCTGGCATTCTGGATCAGAGTCAAGGCTAAATATACTGAGATAGCCACGAAAGCACTGAAAACGTTGCTTCCATTTCCAACATATCTCTGCAAAGCAGGGTTTTCTGCAATGAATGCAACAAAAACAAAATTGCGGAATAGACTGAACATAAGGAACCTCCTTCGAGTATCGCTGTCTCCCATCACCCCTCGATGGCACCGTCTTGTTGCAGGAAAACAAGCCCAGGGCTCCCACTGATTCAGCGATATTGGTGTGTTGCAATGATTTTATATGTTCATATGAGGAAAATATGCGCTGTGTGTTTAATATTAAATTCGTTAGATAAGCCCTTTTAGAAACAAAATTGATTGTATTAGCCACTCATAAGCGACTTATAGTTGACTTATCACCTATATTCCGGTCGTGATTAACACATCACCCCCCCACCCTCCCACCGGTCAGCCAGTCCACAAGAATATTGTCAATATTAAACCGGTCAGTGGTGCAGAAAATGTTGGGGACCCCTGCTAAGTAGACCTATCAGTTTTCTCTGTGGGCGGTCTTTGCAATTGACCTCAAAAATAATGACAATGCTGCTCGCTGCACTGTTTGCAACAGTGACTTTTCTATTGCCAATGGTAGGTTAAAACTTAAAAGACATGTTGAGGTGAGTTTAACAGGTGTCATTCATTCATTAGCATAGCTAACATTATTTAAACTAACTGGCTAGCTGCTAAGGAGCTACTCTATTGATGTCTTACGTTATGAGGCCAAACTCCCTGTAGACTTGCTTAAAGTTGTAACAAAATAAACATGATAATATAATAAAGTACATATTTTAATGTCATATTTTCTGCATATACTCTAACTTGGTTTACAGATTAGACAAAATCACTAAACAAAGTATTACATACACCCTTGGAGGTCGACCGGAGCGGGGGGGTGGGATATGGGGTTGCGGGGGGCAGGGGTGCTACCTCCCTGAAATGGTGGTGCTACCTCGCTGAAATGAGTTTTTGCAGGGTGGGATGTCTGACATCGGTAGATATGTTTCATGAAGGTTGTTTTCTGAGGTTAGGTGAGGAGTTAATTTGAATTCAATTGTACAGCAGACAGAAACCAGTGTGGTTGGTTTCATATGTAATTTGAAGGCAGTGAAGAATTGCTGCATGTAACAAATCATCAAATTGCTTGCTTCTGAAAGCAGAATGGACACATTGGGTGGTTAAGATATTTATGAGGCCAAGAGTGGCTGACCAATCCCATCCTCTCAGGGCTTAGCTATTTTTGTTGGAGTTGGCTAGCAGTTCTTTTTGAAAAAATATTCATGTTTGGACCAGTATATACTATGCCATGCCAGCGTAACTCATTCATTTATCAAGATCATGATAATTTACCTACTATTACCATGTGTGAGTACAGGTCCTCCCCAGCTTATGAATTCACAACTTATATACAGGCTGTACGTATGAACAAACATTTGGGAGACTAGTGGGACAGATTGATCGATTACTGTGGGGCTGCAAACAACTTCAGCTGTGTTGGAACTCAGTTCACAGCTGCAGTTCCTACTTGCAAACTGTTTGGATACAAAACATTAACTGGGGAGGACATGTAGCATGTTTAAGATTGTTAAACTAATAGTGTAGGTTAGGAAAAAAATTCTAAGTAATCAGGTCAATTTTTAGTTTTACATTTTAGCAGATCTCTAGTACGAGGCCTCTAACCGAAGAAGTGCTTTGAATTACTTCCTAGTGGAAAGAAGAACCTTGTGAAATGGGTTAGAATGTCAAATAACAAACTGTTGGAAGAGCAACACACACAAAATGCTGGAGGAAATCAGCAGGCCAGGCAGCATCTATGGAAAACAGTAAACATTCAAGGTTTTGGGTCAAGACCCATCTTCAGGACTGTTGGAAGAACTCAGTGGATTAGGCAGCATCTGTGGAGGCAGACGGTGGTCAACAATTTAGGTGAAGACCATTTAAGAGTGTAGATGGGAGATATCCAGAGTAAGGAAATAAGTAGGATGAATTCAAAAGGGAAAAGTTGAGTTTATTGTCATATGTACAAGTGTATACATTTTAGACTAGTTCCAACTATTGCCTACCACTTTGGAACCAGATCAGGAATGGCATGATGGGCAGATGGAACAAGGTGGGGAAGCAGAGCATTGGAATTAGGAGACAGCAGCTGGTAAGTGATTGAGGAAGAGAAGGAATAAGAGGGAAAAAGGGGGTAGATAGATCCAAGTGTGGAGAGGGGGTGGTGAAGAGAGAGACAGAGACTAGAAGGTGATGCTTGAGAAACAAGCAGATGCGCTTTCATCCTATACCCTCAATCTAATAAAGGCAATTAGCCTGCATGACTTCTTAACTCTCTTATCTACCTGTGTTCTAACACAAGAGATCCTTGGCTTGTACACCAGGATTTTTCTGAGAAAGGGTCTCTGACCAGAATCCTTGGCACTGTTTCTCCTCCCGCAGATGGAGCCTGATCTACGGAATATTTCCAGCATTTTCTCTTTTATTCAGCATCTGCAGTATTTTTTGTTTCCCCTCTATTCCTCAATACCCCCACTATTCATTGAGCTTATTAGTCCACACAAAGTGCATCACCTCATTTTTATCATAATAAAATTCCACCTATGATTCCAGTCACAAAAAAAAATCCACCATCACCCTCAAGTTCCTATATCAGAATAATTTTGGTTTCTATGTGCCAACTTGCCCTAGTGATATATAACAGTCAAAAAAAAAGAAAAGTGAGGTTTTTTTTTTAGCATTCACATATTAATTATGCTTCGTTGTTCAATCACCAAATAAAAATGCTATTCAGTCAAAGTTTAGGTTTTATTTGTCAAATGTGCATCAAAGCATCGAAACATACAGTGAAATGTCACTTGCATCATTGTTTGTGATGTACTGGGGGCTGCCCACAAGTATTGCCATGCTTCTATCACCAACATACAACTTACTAACCCTAATCTGTACATCTACGTGGAATGTGGGAAGCAGAACACCCAGAGGAAACCCATGCAGTCACAGAGAGAACGCAGAAACTCCTGACAGACAGTGGCAGGAATTGAGCCTCAATCTTCTGATCACTGGTGCTGTAAACTGTTACGCTAACTGCTACACCGCTGAGCTGAGCCACACTCATTTACAGTTAACTCAAGATGTGATTGGTGATTCAAACGGAGAGACCTATTTGTCACCTACTCATTTTTACCCCATGAATAATTCTCTCTGAAATGTGGTATTCCTGACTGATGTAACATAATAAAAAGCAGTCAGTTCAATCAAAACTAAAATTGTGAAGGTTGAAGAAAATGTAAGACAAAAAATAAAATAATACGGAAATTGGGCAATGAATAATACAAAGTATTCTAGTTAATTGAGCCACCGGTTAATCAGGGCAGCTGCTTATTTGGTACAACATTTAAAGAACAAAAACAAATCAAGAAAACAAATGAAGATAGCCAGGATTCCTTTTGCTTATTTGGGACACTATACCACCTTAATTTGGACAGGAGACTGCTGCTGAACCGTTTATAACTAGTGTTAGTCACTCACATGCCGTGTGGCCGTTAGACACTACACTGTGCGTAGAGAGAACATTTTTTAAATAGTGTCACTTGCATGTGTGTTTGTGTTCTAAAAGAAGTGATTTTTGTCACTGATAGTTGGCAAGTAATAAGCAGGAAGGCAATTCAGAACTGCTAGAAATGGCTGGGAGTGAAAACAGCTTAGACCCCATTTCACTACTTCATCAACTTAGGGACTATGAAAAACTTCAAGGTATCAATATTCATCCTGAATGTAACAATGAAAATAAAGATTTGGAGGATGCAATTGTTGAAAGCATTGCTTGAATGCTGTCCATTATTTGCACTAGGTGTCTGCACAGATTTGTTCACTTACAGTCATTCAAAAGAACATAGCAGTGTACGCTAGATCAGGGGTCCCCAACCTTTTTTGCACTGAGAACCAGTTTAATATTGACAATATTCTTGCAGACTGGCCGACCGGGGCTGGGGGTGGGGTGGGGTAGTGTTGCCAACGAACAAGAGTAGCAGTCAAATACGTTGTGTTTACCCTGAGAAAGACTACAATGACCATGAAGCCTTGCACGGGCACCAGTGCGCATGCGTGTACCTGCCGATTTTTTTCTCTACAAATTGTGTTTGGCGATTCTGTTTGGGCGGGGCGGGGGCGCGGGTGTTAATCACGACCGGAATATAGGTGACAAGTGGCTAATACACTCAATTTCGTTTCTAAAAGGGTTTATCTAACGAATTTAATATTAAACACACAGCGCATATTTTCCTCGCATGAATATAGTGATAAGTCAATTATCAGAGGAGGGCAGGGGAGCTTGAAGTAAATGTTGAATGAACTTCCAGTAGAAGTGGTAGAGGCAGGTTCGATATTATCATTTAAAGAAAAATTGGATAGGTATATGGACAGGAAAGGAATGGAGGGTTATGAGCTAAGTGCAGGTCGGTGGGACTAGGTGAGAGTAGCATTCGGCATGGTCTAGAAGGGCAGAGATGGCCTGTTTCCATGCTGTATTTGTTATATAGTTATATAAGTCACTTATCAGTTGATAGCATCACAACATTTTAAGTAATGTTTGGATATTAAACACACAGCATATATTTTCCCCGTATGAACATATAAAATAATTGCAACACACCAATATCGCTGAATCAGTGGGAGCTCTGGGCTTGTTTTCCTGCAACGAGACGGTCCTATCGAGGGGTGATGGGAGACAGCGATATTCGAAGGGGGTTCCTTATGTCCAGTCTATTCTGCAATTTAGTTTTCGTTGCATTCATTGCAGAGATATGTTGGAATTGGAAGCAACGTTTTCAGTGCTTTTGTGGCTATCTCATGATATTGAGCCTTGACTTTGATCCAGAATGCTGGCAGAGATGTTATGTCAAACATACTTTTCAGCCCACCGTCATTTGCAAGCTCGAGAAGCTGATCTCCTTCCCGCACTGACATGGATGACGCGCGGGTAATGACCTCGCGTGTGTTCAAGCTCAACAGGGCGTGACAGAGAATGAGGAAATGTGCAGCTGACTCCTATCGCCAAATCATATCATTTCCTCGTGGCCCAGTAGCGCATGCTCTGCGGCCCAGTGGTTGGGGACTGCTGCGCTAGATTAATTCCTCTGTCAATAACTATTAGGAACAAATACACAGTTTTACAGTAGTGTATAGTTTTGGTAGTGTTCTAATTTGTTCTGTATTTGATTTAAGTACATAATTTCTTAACTCAGTTAAATGGTAGTTTGTCTTCTTTTACTTTTTTTAATTATTTCCATGAACTTTCTGCTAATTGGGTGAGCCACTTAATTGGGCCGAAATGTACTGGTAACCATGTATCCTAATTAACCAGAATCCACTGTATGTCAAAAGTAATTTGTCCAAATCAATGACTGAACAATTAAGAAACAATAAAACCTTACCCTGGAATTATATAGTATCTTTTATGTTATAAACATCTAAAGATGTCGCATTAATAGTGTAAGTAAAATCTGATACAATGACGGTATCAGATGGTACCATCTGATGGTAGGCAGAGCAGTGTAAGAAGGCAATTCCACTGTTAAAATCCCAAAGAGTTAAAGGTACAGGTAGCATGATTCTGAAGTGTTATCGACAATAAGTACAGCACAGATCCGGTTCGTGAGTATTCTGGAGTTAATGTGAATATAGCAGATATTTAATTCAAGCAAAAACTAGGCTTCAGATTTTTATATATTCAAGCAGTAAATTGAGGTTAAAATCCAACAGACTGAGTGATATGGTTTGTAAAATGGTGACCATGAGGTGTTTGCATATGCATAAATTGAATACTAAGACAATGGGGTTGTGTTAATTGGCCTGCATCAAACCAGGCAATATGGGCTAAGTTATTTGCGCCATTGCGACTTGTGTACAAGCTGGTAGAGCAGATTGATGTTGCCACTTAGCATATCAAACAAGGTCATAGGTATAGGCAATCAATAGTTTTTTTTTTGTGTACTCAGCAATAACCCTGACAACCTTCAGAAGCTTTTAGAATGTTTGTGGGAATTACTTTGGGGCAAAGGTATTTGAATATTCAGACGTATCTCCCACTGTGGATATGTAATTCAAAGGAATCATTGTCAACCAAAATAAAATGAAGTAAACGATGTCATGTAACTACTGAAATTGTATTGAATCCACCAGCTGTAACCTTTGATCTGAAAGGTATTAATATTTGATGTACTTTTGGGTTTGTGACCCTCTACCAAGAATGTCTCCATGAGAACGCCTACTTGTTGTGGTAAACAAAGGCTTCCATATTACCAGTTTCACTGTCTCTCTGGTGATTTGGATCAGAGTCGTAACAGTTTGCCAGCCACTTTACACTGGTAGCATATCATGGCTCAAAGTGTATATTGAAAATAAAAGACTGATACTGGCAGTAAATCTTGTGCCAGCAGTAGGGAAACTAAAGGAAAAAAAATCTGAGCAATGGGATTTATAATCACTTGGAAAGACTGGGACTAACAAAGAGGAATTAATATGGTTTTGTAATGTACATGGGAAATCCTACCTTACAAACCTGACTGAGTTTCTCGATGAATTGATGAAGGTTGGGTGGTAAACATGGTCTTCATGGATTTCATCAAGTCTATGGACAAAGTCTTGCACTGTAGGCTAGTCTAGAAGATTAGAGCACATGGGGTCCGAGCTGTTTTGGCAAACTGATTCCAAAATTAGGATCATTATAGGAGGCAGATGGTAGCGGTGCAGGTTTGTTTTTTTTTAACTAGTAGCTTGTAACCAATGGTGTACAAGTTCAAGTTCAAGTTTAACGATCATTCAACCATACATGAATATAGCCAAATGAAACAGTGATCCCCTGGGGCCAAGGTGCAAACACATCACCAACAAAACACAGCACACTGCATTTAGCACACGGCACAAATAGCACATATGGTTATGCTATCAGAAAAATACAGTCACTCAGAAAAGTAATAATCTTAGTCCTTGGGTGTCTAGTTTGTTACTCCACTGAGCAAACACTGGAGACCAGCATCAAGTGAACAACGGAGGGCAGCAGTGTGCGAGCACCAGAGGGCAGCACTGAGCAAACACTGAAGGGGAGCAACAATGGAGGGGCCAGTCCCCAACCCAGAACAGACTAGGCCTAGTCCTTTGCCACAACCAAGGCAAACCAGCTCCCCCGCCGTCAGTCTCACCAATGAACCAGTGAACCGGACCAGCAATGCTTTACGCTGCAGGTGTCTAACAGGATCTCGCAATAACAATAAAAACATGTCGGACAATCACTCACACCTTTTTATGGACTGTGCACTGACCAACAGTACACAAGCCCAAGTGACAACAGAACAATGGTAGACAATAAGTCCCAGTAAGTCTCACTATTGACCAACTCACTGATAGGATAGTCCCGTAGTACATCTTGTCCTTAGTATCCAGCAGTGATTTGTGATGGTAACAAGGTATTCCAGATGAGCAACTACTCCTTTGATTGGACCCAGAGTGACCTCTGTGTCCTGCTCGCCATCATCTCACCACAGGGACCAGTGCTGAAGCCTTTATTACTTGTCATATGCATACAACTCATGACTTGGATGAGACCGTCTGTGACCTGGCAGATAAGGCTGGTGATCACACAAACATTTATGAAGCAGCAGATAGTGAAGGAGGTTGTGAAAGAATACTGAGGGACATAGGTCAACTGGAACGTTGGCTGGAGCAGTGGCAGGTGGAATTTAATCCAAACAAGCATGAGGTAATGCGGTTTGAGTCTTCTAATACTGGCCGGACATGTAGAGTAGATTACAGGGAACTTAGCAGCATTGATGTACAGAGACAGCTATGGTGCAAATTCCTAGCTTCCTGAAAATGATGACACAGGTGGATAGGGGAGTGAAGGAGGTATTAATGTATGAGTCATTAGTTATGCCACACCCACAATATTGTGTGCAGTTCTGGTCAGGTAGCACAGTAAGGATGTGGTAGTGCAGAAAGAGTGTAGGAAGGATTCACTGGGATGTTGCCTGAAATGAGGGGTTTCAATTACAAGAAAAGGGAAGAAAGGCCTCATTTGTTCTCAGTGGATCATATAGAATTATGAGGGGCATAGATAACGTAGGTTGTCACAGTCATTTTCCAAGAGTGAGGGAGTCTAAAGTATGAAGAATGTAAGTTTAATGTGAGAGGGGAATTACTTAAAGGCGATCTGTGGGGCATGCTTTTCATAAGAAGGTGCTGGGTCTGGGAATAAGCTGTTAGACGAAGATACGTTAACAGCATTTAAAATGTATTTGGACAGGTACATACTGTATATGGTTAGGAAAGGATTAGACATAAAAATCTTTAAAGATTATCTTTACATGTTGTGTGTGTATTGAAACATATAGTGAAATATGTCACTTTCGTCAAATCAGATCGGTGAGGTTTATGCTGAGAGCAGCCTGCAAGCATCACCACGCCTCTGGTGCCAATATAACATGCCCACAACTTACTAAACCTGACTCTAACTGTACTTCTTTGGAATCTGGGAGGAAACTAGAGCACCCATTTGAAGCCCACACAGTCATGGGGGGAACACACAGACAGCAGTAGAAATCAACCCCCGATCTGTGATCACTGGCACTGCAAAGTGATTGCGCTAATAGATGGATAGGGGCCAAATACAGGGTTAATCTCAGTCAGCATGGGCCAGTCGGGTCAAAGGTCCTGATTCCATGCTGTGCAATTCAATGACTCTATGTCAGTAAGATATAGAAATCAAGAACTAGATATCCATCAATATGTCATTGTCATGTTTATCTACTGTAAAAACATGGCGAAACTTCCTATCATACAGTCCTCATCACACAGTCATGCAAAGCATCATCCTGAAGAGGATATCAGAGGTAGTCCATATTTCAGAAATTTTAATTGTACTGAACACTTACGAGTGCTGTGCTCAATACGCTGTTGAAGAAAAAGTGTAGAACAATTTGAGAAAAATAATCCAGATTAATTATTTATAATAACTCATGCCATAATTGAAGGATTAGCAAGGTAAGAGTTAAAATGTCACAAAGGAAAGTCAAGTAGAACTGTAACACTTAGAAAGTAATAGTGGATTGGAGAAATAACTTCTTGCGAAAGCCTATAAAGCAGATCATAGACATTATTTCAAGTGTCAGATTCTCCGCTGCAGAGAGAACAGTTTATAACAAGATAGGAATGGTGGTTGCGGAGGAAGTAGCAACAATCAACAAACATAGCATTGCTCTTGCAAAATAATATCTTACTTACCTGACAAGAATGAAAGATGTTTGCAAGACAGGAATAAAATAAACTGTAATGAAGGAAACTAGGGAAAATAATAGTTCAGTACAGAATAGATGGGCTGAAAGGCCTGCCTTTGAGTGTTCTGTGACTCTATGACTCTAAACTGAGAGTTGAAATTATAAGAAGAGATATCTTTGATGGTGGTTTGTTAGATTTGTACTGAGGTATCTTTCTGGCCGGTTTCAGGAAGCAAGAGTTGACAAAATGATAGATATTCAACATATAAATGGAGGCAGTTCTTGGAAAGAGAAGAAGTATGGAGTGAAATAATATCACAGAAACATATTAACTTTAAATAATGATATTCTTGACTTTTTGCTTCCCATAAAGCATAAGTGATATAATCAATCACCATAAGGACATTGGGTTTGTTTAAAAAAAACGTGTGCTGTTCATTTTAACTTCTCATTTAGTACCAGAAGATGATGAAATATTTCAAGAATCACTAGATTCTTGTCTGGTTCCAGATGACAGGAAAATTTCAAATGTGATTCTGGTCTTTAAGAAGGGAGGGAGGCAGAAGAAAGGAAATTGTAGGGCAGTTTAACTTGCGAAGATATTGGAGTCCATTATTAAGGAAGACGTTTCAGGGCACATGATAAAATCGGCCAAATTCAGCATGGTTTCCTTAAGGGTAAATATTGCCTGAAAAATCTGTTGGAATTCTTTGAGGAAGTACCAAGCAGGATAGACAACGGAGAGCTAGTGGATGTTGTTTACTTGGATTTTCAGAAGGCCTTTGACAAGGCGCCGCACATGAGGCTGCTTAACAAGATAAGCACCCATGATATTACAGGAAAGATACTAGCAAGGACAGAAGATTGATTGCCTGGTGGGAGGCAAAGAGTAGGAATAAAGGGGGCCCTTTCTGGTTGGCTAGCGGTGATTAGTGGTGTTCTGCAGGGGACAGTGTTGGGGCCGCTTTTTTATGTTATATGTCAATGATTTGGATGACGGAATTGATGGCTTTGTGGCCAAGTTTGCAGATGATACAAATATAGGCTGACGGATATCTAATGTTGAGGAAGCAGGGAGTCTGCTGAAGAAGTTAGACAAATTGGGAGAATGGGCAAAGGGGCGGCACATGGAACAGAGTGCAGGGAAGTGTACGGTCATGCACTTTGGTAGAAGATATAGGGTGCAGTCTATTTTCAAAATGAGGAGAAAATTCAAAAATCAGAAATGCAAAGGGACTTAGGATTCACTGAAGATTAACATGCAGGTTGGGTCGGTGGTAAGGAGGGCAAATGCAATGTTAGTATTGATTTTCAGAGGTATAGAATACAAAAGCAAGGATATAAAGCTAAGGTTTTTATAACATATTGGTCAAATTACACTAGGAGCATTATTAGCAGCTTTGGGCATCTCATCTAAGAAAAGATAAGCTGGCATTGAAGCGGGTCCAGAGTAGAGTCACGAGAATGATTCCAGGGATGAAATGGTTAATGTATTAAGAGCATTTGATGGCTTTGGGCCAGTACTTTCTGGAGTTTAGAAGAATGGGGAGGAGGGGTCTCATTGAAACCTATTAAATATTGAAAGGTCTTGATAGAGTGGATGTCGGGAGGAAGTTTCCTGTAATAGGTGAGTCTAGGACCAAAGGGCACACATTCAGCCTAAAGGAACGCCCACTTAAAACTGAAATGAGGAGGAATTTCTTTAGCCAGCGAGTAGTGAATCTGTGACTAAATTGCTGCAAGTGGTTGTGCAGGCCAAGTCATTAAGTATATTGAAAGAGTAGGTTGATGGTTTCTTGACTAGTCAAGGCATCAAAGGTTATGGGGAGAAGGCAGGAGAATGGGGTTGAGAGAATAATACATCAGTTGAATGGTCTAATTCTGCTTCTATATCTTACAGTCTTAAAATTATGTAAACTGGAACCACTTAAGTGTATGGAAAAGAGATCTCTAAATGTGTTTACTTATCAAAAAAAATTAACTGAGATGATAATATAACCATTTGAAGATTAAGCCTTAAGTTGGGAAGGAAGCACAGCTAATGCCTAAAACTGTATATTATGTGAAAAAGAGATAGACAATTGGATTTGTATTTTTGAATTATTAGATATTGCAGACCAGGAACTTCAACAACTAAAAGTTATCTAGATACACCACAAATGAAGGCTATGCGCTAAAACTGAGAAAGAGGGATGAATCTAAAATCGCTTTTTTTGTTCAGTGTAGACCCAATGGACTGAAAGTTTCCTTTTCTACATTTCTATGATTCTAATGCAGCACCTGCATTTGTCCCCAATGAAATGAACTTTCAGATCTCGCCAAGAACAATGCCAGTACTCACAGCTTTCAAATAGCAATAATTTAAATGTGAAGTTTTATTTGGCTAGCCTAAGAATAAGTTTTGAGTATGAGAGTAGAGACAGACTGTTCTGTTCTCTGAAAGGGCCTAGCACGCCATTCAGTTGGATAACATGACATACTGACCTCTCCAGTGTTGTTCATATCCTGTACAGAAATTTTGAAAAATCTTCATTCAGTGGTACGCAGAGTATCAGATTGATGCTCAGATACTGCAGGTGATGACAAAACAGACTTTGCTGAGTTAAATGGGAGAAGTTAAAGTGGGTAGATAAAGGAAGCAGATGGACCAGTAGAAATGGGATTCTTTCTTAAACAGAGGAAAATTACAATGAGGACTGGTTGAGCCAAGCTACTTGCCTTTGTGTTATAATTTCTAAATCAATTGTGCAGGAACAAGATGTTTCATCTTTTGATCCAGAAGTCCGGGATGTGGATTTCACTGATATTCCTTTTGAAAGGATAATTGCAAAGTGTCAAATATTTCTCTAGGCTGTGGGCCAATATTTGCAAAAGGGACTTTGCTTTTTGAGAAAATACACTACATATGCACACAGTATCTTCAGACATGGCTTTGCAACATTACATATCATGGTGGTCTTAAATTTACCCAGAGCCTATTGAACATTTTTTCTTATATACATTGGTGATGCTTAAACATGTACTTAGAAGAGAAGCCACAAGTTATATAACGCCTTGTGTTAATCAGGTGGAGACACTGAGAGTTATTTAGGATTCAAGTAGCACTTGTAGATTATAGGCTGTTGATCTAAATTGGAAGAAGTGGATTTTGTTCATGGAGCACTGACAACAGTAGTGAGAAAAGTAGAAACAGTAATATTGTGGAAGTCCACATCTGAATCGGGCTGCATAAATAAGAAAGGAGAAAAGATTTCAATCTAAATAATGAAGACAGGGGCTTAAAGTTGCAGAGATGTGGTAAAGCAAAGATAAAAACAAGGCTAGGAAGGTATTGATCTGACAAGTGATTACTAAGCCATGACAGAAAGGGGAGTGGAGTGTCGAAATTTAAGAGTATATCATGTAGATAAGGCTAGAGGTTGCAAAAAAGAAAGAAACAACAAATTTAAATTGTTCGCACTTCTGTGCGTGTGACATTCAAAACGAAGCAAATGAACTGAGTGCAAAATCAGATACAATCTAATATGATATCCATTATAGAGAAATGGCTGAAGGATTACATAGATTAGGTCCTGAATAATGAGCTGCATGTGAAAATTAGAAAGGACAGATATTTAAGAAAAGATGAAGGAGTGTGTATGTTAATTAATGACGGATTTGGTCCAGTAAAGGGAGAGATGACCTGGGTTCAGGAAACAAGGATAGAGATGCAGTTTGGATGAAGAAATCAACACAAGAATTCACTTGTGGGAACGGTATACATGTCTCCTCATATTGACCATTCAACAGTTTAGAGTATAATGAAAGAAATAATGTAAACTTGTTATAAACATATGTAACACACTGTAAGGTTTCACTGCTAAGGCTAATGTAATGGCTTCTATGTAATGTTCCACTGATAAGGTAATGGTTTCTCTGTAGCAGCAATGTTTGGGTTATGACTAGAGATAATGGTACTTTGGAATTCAGTGGCTATCCAATGGGAGAAATATTGTTCTTTCTTGTGTGTCTGGGAGTCGGGTTTTTTGCGGTCTTTTGTCGAGGAGAGATGAAGAGAGAAGATGCATGTGGAGAGTGCTGGTAGACCACCAGATGGAGTGGACTGAGATCTGAGGGGCCGAAGGTCGGTGACGTTCGAAGGAGACCGATGGTGGAAGAATGACTACTGAGCGAGCTCCATTTTGACTTTGACTTTGACTTAGGCCCTTTTTTTATTTTGTTTATTTTCATTACTAACCCTATTCAGATTAAGATTCATAAAGTCTATAATTTAATTGCATATGGTGTACTGTCTGATATTTTGCGTTGTGGGTTTGTAACTGGGGGTACATTACACAGCATCGACACAAACGTGATTACCCAGTTTGACGGGGCCAACGGCTGATTCCCTAGAGGAACGTGAGCTGGGTGAGCCTAAGGGTTACACAAATGGTGATAACCACAGGAGATAGAAATACACATATAGACTGGAAAAGTCAAACAGACGAGATAGCCTGAATAGGAGTTCATAGTGTATTGTCACAGTAGTTTCTGAGAGCAAAACATTCTGGAGTCAACCAGAGAGCAAGATTTGCCAGACCTGGTATTGTGCAATTAGACAGGATTAATTAATGGCCTCATTATGAAGACATCCCTAGGTAGCGACAATCGTAATATGATAGAGTTTTACATTTAGTTTGAGGGAGAGAAGCATGGCTCTGAATCCAGTATTTAAATTTAAATAAAGCCAATTATAAGACACAAAAGCAGATCTAACTCAAGTAAATTGACAAATAAAGTTTATAGATACAGCGAAACACACACACACAAAATACTGGAGGAACTCAGCAGGTCAGGCAGCATCTATGGAAAGGAATAAACAATCAACATTTTGGGCTGAGACCCTTCTTTTGGACAGGAATGGAAGGGAGAAAACACCAGAATAAAAAAGGTGAGGGAGGGGATGGAGGATAGCTAGAAGGTGATTGGTGAAGCCAAGTGTGTAGGAAAGGTAAAGGGGTGGACAGGGAGGAATCTGATAGGAGAAGGGAGTTGACCATAGAAAAAAAGGAAAAAAGGAGGGGCATTAGGGCGAGGTGATAGGCAGGTGAGAAAAGGTAAGAGCCCAGACTGGGGAATAGAAGAAGAGGGGAGGGAGAGGGATTTTTTTTTTACCAGAAGTAGAAATTGATCTTCATGCCATCAGGTTGGACAGAGTATGAGGTGTTGCTCCTCCACTCTGAGGTGGCCTCATCACGGCACAAGAGGAAGACATGGACCAACATGTTGACATTATAATTAGTAGGTCGAATTAATGCTATTAAAATGATAGTTCTACCGAAATTCTTATATATATTTCAGGCAGTTCCTTCCTTTGTTCCTAAAACGTTTTTTTAACAGAATGGACGCTATAATCTTATTTTATATTTGGAATAATAAAAATCCTAGATCAGGTAAACACTTATTGCAGAAATTTAAAAAGGACGGTGGTATGGCTTTACCAAATCTTAGAATGTATTATTGGGCAATTAATATTCAATACATTACTTTTTGGATTCATTATTCAGACATACATGAATGTCCTTCATGGTTGGATTTGGAGGAAAACTCAGTGAAGGGGTTCTCTTTCACCTCTTTACTGGGAGCTCCTCCTGCCTTTTTGTTTTCTAAGATTAGTAGACAAGATTTTAATCCAATTATTAAACATACATTATGAATTTGGTTTCAGTTTCGTAGATTTTTTGAGTTAAATAATTTTGTTCTTTCTAGTAATATCCACCTCAATTATTTTTTTAAACCATCAATTTTGGATAAGACCTTTTTAACTTGGAAAACCAAGGCAATAACAACTTTTTCAGATTTGTTTTTAGGGATTGTTTAATGTCTTTTTCTCAGTTAGTGAATAAATATGATTTATCCAACATACACTTTTTTAGATATTTACAAATTAGGAATTTCTTACGTGGTTTGCTGCCAAATTACCCTTCTGCTTTTCCACTTAATATGACAGATGCTCTCTTTCAGCTTAAACCACTTCAAGAGGGATTGATAGCTATAATTTATAAACAGTTATTGAATTTACGCATGATATCTAACGATAAAATTAAACGTGCTTGGGAATTGGAATTTCAAGAGTCATTTTCAGATAATCAATGGAGTAAAATTTTTCATTTGGTTAATAACTCATCTATTTGTGCCTGTCATTCCTTGATACAGTTCAAGTTAATGCATTGGGCCCATATGTCAAAGGATAAACTAGCACATATTTTTTCCAACATTAATCCCATTTGTGACAGATGTAATAGTGAGGTGGCCACTTTAACTCATATGCTTTGGTCTTGTATAAAGCTAGATAATTTTTGGAGAGATGTTTTTAAAACGCTATCAAAAGTCTTGGATCTGGACCTACGACCTAATTTACTTACGGCAATCTTTGGAATTATCCCATTGGAAGCAGGAAATATTCCTGTTTCTGCTCAACGTATGATAGCCTTTTCAACTTTATTGGCTAGGAGAGCCATTTTATTGAAGTGGAAGGATTCTACTGTCTTTTTTTGGCTTTCCTCCATTATGTCCTGTTTTGAGAAAATAAGAAGTCGGACATTTGATACATCCTCTAAATTTGAGCAAATCTAGTGACCTTTTATTCATTATTTTCACTTGATTTGATTTATTACTCTTCCACTTTTTTTTGAAGGTGTAGATTTGATCAGAAAGTCGTATCCTCAGAATGGACTGCCCAGTCCCCCTTTTTATTTTCTTTTTTCTTATAGTGTAGTGGGATTTTATTTCTTCTCATTTTAAAAATTTGAAGTTTTTTTTCTCTCTCTATGAATTGATAAGAACAGAATTAGTTGTCTTTTTATTATATATTATGTATTTGCTTAATACTATGTATGATTTTGATAATGTCTATTTCACTTTCTGTTTGTATTGTTATTGATATATATATTTGAGATAATTCTTCTCTTGTTTGTATATATGCTCTTTCTAAATCAATAAAAAGATTAATAAAGAAGAAGAAGACAAAATACCCCAGGATCTTTAGATTTACAGCATCTGCAGAATTTCTCATGCCATAGATATGATGGTAGGCATTTAAGAGGACCTTTTAGAATATAAAGTATCAAGCTTAAAGTAAACACATATAATTGCACAAAGTTCAGAAGACAGACTCCAAAAAAGCAAAGAAGAGCTAAATGCTTTATTGTGAAGGAGAAAAAAGAGTATGAGGTAAAGTCAGCAAGAAATATAAGAACCAATGGTAAGAATCTTAGAAGATGTGTAAAACAAAATCTAACAAAGTGAATATTCATTGAAAGTGAATAAGTGCAGGAAATTTATAACAGAAAACCTAGGATAAATAAACAGGTAAATAATATCAGACATTATAGAATTGAAAAAAGTGGGAAGGACATCAGAAAATTACAATCATCCAGGCAGTGGTACTGAGTAATTTGGAAGAACTGCAGGTTGGCAAGTCTTTGGATCCTAATAGAGTTCATCCTGAAATATTAAAAGAAGTGGCTAATGAGACAGTTGATGCATTGGTTTTAGCTTTCCAAAATTCTAAAGGTTCAGGAAAATATTCATTAGATTAGAATATAGTAAGTGTTACACCTTCATACAAAAAGGGTTGGGGACAGAAAGTAAGAAACTATGAGCCAATTAGGTCAGCATCTGTTATTGGGAAAGTTTTAGAAGCTGTTATTTGAAGATGTCATGGTATATATAGCACTTGGACAAGGTTCAAGGTAATAAGACAAAGACAATGGAGTTTCATGAAAGGGAAATTATATTTGACCAGCTGGCAGCAGTTCTTTGAAGAACTGGTGCATGTAGTGGATATGCTACATGAATTGGTAGATTTGCTGTGGATAATAAGAAATTGTTGGGGGTAGAGAATTGGTCTCTACACTTTAATTTCCAGAAGGCTTAAAAAGATACCATATTAAGGGTTATTGTGCTAAATAAAACGTCATAGCTTAGGAAGTTAGAAGCTGTTATTGGAGTTTTGAACTGGAGAGAAAATTACCTAGTTAAACAGAAACAGCGTAGGCATGAGTGTATCACAAACAAGAGAAAATCTGCAGACACTGGAAATCCAAGCAACACACACAAAATGCTGGAGGAACTCAGCAGGCTGGACAGCATCTATGGAAAAGTTTAAACAGTCAAAGTTTCGGGCCAAGATCCTTCATCAGGACGGAAGTGTATAATTTTCAGGTTGGCAAGAGGTAATGAGTGGAGTTCCAGTTTATATAAATGACTTAGATGAAGGCACCAGAGGTATGGATGCTAAACTTACAGATGGCAAAAAGGATAGAGAGGAAATCAAGGTGTGAAGAGGACATAAGGAATCTTCATAGGAAGTCTATGAAAGTGTGAAAAGAAATGACAAATGGCATATAGGGTGAGAAAATGTAATCTGTCCATTTTAATAGGAAAAATATCATGTTATCTAGATAACGAGCAATTGCTGAGCTCTGAAGTATAGAGGAATCTGGTATCATTGTGCGTTATTTGCAAAATAATTTTATTTAGATACAGTAAATAATTAGAGAAACTAACAGAACCTGGGCCTGTGTACATCCCTCTGCAATTGGATCCTTGACTTCCTATCCGGAAGACCACAGTCTGTGTGGAATGGTGATAGCATATCCTCCTCGCTGACAATCAACACTGGCGCACCTCAGGGGTGTGTGCTTAGCCGACTGCTCTACTCTCTAGATACCCATGACTGTGTGGCTAGGCATAGCTCAAATACCATCTATAAATTTGCTGATGATACAACCATTGTTGGTAGAATCTCAGGTGGTGACGAGAGGGCGTACAGAAGTGAGATATGCCAACTAGTGGAATGGTGCTGCAGCAACAACCTGGCACTCAACATCAGTAAGATAAAAGAGCTGATTGTGGACTCAGGAAGGATAAGACGAAGGAACATATATCAATCCTTATAGAGGGATCAGAAGTGAAGAGATCGAACAGCTTCAAGTTCCTCGGTGTCAAGATCTCTGAGGATCTGACCTGGTCCCAACATATCGATGTAGTTATAAAGAAGGTAAGACAGCAGCTATACTTTATTAGGAGTTTGAAGAGATTTGACATGTCAACAAATACACTCAAAAACTTCTATAGTTGTACCATGGAGACCATTCTGACAGGCTGCATCACTGTCTAGTATGGAGGGGCTACTGTACAGGATTGAAAGAAGCTGCAGAGGGTTGTAAATCTAGTTAGGTCCATCTTGGGTACTAGCCTACAAAGTACCCAAGACATCTTTAGGGAGTGAAGTCTCAGAGGCAGTGTCCATTATTAAGGACCTCCAGCACCCAGGGGCATGCCCTTTTCTCACTGTTACCATCAGGTAAGAGATACAGAAGATTGAAGGCCCACATTCAGTGATTCAGGAACAGCTTCTTCTCCTCTGCTATCCGATTCGTAAATGGACATTGAAGCTTTGGATACTTCCTCACTTTTTTAACATACAGTATTTCTGTTTTTGCACAGTCTTTTAAATCTATTCAGTATACGTAATTGATTTACTTGTTTATTTATTATTATGTTTTATTTTATTTATTTTTCTCTCTTTCTGCTGGGCTATGTATTGCATTGAACTGCTGCTGCTAAATTAACAAATTTCACATCAAATGCCGGTGATAATAAACCTGATTCTGATTCTGATATTAGAGATTTTTTCTGGGAAATGAAAAGAAAATTAAGAAGGTTTTTCTCCATTATATCTCCTTCTTTGAAATCCTTTGGGACTGAAGATAAATTGTTTTTATTCTGATTTTGCGTCCAGAATGAATCATGAGGTTATTGTGGAAACTGCAGACTCCGCCACTGATGGAGTGGAAGCTTAATAGAACGGAAGAGTGTTTAGTTTGTGAGGTACATTTTCTGTTTCTTATGCAGGGCTCCTGAGTGGCTCTGGTGCACTGACTCAAGGTTATTTAATGCTCCCAAGTGAGAGTAAATAGGATGCTAGGATGGTCAGACCAATCTGGAGTATTGTATGAAGGTCTCCAAATTTAAGGAAAGTTAATGCAGTTCAGAGAATATTTACAAGACTAATCTTGAAAAAAAGGAGTTATCTTATAAGTAGCAGTTAGACAGGCTAGACTTGTATCCACTGGACTTTAACAGATTGTGACATGACTATTGTAAGATCTCAAGGGGCCTTGGCAGGATGAATCTAGAATTAAAGATAGTTGGTTGCTGTTATAAGACGGAGTTTTATCTTCAGTGTGTCATAGTTTTTTTTGGATCTGTCTATCTCAAAAAGGAGTCGAAGCAAGGGCTTTGAATATTTTTAAGACAGAGGTGGATGGATTCTCGATAAGCAAAGGGTGAAAGGTGACTGTGTGAGTTAGGAGTTCACAGTAAATTGTAATTAGATCAACCACGACCTTATCAAACAAATGAGCAAGCTTGAGGGGTCTTGTAACATATTCTTGCTTCTAATGTGCATGTTTGTATGTGAACTGATAAAGGACTAGGAGACAGAAAATGAACCAAATGCAATTTCAGTAAAGTCATAGATAGGGAAAGAACAGCAATCATGCCTCCAAGTATTGTCAGTCCACCGATGTTTGCCTGGCAAACAGCAAGGGACTTGCTTTCTTTTTTTTTTCCTTTCATTCTCCCTAATGTCACTCAACTGGACTATTTTGTGAAGAGCCTGTCCCTGTGGTCCCCCTGGCCTTATGCTGTCAGGGATATTCCCTTTGTCCTATTCATCCCTCCCCGACCCCTGTGCAACTTAAAACTAACCTGTTTTCTCTCTTTATCGGTTCTGACAAAAGGTCTTCAACCAGAAACTCAGATTCTCTCTCCAGAAATGCTGCCTGACCTCACAAGCATGTACAGTATTTTCTATTTTTATTCTGGATTTCTAGCATCAATATTTTAAAAAAAATTTAACACATGGAACATCTCTTTTGAGAATAATACATTATGTTGCCATACTAATAAACAAGATGACATTAACACCATCTTAATGACATTAAAAGTGTTGATCTGAATGTACTACATCAGATCCAAGATGAACAGAAAATATTCTAACAAATGATTGTCAAGGTAGCAAGATTTCTTGATGAGCAAGAAGTAAAATATTTCAGAATGACCTAAGGGGGATTCCAGGTGAGATATATAAAGATCCAACCTGACATTATCAATGAAGTGCCCACAGGCATACAAATATAATGATTTTAGTGCAGAAATAATATTTAGAAATGAAGATCAGACAGTGTGATAAATGACTGTGATTTGCCCAGTAGGTTTACTGCTCGAGAATCGTGGACCTAACTTACTTCCATTCTGAATATTAAAAAAATGTTGTGCTTTTATGTATGTGTGAGAGACCATGTAATGAGATACTGCCACTGTGGAAGGTGAGTCTACTGCTTTTCTGTATGGCAGTGATAAACACTAATGCAAAATGACAATTGTATTAGTGCTCCTATATGATAAAATAAAAAGCTCAATAACTCAATAACTCTATTAATCCACTTGAGACTTACTCATCCTCTTTATTCTACAGTAATTTCCTTGATGTTACTGGCAAACACAAACATCAGTTCTATCCCCCTCCCCATGCAGCTGAAGTCTTGTGCAGCATTTAATATGCAATGAGAATACGACAGCACCTTAGATGATATTGAAAGGCATTCAGTTTTTCTAGATTGGATGAGTACCCTTATGCTGAATGTTCCTCTTTATGATGGGCATTTTATTGTCATATAAGCCGCTGGCTGTTCTAATAACAGGCCTAATCAAGTTAACAGACATAACCCTGGTTACTATTATTGATGGCGATTATGTTTCCTTTGGAGTTTGAAGAGATTTAGTATGTCACCAGAGACTCTTGCAGGTGTACTGTGGAGGGCATTCTAACTGCCATTGCACAGGATCGGAAAATCTCCAGAAGGCAGCAAGCTCAGCCAGCTCCATCGTGGGCACTACCCTTCCTAGCATCAAAGCCACCTTCAAAAGGTGAGGCCTCAGAAAGGCCTCATCCATCATTAGGAGCCTCCATCACCCAGGACATGCTGTCTCCTTGTTACTGTCATCAGGGAGACATACTCAACATTTTATTAACAGCTTCCACCTCTCCGCTACCAGATTTCAGAACAGACAATGAACCAACTCATGAACACCACTTTCATTATTCTTGTTCTGTTTTTACACTACCTATTTAATTTATTTTTATATATTTTATTGTAATATATAACATTTTTATGTATTTCACTGTAATGCTGCTATAAAACAAGAAATTTCATGACACAGGTCAGTGATATTAAACCTTGTTCTAATTTTAAAGTCTGTTTTGATGTAAAATTGGTGATTATTGGAAGGTTTCATTTCATCTTCATGGCTGTATACCAACACTGCTGAGTTCACTGTGAAGATAATTATTGAGAGCATGAGGACATACATGAACAGCTCTCTTGGAGAAGTGAAACATCCCACAGATTTGGAAATATGTTCAAATATGTATGTAACACACATCAAAGTTGCTGGTGAACGCAGCAGGCCAGGCAGCATCTCTAGGAAGAGGTACAGTCGACGTTTCAGGCCAAGACCCTTCGTCAGGACTAACTGAAGGAAGAGTTAGTAAGAGATTTGAAAGTGGGAGGGGGAGGGGGAGATCCAAAATGATAGGAGAAGACAGGAGGGGGAGGGATGGAGCCAAGAGCTGGACAGGTGATTGGCAAAGGGGATACGACAGGATCATGGGACAGGAGGTCCAGGAAGAAAGACGGGGGGGGGGGGGACCCAGAGGATGGGCAAGGGGTATATTCAGAGGGACAGAGGGAGAAAAAGGAGAGTGAGAGAAAGAATGTGTGTATGGTGATATACTGTGTCCAGTGCTCCTGATGTGGCCTTTTATATATTGGTGACACCCGACGCAGACTGGGAGACCGCTTTGCTGAACACCTACGCTCAGTCCGCCAGAGAAAGCAGGATCTCCCAGGGGCCACACATTTTAATTCCACATCCCATTCCCATTCTGACATGTCTATCCACGGCCTCCTCTACTGTAAAGATGAAGCCACACTCAGGTTGGAGGAACAACACCTTATATTCCGTCTGGGTAGCCTCCAACCTGATGGCATGAACATCAACTTCTCTAACTTCCGCTAATGCCCCACCTCCCCCTCGTACCCCATCTGTTTATTTTTATACACACATTCTTTCTCTCACTCTCCTTTTTCTCCCTCTGTCCCTCTGAATATACCCCTTGCCCATCCTCTGGGTTCCCCCCCCCCGGTCTTTCTCCCCGGACCTCCTGTCCCATGATCCTCTCGTATCCCCTTTGCCAATCACCTGTCTAGCTCTTGGCTCCATCCCTCCCCCTCCTGTCTTCTCCTATCATTTTGGATCTCCCCCTCCCCCTCCAACTTTCAAATCCCTTACTCACTCTTCCTTCAGTTAGTCCTGACGAAGGGTCTCAGCCTGAAACGTCGACTGTACCTCTTCCTAGAGATGCTGCCTGGCCTGTTGTGTTCACCAGCAACTTTGATGTGTGTTGCTTGAACTTCCAGCATCTGCAGAATTCCTGTTGTTTGCGTTTTCAAATATGTATGTTCTCAGTTGCGATACACTTGAAGCACGTAGGTAACACAGAAGACACAAGAGACTGCAGATGCCGGAGTGTGAAGCAACAATCTGCTGAAGGAACACAGCAGAATGCAGCCTTCTAACCTGAAAAGCTGACAAACCATTTTACCCCTGAGATGATATTCCATAGTTTGTTGCTTAAGTAAACAAAATTCTTATACATGAGCATGCCCAGCTCAGACTGCATGAAGTAACAAGACAGTTTGTGCAGACATGGGATTAATTTGCAGCATATGCCTGTCCTAATAATTATAATAATGCTTCGGTGTACATGTTTAAAAAGTATGCACAACATGAATGTTTAACTTGCCTCTCCAAAGTGCTCAAATTTATATCAATTCATTAAAACTTGCCACCTTGGATTCATAAGCTCACACTAAATCTTGTCACCATCATATCCTTTCACACAAGCCAGCCCAACCCCCACCTGCCCCTCCATCCCTCTTTTTCCCCCACATTCTACCCACCCTTTCCTCTTGATATTACTAAAATATCTGAATTGGTAAAATGCTAGATTGGTTATTGTTTTCTTCCTGTTCTCCTTGATCACTCTCCCTGTATTTGCTGTGCTCTCTCAGTGGAGACAACCTTTGTCTTTGGGTATTCGGAGCACTTCCTCGACAGATCATGAACTTTTCTTTGAAAGTTTTTGAACTTTCCCATAAGACCATTTGAGTTTTCTCCAGAGTTGTCTGGACTCCACTAGAATTCTCTTTAGACAGTCTGTACTTGCTCAGCACTGAGCTTTCTCTTGGGAGTCTCTCAGCATTTCTACCCCTTTCACTGAACATCCTTAATCATAGCTTTCTTCCACAAATTTACTCTTTGGACTCTTTGAACTTTGTCCTTGGAAACTCTGAGCATTTCCTCTGGGGTCCCTCAGCTTTCTTTCTGACCTCCCTGAGTATGCCCTCAAAAAATGTCTGATCTTTCACTCTGTGCTGAGACTATGTGCTTTCCCAGTGGCCATTCTTCCGCTTACCTGTGGAGATCCTGATTTTTCTTCTGCAGACACTTGCTCTGTGGACAGTCAGATCTTGCTCTCCAGACCTTCTTAGCTTAGTCTGGAAATCTCTGATATTTCTGGAGGCCTCTTGTGCTTGAGCCGACTCAGGAAAAGGCTATCTTAGATTGGGTGTTGTGTACCCAACAAGATCTTATTAGGGAGCTTAGTGTGAAGGAGCCCTTAGGAGGCAGTGATCATAGTATGATTCAATTAATACTGCCATTTGAGAGAAAGAACCATAACTCACACAAATCTGTATTGCAATGGAATAAAGAAAATTACAGAGGCATGAGAGGGGAGCTTGCCCAGGTGGATTGGAGAAGGTTACTGGTGGGGACGATGGCAGAGCAGAGATGGCTGAAGTTTCAGGGAATAGTTCACAAGGCACAGGATAGATATGTCCCACAGAGGAAGAAGTTCTCAAATGGCAGGGAACCGTAGCTGATAAAGAAAGTTAAGGACTGCATTAGAGCTAAGGAAAGGGCAACTAAGGTAGCAAAAGTGAGTGGGAAGTTGGATGGTTGTGAAGCTTTTAAAATCCAACAACAGGCAATTCAAAAAGCTATAAGAAGGGAAAAGATGAAATATGAGGACAGACTAGCCAATAATATAAAGCAGGATACTGAAAGTTTTTTCTGTTATATAAAGAGTAAAAGGGAGGTGAGAGTTGATATTAGACCACTGGAAGATAATGCTGGTGAGGTAGTAATGGGGCACAAAGAAATAGCAAGTGAACTTAATGGGTACCTTGCATCTGATTTCACTGTGGAAGACACTAGCAGTGTGCCAGAGGTCCGTGAGTGTCAGGGGCAGGAATATGTGTCATTGCTATTACAAAGGAAAAAGTGCAAGGCAAACTCAAAGGTCTTAAGGTGGATAAGTCACCTGGGCCAGATGGACTACATCCTAGAGTCCTGAGAGAAGATAGGTCGAGTGGTGCAGAGAGACTTTAGGAATCCTCGTGCAAGATTCTCAAAAGGTTAATTTACAGGATGAGTCCGTGGTAAAGAAGGCAAATTCAATATTGGCATTTATTTCAAGGGGAATAGAATATAAAAGCAAGGAGATCATGCTGAGGCTTTATAAGATATTAGTCAGGCCACACTTAGAGTAGTGTTAACAGCTTTTGGCTCCATATCTCAGAAAAGCTGTGTTGTCATTGGGGAGAGTCTAGAGGAGGTTCACGAGGATGATTCTGGGACTGAAGGGGTTAACATATGAGGAGCATTTTGCAGCTTTGAGACTGTATTCACTGGAATTTAAAAGAATGAGGGGATTTCTCATTGAAACCTACCGAATGTTGAAAGGACTAGAAAGGGTGGATATGGAGAGGATGTGTCCTATGGTGGGGATATCCAGAACTCAGAATTGAGGGGCAACCCTTTAGAACGCAGGTAAGGAGGAATATTTTTAGCCAGAGAGTAGCAAATCTGTGAAATGCTCTGTCACAGACTGTGGTGGAGGCCAAGTCCATGCTTATATTTAAGGTAGAAGTTGATCATTTCCTGATTGGTCAGGGCATCAAAGGATACGGTGAGAAGGTAGGTGTATGGGGTTGGGTGAGAACTGGGATCAGCCATGATGAAATGGTGGAGCAGACTCAATGGGCTGAATGGCCTAATTCTGCTTCTATGTTTTATGGCCTCTCTGAGCTGTCTACCTGAACTGTATGAGCTTCTCTCTGGAGCTCCTGGGCATTTTCACACCTCTGCCTAAACCGCCTCATTAATTTCAAATCTCTAGAGACTGTGTGCTATGTTTAGGGACTTATCGAGCTTGTTTCTGCAATCTCTGAATGTTGTCATCTTTAAGATCTATTTCTATATTCTTGTAGCTTATTCCAAGGATTCAGAGAGCTTTACCTCTGGAATCTGAGCCTTCCTGAGACTCCGAGTTTCCTCGTTAAAGCCTATCTTTGTGGAAACTCTGAGCATTTCCACTGGAGTTGGTATGTTGTCTCAGTTTCCCCTTGGAGAATTGGGGCTTCCTCCTTGGAGAATCGAGAAAGCACCCAGTGCTTTCTCTGTAGAGTTTCTTAACGTTTTGCTCTCCATACTAAATTTTCATTCTGAACACTCTTGGATTTCACCCTGGAGGTTGAGCTTTTCTACCGAATGCTCTCTTTACAGACACTAAGATAGCCCTTTGGAGCACCTTAACCTTCTTTCTTAAGAAGCTGGACTTCCTCACTAGAGTCTGTAAGCTTTCCCTCTGGAGAAACTGTTGTTTGTCCCTGTTGACTATAAATTTTCCCGCAGGGTCTCTGATCTTCTCTTCTGCAGTCTCTAAACTTTCTGGTTTGAGTCTCTGTATTTCCTCACTGAAGTCATTCATCTTTCCATCTGTAGTCTCTGAGATTTTTCACTGGAGCTTCTAGTCATTCTCTCTGAAGACTCCAAGCTTCCACTTCAGGCCATTCTGAGCCAACATTCTGGATTCCTGACTCATTTTTCTGAGGAATGTCAACCCTTTAGTCTTTCTCAGGTTTCTCCTGACGTCACTGGGGCTTCTGTCTGGAAGCATGTGGCTTTCTTTCTTCATTGGAAGATTCCTTTCTTGGCTCACTGAGTTTTTTATTTGGAGTCCATGAGTTTTCTCTCATGAATTCAGGCTTTTCGTATGTGGCAGGTCTAGCTTTCTCTGTTGGCACCCCGTGCTTTCTCTGTGGGATCCCGGTGCTTTCTCTGTCGGCACCCCGTGCTTTGTCTGTGGGGTCCCGGTGCTTTCTCTGTCAGCACCCCGTGCTTTCTCTGTGGGGTCCCGGTGCTTTCTCTGTCGGCACCCCGTGCCTTCTCTGTGGGGTCCCGGTGCTTTCTCTGTCGGCACCCCGTGCTTTCTCTGTGGGGTCCCGGTGCTTTCTCTGTCGGCACCCCGTGCTTTCTCTGTGGGGTCCCGGTGCTTTCTCTGTCGGCACCCCGGTGCTTTGTCTGCGGCACCCCGTGCTTTCTCTGTCGGCACCCCGTGCTTTGTCTGCGGCACCCCGTGCTTTCTCTGTCGGCACCCCGTGCTTTCTCTGTCGGCACCCTGTGCTTTCTCTGTGGGGTCCCCGTGCTTTCTCTGTCAGCACCCCGTGCTTTCTCTGTGGGGTCCCCGTGCTTTCTCTGTCGGCACCCCGTGCTTTCTCTGTCGACACCCCGTGCTTTCTCTGTGGGGTCCCCCTGCTTTCTCTGTCGGCACCCCGTGCTTCCTCTGTGGGGTCCCTGTGCTTTCTCTGTGGGGTCCCCGTGCTTCCTCTGTGGGGTCCCGGTGCTTTCTCTGTGGGGTCCTGGTGCTTTCTCTGTCAGCACCCCGTGCTTCCTCTGTGGGGTCCCGGTGCTTTCTCTGTCGGCACCCCATGCTTTCTCTGTGGGGTCCCTGTGCTTTCTCCTTGAAGCCTTTATGTTTTCCTTCAGGAGCTTTCAAGCTTTCCCTCTGGTCCTCCAGAACTCTCCCTTAGCACTTCCTTTATCAAGTTTTTGATGTATCCCTCCAATTTCTTAGTTTTTCTACGGAATTTCCAACTTCCTAACTTGGAAATAACTGATAGAATATTGGGCTGGACAGCAAATTAGTTCAAGATAATTTCATGTTTAGTTGACAAAGTCGTCAGAAAGTTAGGTGGTATAATCTGCTGGATGAGACTTTAAACTAAGTTCCATCTGTGTGTTGAATATTCAGCTTCCTAACCCTGTTCTTATATAAGTGTGAAAGGTCCCAGAATACTATCCCCAAAAGTGCAGGTTCTACACCAGTGTTTATTCCTCACTCCACGTCACTAGAGCCGATTTTAGAGTATTTCATCTCAATGTTTTCGGGGATCTTGCTATAATAAACCTCACGGCAGCATTTACTTAGATTATATCAGCTCTTCAGTGATGACTCCCTAGCTTTAGTCATTGTGACATTTTGACAAATGTGAGGCAGCTCTATGGATTGAGGCTTATTCTTCTGCTTCCATCTTTACACTACTTGTGTCACACAAGGGGCCACTGTGATACCGTATCAGAAAATTAATCTGAACTGAAGGTCAAAATATCACATAAAACCTTAAAATATCATGCTATAAAAAGAAATATTTCCTATTCTGTCATTTTAACCTGTTGGTCTTGGCCAAATGCCTTTAAAATGAGTTTTTGTTCACCTGCACTGTGTTTTTGCAGCTATCTTCTTCTTTGAAGCAGTGTCAGCTTTTCTGAAGCTGTTCAACAGCACTCGCAGCATAAGGATTAGGATTTATACTTGTTGTCCTCCCTACTTCCCACTGCTACTGTATGATGCTTGCTTTTAGAGATCATGCTGCTCTATTTTAAGGGGGAATCTCACTTCCACAGGCCTGAGCACCAACTGTGTTGACAAAGTGGATATCATCTGGGTAGTGTCGTGTGCCTCCATGACTCTAGCATGTTGCCTCTACACTCATGTTACCTTCAAAATAGCCAATTCTAATTAGAATCTTTCCTAATGTACTAAGCTTATGCCAATACACCAACAATGTCAAGATATATTAGGAGTTTCATCTGCTGAGAATCAAGTTTCTTAAATATTTTGAGGCAAAATATATTTAGGGAAGTTGCTTGCCAACCACAAACTTTGATTGCACCCTTCAGCACATGGCTAAGAATAAGTCCTTCTTCAAGCAAGTTTTATGTGTAGCATTTAATAACTGACAATAATAGAAAGGTGAATACAACTAAAAAGGAGAAAAGTTGTAAAAGATTCTTATTTTGCAGAGTCGGAGACATCTCATAGTGGCAATAGCCAACAGGGTCTGACAAATAGCTCTTAGGATAGTTCAAGTGATGAGATATCTCAGTTGACATAGTTCCATCATTGTCACAGCACCACATTAAACCTCAGGTATATGGACGATTTATCATCCTGTTATTCCTGGCAATAGCGGAGCCATTGCTGAATAGCTTTCTGGCTTGAACAGAATATCTAGGATAGCACGCTGTTCATTGTCAAGCAGATTAATATTTACGGCAACCTTCAAATTACGTTAAACTCCAGTTCTAGCTGTAGTTAATTAGAACCTCATAAGACCAAAAGACCATAAAGACATATGAGCAGAAAAAGACCATTTGCCCCATCAAGTCTGCTCCACATTACATCATAGCTGATTTATTATTCCTTTCAACCCCATTCTCCTTGTAACCTTTTCATGCCTTTTACTAATCAAGTACCTGTATTCTCTACTTTAAAGATACTCAATAACTTGTCTTCACATCCATCTGTGACAATCCTATCCCCAAGTTCAAATAGAGTTACACAATATCTGTTTAGAAACCAATTGCTGAACTACTGTGAAGCCTTTCATCAACAGAATCATATAATTATAGATCAAACCCATCAAGCTCATTAAAGTTCAGTGAAGTATAATCCTATCTATCCTTTTTTCCTGGCTATTTCCTATATTCCTGAAGGTGATTCACTCTGATGTTCCCAAGCATTTCCCTTGCGAAAGCTCTGACTACCACCACTCATACAAGAAAAGAGTTCCAGATGAAACCCGTGTCTGTACTGCTGTGCCTTCCTATTGTATTATATAATAATTTTCCACATACTTCATCATAAAATATCATTCTTCACTCTGTCCACTTGATAGTCACTCCACTAAGTTCAAACTCACATTTATAATCGTTCTGAAAACAAAACAGAAAACTCATAAACAGTGTCAGTAAGGAGTAATGCAGGGAGAAAGCAAAAGAAATATGATTTATAACTTTACGATTGGCCTAACCCATAAACAAAGAAAAAACGTCTTGAGCCAGAAATCCAGTTGTTTTATAGGAGAATATGAAGTAAATAGCTCTGGGCAAGAAAACAAGGATAGAGGTGGGGAATCTGGTTTTATTGATGCATGGCTCACTGAAACTAATTTCAGTGTCTAACCTGCCCAGAAAACTATAGCCTGAAGGAAAATGCACAAATCTCAGAAGATGACACCAAATCTCTGCAAGTCATACAGAACACTTGGAAATACTACATACAGTGCTATGCAGAAGTCTTAGGCTCATATATATAGCTAGGGTGTCCATGACCTTTGCACAGTACTGTAGGAATTTTACATATTCCACTGTACTGTTGCTGCACAGAAAAAACAAATTTCACGACATGTGAGTGATGATTAACCTGACTCTGTTATTGGTCTCTTTTGTGGACTGAGAGTGGGAAGGGGGTAGGGAGAGGAGAATCATGGTTGGGAAAAGAGGAAGGGAGAGGGGAGAGAGCTGGAAGCACCAGAGCACCAGAGAGACCTTCTGTAATTATCAATAAACCAATTGTGTGCAATGAAGTGACCTTGCCTGGTGTCTCAGGGCTGGGTGTGTCTGCACCTGGGCTATGCCCTCGATCCCTGACATGACTTCTTTGCCACCTGTCCCACTCCACCCTTGCCTTTCACAAAGTCTTTTGCTCCAACCAGATTTACAAACTCATTCTCTGTTCCATGTTGAAAAAATAAAGTACTGGGCAAAGGTCTTAGGCACCCTAGCTATATGCAGTGCCTCTAAAATGTATTCACCCCCCCTTGGAAGTTTTCATGTTTTATTGTTTTACAACACTGAATCATAGTGGAGTTAACCTGGCTCTTTTGACACTGATCAACAGAAAATAAACTCTTTTGTGTCAGTGATGACATATATCTACAAACTGATCTAAATTGATAACAAATATAAAACATAAAATAATTGATTTTATAAGTATTCACCTCTTCAAGTCAGTATTTAGTAGATGCACCTTTGGCAGCAGTTACAGCCTTGAGTCTGTGTGGATAAGTCTCTATGAGCTTTGCACATCTGGACACTGCATTCTTCTTTACAAAATTGCTCAAGCTCTGTCAGATTGCATGGGGATCGTCAATGAACAGCCCTTTTCAAGTCCAGCCACAAATTCTCAATTGGATTGAGGTCTGGACTCTGACTTGGTCACTCCAGGACATTAACTTTGTTGTTTTTAGATCATAAGACCATAAGACATAGGAGCAGAATTAGGCCATCTGGCCCATCGAATCTGCTCCACCATTCAATCATGGCTAATCCTTTTTTTCTTTCTCCTCCTCAACCCCAGTTCCTGGCGTTATCCCTGTAACTTTGATGCCATGTCCAATCAAGAACCTATCAACCTGTGCCTTAAATACACCCAATGACCTGGCCTCCACAGCTGCATGTGGCAACAAATTCCACAAATTCACCACCCTTTGGCTAAAGAAATTTCTCCACATCTCTGTTTTGAAAGGGCGCCCCTCTATTCTGAGGCTGTGCCCTCTTGTCCTAGACTCTCCCACCATGGGAAACATCCTTTCCACATCTACTCTGTCTAGGCCTTTCAACATTTGAAAGGTTTCAATGAGATTCTCCCTCATCCTTCTGAACTCCAGCGAGTACAGACCCAGAGCTACCAAACATTCCTCGTACGATAACCGGTGGTGCAATGCTAGCCAGAGCGCATGAGATTGCGTCCCGCACATCTTTAACAAAAAAGCTGAAATAGACAAGCTAATTAATTAGGTGCCACCCGGGGTGATTTGAGTATCTCAGAAACTGCTGTTCTCCTGGGATTTTTACGCACAACAGACTCTGGAGTTTACAAGAATGATGCCAAAAACAAAAAAAATCCAGCAAGTGGATTTAACAAGATGTTTTCACTCACAGGACAGCCACTCGCTGGATGTTTTTTTTTTGGCACCATTCTTTGTAAAATCCAGAGTCTGTTGAGATCAGCAGTTTCTGAGATACTCAAATCACCCTGGGCGGCACCTAATTAATTGGCACGTTTATTTTGGCTTTTTTCTTAAAGATGTGTGGGACTCAATACCATGCAGGACGCAATCCGGCTAGCACTGCACCACTGATGATAACCCATTCATTCCTGGAATCATCTTTGTGAACCTCTTCTGTACCCTCTCCAATGTCGGCACATCGTTACTAAGATGAGGGGCCCAAAACTGTTCACAGTACTCAAGGTGAAGCCTCACCAATGTTTATTAAAGCCTCAGCATCACAGCTTTGCTCTTGTATTCTAGACCTCTTGAAATAAATGCTAACATGGCATTTGCCTTCCTCACCACCAACTCAACCTGCAAGTTAATCTTCAGGGTGTTCTGCACAAGGACTCCCAAGTCCCTCTGCATCGCAGATTCCTGGATTCTCTCCCCATTTAAAAAAATAGTCCGCACATTTATTTTTACTAACAAAGTGCATGACCATGTAGTTTCCAACATTGTATTTCATTTGCCTCTTTCTTACCCATTCTCCTAATCTGTCTAAGTCCTTCTGCATTCTACTTGTTTCCTCAACACTAGCTGCCCCTCCACCAACCTTCATATCATCTGCAAACTTGGCAACAAAGCTATCTATTCCATCATCTAAATCATTGAAAGACAGCATAAAAAGAAGTGGTCCCAACACCGACCCCTGCAGAACACCACTAGTCACTGGCAGCCAACCAGAAAATGAGCCTTTCATTCCCACTCGCTGCCTCCTACCAATCAGCCAATGCTCTAACCATGTCAGTAACGTTCCTGTAATACCATGGGCTCTTAACTTGGTAAGCAGCCTCATGTGTAGTACTTTGTCAAAGGCCATCTGAAAGTCCAAATATACAACATCCACTGCATCCCCTTTATCTCTCCTACTTGCATCTCCTCCAACTATTCGTCAGGCAGGATTTTTCCTGACATTGTACATACTGACATTGTACTATCTTGTCCTGTGTCACCAAGTACTCCATCACCTCATCCTTAACAATTGACTCTTACATCTTCCCAGCCATTGAGGTCAGGGTAACTGGTCTATAATTTCCTTTCTGCTGCCTTCCTCCTTTCTTAAAGAGTAGAGTAACATTTGCACTTTTCCAGTTCTCTGGCACTGTGCCAGACTCCAATGATTTTTTAAAAATCATTTCTAATGCCACCACAATCTCTCATGCTACCTCTTTCAGAACTCTAGGGTGCAGTTCCTCTGGTCTGGGTGACTTATGTACCTTCAGGTCTTTCAAATTTTTGAGCACCTTCTCTCTTGTAACAGTAACTGCACCCACTTCTCTTCCTACACACCCTTCAACATCAGGCACACTGCTAGTGTCTTCTACAGTGAAGACTAATGCAAAATACTCATTTAGTTCATCAGCCACCTCCTTGTTCCCTTTTATTATTTCTCCTGCCTCATTTTCTAGCGGTCCTATATCCACTCTCATTTCTCTTTTATTTTTTACATACTTGAAAATGCTTTTACTATCCACTTTGATATTATTTGTTAGCTTGCTTTCATATTTCATCTTTTCCCTTCTAATAATTGTTTTAGTTGCTTTCTGTAGGTTTTTAAAAACCTCCCAATCCTCTATCTTCCCACTAATTTTTGCTGTTTTATGCTCTTTCTTTTGATTTTACAACAGCTTTGACTTCCCTTGTCAGCCACAGATATACTATTTTACCATTTGAGTATTTCTTCATTTTTGGAATACACATGCCCTGCACCTTCTTCTTTTTTCTCAGAAACGCACACCATTGCTGCTCTGCTGACATCCCTGCCAGCAGCTCCTTCCAATTTACTTTGGCCAACTCCTCTCTCATACCACTGTAATTTCCCTTATTCCATTGAAATACTGCTACATCACACTTTACTTTCTCCCTGTCAAATTTCAAGTTGAACACAATCATATTGTGATCACTGCTTCCTAAGGGTTCTTTTATCTTAAGCTCCCTAATCACCTCCAGTTCATAACATAACACCCAATTCAGTATAGCTGATCCCCTAGTAGGCTCAAAGATAAACTGCTCTAAAAAGCTATCTCTTAGGCATTCAACAAACTCACTCTCTTGAGATCCATTACCAACCTGATTTTCCCAATCGACCTGCATGTTAAAATCTCCATAACATTAACTTTTTGACTCATCTTTTCTATTTCCTGTTGTATGTAACCTGTGGTCCACCTCCCAGTCACTGTTGGGAGGCCTGTCTATAAACGCCACCAACGTCCTTTTACCCTTGCAATTTCTTAACTCAACCCACAAGGATTCAACACCTTCCGATCCTATGTCATATCTTCCTACTGATTTGATGCCATTCTTTACCAGTAGAGCCACACCACCCCCTTTGCCTACCTTCCTATCCTTCCCATCCTTCCCATATAACGTGTAACCTTGTACATTCAGCTCCCAACTACAACCATCCTTCAGCCACGATTCAGTGATGGCCACAACATCATACCTGGCCATCTGTGATATTGCAACAAGATTATCGACCTGTTTTTAAGCCATTCCTGTGCAGCTTTGGCTTTATGCTTGGGGTCATTGTCTTGCTGGAAAACAAATCTCCTCCCAAGTCACAGTTCTCTTGCTAACTGCATCAGGTTTTCCTCCAGGATTTTCCTGTATTTTGCTGCATCCTTTTTATCATCTACATTCTCAAGCCTTCCAGGGCCTACTGCAGTGAAGCATCACCACAGCACGATGGTGCCACCACCATGCTTCACATTAGGGATGGTACGTTTTTGATCAATACCTTGGTCCAAAAGTCCATAGATGCTCTCTGACCTGCTGAGTTCCTCCAACATTTTGTGTATGTTGCTTTGGATTTCCAGATTCTGCAGAAACTTTTGTGTTTGTCAAGAATGAGAGATTGCAAAGTGTGGAATTATTTTATTTCACTCTGGAAGTAAAGGAGTGATTATATCTTCTGCCATTTCAATTTCCCTCCTGTTCTCCAAGGAACATATGAAGTGTTGAATCAAGAAAAGACAAGAGCCTTGCAACTGTGGCCTTGGGCCAGACAGATTATGTTCATTGAAAATGCTTGAATTTTTGAGGAAATGGTAATGATAAGTGGCGAGGATAGGGCAGTGGATGTTGTGCACATGAACTTCAGTAAAGAGTACGACAAGGCCCTTCATGTTACGCTGATCTAGATGATTAAGGCCCATAACTTGGTAGATTGGATTCAGAATTGCTTGCCTTCAAGGGTAGGATGTTAAGTATGAAAGCAGGGAAATCATATTGCAGTATAAAAATTTGGTTAGGACACATTCAGAGTATTACGTGCAGTAGATTTGGAGGGGGTGCAGAAGAGATTCACCATGATATTTTCTGGATTAGAGACTATTAGCTATAAGGGGAGAGTGGACAAACTTGGATTGTTTTCAGAGCCTGAGGAGTGGCCTGAGAGAAGATAAAAAATACACTTGGACAGGTACCTGGCTAGGAAAGGCTCAGAGGGATACGGGTCTATGAATAAAGCACAAGTAATTCATGAAATAGTATTTTATTTTCCCTTTTCTTACTCCAAGCCTCTACCATTCTCATTCAAATGGGGACTTCAATCCTGTAGAAGATCAAATGTGGTCCTAGATTCAGTTAGGGACTCCCTAAATGCAGGACACCCCAGCAAATTTATGCTCAATGATAGATTCCAGAGATTGACAGCAGAGTGCAGCTGGGAAAAGGAAGACAGTATTGATGAGAGTCCAAAAACATCCCAGTACTTACAATGAGAACTGCCAAGTGGTCGGAACAGCTGCAAAACCAGCAAGATCCAGGCCATAACTTCTCATACTATTTAATTGCTACTCCGGGGGTATGAGAGTTTCCTCTTCCCTTCTTAGATGCAGTATTTCACACTAAACTATATCTGCCACTTTCTTAGACTGTGCAATTCATCCCGGCATTTCCAAGTTGGGCACTTCATTTTCACTCTCCTTCCTGATTTAGACCATATTGCAAGTTCAACCTATTTGCATTCAGGGAGTTCTTATTTCAAATCATTGGTCTTTTGCAAACAGCCAGTTCTCTGCTAGGAAAACTCACTCCTACCTCATTTGAACTTTTCTATTATAGGTATTTTTATTGATGTATTTTATAAATAGATACACATAAGAAAAAAAAACAAAAAGCAGACAAAATACTCCCTCCCACCACCCCCTCCCCACCCACAACCCCGGTATGGTAAAAATTTCTTCCTTGTTCACAATTGAAAAATAGTAAAAATAAAATACAATCAAGTTAGGTACAAGGTCCTAATGTGTATTAATGAAGTATATATTACTATACTAAGCAGATAGTAGAAGCATGGGAAGTCGGGTATCCATACTAATTCAGTAACTGAGGAGGTGTAATGATGGTAATAAGGCCAAAAAGGAGCCCCACATTTTTTCATATGTTGCTGGTTTCCTCCTCACACTATACAAGATCTTTTCAGGTTTATTACAGGATGTTAAGTCATTTAACAACTGCCTGAGTGAGGAAGGAAATTCAGATTTCCAGTTTTGTAGGATACACTTTTTCCCGGCTGTAGCTGCGAGCAATATGAAGTATTTTTTATTGTAGTTCACATTAAGACCTTGTAGATCTCCCAAATTTTTTAAATAAATATCCTATGTTGTATTCCTCATTCAATCGCAAACTAGATCATGAATCCTTACAACTTCCAGCTGAATATACACATATGAAAACCTTTCAGAACTGCAGTAGAGTGATCGATGTTGGAAGTCAAGTGAATAACCATTAGGGATGGTGGAATTGGTTTGGATTGCTTCAGCAAAGAGAAAGCAAAGATATTGTGTCCTTTTCTAATTAACAACGTTTTCTTGTTATTTGATGGTTACATTATCCTAAGAGAAGCTGGAGATAAAATGATTGCCTGGGGTTCAGGTGATTGCACGTATTCTTGCAGCAGTAGCTACAAATGGCAAGTAGTTTAGGCACCTGTTTCTATAGTATGTCTTCTTAGAATCTGAATCAGTATAAAGCAATTTCAATGCTAACATTTGATCTGTGAATCTTGACTTCAGGCACACATCTTCCTCCTTCATTTCCTTTAAAAATTCTATTTGAATATCTCATGTTTCATGTCCCTTGCCTTTTCAGCTCTTTTTGAACTGTTGGATCTTTCTAAGTGTTTCAGCACAGGCAACTTTCCAGCAATTTATTGATTCTGATCCTGCATTCAAACAGTTTAGCACATGTTGAGCAAATGCCCTAAATGAAATTGAGGAAAAAAGACTCAGATTTTTAAAAAAGTAAGGACTTGAAGCACCACCGATTACGAGCTCTAAGCAACCACCAACAAGCAAAATAAATATCAGGTCCTTCATGGATAAATACTGTTGTTTGCATCTTCACCTTAAGTATCTGACATAGTTTCAGAATGAGTAATTTTAGGTCAGGCTGAATCAGCAGTTGTTTAATCAAGTAAAATACTAACTGGGCAGGAATTTGGCAACATTAGCCATTATTAAGTTTACCAAGTCAAGAAACAACCTTTAGGCCTAAGAAACTGTACAAACTTCTTGAGGTGGATAGCTGAGATGCAACAATTCAATCATCTAGTTCTGCTTTTGTCAACATAAAGGAAATTAAAATAGATTTTCACCAAAATGAGCACAACTGTGTCCACTTTCTGGTCACATGGTATCATGTTGGAAACTTGACTTGGCTCTTCCAGTCAAGCATTGAGTTTGATCTGATTATATAGCTTGATGCACAATCACAAGCTGACATCAGCCTTCATTGAATGATATTTAACAGCGTTGTCAAGAGAAGGTGGCCTTATTCCAAAAGACAGCGGTAGCTGAGTAGTCACAGTCCAACTCAATTTTCACCATGCATTTTGCTCTTGCACAGTGCCATTAAAAAAGCCCTGGAGGTTGAATGCTCACTTTAAAAGCTGATCTCATAGACCACAGAGTTTTACATCAAGCTCCGTTGTCACTTCACCACTTGAAAACTACCACAGTGCTACATCCTTGGTGTTCCTGCTGACAGTGTTTTATAATTGGGAGTTTTGGGCCTGGCATAACAGACATCAGAAGCTAGGTTCAGAACACAGAGAAAAAGGCAAGGGAATGCACACTTTGGAATACTCTGCCCCCAGTCTCCCTGGGAAGACACCGCTCTTACCTTGGTTTTCCCCATGGGAGCAATATTTCCTCAGGCTGAGGCTGGCAAAGGCCTTTGCAGACATCCCACCCTGCAGAAACTCATTTCAGGGAGGTAGCACCCCGCCTCTCCACAACCCCATATTCCCCCCCACCCTTCAACCTCCAAAGGTGTACATAATACTTTGTTTAGTGAATTTTTCTGATCTGTAAGCCAAGTTGGGTGTGTGCAGCACATGTGACATTAAATATGTACTTATATTATCATGTTTTTTCTATTACAACTTTAAGCAAGTCTACAGGGAGTTTGGCCTCATCATGTAGGACATCAATAGCGTAGCTCCTTGGCAGCTAGCCAGCTAGTTTAAATCAGGGATCCCCAACCTTCTTTGCACTGCGGACCGGTTTAATATTGACAATATTCTCGCAGACCGGCCGACCCGGGGCGGGGAGGAGGAGCGGGGATGTTAGACACGACTGTAATATAGGTGATAAGTCAACTATAAGTCAACTTGTAGACGGCTAATACACTCAATTTTGTTTCTAAAGGGGATTATCTAACGAATTTAATATTAAACACACAGCGCATATTTTCCTTGCATGAATATAGTGGTAAGTCAATTATAACAGTGGTCCCAAACCTCCGGGCCGCAAAGAATGCAGCGGTACAGTGGTGGCCAGAACACACCCAGCACATCTTTAAGAAAAAAGCCGAAATAAACAAGCAAATTAATTAGGTGCCACCCGGCACGTAAATGTCGGCCCAGATCAGAGACGACACAATCGGCAATCGCCTCTGATCTGGGCCAACATTTACGTGCTGGGCGGCACCTAATTAATTAGTTTGTTATTTCAGCTTTTTTCTTAAAGATGTGCTGGGTGCGTTCTGGCCACCACTGTACTGCTGTATTCTTCGCGGCCTGGAGGTTAGGGACCACTGAATTATAAGTCACTTATAAGTCAGTAGCATCATAACATTTTAAGTAATGTTTGGATATTAAACACACAGCGCATATTTTCCTCGTATGAACATATAAAATCACTGCAACACACCAATATCGCTGAATCAGTGGGAGCCCTGGGCTTGTTTTCCTGCAACAAGACAGTCCTATCGAGGGGTGATGGGAGACAGCGATACTTGAAGGGGGTTCCTTATGTCCAGCCTGTTCCGCAATTTAGTTTTCGTTGCATTCATTGCAGAAAACTCCACTTCGCAGAAGTATGTTGGAAATGGAAGCAACGTTTTCAGTGCTTTCGTGGCTATCTCAGGATATTCAGCTTTGACTTTGATCCAGAATGCCAGCAGAGATGTTATGTCAAACATACTTTTCAGCCCACTGTCATCTGCAAGCTCGAGGAGTTGATCTTTTTCCCACGCTGACATGAATGATTCACCGAGGACATTCACAAATGGATCACGGACCCATTGCTTTGCACGTCTAGGGTCACTGATGGCCTCACGTGTGTTAAAATTCAACAGTGTGTGACAGGGAATGAGGAAAGGTGCAGCTGACTCATATGTTTCATATCGCCAAATCATATCGTTTCCTCGCGGCCTGGTGGATGGGGACCACTCTTAGCACGAAGAGAGACCAATCAGAATGCTCGCTCTCCCTCTCAAAAAAGTCTATTTCCGGGATATTGTATATAATTTCCGGGCGTCAGGGAGCCACTATCAATATGTGGGAGACTCCTGGAACTTCCAGGAGAGGCGGCATGTCTGCCTTTGTCAGAAATGAGAGAAGATCTCTAACCATGCCCTCATGCTTGCATTGTCCTCTCCATAATGTCAAAAGCACTGTCACAAGCAGTTTCCTAGCTTCCAGTTTGATCCAGTTGGCCTCAACCAATCTGCTGCATGTCATGTACATCATTTTCTCCTCACTTCCTGAAATCGGGAGTCAAGCCAGGAAGAAAGGCTTTCTTTGATTTCCCTTTAACGAAGGAGGTGAGGCTGAGTGAATATCTGTGGGTTTTGTCAGGGTTTGCTAATTTCCCAAAGTTCAGCTGTGACAGCCTGTACTCATGCAATGCTGCATTCTCCTCTTCAGAACACAAACCTCTTTATTCAGAAGGGCTTCTTCTCCCTCAGCATGTAAGTTATGGTTGACTGTTGGGGGTGGGTGGGCGCACCTTATTTTGAAAGGGAATCTCTCAATTTTATTGCCCAGGGATTCTCATACCAGTAATCTCAACACCATTGTGACCAATTATATACCAATGTGATCCTAGTTGCTACCCACTGCATACCAGCCAAATACTCTCAGTGGTGATCAAATGTTACCGTGCCAGAGGCACCGATCCCTTCAACTGCAGTATGCTCACATGCAAAATGAAATGGAATACTGCATTACCGTCAACAGACAAATGTTTCAAGACATCTCACAAAACTGCACGGGAACAGCAGAGAAATTCCAATCATGAAATTTTTGTTATAAGTTCCCACTACCAGTAAAGTTCCTGCAAGCAATCAGATAAATGATACTTTCTCAGGCCTTGGCTCTGATGTGCTATTTGAAGGTAGTATTATGAGATTCAATTATCTTTGACCCACAGCACCTGTGCATATTGCCACCACTCATTCTGAACATGCATTTCACCAGAGGAATAAGTTATTTTCATCCCCTGTGCTAACAAATCAACTGGAAGAACCTTCACAGATAAATGTTTGAGAAATAGGAAGGTCCTACAGAAGCTTATTGCCAACAACTCAGGCCAAATATTCTCCTAAAGTCTTGTTTTGAGATAATGGCAGATTGAAATGTAAAGCCCAAAATGTTCAATTTCTGTAGTCGTTACAGTTTTCAAAATGCAAACAACAGGAATTCTGCAGACGCTGGAAATTCAAGCAACACGCATCAAAGTTGCTGGTGAACGCAGCAGGCCAGGCAGCATCTCTAGGAAGAGGTACAGTGAACGTTTTGGGCTGAGACCCTTCGTCAGGACTAATGAAGGGTCTCGGCCTGAAACGTCGACTGTACCTCTTCCTAGAGATGCTGCCTGGCCTGCTGCGTTCACCAGCAACTTTGATGTGTGTTACAGTTTTCAAGCCAGTTTTCAAAGAGAAAAGAAAATCAATAAACTGCAGATGCTGGAAGCCCAAAATAAAAATGGAAAATGCCGGAATAATCCAGCATGCTCAGCCAGTTCCATGAAATTGAGGGAGGCAAGATTCCACTCTAGCTCTGTAGATTCTGAGATGACTGATGAGGCTAAAGTGGGATCAGCGTGTTCTGCCACATTCAGGGCAAAAATGCCAGATGGGGTGGCTAGCTTATCAGTTGGTATACTTTGTCCACCATTTACACAGGGCTTCTGTGTCTTCCAAATAGATGGATTCATGGTTCTCAATACCATTCTCAATGCTACTTCGTTATTTTGAAAGGCTAATGATTACCTGATTTCTGTGGGGTGTTGCAATTTTAATTATAAAATGTTTAACTACAAACAATTCCATCTATATAATACTATGGTTCAAAGCAAACTCATCCCCAAGAGTAAAAGGGAAGTAAGAGCGGACATCAGACCACTGGAAAATGAAGATGGAAAAGTGATACGGGGGAACAAAGATATAGTGGACAAACTCAATAAGCAATTTGTGTCCCTCTTCACTGTCGAACACACCAGCAGAATGCCAGAAATTTGAAAATGTCAAGGGGCATAACTGAGTGTCGTCGCTATCACCAAGGAGAAAGTGCTTGACAATTTGAAAGGTCTGAAGATAGACAATTTGAAAGGTCACCTGGATCAGATGGACTGCACCTCAGGGCTCTGGGGAAAGAGGTAGCTGAAGAGAGTGTGGATGCGTTAACAGTGATCTTTCAAGAATTGCTGGATTTTGGAATGGTTCTGAAGGAATGGAAAATTGCAAATATCACTCCACTCATTAAGAAGGGAAGAAGACAAAATTATAGACCAGTTAGCCTGACTTCAGTGGTTGGCAAGATGTTAGAATCCATTATTAAAGAAGGGGTTTTGGGCATTTGGAGGCACACTGTTGACCAAATGGCTTAGCTTGTCCAGTGAAGTAGGAATGTAAGAAGTGTCCCAATGCTGAGGGATGCTGTTGTGGAAGTGGATATTTAACTTACCTTGCTATTGATCTCAGAGGACGTAGATGGTGCCTTTCTAATGCTTTAATATGTCTGCTATATATTGACCTATATAAGGATGTGGATTCAGGAACATATAGAAGAATGTGGATCACTGAGCTTGCCCAGATCTAAGATCTTAATCCTTCTTACCTGATTAAAGGCTCTGCTGGTGCACTGAATATCACCATCAATGTCTGCCTTTGCTGAGAGGTAGCTCCCAGGCTATGAGAAGTGGTCCATAAGTAGTCAATGTGGGGGTGTATTGCCACAGGGCAGTGTGGTGCTGCAGGGAAGGTCGAATGAACAAGCCAAAAATACTTTGGATCTCAGCTTCTGATTACATCCAAACACAAGGTCTTCGATATACTGTGGCTACTGATGAGATTCGGGTAACCTTAGTTTTAGATCTAGGGCCTGAAAAACACAGCACCTCATTGTGCTGCTACATTTCAGGATTAGCATGAATTTGTCTAACATTCACCTGCTCAGAGTCTGATTAATCAAGGATCATGAGGTGATAGACAATAATCCATACTGTCTTCAACGGACACGTGGATTATTTATTCCACATGAAATACTTGCAGGAATGCAAGCCTCTTCTTATTGTGAGGGAAAATAGAACATAGGCTTTGGCTGGATGTTTTCAGTGAATCCCTCATGGTTTCCAATGTTTCACTGACATCCAATCTTAGAATGAGTGATAAATTCAACTACCAGTGAGACATATCAATATCAGAGTTGTGGGGGGGGGGGGGGGGGCAGTAAATAGGGAGATAAAAGGGATTCAATGTAAAAAAGGTTGAAACTTCCAAACTGTGAGCTCCTTGGATGACAAACTGCATTGACAATAAGATAAGGCAAATGCCAGATAGAAAGAGTTCAATACTGCAGAGTATTGCAGAGAAGGGAACAGAAAGAACTGAAGAGAAAAGCACTGAAAATAGGGTCAATTTAAGAATGAAGTCAGGAGAGCAAAGAAAGGGCTTGATAATAATAACAGCATTTCTTAGATTTTACTTACCAGTATCTAAGACAATGTAAAGGCTACATTAAGAGTCAAAGGGCAGGAACAGCACAGTGGGGCAATGGGACCCCTATGGGTCTTATGGTCTGGTTCCAACACTGACTTTTAGGACTCTCTGTGCAAGGATTGCATGATCTCCCTGTAGCTACATGACTGGGTGCTCCTGGTTACTCTGGTTGCTTCCCATATTACAAAGACATGTTGGTAGTAGGTTAATTGGCTAATGTTACCTGGTGGAGGATGTGGGTGAGATTTTCAATGTATGTAAAGTTTAGACCATAAGACATAGGAGCAGAATTAGGCCATTTGATCTGCTCCGCCATTCAATCATGGCTGATCCTTTTTTTCCTCCTCCTCAAACCCACTTCTCGGGCGTCTCCCCGTAACCTTTGATGCCATGTCCAATCAAGAACCGATCAATCTCTGCCTTAAATACATCCAACAACCTGATCTCCACAACTGCACGTGGCAACAAATTCCACAAATTCACCAAATGTACACTCTATCACTGTCTTCACAAAGAAGTGGGAGATGCCAACAAACAGGTGAAAGAAGAATGCAGTATGTTGAAAGCAGTTAGGGAGGTATAGCATCTTTGAACCTGACTCAGACTCCTGACCCAGATGAAAAATGTTCCAGTTGGTCACAAAGCAGTAAGGATGAAAAGTGTGGAGTTCCTGACACGTGTTTTCCAGTCCTAACTAAACAAATTATGCCAGATGACAGGTGAACTGTTGATGTTCCTTCATTGTATAAACAAGTATTAGTTTAAAATAATTGCTATTGCGATGGTCTGTGTAACTCTGCAACTGGAAACTCATCTTCCTCATTGGCAGATCACAAATTAGTGAGATTTGATAATAACTATTCTTCCTCGCTGATCATGAACACAGGTGCCAACCAGAACTGCGTGCTCAGCCCCCTGCTCTCTTCTCTGGGCGCACATGATTGTGTGGCTAAGTACAGCTCCAATGTTGTCTTCAGATATGCTAACAATATCACTGTTGTTGGACGAATCACAAGTGCCAATGTGTCAGTTTACTGGAGGAAACTAGGATACCTGCTCGAACGGTACATCAAAAACAACTTCTCATTCAACATCAGCAAAACTGACGAGCTGATTGTTGACTTCAGAAAGGAAAAGAGGATGAACATGTGTCAGTCTGCATTGTGTGATGGGCAGTGTTGAGAGTTTAAGAAGGTTTGTCTTGTCACCATACTGTTGAAAGTATCCTGACTGGTTACATCAGGCTTTGGTATGGCAATTTGAAGGTGCAGGAACAAGAAGCTGCAGAGAGCCAGAAACAAGAAAAAATCTGCAGATGCTAGAAATCCAAGCAACACACACAGAATACTGGAGGAACTCAGAAGGCCGGGCAGCATCTGTGGAAAAAAGTGCAGCGACATTTCAGGTCTCGGCCCAAGATGTCGACTGTACTTTTTTCCATAGTTGCTGCCTGGACTGCCAAGTTCCTCCGGCATTTTGTGTGTATTGCTTTGGTCTTTTTAGTTTTAATTGTGTTCTTTCTTGTAAAAAATGTGCCTAATTTATGGTTAGTATACTGTATATTTTTTCTTGTGAATGCTGCTTATATGATTCTATGTGCCGGTATGCTGTTGCAAGTTTTTCATTGCACATGTACATACATGTATCTGTATGACAGTAAAATTAATTTTGTTCTTCTAAGCATCGACTATTAGATCAGCATCATTTTGCTGGAATGGTAGACAACATGAGTTTGGCTGCCACACGAGTACTGTTTATGGTTCAGACTACACAATATGTGATTGTACCAACGTGGTTGCAGAGGAGACTCACAGGAATGTTGCTGAGAGTGCAAATGTTATCTATGAGGAAAGACTGAACCTCAGAATCAGGTTTATTGTCACAGACATATGTTGTAAAATTAGTAGCTTTGTGGCAGCAGTACAATGCAAGACATTAAAAAATACTTGAAGTTACAATAAAAATGAAATAGTGTAAAAGAGGAATATGTCAGTAGTGTAAAAGAGGTTGTATTCATGGGTTCTGATGGCAGAGGGAAGAAGCTATCCAAAAAAACTGTGTCTTCAGGCTCCTGTACCTCCTCCCTGATGGTAGTAATGCGAAGAGACAGTAATGAGAAAGCTGGGAAGACAATTGGGAAGGGGGCTACTTTGACTTCAGTTGCTCACCTATTAAGACCAATACCAAAGCAAATGGCCATACCTGACTAACCAGATGAAGGCTCACTAGAGGATTCAGTGTTCTACTTGGATCTAGCTTCCTTGTCTGACAAACCAAAAGCGCAGTAGTGGAGTGGTTAGCGCAATGCTTTACTGTACCATCAACCCGGGTTCAATTCCCACTATTACTTGTAAGGACTTTGCACCTTCTCCCTGCAACCATGTGGGGTTCCTCTGGGTGCTCTAATTTCCTCACATAGCCCAAAGATATACAGTACCAGTTAGTAGGTTAATCAGTCACTGTAAAATTGTCGACCCTGAATAGGCTATTAAATTGGGGGATTGCCGGGTACCTCAGCTCAAAGGGTCGGAGGGCCTATTCCATGCTTTATCTCAATAAGTAAACACAACAATTAGAATCAGAATCAGAGTTATTATCACCAACATATGGCATGAAATTCAAGCAACACACACAAAATGCTGGTGAACGCAGCAGGCCAGGCAGCATCTCTAGGAAGAAATACAGTCAGCGTTTCGGGCCGAGACCCTTCGCCAGGACTAACCGAAAGAAGAGATAGTAAGAGATTTGAAAGTGGGAGGGGAGCACCAGAGGAAAATGGAGAGAGGCAAGGAGTCATTGTGAGAGGGACAGAAAGAGAAAAAAGAGAGAAAAAAGGAATAAATAAATAAATAAATAAGGGACAGGGTAAGAACAGGAGGAGGGGCATTAACGGAAGTTAGAGAAATCAACGTTTATGCCATCAGGTTGGAGGCCACCCAAACAGAATATAAGTGTGGCTTCATCTTGACAGTAGAGGAGGTCGTGGACAGACATATCAGAATGGGAATGGGACGTGGAATTAACATGTGTGGCCACTGGGAGATCCTGCTTTCTCTGGTGGACAGAGTGTAGGTGTTCAGCGAAACGGTCTCCCATTTGTGTCGGGTCTCGCCAATATATAGAAGGCCTCATCGGGAGCATCGGTCGCAGTATGTCATACCAGCTGACTCACAGGTGAAGTGTCGCCTCACCTGGAAGGACTGTCTGGGGCCCTGAATGGTGGTGAGGGAGGAAGTGTAAGGGCAGGTGTAGCACTTGTTCCGCTTACAAGGATAAGTGCCAGGAGGGAGATCATTGGGAAGGGATGGAGGGACGAATGGTCAAGGGATTCGCGTAGGGAGCGATCCCTGCGGAAAGCAGAAAGAGGAGGGGAGGGAAAGATGTGCTTGGTGGTGGGATCCCGTTGAAGGTGGCAGAAGTTATGGAGAATTATATGTTGGACCCGGAGGCTGATGGGATGGTAGGTGAGGACAAGGGGAACCCTATCCCTAGTGGGATGCCAGGGGGATGGGGTGAGAGCAGATGTGTGTGAAATGGGAGAGATGCGTTTGAGAGCAGAGATGATGGTGGAGGAAGGGAAGCCCCTTTCTTTAAAAAAGGAGGACATCTCCCTCGTCCTAGAATGAAAAGCCTCATCCTGAGAGCAGATCCGGCGGAGACGGAGGAACTGCGAGAAGGGGATGGCATTTTTGCAAGAGACAGGGTGGGAAGAGGAATAGTCCAGGTAGCTGTGGGAGTCCGTAGGCTTATGGTAGACATCAATAGATAAGCTGTCTCCAGAGATAGAGACAGAAAGATCAAGAAAGGGGAGAGCGGTACCTGAAATGGACCAGGTAAATTTGAGGGCAGGGTGAAAGATGGAGGCGAAGTTAATGAAGTCAACGAGCTCCGCATGCTTGCAGGAAGCAGCACCAATGCAGTCGTCGATGTAGCGAAGGAAAAGTGGGGGATGGATACCAGTATAAGCTTGGAACATGGACTGTTCCACAAAGCCAACAAAAAGGCAGCATAGCTGGGACCCATACGGGTGCCCATGGCGACACCTTTAGTTTGGAGTAAGCGGGAGGAGTCAAAGGAGAAATTATTAAGAGTAAGGACTAATTCCACTAGATGGAGGAGAGTGGTGGTAGAGGGGAACTGGTTAGGTCTGGAATCCAAAAAGAAGTGGAGAGCTTTGAGACTTTCCTGTTGGGGGATGGAGGTATATAGGGACTGGACATCCATGGTAAAAGTAAGGCAGTGGAAACAGGGGAACTTAAAATCATTGAAAAAATTCAGAGCGTGAGAAGTGTCACGAATATAGGTGGGAAGGGATTGAACAAGGAGGGATAAAACAGTGTCGAGGTATGCAGAAATGAGTTCAGTGGGGCAGGAGCAAGCTGAGACAATGGGTCTACCTGGACAGGCAGGTTTGTGGATCTTGGGTTGGAGGTAGAAATGGAAAGTGTGGGGTGTGGGAAATATAAGGTTGATGAAAGTGGATGGGAGATCCTCAGAGCTGATAAGGTTGTTGATGGTGTGGGAGACAATGGCCTGGTGCTCCTTAGTGGGGTCATGATCAAGGGGTAAAGAAGAGGACGTATCAGCAAGTTGTCGCTGTGCCTCGGCGAGGTAGAGGTCAGTACGCCAGACTACAGCAGCGCCCCGCTTATCAGCGGGTTTTATTGTAAGGTTAGGTTATAATAAGTTAAGGTTGATTTCTCTAACTTCCGTTAATGCCCCTCCTCCCCTACCCCATCCCTTATTTATTTATTTATTTATTCCTCTCTCTGTTCCTCTCACAATAACTCCTTGCCTGCTCACCACCTTCCTCTGGTGCTCCCCTCCCCCTTTCTTTCTCCCCAGGCCTCCCATCCCATGATCCTCTCCCTTCTCCAGCCTTGTATCCCTTTTGCCAATCAATTTTCCAGCTCTTAGCTTCATCCCTCTCCCTCCTGTCTTCTTCTATCATTTTGGATCTTCCCCTCCCCCTCCCACTTTCAAATCTCTGACTATCTCTTTTTTCAGTTAGTCCTGACAATGGGCCTCAGCCCGAAATGTCGACTGTACCTCTTCCTATAGATGGTGCCTGGCCTGCTGCATTGTGTGTGTTTCTTGAATTTCCAGCATCTGCAGATTTCCTCGTGTTTGCGTTTATGGCATGAAATGCGTTGTTTTGTGGCAGCAGTACAGCGGAAAGACACAAAAATCAACAAATTACAAAAATAAATAAATAGTGCAAAAAGAGAAAAGGAAAAGGTAGTGTTTGTGGGTTCATGGACTGTTCAGAAATCTGATGGCAGATGGGAAGAAGCTCAATCATCGTGTGTGGGTCTTTAGGCTCCTGTACCTCCTTCCCGGTGCTAGTAACCAGAAGAGGGAATGTCCTGGATGGTGAGGGATGCCACCTTCTAGAAGATGCCCTTGAAGGTGGGAGGCCTGTGCCTGTAATGGAGCTGGCTGAGACAACAACCCTCGGCAGCCTCTTGTGCTCCTGTGCATATGGGATATTCCTGGGCATTGGAGTCTTCATACCAGAGAGTGCTGCAACCAGTTAGAATGTTCTCCATCTATAGAAATTAGTAAAAGACTTTGGTGATATATCAAATCTCGAAAACCAAATGGAGTGAAGCCACTGGCGTACTACCTTCGTTACTGAATGGATTCAATAGGCCTCGGATATACCCTCTGAAATGTTGGCACCCAAGAATCTGAAACTGATCGCGCTTTTGACTTTTCCCCTCAATGAGGACTAGTATATATTTTCCTGACTCCCCTTTCCTGAAGTCCACATTCAGTGTGAAGTTGTGTTGCAACACCACTCAGCCAGCTGATCTATCTCATTCCCGTAAGCCTCCTCAATTATTTTTTCCATCAATGGAGTCATCAGTGAACTTGTAGATGGCATTTAAGCTGTGCTTAGCCACACAGAGTCAGGAGAGAGGAGAGCAGCCTTCATGTGCACTGTGTCAGGTAGGAGGAGATTTTATTACCGACTTGCACTCATTATGGTCTCTCAATAAGAAAGTTGTCGATCCAATTGCAGAAGAAGGTACAAAGGCCCAGATCTGAAGTTTTATTAGTACTCTGGGAATGATGGTGTTGAACGCTGAGTTGTAATTGATAAACTGTAGCCAGACGCATGTCTTGTGGTCATCCGGGTGCTTCAAAGCATAGTGAAGAGCCACTGAGATTGTGTCCACTATAGACCTGTTGCAATGGTAAAGGATTTATGCACATCTAGGTTCTTTCTCAGCAGGAATTAATGCCTTGTGCCAGTCCACGTAGACAACATCCACTACCTTGCCTTCATCAACTTTTCTGGTAACATGCTTGAAAAACTCTATAAGATTGGTTAGACACAATCTATCATACACAAAGACATGTTGACTATCCTGAATCAATTCCTGTCTATCCAAATACTCTTACATCCGGTCTCTTAGAATTATTTCCAATAATTTTCTATTACTAATGTCAAACTAACCTCAGAGTCCGAGCACTTTGTCAGGCCCTGGGGAATTATCTACATTGATTTGCCTCAAGACAGCAAACACCTCCTCCTCTGTAACCAGTATAAGGTAAAAGGCCTTGCTGTGCTTTGCCTCAATTCCATAGACTCTGTGTCCATCTACCAAGTAAATACAGCTGCAAAAAATCCATTTGAGACCTTCCCATCTTTTTCAGCTCCACACAGATTGCCATTCTGATCTTCTTTATTGCCTTTGTTATACTTTTCCTACTGAGCTCTGTTTAGCAAATTTTCTTCAGCCTTGAAGTAAATTCTGTTGAATGCTTTCCATTAATCGCAGTATGATCAACTTTCTTTGCTAGTTGGTATCCCAAATACTGATAGCCGAGGGTAAGAATGACCTCATATAGCATACTTTGGAGCAGCACAGCTGACCACACTTATGTTCTGCACTTATCTAGTCCAAAGTTCATGTTCATATCTTTTGAAAATAGTTCTACCATTTGAATTAATTGCTTTAGCTTTTCTGATGAAGGAATGTATAATTTCAAATTGTCCATGTATAGAAGGTGTATCAAGGTTTAATTTGTTTGGTTGTTTCTCATTTGATACCCTATTTTTGTCTAATTCAGTAAAGAGTGGGTTTGAGCCCAGACAGAACCATAGTAGGTTTAGTGAGTCGCCCAATACTTGTGAAATTGCTACAACATCTGATAAAGCATTGGTGCACTGCAATCACCCTATCAATAACCAAAGAACAGCAGCAATTATTACTGATTAAACTGAGGCAACACACATCAAAATATCGTGCTATTACTTATTTACAGACCATACATTAGGTGGGCTACAAAGATCTACAAAGCCGGTGATCCTGTACTTATAGAGAAGCTCACCGAATTGTTTCAGTCTTTTTGGAAGCAAGGACCCATTCTCCAGGAACTTAAAGATGCATCCATCGTATACCTCTACAAAAGGAAGGGCAATCGACAAGTATGCAACAACCACCGAGGAATCTCACTGCACTCCATCGCAGGAAAAACCCTTGCAAGAGTCCTGCTAAATTGTCTGATCACTCATCCGGAGCTGGGCCTGCTGCCAGAGTCACAGTGTGGCTTTCGCAAAGGTCGTGGGACTATTGACATGATTTTTGCCGCGCACCAACTTCAGGGCAAGTGTCAGGAGCAGAATCGCAAACTCTACACAACTTTTGTTGACCTCACGAAAGCCTTCGACACTGTCTGCCAACAAGGCCTGTGGAGCATCATGTCAAAGTTCGGCTGCCCCACCAAATTCATTCAGATGGTACACCAGTTCCATGATGGCCAGAGTGCTGCACGGCGGAGAATCCTCTGAGTCGTTTCCAGTCACCAATGGCGCCATACAGGGTTGTGTGCTCGCACACACATTGTTTAGCATGATGTTTACTGCCATGCTGAATAATGCCTTCCAGGACAGTGATATTGGAATCAGCCTCAAGTACAGAGTGGATGGGAAGCTCTTCAACCTGAGGAGACTTTAAGCTGTTACCAAAGTGAAGGAGACTGTGCTGAGAGACTTCCTCTTTGCCGATGACTGCGCCCTGTATGCTGGCTCAGAGCCAGAGATGCAAGTCAATATGGACAAATTCTCCATGGCTTGTGACAACTTTGGACTCACCATCAACATCAAAAAGACCAAAGTCATGCACCAGCCTGCCCCTCATGCACCATACACAGAACTCAAAATAACAATCAAAGGACAGAAACTACAGGCAGTGGGTTAGTTTACTTACCTTGGCAGTGGGTTAGTTTACTTACCTTGGCAGCATCCTTTCCCGAGCAGTGACAATTGATACAGAAGTTAACTGCAGAATAGCAAAGGCAAGTTCTGCTTTTGGTTGACTGCACTCCACTGTATGGGAATGTCAAGGAATCAGTCCAGCAACAAAACAGAAGGTCTACAGAGCCATGGTACTCACTACCCTCCTGTATGTCTGTGAAACGTGGACTGTGTATCAAAGGCATGCAGGTCAGCTCAACCATTTCCACATGACTTGTCTTCGCAGAATATTAGGCATCAGATGGCAAGATAAAGTATCAAACACTGAAGCTCTCTCTAGAGCAAGTCTACCATCAGTCCACACATTGCTGATGAGAGCACAGACCCGGTGGGCAGGTCATGTCATCCGCATGCCGGACGAGCGCATACCCAAGCAGCTCCTTTTTGGGGAACCCTCTGCTGGAAGACGCTCACATGGAGGGCAGAAGAAACATTATAAAGACAGACTAAAGGCCTCCCTGAAGTCATTTGACATAGACACGACCCCTTGGGAAATGCTGGCACAAAACTGCCCTACCTGGCGCGGCCTCATCCACAAGGGCTGTCAAGCTTACAAAGCAAGGCGCATTGCTGAAGCACAACATAAGCACGAGCTGCGCAAGTCCAGAGCCACCAGCATAACAACTGTAGTACCAACACATGTCTGCCCAACATGTGCCAGGACATTCCGTGTCCAAATTGGCCTGACCAGTCATCTTCAGACACACCACATCCAGTCTCAAAGTGACTAATGGTGTCAAGGTCATCTTCGACGATGATGGACAAACCACCACAGGTGGGCTATCTCTGATCTTATGGTTTCAGTTTTGTTTGTTAATCTCCTTCTGCCATTTTGGTGTTCTCGTTTCATTCCTCAGTTTTGGGGTTCTATTAATGAGGGCCTGTATTCTGGAACTGTATTGCACTGCTGTTAATGTCATGTAGTATGTTATTAAGTGTAGTTCTTCAATTGTTTCAAGTTTTCCTAAATACTGTGATAATATTGTTGAGAGGATTAACAATTTTTGCAAATTTTTATGAATTGAATTGAATTTATTTCTTACATCCTTCACATACTTGAGAAGCAAAAATCTTCACGTTACATCCCTGTCTGAATGGGCAATGTGCAAATTATAGTAATTTGTAATAAATATTATGTACAGTAAGTTATACAACAGAACAGTTAATATAGCCTAGAAATACAACTGTTTCAGTGTGAATGACATATTCTGTTTTGGAATGTAGGGTCTTTTTGTTGGGTGGTTGCTTATGTATTCTGTTACTGTGATGTTAAATGTTAGAATAATTTTGTCTGTAAGCTCAGCTTCGGCATCAGAATTCTGTGGAGGCTCTACATCTGAGTTGTTGCTAATACCGTCAGGTTATAGAGTAGTTGTTGAAGTAATTCTATTTTCATCAGCGCTTTGGGGGTTTTGCATCCTTATTAGTTTCCTGTATAGCATTGTTATGGTCTTTAGGTTGGTTTCTTTCTGGCTGTTATGCAACTTCATGTTTTATTTGGTTTAACATGTCTATAGGGATAAAGTTATTTTTTCATTATCACTCTATGTTGATCTGCTATTCATTGTGCATTTACTTCCATGAAGGGATATTATGCTATAAACTGTTGATGAAGTTTGTCCCCATATACTGTCCTGTTATTCTCAAGTTCCTTCACTCGATAATATGCACACATTATGAATGTGTTTATTCCTATTGACCATTTCAAGCACGTCTTTCTTCTTTTAACTGCTTGAGTGGTCTCAATTGTATGTGGACTACTCCCTTGGGAAACACCTGCAGCAGTCACAGCCTGTGGTGTTGGTGGGCTGCTTTGAATATTGGCTGTATCTTTTTCAGATTTGATGAAAATATATCCTTAGAAGTTTTATCTGACTGTTGTGTAGATTTTTACAGTCTGTTATTCCCCTTCCCCCTTCTGTCTTAGGCAGTGTTAATGTAAGTGCATTCAAGTGTACAAAATGTATTCTGAAACTTGCCATTTCAATTCTTAATTTTCTTTGTAAATTTTCCAAAAGTTTTTTCCTTTATCACACTATGACCTATTTTCTTTCCTTGTCGATATTCCAGATATTTACAGTATATGTTTTATTTTCATCCATTTGTTGTATTGAATCCTGCCACTCTGTATTGTATTCTACTAGTTTTATTGCACCTTTCTTTCATTCTATTATGGTTATTGGATTTATTGAGTATGCCCACGAGAAAAAGAATCTCTTGGTTATACAGTATATGGTGACCTGTATGTACTTTGATAATAAATTTACTTTAAACATTGGACATCAGAACACCTTTCAAGATTATGAACCCTTGCAAGTCATCACACCCTGATGGTGTATCTTGTGCGGCATTGAAAACCTGTAGCAACCAAGTGGTGTGAGTGCTCAAGGACATAGTTAGTCTCTCACTGCTATAATTGAAGATTCCGATCTACTTGAGTAGGGTGACTGTCACAGCAGCGCCCAAGGAGAGCAGGATGAGCTTACTTGATCACCGAGCTACACTCACATGTACTCACATGAAGTGCTCTGAGAATTTGGTCATGGTCAGGATCAACTTCTACCTAAACAAGGACCTGGGCCCACTGCTTGCCTATCACTGAAATAGTTCTGCGGTAGATGCAATCATACTGGCTCCCCACTTGTGCTTGGATCCCATGCATCTGTACTTTCCTTGACCTCATCCAATGTAAGTCAAGATCATTGAGGTCAAGCATCAGTCATATCCGGGATTGCAGGACTGTAGGGTCAGGAGTAGAGGGCTGGAGAAATTCTTCCCTCAGCACTCAACGATGCTACCGTTGTCTTTGAGCATGGTGGTGCCATGAGAGGAGAGGAATGCAATAATGCTGGGCTTTGGTCGGAAGGAATCCATAAATAGTTCTTAACTAAGTGAATGACTGCTTGAATTGGTTGAGTCAGCACAGTGTTGGATCTCATCCCGCTTTTCAACTCATTAATTGTCCTATATTTTGCAAAGTTCTCTTTCACCTTTGCTTTGCAAGTGTTCGAAGTGATCCTTTCCTTGATGCAGAGTAACGTCATGCTCACATCATAAAAAGAAATTGTGCTTTTCTTTCCAGAGGATTGTCCAATATTGTTCTTCTCTGAACAATCCTGGTGAACTCCAAGGACACAGTAACCATCAGCTTGAAATGGTTCCTCTTTTTATTTGGATCTCCAGTCAGTAGTCAATGAGCAGCCAACATGGTGTTATGGTGGAACTAGTACTTCTCCCTCACAGCTCAGCACTTCAGCTTCACAGTATTAAATGCAGTTCAGATAAGATTTGGTTTCCTTTGCCGAATTGGGACAACGTGGTGGTTGACAAAGATCTAGCTATCCTGTGATCTGTCCGATACTCCGTCCCACACCCACCCCTCTTCCACTGGAAGGTCAGTGGTGGAAAAAGTAAGCAGCTTTCAGTTCCTGGGTGTCAACAGCTCAGATGATCTGTGCTGTCTAACACATTGATGCAATTGCAAAGAAGGCATGCCAGAAGCTCAAATCATTAAGGGTTTGAGTAAATTTTGTATGTCACCAAAGACTCCTACAAATTTCTATAGCTGCATGGTGGAGAGCATTCTGACTGGTCTGGAATGGAAGCTCCAATGCACAGGATCACAACAGGCTGTAGATTCAACAGATACCATCGCAACCACATCCACCACATCATCAAGGACAATTTCAAGAGGTGATGTCACAAGAATACCCATCATTAAACATCCACATGATCAGAGTATGTCCTCTTCTCATTACTGCCATCACTGAGGTGGTACAGGAGCCTGAAGACCCACACTCAGTGATTCAAGAATAGCTTCTTCCCCTTCACCATCAGATTTCTGAATGTTTTTGAACCCATGAGCACTACCTCATTATTCCTTTGCTTTGCTCTATTTATGTGTTTTGCGATTTATAGTCATTTTATGCCTTTACCCTGTACTGCTGCTGCAAAACAAATTTCACATCACATAATGCAGGAGAATGAACCTGATTCTACAGTATCCTACATCAGATATTCCACCTCCAAATAATGGCATAATCCGTAAGAGCTGCTTGGACATAAAATATGGTCCTTAATATGATGGATAGTCTAAAGAGTGTGTTGTTGATGGTGAAGTTGTCTTCAGCAAACATGGTCAATAGCAGCAGACTGTTGCTGTTTGTCTCTCCAGGTTCATGCCCCCTTCCCAGCTCTCAGTCACAGCCAGTTCTGGCACTGAAATCTTGATCTTGCCTGGTTTCACAAGGGAGTCCAGGTTCTCAAAGAATGCCTCCTTATCATCATTGCATTTTGGTGGAAGCAATAACGAAACAAAATGAGATGTATAAACTTACAAACTTTTGATCCTCCTTTTTTTTTCTCCATATATGAGTTGATATAAACATGCACCTCTAAATCTTAGTTGATGAGCTCATTTCATAACAGTTCTATTATTGTCTGGAAATCATAAAATTATATCTCACAATGCACAAAACATTAATGTGGTGATTTCCAATTTAATCACCACTGTATTTTAATTTATTTTAAACATACTGCTAGAAGAGCCACTAATTTTCAGAGCCCCAGATTTCTGGGAGCTAGGCCTTAACTGAAGAAACAGTGCAATTCTTTGTTGTGACTTCACCAACAAACAAACAACTGCAAAGTAGTAAATTTCTTCTACAACTTGATCATTCCTGTGAATTTTATTATATTAACTTAGCATGCCTAAGATATGATACACAAAATATAAGATCCACAACTAAATGTTACATCTTTTCGAATGGAGTTTGCAAGCACAAATCAGGTGTGAGGTGTCAAACCAGCCTTTTTCCATGATAAGAATGGTATTGCAGAGCGACTCATGTACTCCCTCAATCTTGAGCAGGTTCTGAGAAGGACTGTTTATTATGGAACCATGTTTTTATTTATTTGGCCCAGTTTTGGCTGGTAGATAGACATTATGCAGCTGCTAATGTATTGTTCTAAGGATCATTCATTTAAGGCAACTGATTGCATTCACTTAATCCATAAAGCTGCAGACTTACGGCAACAATTTAGGTTTCTGCTCTTACACATCAATTACAATCAGAACTGCAATTAATCCATAATCCATTAGTCAGAATTATACCAAGGTTCTGAAAATTAATTTGTGAGATTCCAGTGTGCAGAATGTCTGATTTATTCATAGGAAATGTCTTCCCCTGCTCTTTTAATGGAAGCACTAACTTGACTATATTTTTTTAAAAAGTTGGAATTTAGACAAATGAAGCATTCTATTATGACATGATGAGCTGAAGGCAGGGTTCCCAACCTTTCTCATGCCAGGGACCCTTACCATTAACCGAGGGGTCTGTAGACCCCAGGTTGGGAACACCTGAACAACTATAGACATAAAGTTATATGATTTCACAGCAAACAAATCTAAATTCTAAAACCAAATTCATTTCCCATATATGATGCCAAACAAATCTGCAATTATTGACAGATATAACTACCAATATAAATAATTAATCATAAGATATTAAGAAAAGACTAAGTTGCATTTATATAGAAACGCTAAGTATCTGAACATTTTTTCCATGGAAGGCATTACAATGAGGCACATTAACTGTAAATACATTTTGCAGCAAGAATAACAGTGAAACCATCATTGCTGCCTCAAATTAAGTAGTAAATTGAGCAGTAACAATTGATGGCTACAAATTCAACAAAATAAGAAATCAGAAATTTTCTGTCAACTCTGCCCAGCTTCATCAAAGATTACAGAGACATAGAACACTACAGCACAGCAGTCCCTTCAGCCCATCTAATATGTGCTGACCCATTAATCTGCCTCGTCCCATTGACCTGCACGTGGACCATATCCCTTCCATCCATGTACCTATCCAAATTTTTATTAAATATTGAAATCGATCCCACATCCATTACTTGCGCTGGCATTTCATTTCACACTGTCACCACCCTCTGAGTGAAGAAGTTCCCCCTCATGTTCCCCTTAAACATTTTACCTTTTACCTTAACCAATGACCACTAATTCATCTCAACTCAGTGGAAAATATCTGCTTACATTTAGCCTATGTATACTCCTCTTTAAAACCTCCCCGTAGTCTTCTATGTTCTGAGGAATAAAGTCCTAATCTGTTCAACCTTTCCCTATCACTCATGTCATCAAATCTTGGCAACATCCTCATAAATTTTTTCTGTACTCTTTCAATTTTATTTACATCTTTCCTGTAGGTAGGTGATCAAAATACTCCAAATTAGGCCTCACCAATATCTTGAACAATTTCTACACAACATCCAGCACCTGTACACAGTACATTGATTTATGAAGGCCAATGTGCCAAAAGCTTTCTTTACAACCCTATCTACCTGTGATACCACCTTCAATGAATTATGGACATGTATTCTTTGATTCTTCTGTTCTACTGCACTCCTCAGTGCCCTACGTTCACCATGTAAGACCTACCTTGGTTGGTCCTCCTAATCCAAAACTTGTTTGCATTAAATTCCACCAGCCCATTTTTCCAGTTGGTCTAGATCATGCTGCAAGCTTCATAGTCTTCCTTGTTGTTCACAACACCCCAATCTTGATGTCATCCACAAATTTGCTGATCCAGTTAACCACATTATCATGCAGACCATTGACATAGATGACAAGCAACAATGGACCCAGCACAGATTCCTGCGGCACTCCACTAGTCACAGGCCCCCAGTCAGAGAAGCAACCATCTACAATGGCTCTCTGGCTTCACCCTCAAAGATGATGTCTAGTCAAATTTACTAACTCATCTTGAATGCCAAGTGACTGAATCTTCTTGACCAACCTTCCTTGTGGTACCTTGTCAAATGCCTTACTAAAGTCTATGTAGACAACATCTACTGCCTTGCCTTCATCAATGTTTCAAGCAACTTCCTCAAAAAACTCTATAAGATTGGTTAGACATAAAGATATGTTGACTACCTCCAATCAGTCCCAGTCCCAGGGTACTGAGTCCCTTCCCTTACTCCCTGTATACCCATAACTGTTTCGCCAACGACAACTCTAATCTGCTAATTAAATTTGCCGGTGACACTACATTGATTGGCCTAATCTCAAACAATAACAAGGTGGCCTACAGGGAAGATGTCATCTCTGACACAGTGGTGTCAAGAAAACAACCTCTCTTTCAATGTCACAAAAACAGAGGAGCTGGTTGTGGATTACAGGAGGAATGGAGATGGTCTAACCCCTATTGACATCAATGGATCTGGGGTTGAGAGGGTAAACAGCTTTAAGTACCTCGGCATTCACGTCACCGAGGACCTCACGTGATCTGTACACACCAGCTGTGTGGTGAAAAAGGGACAACAGCGCCTTTTTCACCTCAGACAGTTGAGGAAGTTTGGTATGGGCCCCCAAATCATAAGAACTTTTTACAGGTGCACAATTGAGAGCATCCTGACTGGCTGCATCACTGCTGGTATGGGAGTTGTACCTCCCTTAATCGCAGAACTCTGCAGAGGATGGTGCAGACAGCCCAGCACATCTGTAGTGGTGAACTTCCCATGATTCAGGACATTTACAAAGACAGGTATGAAAAAAAGGGCTTGTAGAATCATTGGGGACCCAAGCCATCCCAACCATGATCTATTCAATCTGTTACCATCCAGGAAATAGTACTGCAGTATAAAAACCAGGACCAACAGACTCCGGGACAGTTTCTTCCACCAGGTCATCAGACTGATTAACTCACACTGATTTGAGTGTATTTCTATGTTACATTGACTGTTCTATTTATTATAAATTATTATAAATTACTATATTGCACATTTAGACGGAAACGTAACGTAAAGATTTTTACTCATGCATATGAAGGATATAAGAAATAAAGTCAATTCAATTCAATTATCCAAATACTTACATATCAAGTTGCTTAGAATGCCTTCCAGTACCTTTCCTAATACTGATGTCAGACTCACTGGCCTATAATTTCTTGCCTTATTCTTCGAGCCTTTCTTCAACAGTGGAACAACATCGGTTATCCTCAAATCATCTGGCTCTTCACCCATGGCTAAAGATGTTTTAAATATCTCTGCTTGGGCCCCTGTAATTTCTGAACAACCATCCAAGCCAGGGCCTGAGGGAATACTTCATCAGGCTCTGGGGATTTATCCACCCTCATTTGTCTTAAGACAGCAAATACCTCCTCTGTATTCTGTATAATATATTATTGTACATCTGTGCCCTGCAGATTGCCTTGATATTATTTTAATTACATTAAGTATGGTGAAGAGTGGTGAATCTGTGGAATTCTCTGCCACAGGAAACAGTTGAGGCCAGTTCATTGGCTATATTTAAGAGGGAGTTAGATATGGCCCTTGTGGCTAAAGGGATCAGGGGGTATGGAGGGAAGGCTGGTGCAGGGTTCTGAGTTGGATGATCAGCCATGATCATAATAAATGGCGGTGCAGGCTCGAAGGGCCGAATGGCCTACTCCTGAACCTATTTCCTATGTTTTCTATGAAAGCTATGAACTTTTGGTACTTAACAACAAATACATCAGCAAAATCTAAACACATTAAAATATAAGTGAACTCCGGACATGAAAAATATTTTTGATCCTAAAGAAACACCTTACATTGGAAATGGTAAATTGAATCCTTGTCCTGCTCTGTGCAGTGCAGTCTTTCCTCAATACTGCAATAAAATCCTGGAAATACTTAGCAGGCCAGAGACCACAAAAGAGAAAATATGTCAACAATTCTGGTCCATCACCATTTAGTGCATTCTAGCTTCACATAAAATGTTGTTGACCACATATATAAATTCTATTCTTCTCTTCACATATGCTTCCTGACCTGTGGAGCATTTCTAACATTTTCTGTTTTAATTTCACATTTCCAGTATCTGAAGGTTCCTATTTTTTTTAATTGTTTCCTTGATACTTCACTGGTTTGTCAGATTAAATAAAGCCACAAATATTGCTGAAAATCAGAACACGAAGTTAAATGTCCAGCAACTTAATTTTGGTTACAAAAGCCTGTCCCTAACTTTAGACTTACATAGAACATAGAAACTTACAGCATATTATAGGGCCTTCAGCCCACAATGTTGTGCCAACCATGTAACCTACTGTAGAATCTGCTAGAATTTCCCAAGCACATAGCCCTCTATTTTTCTAAGCTCCATGTAACTATCTAAGAGGCTACTAAAAGACCCTATTGTATCCACTTTCACCACTGCTGCTGGCAGTGCATTCCACACATCCACCACTCTCTGTGTGGAAAACTTACTCCTGATATCCCCTCGGTACCTATTTCCAAGCACCTTAAAACTATGCCCTCTCGTGATAGCCATTTCATCCCTGGGAAAAAGGTTCTGGTTATCCATATGATCAATGCCTCTCATCATCTCATACAGTTCTATCAGGTCACCTCTCATCCTCCGTCACTCCAAGGAGAAAAGGCCAAGTATACTCAACCTATTCTCATAAGGTACACTCTCCAATCCAGGCAGTATCCTTGTAAATCTCCTCTGCACTCTCTCTATCCTTCCTGTAGTGAGGTGACCAGAACTGAACCTACAGCAATGTGGTTGATCCCAATTGTCCTCTGAAACGATTTAGCATGCCATTTATGGATGGTCAATAAATGCTGGTTTTACAAGTGACATCAACAGCTTGTTACTGAACAAAAATAATCACTCTGGCCATATTGGACACTAGAAGCAACTGAACAAGCAACATTGGAAATGTAATATCAGGCAGGAAGGAGGGAGAAGGATCATTAATTGTTCAAGTAAAAATGGAAAGCCTCAGCTCCACAACTTGAGTAAAGATTTTTTAATCACTTTGATATCCCCCTTCATCTTGGTTCTCCAAGCAATAATATTCAGAAAGTGCTAAGATCCCAATCACAGGCTATAAAACTATTGACAAGAAATGTAAACAGCGTTCAGTAGATGAATCCAATGGCAAGAAGTCACACTAAATCTGTCAGAAGAAAGTTTAATTTCATTTGGTTTGTGGGTCTAGCAGGCTGGGTAAGTTCATTCAAAGCTTAAATGCTATTCAAGATATTGGCACACTTGACTTTGTTGGCTTAACTGTAACTGTTATACTCAATTAATATGCTGCAAATATTCTGCCAAGATTTTTATCCTCTTCTTGATAAGGTGCAGTCTAATCAGTGCCCTTTGTTGCTTAATGTGTGTATAATTTTACGTTTAGCCGGAAAATTTAATGTAAGATCGGAAATGTAACAGATGGAAAAAGTGTGAGGATCAGGAAACACAGGACAGATGTACCATTTTTATTTAGTAATGGCAAATCTCCTCCAGTGTTGCCCATAAAAGGTTAGAAGATGTGCTATTTTCTAAGACCTGGAACATTATAAGATGTGAGAAAATAAGCTGTGAAGAGAGTGCAGAGTCTGCAAAGGGACACGAACAACTGAAGTGACTGGGCTAAAACACAGCAAATCGAGTTTTATGTGGGTGTTTAATCATTTGGGTCAGAAAATGAAGAAAAATTCAAATTGTGTTTAAAATGGTGAAAACCTATCTCAACAATTGCATGTAGCTTTGACAAGTGGTTAGGAAGGAGACTGTCTATTAGCCTTCGCACAAATAAGTTTGGAGAACAAGATAAAAAAATTCCTGCTGTAGGATAATGTATGTACCACACCCTAAGTACCTATGAAATGACTTATTTCTTTTCGAGAAAGCATAAATTCAATAGCTTGACTTCAGGGACAAGAGTGGTATTTTCTGAGTAAATGCTGTGCAAGATTGTCCTTTATTTACTGGATCTTTATGGAATGAGACATTCAAGAATCTGAAAACGATTGAAAGATTAGATGTTGAGAATTTGTTCCTGTGACAAAGGAGTTAGAGACAGGAAGCATAATCTTCCATCGAGAGATTAGTCACTTAGGGATTGGGACAGAGATAAAGGTAGTGAATTGGAATTTGAAATTGGTTCATTATTGTCACATGTACTGAGATACAGTGAAAAGCTTGTCTTGCATACAAATCAAAACATTACACGGTGCATTGAAGCAAAACGAGGTAAAGTTAGAGATTGCAGAATAAAATGTACCAGCTATAGAGAAAGTGCAGTGCAAGTAAACAGTAAGGTGCAGGATCATAATGATGTGGATTGTAAACTCAAGAGTCCATCCACAAGTGACCATTCAATAGTCTTTTAACAGTGAGATAGAAGTTGTCCTTGAGCCTGGTGTTACAGTATATGCTTTCAGGCTTTCGTATCTTCTGCCTGGTGAGGGAGGGGGGAGAAGAAAACTATCTGGGGTTGGTGCAGTCATTGATTATATTGACTGTTTACTGAAGCAGCAATTAGAATGAACAGAGTCCACTGAAGGAAGGTTGGTTTCCATTATGTACAGAGCTGTGTCCACAGCTCTCTACAGCTTCTTGCAGTCACTTGCAGAGCAGTTGCTATACCAAGTTGTTACACAACCATATAGGATACCTTCTGTGGTGCATTGATAAAAATTGGCAAGAGTTGATGGAGATATGACAGATTCCTTTTGCCTCCTGAGGAAGTAGAAACATTGCTGAGTCTCCAAATTGAAGGAAATAAAGATAGGAAAGAAAATAGAAATAGGAAAGGGATTCGGAGAGGATGGGGTAAGGATAAGAGTAGGGATATGAATGGCGATAGGGATACAGACAAGTCTTTTCACTCAAAAACTTTTGAATTCTACCATCTGGTGAGTTTAGCATATTCAAGTTTGAGATTAAAGTTTTTGATTTTGGGATTAAGTAGGAAAATGAACAATGCAAGTAACTTTAAATCACATACGCTGATAATGTCGTAAGACCAGAATCAGGCCATTCAGCCCATCAAGTCTGCTCTGCCATTCTATTATGGCTCTTTTATTTTCCTTCTCAACCCCATTCTCTTGCCTTTTCCCTGTAACCTCTGATGCCCTTACTAATCAAGAAACTATCTACGTTGGCTTTAAGTATACCCAAGGACTTGGCCTCCCCAGTTATCTGTAGGAATAAATTCCACAGATTTACTACCCTCTGGCTGAAGAAATTCCTCCTCATCTCTGTTCTAAAGGGATGTCTTTGTATTCTGAGGCTGTGCCATCTGGTCCTAAACTCCCCTGTATAGGAAACATGCACGCTACACCCATTTTGTCTTGGCCTTTCAATATTCGATGGGTTTCAATGAGATCTCCCTTCATTCTTCGAATCAATGACAAAGCAACTTTGAAGAGCTTGTTTTTTATTCATAATTTGTTACACTTCAGAAATATACTTTTTAAATGCTGAAGTGTACAATTAACATGAAATAAAAATAGAAAATGCTGATAATACTCAGCAGGTCAGATAGCATCTGTGCAAAGAGAAACAGAGTCAATGTTTCTTGTTAAGTACTTCATTAAAACTGGAAAAGCGAGAAAACAAGTCTGTTTTAAATTGCAGTGATGATGAGGGACAGCCTGATAGGACAAAAGGGAATATTTCAAACAGTGTGAGACCGGAATTGCTGTGGTGATATACTGTTCTTGAAGCCATCTGGTTGACATAGAGAAACATAAGCCTCAACAATTTTCAGCTGTCAAAAAAACCTAAGTTACCATAATACCTTATGATTTCACTATTACAATATTTATTACAATAACACTAATAAAACCAAAATGACAATAAAAGTTTTTAATTCTGTGAGGCTGGCCATTATGTCAACCAGATATACAAATCATTTACTGTTAGTTGAAAATTAAAGTGCAGATTCATTCTATTAAACTATGAAAATATATTTAGTTAATGCAACTTATTATAGGATATTCAGGTTCTGGTCAGGAAAAAAAAGAGGTATATGCCAGTGATCCCAGAGGAGAAGGGAGAACATTTAAGAGAAAAGTGGGGAGGGCAAAGGAAGGACATTATTTTAGCAGATAAGATACAGGAGAATCCCAACAGAAGTGCATTAAGAACAAATGTGTAACCAGCGAGAAAATAGGTCCCCTTAAAAATCAGTGTGGTCATCCATGTGTAGAGCTAAGGGAGATCTTAAATTAATACACCTCATCTGGATTAATGTGGAGAAGGTCATTGAAGCTAGAGAGTTCAGGGAACAACCATAAGGCCATAAGAGATAGAGGCTGACTTAGTCCATTCAGCCCATCAAGTACACTCTGCCATTCCAACATGGCTGATCACGATCCCACTCAACCCCATATACCTGCCTTCTCACCGTAACCTTTGACACCCTGACCAATCAGGAATCAATTTTCGCCTTAATATACCCACAGACTTGGCTTCTATACTTGTTTGTGGCAGAGCATTCCTCAGATTCACTGCTCTCTGGCTAAAAACAAAAAATCCTCCATAACTCTATTCTAAAGGGTTTCACTCAATTCTGAGGCCGTGCCCTCTAGTTCTGGACATTCCCACCAGAAGAAACATCCTCTCCACATCCAGTCCTTTCAAAATTCAGTAGGTTTCAATGATATCCCTCCCACATTCTTATAAATTCCAGTGAGTACAGGCCCAAAGCTGCCAAATGCTCCTCATATGTTAACCCTTTTATTCCCAGAGTCATCCTTGTGAACCTCCTATGCACTTTTTCCAAGAACAGCACATCCTTTCTGAGATATGGGTCCCAAAACTGTTGACAATACTCCAAGTGCCGCCTGACTAGTGTTTTATAAAGCCTTAGCACTATCTCCTTGTTTCTGTATTCTAATTCTGTATTTCCTCCTGAAATGAATACCAACATTACATTTGCTATCTTTACCACAGACTCAACTTGTAAATTAACCTTCTGGAAGTCTTGTGCAAGGACTCCCTTTGTACCTCTGATGTTTGAATTTTCTCCACATTTAGACAATAGTCTACACTTTTGTTCATTTTACCAAAATGCATTATCATACATTTCCCAACACTGTCTTCTGTCTGCCACTTTTTTGCCCATTCTTCCAATCTGACTAGGTCCTTCTGTAATCACATTGCTTCCCCAGCACTACCAACCTCTCCACTTATCTTCGTATCATCTGAAAATTTTGCCACAAAGCCATCAATTCCATTATCTAAATCATTGTCAAACAATGTGAAAAGCAGCCGTCCCAATACTGACCCCTGAGGAACATAACTAATCACTGACAGCCAACCAGAAATGACCATAAGACTATAAGACAAAGGAGCAGAAAGCCATTCGGCCCATTGAGTCTGCTCCGCCATTTTATCATGAGCTGATCCATTCTCCCATTTAGTCCCACTCCCCTGCATTCTCACCATAACCTTTGATGCCCTGGCTACTCAGAGACCTATCAATCTCTGCCTTAAATACACCCAATGACTTGACCTCCACTGCCATCCATGGCAACAGATTCCACAGATACACCACCCTCTGGCTAAAAAAATTTTTTGCATCTCTGTTCTGAATGGACGCCCTCCAATCCTTAAGTCATGCCCTCTCGTACTAGACTCCCCCACCATGGGAAACAACTTTGCCACATCCACTCTGTCCATGCCTTTCAACATTCGAAATGTTTCTATGAGGTCTCCCCTCATTCTTCGAAACTCCAAGGAAAACAGTCCAAGAGCAGTCAAACGTTCCTCATATGTTAACGCTCTCATTCCCGGAACCATTCTAGTGAATCTTCTCTGATCCCTCTCCAACGTCAGCATATACTTTCTTAAATAAGGAGCCCAAAACTGCACACAGTACTCCAAGTGAGGTCTCACCAGTGCTTTATGGAGCCTCAACATCACACCACTGCTCCTATATCCTATTCCTCTAGAAATGAATGCCAACATTGCATTCACCTTCTTCACCACCGACTCAACCTGGAGGTTAACCTTAAGGGGATCCTGCACGAGCACTCCCAAGTCCCGTTGCATCTCAGAACTTTGAATTTTCTTCCCATTTAAATAATAGTCTGTCCTTTTATTTCTTCTACCAAAGTGCATAACCATACACTTTCCAACATTGCATTTCATTTGCCACTTCTTTGCCCATTCTTCCAATCTATCCCAGTCTTTCTGCAGACTGTTTCCTCAGCACTACTGGCCCCTCCACCTATCTCTGTATCATCAGCAAACTCAGCCACAAAGCCATCTATTCCATAATCCAAATTGTTGATGTACAATGTAAAAAGAAGCAGCCCCAACACAGACCCCTGCGGAACACCACTGGTAACCAGCAGCCAACCAGAATAGGATCCCTTTATTCCCACTCTCTGTTTCCTGCCAATCAGCCAACACCCTATCCATGTATGTAACTTTCCCGTCATTCCATGGGCTCTTATCTTGTTAAGTAGCCTCATGTGTGGCACCTTGTCAAAGGCCTTCTGAAAATCCAAATATACAACATCCACTGCATCTCTCTTGTCTAGCCTACTTGTAATTTCCTCAAAAAATAGCAATAGGTTTGTCAGGCAGGATTTTCCTTTAAGGAAACCATGCTGAGTTCTGCCTATCTTGTCATATGCCTCCAGGTACTCCATAACCTCATCCTTGACAATCGACTCCAACAACTTCCCAACCACCGATCATGACTTCTTTTCTGCTCACTATCTTAGATTTAATTCTCTTTTTCCCCTCCTCCGCTCCACCATTTTGGTTCCCATCCCCCTGCCAAATTAGTTTAAACCCTCTTTAACAGCTCTACTAAACCTTCCTGCCAGGATATTGGTCCCCTTCGGGTTCAGGTGTAAACTGTCCTTTTTGAACAGATCATATTTCCCCCAAAAGAGATCCCAATGATCCAAGAATCTGAAGCCCTGCTCCTTGCACCAGTCTCACAGCCACTTTATTCCTACTCGTTGCCTCCTGCCTGTCAGCCATTCCCATATCCATGCCATTATCTTTCCTGTAATCCCATTATTAAGCAGCCTCATGAGTGGCATATTATCAAATGCCTTCTGAAAATCCAAATGACATCAACTGCCTCTCCTTTATCCACCCTGCTTGCTATTTGAAAAGAATAGTGATGTCTCAAAACATACATACACAACAACAGAGGAGATGCTGGTGGACTTAAATCACATAAAAGTGGATAAATCCTTTTGGCCTTACTGAGTTTATCCTAAGATATTGTGGAAGGACAAGGAAGAAACTACTGAGGCCCTGGCAGAGGGTTTGGTATCTTCCTTAGCCAGAAGTGAGGTACCAAAAATTATCGGGTGGCAAATGTGCTTTTATTTAAAAAGGACTGAACGGAAAATGTAGAGAACTAAAGTCTGCTAAATTTAATATCAGTTATGTTGGGGGGGTTAGAATCTGAGAGTCAGGAAATAACTGCATTTGGAAAAGTAATGTCTGATAGCAGATTTTTTTGTGTAGGAAAAAATCATGTCTCACAAACTTCATTGATTTTTTTTGAAGAGGTGACCAAGAGAATTGACAAAGGCAAGGTGTGAGATGCTGTAGGCTGTTGAAAAGGTCCCACACAGCAGGCTAGTCGAGAAGGTTGGATCACAGGAGATACGGGATGAGAAAACCAAGTGAATACAAAATAAGCTTGGTGGTAGGAAGAAGATGGTGGTAGTGCACAGTTCCTTTCAGATCGAAGGCCTGTGACTGGCGGAATAACATAGTTCATCCTGTTGTTTGGTCATCTCATTTAATGATCTGGATGTGAATGTGTATGTCATGATTAGTAAATCTGCAGATGGCACCAACATTGGTCATACAATGGGTGGAGAAGGCAGCTAATTCAGTTTACAGTAGAATTTACATAATCTGGGAAATTAGACTAAGGAATGGCAGATGGAATTTAAATCAAACAAGTGCAAAGTGATGCATTCTGTGAAGTTAAACCATGGCAGAAATAAAACTGTAAATAGCAGGGCCTGCAGAGTGCTATAGAACAGAGAATCAGAAGGATACAAGTATATTGTTTCTTGAAAGTGACTACACAGGTAGGCAGGGTGCAAGAGGATACATGCTTTAATCAGATAAGGCATTGAGTACAAGATTGGGACATTGGATACAGCTGAAAAGGATTTGGCTGGGACCGCACATGGAGAACTGCATGCAGTTCTGGTCACCAAGCTATAGGAAGGATATCACTAAGCTAGGGAAGATACAGAAAGTATTCAGAAGGGCTGGACATCTTGAGTTCTATGTTGAGGTTGTTTCCCCTGGAGTGCTGGAGGGTGACATTAGAAAATTGAGGGGAATGGATAAGGCAGGTGGTCACACTCTTTTTGCCAAAGTTTAATGGGGAATGGAGGAGTAACCTTTTTCCACGCAGAATGGAGAGTATTTGGAACGTGCTGCCAGAGGAAGTGGTAGAAGTGATGACCATTATAAAATTTATAGGAAGGTGCACAAATAGCAAAGGTTTGGAGGGACATGCACCAGGCAAATGGGATTAGCTCAATAGGTAAGTGGTTGGCAAAGATCACTTGGACCTATTCTCATGTTGCATAACTATGACTACGCCTTCGTCTCATATAACAACTAAAGCTGGAACAGAATACCACTTTTTAAATAGCTATGATTAATATTGTTAATTGTTTCTCTTATTTATAAAGGCATAATCCATTATCTAAGTGCCTAAAAAAGCAAACTAAACTAAACATTTATTCAAATTATGTAATCTTGAAAATATATCAAAGACAGTGGATTACAGTTAATTTTGAGAGGCAGGGGGACCAATACATTTTGGATCATTAAGCACTGCCCCACTTAGCTGAAGTTTCATGGAAATAGTTAAAAGGCATAAAGAGGTATAAAGGTTATTGACAGAGGAATTCATCTGCCATGTTTTTTGATTGACTAAATGAAGAAAATCAGCACAGACTGCAAGTGCAGCTAATAGACTGCCTTCTGAAAATGCTAGACAATTGCATCCTCTAAATCTTCATTTTCATTTGTAACATTCAAGATGATTGTCAATACCTTCAAGTGTCATCGCAATTCCTAACTTACTGACGCAGGAAAGAAACACGGATGGTAGTTTGCCTCCCAGGTGCCAGGATCCGGGACGTTTCTAATAGTGTCCAAGATATCCTGAAGTAGGAAGGAGAACAACCAGCGATCGTGGTACATATTGGTACCGATGACATAGGTAGGAGAAGGGAGGAGGTCCTGAAAACAGATTACAGTATTTAGGAAGGAAGTTGAGAAGCAGGACCACAAAGGTATTAATCTTGGAATTACTGCCTGTGCCACGTGACAGTGAGTATAGCAATAGAGTGAGGTAGAGGATAAATGCATGGATGAGAGATTGGAGCAGGGGGCAAGGATTCAGATTTCTGGATCACTGGCATCTCTTTTGGAGCAGGTATGACCTGTACAAAAAGGACAGGTTGTACTTGAATACCAGGGGAACCAATATCCTGGTGGGGAGGTTTGCAAAGGCTATTGGGGAGAGTTTAAGCAAGAATTGCTGGGGGGTGAGAGACGGAGGAAGAAGCGGTTGGCTCAGAAATAGAGAAAGCTTGGAGACGGTGCGGGAGGGAGGATAGGCAGGTGATAGAAGGAACGCTCTCAGACCGATGGTTTGAGATGTGTCTATTATAATGCAAGGAGTATTACAAACAAAGCGGATGAGCTTAGAACATGGATCAGTACTTGATGTTGTGGTTATTGCAGAGACATGGATGGCTCAGGGGCAGGGATGGTTACTTCAAGTGTCAGGCTTTTGATGTTTCGGAAAGGACAGGAAAGGAGGCAAAAGAGGTGGAGACATGACACTGTTGATCAGAGATTGTGTCACGACTGCAGAAAAGGAGGAAGTCATGGAGGGGTTGTCTGCAGAGTCTCTGTGGGTGGGAGTTAGGAGCAGGAAGCGGTCAATAACTCTACTGGGTGTTTGTTATAGATCACCAATAGTAACAGGGACATCGAGGAGCAAATAGGGAGACAGATTCTGGAAAGGTGTAATAATAACAGGGTTCTTGTGGTGGGAGATTTTACTTTCCCAAATATCTATTGGCAACTCCCTAGAGCAAAGATTTAGATGGGGTGGAGTTTGTTACGAGTGTTCAGGAAAGTTTCTTGACATAATATGTAGATAAGCCTACAAAAGGAGAGGCTGGACTTGATCTGGTATTGGGAAATGAACCTGGTCAGATGTCAGATCTCTCAGTGGGAGAGCATTCTGGAGATAGTGATCACAATTCTGTCTCATTTACCATAGCATTAGAGAGGGATAGGAACAGACAAGTTAGGAAAGCATTTAATTGGAGTAAGGGGAAATATGAGGTTAACAGGCAGGATGTTCCCAGGAAAATGTACAGAAGAAATGTGGCAAATGTTTGGGGGATACTTGCGTGGTGGTCTGCATAGGTATATTCAAATCAGACAGGGAAAGGATGGTAGGGTACAGGAACTGTGGTGTACAAAGGCTGTTATACATCTAGTCAGGAAGAAAAGGTAAGCTTATGAAAGGTTCAAAAAACTAGGTAATTATAGAGATCTAGAAGATTATAAGGCTAGCAGGAAGGAGCTTAAGAATGAAATTAGGAGAGCTAGAAGGGGCCATGAGAAGGCCTTGGCGGACAGGATTAAGGAAAACCCAAGGCATTCTACAAGTATGTGAAGAGCAAGAGGATAAGACGTGAGAGAATAGGACCAATCAAGTGTGACAGTGGAAAAATGTGTATGGAACTGGAGGAGATAGCAGAGGTACTTAATGAATACTTTGCTTCAGTATTCACTATGGAAAAGGATCTTGGCAATTGTAGGGATATCCTACAGTGGACTGAGAAGCTTGAGAATGTAGATATTAAGGAAGAGGATGTGCTGGAACTTTTGGAAAGCATCAAGTTGACTAAGTCACAGGGACCAGATGAGATGTACACCAGGCTACTGTGGGAGGCAAGGGTGGAGATTGCTGAGCCTCTGGCAATGATCTTTGCATCATCAATGGGGACGGGAGAGGTTTCGGAGGATTGGAGGGTTGCAGATGTTGTTCCCTTGTTCATGAAAGGGAGTAGGGATAGCCCAGGAAATTATAGGCCAGTGAGTCTTACTTCAGTTGATGGTAAGTTGATGGAGAAGATCCTGAGAGGCAGGATTTATGAACATTTGGAGAGATATAACATGATTAGTAATAGTCAGCATGGCTTTGTCAAAGGCAGTTCATGCCTTACAAGCCTGGGTGAATTTTTTGAGGATGCAACTAAACACATTGATAAAGGTAGAGCAGTAGATGTGGTGTAAATGGATTTCAGCAAGGCATTTGATTAGGCACCCCATGCAAGGCTTATTGAGAAAGTAAGGAAGCATGGGATCCAAGGGGACATTGCTTTGTGGATCCAGAACTGGCTTGCCCACAGAAGGCAAAGAGTGGTTGTAGACAGGTCATATTCTGCATGGAGGTCGGTCACCAGTGGTGTGCCTCAGGGATCTGTTCTGGGACCCCTACTCTTTGTGGTTTTTATAAATGACCTGGGTGAGGAAGTGGAGGGATGGGTTAGTAAGTTTGCTAATGACACAAAGGTTGGAGGTCTTGTGGATAGTGTGGAGGGCTGTCAGAGGTTACAGTTGGACATTGATAGGATTCAAAACTGGGCTGAGAAGTGGCAGATGGAGTTCAACCCAGGTAAATGTGAATTGGTTCTTTTTGTTAGGTCAAATATGATGGTAGAATATAGCATTAATGGTAAGACTCTTGGCAATGTGGAGGATCAGAGGGATCTTGGAGTCCGAGTCTGTAGGACACTCAAAGCTGCTGCGCAGGTTGACTCTAATGTTAAGAAGGCATACGGTGCATTGGCCTTCATCCATCGTGGAATTGAGTTTAGGAGCCGAGAAGTAATGTTGCAGCTATATAGGACCCTGTTCAGACCCCACTTGGAGTACTGTGCTCAGTTCTGGTTGCCTCACTACAGGAAGGAAGTGGAAGCCATAGAAAGGGAGCAGAGGAAATCAATAAGGATGTTGCCTGGATTGGGGAGCATGCCTTATGAGAATAGGTTGAGTGAACGCACCCTTTTTTCCTTGTAGCGACGGAGGATGAGAGGTGACCTGATAGAGGTGTATAAGATGATGAGAGGCATTGATCATGTGGATAGTCAGAGACTTTTTCCCAGGGCTGAAATGGCTAGCACAAGAGGGCACAATTTTAAGGTGCTTGGAAATAGGTACAGAGGAGATGTCAGGGGTATGTTTTTTTTTATGCAGAGAGTGGTGAGTGAGAAGAATGGGCTGCCAGCAATGGTGGTGGAGGCGGATACAATAGGGTCTTTTAAGAGATTCCTGGATAGGTACATGGAACTTTGAAAAATATAGGGCTATGGGTAACACTCAGTAATTTCTAAGGTAAGGACATGTTCGGCACAGCTTTCTGGGCTGAATGGCCTGTATTGTACTGTAGGTTTTCTATGTTTCTATTTCAATTTCACTCCCAGCCATTGAAGGCAAGTCCAAACCTGAATGCCTGAAACTGCAGTGAGCAAAACAGCTCAGAGTTGTCTTGCTGCTGACTTCTCGCCAAATACCAGTGACAAAAATCACTGCCTTTTGAACAGAAACATATTTAAAGATTGATCGCTCTAAGCACATTGTAGTGCACACGACTGACACTTCGTTGGAAATTGGCAACAGTCTCCTGTCCCAATTAAGTAGCATAATCTTCCAAATAAACGGAGGGGATCCATTTTCTTGATTTAGATTAACCGATGGCTCAATTAACTGAAATAACTTTTATAACATATGTTTAATTTAACTACAAATGATGGTGGGATCAGATTTAGTGACATTCAGTCTGCATAATTTGCTTGAACTTCCCAAATGTACACAATCTTGCTTTAACTCTAAATGAACAACATTAAAATACCTTGATCTTTGCCAGATCTATTGCATTTGGTCATCAAGTGCATCTATCTGAGAAATTGTATGCCATTAGGTGGATTGTGTAAGGCCAAAAATTGCTCCACAGTGCTTACTATGAAATGCATATCCCCATCAATCACAAACTATCTCCAATTAACACATACACGAGGAAATCTGCAGATGCTGGAAATTCAAGCAACACACACAAAATGCCGGTAGAATGCATCAGGCCAGGCAGCATCTATAGGAAGAGGCACAGTCGATGTTTCGGGCTGAGACCTTTCATCAGGACTAACTGAAAGCAGAGATAGTAAGAGATTTGAAAGTGGGAGGGGGAGGGGGAGATCCGAAATGATAGGAGAAGACAGGTGGGGAGGGATGGAGCTAAGAGCTGGAAAGTTGATTGGCAAAAAGGATACAAAGCTGGAGAAGCGAGAGGATCATGGGACGGGAACACCTATGCTCTGTCAAGCAGAGAAAACAGGATCTCCCAGTGGCCACACATTTTAATTCCACGTCCCATTCCCATTCTGATATGTCAATCCACGGCCTCCTCTACTGTCAAGATGAAGCCACACTCAGGTTGGAGGAACAACACCTTATATTCTGTCCTGGTAGCCTCCAACCTGATGGCATGAACACTGACTTCTCTAACTTTCGTTAATGCCCCTCCTCCCCTTCTTACCCCATCCATTATTTACTTATTACTTTTTATTTTTTCCTTTTTTTCCCCCCTCTGTCCTCCCACTATCACTCCTTGCTTTCTCTCCATCTTCCTCTGTGCTCCCGTCCCCCTTTCTTTTTCCTAGGCCTCCCGTCCCATGATCCTCCAGCCTTGTATCCCTTTTGTCAATCAACTTTCCAGCTCTTAGCTCCATCCCTCCCCCTCCTGTCTTCTCCTATCATTTTGGATCTCCCCCTCCCCCTTTCAAATCTCTTACTATTTCTTCTTTCAGTTAGTCCTGACAAAGGGTCTCGGCCCGAAACGTCGACTGTACCTCTTCCTATAGATACTGCCTGGCCTGCTGCATTCCATCAGCATTTTTGTGTCCAATTAACACATTATATCTTCTTGGATAATACATAATAATTAGACAGAGAAGAGTGGTCAATAATATAGTATAATTTATCAAAAATTAACACTTATTCCTGAACTTAAAGTATTAATACAGTTTTATAATAAGACATCGGAGCAGAATCAGTTATTCAGCCCATTGAGTCTGCTCTGCCATTCCATCATGGCTGATTTATTATCTCTCTAACCCCACTCTCCTGCCTCCATGTAACCTTTGATGCCTTAACTAGCAAAGAATGTATTAACCTCCGCTTTAAATATACTCAATGACTTAGCCTCCAAAGCCATCCACAGCACGGAAATCCACAGATTCACCACCATCTGGCTAAAAAAAAGTCTTTCTCAACTCTGTTCTAAACGGACGCCCCCCTGTTCTGAAGCTGTGCCCTCTGCTCTTCGTCTTACCCACTTTAGAAAACATTCTCTCCTCATTCGCTCTATCTAGGCCTTTCAATATTCAATAGGTTTCAATGTGATTCCCCCGCATTCTTCTGAACTCCAGCGAGTTCAGGTCTAAAGCCATCAAATGCTCATGTGTTAACCCTTTCATTCCTGGAATCATTATCATGAACCTCCTCTTGTCCCTGTCCAACGCCAGCACATCTTTTCTTAGATAAGGGGTCCAAACTGCTCACAATACTCCAAATGTGGTCTGATGAATGCTTCATAAAGCTTCAGCATCATATTCTTGCTTTTGTATTCTAGTTCTCTAGAAATGAATGCTAGCATTGCATTTACCTTCCCTACTGCCGACCCAATCTGCAAGTTAACTTTTGGGGAATCCTGCACAATGACTCCCAAGACCCCTTGCAGCTCTGATTTTTGATTTTTTTTCCTCTATTTAGAAAATAGTCTATGCCTTTATTCCTTCTACCAAAGTGCATGATCCTACACATCTCTACACTATATTCCATCTGCCACTTCTTTGCCCGTTTCCCTGATCTGAGTCCTTCTGCAGGACTCGCTGCATCCTCAACACCATGTGTCCCTCCGCCTTATCTTTGTATCATCTGTTAACCTGATCACAAAGTCATCAATTCTGTCATCCAAATTGGTGACATATAACGTGAAAAGGAGCAGTCTCAATACCGACCCCCTCAGAACACCACTAATCACCAGAATTCAACCATAATAGGCCACCTTTACTCAGGATCTGTCTCCTGCCAGTCAGCCAATCTTCTCTCCATGCTAGAATCTTTCCTGTAGTGTTATGGGCGTCTTGGATGGTTTTTAAAGTAGGGATTCATAATGACCTGATTATTCCTCTTGCACCATTCTACCCATTTCTCACCCCTTTCATTTCTTTCCCCTAGTCCAAATTTTCCTATGGTATTTCCACCAGCACCTTGTTCTATTTTAGCATTTAGATCTCCCATGACAATAACAATATCTTGAGATTTGCATCAATTCTTTGCTTGTTCAAACTTTTCATAGAATTTATCTATATCTTCATTTTCTCCATCTGTTGTTGGTGCATATACCTGTATAACTGCTAAATCAAATGGTTGTCCTCTGAATCTAACAAGGAGCACTCTTTCTGATATTGTCCTAAAACACTTTTTGCCATGTTTTCATCCATAAGAATTCCTACTCCATAAGTTTAGTAAGTCATATCACCAAGATACTTCTAAGAATTTTGATGACAAGAGCTAAAAGTAAGACACAAGCTGAAATAGCTAAAGAACAATGTGGTTTTGTGAAAGACAAAGGTACAAGAAACGCAATATTGATGTTAAGGATACTATCAGAATGAGCTATTCAAGTGCAAAAAGATTTGTTTGTTTTATCAAATACATGGAAGCATTTGTAAAGTGAAGCACAGTAAGTTATTTGAAATATTACAGAAAACTCTAGATCTAGATTTGAAAGACCTCCCTCTAATCAGAAATCTGTACCGGGAACAAACTGCCGCTATAAAAATAGATGGAGTAGTGAGTCAGTTTACGAAAAACAAGGGAGATGTTAGACAAGGGTGTGTTTTCTCCCCTGGTTTATTTAATGTGTACAGTGAAACAATATTACAAAAAATAAGAGACATCTTGGGAATCAAATTTGGCAGTGAAAACATCAATAATTTCAGATATGCAGATGACACTGTGTTAATTGCAAAAAGACAGAATGTATGGTGATATCCAAAAAGAAGGAGAATCCTATCTGCAGGCTGAGAATAAATGGGGAAGACATAAAACAAGTACAGAATTTTTGCTACTTAGGAAGCTGGGTGACATCAGATGGCAGGTGTGACATGGACATCAAAAGAAGAATGGGGATGGCAAAAGACACCTTTACGAGAATGAAGAGTATACTGACCAATTCTAAACTAGGCATGACAACCCGCCTTAGAGTACTGAAATGTTACGTTTATCCAGTTATGTTATATGGCTCAGAATGTTGGACAATATCTAGTAACATGAGGAAATGAATTGAAGCAGCAGAGATGTGGTTTTTGAGGAGGATGGAAAGAATATCATGGATGAAACAAATATCTAACAAGGATGTCATGAACAGAGCAAACACAAACAGAGAAATAATGTATGAGATCATGAAAAGGCAACGTAATTTCATTGGACATGTGATTAGGAAAAGGAGTTAGAATGCACGGTAATTACAGGAAAGATTGAAGGGAAGAAAGCAAGTGGAAGACAAAGACAAAGACAAATGATGATGGAGACAGCAGCCAGAGAACTGGAAATGAATACCAATGAATTGATCTACTTGACCCGAAACAGGAGTGTGTGGGCCATGGCAGTCAAAGCTCAAACTGGGCACGGCACCTGATGATGATAATGATGATGATGAGTGCTATGGGCTCTTGTAAAGCAACCTCATGTATGTCATCTTGTCAAAGGTTGTCTGAAAAACCAAGTAAACAGCTTCCATTGACTCTCCTTGATCATCCTGCCTGTTATTTCTTCAAAGAATTCAACAGATTTGTCAGTCAAGATTTACCCTTAAGGAAACCATGCTGATTTTGGCCTACTTTATCATTCATCTTCAAATACCCCAAAACTTCATCCTCAATAATGGACTCCACCATCTTTGCAATCACTGAAGTTAGGCTAACTGGCCTAATATTTTCATTCTTCTGTCTTCCTACTTCTTTAAACAGTGGAGTGGCATTTCCAATTTTCCAGTTCTCCAGAACCATTCCAGAATCTAGTGATTGTTGAAAGATCATTAATAATGTCTCACAATCTCTTAAGCTACCTCTTTTAGAACCCTGCAGTGTAGTCCATCTGGTCCAGATGTCTTATCTACCTTTAGATCTTTCAGCTTCCCAAGCACCTTCTCCTTAGTAATAGCAACTACACTCACTTCTGCCCCGTGACACTCCTGAATTTCTGGCATATTGCTGGAATCTTCCACAGTGAAGACTAAGTCCACAATGTTTGGCCGCCATTTCTTTGTCCCTCTTATTACTTCTCCAGGGTCATTACCTAGCAGTCCCTTCTCATTTATTTCACTCTTTTTATATCTGAAATCCTCTTTGATATTTTTGGCTAGCTTACCTTCATATTTCATCTCTTCCCTCTTTTTTTGTTGCCTTTTCTTCATTTTTAAAATGCTTCTCAATCCTCAACTTCTCGCTTTTTTTTTTACAACATTATATGCCTTCTCTTTGCATTTATGCTGTCTTTGACTTCCGTTGTCAGCCACAGTTGTCTTATCCTCTCTTCAGAATACTTCTTCATCTTTGGCATGAATCTATCCTGTACCTTCTGAATTGCCCCCACTCCGGTTCTCATCCCCCTGCCAACTTAGTTTAAAACCTTCACAGCAACTCTAACAAACCTGCCTACAAGGATATTGGTCCCACCCAGGTTCAGGTGTAACCTGTCCTTTTTGTACAGGTATCTTCCCCAAAAGATATCCCAATGGTCCAGAAATCTGAAACTCCCAATACATTTCAGTTGTCACACATGCTAGGCTTTGGACATATTTTATGTATATGAAAAGAAATGAACTACCATTACTCATTTCAAAAGTTTGATGAAGCCTCCACACCAACATGTGAGATCCTTAACAAACATCAGCAATTACATGGATCTCAAAAAGGCCCTGAAATTTTTCTGAGAATACTAGCTTTTAATTGGCATAATAATAACTCTCCTAAGCACATACCTCAGTGGCCACTATATTAGGTGCACCTTTCTAGTACTGAGTAGGACACCACTTTGCCCTCAGACCAGCCTGAATTTTTTGTGGCATTGATTCAATAAGATGTTGGAAACATTCTTTAGAGATTCTGGTCCACCTTGACATGATAGCATCACGCAGTTACTGCAGGTTTGTCAGCTGCATATTCCTGTTGAGAATCTCCTGTTCTACTACATCCCAAAGGTGTTCTATTTGATTGTGATCTGATGACTTTGGAGGCCATTGGAGTACACTGAACTCATTGTCACGTTCATGAAACCAGCTGGAGATGATGGGTGCTTTGTGACATGGCACATTATCCTGCTAGAAGTAACCATTAGAAGATGGGTAGACAGTGACTCTAAGGGATGCACTTGGTCAGCAACAATATTCAGGTAGTTTGTGACATTTAAACAATGCTCAGTTGATATTATGAGGCCTAATATGTGCCAAGACTACATTCTCCACATCGTTACACCACTACCACTGGTCTGAATGGTTGATGCAAAGCAGGAAGGACCCATGGATTCATTTTGTTTATGTCAAATTCTGACCCATGTTGCAGCCGAAACCAAGATTCATCAGAACGGGAAATGTTCTTCCCAGACTTCAACTGTTTAGTTTTGGTGAGCCTGTGCCTTAGTTTCCTTTTCTTAGCTGACAGGAGTGGAACCTCATGTGGTTTTCTGCTTCTGTAACCCATCCACTTCAAGGTTCAATATGTTGTGCATTCAGCAACATTCCTCTGCACACCAGTGTTGTAATGCATGGCTATTTGAGTTGCTGTTGCCTTCCTCTCAGCTTGAACCAGTCAGGCCATTTTCCTCTGGCCACTCTCATTAACAAGGTATTTTCACCAATAGATCCACTGCTCACGAGATGCTTTTTGCACCATTCTCTGTAAACTCTAGAGGCTTGTGTGTGAAAATCCAAGAAGTTCAGCAATTTCTGAGATACTCAAACCACCCCACCTAGCACCAACAATAATTCTATGGTCAAAGTCACTTAGATCACATTTCTTCCTCATTTTGATGTTTGGTCTGAACAACAACTGAACATCTTGATCATGCTTTTATGCATTGAATTGGTGCCACATAATTGGCTGATTAGATGTTTGCAATAACAAGCAGGTGTACCTAATAAAGTGACCACTGAGTATTAAGTTTGCTCTTAAATGGTCCCTTGAGATTGTCAATGCCTTGTTTGCATTCTAATTCTGAGGTTTGGAGTGGCTGATGAAGCCAATGTGAGAAGTGCTGAGTTTGTGACAGGAGGGGAATATAGTTTGGGAGGTGGGGGGTGATACTCTTCTTCAACTGCTTATGCTTCCACTGCAATGTCATATTGATTGTTCCTCCTGCATTTTGAGCTGCTATGGGCAAGGAATTCCCCAGAGTCAACAGGACTATTACACTTTTTGTAGGAGTCTTTGAGGCTATCTCTGAATTATTTCTTCTGTCCACCTAATATTCTCTAGGCACGACAAAGCATGGATAAAAGTTTCAAAGGTCTGGTGCCAAGCAAATAAAAACATAGTCTGTCCCTTGGAGCCACCTGAGTGTAATTAGATGTTCTGTGGATTTGTTTGCATATCCTATCAGTGGATTTGGAAGATTTTGTATTGGTGCCAGCTCTGCACCACTTTGCAATGGCCACTGCAGAAGCATACATGAAGGATGTATATTTGCATGTTTTGGGAAGCAGTGTACAATTTCCAGGGCTTTATCAATCTGGCTAAGAACCTCTGACTAAGTATACTTCCATGCCCTCATCTTACTGCTTACCCAGCAGGGGACAGTTAGCAATCACTGCTGCCATTCAGCCATCACAGGAATCATGGAAGCTGATCTATAAACCAAATTCATCAATGAAGGAGAAGGAAGACAATTTTTGACTCTTTGTGATCAAGTGTCTGCCTGAAGAGAGCTTAACCTACTGACATAGGGGTGAGAAACTAATCTAACATCTCTTTCCAGCAACTAAACCCGCTATAACCAAACAGTTCCATGAGGATGGCTGCAGTGACAAGCACCTCGGGAGGAGGTCAGGGGATTTGGAACACTGTTATTGAGGGAACAGGATGCTGTGTGGATATTGTGGACTTATTTGGAATCTGGACCTCAAGCAGCAGGTGAAGATAAAGCTAAGAATGGATGTAAGTTGGGCAATCATCCACCCACCCCCAATGTTTGCCATGAGAAAGGTCTGTGGGTGCACTGTATATGCAGGAGAACCCCAGCCGTTTTGCAAAGAGTCCCGCCGAAGGACAGCAGCCTGAAATGTCGACTGTACTCTTTTCCTAAATGCTGACTGGTCTTCTGAGTTCCCTCAGCATCTTGTGTGTGCTGCTAGGAATGGTCATTTGCCTTGACATTCCAAGCCCCCAGGCCTCTCACAATGAGTAGTCTATGGAAGAGGGGATAGCAGAGGGATAATGAGGAAGGCAAGTGGTGAAAAGGAACAATCTCAGGATATCACACACAAGAGACAATGGACTTCTGAGAGTAAAACTAATGGGAAGGAAGGGATCACACAACAGGCAGTTGCCAGCAACCTCTGCTTGTAAGAAGCTGAAGTAAATATAGAGAACTGATGATGCCAGTAGAGGAAGTACCAAAATAGATGAGACAGAGAGGAGGGGGGGCAAATATGGATGAGGGGAATATTCAGTCTGTCACCCCTCTGCCCTGGGAGACTGGGAGTAGCACAGAAGCCATCAGCCATCAGAGTAACACAGTTTCCAATGCACCCAGCTCCAGGAGACCAAGAGCAACGCAGTGTCCGACACAACCCAGAATGAAGGGTGCAGAGCATTAAGTGGCAGGAGGCAGAACAGAAACACAGCGTGATCTCCCCCAGCATCGCCACACCAAGGGGACATTCCAAAATCAGTGAGGCAGTTCATCAGGGCCGTGGGTATGAAGGTTCAGGCGGATTGACAATGGACAGTATTTTCAAAAACTGAATTCCAGTAACTTTGGAGGTAAAACTGGCATCTTTAACCGTGTTCAGTGTGAAGAGCACTGCACAATGTGTTAATGTCTTCTAATACCTAGCCAACTCTGCATTGGCCACTAAACCTGGAAAAGCTGACTGGCTCCACCCATTCCACTAGAACGAATAAAACTGCCAGAAGCGATGCTCACTGGCAGACTTGTGCTTGACTCTGTGGCACTGAGATGGGCTCAGATATGTTGGAAGTGTATAACACTATTTTTCTGGTTGGTGGCATGTTAGCCTCTATGATGAAGGCATCATCACCCTCATCAACAAGCTGAAAGGGGGAGAGGGAGTTAGAGACCCATTTCACTACTGAATGTGGACTATAAGATGCTGTCCAAAGCCATTACAAACCATGACCAAGTCTGCTCTGAGACACGTGATCTACCCAAACCAAACCTGTACTATACTCCAGGCAGGAAAATCTCGGGGAGCCTTGTGCTGGTCAAGGATACCATTGCCTGGGTACAGGACAGAATATCCTATAGATACCACAACACAGGAACGCTCTGGATATGGTTGGGTTTGTTTCTTGAACAGGTGGTCCAAACCATCTGGCAGAATATCTTGTCATCAGATCTCACCAATAAGCACCAACTTTGCTTGGACGGTGGTGAAAGAGTGCACAATATCTGTGGCAGAGCTTGTGTACTAGCACGTCTTACAAAGTGAAATCAAGTCACCTAGATGACAACAGGGCTTCACCTCCAGACATGCTCAAAACCTTCTAAATTCACTTTGATTCTCAAAGCATGGAGGAAATATCAAGAACTCCCATAGCCACTGATGACCCTGTGATTTCAGTCTCTGAGGCTAATATGACAGCATCCTTCAGGAAGGTGAGCTCATGGAAAAGTATCCAGCCCAGATGGGGTACCTGGCTAAGTATTAAAGACCTGTGCTGTTCAATTGATTGGAGTGCTCACTGAGATCTTTAAACTCTCACTTTGGCAGTCTGAGGTACCCTCCTGCTTCAAGTAGGCTTCAATTATATTGGTGTTGAAGAAGAACGTGGTAACCTGCCTCAATGACTATCATCCAGCAGCACTTACATCCACAGTGGTGAAGTGCTTTGCAAGGTTGTTGATGAAATACATCGACTCCTGCCTGAGAAGCAACTTGGATCCACTTCAATTTGCCTACCATCACAACAGGTCAACAGCAGATGCCATTTTATTAGCTCTTCACTCAACCCTGGAACAACTGGACAGCAAAGATGCATACATCAGGATGCTCACTATCGACTACCGCTTGGCATCCAGTATTATCGTCCCCTCAAAACTAAACAATAATTTTTAAGACCTCGGCCTCGATACAAACTTGTGCAATTGGATCCTCAATTTCCACTCTTGCAGACCCCAATCAGTTTGGATTGGCCAAAACATCTCCTTCACGATCTTCATCAGCACAGGTCCACAAAAAGTTTGTGTATGCTTAGTCCTCAACTCTACCCACTTTACACTTATGACTGTGTGGCTAAGCACAACTCCCATGACATATTCGAGTTTGCTGATGACACTACTGTCAGTGGCCAAATCAAAGGTGGTGATGAATCAGCTTATAGGAGGGAGATTTAAAATCTGGCTGCATGCTGCCACAAAAACAATGTTTGCAAGACCAAGGAGCTGATTATTGACTTCAGAAGGAGGGAACCGGAGGTCCGTGAGTCAGTCCTAATCGTGGGATCAGAGGTGGAGAGAATCAGCAAATTTAAGTTCCTTAGTGGACCTGTCCTGGGCCCAACATGTAAGTGTAATTACGATCAAAGCACGGCAGTGTCTTTACTTCCTTAGAGGTTTGCAAAGATTTGGCATGATACCTAAAGCTTTGACAAACCTACAGATGTGTAGTGGCGAGTATATTAACTATCTGCATCACGGGCTGGTTTAGAAATACTAATGGCCCCAAACGGAAAATCCTACAAAATACAGTGGATAGTACCCAGTCCATCATGGGTAAAGCCCTCCCCACCATTGAGCACATCTACATGGATGATTTTGTCACAGGAAAGCAGGGATCATCAGGGATCCCCAACACCAAGGTCATGCGCTCTTTCCACTGCTGCCATCAGGAAGAAGGTACAGAAGCCTCAGGATTCACACCTCCAGATTCAGGAACAGCTATTACCCCTCAGCCATCAGGCTCCTGAACTAGAGAGGATTATTTCACTCAATTTCACTTGCCCCATCATGAAACTGTTCTCACAACATATGTGCTCATTTTAAAGGACTCTTCATCTCATGCTCTCAACATCTATTGCTTATTTATTTACTATTATTATTTATTTTTCTTCTTTCCTTTTTATTTGCACACCTTGTTGTCTTTAGAAAAGAGGTTGTTCATCCTGTTGGTGAGATTTTTCATTGGTTCTCTTATGTTTATTGGATTTACTGAGTATGCTCACAAGAAATTGAATCTCAGGGTTGTATATGAAGGCATATCCTGTATGTAATTTGATAATAAATTTGCTTTGAACTTTGAACTTGAACTTTGGTAGGCATTTGTCATAGCTTTAAATGTCATGCTGAATCTTCACAAACTTCTAATGTAGTAGAGGCACTGTGGCGCTTTCTTCATAATTGCATTTACGTGCCGGGGCCAGGACCGGTCCACTAACATGATAACACCAAGCAAATTACTGACGTAGCACTCCTTGTAAATGTGCTCAGTGGTGGGGAAGGTTTTGCCTGGGCTGCATCCATCACTTTTTATAGACTGTTCCGTTCCAGAGCTTTGATGTTTCCATTAGAGGTAATGATACAGTCAGGATACTCTCAACTGCGCATATATATAAGTTTGTCAAAGTTTTAAGTGATATGCTGAATATTTGAGAAGGATGATCTATAAGCACTCTCAATAGATGGAGTTAATTTTCCATTCCATTTCTATGTCTACTTGGACTTCACATGGAAATTTAGGGGCAGCCATTAGCTACATCCAGCAATCCATTTGCAGAATCCTACCCTGTGCAAGCTGAGTGCATACTACATAATACATTTCCCAAGGGGAAAGAAAGTTTTATTGGGCCCATGCCCTTTATTGTGGCATTAATATTGATTTCCATTTTTAAATTAAGCTCTAGTATATTTGTGTAGGAGCACTATAAGCTAGCCTATAAAGTATGCTGAAAGTTCATGCTTTGCACTAAGTGAGTGGGATTCAGTGAATGAGGTACCCTGCCAGGTTTCCAGACCTCCACTTGTGCTGCAGAGGTGGAGCTGAACCAGCCTGCTGGGAAATCTAAATGATCCAACTCACTAGTCCAAGTTACTCCTTTTTTGCTTTTGAATTTACCCTTTACAAAATTATGTAAGTTGCTATTAATCTCCAAATTATGCAACACCTCCAAAATGTTCAGCATGTTGATGTCACACATTGCTTCTTAATATTTTATGAATCATATATCATTATCTGCTACTCCTCCATAGTCCTTGGCTGTGCCTCACACTTTCCATTACAGCAGGTAGCTGTCATATGGCTTTCACCAAAGTTGCCTTCATTGCGATGTAATTTCTTCTGGAATTACTCCATTCATGTTGAAATTGATGGCTCATCGTCAGACTCATTTTCAATTAACTTAAGGGTTATCCAGTGCTTACACCCGTTGGTTCTTCTTCATAAGAATGACCTTATTAGTACAAGGGCTCATTATCCAACACTACTTACCCACTCTATAATGAAAATGCAAAACATTCATTAGACACCTTCATTTGTGACTGTGATCATAACCTCCATGCGCAACATTAGAATTGTTGTACCTTTAACTACATTCCCTTCAATTCATCAGCAACCCTTCAAACCTCGTCAATCATTACTACTTTTTACCTTGAAGGGCTTCACCATGAATGCATAAATTTTGGCCTCTTTCCAAATAAAATGTGCAGTCAATTTCAATAGCATAATGGTTGTAAGTTAAAAAAAAGAGGAAAATAAAAACATCAAAGCAAAATGCATTTCCAATGATACATGCTTCATTTCAAAGCGCAAATTAAAGTGAATTTTGGAACAGATATTAGGCAGAGTATGAACATTTAGAAATGTCTTTCCTCTCAAATTTTGCCCACCCTTGGATATTCAGGTACGTTGGCCAGCTCTGCTCAATTCGTTCTTGCACCCAGAATGTCACCATAAACATTTCCTGTTAGGCAAAGCCTTACACTTGAAGTTAATCACCTCCGTGCCGATAATGAATTTCTTTTCAATGAATATATTGAACAAATTATGTCAACAAGTTACTATTAATACCAAATCTCAAGTAGTGGCATTCTAATTGATGCTACAAAATGTGTCTATTTTTAACAGAATGGCATTATGGTTATAGCTTAATTACATCTTGCAGAACATGGTGGTATTTGCTTTTGCTGGCCTCATAGGGTAATAGAAATATCCATTCTTGTATTCAAACAATGGCCTTAATATACAAGATGATGCTAGTGCATCACAGTGGCATTCTGTGGCCTATGTACAATACTTCTGTTGTCTTTTGCACGTAAGTTGAATAACCAAGTTGAACATTGATTCTATCATAGATTTATTGAGTATGACAGCAAGAAAATGAATCTCAGGGTTGTATATGGTAACATATATGTACTTTGATAATAAATTTACTTAGAATTTTGAAGGTGGAAATACTAAGTCTAGTGGTATAATGAACTTGTTGCAGGGTATAGCTGCAGGGGGTACAGTTGACTGAACATTTAGATCAGTGGCCAAAGCTGCACCAAGGCATTATAATTTTGAACAAAATTGCTGTACTTTTCATATTCATATTTTCTCACAAAGGAGAAGGATAGCCTAATGAGGTCTGTACTGGCTCTCAGAGAAATCCAGTCAATCTGCTCCCATTTATTCCCCAGTAACTTATTCTTTCTCATTTTCCCATCACTTCCCCTGATCTTATCCCCCAACCACACTTGGGAAAGCTTTACAGCAGTCTTTTATCTCAATAATTGTCTCTGGGAAGTCCAAAGAAACCAGAATCATAGGGGATGTCTATCGTGTCACGGAGCCAACGGAGATCTCCACACAGGATTGAAGCTAGGTCATTAAAACTGTGAAATGTAGTACTGCTCGCTGTGCATCTTTGCCATCCAAATCAACAACAAGTTAGCTCAGTGTGCAATTAAACACAAGTTTGATCCACACATTAAATATAAAAATGCAAATCAGGCAGGAGATGATTGGCAGGACGGGTAGGTGAGAGGTTTATGAGGTAATGCCCTAACTCCAGCACTAATGAAGGCTTTTGTGAACAACATATATCTGAACCTTTTAAAGTTAACTTGCATGCTCCCACTCCACTTTAAGGTTCTCAGACATCAGTAAAAATATTGCACTTCTTCAAGAAAGCTCTGAGGACATCCATAAATCTAATTTTCTGTCTGCCCGGTAATTACCTCCTACCAATGAAATTGAAACAGGGTATCTGTTTACAGGGTCTGGTGTTGGGCATGTGAATGACTGAGGAGCATTCTGAGTTCCTAAGAACTTTAAAAAAAAACCCAAAACCCTATTTGGTCATGGTCAAGTGAAATGTAGCATAATATTGGCCCTATCTCCTTACCTCATCAGCCAATTAACACATTGTCCGCACTGATGTAAAAGATTTGATTGGACAAAGATATTAGGAGATGGATCCAATTTTACTGATATCATTTACTTCAATAGTAGTGATAGAATCCACAGGGCAAACCAATGGACAGGGATGTATAAAAGAAAGCCCAGTTCACGTGAATAGACCACTGGAGTGAGAAGAAATGAAGTTCAGAGGGCCAAGTAATCTTCACAATCTTTAACTGATTTTAATGAGAATAAATCACAGGGTTTTATTCAACTGAGTTATTTTTCATTGTGAATTTAATACCATTTGACTCCACTATGCTATAATTTGCCTATTCTGTTAAACAGTGGCAGGGGCTGTGAGGTACTGCTTACAGATCTATAATCTGCTTGAACATAACTCTGCAGGTGAGTTGGCCTCGTTACCTTTGTTCTTCCTCAGCATCCCAGTGTTACTCCTGCCCCAACTCTTTCATGTTATTCCCCCCCATGTGGCTTGAAGAAATTCTCCAGCAAATGTTAGTAAATGTTAAGACTTTGTCAGGGTTGGATTGCTGAATTTCAGGAAGCCACTGGTGTGTTCAGTCACTGCTTTGAGTGAGAAATATGACTAGAATTTTAATTTATACTTGTAGAACCACAAAGCAAGACTGCAGTCAAAGATACCTCACTGATGTCATGTGACCTAAAGACTGTCCTGAATAAATACATCATGACATCTGCCAGGAAAGTGCTTCACATGAATATTGAATGAGTAGAAATACTTCCTGTTGGAAGAAAGTTGCAGCAAGCACAATATAGATTTTCAAAAGACATTTGTATTCAATTTGTTAGCAGGATTGGTAAATACTGCATGAAAGGATTGTTCTCAACATGGATTCATTATTTGCTAAGATACAAGAAAATAAAACTTGTGAAATGTTTGCTTTTTAGACTAGAAATATTCAGTGGTGTTTCCCAGGAATCATATCATCACCAGCAACTTTGGCCTGAACTTTGAAGTGCTTTCAAATTCATAACAAGCTCAAGGTACAGATAGGAGGTTCTGTGGTCATGACAGAGAATCCAGGATGGTTTATGTGGAACAGTCCGTGCTCCAAAACTATTCTGGTACTGCTCCCCAACTTTTCCTTTGCTACATTGATGACTACATTGGTGCTGCTTCCTGCACCCATGCTGACCTCGTCAATTTCATCGACTTTACTTCAAACTTCCACCCAGCCCTCAAATTCACTTGGTCTATCTCGGACACTTCCCTCCCCTTTCTCGATGTCTCAGTCTCCATCTCTGGAGACAGACTGTCCACTGACATCTTCTACAAGCCCAATGACTCTCATAACTACCTCGACTATACCTCTTCCCACCCCGCCACATGCAGAAATGCCATTCCCTATTCCCAGTTCCTCTGTCTCCACAGCATCTGCTCCCAGGATGAGGCTTTCCATTCCAGGACATCTCAAATGTCCTCTTTCTTTAAGATTCGTGGTTTCCCTTTACCGTCATCAATGATGCCCTCACCCGCATCTCCTCCATTTCCCACACTTCGGCCCTCACTCCAGCCTCCCACCACCACAACAGGGACAGAGTTCCCCTTGTCCTCACCTACCACCCCACCAGTCTCCGTATCCAGCACATTATCCTCCGCAACTTCCGCCACCTTCAACAGGACTCCACCACTAAGCATATCTTTCCCTCTCCACTTTCTGCAGGGATCGGTCCCTCTGCAACTCCCTGGATCTCCACGGATCTCCCACCCGGCACTTCTCCTTGTAAACGTGAGTGCTACACCTATCCCTACACCTCCTCTCTTGCCACCATTCAGGGCCACAAACAGTCCTTCCAGGTGAAGCAACACTTCACTTGTGAGTCTGTTGGGGTCATCTATTGTATCTGGTGCTCCCGGTGCGGTCTCCTCTACATCGGTGAAACCTGACGCAGATTGGGGGACTGCTTCGTCGAGCACCTCCGCTCCGTCTGCCACAACAGACAGGATCTCCCGGTAGCCACCCACGTCAACTCTACTTCCCATTCCCATTCAGATATGTCCATACATGGCCTCCTCTACTGCCATGATGAGGCCAAACTCAGGTTGGAGAAGCAACACCTCATATACCGTCTAAGTAGTCTCCAGCCCCTTGGTATGAACATAGAATTCTCCAACTTCCTGTAATTCCCTGTCCCTCCGTTCTTCTATCCCTATTTCAATCTGCCTCCTCCCCCAGCTGCCTATCACCTCCCTCAATGTTCTGCCTCCTTCTACTACCCATTGTTTTCCTGCCTATCACATCCCTGCTTCCCCTCCCCCACCACTTTGTCTTTCAAATTACTGGTTTTTCAACTGAACCTACCAGCCTTCTCCTTCCAACCCTCCCCCACCTTCTTTATAGGGCCTCTGCCCCTTCCCTCTTCAGTCCTGAAATGTCGACTCATCATTTCCACTGATGCTGCCTGACCTGCTGAGTTCCTCCAGCATGTTGTGAGTGTTGCTTTGATCCCAGCATCTATAGATTATTTTGTGTATCCAGGATGGATTGTTACTTCCCGGGTGCCAGGGTCAAGGATGTCTCTGATCGCTTGCATGACATTCTGAAGTGGGAGGGTGATCAGCCAGATGTCGTGATGCACATCGGTACCAATGACATAGCAAGGAAGAGTGAGGAGGTCCTGGAGAGTGAGTATAGAGAGCTTGGTAGGAAGTTGAAAAGCAGGACCTCAAGGGTAGTAATCTCAGGATTGCTACCTGTGCCACGTGCCAGTGAGAATAAGAATAGGATGCTCTGGAGGATGAACAAGCGGCTGAGGAACTGGTGTAGGGGGCAGGGTTTCAGATTTCAGGATTATTGGGACCTCTTCTGGGGCAGGTGGGACCTATACAAGAGAGACGGGTTACACTTGAACTACAAGGGGACCAATATCCTTTCAGGGAGCTTTGTTAGTGCTATTGGGGAGGCTTTAAACTAGATTTGCAGGGGGATGGGAACCAGAGTGCCAGAGCTGACAGTGGGGCTGGGGTGAAAATAAATGATGTTAAAAGTTCAAGCAAAGCCACAAATAGAAAGGTTGTGAGTGGTGGTAAAAATCTTCTGAGGTGTATATATTTCAATGCTAGGAGTATTGCGGGGAAGGCAGACGAGTTGAAGGCATGGATTGACACGAGGAATTATGACGTTATAGCAATTAGTGAAACTTGGCTACAGGAGGGGCAGGACTGGCAGCTTAATATTCCAGGGTTCCAATGTTTCAGATGTGATCGAGGCAGAGGAATGAAAGGTGGGGGAGTAGCATTGCCTGTTAGGGAAAATATTACAGCAGTGCTCAGGCAGGACAGATTAGAGGGCTTGTCTACTGTGTCCTTATGGGTGGAGCTGAGAAACAGGAAAGGTATGGTCACATTACTGGGGTTGTATTATAGACCACCCAATAGTCAGTGAGAATTGGAGGAGCAAATCTGCAGAGAGATAGCAGGCAACTGCAGGAAACACAAAGTTGTGGTGGTAGGGGATTTTAATTTTCCATCTATTGATTGGGACTCCCATACTGTTAGGGGTCTAGATGGGTTAGAGTTTGTAAAATGTGTTCAGGAAAGTTTTCTAAATCAATATATAGAGGTACCAACTAAAGAGGATGCAATATTAAGTCTCCTATTAGGAAATGAGTTAGGACAAGTGACGGAAGTGTGTGTAGGGGAACATTTTGGTTCCAGTGATCATAACACCATTAGTTTCAACTTGATCATGGACAAGGATAGATCTGGTCCTAGGGTTGAGGTTCTAAACTGGAAGGAGGCCAAATTTGAAGAAATGAGAAAGGATCTAAAAGCATGGATTGGGACAGGTTGTTCTCTGGCAAGGATGTGATCGGTAAGTGGGAAGCCTTCAAAGGAGAAATTTTGAGAGTGCAGAGCTTGTATATTCCTGTCAGGATTAAAGGCAAAGTGAATAGGAATAAGGAACCTTGGTTCTCAAGGGATATTGCAACTCTGATAAAGAAGAAGAGAGAGTTGTATGACATGTATAGGAAACAGGGAGTAAATAAGGTGCTTGAGGAGTATAAAAAGTGCAAGAAAATACTTAAGAAGGAAATCAGGAGGGCTAAAAGAAGACATGAGGTTGCCTTGGCAGTCAAAGTAAAGGATAATCCAAAGAGCTTTTACAGGTATATTAAGAGTAAAAGGATTGTAAGGGATAAAATTGGTCCTCTTGAAGATCAGAGTGGTCGGCTGTGTGCGGAACCAAAAGAAATGGGGGAGATCTTAAATGGGTTGTTTGCATCTGTATTTACTAAGGAAACTGGCATGCAGTCTATGGAATTAAGGGAAACAAGTAGTGAGATGATGGAAAGTGTACAGATTGAAAAGGAGGAGGTGCTTGCTATCTTGAGGCAAATTAAAGTGGATAAATCCCCAGGACCTGACAGGGTATTCCCTCGGACCTTGAAGGAGACTACTGTTGAAATTGCAGGGGCCCTGGCAGATATATTTAAAATGTCGGTGTCTACAGGTGAGGTGCCGGAGGATTGGAGAATGGCCCATGTTGTTCCTTTGTTTAAAAAAGGATCGAAAAGTAATCTGGAAGATTATAGGCCGGTAAATTTGACGTCAGTAGTGGGTAAGTTATTGGAGGGAGTACAAAGAGACAGAATCTACAAGCATTTGGATAGACAGGGACTTATTAGGGAAAGTCAACATGGCTTTGTGCGTGGTAGGTCATGTTTGACCAATCTATTGGAGTTTCTCGAGGAGATTAGCAGGAAAGTGGATGAAGGGAAGGCAGTGGATGTTGCCTACATGGACTTCAGTAAGGCCTTTGACAAGCTCCCACACGGGAGGTTAGTTAGGAAAATTCAGTTGCTAGGTATACATAGAGAGGTGGTAAATTGGATTAGACATTGGCTCAATGGAAGAAGCCAAAGAGTGGTAGTAGAGGATTGCTTCTCAGAGTGGAGGCCTGTGACTAGTGGTGTGCCACAGGGATCAGTGCTGGGTCCATTGTTATTTGTCATCTATATCAATGATCTGGATGATAATTGGATCAGCAAATTTGCTGATGATACAAAGATTGGAGGTGTAGTAAACAGTGAGGAAGGTTTTCAAAGCTTGCAGATGGACTTGGACCAGCTGGAAAAATGGGCTGAAAAATGGCAGATGGAATTTAATACAGACAAGTGTGAGGTATTGCACTTTGGAAGGACAAACCAAGGTAGAACATACAGGGTAAATGGTAAAGCACTGAGGAGTGCAGTGGAACAGAGGGATCTGGGAATACAGATACAAAATTCCCTAAAAGTGGCGTCACAGGTAGATAGGGTCGTAAAGAGAGCTTTTGGTACATTGGCCTTTATTAATCCAAGTATTGAGTATAAGATCTGGAATGTTATGATGAGGTTGCATAAGGCATTGGTGAGGCCGAATCCGGAGTACTGGGTTCAGTTTTGGTCACCAAGTTACAGGAAGGATAAAAATAAGGTTGAAAGAGTGCAGAGAAGGTTTACAAGGATGTTGCCGGGACTTGAGAAACTCAGTTACAGAGAAAGGTTGAATAGGTTAGGATTTTATTCCCTAGAGCATAGAAGAATGAGGGGAGATTTGATAGAGGTATATAAAATTATGATGGGTATAGATAGAGTGAATGCAAGCAAGCTTTTTCCACTGAGGCTAGGGGAGAAAAAAATCCGAGGACATGAGTTAAGGGTGAGGGGGGGAAAAGTTTAAAGGGAACATTAGTGGGGGCTTCTTCACACAGAGAGTGGTGGGAGTGTGGAATGAGCTGCCAGACAAGGTGGTATATGCCGGTTCTTTTTTAACATTTAAGAATAAATTGGACAGATACATGGAAGGAAGGTGTATGGAGGGATATGGTCCATGTGCAGGTCAGTGGAACGAAGCAGAAAATGGTTCGGCACAGCAAAGAAGGGCCAAAAGGCCTGTTTCTGTGCTGTAGTTTTTCTGTGGTTTCTAATTTCAAAGACTGCCAATGACACAAAACACAAAAATATGTAAATAGGAAAGAAAACCTCAGAAGATAGAATGGTATATTGGCAAAAAATCACAAATACAAATTAGATACAGATAAATTGGAAATGGTGCACTTTGGTGGTAAGACTGAAGAGAATCAATATGTAAGTTGACTATACCAAGTTACAGAAGGGTTAATATTTCCTGCATTAGGGGTGAGCCGGCTAGCCTAGAATAGCCTGGTGGACTGCCACCACAATGAAGAACACATGCATGCTATACATTTGATGTTAACTGTGCTGATAATTCCATCTTATGCAGTACACATTGACTTTAAATTCTAGATGTTTAAGGGCAAGGATATCTACAGAGCCACAGTAACAAAATACGTCCCTGGTACTGGACTAAAGTTCTACAACAGCTGGTATAACTTTATCATACCTTTGTTGATGAAGTACAGCCACCAAATACACAGTTTCTCAACGAACTGGAAGTGAGATATTCTGGTATAGGGGATGCTGTGACCTTCCTTGCCCCGATCTGCTTCTCTCCTTCCTTTTCCTCAAGTCCCACTGTCAGTTCTAGCAGCCACTTCGGACAGAAATGATCCTGCACCATCCAAAAATAATCCTGATTCTGATTTTCCATTCTAATCTACTTCATGGTTCAACAGAATAGATCCTAAAACAGTTATTTTCTTTATAACATCAATCTATCTTCACAAACTTAAGAACTGTTTCCAATCAGAATTATTTTTATTCTGTTTCCTTTAATGCATAATGCTGTTTATGGGGTTTAAGTGCTTTCTATTTTTCGGAAGAAAGTACAGGCATTTGCATTTACATTTACTGCCAACAATTCCTTGCCAGATCTCCACCAGAGAGCTGGAGCAAACATCATGAACACTGCAATAAATTAGCAGCAACATGGTCAACAAAAGAATGATAATGATTTTCAAAGCATTCGTAGTTAATGCCCATTTTAGATATGGGATAAAAAGTTGTATTCTTTAATAATACAATAACAATAATAAGTGTTATAATAATACATAAAGTTAAAATTAGTATATCTTATTAGATCCACCCACCAAAAATTTATCACTTGAAAATGCTGTGAATTTTTAATGGTTCAAAAATGTTTTCTGCTGCATAAGTAGATGTAATGCCCTAATAAAAGTTTCACTGCTAACATAATGGTCTTTCTGTAGAAGCAGTGTTTAGGTTATGTTTAGAGATAACGGATGCTTCTGAATGTGAGCCATCCAACCAGGGGAGCGTTTTTTTTTGTGTGCCTGACAGCGGTATGAGTGTGTGTCTTTGTTTGGCGGGAGATACCCAGTGGGGACCGTGATTCGATGGAGCAAGGTACAGAAGTCTACTGAGGATCGGTGAATGTGACTTTTGGAAGGGTTGAGCTCCAATCTGTGCACATTTGACTGTTTAATTATAATGGGCCTGAGAAGACAGGGGCTTGATAGAAGAAGGACAGGTTTGATGGATCAAATCATTTTGTTTGATAAGAACAATGATAGAAAAAAAAGGATTAGCTTTATGAATCACACGTACATTGAACATTGAAATATAGAGCAAAATGTGTCATTTGCATCAAATCAAGTGAGTGAGGATTGTGTTGGGCAAGTGTCATCATGCCTGCAGTGCCAACACATCATGCCTACAACTCAGCAACCCTATCTTTGGAATGTGGGAAGAAATCAGGACACCCAGATGTAACCCATACAATCTTGGGGAGCACCTATGAACTCCCTACAGACAGAGATGGGAATTGATCCCTCATCAGTAATTACTGGGCGTAGTGCTGTAGAGCGATGCTCGTACCACTACTCTGCTATGCCACCCTAAAGTAGGAGCAGCAGTAGGCCACTCAGCCCCTCAAGCCACTCTGCTATTCAATATGAACATGGCTGATCTGCCCCTAACCTCATCACTCTCATTTTCACCTAATCCGTCAATTCCTGATTGAGCCTCTACAACCTTCCTAGAGAGGAAATTCCAAAGATTCACCATCCTCTGCAATAACCAGAAGAAAGAATTTGGAAATAGAAAGGTGGGGAAAAAAAAGGAATCAACAACACAGAATGTTTGTACAGTGCACAGGGGCCTACATGCTTCTATAATGCTCACCAGCACTGTCATGAAACCAACCTCTTAAATCACTAGCAAGAAATAATAAACCATCTGTATTGTTGTGTCTAAATTGCAGCAGTTTCCAACCAGTGGATATTGTTAAAATGCCTGTCTATTTCTCTTGTTATAAAAATGGCAAATGTCTAGCATTCCATGCTGATTAAGTCTTTGGATGACAAATCTGATGCACCTACAAAATGTAGCTGCCAGCAAGTTGGATTTTTTATGTGAAGTTTGAAAACAAGCAGGGATTCACCTGTCCATTGAGATTATCCAATGGTAGTTAAAGGTGACCCTGAAATGGTAGCTTACACGGGATTTGTTAAGAAGATCCATGGATATAGATGCTGTAAGGGAAAAGAATGTCATTATAAAATTAAGAATCATCAAGATGTGGCTAATGAGGTAAAAAGTGACAGTGCTGAAGCAATGACACATGGAAGCAGTGAATTATCTGTTACTGAAGCATCTATCAGTCATTAAGTTGACAGACTGTTTGGAGAGGGTGTTGGAATAAAATCTGATGTTTTATTGCTCATGAGACATGAAGGAGAAAATGAGCAATCAAACTGTTGACAAGCCAGATCAAAGCTAACCACCAATTTGATAAGTTGTACTGCTATTGTGGAAGACCACATTATCTATGCTGAACCTGCCACTTAAACTATTAGTGGAGCCTTGACAATTTCTGTATTATTGTCAAAAGTGCAAAGAATATCACACACCCAACAGTGAAATATATTTCCAACAGAGATGCAGTAACAAAATATTCCATACAAAACATAATATTGTGTTTTTTTAAGTTTGAGCTGCGATTATAAAAATAAAAATGCCACCATATGTTTGAGCAGAAGCCAATAGGTATTCATTGAATAAATTTAGCCAAGCACATTGAACAATAAATTTTATATATGTAAGGTTAAAATGCAAAAGCACTTTAACCAATATTATCTACAAGGGATGTCTGTACATTTTATAATTTGTACAAGCAACTGATCAGAAGAAGCACAGATTTCTGTTGGCGCAAAGTATTGATAGTACAATCTAAACATCTACTGATCAATGTAATGTATGGAGACATTTGCAGAGTGAAAATATACCAGTGTTGATTGCTTGAATCACTTCTGAAGAATTCAAGTTCCTTAAAATAATTGGATGGATAAAGTGTGGACTATAGATAGAATGGCAAATTTGGACTCACAACTCACTCTTTGTAGTAAATATACTGTTTCTTCCCCAACAACATAGTTGGCTGGGCTAATAGGACAAAATCAACCGAAAGAATTATGCTAGGATATTTAGAGGAAGATCATAAATGGTTGAATATATCCTAGAGCATTTCTAATTCAGCACCTGAAGGTTAAGGCATTCAAATCATGTTGTACTCATGTAAGTTCTTGGTGACAATAGAAGAAAATTCTAGAGATAATTTTGAAATGTAAGTTACACCTTCATTAAAGGAAATAAGGAAAAGTCTTTGTTTCCCAAGATCATCATCCTCAGGCTATACTGAACATACCTTATCACTATGTAGAAGAACGCAACACAATATTCCATAAAGAATATTTATCCAGGAAAATAATGTTATTCGAGTACCACCAGCATTTTCTAAATAAGATAATATGGTCAGAGAAAGTTAAGTAATGAGAGGGAAGCTTTTGTGGAGAGACAGTAATCAGACTAAGATCCATATGTTTTCTATTTCCTGCATCTTCTATTTCCCAGCACCTTCAGTATTCTGCCTTACAGTGCTGAGTTATATTGAGGAACTACATTATGCATAAGTTATTAGCAGTTCAAAATGTAAAACAAATTCTCTAAACATAAGTAAAACCATGTTTTGTTTGAACATATCATTTTCCACTACTTAACAAATTTCACGAGACATGTTGGTGATAATAAATCCGATTCTGATTCTGATGCTCTGTTTCAGATAACCATTTACTGGCCAATAAACATGGAGACAAGTAGCAATCATTAATTCCAGCTTACCATGGTTAACTGCTTTGTAACATTATTATTTCCTTTAGCTTTTGACAAATGTCAACTTAAACCAGTTAATTTATTCCAATGTTATCAAAGACTTAATGGATATTTGTCACTAAAAAGTCAAAAAAAAATCATAGTTCTAATGTTAAAAAGTATTGAATTACAGAATTACGCTCGTAACTAATATACCTGATGCTCAGTTACTATTTTGTATGCTGAGTGAGCAACTAAATCTTGAACAGCAGTAAGGATGCTGGCAGGAAATTATCTATTACCACATAATCTCCTGTAAAACTATATTATAAACAAAAAAAAAGATTCTATATGTTTCAGGAAATGTGTGCATAACTGGGTGAATCATAACACCCACTTAGTTGCAGTCCAATAGATGAAAGGAGCATTCTGATTGGATAATGGAAACCTCCTCATTACCAATTCACTTGAGAGCTAGAAAATGTATCTTGTTGAGAAGATATGTATGCTAGCAGTGTACAGATGATCAGAAGTTCATGTTTCAACATGATTTATCCTTTGACCATCACAAATGCCAATAAGATAAAATCCCCAAGAGATATCAGCAAGGAACAATTAGTCCTGTACTAAATTTAGAGAGCATTAGAACATTGTGATTCACCATTTTGTTTGGAATGTAACTATGCAGCAAAGTGATATTTTACTGTGATAACTTTGAACGTTATATCCACCTCTAAGGTGAAGATGGCATACATTTAGAAGGTGCTAACTGCTTTAGAACTCAAAAGAGTGGGTTTTGTTTGTACTATCTTCAAATCTCTTGTTGAAATGGTGCCTTGAGTCCATCTTTTTTGCTTTCCAGTTATAGTTATTCATTTTTAGGACGTAAGTTTTGTTGGAAAAGTGATTGTAGGCTGCCTACTGGGATCACCACAATCCTTCTGAAAATATGCCCTCAATACAGGGTAAACGGTAAGGCAATTAGGAGTGCAGTAGAACAGAGGGATCTGGGAATACAGATATAAAATTCCCCCAGAGGCGTCACAGGTAGATAGGGTCGTAAAGAGAGCTTTTGGTACATTGGCCTTTATTAATCAAAGTATTGAGTATAAGAGCTGGAATGTTATGATGAGGTTGTATAAGGCATTGGTGAGGCCGAATCTGGAGCACTGTGTTCAGTTTTGGTCACTAAATTACAGGAAGGATATTAATAAGGTTGAAAGAGTGCAGAGAAGGTTTACAAGGATGTTGCCGGGACTTGAGAAACTCAGTTACAGAGAAAGGTTGAATAGGTTAGGACTTTATTCCCTGGAGCGTAGAAGAATGAGGGGAGATTTGATAGAGGTATATAAAATTATGATGGGTATAGATAGAGTGAATAAAGGGAACATTGGGGGGGCTTCTTCACACAGAGAGTGGTGGGAGTATGGAATGAGCTGCCAGACGAGGTGGTAAATGCGGGTTCTTTTTTAACATTTAAGAATAAAATGGACAGATACATGGATGGGAGGTGTATGGAGGGATATGGTCCACGTGCAGGTCAGTGGGACTAGGCAGAAAATAGTTTGGCACAGCCAAGAAGGGCCAAAAGGCCTGTTTCTGTGCTGTAGTTTTTCTATGGTTCTATGGTTATTCTACCTTTGGAGCAGTAATTCTAGGATTTGGATCTAGTGACAATGAAGGAATGGCAATATAATTCCAGGCCAAGTGTAGTTGGAGAGGAATCTGCAGATGACAGTGATTGCATTCATGTACTATCCTCGTCCTGCTCAGAGATGGAGGTTTGGGAGTATATCTCAGAGTAGTGTAACTTAAAAAACTGTAGTGCAAATTATTGATAGTGCATAGAGATATCAGTGACAAATCAGTTTAGTAATTACTTGAGGAAAGTAAAACTGGCTAGCAATACATGCATATTTACTTCTTTGTAAGCATATCATTAGAATGAGAAAAGACACAGAACATAGAACATTACAACACAGTACAAGTTTTCAGCCCACGGTGTTGTGCTGACTTTTTAACCTACTCGAGGATCAAGCTAACACTTCCCTCCTACATGTTCGCACCCAACAGGACAGATAACAACCAATGTGCAAAAATAACCAACAAACTACAAGTACAGAAGGACAGAGATAAAGAAGAAATAATAATAATAATAATATAATATATATTCACAATGCATGTATATTATCAAGCAATGGAGCTTGAGATTGACATGACAGTATACAGGGACAAACTCCATCAACGTTTTACTGCACGATATCCCTTCATTCAAGTAAATGCACAACAAATTGCAGATTAATATAGAGCAATAATAAAAGAAACTTTATCCCTATAACATGATAAATCAAATAAAATGTGAGGTTGCACAAAAACCAGAAAGAAACCAACCTAAAGACTACAACAATGCTATACAAGAAACTAACGAAGATGCAAAACCCCCAAAGTGCTGATGAAAATAGAATTACTTCAACAACTTCTCCACAATCTGATAGTAACAGCAACAACACAGATGTACAGCCTCTGCAGAATGCTGAGGACAAAGCTGAACTTACAGACAAAATTACCCTAACATTTAACACCACACTAACAGAATATAATGCCAGTGACCCAACAAAAAGGCCCTACATAACAAAAAACGTCATTAAATTTACAAAAAAAATTGTTACTACATCAACAATACTATATTTCCACAATATTTAGGAAAACTTGGAACATTTGAAGAATTACATACAATAACATATGCACATCATTAACAGCAGTGCAGTGCAATGGTTCCAAAATAGAGGCGCTCATTAATAGAAACCCAAAACTGAGTAATGAAATGAGAATGCTAACATAACAGAAGAGATTAACAAAACAAAATGAAACCTTAAAAGCAGAAATAGCTCACCTAATGGAGTATAAAACCGATAACCTGAGCTAAAAATTTAAGAGAAAAGCTAAGGAAATCAAATGTCTATAAAAATATACTCAACCTGACAAATGCATTGTAGAATTTATAGATACATTAAAACAAAAGCTTGGTGCACACAAAGCCAGACTAAATAGATACATGAAACGCACCAGATGAAGAAAAAGGAATTATCAGTTCAGAAACAATGAAAAAAGTTTACACAGGACATTGAAATTCCATGCACCAAAATGTAACAAACCCTAGCACAGAATTACCAACAAACACAATTTTAATGAACTTTTGGTCTAATACCTAGTCAAACAGGGTGACACACAATCAAGAAGCAAGCTGGATTGTGGGGGTGGGGAAGAGAATGCATTCATATAATTGAAGAAATGCAAACAACAGATATGCTAATAGCAGTGCTAAAAAATACCCACAACTGGAAAAGTATTAATATTCATAATTAATGATATTAAAAAATTACTTGTCTTTATCCATACCTATTGATACATATCAACAATTTTCTTAAAAATCCTGAGGAAATGCTTGAATTTTTGATGGAAGATAAAACATATTTCTTACTTAAAGAAGAAATCGCAAATGACCCATCCAAATATTATCCTATTACTTGTTTACAAATTATATATAAAATTGTAACATCTTGCAACTAATCACCTCTCATTTAGATAACAACAAAGTACTTACAGAAGAGAAGAAAATCTACCAAATGGAGCTCAATAGTAAAAATGTAACAAAGGCACTTTTGCTATACACATAATAACTTATTCTTTTGGCATCATAGCTTGTTCTGAAACCAATCTGGAAAATTTACAAAGAAAAATAAGAACTGAAATGACAAATTTTAGAAAACTCTATGTAAACTTGAACACACTTAAATTAACACTATCTAGGACAGAAGAGCAGGCATAAAAAAATTACACAACAGTCAGATAAAACTTCAAATGATATACTGTCATCAATGAAAACAGGATTCAGCACTCCATACAAGCATATGCAATTCTGATAAGAAGTAGACACCACTAAATGTAAATAAAATCATAACCCAGAAAAATGAAGAAATGATCAGTATAGAAGAAAAAGTTATCCAATGTAAGAGCATGACTCTATGGAAGACATTCCCATGAATTAAGCAGACTAGATATTGACAAGGTAGCATCAAATGCCTGGCTCAGAGTTGGAGGTCTCTTCCCAGAAACAGTGGGGTTTCTTATGGCAATACAGGACTAGGTAGTTAACACAAAAGATATCAAAAAGTACACAATAAAAGACCAACAAATTCAAGAGCGTAAATGCAGAAAATGCCACAGGAAGCCAAACACAATCCATCACATTACAGGATCCTGCAGCAGTTTAACTCAATCTGATTACTTACACAGGCACAATCAAGTGGCAAACATCATTCACCAAAATCTTGCTTTAAATGTCAAACTCATAAAAGACACCATACCTTACTATAAATATAAATCTGATCCAGTTTTGGAGTCAGAGTCCTACAAATTGTATTATGACCAATCTATTATTACTGATAGGACAATTCACAATAACTGTCTGGGTATAATATTACAGGAGAAACAAGCAAGAACAACTTACTTAGTTAATATAACCATTCCAAAGACACTTAACACACAGAATCCAATAGGTGAAAAACACCAGAAACATGCTGAATTAAAGGAGGAAATTGAAGGACTTTGGAACATGAACAGGGTATACATTGTTCCAATACCAATATCTACAACTGGTATCAACCAGAAGTCACTACCCAATAGCATTAAACAATTAGGCCTATGAAGCAATATCTATGTAAACCTCCAGAAAACCACATTACTGAACAATAATAGTAATAATATTAAATAAGCAATGAATATTGAGATCATGAGATAACGTGTCCTTGAAAGTGAGTCCACAGTTATCCCCTCTGGTTCAAGAGCCTGATGGTTGAGGGGTAATAACTGTTCTTGAAACTGATTATGCTGGTACTGAGTCTCTTATACTTTCTTCCTGATGGCTACAGTGAGAAGAGCATGGCGTGGATGATGGGGGACTTGATGACGGATGCTGCTATCCTGCGACAGTGTTTCGTGTAGATGTGCTCAATGGTGGGGAGGGCTTTACCTCTGATGGACAGGGTTGTGTCCACTAATTTTTGTAGACTTTTCTGCGCAAGGGCATTGGTGTCTCATACCAGACCGTGATGCAACCAGTCAATGTGCGTTCCACCTCACGTAGAAGTTTGTCAAAGTTTTAGATGACATGACAAATCTTCACAAACCTTTCAGACCAGCTCTGCTTCCTATCAATGTACCTTTGCAACCTACGTCAACCCACCACACTATCCACAACTCCAGTAACCTTCGTGACACTCCCATCTTGTCTTTATCTCTTTCTAACTCTCTCTTCCTTCTCTAATGTTTCATTAACTGGAATCTCACCACTGTATTAAAGGGGAGCAAACATCTCAAGCGCCAACGTAACACTAAGAAATAATTAGTTACTTTCAAATTTTGACATATAGTTGTATTAAATTTAAATTAACAAGCAATTATCTTTTCTGTCTAGGTTTCCTCTGTTTTCATGTGTGTAGAGCACAAAGCAAATACATATACAGTAGGTAGAGAGAACTAAATTATAATCACAAAAACACAAAAATATACAAACACATAATTAAGTTAGTGGAATAAAGGATCTTTAAGTATGTCCAAGATTTTTCTTGAAACAATTTTGCAAAAGAAACTAAGCATATATTCTTGAATAAATAGAACTCTTCAACCACCATCCAGCACCTACTAACCTTCTTCCTCACCTGGTTTCACCTATCACGTGCCAGCTTGTACTCCTTTCCCTCCCTCCACCTTCTTATTTTGACCTCTGCCCCCTCCTTTTCAGTCCCGGTGAAGGGTCTTAGCCCAAAATGTTAGCTGTATCTTCCCCTCCATGGATGTTGCCTGACTTGCAGAGTTCCTATCACAATCAAGAGAAAATCTGCAGATGTTGAAAATCCAAACAACACACACAAAATGCTGGAGGAACTCAGCAGGCCAGACAGCACCTATGGAAAAGAGTACAGCTGACGTTTCGGACCGAGACCCATGGGCAGGACTAGAGAAAAAATGCTGAGGAGTAGACTTAAAAGGTTGGGGAGGGGAGAAAAACACAAGGTGAAACATGAAGGGGGCGGAATGAAGTAAAGAGCTGGGAAGTTGATTATTGAAAGAGATACAGGGCTGGAGAAGGAGACAAAAGGCCATGGAAGGCCATCTCCAACTACATCCCACCACCGAGCACATCTTTTCCTTCTCTCCCCACTTTCTGCTTTCCACAGGGATCGCTCCCTACACAACTCCCTTGTCCATTCGTCCCACCCCACTGATCTCTCTCCTGGCACTTATCCTTGTAAGTGAAACAAGTGCTACCCCTGCCCCTACACCTCCTCCCTCATTACCATTCAGGGCCCCAGTCTTTCCAGGTGAGATGACACTTTACCAGTGAGTCTATTGGAATTGTATCCTGTGTCCAGTGCTCCCAGTGTGGCCTCCTGTATATTGGTGGGACCCAACGTGGATTGGGAGGCCACTTCGCCGAGCACCTACACTCCATCCGCCAGAAAAAGCACAATCTCCCAGTCACCATCCATTTTAATTCCACATCCCATTCCCATTCTGATATGTCTATCCATGGCCTCCTCCACTGTTGTGATGAGGCCGCATTTAGATTGGAGGAACAACACCTTATATTCCATCGTGCCTTCAACCTGATGGCATGAACATTGATCTCTCGAACTTGCCCCCCCCCTCACCATTCCCCATCCTCTCTTCCCTCTTTCACCTTGTCTCCTTGCCTGCCATTCACCTCCCTCTGGTGCTTTTCCACGCTTTCCTTTCTTCCATGCCCTTCTGTCCTCTTCTATATACTGAATTCAACATACAGAAAGCTAGTATAATTTACCTTGTGTGCATCAGTTATGCACTGGTTAACAAGCTTGTTTGCAAAAGAAACTGAGTCATAGATCTGGAATGTAAACTGCTCAGTCAGTTGCAATTGCCCTCTGAAGGCTGTGCACAGTAAGAGCAATATCAGGAATTGCCTTTGTATGCAAGTAGCCCAAAGTACTAAGTGTTACAACTGTAATTATGCAAAGATATGAGAGATGCAGGTTGATCTCTTCTTTTAAAATCAGAATTGGGGGAAAATACTTGTTTTTAAATTGAGGGAAGGGGAGGCACAAAAAGATAAAAGGAGATAATACACACAAAATGTTGGAGGAACACAGCAAGACAGGAAGTATCGAGTAGGAGAGGACAGTGGACCACAGAAGAATGGGAAGGAGAAGAGGAACCAGAGAGAGGTGATGGGCATGTGATAAGAGAGGGGTGAGGGGGTAACCAGAATAGGGAATGGAAAAAGAAAGAAGGGGGAGAGGGAAGTAATTATTGTAAGTTAGAGATATTGTTGTTCCTGCCATCAGGTAGGAAGCTATTTAGATGGGATCTCCACTTCCCATCTGGTCTCACCTACCTCCTGCTAGGTGTACTCCCTCCCTTCCCCTCACATTCTTATTCTGATTTTTGCTCCCTTCCTTTCCAATCTTGTTGAAGAGTGTTCGCCCAAAACACTGTCTGCTTATTCCCATACATTGATGCTGCCTGGCCTACTGAGTTCCTTCAGCATTTTATGTGAGTTGCTGAAGATTTCCACATCTGCAGAATCTCTTGAGTTAATGATAACAGGAAATAATCTGTGATATGTTGTTGGCAGGCAGGAGATATACGAGGGTGGTTGGTGCAAGGCCAAAGGGGTTTGTAACGATGGAATGTAGAAGGAGAATATGAGTTAAGAAGAGTGTAATTGGGAATAGTGTCTGCTCTTTTTGTTCTTTTACTTGCTCCATATGCATGGTCATTGTATTCTTGTAACATTTTCCCTTTTTTCATTTAATATTTTCTGCTCCATACACTAGCATGGACCACCCCCCTTTATTCTTTATTGATTTACCTCCTCTCCCATTCCTTTTAATTGTAAAACTTATTGTACAAGATGCTGTAGCTGAGTTGGAGATCATGACAACAGCTGCTTCTGGAGGAGTTCAGCATCAGATTTAAAAAGCAAGTGCACCTGCTGGGACTTCCTGCGGAGCTTGAGATCGTTTGTGTTATTAGTCCAATAAAAGGAAGTGAAGTTTAAAAGAAGCAAGTATTGTGTGAGTGGGCCAGTGTTGGGATGGGAGCTGAGGCTTTAGTTCAAGGGGCTTCAGCAAGAAGAGGCGGAGCCTAAGATATGCTTCTGGTATGTTTTCTTTCTTTCTCTTGCATAGTTAGAGCACTGGGAATAACTGTTAGGACAGTGAAGTGCTCCTCTTGTAGAATGTGGAAGACAGGGAGATCTCCTGTATCCCTGATGGCTACAGTTGCAAGATGCATTCAGCTGCAGCTTCTTTTACAACACATTCGGTAATTGGAGCTGGAACTGGGTGAACGCCAAATCATTTCAGGAGGCTGAGGAATTGGTTGATAGGAGATACAGGGAAGCAGTTACATCTAAGGTGCCGGACACAATAACAAGTATACTGCTTTCGATACTGTTAGCATTATGACCTAGTAGAGGAAAGCTACAGCAATCAGTAGTCTGTCACTGAGCCTGGCTCTGTGGCTCAGAAGGGACGGGGGAAGGAGAGGTCAGCAATACTGATAGGGAAATCAGTAGTTATGGGAACGGACAGGAGTTTCCGTGGACAAGAATGAGATTCCCAGATGGTATGTTGCCTCCCGTGTACCAGACTCAAGAACATCATGGATCAAATCATAGCATTCTTAAGAGGAAGGGTGAGCAGCCAGAGGTCATTATCCATGTGAGTACCAATGACATAGGCAGGAAGGGTGATGATCTCCTGCGAAGTGAGCTCAGGGAGTCAAATGCTAAGGGCAGCCAAGTGGTGATCTCAGGATAGCTACCCATGCTGCATGCTAATGAGGCTAGAAATGGGAAGATAGTACCTGTTAACATGTGGCTAAGGAAATAGTGCAGGAGGGAGGGCTTCAGAGTTTTGAATCTTTGTGCTTTCTTCCAGAGAAGGTGGGATCTTTACAAATGAGACAGCTTGCATCTGATATGAAGGGTGCCAATATCCTCATGGAAAGTTTTGCTAGTGCTGCTCCACGGAGTTTAAACTAGAGTTGCAGGAGGAACTAGAGTGCCGGGGAGCTGGTGGAGTAGTTGTGAGAAAAGGATGTTAAGCCTATGTAAAAGGACGGGAACCTTGTCGACTGATTTTCTGAGTTGCATCAATTTCAATGCAAGGAATATTGCAGGTAAGGCAGATGATCTTAGAGCACCACTCAGCACAAGGAATTATGAAAGTGTAGCTATTAGTGGAATTTGTTTGCAAGTGTGGCAGGGCAGGCCGCTTAGTGCTCTGTGGCTCCATTGTTTTAGACATGAGAGAAGGGGAGATATTAAAGTGAGTAATAGGATTACTCATCAGGGAAAATGTCACAGTAGTGCTCATACAGGCTAGACTGGAGGGCTTAGAAACCCATAGATAGGGTTGTAAAGAAAACTTTTGGCTCATTGACCTTTATAAATCAAAATACCATGCACAGTACTTACAATGTTGTGCTGAAGTAGAACAAGACATTGGTGAGCTCAAAATTGGAAAATTGTTTGCAGATCTGGTCAGATTGTAAGAGTTCAAAGACAATTTAAAAGAATGGTGCCAGGACTTGATAACCTTAGATATAGGGGAAGGCTGTATATGTTAGGACTGAATTCCCTGGATCATAGGAGAATGAGGGGAGATTCAATAGGGGTATACAAAATTATGAGGGGTAAATGCAAGCAGGCTTTTTCCACTGAGGTTGGGTAAGATTAGAATTATAGATTAGAATTAAGGGTGAAAAGTGAAATATTGAAAAGGAATCTGAAGAGGAGCTTCTTCACTCAGACGGTGGTGCAAATGTGGAATGAGATGCCAGAGGAAATGCTGGAAGCACGTTCGAATGCAACATTTAACAGAAGTACATGGGTGGGAGGGGTTTAGAGGGCTAAGCTTCAGGTGTATTCGATGAGACTAGGCAGAATAATATTTCTGCATGGCCTGGACAGACCTAAGGGCCTGATTCTATGTACTAGTACTCTATGTAAGAAAGATCTTCAGCCCACAACAGTACTATTGTTTTTCTCTCACTGGAGATGTTATCTGAGCTGTTAAATATTTCCAGTGATATTTATTTTCATTTCCCGAATCTACAATATTTTACCTTTGCATTCGTTTTCCTCAGATTTGTCATGAAGATAAATCTTCCATTCTTCTGGGGATATAATTTACTCCTTGGAACACAGGTGATTAAGGAAAGAATATCAGGGACTGAACAGAAGGTTTGCTGGGAAGTTCCCTGGACTGGAGCTTCTCAGTTGTAAGGAGAGACAAGGTTTGTTTACCTGGGGCGGAGGAGACCAAAGAATGATCCTGATGGAGGGATATGAAATCTCCCATATAAAATTATGAGAGGGGAAGATAGGGCATTCAGTAAAAATTCTTTTCCGTGGCGTTGGAATCCAATTCAAGTGGATATCGCTTTAAGATGAAGATAGGAGATTTGAAGAGGATCTGGAATGGATTGCCTGAAGAGGTGGAGGCAGGTACTGTCACAACATTTAAAAAGCATCTAGACAATTGCCAAGTCATGGAAAGCGACAGACCTCTCCCAGTAAGTGGAATGAATGCAGATAAGCACATTGTTGGCATGCGCACGATGGGCCGAAGGGCCTATTGCTATGCTGCCCGTCTCTGTGACTCCATGACGAATGGATGCAAGGTTATAGTAAAGACAGAAAATGTTGAAGTTTTAGGCAAGTCGGACAGAATCTGTCCTGATGTTTTCAGATATCCAGCACCGGTAGTACTTTGTTTTCCAAATTGTGCTGGTGGAGCCCATATCAATGTCAATGAATAGTTTGATATGTTCAAACGAGTTAACAGATCACTTCCCGGTTGAATACTGCTCTACGAACTGACTGCAATTTGCAAAGTATGAATTATCACTCCAGGAACAACATAAAAACGCTACCTACTGCTTCACTGTCGGTTTTAAAGTTACGATATTCACCGCGATTTACAGAAGCTCCTTAATTCCCTCACCCTGATTTCATTAGCATTTCCCTTATCTCATTTACAACAGTCTCGCTATTTATTAAAACGAGTCTTTGGCCGTATATTCCACACGGGAAGCGGCTTCAAATCCCAATGTAATATGTCACCAGTTACACTTTAAAACATTCCTGAATTGTACAAATCTCAATGGCTGGATTAACAAAATTTAATGTTCCCGGTCCGTGACCTAGCGAGAACATTTAAAACAAACTCCGTTGCATCTGCTTTCGCTCGAACATATTTCTGAGGGAATTTCATGGATGAACCTGGCCAACCGCTTTGTACACGCTATCATCACTCTTGGTTCTATCGACGCACATTACATAATCATTTAAGGATTTCATGAGATAAAACGGGAGAAAGGTAATCTATACAGATTTCAAAAATGCAATCAAAGTATTTTAAAGATAATTTTTGAATGATTCGTGTTTTCCTTTTTGGACCCCTACGCTCTCTGCTGATTAAGCGTGGAGATGAATCATTGAGTGTTGAGGCTGATCAGGGTATATTACTGGGGGAAATACAGTTTAATCACACTGACGTCAAGCGGCTGTGTGGGAAAACACGAAAACTTCATCTCGACAATAAACCGGAGGCAGCCGAGTGCTAAACCGAAGACGCGTTTAGTAAGAAATCACCCATTGGCACAGGCTGCCTGCTCCGGTTGCAGCCCGGCTGCCTTTAAGGACATGTGATTACTCCATTGATAGTGGTCAGAGATAGAATGGAAATCGGCAGCTCATGGTTTACGTCATCTCACAGAGCCCATTCATATCTGTAAAATGCAGAATAGTAAACAAACCAGCAAGGAATGCAAATTCGATATTTGATAAATAATGCGGAAGATAGAATGAAAAGAAGTCACTCTGCTGGAAATCCAGGTTTCCTAGATACACACCTCGAACTCAATCAGCTTCGCGCTTCGCACTTTCTACGGGATGAAAGATATATAAAAAAAGGGAAACAAACTAAAGGAGCATCCGCGATCTCCGCGATCACGACGCTTCCCTTAAACCTGTCCTAAAGAGATAGACTGTAATTTTCGCTTATTTAGCCAGATTATCCCCGAGACCGATGCCTTCACGAGCACGAGGTGTCCTAACTACTGATTCTGTCCTGAAATAGGTCCCATTATGTTTTGAGTGTCCCTACTAAGGGAGTTCATGGCAGGACACATTTACACATCGCTTTGTTTAGTCACAGAAATTATTTTCTCTGACCACGAATGTCCTCTCCCCGAATAAAAAAAAATGAAGCAGTGTCACCAGTGACACGTTCAATCGGGAGGAAAAAATGCATCCTGCGTGGTGAAAATCGGTCTTACACCTAATCGATATTAGCACGACTTTAGCGGATTTGGGGGTGTTTCTGCAAAACTACGCAACACTTGTTACCGCAGCTCACCTGAACTCAGGCTGAAAATCCGTCTTAAGTCCGTAAAAGGAGGTGGAGAGCGTGAGCAGCCACAGCGGGTTGTACTTGCCATGTTCACACTCCAGGTACGGTGCCGACCACTTGATATGAGTTTTATCAACCAGGTACCTCATGCTTTTCATGCGTATGGGGGGATGCGAGGACCTCATTTCGCCCCTCAGCAACCTCCGGTGCAGGGAAGTCGCAGGTGTACGCAGGTGCTTCAGCAGATTGAACCACTCGGTCTCGGCACTGCGGTTCGCCAGGTGTCGGGCGCTGCCAGAGAGATCTTGAAGCAAGATCTGATTGTCCATCCTGGTGGCCTGCAGAAACACTTGAGGAGGGGAAGTGAACGGCTGGACATCGAAAGTCACTACGGCCCGATAGACTTTGGGGTCGCCCTCCAGAATGCTTCTGACCAGGGCATGGTACCATTCAATGTCTTCCTTGATAGTCATCTCGCGTACCCTGTTGGTTTGCAAGATCATGTTTAAGAAATTGGTGGCGTGGACCATTGTGTCCATAGCACTGTGAAGTGACGGGTGTATGTTCAGGGCATCTGAGACAGCTTTCAAATTTGACAATTGGTACCTCTTGGTACAGTTAGCATAGCCAAGCTTGGCAGGATCGCCGGTATGAAGGAAAGCCCAGACAGCGGTGGGCAGGTTGTCATGTTGTTGATGTGTACTGCCGCTGCCGCCGCCGCCGATTTCGAAAGACTTCATCGCATTCGATGGCTTCTGGGGCTCCTGGGTATTGATGTGCCTGTTGTAAATGGGCTGCTTCTCGTACTTCCCCACTTTCTCTCTCTGTTGCTCTGAGCGCCCTCCCAGACCGTGGCTGGATCCCAAAACGAATCCTATCTGGATCTGGAGGAGGAAAGAGAGCAGAAAACCAGCCATCTCGCCGGCCAAGTCGCTCCCGTTAAAGTCAGTGTATGTCGGCAAGAAGAACCTAGAACAGGGCACCAAGATGCATCAATATATTCATAAGTCGTTCAAAATGAACGCATCCCTCAGTATGGGTATGTCAACATTGGCCCGGTCTATAAATACGCGGTCGACAGCCCGCTCGGCGCAGGTCACCCGCTATGTCTCACTGATGCTATAGTTAGCCGCTTACGTCTCCTTCCCAAACGATTGCATTCCTGGCTTTTTTTACAGATCTTCTTTAGCTTCTAAAGATCTCAGAGCCAAGAAATGCCTCGGGGCGAAAGTGGCTTCCGTCCTGGAGACTTTTTTTCGCCCCATCGTCTCCCGGAGAGTCAGTAGTGGAGAACACTTTGCAGCAGGGTGTGTGACAGCGGCTTGGGATGAGTGTCTCTTCAGGAGGGGTGGCCGCGAGTTAACGCTGGGACGCGGCATTAATTCCACACTTTTTTTTTCCGTGACAAGACAACTCCACCCGCGCGCTCTCTCGCTCGTTCTCTCTCTCTCTCTCTCCCCCTCTCTCTCGCTTGCTCGCTCGTTCCCTCTCTCTCTCTCTCTCCCCTCCCCTCTATGCCAGGCGCCACGACCAAGCAACAGCCACAAATTCACTCACAGCGCCGCCAACACCCGCCCCCTTCTCCGCCACCACCCTGCTCCATTCCGATTGGTTGTTCGCTCCGCGTCCTCGGAGCTCTCCCTCCGCTGAATGGTGTGACTCATCGTCAATCAGAGGCTCCCGTCAATCAGCGGGGTGAATGGCTGCCGCCAGCCTCCGCCAACAGAGGGAGGAGCGGGCATGTCATGTGCAGTAGTAACAAGGCAGGGGAGCGAAACAGGGATTGCAGGCTCCTTGAGCATTGAGTTTAGCCTCTCACTCAGGCACTGTTGCGTCTCCAGTGCGGTGTGATCTGTGTTGATGTAATCTTTTATGCAATACTTATAACAAATAAAACTCTTCTAAAATTACACAGAACATGTAGTGTTTGAGAATTACAGCCAGCATGTTATCACTGTGAATAATTTAAAGCACCAAGTTAAATATAACTGCTGATGAGCGGCAACTTATTCGTGCTGCGGTGTTGGATGTACTCTGGGGTGCTGAAAGGACAGCGCTCTGAGCGCAATTCATCGGTGAATTCGAGATCCGTAATGGTAAGTTTCCCCATTGCAAACATTGCGACAACGTTTCAGGCTCTGTTTATCAAGAAGCAAAGATGCGTAGAGGAATGAAAAATAGCGGCCATGGGAGGTCATTCAAATTCATTGGGTCAGTTCAGGAAAGCAACTTCACTTCCTCAGTGAGAGCGTTCAATCATAATGACTCGTTTTTCCACTTGATAAACGCTTTAGCTAAAATATACACTTATCCGCTCGCTTTCATCGTTTTTTTTTTAGGGATCGCCCGTCCCATTTTATTGCCCATTCCTATATGTCGTCGAGAAAGAGAAGACCGTAACCCTTCTGATGAAGGTACTCCCGTATTTGAGAGGGAGTTTTTAAATTGACAGGCATTCAGAGTCAAGGTTGTACGACTGAGAGGGGAACCAGAAGGTAGCGGTGTTCCGATTAATCCGTTGTCTTTGTTCTACCCCACCACCCCCTTAAGGAAGAGATGTGAGTGTGGGGTGTGATATCAGTATAGTCTAGGCAAGTACCTGCCGAGTATTTGTTAACGGGCACTGTGCGCTGGTGATGAAGAGAAGGAGTGTTTAGGGGGGACTGAAGAAATACTATTCAAGCAAGTTGCTTTGTTACTGACGGTGTCGAGGTTCTAGAAAGTTCTTGAGTCTGCATTAATACAAGCAAGAGGAGAGTATTCAATCACAATCCTGAATGTTGCCCTGTAGGCCATAGAAAGATTTTGGGGGGAAAGCCATTCACTGCAAGATAGCCAACATTCGACCTTTTATCTGCCTATCTATGATTATTTACTGAAAGCCTCTTGGGATTTTACTGTATTTTTTTTAGTCCAGGCAATGTGAGCTGTAAAATCATAGGACAATTATTTACCTTTAGACACATGGTCAGTCAAGTTAGTCAGTTTTAGATTCTGGCATATGATAAATGTTCATATGGCATTCATTTCATGAAAAGGAAGAAAATGGTCACATCATTTCTGTAGTTTGAAATCTTGAAACGAATCAGCATGCTGATTAAAGTGGTTGCTGGGAGAGATTGACCACTGTTGTCACAGGTCAGAAATAAGCAGCAGGAGGAACTCGCTGGGGCAGGCAGCATCTATGGAGGGAAAGAAATCGTTGGCATTTCAGGTCAAGATGCAATCCAAATATAGTCTCTTAACCCTAAACACTGAATATCCCTTTCACTCCACAGATATTGCCTGACCTGCCAAGTTCCTGCAACAGCATATTTCATTCTTTCCTTTCAGGACACAACATCTGTAGTCCCTTGTGTCTTGAGGTTAGTTGGTGCTCTTCAGACACTGCAGGCAAAAAGAACTTTTGGGGAACACGTTATGACATCTGATACAATACTGGACTCAGACCATAAATATATCCGTTTCTGAAGTGAGGTGTAGATAAATTTAAAGTATTTGATCATATAATTAAGTATTGATATTCAACAGTTTTATCTTAAATTTCCCAGTGGTGGAGGTGAGGCCATCATCAACTTAATTGGAGTAGCTGTGTAAATACTATGGCAAAAAAAAGAATGTTAGCAACTAGTTTTACTGAAGTGAACTTTATATTTATTTATTTATTTATTTAGAGATCCTGCATAGAACAGATCCTTCGGGCCCAGTGAGCGATAATATCCAGCAACCCACCTATTTAACCCTAACCTAATCACACAACAATTTACAATGACCTACCAACCGGTATGTCTTGGGACCATGGCAGAAAAGCAGAACATCAAGAGGAAACCAACATGGTCATGGCGAGAATGTACAAACTCCTTAAAGACAGCACCAGAATTGAACTCTGAACTCCACCATCCTGAGCTGGAATAGTGTTGTGCTGACCACTACACTACTGTAGCACCCCACGGTAGTGATTCATCTCCTCATGAGCTGAAGTTTTTCTTTAATCTGCAATGTGTAATTCAAGAGAGTGGTGGCAGTCTGTGAAGTTGCAATGATAATCAAGAATCCTGATACTGTCTCTGAAGAATCAGTTATCATTATTCATTGGCAATTCAGCACTGAGGAATATGCATTAGGTAGTAGCAACCAGAATCAGAATCAGGTTTATCATCACCGGCATGTTGTCATGGTCCGGTCCGTGAAGTCTGTATTCCGGTTCACGGTCCAGTCCATAGCTCCTTATTCCAGGGTTTCTGGTCTTCCCCAGTTTCTGTTGTAGGCACATGATTCTCGTTTTAGGGCTGAGACATAAATAGCTCTGCAAACCAGGGATTCCCTGCTGAACTGTCTGTTCCCCTCTTTGTCTTTCTCCCTGTTGTCTGACTTTCTGCCTAGATACCTCACCTGACTCTCTGCCTGGATACCTTGCCTGGATACTTTGCCTGGATACCCTGCCTGTATCACTGAAGTTCTACTGCCAGAGCAAGACCGGAGCGTTGTTCGGTCAAGATAGGGAACTGTCTTTTGTTGTGTGGAATTGTCTCTGTGTCCACGCCTTTGCTAGGTAGGTCCAGCCGTTTGCCGCCACCTAGAATTGGGAACTGTCTCTGTGTCTTCACCTTTGCTAGGTGAGTCCAGCCATTTGCTGCCACCTTGTGTTGGGATCTGTCTCTTCATGTTCAGCGTTCTGTGTATGAGTCCCAGCCCTACGTCCTGTTCCCAAGGAGGGGTCCCAGCTCTATGTTATGTGTATGAGTCCTGGCCCTACGTCCTATTCCCAAGGAGGGGTCCCGGCTCTGTGTCCCGTGCTCCTGTCTCTTCTAGTCCAAGGTTCTGTGCTCCTGAAGGCTCTCGTCCAGTCCTGTAGCCTCGTCTTGTCCTCGCTTAGTTCTGGAGTCTGAGCCCAAGTCAAGTCCCAGGTTCTGGGTCCTTGTCCAGTCTCTGGCTTGGAGTCCATACCAAAGCCTTGAAGTACTCTAGACCCAAGCCTCAATCCTCAAACCCCAAGCCTGTCTCCAAGCCTCAATCCTCAAGACCCCAAGCTTGTCTCCAAGCCTCAAGCCTCCAGACCCCAGCCTCCAGTCCTGCAGTCATGTCATGTCCTTGCCTGGTTCTGGGGCCCGAGCCCGAGTCAAGTCCCAGGTCCTGGGTCCTTGTCCAGTCTCTGGCTCGGGGTTCAAGCCCAGGCTCCTAGTTCATAGTTCCTTGTCCGATTTCCCTGCTTCTTGTTCATGTCCTAGCCCAGGTCCTGCATCCTTGTCCTGTTCCTAGTACTTCAGTGTCTGTGTCTTGCATTTGGGTCCATTTCCCAGCATCCCCCATTGTGACACATGTAACATAAAATTTGTTAACTTAGCTGCAGCAGTTCAATGTAATACATACTATAGAAGAAAACAATAAAATAATAAATAAATAAAAATAAATAAATCTTATTCAGTATACTTTATACCGTATACATATATTGAATAGATTAAAAATCATGCAAAAGCAGAAATACCATATATTTTTAAAAAGTGAGGTAGTGTCCAAGGGTTCAATGTCCATTTAGGAATCGGAGGGCAGAGGGGAAGACATTGTTCCTGAATTGCTGAGTGTGTGCCTTCAGACTTCTGAACCTCCTACCTGATGGTAGCAGTGAGAAAAGGGCATGCCCTGGGTGCTGGAGGTCCTTAATAATGGATGCTGCCTTTCTGAGGCACTGCTCCTTGAAGATATCCTGGGTACTTTGTAGGCTAGTACCCAAGATGAAGCTGACTAAATTTACAACCCTCTGCACCTTCTTTCTGTCATAATGGGGGATGCTTGGGAGCGGACACAAATGCAAGACACAGACTCTGAAGTACAAGGAACAGTACTTGATGTGACAAGGAAGCAAGGGGAGGGGGGAAGAAAGGACGCAGGACATGACACAGGCCCTGGATGAGACAAGGATACAGGGCCTGGGCTGGGACTTGACTAGGATAGTAGAACCAGGACATGGAACTTGGAACTAGAAGCCTGGGCATGGACTCCGAGCCAGAGACTGGACAAGGACCCAGAACCTGGGTCTTGACTCGGGCTCAGACCCCAGAACTAGACGAGACATAACGAGGCTTGGGTTCTTCGAGGCTAGGGTACTTCGAGGCTTGGGTATGGACTCCGAGCCAGAGACTGGGCAAGGACCCAGAACCTGGGACTGACTCCGGCTCGGACTCCAGAACTAGCTAAGGACAGGACGGGGGGGGCGGCGGTCAACAGGACTGGACATGAGACTCCTGGACAGGACAAGGGAACCCCAGCACCAGGCTGGGCAAGGTACTCCTGGGCTGGGCAAGACACACAGACAAGACGAGACCACAAAGGCATGGCTTGGACAGGACAAGGTTCTTGGATCGTGGCTAGGACTGGACGAGACTCCGAGACCTTGACTTGGTTGAGGGAGAGACAGGAATGCAGAACCTTGGTCAAGGGAGAGACAGGAACATGGAACACAGAGCCGGGACCCCATCTTGGAAACAGGACGTAGGGCCAGGACTCATACACAGAACACAGAGCTGGTACCCCTCCTTGGCTACAGGACGTAAGGCCATGACTCATACACAGAATGCAGAATACGACAAGATGGTTCCCAACTCAAGGCAGCGGCAGGTGGCCAGACCTACCTAGCAAAGGCGAGGACACAAAGACAGTTCCCAACACTAGGTAGCAGCAAGCAGCCAGACCTACCTAGCAAAGTCGTGGACACAGAGACAGTTCAAAACAACAATAGACAGTTCCTTATCTTTCTCCAGTGATCAAACTTGACAGTGTTGCAGGCAAGGGTTACAGGCCAGGCCAGGCCAGAAACTGGGGAAAACCAGAAAACCTGGAAAAAGGAGCATGGACCGGACCATGAACTGGAATGTGGATTTCACGGACTGGACTATGACACCTTCAGTTCTGTGTAGTAGCCCCTCCCCCATACCAGACAGTGAGGCAGCCTGTCAGAATGCTCTCCACAGTACATCTATAGAAGTGTTTGAGTGTATTTGTTGACATGCCAAATCTGTTCAAACTCCTGATGAAGTATAACTGCTGCCTTGCTTTCTTTATATCTACATTGATATGTTGGGACCAGGTTAGATCCTCAGAGATCTTGACACCCAGGAACTTGAAGCTGCTCACTTTCTCCACTTCTGATCCCTCTATGACAATTGGTATGTGTTCCTTCATCTTACCTTCCTGAAGTCCACAATCAACTCTTCTGTCTTACTGACGTTGAGTGCGAGGTTGTTGCTTTGGCATCACTCCATTAGTTGGCATATCTCACTCCTGTTCGCCCTCTCATCACCATCTGAGATTCTACCAACAATGGTTGTATCATCAGCAAATTTATAGATGGTACTTGAGCTATGCCTAGCCACACAGTCATGTGTATATAGAGAGTAGAGCAGTGGGCTAAGCATATACCCCTGAGGTGCACCAGTGTTGATCGCCAACAAGGGGGAGACGTTATCACCAATCAGCATGGATTGTGATCTTCCAGTTAGGAAGTCGAGGATCCAAGTGCAGAAGGAGGTACAGAGCCTCAGGTTCTGCAACTCATCAATCAGGATTGTGGGAATGATGGTATTAAATGCCGAGCTATAGTCAATGAACAGCATCTTGACATAGGTGTCTGTGTTATCCAGGTAGTCTAAAGCCACATGGAGAGCCATTGAGATTGCATCTCCTGATGACCTGTTGTGATGATAGGCAAATTGCAATGGGTCCAGGTTCTTGCTGAGGCAGGAATTCAGTCTAGTCATGACCAACCTCTCAAAGCATTTCATCACTGTCGATGTGAGTGCTACCGGGTGATAGTCATTAAGGCAGATCACATTATTCTTCATAGGCACTGGTATAATTGTTGCCTTTTTGAAGCAAATGGGATTTTTCGCCCATGGCAGTGAGAGGTTGAAAATGTCCTTGAATACTCCCGCCAGCTGGTTGGCAAAGGTTTTCAGAGCCTTACCAGGTACTCCATCGGGACTTTCTGCCTTGCGAGGGTTCACTCTCTGTAAAGACACAAGATGGACTGAGCATTTTGTGATAGCATGATAAAAATGCACAAACTGTAATGCCTAGAAAGTCAAGGACAAAAGGCACATTAGGAACCAGATTCCCTCCAAGCCTCCAATTAGGCTGATCACAAAATATGTATATTACCACTATTTTGTCAATATTTTGAATCTTCTTATCTAATCACATTCTGAAGTACGTATATCACCAAGAACCGTAGCAATTCAAGAAGAGCTACCTCCACCTGTTCAAAGTCAATTAGAAATGGACAAGTAAGTGCCAGTCTCTCTCAAGACATTTATAAGCCTAAATATATAGATTAATGTAAAGTCATCTTACTCCAGAACACTGAATTTTATAACTTGCATTCATACTGCCTACCCACAAATATATTTTCAAAAATATTCCTAACAGCATCCTTAAGGCTAAAATAGATTTTGAACATTTAGAGAAAATTGAAGGTTATGTCTCCCAACAGGAAACTGGAGTTGAAACAAAGATCAGAATATCCATCATCTTATCAAAGAGTGGGCCAGGCTTAAGGGGCCAAGTGGACTACTCCTGCTCCTTTTTCTAATTTTTTTTATGTTTTATGAATAAATGAAGCACAATTAAGGCATCAAGTATAGCGTGTTGTTTACTTTCAGGCAAATACTGATAAAAGGGTATTGATCTGAAATGCCAATTCTCTTTATTTTCAGATTTCCAGCACCTGCAGTGCTCCCTGTTTTCCATTTGAAGGAGTTTTGGTTTTGGATGCTTGAGAGTTTTTTTTGATTTACTTTAGGTCGTTGTATAATTGTTTACCTGTTTATCTGCTACAAAGTAATTGCATGCTTTCTGCATTGCTTAAGCAAAGTGGTTCCCTGGAAGTTAAATGTTTGCAGCTTATGTGATATCAGGTTTGTACAGCTTCAGGGATTGTAGCAAGTGGCCAGCTCTTCTCTGCATTATGGGAGAAAGTCCCAGGAATTTTTGCTCTCCCTCTTACACTCGCTTCTGCATTTCATTTTGTTTAGTAAAGAAGTTTGTTAAATCAGCTTCTCAGTTATCCTCCAGGAGCTTAGGAAGTGGGAGGCACAATAGCATAGCAGTTATCAAGACGCTACTACAGAACCGGTGACATGGGTTCAATTCCTGCCACTGTCTGTACGTTCTCCTCATGATTGGGTGGGTTCTGGTTTCCTCCCACATTCCAAAGATGTATGGGTTAGTAGATGAATTGGTCACATGAGTGTAATTGGGCAGCGTGGGCTCGATGGGCTGGAAGAGCTGTTATTGTACTGTACCGTATCTCCAAATAATAAAAAAAGTAGAGTGATATATGTATGGAAATCATCTGTCAGGCCTGCAGCAAAACCAGCAGTTTGGAAATCTATGAAATCTAAATAGCCATCAGTCTGCTTGTCCCAGCCTTACCTTGGTCAGGACATCTGGTAGCAACATATCATGGCATTTGCCATTGAGCTACTCAACACTAATATACCTACCGTTGGAGTCACACTTTCACAATCTGGTTTCTGATTTGTACTTTGTGAACATGTTGCTGACAGGAGGACTGAAAATGTTACAGTGAAGGAAGATAGATACCTAAGGACTTGAGTGAGCAGACAAGTAACTGTACACTAAAATATAGGGCTGTGAGCCCAAAACTGAACAGGGCTTGTACATACAGTTAATTCCATATACAGAAAGGAAAATAAAGATTGAATTAAGGCAGAAAATAAAACAACAGTAGTTAAATTGAACTGGAGTACTATTAAATTTCCAAGAGCCTTTAAACTTGAAGATATTAAATTTATTTAGTTTTCAGTGATTATAATATTTGAATTGTTGTAAAAGATACTTAATACGTTATTAAAAGGTTACTTGTAACAAAAGTGACAACATTTAACTTCTTTGTGGCAAATTTAGTTTGTATCTACGACACAGATAAAACGTCCTGACATATAAATCATGGCAATAATGATGCAGTCAGCCAGCTGACATTTTTGCAGAGCTGATGGCTGAATGATACATGAATAACAGTCCGTAACTATCCGTAATTCCTATGTCAAGCCTTCAAATATGCCTAATGTGCAGAAGTAAAGACCTATGTGTAAGATTGTAACTGTTTTGATACTGAAGATCTGTACAGTGCAGAGGACAAGGCAGTTTATTGGCTTACAGAGAGGTAATGTCTACAGTAAATGTCAGAACAGAAACAGAAACATAGAAAATCTACAGCACAATACAGGTCATTCAGCCCACAAAGCTGTGCCGAACATGTCCTTACCTTAGAAATTACCTAGGGTTGTTATCCATAGCCTTCTATTTTTCTAAGCTCCATGTACCTATCCAGGAGTCTCTTAAAAGGCCCTATTGTATCCGCCTCCACCACTGTCACCAACAGCCCATTCCACGCGCTCAACATTCTCTGCATAAAAAAGCTTACCCCTGACATCTTTTCTGTACCTACTTCCAAGCACCTTAAAACTGTGCCTTCTCGTGTTAGCCATTTCAGCCCTGGGAAAAAGCCTCTGACTATCTACATGATCAATGCCTCTCATCATCTTTTGCACCTCTATCAGGTCACCTCTCATCCTCCGTTGCTCCAAGGAGAAAAGGCGGAGTTCACTTAACCTATTCTCATAAGGCATGCTCTCTAATCCAGGCAACATCCTTGTAAACCTCCTCTGCACCCTTTCTATAGCTTCCACATCCTTCCTGTAGTGAGGTGACCAGTAATGAGTACAGTACTCCAGGTGGGGTCTGACCAGGGTCCTATATAGCTGCAGCATTATCTCTCAGCTCCTAAACTCAATCCCGCAATTGCGCAGCAGCTTTGAGTGTCCTATGAATTCGGACCCCAAGAATGTAATAACATTTAAGAAAACATATGAGATGTGGCGGGTGGAACAAAGAGCTAACGGGCAGTGGGACAGCCCTATTCAGCAGCTTACAGTTGTAGTTGTCATCTTCGTCATCTTTTCAGGCTGTTGGAAGTGTTAAGCAAAGGGTTGCATTAGATCCACCCCAAAGCTTTGCATCACCTGTTGTTGCTTGGTCTAAGATTCTGCTAGGTGCAGCCAGAACTTGTGGCTAAATTTAGGGTAAGAAAGATCTCAAATCAATCATATTTGGCTCACCCATCCAATTGGAAGAAGGAGGAATTGAAATGGATCTTACTTAACTTTGTGCACTTTTTGTTTTGGTAAGCAGCTCATTTGTGAAGATCAATCAGTTTAACTTCATAGTGTCAAAGTTGTGTCATCACTTAGAACTTATCAAGTCTATCTTTGTTATCCATAATTACTGTTAAAAGAAAATTGTATCATTCTTTCCAGATTCATGCTGTCATAGTTAAGAGAATTGGTCAGAAAAAACTTGTGACTTATGACCTGTAACTTGTGACTATCAAGTGCAAGTGTGGAAATGAATACAGAAGAATCTGCCCTCTCACAAACCATAGACCATTTTGTTTTCATACATTTCATTCATTATAAGACTAAGTATAATATTATTGCCTACAAATAGCATTAGCTTCATTGTTAGCTCAATAAGAAAATCAGTCCATTTTAGTATGGTAAAAAATGATTTCTCATTATAAGATATACTGCCTACATTTGGCTAGTGATCAGCGTTAACCATGAGTCTGAAGGCAGTGAATCCTTGAATTCTAATCTTCCTAAGAAACAGAAATGACAGAAAGTGCATCAATACAATGTTACATACCTGGAGTATGGCTTTATTCTGTTCCCATCAGATCAACGACACCCCATGTGTCCTATTTGTAATACTATACTGTCTAATGAAACCAGGAAACCATCAAAATTGCAGGAACACTTACATAAAGGACACAGTGAAAAGGCTACTTATGGTATTACCCAGTTCCAGAAGATGAAAGAAGCATTTGAAAAGTGTTGCACATTCGAGTCATTTGCCATTAAAGCTAAAAAATGACCTTAATAGTGGTCTCATTGCTTCTTATAACATTTCCAAAATGATAGCCAAGTGTGAAAAATCTCATACAATTGGTGAAAGATTAATAACACCTTCTATATCAGAAGTGCTCACGACTGTTCTCAAAATGGGTATCAGTATTTTAAAATCAACTCCTCTGAGTAATAACCTTGTAGCTTGTCATATTGACAAAATGAGTGAAGACACTGAGTATCAACCATGCACAGAGCTACAAAAAACAGAATTTGGGATATAACTGGATGAGTCAATTGTGCAAGACAATGAGGTATTGTTAATGGCGTATGTACAGTTTATCAAAAATGGAAAAATTTATGAAGAGATTCTCTCTAGTAAAAAGTTAAAAACAAATATCAATGGAAAATCAACCTACGATGAGAAAATGTACATTGAGGATAAAAAAATTTTGATTATGTGCATGATTTCTTGTGCAACAGATGGAGCACCATATATGACAGGTTGCCATGCTGTTTTAGTGGCACTTCTGAAAACAGAAATTCCAAGTCTGTTTGCAATCCATTGTGTAATTCATCGTCAACATCTCACAGCCAAAAGCCTCAGCCAGTGACTTTTTTCAAGCATGACTCTTGTAATATCTGCAATCAACAAAATTAAAGTGCATTCATTAAATACCAGAATATTTCACCAGTTATGCCAAGATAATGATGAAGAGTTTGAATGCTTGCTTCTTCACACTGAAGTGTGTTGGCTGTCAAAAGACTGCTGCTTAAAATATTTCTTTGATCTTTTTGATACTATGATCTAAGATTTGATCAAAGTCAACAAGAGCTTGGGAAAAAAGATTGAACTTTTATGTAGTGATGTGGCATACCGAGCCAACCTGTGTGACAAAATGAAATTCTAAATATGAACTTCGGGTGAGAATTTCAATATAATCCAGGCAAAAAGTGCAGTGTCCACTTTTATTGTAAAATTGGAAGTAAATAAGCAAAACATTGGGAGAAGAATGTTCTCACAATTTCCCTGCATGGAAAGTATGGCACTCTCTTTCACAAACAGTGATTTGCAAAAGTACTGCTTACACCTGCAATCACTAAAGAAGGATTTTCCAAATCGATACAAGGATTTGATCGTTCTGGAAATTCTGGATTTGGTAACTAACCTATTTCTTTGCAAGGTGGAAGAACAGGAAGAGTGCTTGCAAAAAAAAAAATCACATTTAGAATGATGAAGAAGCAAAAATGCTTTTTCAAAACTATCAGCCTTTGAGATCTGTGGCTACACTGTCATACGATGTTTCCTGGTCTTTGGAGAACAGTCAAGCTACTCTTCATGCATTTCCATCCTCCTACCTTGCCGAACAAGGCTTCAGTGTAGTGAACCACATTCTCACAAAAAACAGAAACCACTTGGACATTGTTACACGTGGGTACTTAAGGCTTTTGCTGTCACAACTTGAACCAGATATTTCAACTCTTGCTAAAAACGATCAAGCTGAAGGATCACTTTGACATCGAAGCTGCTGTACAGCACACAGGTACTGTGTAAGCTTGGTTTAAAGATGAATAAAAATTTAAAGCAGATTATTTTTCTCATGTTAGCATGTGGTAGACATGTTTTTACACTATGGGGGCACTGGAAAGCATATTGCGCCTAAGAGTTGTGTTGGCAAGTATGGAGGTGTTTGGGGGTGGGGGGAGCCGTTGAGCTAAAAAAGGTTGTTTCCTACCCATGTACCAAATAATGAACTAGAAAGCTCTGAACCATCTTTCAATCATTATATTGTTTGTATTCTAGAACACTAGAACACCACAGCACAGTACAGGCCCTCCGGCCCTCAATGTTGTACCGACCCATATATTCCTAAAAAAAAGTACTAAACCCCCACTACCCCGTAACCCTCTATATTTCTTTCATCCATGTGCCTGTCCAAGAGGCTCTTAAATACCCCTAATGTTTTGGCCTCCACCACCATCTCTGGCAAGTCATTCCAGGTGTCCACAACCCTCTGTGTAAAAAACTTACCCCTGATGTCTCCCCTAAACTTCCCTCCCTTGACTTTGTACATATGTCCTCTGGTGTTTGTTATTCATGCCCCCAGAAACAGGTACTGGCCTTCTTAACTATCCTACCAACCTGTGCAGCGACCTTGAGGGATGTATGAATTTGAACCCCAAGGTCCCTCTGTTCATCCACACTCTTAAGTAACCCACCATTAACCCTGTACTCAGCCTTCTGGTTTGTCCTTCTAAAATGCATCACCTCTCACTTATCCGGATTGAACTCCATCTGCCAGTTTTCTGCCCAACTCTGTATCTTGTCTATATTCTCTTTTGGAAGCACCAGTATTTTTAAGGTGGAGTTTGATAGCTAATTTAGTCAGTGAGGGCATCAAAGGTAATGGGGAGAAGCAGCGAATGAGGTTGAGAAGGTAATAAATCAGTGACGATCAAATGGCTGAGCAAACTTGATGGGCTGAATGACCTAATTCTGCCCCTTTGTCTTTTGGTCTTACATCTTATGTATTCATTGCTGGAGTGCATGCGAGCATGTTGCTTAATAAAAATAGAGATATTAACAACAGAAAAGAGCAAAAATAAATCCAGTGTGATACTGTTACTGAAAATTGGGCAACATTTTTTTCATGGTATAGTTATAGGTATTTCTTTAACCAAATGTTTTTCTTTGTACCACATTTCCCTCTCTTTTTCTTTGCTACCTCATTCCTGATACTGGTTGGTAATCTGGAGCACCAGGAGATGTGTGTAAGGACATGTGTGACTGTTCTCTAACTGGACATTCTAAAGCGTTCCAATTAACTAGACTCATCATGCACTTAGAGGCAACATGGCTTGAAACTGGTTAGTAGGGAAACAGGCTTTGACGGTAATGTGCAAGGTAACAAAATATTTACAACTAACTTGGATTAATGCATTATTTAGGCAAACACATGAAATGACAAGCCAGTAGGCATAGTAGTTGCACAGCAGAATCAAAATCAGGTTTAATATCACCGGCATATATCGTGAAATTTATTGTTATGTGCTAGCAGTACATTGTAACAAATAATAATAAAAAACTAAATTACAGTAAATATATAGACATTTTTATACATTTACATATATATTACAATATATATTTAAAGTTAAACTAAATAAATAGTACAGAAAGAGAAATAAGTAGTGAGGTCATGTTCACAGGTTCAATGTTCATTGAGAAATCTGATGGCAGAGAGGAAGAAGCTGTTCCTGAATTATTGAGTGGGTGTCTTCAGGCTCCTGTACCTCCTCCTTGATAGTAGCAATGAGAAGAGGGCATGTCCTAGTGATGGGGGTCCTTGATGATGGATGCTGCCTTTTTGAGACGTTGTTCCTTGAAGATGCCCTGGATGCTCAGGAGGCTCGTGCTCAAGGTGGAGCAAACTGAGTTCACAACTTTCTATAGCTTCTTTTGATCCTGTGCAGTGACAACCTCCCCCCACCACCCCACCCGCATACCAGACGGTGATTCAGCCGGTTAGAATGTTCTCCACGGTATTTCTGTAGAAATTTGCGAGTGTCTTTAGTGACATGCCAAATCTCCTCAAAACTCCAAATTCAAATTCCTAATGAAATATAGCCACTATTGTGCCATGTGTGAGAAAATTATAAAGACCATTTTGAATCCATAAAAAGCAATGTGTTCGTCATTATGGAGACTAAAAGCTGTGAGGAAGCAAGCGTGGGGATCTCATTGAAACCTACCGGATGCTGAAAGGACTAGATAGGGTGGATGTGGCTAGGATGTTTCCTATAGTGGGATATCCAGAACTAGAGGGCGCAGCCTCAAAATTGAGGACTGACCTTTTGGCACAGAGGTAAGGAGGAATATTTTTAACCAGAGAGCAGTAAATTTATAGAATGCTCTGCCACAGACTGCAGTGGAGACCAAGTCTATGGGTATATTTAAGGCAGAAGTTGATCACTACCTGATCAGTCAGGGCATTAAAGAATATGGCATGGATACAGGTGTATGGGGTTGTGTGGGATCTGGGATCAGCTATGATGGAATGGCAGAGCAGACTCGATGGGCTGAATGGCCTAATCCTGCCCCAATGTCTTATGTTCTTATAGCTTAAGCATTCAGATATACAAGTTGCCAAAAACTAAAGCCTGAGCATAAAATAATTAGAAGTAATTAAAAGTAGAATGAGAGTCAGCCTTCATTCTAAAGATTGTAGGTTCTGAAAGGAAGGCATTTCTGTTTCCATTATAAAGTCAGTGCACATTTGATGTACTATTTTAAACTCTGGGAAGTCCTACCTGGATTTATAGGATTAAATTGTAAGGAGTATTACATATTTTACATTATTTTAATTTCAGAAGTTTGAGAGATAAAACATTTGATCAAGTAAGAAAAGTGAAATTCAGGAAGAATACAGAGAAACTATTACCTCAAATGAAAAATCCAGAATAAGATGAGATAAATGAACAATAGAGATAGGCCATTTAAATATCAAAGACGGGAGTACTTGTACTTACACAAAGGCTGGTGGAAATATAAAATTCATCTCAAAAGAACATGGATTGAAATTGAAGCTGACGGAACTGATGGATGCCTGCTAACTGCTGATGGGACATCAATCATCTTGACCTCACCACTCCTCTCTCCAATTCCAACCTCACTCCTTCTGAATGCTCTGCTCTCCACTCTCACCATCAAATCTGCAGATAAAGGGGATGCCATAGTAGTCTGGTGGACTGACCTCTACCTTGCTGAGGCCAGGCAACAACTGTCACCCCACCTCCTCTTACTTACTCCTCGAACTGAACTGCACTAAGGAACGCCAGGCCATTGTCTCCCACACCATCACCAACCTTATTAATGCTGGGGATCTCCCATCCACTGCCACCAACCTCATAGTTCCCTCACCCAGCACTTCCCATTTCTACCTCCTCCTCAAGATCCACAAACCTGTCTGTCCAGGGAGACCCATTGTTTCTGCTTGTTCCTTCCCTGTTGAACTTAGATCTGCATACCTTGACTCAGTTTTATTCCCCCTCGTTCAGTCCCTTCCTACCTACATCCATGACACTTCACACACTCTTGATCTTTTTAATGATTTCAAGTTCCCTGGCTCTGATCATCTTATTTTCACTATGGATGTCCAGTCCCTATACACCTCCATTCCCCACCAGGAAGGCCTCAAAGCTCTCCGTTTCTTTCAGGACACCAGACCTAACCAGTTCTCCTCCACCACAACTCTCCTCCATCTGGTGGAACTTGTCTTCACTCTTAATAATTTCTCCTTCGGCTCCTCCCGCTTCTTTCAAACAAAAGGTATAGCCATGGGCACTCACATGCATCCCAGCTATGCCTGCCTGTTTGTTGGCTATGTGGAACAGTCTATATTCCAAGCCTCCACTAGTATCACTCCCCAACTTTTCCTATGCTACATCAACGACTGCATTGGTGCTGGTTCCTGCACCCATGAGGAGCTTGTCAACTTCATCAGCTTTGACTCCAACTTCCACCCTGCTCTCAAATTTACCTGGTCCATTTCTGATACCTGCCTCCCCTTTCTCGATCTCACTGTCTTTGGAGACAGCTTATCTACTGATGTCTGTTATAAACCCACTGACTCTCACAGCTCAAACAAGAGAAAATCTGCAGATGCTGGAAATATGAGAAACACACACAAAATGCTGGAGGAACTCAACAGGCCAGGCAGCATCTAGGAGAAGAGTACAGTCAACGTTTTGGGCCGAAACCCTTTGGCAGGACTCACAGCTACCTGCACTATAATTCTTCCCACCCTGTTACTTGTAAAAACGCCATCCCCTTCTCTCAATTCCTCTGTCTTTGCTACATCTGCTCTCAGGATGAGGCATTTTATTCCAGAACAAGGGAGATGTCCTCCACCATCAACGCTGCCCTCAACTACATCTCTTCTATTTTGCACACATCTGCGCTCATCCTATCCTCCCACGCGACCAGCGATAGGGTTCCTCTTGTCTTCACCTACCACCCCACCAGCCTCTGCGTCCAGCACATAACTTCCACCATCTTCAGTGGAATCACACCACCAAGCATATCTTTCCCTCCCCCTATTTTCTGCTTTGTGCAGGGATCGCTCCTCATGCGATTCCCTTATCCAGTTGTCCCTCCCCACTGATCTCCCTCCTGGCACTTATCCTTGCAAGCAGAACAAGTGCTACACTTGCCCCTACACTTCCCCTCTCACTACCACTCAGGGCCCCAAAAAGTCCTTCCAGGTGAGGCGAAACCATTTACTTTATCCGGTGCTCCTGGTATGGCCTCCTGTATATTGGGGAGATCCAACACAGATTGAAAAAGTGCTTCATCGAGCACCTATGCTCTGTCCAGCATAAAAGTGGGATCTCCCAGTGGCCACCCATTCTGACATGTCAGTACATGGCCTCCTCTACTGTTGCGATGAGGCCACACTTGGATTGGAAGAGCAACACTTTATATTCTGACATAGTAGCCTCCAACCTGATGGCATGAACTTCAATTTCTCAAACTTCTGGTAATGCCCCCATCCTTCACCATTCCTCACTCCATTTTCCTCTCTCACCTTATCTCCTTACCAGCCCATCACTCCTACCCCTTTATTTCTTCCTTCTGTCCTCTCCTACCAGCTTTCCCCTTCTCCAACCCTGTATCTCTTTCACAATCAACTTCCCAGCTCTTTACTTCACCCCTCTCCCACTCCAGTTCCTTGTGGTTCTTCCCCCCCTCCCTCCACTTTCTTACTCTGACTCCTCATCTTTTTTCCAGTCCTGATGAAGGGTCAAGGCCTAAAACACTGACTATTTACTCTTTTCCATTAATATTGCCTGGCCTGTTGAGTTCCTCCAGCACTTTGCTTGGATTTCCAGCATCTGAAGATTTTCTTATGCTTGTGGATGTCTGTTAAATTTGAATGGAAATTAGCAAAGCTATGTAAATGAAGGTAGGATTGAAGGTTTTGCTATCAGCTTTGACTCAGTTTAATGAGGAGATTATACTGAGGGCTGAGTAGTCAACTGTCCTTCTACTGGCAACCATCATGCTACAATTATGTATATATATATATATATATATATATATATATATATATACACATTATATACATTATATACATTATAATACATTGTATTTACAAAGTCAAATGTTTTAGAAAACATAGCCAATTTATTTAGAATTTTCTTCACTGTGTACACTAAAAGAGGTATGTTGACACAATTCTTACACTATTGATTTTCATTCTGAGATTTGCACAACTGAGTAAATTGCAGGCAGCATTTATGTATGTAAATACTCAAGTATTTGGATCTAATATTCTTGACAAGTATTCAAAAGATTAACGACATCTCAACAACCAGCTGCTGTTGATATCACTTCAAGCAGTACTATTATAAGCTTTTAAATTCAGCTCCAAAATCTTCAGTGAGATTCATGGGGAAATTGTGAACTTCTAATATCAATCTACAATAATGTGGAGTCCTAGTCTTTATGATCAGCCCTGAGTTTTGGTGCAGTGAATACGATAAGTTGAAAAAGATTCACTGTAATTTTTAACAAAATAATCATGCATTAAAATAAATCGTAAAAGATCCTATAAGTCCTTTCTGTAGAAAAAATACCATTGCATGACTTTCATGAGGTTTTGCCAGCTAACTTTTAACACCACAGAAATTAACAAGTTTCCCTGTACCATTCAGAAATGGCTTTGTTCTCTGTAAGACGCTTCTTTGAGGGCCTTCTCTTAAAGAGTCATGAGAAAGACTCCCTTAAAGAAAAGTGAATTTAAATAGTTATAAAGCTATTTTTATTTTCATAATTTAGTGTTTCCTTTGACTTTTTTTATGATTTAGTGATCTGATTTTAATGGAAATTCGATAAAAATCTTTTGTTAGATATTATTTTAAATCAATAACATTATACAATCCTATGGGTTATCCAATAGAGACTAATTGGGTCAACAGCAAATGTGCTATTAATATAATGTGATATGATAAAGAAGCATAAACCAGTGGCTTACTGTGTCGTACAACCAAAGAGGAACATTGAAGTGAATGGTTCTGATTACAATAAGGCACAAAAATGTTATGACCAAAGCCAAAAGTGAGAAATGATTGTTGAGAATTGTCTATTGACTTGACATGGGTTTTCACAATTCCTCATTCTCCTCTAATATTCCATTTGCTTACACTGATTTTGAAAGCATGTTTCAGGCCTTTCAATTCTTCCTGTGGGCAGAGAGAGTGCCATTTGATGCCATTCGTCCTTGCCCTCCTTGTCAGGTATGGTGTTTTGAGCCTGCATGGCTGCTCATCCATTTCCATAGCAGGTCAGTACAGACTGAGGGACACCACTTACATTGGCTCCAGGCAGAATACAGTCCACAATTGTTCTGCTGTTTTACTATTCTGTTTTGATTTATTTTAATGCAAATCCTGTTATTGATTTAAAGAAAAGTACTTGTTGTTTATGTAAATACTTAGTGCATAAAGATAAATATGATGGCTACAGCATTTAGGGAAAAGCTAATTGATCAAATGTCCTATTTATCTGACTAAAAGTGAAGTTCAAAAGCAAATCGACAAAAGGCAACACATTTCTTTTGAAATCAGACCTATGCACGCATTTTAAGTAGAAAATCTTTACCTTGCATGAAATATGCTGCTACAGTTGAGGTGAATATCACTCAGAATCAGAATTAAGTTTAATATCACTGGCACATGACTTGGAATTTGTTAACTTAGCGGCAGCAGTACAATGCAAGACATGAAATAAACATAAATTAATGAATTATAGGAGGTATATATGTATATTGCACAGTTAAATTAAAAATAGTAGTGCAAAAGTAGATATTTTTAAAAAATGAGGTAATGTCCATGAGTTCAATGTCCATTTAGAAATCAGTGCAATATCGTTTTTGGTGAATTCAAATGCTGAAAAACAAGTAGCTGTGATTATTATTACTTTAAGGCTTTCCATGAGTTCATGACATTAGAAAGCCTTTGAAGCCAATGAGCTGAACTAGTTCTTGAAGTATTGTCTTGTTAAATTAGTCTATTATTCTTATGCATGCCAAGTTACAGTGAAAGACTTTTGCATGCCATCCATACAGATCATTTCATCACATCAGTATATTCGTGTATTACAAGAGAAAAATCTACAACAGAAAGCAGAATAAAGTATTACAGTTACAGGAAAAAGTAAGGCAGAAAGTGAGGTGCAAAGTCATAATGAGGTAGATTGTGAGACAGGGTCCATGGAGGGAGGCTGGATTTGGTGACATGCTGAGCTGTGTCTGCAACTACAGGAAGTTATGGACAGAGTGGTGCACATCATCAAAAGCAGGCAGTTGTGGACAACCTGTCTATGCTTCTTGCTGCCAGCATTACCAAAGAATCCACCCACCCTAAGCATCTAATCTTCTCCCCTCTTCCCTCAGGCAGAAGATATAAAAGCCCAAAGGTATGTATCGCCAGGCTCAACGACAACTTCTATCTCACTGTTGGAAGACTATTAAGAAGTACCCTAGTATAACAAGTTGGACTCTTGACCTCATTATATACCTTGTTTTGATCTTGCACTTTATTTGCATGCATTGTATTTTCTCTGTAGCTGGTACACTTTATTCTGCATTGTTACTGTTTTATCTTGTTCTACCTCAATGCCCTATGTAATGACTTTGATCTGTATGAACAGTATGCAGGATGAGCTTTTCACTGTATGTTGGTTTATGTGACAATAATAAACCAATTCTAATTCCAATTCCAATTCCAATTCCTTGTGGCCTCGGGCAGAGCAGTTGTCCTACCAAGTTATGATGCATCAGAATAGGATACTTTCTAGAACATAGAATTTAGAACAGCATAGTACAGGAGCAGGATCTTCGGCCCTAAATGTTGTGCTGAACCAATTAAATAAGTAATCATTTTTTTATGTTACACCCTGGCTGTAATGTGGGGAAAGGGCTGCCAGCTGCACCTGGCAAACTTCCTCAAATAGAATATGATGTTAGTCAAATAATGTGTTTCAGAAGTGGTGACTAATGGAAACATGCTGCCAGGACATAAGTATTAACCCTCATTTTTCATTGAAAAGGTGTCATTTAATTTTTTTGTCGTCCACTTTTAGAATATCTCATTCTTGTGTGCACCGATTTTGTTTTGAATTTCTTGAATGGCACTCACACTCATTGGTCACTTTATTAGGTACCTCCTGCACTTAACAGTGTCCACTGAGTATATAGTTGTGGTCTTAGGCTCCTGTAGCTCATCCACTTCAAGATTCGACATTTTATGCATTCAGAATGCTCTTCTGCACACCACTGTTGTTACGTAGTTATTTGAGTTACTGTCATCTTCCTGTTGGCTTGAACCAGTCTAACTATTCTCCTCTAACAGGGCATTTTTGTCCACTGAACTGCCACTCACTGGATGCTTTTAGTTTCTTGCATCATTCTCTGTAAACTCAAGAGACCATTGTGTGTGAAAATTCCAGGAGATCAGCAGTTTCTGAGATACTTCGACCACACTGTATGGCACCAGCAATCCATTCCACAGTCGGGGTCATTTAGGTCACAGTTCTTCACCATTCTGATGGTTGGTCCAAAACAACAACTGAACTTTTTGAAAATGTCTGCATGTTATTATGCATTGAGATGCTGTCACATGATTGGCTCGTTAGATATTTGCATTGACAAACATGTATACTGGTGTACCTAATAAAGTGGCCACTGTGTGTATATACTGCTTATGAAGGAAGAATGCATGCTGTACAAACTGTAAAATATTGAGACATAAATTTTGTAGTTGTTTGTTAATGGGATCTATAAGGTAAAGGGAGCTGCTGAACTTTGTTCAAACTAAAAAACAACGTTAGTTAAATATTGATCGGCGAACACATTAAATTTCACAACTGTGCATGAAGGAATTTCAAGGTGGAATACAGTTATTAAAGCATCAAAGATGAATTATTCTTTGTGTTAATCATTATTATTTTGTAGTTGTCTTGGTATTCTTACTAATCCTCTTCAACACCTCACATTGTTCTATAGTTCAATACACTTTGTTTACTTGTCAAGGAGGATATCTCCTTGCTGATCTCTGAAATGTGGCTTTCACTTGTCTTCCTGCAAACAGCAACATGGTTTCTGCATTGTTGCCTTTAGATATAAACTAAACTGGTCATTATTACTGACAACACAAAGTCATTCCCAGATCAGTAAAGCCCTCAAACATCTCTTGGGATAAAGTTTAGATTTGGAGATTAGTCAATTAATAGCCTGACACAGTTATACTCAGTTATATCTGTGTAGCCAGTGTTACATCTGTGTAGCCAACATGCCAGAATTCTCCACCAGAGTCCCTGCGCACATTCAGTTCTATTTCTTGGACATACCAACCAGCAGGAGATCCTTCACCATTGAAAAAGTCAGCATGCTGTCAATTTGATTCACTTCAAATGTTATCAAGTAACAAATACACCACAAGCCTATAAGCTAACAAACATTCTGGCTATACTGAAGATCTGCATTCCAAAACTAATCCTTCAAACAGAGGGTGGCATGGTAGTGTAGTGGTTAGCACAATGCTTTACAGTACCAGCGACCCGGGTTCATTTCCCACCGCTGCCTGTAAGGAGTTTGTACGTTCTCTCCGTGGCTGTGTGGGTTTCCTCCAGGTGCTCCGGTTTCCTCAGAACAAAGACGTACTGGTTGGTGGGTTAATTGGTCATTGTAAATTGTCCCGGGATTTAAACAGGAGACTGCAGGATGGTGTGGCCATCTCCAATAAATAAGTAATCTCCTCCGACTCAGGTAAGTTGACATCTACCCAAAACTGTGGTAAATTCCAGCACCACCAATGATGGCCTGTTTGCATAAAGAAGGACAAAACCAAGCCAGATAAACCCAGTCAATGTTAGGTTTGATGAAGCCTTCCTGAGACAGCACCTCATGTAGATACTACCAATGGTGGGGAGGGACGTGCCCATGATGTATTGGGCAGTATATTAGGGAATGTTAGGGTGTGGGCATGTGGCCAAGTGGTTAAGGCATTGGACTAGCAACCTGAAGGTCATGAGTTTGAGCCCCAGCCGAGGCAACATGTTGTGTCCTTGAGCAAGGCACTTAATCACACATTGCTCTGTGACGACACTGGTGCCAAGTTGTATGAGTCCTAATGCCCTTCCCTTGGACAACATTGGTGTCGTGGAAAGGGAAGACTTGCAGCATGGACAACTGCTGGTCTTCCATACAACCTTGCCCAGGCCTGCACCCTGGAGAGTGAAGACTTTCCAGGCACAGATCCATGGTCTCGCAAGACTAACGGATGTCTTTACTTTACTTTATTAGGTAATAATGAATTCCAGCCTCTGGAGAACAGTAGAAGGCAACAGGGGAATGATTACAGAGCAAAGAGATAAAGCGTGATGACTACATGGTTGGTGCAAGGCAGGGAAAGTCTGGAGCAGGTTCAAATCAGCCAGAGCCATAGACAAAAAGCAATAGTAGACTCATGCCTGGTTACCAGCCTAACAGCAATTCCGTCAGGTCCAGGAGAAAACATTCCATCGTATTTGAAAGGTACAGGCGAAAATTCAGCATTGTCTGCCCCATGAGCTGTGTCCGGCTCACATAGCACATCGGCACTGAAGCTTGACGCTGCAGGAGGCTTACCTCACTTTATGCATACGCAGCACGGGAGTGATAGAGATAGTGGATGGCAAGTAGATAACGAATAGCATGTGAATAATGAGAAGTGGATCAGGCAGCACTTGTTCCAGAACAAGTAACTCCCCTGTTGATGTCAGCTTGTAATAAAGAGTAAGTTTGCTCTAAAGGTAAACCCTAGAGACCATGTGAATGCTTTCCATTTAGAAGCAGTAATATGGAAATATCTTCACAAGAAAGGGTAGAGCAGCTCAAGAAGGTGGCTCACCAGTACCTTCTCAAGGGCATTTAGGGATGGGCAACAAATGCTGATCTTGCCAGCCACAGGTCGGCAGGTAACCTGAATAAGTAAACAGCATTGTTGTTTATGTTTGCTGAAAGAATTGATTTCAAAGGCCAAGTACTAAGAGCATCCATATAAAGTCTAACAATTTCAGCTGTCATCTTCTAATGCTGCTTCAATCCTCTTTCCAATATTTCTGTCAAGAATGTTTTATGCATAGAAAAAGAAAATTCAAACATTAGATTTCTGAATAAAAGCAGCAAGTGAAAGAAATGCATAGCAATTATTTATAATGATTTTGAATAGAAAAGTTCTGACATGTGATTCTGCTGAAGGATACAGAATAAAAATAAGTATTATATTAATGAAATAGCCTGCAGTTATTTCCTTTTACAGTTTGATTTATATCACTAATCAGCTTCATTAAATAAATATCTTACAGACATAACAAAACATCAGCAATTAAGTACACTGCTACTTTGAACTGATTCTACAATCTGCAGACTCATTTTCAAGGACTGTTTTCAACTCATGTTCTCAGTATTCTTTTAATTTGCACAGATTGAATCTTTTGCATATTGATTGTTTGTCAGTCTCTGTTTACGTTTGGTTTTTTGTAAATTTCTTTCCCCTGTAAATGCTGGCAAGTTAATGAATATCAAGGTAGCACATGATAAGATACAGTATGTACTTTGAATAAATCTACTTGAGTTTTGAACTTTAAACTGACAAGCAAATGAAAAATCACAAATTCTGATTTTTTTTAATTAATTTACTGTGAGTTTAGGTGCACCCATTGATTTGGCCAGAAAAGTCAATATGTACTCAACTCCAAGTAGCCTGAGGCCATAGTGGTGGTTCGACTATACTTGGATTATTTGCTGCCACAGAGCCGTGAGCACAGTGCTATCCTGGTGTGCGCTGGCAATATGGGAACCCAAATGCAGACAAAAGGCAGGCTCTCATGTAGAGACAGCGACAAGAGTTCATTCATATTAATTCCAAAAGAACATTGGTGGCTCGGTCAATGATGTCACAAGAAATAACATTCTCAAAACTAGGACCCCATGATTAGCACTAATTGGGCATTCGCTTAAGTAATACCAGTAACATGGAATCCCTAAGCCTATCAAAATAAACTTAACAAGCTCAAACAGAAGGCACCAGGAAGCAAGTCGCTCGAGAAAACCACAAGGAACTCTAAAATATTAACAACTGTCATTTCATAATAGGTGCTCTAAATCCTCTGGTGCCCTGCATAGGCCCAAAGAACACATTACTGGACCACCCCCCTGAAAAATTGAGATCCAAGAGCAACTCAAAAGACCTGGGAACTTAGGAAGGGGGCATGGGGAACTTCAAGAGGGACTTTAAGGGGCAAGGAGACCTGGGAACCCTGAGAGACTGAGAGACAAGGGAACCTCGTGGGGCACGGAGAGGGAGGCTTGGGTGTCCTCAGGATGGAAAGAACTTTGAAAAAACATTGGAAACACTGAGAAAAGTCCTTGAAACTATTGAGGAAAGTCCTTGAAAACCTTGAAGTACTTGGAAAACCTTGAGAACCTTGAATGCTTAGGCCGGGATGCTTGGATCCAGAAAGAGTCTTGAGACACAAAAACTTGATTCCTTGAAAACATGAAACCCAACACCAAAGGAAGGAGATTGCCGCCTCCAATGGGATCCCACCACCAAACACATCTTTCCCTCCCCCCTCTTCTGCTTTCCGATGGGATCGCTCCCTACTTGACTCCCTTGTCCATTCGATCCCCCCCCATCCCTTTGATCTACCTCCTGGCACTTAACCTTATAAGCGGAACAAGTGTTACACATGCCCTTACACTTCCTCCCTCACCACCATTCAAGGCCCCAGACAGCCCTTCCAGGTGAGGCGACACTTCACCTGTGAGTCGGCTGGTGTGGTAAACTGCATCCGGTGCTCCCGATGCAGCTTTCTATATATTGGTGAGACCCGACACAAACTGGGAGACCATTTCGCTGAACACCTACGCTCTGTCTGCCAGAGAAAGCAGGATCTCACAGTGGCCACACATTCTAATTCCACGTCCCATTCCCATTCTGATATGTCTATCCACGGCCTCCTCTACTGTCAAGATGAAGCCACACCCAGGTTGGAGGAACAGCACCTTATATTCCGTTTGAGTAGCCTCTAACCTGATGGCATGAACATTGACTTCTCTAACTTCCGTTAATGCCCCTCCTCCCGTTCTTACCCCATCCCTTATGTATTTATTTATTTATTTGTTTGTTTGTTCATTATGTTTTCCTTTTTTTCCTCTCTCTCTTTTTTCTCTCTCTGTCCCTCTCACAATAACACCTTGCCTGCTGTCCATCTTCCTCAGGCACTCCTCTCCCCTTTTCTTTCTCCCTAGGCTTCCCGTCCCATGATCCTCTCCCTTCTCCAGCCTTGTATCCCTTTTACCAATCAACTTCCCAGCTCTTAGCTCCATCCCTCCCCCTCTTGTCTTCTCCTATCACTTCGGATCTCCCCCTCCCCCTCCCACTTTCAAATCTCTTGCTATCTCTTCTTTCAGTTAGTCCTGACGAAGGGTCTCAGTCGAAACGTCAACTGTGTTTCTTCCTATGGATGTTGTCTGGCCTGCTGCATTCACCAGCATTTTGTGTGTGTTACCTAAGGAAGGATCCTTGAATGATCTTGCTCAAAGTGTTTTATCCTTCACTCTTTTTCCAGGGGCAAATATGATACAGAAAGCTGTACAGATTGCAACAGACATGCTCTTCTTATTACTGAACTCGTTGCCTTTCTGTAGATCTGTTTCATTTGTTAACTGTAAGTTCAATTTTCGCCATCTGTACCATGTCTTTCATCAAGAGATTAAGTATAAGGCAACTTTTTCTATATAGGGTTACTCTACTTGTGTGTTTGCACACACCAGCCAGGGATCAGCTTTTGGAGCAGGGCTCTTCCAAAATTTACATTATTGACTTGAGTGCTAATTTGTTGAATCAAACAAACTTTGTCAATAAGCCTGCTTGAAGTGCTCAATTGCTATGCAGACCTGAGTCACAGGACCCTGAAGCTGGAAACCTGGGTAAGAAACATAGAAAACTTACAGCACAATACAGGCCCTTCGGCCCACAAAGCTGTGCCGAACATGTCCCTAACTTAGAACTACCTAGGCTTTACCCATAGCCATCTATTTTTCTAAGCTTCATGTAGCCATCCAGGAGTCTCTTAAAAGACCCTAACACTTCCGCTTCCACCACCGCCATTGGCAGCCCATTCCACGCACTTGTGACTTGTGACCTGCTGATTCAGAAGATTGGAGAGGGCATCTGCTTGATCAAGTTCCTGAGCTGATGTGTACATGATTTCAAAATCGTAGGCTAATAAAGTCATTGTCCACTTTTGTAGATGTTTAGCTATATACACTGAGATGCCTTTCTTAGACCTGAAGATAGAAAACAGTGCTTGTGAGCAGTATGGAAGAGAAGAGTCCACCAGGATGCATCTTGTTTTCCACCAGTAAATTTCCAAACAGTAAAGATGACTTTCTGATTTTCAAGGATTTCTTCTGCAATCAGTGAGATGGCTTCATGCATGAGCTTTTTCAGAACCATCAGGGAAGATATAGGATATGACAGCACATATCCCATAATTGGATACATCCATCGCAATAACAATTAGATTATATTAGATTCAACTTTATTGTCATTGTGCCCAGTACAGATACAAAGCCAATGAAATGCAGCTAGCATCTAACCAGAAATGCAAAGAATAGTGTTATTTACAAAATAACTGTGAATAAAAAGTAAGTGCTACAGCACACAAATATAAAAGTACTGTGATAGTACAATATGGGTGCAATACTGCTTAGCACTGTGATATGAGATTCAGCAGGGTCACAGACTCAGGGAAGAAGTGCTTTCTGTGCCTGCTGGTGCGGGAGCAGAGGCTCCTGTAGCGCCTACCGGAAGGGAGGAGAGTAAAAAGTCCATGGTTAAGGTGAGATGCATTCTTGATAATGCCTTTCGCCCTGCCCAGGCAGCGTTTATGGTAGATGTTCTCAATGGTGGGAAATTGGGTGCTGATAATCCACTGGGGGCAATTTTCACCACACGCTGGAGTGCTTTGGAGGAACTCAGCAGGTTGGGCAGCATCCGTGGAAAAGATCGGTCGACGTTTCGGGCCGGAACGCTGGAGTGCTTTGCCGTCCGATACGGGACAACTGAGATGCAGTTGATGAGTATGCTCTCAATGGTACAGTGGTGAAAGTCCGTCAGTATCCTGGGACAGAGGTGAGCTTTCTTGATGCTCCGCAGGAAATAAAGGCGCTGATCAGGATGGAGGAGTTCAGGGACCAGGTGAGATCCTCGGAAATGTGGACACCAAGGAATTTGAAGCTTGATACACACTCCACTACAGCTCCGTTGATGTAGATGGGGACGTGAGTGTGGCTCCTAGCAAGCCTGAAGTCCACAATGATCTCCTTGGTCTTCTGGGAGTTAAGGGCTAGGTTGTTGTCAGCACACCACGCGGCCAGGTGCTGGACCTCGTCCCTGTAGGCCGTCTCGTCATCCCCTCTGATCAGGCCAACCACCGTGGTGTCGTCTGCGAACTTGATTGTGGAGTTAGAACCATGTACAGGAACGCAGTCATAGGTGAAAAGGGAGAGGGCTCAGCATACAGCCTTGAGGCATGCCGGTGTTCAGGGTGAGAGTGGAGGAGGAGAGGTTGTCTAACTTAACTGATTGGGGTCTGTTAGTCAGAAAGTCCAAGGTCTAATTGCAGAGGGATGAGCTGATACCAAGCTGGCGAAGGTTGGAGATCAACTTGGAGGGGATCACAGTATTGAATGCCGAACTAAAGTCAATGAACAGCATTCTGACATAAGAGTTGGGGCTGTCCAGGTGGGTCAGGGCAGAGTGAAGTGCTGTGGAGATGGCGTCCTCTGTTGACCTGTTGGTGTGGTAGGCAAATTGATGGGGGTCCAGGGTAGTGGGCAGACAGGATTTCAGATGTGATAGAACCAGTCTCTCAAAGCACTTTGCAATGATGGGGGTGATTACAACTGGGCGGAAGTCATTCAGGCCTGTGGCAGTGGAATGCTTCAACACTGGCACGATGGTGGCGATCTTGAAGCTTGTGGGGACAACTGCCTGGGCCAGGGACAGATTAAAAGTGTTCATGAAGATCCCGGCCAACTGCTCTGCACAGACTCTGAGCTCACGGCCAGGTATTCCACCTGGACCAGCTGCCTTCCATACATTCACCCTGCTCAGGGTGGCACAAACATCGGAGGTGGAAAGTGAGAGAGGCAGTTCACCAGGTGGGAGATCCGCTTTGAGGGTGACCTCCTTGTTCTCTCAGTCAAAGCGAGTGTAGAAGTAATTGAGCTCATCAGGGAGGGAAGCAGAGCTGGAAGGGGGCACAGCACTAGGTGGTTTGGAGTCTGTAATGACCTAATGCCATGCCACAAGCGCTGGGGGTCCGAGGAGTTGAAATGCTCCTCGATTCTCCATTTGTATATGTGTTTAGCCTGAGAGATTCCCCTCCTCAGGTTGGCCCTGGCTGAGCTGTAAGCCTCCCGGTCTCCAGACCTGAAGGGTGAATCTCTGGCTTTAAGCAGGAGGTAAACTTCTCTGTTCATCCATGGCAACTCTGTGCTGAAATGCATCAAGAAAAGGGCAGATGACAGGATATTTTTCAACTAATTGAAAACTTCTTGCCATTGTTCGGACTGTTTCCACATGGCACCCTTGTTGAGCATAGTATTGAGAGGCTCCCTCAGCCAGTGAGTGGCTGAGAGAAATGCCGAATAATGACTGATCATCCCAAAAATTATCTTAAGCTACTGACATCTGGTGGTGGAAGTATCTTTCAAATAGTAATGATATTTTAGGGGTCTGGGCAATGATTGTGATCGTGTATGATGAATCCAATACTTGATTGAAGACATTAGGATGCTGCTTTTCTCTACTCAAAATTTCAGTCCAAAGTTTTGTAATTTGTTCAAAACATAGTCCAGGCTGCCGTATAGTTCTGCCTGATCTATGCCCATCACGACGATGTCATCGAGGTAAGTGGCAACACTATCAATACCAATCAGCATGGTGTCCATAAGCTGTTGAAAAATTAAATTACCCAAAAAGGCAGTCGGAGAAAAGAAAACCAACCCTTGTGTGTTGTAATGATGAAGAGCTCCTGTGAATTTTCTGCCACTTCTACCTGGAGGTAGGCTTCGGCTAAGTCCAACTTTGCAAAGTAGCGACCACCGTTCAGTTTTGCGAAGAGATCTGCAGCTACTAGTAATGGGTAGTGGTGTGTCTCCAGAGCCACACTGAGACCAGTTGGGAAGTCTGCTCACAACTTCACTGCACAACGGGCTTCCTTGACAATGATGATTAGAGCTTCCCATTGTGAGTAGATGACAGGTTTGATCACACTAGCTTACTGCAGGTGAACCAGCTCTTTCTTGCTCTGTGATTGGCAAGGCTACAAATGTTTTTGGACTGAAGACTGGTTTTGAACCTGGACAGAGATGGTGTTCTGGTTGCAGTTTGGTGCAGCAGCCTAAACTATCTTGAAACACTACTGCACAGCACTATTGCAGTTTTGTTCTATAGTTTCACGTATAGTTTCTCTACCAGTCAAAACAACTCATCATTCCGCCTGCAGTGCATCGGGTGGAAGCCTCCAGCAAGTTTGTGAACTGCACTGCATGGTGAAGCTGAACAGTAACCAAGTCAGTAGTGTGTGTTACCTATCAGTCCAGCCACATTGAAGTACCCTTGGCATTGACTGGATGGACAAGCCTGATCTCTGGCAAGCCTTCCACGAGTCTTTTTTATTGCTAGTGAATTTGACCCAGAAGATAGCTTTGTAATCTGTCACCAAGATTCAAATGTAACTCACAACCAGCATTGAGCTGGAAGTTGGTAACAACTGACTCACAAAAGTTCTGTGCAGTGTTCGACACCGATATTTTTGGACCCACTGATAACGTGTTCATCAAGGGTTTGATTAATTTCAGCTGGGCTGCCTCAGATTGAGCTTCAAATTGACCTCAAATTGCTGTTGTAGGATTGCGTGTAAGTCTTCTTCTGAAATTGCCATGTTGATATAAAACAGCACCTCATTGCCAACTTGTTGTGTTCGCTCACCTATAACTATTGATAAGACCCAAAGCCAGGAGATAGAACACAAAATAAACTTTTATTCAGTAAAACTACACTGTTACAAAACATCATGTGTTCTCAAAGCACAACTATTTAAATGGTTTACCTAAGAACATTCAAGACATTGTTAGAAACAACTGCCAGTGAAGTCATTCTGGGATTTGTTGTCTGTTGACCAATAGGCATTGGTTGTTTCGGCTCGCCGTTACACATGTTAATGTAGTTTGACTATTAGGGATATAGTACTGAGAAAACCATTGGTGGAAGTGACTCTTACCAAAAATATTATGATTATCCCACTGACTCTTTTCAAGATTTAATTCAGGGTTAGGATATTGGGTCAAATTTTCCTTCAGGTGAGTAGAGCTCATCAGTGATCTTGACAAAATCCTGGCAAAAGGGATCGAGCCAGACCTGTAATACAGATTTACCTATTCCTAGAATAGTTTCTGTCAGGCACCAGTCCTAGACAATCCTTGAAATCCAGTATCATTATGTAATTGGATTGGCTGAGCAGCCAATCACATTGAAGAATTCCATCAGGTATCAACTCAATTTTTAACAGACACTTTACATGTTTTACAGAGCATGAAGGAAATATTGGTACATAAGGATAAGATTGTAGTACAAGATAAATCATAAGTAAGTCTTAAGGAAAAATAAGCAAGTTAATATTGTTTCTATTGTTAAAATCAAAGAGAATTACACGTAAAATTAATCTTTCCAGGAGTGCTGTGGCTGGTAAGCAGCAATAACAATTTGTTACATCTTTGTAAGTTTACACTTCATGCAGCAAAGTGTAAAATTTTCAGCTTAATTTACTGCAAGAAAGGTTTGAGATCACTGAGTTCATATGATTATGGAGAGGCAGGCTGCAAGGTAGGACAGCCTGTGAAAGGGCAGAAAAGTTCCAGATTTCCCAATAAATGCACAAGTTCTTCACAATGTTATCAATTGCATGGGGTAATATTTCATGGCAAAGGAGGCCATTCAGTTCCATAAATGCCACATGAACAAGCAGAGAGTGGAAGGGTATAAATTATGTGCAGGCAGAATGGATTAGCTTAATTTGGAATCAAGGTCAGCACAAACATCAAGGGCCGAAGAGCCTGCTCTATTACTGTAGTATTTTATGCTGATCATGCCAGCTCTCAGAGGAATCCCAGCCAATCCAATTTCCTTACCTCGTTCCCTGTGTCTCATTGTCTCACACTTACCCATTTACACCCATGGATTCCCACACAGACAATTAACCGTACAACCAGCAGGTCAGGTGGGAGGAAACTGGAGCAAGTGGCAGAAGCCATCACGGTCACAGGGAGAACCTGTAAACTTCACACAAACAGCACCAGGGTCGAGCCATCACGGTCACAGCGAGAATCTGTAAACTTCACACAAACAGAACCAGAGCTGAGCCATCACGGTCACGGGGAGAATCTGTAAACTTCACACAAACAGAACCAGAGCTGAGCCATCACGGTCACGGGGAGAATCTGTAAACTTCACACAAACAGCACCAGAGTTGAGAATCAAACTTGACTGATTAGAGCATGAGACAACTGCTCTAGCTACTGCACCACTGCAAAGGCAAACATTGGGTTTGCTTTAACTACTACAATTGTAAAAATAAAAGCCAAGGCTCACTCCCTTCTAAAGACTATTATTTCCTCCATTTACTTGGCTTACCATATCAGAAATTGGCCAAAGAAATAGGTCTTGTAATTTGATTGCACAATACTGGCATTTGAAAATTGATCTGATCCAGAGAAAACATGATTGTGACTACTTCAAACTCAACCCATGCCAATTAGGTAAATTCAACTGCATACTTCTTGTCAATGGTCACCCTTGTGATCATTACGGGATTTGTGCATCAGTAACATTCAGAATATGATCATGTCACTTTTCATGCAATGCTCTTTTTCAACCTTTGTGGGAGAGCTTGGGTTAAGTTGTCTTGAGGACACAAGTTGTGGTACATCCCTGAGTCAACATGGTCTCATTCCTACAATGTTAACCTGGAAGGCCTGTAGTAAATTAGTTCCTCTACCTCCACTCCAACTCCCCAGTTTGCTAATCTTGTTGAAAATTCCATCTGATTCATAAATGTTCCACAGGGAAAGGAAACTATTGTTTGTTACCCTGTTTGGCTTATATGTCACTCTAGACCCATAAAAAGATTGACTTTTAATTGCCTTTTCTATTAAGAAGCAATTTGGGATGATAATAAATTTTGTCATTACCAACAACATTCACATTCAATGAATGAACAAATTAAAAAATATAGAGATTAACTTATCCTAATATCAAACATAATATTCTGTTATTACTTTACGGAAAGAGATTCCACATAGGGGTATGAATCAGATGTACTGGAATCAAAATATTTAAGAGACATTTAGAGAGACATTTGAAAAGATAAGACATAGAAGCATACTGAGCTATCATGGGCAAATTGGATTAGTGCAGAAGGGGTAAAAAGGTTGCCATGCTACTGTAGGTTGAAGGGCCTGTTTCTGTGTTGTACTACAAATGTATGACTTTATCACTCTAAAAGGAATTTTTTCCAAAGAGATCAGGCTTTATACAAGAGGATTATAAGACTCAGGAGCAGAATTAGGCCATTTGGCTCATCAAGTCCATTCCACCATTCTATCATGGTTGATCCATCACCTCTCTCAAACCCATTCCCCTGCCTTCTCCCTATAACCTTTGACATCATGACTAACCGAGAATCTATCAACCTTTGTTTTAAATATACGTAATGACTTGGCCGCCACAACCATCTGTGGCAATGAATTCCACAGATTCACCACCCTCTGGCTAAATAAATACCTTCTTATACCTGTTCTGAATAGATGTCCCTCTATTCTGAGGCCATGTCCCCTGGTCCTAGATTCACCCACTATAGGAAATATCCTCTCCACATCCACATCCACAGTCTAGGCCTTTAAATATGTGATAGGTTTCAATGAGGTCCCCTGCCCTCTATTCTTCTAAATTCCAGTGAGTACAGGCTCAGAGCCATCAAATGTTCTTCATATATTAACCCTTTCATTCCTGGAAACATTCTCCTGCACCTCCTCTCGATCCTTTCCAAAATCAGAATGTCTTTTCTTGAATAAGAGGCCCAAAGCTACTCACAATACTCCAAGTGCGGTCTGACCAAAACCTTATAAAGCTTCAGCATCGCATCCATTTGAGTTGTTGTTAAATGTGGCAGTACATCAGAAACATTTAAAAAAAGAAAATTCCTTTGAACAGCAGGCAGTTGACAAAGGCCACCAAGTGGTATTGGGTGCAGGGAAACAAGTTCCACCATCTCCAGCTCCAGAACAAAGGAGCCCAGAGATACCACAGTAGTTCAGTGCCACCATGGGATTAGGTAGGGTGTCATATTCTGGCAGTGGATTGAACTAAGCAGGATTCATCCCAATGAAAAGATTCCACAATCAAAACATCAACCCTGAGGAGCAGCTATATGTATTTTAAAAACTGTGGACAATTAAGCAGCTAATTGGAGGAGCAGTCTCCAAGGAAATCCTCAGCTTCAGTGATGGTCATCTATTGTCGAAGGCAAGAATGAATTATTTGCAATCATAATTGACAAGAAGTACCAATTTTATAATATAGTTTGCCTTGCTCATGAGGTCCCCACGATTCAGAAAGCAATCTTCTGACAATTCACTTCACTCCCTGCAATAGAAAGAAACAGCTGAGCCCGCTGGATATAGCAAAGGGCATCCCAGCTGCAGTAGTGAAGGCAACACACAATTAGCCATATTTTCAGCTGAACTGTTTGTCTGCAGATTCAACAAAGGCATATACTGATGGAAGACTGCTCATAAAAATCCAATCTTGCTCATCATTGTCTGACCAATTTACTCTCAATCATCAGCCAAGTAATGGTTAATAATGTGGCACCAATAATTTGTTCAGTTTACATCAAAATTTCCAAACACTTTACAGTTTTAATCCAAGTATGGACATGACAGGTAGCGTATAGAATCAAAGCAAAAATTGAAGAGGAAGAGTGATGAGAGAGTGTCTCACAGAGGCTCCATGCTCCTCCGTCTTCTCCTATCAGATCGCATCATTTTCAGCCCTTTGCATGTTACTCTATTTGTTATGTTCTATCCCCTGTGGTTTGTTTCAATTTCTATCTCCTCATCCTTAGAATTAGGTTTGCCAAAATGTGAAATATTCATTTTACACTCTTTCTCTCTTTCATATCCTAGTCTAGGCACCTTCATCACAGGTGTTCAAAGTATTCCCCCATATTTAAATTTTCCATCACCCTTGGCACACTTTTTAACATTAGATAAGTGTTTCTCATTTCTTAGCTCTCAATTCAGAATGCTGCATTGAAAAACAATCTTGCATTCACAATAGGAGCCCGCCAATTTAAAGTTCCTACCCCAATTAGTTATAATAGAGATTAAAAGATTAATAACAGAAAGGCCTAGAAATAAAAAAAAAATAGAGGTGGAAGGGAAATATATTCTAAGGGGTTTCATGTAAGATAATTGCTGAACAATCATGGGAAATATAATAGCATTTCCAGAATTTTCTGTTTTCATAAGAGGACTCCATGATTCAATATTATTTAGTCGGTGGTTTCCATTTTATTTTATCTCAAGCTAGGTTCAAAGGTTCAAAGTACAATTAAATGTAAGAGAAATGTATACAATATACATCCTGAAATGCTTTTTCTTCGCACCCATCCACGAAAACAGAGGAATGCCCCAAAGAATGAATGACAGTTAAATGTTAGAACCCCAGCTCTTCCCTCCCCTGTGTAAGCGGCAGCAAGTAACAATCCCCCCTCCCCCCACCAGCAAAAAATAAGCATTGGCACCGCCACCAGGCACTCAGCGTGAGCAAAGCAATAGCAAAGACACAGACTTGCAGTTACCCCACAGACTCTGCGTTTCACCCTATATTCGACATACCACAGGTTCTTTCTCTCCCTAATAAGACAGAAAGAGGTGATTCAATCAGGTTGTGCTAATTCACAATTATTATTAATAATTTTTTATGCCAAAATTGTCTTCAAACACATTGGCATATCATTTCACTTACAAACCAAATTTTCCATTTGGTAATACTTAGATATTCCCTTGCATCATCTTTCATAAAATCTAGTTTAGAAATATTATCCTGCAACATATAATCACAATCCACTTCTCATCAGTTTATATTAGCTTTCAGTTTCCAATGGCTCAAATACAAAATGTTTGGTCTTTTCGCTAAAACTCTTCAAGGTTTCATGACACCTTTCTCCACTGTCTCCTCCATATTAAAATTCTAATGAATGCCTTTAGCTACAACAAGCTCCCTTAATGTACATCTTCACTTCTTTGTTGTCCTGCAATCTAAATACCTCCACCATGATCCCCTATTTTTTTTAAAGATGATGACAAAGTTTAAAATTTAAGCAACCTCTCTAACTCTCTTAATCTCTTCCTTTGGGCACAGAATTAGAGCAATAGAGTTGTAGAGTTATACAACATGGAAACACGGCTTTTATCTAATTCACCCATGCTGACCAAGATACCTTCCTGAGCTAGTTCCATCTGCATGTGTTTGCCCCATATCTTCCCCATCGATGTACTTGTCCAAATATCATTTAAGAATTATAAAAGATGTCTTCCACTTCCTTCAACAGCTTTAAGAGGAACCTGTTGGGCCTGAATTCTCCTTATCTCACTTTTAAAAACCTCCCACTTGCCGGGCATCCCTTTACATGGAAACATACTCCCCCAGTCAACCTTTGTAAGTTCTTGGCTAATTTAGGACCTTAACTTGTGTACCAGTCCATAACTAATTTGAATTTTAAAAACTTCTCTGGATGAGTAATTTTTAATAGCCATACTTAAATTCTGCTCCGTCTAAACTTTTAGTACTATGCGATCCAGGTCAAATCTAGGGAATGTAAATCACCCTCTATTACAACCCGATTATTTCTACACCTATATTGATCTCCATACATATTTGCTCTCTGCTACTGAATATTGCAGGCCTATAGCTAACTCCCATCAAAGTGATTACTCCTATTACTTTCTAAATTTAACCTATTTTACCTCACCCCAGGAATATCTGCTCCAAGTACTTCTGTGATGTTTTTTCTAATCAATATTGTATCTCCCCCTCCTTTCTTACTTATATATCTATCACACTGATAGAATATGTACCCCAGAAATCTGAGCTGCCAGTCTCACCCATCCTTCAACACATTTCTATGGTAGTTATAATATCACAATCCCATAAACCATCCATGCCCAGAGTTCATCTGCTCTATTTTCTTATTTACTTATTTGTTTATTATTATTTTTTTTTCTCCTTCTATGTTTTATATTGCATTGAACTGCTGCTGCTAGGCTAACAAATTTCATGACACGTGCCGGTGATAATAAACCTGATTCTGATTCTGACTCGCAAACACGAGGAAATCTGCAGATGCTGGAATTTCAAGCAACACACATAAAAGTTGCTGGTGAACGCAGCAGGCCAGGCAGCATCTCCAGGAAGAGGTACTGTCGACGTTTCGGGCCAAGGCCCTTTGTCAGGACTGTATCTCTTCCTAGAGATGCTGCCTGGCCTGCTGCGTTCACCGGCAACTTTTATGTGTGTTGTCTGATTCTGATTATTTGCCAGGAATCTTATATTGAAATAAATACAGTTTCTTATATTATACTTACCTCTCTTCTTCTTTGGCCCTTGCTTGTCCTACCACTGATCTTTGTATCTTTTACTTCATTATTTGCTTCACCTTTCTCACCTTGATACTTTGAATCCCACCCCTCTACTAAACTAATTTAAACTATCCCAACCCAAGCAAAGCTTCGCACCAGGGTATTTTCCCACTCCAGTTCAAATGCAACCAGTCCCTTTTTGCATAGGTCACCCCTGATCCAGAGGAGATCCCTATTAGGGCATATTCTGGAGTTGGAGTATATAGCAAATATTAATTTCAAGAGCAACCAGTCTTCAGGTTTCAATGTGGATCGCAGATTGAATTTAAAACACTGCTCAGAACAATGGTCTTCCTGAAGCTGCAGACTGGGTTTGATTGCAAACCAGAAAAAACCCATTCACCTGAGATGTCTGCATATGCATGACTGCAGCTAGAGAGAATTAAGCATTGTGAAACCAAAGCATTGAAGTAAATGATGTAACCATGTAAACTATTTGAGTTGATCTGAAGGGTATAAAAATGAGATATACTTTGAGTTTAGGAGACCTCTTTTTCCGAAGAGTATCTCCAGTATGATTCCTGCTTGTTTGACTGAATAAAGACTTCAATATCCACCAACTTTGGTTTCTCTCTAGTGACTTCTCTGCCGGTCACAACATTTGGGGGCTCGTCTGGGATATGTTGATGACTCACTGTGTGGCCAGAGATCTAAGCAGTGTAAGTGTTTGAGTATTTTTAAGAGGAGCACTCACAGTTGGATCTGTTCAAATCACTGACCATGGGATCATGACGTATCATGAACACGGCAGAGAGCTGAACTGGTAAATCTAAAGGTAGTGTGGTGTGTGTGCGTGCATGTGTGTTTATGCAAAAGACTAGATATTGTTGTGTAATTTGGTAAAACAGGCCACCAATTGCAACAGGTGGTTTCTGACTGTTAGGGACACCAGAGTATGTGTGTATATTCATTCAGTAGACTGTATAGTAGCAGACTCATTTGTGAATGTCTTTGTGTCCTTTAAGAATACGTCTGTAATCTTGGTATAACAGTTTTTAAATGCAAAGGAATACAACAGGCATTATGAGTTCAGCGACACATACAATTGCAGAGTCCATACTCTGTTGTTTTTTAAGTATGTACTGTTTAATTTTTATCTATCATTTATATTTTGCTTAGTGTGGAGATTTTTGAGAGAGAGAGAGGGATAATACCCAGATCAGGATGGCACCTATGGAGGTCAGGCTATGTCAGATTGAGAGACTTGACAGTCTCTGCCATCCCTTGACGTTGTTTGTGACCGCCCATAAGCCCTTCATCCCGGAGAGAAGCAGAGCATTTTGTCAGAGCTGCCCTCACTTAAAGTCACCAGCGGGAATTCAGAATTCTTGTACAAGCTCAAGGAAATCATTGAGGTTCAGCAGATGCACCTCAAAGATATACATATATTGGTAAAAACAAAATACCTGAGGCATATGGGGGTCAGTATGGCTCCGGCAGTGCAAGATGGTACATGGGCAGCTACAGCAATAAAGAGAGATATTGTTTCTTTAAAGGGGAAGTGAAGCAGCAACTGGAGATTGATAATGTCAGTGGTTCAGACAGCTGATGAGCCTGCCATGGATTATGCAGAGCGTAAATATCAAGCATATGAGGAGTATTTCGGGTTGGATAATCCAGGGAGGAATGACCCAGTCTTCCTGAAAAGCCTGACCTCAGCCCAGCAGGAAATTTTAGATTTGGGGATAGTGATGACAACGACCTATTCCTGGGCGTGTGAGATAGACCAAAGGAGGCAAAAGAAGAGTCATAAAGAAGCTGCAGTGGATGTAGCTGCTGTGACATTACAGAGGACTTGTTTTGTGTGCCAGCAACCAGGGAGTCGAGCAAGGAATTGCTTGAATCAACGGGGAAGGGTAAAGAAATGATTTGTTACAGCTGCAGCTTTTCGGGTCATGATTGGAAGCAGTGTCCTCAAAAGACAGGAAAGTAAGAGAATCACTCAACAAAGCAGGCAGAATCCAAACCAGTGCCCTCTCTTTCCAATTTGACTGCTGATCAGATTATTGAGCTGTCAGATAAACGGCTGATGGCAGCCTCTATTGCCAGTAGTGGTCATCCACGGATGAACATGAGGGGTTTATTAGAAGGCTGGCAATGTGAAATGTTAGTGAATGTGGAATTGTCAGTATCAATAGCTGATCTACCCTTCCAGTAGATTTTTGGGTGCACCCAAACGATGAAGGTACTATCCTGGGGATAGACACACTGAGTGAGGCAGGTTCAAGAAGCTCAGAGACCTTACCCTTCATCCTGCCTTGTGCAGCTGGATCCTGGACTTCCTGTCAGATCGCCGGCAGGTGGTAAGAGTGGGCTCCCTCACCTCTTCCCCTCTGACCCTCAATACAGTTGCCCCTCAGGGCTGTGTCCTAACCTCCTCCTTTACTCTCTGTCTACCCATGACTGTTTCGCCATCCACAGTTCCAATATGCTAATTAAATTTGTTAACGATACTACATTGATTGGCCTTATCTCAAATAATAATGAGGCAGCCTACAGAAAAGAAGTCATCACCCTGACACAGTGGTGTCAAGAAAACAATCTCTCCCTCAATGTTGCCAAAGCAAAGCAGCTGTTTGTGGACTACAGGAGGAATAGAGACGGGCTAACCCCTATTGACATCAATGCATCTGGGGTTGAGAGGGTGAACAGCTTTAAGTTCCTCGGTATAAACATCACTGAGGATCTTATGTGGTCTGTACAAACCGGCTATGTTGTGAAAAAAAGCACAACAGCACCCCTTTTACCTCAGATGATTGAAGAAGTTTGACATGAGTCCCCAGATCCGAAAGACTTTTTACAGGGGCAAAATTGTGACCATCCTGACTGGCTGCATCACTGCCTGGTATGGAAACTGTATCTCTCTCAATTGCAGGACTCTGCAGAGAGTGGTGCAGACAGCTCAGTGCATCTGTAGATGTGAACTTCCCACTATTCAGGAGGAGAAGATGGCGGCACAACGGCAGCGTGCACGGCCTCTCTGGTGATTGATATCTGTAATCTGTCAAGTAGGAGACCGTGCACAATTCTGATTTGATGGAGACGGACGTGAGAGTACACAGGAACATCTGGAAAACTTCTGAAATGCCCGCTTCGCTGCCGCTGCTACTGTGTGGTAACCGGAATCTCCGGAGTAGAAGCCCCGGATCCTCGGCTTTGCTTGATTTAGCAGTCGGGGCTAGGTCAAAGGTGCTCGGCAGAGGATGGCGCTTGGGAGGCTGTATCAGAGGGCTGGTCAGAGGCTCGAAGTTTACGGACGGACGGACGGACTCAGTGTCGGCTGTGGTCAGCTGCTTCCAAGGCATTAGCAAGTTGATGGTGCCTGGAGGTTTATGGCAGGGAGTTTCTCTCTTTTGTTGCCGCTATCGGGGACTCGGGAGTCGATCGACTTGGGGACTTTGAGACTATTTTTACCGTGCCCATGGTCTGTTCTTCATCAAATTATGGTACTGCTTTGCACTGCTGTAACTATATGTTATAATTATGTGGTTCTCTCAGTGTTAGTCTTTGGTCTGTCTTGTTTTCTGTGATATCACTCCGGAGAAATATTGTATCATTTCTTAATGCATGTCTGCATTTCTAAATGACAATAAAAGAGGACTGAGTGTTCTCATAATCTAATCTAATTTACAAAGACAGGTGTGTAAAAAGGGCCTGAAGTCACCCCAGCCACAAACTGTTCCAGCTGCTACCATCCGGGAAATGGTACTGCAGCATAAAAGCCAGGACCAACAGGCTCCAGGACAGTTTCTTCCACCAGGCCATGAGACTAATTAATTCATACTAATGCATTTGTATTTCTATGCTATATTGACTGTCCTGTTGTACATACTATTTATTACAAATTACAATAAATTGCACATTGCACATTCAGATGGAGACGTAGTGTAAAGATTTTTACTCCTCGTGTATGTGAAGGATGTAAGAAATAAAGTCAATTCAATATTAGCCTCTGGAAAAGGGGAAAAAACATGGACAAGACAGGGACAGCAAACATGTGTGACCCACAGAGCAGCTAAAATGGCTCACAGAGACACAGCAGCCCAAAGAAAGGAAGGATGACAGGGTAATGTGTGGGAATAATGTACAGGGGTCCCAAGGGTCAGGGCCAAGCACAGTCAGGAGCTGTTAGAAGTAGCACAGCTGCCTGAGAAGGTAGCAGTGATTAAAGTAAAGACTCACCTGAAAGGGGGCAGTCAGGAACAGAACAAGAACGAGGGGACAGTCATCAGTGCGAGCAGGACAGGCGACAAACAAGAACCAACAGAGATTATAAGTGTACAGGAAGAAACTACAAATGCCAGTTTAGTAAGATTACATGGAGATATGAAGGACCACTGTAACCAGGGTAACACATTGAGGGATTGCACAAAAAAGGAGCAACATATTATGGGTCAGAGAGAGCCAGAGGGACAGAAGAGTCCTCCCACAGTCTGGTAAGCAAGTGATGGTCAGGGAGCTGGCAGATGGAACAGGTTTTACTCCCAGGTGGATAGGATCACTAGTGGTGCTCTGGATGAATGTCGCCTGTGCTGGTGCACTGTCCTGGTGAGGCAGCCAGTGGAAACACTGGACTCAGGTTAAACTGCATCACTCACATTCTTGTCAGACAGAGCGAGAGATCAAGTGTGCCCCATAACAGTGTCTTTGCAGAAAACCCGAAGCAATGACCACCAACTGGCTGAGTCAAATCTGACCACACCCGATGGAAGCAGACCCATAACAAATGCAAATGCAGAAGTTGCTGAGAGAGTGTGATAGCAAGGTGTGAACAGTGCATTCAGGTATAATGGTAACTGTACTCTGAAATGAATGCTGGTTCCTGATCTATTAGTTGTATAGATCAAAATAGAAAGACATTGGGGAAAATAGACGGGAAGGGATCAGTTACAGCAAAGACATCAGGTTCCACAACTTCGATGGCATGGCAGACTGAGAAAGAGATGTCACCAATGAACAACGATTCCTTGGGCAACGTCTTCCAGATAGTCAATCATTTCAATTTTTTAATGTCTTCTACTTTTTTTTTCACCCTAATTTTGTTTTGTGAAACTGTAGAAGCCTGGGACTAACAGTCTGTATTTCAATGGAGTGACCAAGCGTTCTGCTATCCCCAAGAAAACTCCAGGAGAGAAATGCAAGTATAGAAACATAGAAAACCAACAGCACAATACAGGCCCTTCGGCTCACAGTGTTGTACCAAACATGTCCCTACCTTAGAAATTACTAGGCTTACCTATAGCCCTCTATTTTACTAAGCTCCATGTACCTATCTAAAAGTCACTCAAAAAACCCTATCGTATCCGCCTCCACCACCATTGCTGGCAGCCCATTCCACGCACTCACCACTCTCTGAGTAAAAAACTTATCCCTGACATCTCCTCTGTACCTGCTCCCCAGCACCTTAAACCTGTGTCCTCTTGTGGCACCCATTTCAGCCCTGGGAAAAAGCCTCTGACTATCCACACGATCAATGTCTCTCATCATCTTATACACCTCTATCGGGTCACTTCTCATCCTCTGTCGCTCCAAGGAGAAAAAGCTGAGTTCACTCAACCTATTCTCATAAGGCATGCTCCCCAATCCAGGCAACATCCTTGTAAATCTCCCTTGCATCCTTTCTATGGCTTCCACATCCTTCCTGTAGTGAGGCGACCAGAACTGAGCACAGTACTCCAAGTGGGGTCTGACCAGGGTCCTATACAGTTGCAACATTACCTCTCGGCTCCTGAATTCAATTCCACAATTGATGAAGGCCAATACACCATACGCCTTCTTAACCACAGAGTCAACCTGTATGAGCTACCTCAAGGAGAAGCTCAGCGAGGAGACGTGTGGCCATGCCCAACTCCATTTCTTGCCGATTAAAGCATCGAGGAAGATTGAAACATTGAGTCAAGTGTGGAGCAGATTGCGTGGTTCTTGGAGAGGCCGTTGGTTCACGTCGCTTCCCTCAGAGAGGCCGCTGGTTTGAGTCACTTCCCTCAGAGGGGCTGCTGGGTCCCGATGCTCTTGCAGGTGTTATAGAAGTTCTGAGATTTGTGGATTGGAATGTAGTTCATAATGGTGTTTCTCAGTTCTGCATTTTCTTTTCGTGTTCTCAAGCATTCTTTTCTTGTTGCTGATTGGCAGACTGGGAGTTTGAGTGATCTGTTAGTTTTTCTGTGAGGGGAGTTTGGAGTTTGCAAGTTCTTGTTTCTTTTTCTTTTCATGCAGGGGAATTGATGTCTTTCCTTCAGCTACTTTGAAATTTTGAAGAAATTATACACTGCATTTGAAGACAGTCACCCCAGTCTGAATGGGGAGTGAGCTGGGCCCTTTCAGTGATCAATTGGACTGTGCGGGAGGGGGTGCCAGCAGGGTGATGTCCTTGCAGCCATTCAAACAGAGACTATCACAACCCCTCTTACATCAATTAAAGTGTCTAAGAGACTAGTTTGTCAGATCATTGTGACAATCTTTTGTCATGTCATGGAATATGAACTGTTGCCTGTTACCCTGCTGGTGCCTCTGAACAGAGGGTAACCACTGATAGCCCCTGTGGACTTTTAGCAATGAGAGAATGGAGGGGTGAAAGACTGTGATTAAACCACAATCGACCAGTTGGGAAGAAGGCAAGAGGTATACAAATAACAAAACTGCATTTTAAAGACAGTTGGTCAGATTTCTGGAACAATCTCTGCTTAGAGTCTTGGAGGTGAGATAGGTAATTGGGGAAGGGAGTCTGAAGTACAGGGCATTTTTGTTGCCCAATTTGCTTAGATCGTCCTTAAAATTGGGCCTTTCCTGGAACAAATTTCTTTTTGTCCAGGAGGGCCAAGAGGAGGGATCCTGTGGACATATTCTGGAGCTAGGGAATATATAGCAAATATTAATTTCAACAGCAACCAGACTTCAGATTTGAATGTGGATTGCAGACTGAAATTAAAAGGTATCTCAGAGCAATGGTCTTCCTGGAGCTGCAGACTGGGGTTGATTACCTATTCACCTGAGATGCCTGCATATGCATGAATGCAGCTAGGACAATGTTAACATTCAATCTGGAGTGTCTGAATGTTTGAGTGAAGATTTAGGCGTTCGAAAATTAAACGTAACTTAAATGAAGCAAAGTATTGAAGTAAGCGATGTCATTGTGACCATTGAAACTGTTTGTGTTGCCATTGATCTTCAGGGTATAAAAATGTCATATGCTTTGAGTTTAGGAGTTCTGCCAAGAGTTTCATCAGTACGACTCCTGCTTGTTTGGCCCAATAAAGACTTTGATATCCATCAGTTTTAGTTTCTCTCTGGTGACTTTGTTCACTGTCACAACAATCCCAGTGATCCAAGATATTTGTTCCCCTTGTAGCATTATCATATCACAATGTTGTTTTACTGCGTTGATATATTTCTTTTTCAATACTCCGTGCTTGCCCAGAATCTCCACCATGGTGACAAAGGAAGATGTCACGATGTTCAGCAGTGAGTTTGTATAATTAATCACAGGGACAAAATCTAAGCAACTACACTTACAGTGGTGACAACAATAAAAGCTCTGCAAATGTAATGCCATCAAAGTTATTAGTTGTGTGTGTGTGTGTGTGTGTGTGTGTGTGTGTGTGTGTGTGTGTGTGTGTGTGTTTGTGTGTCTGTCTGTCTGTCTGTCTGTGGGAATACCAACCAAAATGAGTTTCTGTTGTAAGGTTTTGATCCACCAAGTAGGGTTTAGTTATTTTTTTTAGTGAATTTTTGATTAATTTTCTTTTCCTTTTCCCTTTCATCCCTAGATCCCCTTTCAGAACATAGAGCATAGAGCAATACAGCACAGTATAAGCCCACTGTCCCACAATGTTGTGCCAACATTTTAACCTACTCCAAGATCCATCTAACCCTTCCCCCGCATAGCCGCCATTTTTCTATCATCCATATGCCTATCTAAGAGTTTCTTAAATGTCCCTGATTTATCTGCCTCTGTCACCAGACATTCCATGCACCTTCCACTCTCTGTGTAAAGAACCTACCTCTGACATCATCACTATACTTTCCTCCAAGTACTTTAAATTTGCATCCTCTTGTATTAGCCATTTCTGCTGTGGGAAGAAATTTCTGGCCATCCACTCTATTTATGTCTTTTATCATCTTCTACACCTCTATCAAGTCATCTCTCATGCTCCTTCTCTCCAAAGAAAAAATCCTAAGCTTGCTCAATCAATACTCGTAAGAGATGCTCTCTCTTTCAGGTGAATGTTGTGAATTTAATATTCAGTAATATTTCAGCACTCTTATAAAATGTTATTTGATTAAGCATTCTTGTTCATTTCAATAAATCATTATGGGTTTATGTATGAATGCATGAATCACATACATCATCATGCTACCACATGATACGTGCACACCTCTCTTAAAGCAAGCATGAAGTTACACCAGAATTTCAGACTTCCATGTCTTCCTTTGAATTAGTTTAATGTTTTGAAGTTACAAAACATAACATTCACAAGAAGGTACTTTTAAAACTAATTGGAGATAGCTACCCACCTTTTGAAGTGCAGCGCAGAACAGCAAGTTTAAAAAAGCAGAGTGAGGGATGGTGAGTTAAGAACAGCACAACATATGTAGAAATTGTTGAGTTCAAAAGAGGCAGAAAATGGAAAAATTCAGGGTTCATGAAGAGTATCAGGTGATAATAATCATAAGGAAGAGCAGAAACAGCTGGCTACATCAGAAAGACAGATACATTTGATTACACAAGAAATAACTGGATATATTGTGCAAATTGAACAGTTTTTTGAAGCAAATGAAATCGCCAATGAGAAACAAGTACCAACTTTGCTTGGTGTATTGGATGTAAAAGCATACAGTTTAGATTGAAGTTTGACTGTTCTAGCCAAACCAATAGAAATGCAGAATGCTTTAGGTTTCATGAGGGGAATCAAAAGGAAGGGAAGTCTATTTCAGCTTACATGGCTGAATTGAAGTGATTGAGCATTGTCAGTTCGGTGATGGGCTTAATGATACACTAAGAGGTCAATTAGTTTGTGAAATCTTACTAGAAAGCATTCAGAATAAGTTCCTAACTGAAGTACGGTTTACATTTGAAAGAGTAGTTGAAATTGCTGTTTCAATAGAAATCACAGAGAGACACACAGGAATGAAAGTGAATGTGAACTAAACAGAAAATGACTTGGCCGAACAAATTATGTTACCGTTGTGGCAGGGGCTCACATATACCAGACCACTGCAGGTTTAAGGCCAAAACTTGGAGAAAATGCAACAAAGAAGGACACATACAAAGAGCATGTCGGGCAGACAAAAAAAAGTGGACTGCACAAAGAAGAGGAAAAGATAAAAAGCCAAGTTTCACTTGCAAAGAGCACTAATCTGTACAGTGTTGATGAAAAATGTGATAATGATGAGAGTGATACGGCAATATGTAGCCTTGAGATTTATAGTGTGAAAATTAACAATAAAAAAGCAATATGGTTTACACCAGAAGTGAATGGCAAATTAATTAAAAGGAATTAGACACTGCTTCAGCTGTTTTAGTCATTCCACAAAATGAGTCTGAGAGGCATTTCAAAGATACTAAACTGAAGCCTGATATCCAACTAAAAGCTGGCACTAGAGAAAAGTTAACAGCTGTGAGAATGACACCTGTAACAGTGAAATACAACAAACAACAAGCCACATTAAGATTGTATGTGATAGAAATGATATCATATCTGTTAAATAGGGGCCGTGGACAATTCTGATTTGATGGAGAAAGGACGTGAAAGCACAGAGAAATATCTGGAGAAATTTCTGAAACGCCTGTTCGCTGCTGTCGTTACTGTGTGGTCAAGAATCTTTCAGAGGGTAGGCCTCAAAATCCCCAGCCTTGCCTGCTTTTGGCGACCAAGAAGGAAGTTGAATCGTTCGGAGAGAGATGGCGCTCAGTACTCGGTGTTGTAGAGCTGATCAGAGCTCATAGTTTTCGGATGACTCAGAGTCGGATTGTGCTCGGCATGGCAGGGAGAGTTTTTCTTCCTTCTCCCGTCTGCATGAGATGTGGGACATTTGAGAAACTTTGAACCTTACTGTGCTCATGGACTTCTTCATCAAGTTATGGTATTGTTGCACTGTTTGTAACTATACATTATAATTATGTGGTTTTGTCAGTTTTTTCAGTCTTGGTCTGTCCTGTGTTTTGTGATATCACACCGGAGGAAATAATGTATCATTTCTTAATGCATGCATTACTAAATGACAATAAAAGAGGACTATGTGTCTTCATAATTTAAAAATAGGAGGGCCAGCATTGTGGGGATGTGATTAGCTGATTCAACTATAACTTGATTGAAGATCCATCCACAATTTGCATGCTACATCCCCTGTAGTGAAACCATATGAAAGTGAATCAAGAAAGATCTGGATGATATCACAACAGTGTTAAATAATGACACTGGAAAACTTAAACATCTCAAGAGTAAAATAGTGCTAAATAGAAATTCTGCACCCAAGTTTTGCAAAGCCCCTCTAGCTCCATATACCATTGTGATAAAGTAGCCAGTGAGTTAGATCACATAGGGGCTGAGGACTTCTTTCCAAGGTAGGGGGCAATGCCACTGGTCCCAGTAGCCAAGAAGAATGGGTCTGTCAGAATCTGTGGTGATTTTAAGGTCACCATCAACCCAGTACTGAATGTAAATCAATACCTTCAGCCCAGGAAACCTTTCTGGAGGAAAACACTTCAGCAAAGTGGACTTAGCTGAGGCCCACTTGCAGATGGAGATGGAAGAAGAGTCCCAAGTGTTTCCCACCATAAACACTCACGAAGAGCTTTATTGCTATAATAGGCTTATTTTTGGAGCAGAATCTGCACCTGCACTCTGGCAGAAAGCCATGGACCAGGATCTGCAAGACTGCCCAGCTACTCACTGGATGGCATCACTGTTACCAGTAAAGATAACAAGGAACATCTACAAAACCTCAAGACAGTGTTAAAAACATTAGAAGATTATGACTCAAAACACAACACGACAAGTGTGAATTCTTTAAACCAAGCCTCACTTGCTATGGTGACATTATTGACGTGCAAGGTTTACCCAAGTGTGCTGGGAAAATTCCAGCAGTGGTGGATGCCCCAAGGCCAAAGGACATGCCCTGGTTTCAGTCTTTTTTGGGGCTTATAAACTACTATAATAGATTCCTGCAAAACCCGGCTACTGTGCTGCACCCTTTGAACTCATTACTACAGATAGGGAAGAAACGGCAATGGACAAAGCAGTGTGAGATGGCTTTCAAAAAGTTAAAGGAAATGGTGACATCAGACACTGTACTCACATATTATGATCCACATCGCCCAGTGAAGCTTGCCTGTGATGTGTCGCCTTATGGATAGGTGCAATCATGCCACATGTTACGAGTGATGGAAGTGAATGGCCCATAGTCCTTGCATCACATTCCCTTACCACTACAGGGAAAACTTACACACAGATTGACAGAGAGGGCTTGAGAGTGGTTTATGGTGTAAAATATTTCAACCAGGATTGTATGGGAGAACGTTTACTCTCGATACTGATCATCAATCACGAGTGTCCATTTTCAATCCACAGGAGGGTGTTCCACTAACAGCAGCAGCACAGGTGCAGAGATGGGCTCTGTTTCTTGGAGGACACAATTACAAGGTTAAATTCAAGAGGGTGAATAATCATGGAAGTGCTGATGGATTATCCCACTTACCCTTGGAAAAGGAAATACTGTAAAAATTGACAAAAGGGGACATTCCTCTTGATATATTTTCCCTAATGCAAATCAAAAGTCTCCCTAATATGTCAGGGATGATCCAAAGGGAAACCAGAAAAGACCCCACACTGTCTCAGGTCTACATAGCCACCCAAAATAGCTGGAATGTGCAGCCGAAAATTCAGTTGCCCCATTTTTACCAGAGCCAAGATGATGGAGGTTGCCTTATGTGGGGATTCAGAATTGTTGTACCATCAAGCTGAGAAGTAAGTAGCTGGAGGAGCTACATTCCAGTTATCTAGGCGTGGTTAAAATGAAAGTATTGGCTTTGTCTGCTAGCCTGGGATGGATAAGCAGAGATCAAGCATCTCGCATGAACTGTATGGAATACTAACATTTCCAGAAGATGCCAAGTGCAGAGCCTCACCATCCCTGGGAAAGTCCTGCATTACACTAGTGAAGCTTAAGAGACTACTAGACAGGTATATGGAGGAATTTAAGGTGGGGGCTTATATGGGAGGCAGGGTTTGAGGGTCAGCACAACATTGTGGGCTGAAGGGCCTGTACTGTGCTGTACTATTCTATGTTCTATGTTCTATTGCCATGGCAGAGGATTTGTGTGGAATTTGCTAGACCGTTCATGGGCACGAATTTCTTGGTAGTAGTGGATGCAGTTACACAGTGGCCAAAAGAGTTCCCAAAAAGCCTCTTTTAGAGCCTTGCACACTGTTAATGTATTGAGAAGACTCTTCGCAAGGACTGGTGTTCCAGAACACTTAGTCAGTGACAATGGACCACAGTCTGTGGGGGAACAGTTTCAGTCATTCCCAAAAATGAATGGAATGAGACATTTAACATCAGCACTGTACCAGCCAGCTACAAGTGGCTTGGCAGAAAGGTTTCTCCAGAGTCTAAAGTACGCACTGTCAGCAATGTCAGGAGAACACACTACACTGACCCTGAACCAGAAGCTTACCAATTTCTTTGTTGCATATCATAACGCAACACATTCCACAACCAGCAACTCAACGGCCATGCTCTTCCTGGGTCATCTCCTGTGCTCACGCATGGATCTCCTCAAACACAATCTCAGAAGCAGTAGGCAGGACAAACAGCAGAGGCAAATTGAAGGATACTCAAACATGGAAGTTCAGCGTTTCACTCCTGGTCAAGCAGTCCTGGCAAGGGACTACCTAGATGATCAAAAGTGGGGTACGTGGAAAAATTAAGGACAGAAATGGACCACACTCCCACACAGTGGAGATTGCATCTGATACCATCCGGAGATGACAAATCAATCAGTTAAGGACAGCAGAGACAATTGTTGGAGAAGAAAGTTCGCTACCATTATCAGAATCACTTCCTGCAGTCTCAGAGTCAACCCCTACAATTACCACAGAGGAGGTTCCAGAATCTGAGATTGTATCATAGCCACAAGTTTCACCTGCCAAGCAGAGCGATCTCCCTCTTATGTATGGCATAAGAAAAATCTCTCTTGTCAAACTATCATGTCAATGAATTATAGGATATTTATGAAACATAACGATCTGTAACTGATAACTACATATGAGAAAAGACAGCACTGAGAGCTTATTTTACACAATGGTATTCTGTTTCACAAGGCAAGAACTAAATTAAAAGTTGATTATTATGTGCGTCTGAAATAATGAGTTGCAAAATGTGAATTTTCTAGTCTTGAGCAACAGCTGAAAATTCAGGTCAATGATGGAGACATATCAAAGCAACTGTGACAAAAAGCCCTTGAAGAGGATTTCAAACCTTCTGAACTGCTTGAGTTAACAAGATTGTTGCCATTTTCCAAGAAGTAAGCAGCTGATGCAGAAAGACTACAGGAAACTGTTGTGAATAGAATGCAGAAATAATCATCATGGAGGTACTTTTCACTCAAAGCTGACACTGGAAACAATTCCTGGCAAACGTAAATAAGCAAAGCAATGTTACTGCTGTGGTGTCAATTACTCCCGCAAAACAGAATATTCTGCCAAGGTAAAATGGATTAAGTAAGAGTCTCAGACATTTTATAAAGATCTGCCTTTCAGCAAATCCAATGTACCAGAACTCATCGAAACAAGGCACGTGTTGAAGTAAATGCAGAGATCAGTAATAACCATGAAGATCCTGAGCACGTACAGTATTTGTTAGTCACCATAGCTTTCAGCCATGCACAAACACATATAACTCACAAATCAGTTTACTAGTTGACTAGTTGATATACTTGTGAATGTGACAAGTAAGCAAACTTTTAACAATCTTTGACAATGCTGGAATATTATTTTACAATGATGCTACATCTTTCACAGTTCTGGGGATATTTTCCCCAGAAAAGGAATTTAAAATCCAAAAAAAGTTATCAGAACGATATTTTTAAGGTGATCAAAGGTGAATGATACTTTACACAAGGAATTCTGCAGATGCTGGAAATTCAAGCAACACACATCAAATTTGCTGGTGAACGCAGCAGGCCAGGCAGCATCTCTAGGAAGAGGTACACTCGACGTTTCGGGCCGAGACTCTTCATCAGGACACTTTTGTCCTGACAAAGTCCTGGCAATGATACTTTTCCAGTTTCGACATATTATCAGTTCTTTACATTGTTAACTTCACATAGTTCATTGTTAACTTCATTCAATGATGTATGAGCCTAAGGTAGAAGGAGTCAATTTTAGAAAACCTAGTACATTTATTTTTCAACATAGTCCCCTCCTATATTTACACACTTAGTCCAGCGGTCGTGAAGCATACGGATCTTGGACCTCTAGAAAGTGCCCACAGCAGGGGTGATTGATAAGGTTGTGGCCTAAGGTAGAAGGAGATGAGTTATACAGCTCTCGTTACATGCACATGCAGTTCAACTCTTTGAATGATTATGCAGAAAGTTTGAAGTTAATAACTCATCAGGGGTGATTTATAAGTTCATGGCCTAAGGTAGAAAGAGATGAGTATTAACTTCATGGAAAAAGCCATGAAAAATCCATCATCATGGACGAACACACAGACACGCAGACGCACATGCACAGATGCGCACGCACGCACACGCAGACGCACATGCACAGACTCGCATGCACACAGGCACACGCCAAAAAAAAAGAAATAAAGAAAAAGGCTCATTCTAATTAAACAGTCAAATGTGCACACCTTGGAGTTCATGTTGAACGTGTCTGTCACTCACGCGCTGGGTCCTCGGTCAACGTGAAAGCTCACACCAACTTCCGAACGTTGCTCACTATCTATCTCGAACAAACGGGTCTCCCACTGGATCGTACACTACGACCGGTTCTCCCCAGCGTCTTCCCTTTTCATCTCCAGTCGAACAAAATCCCAAGATCAATCTTATTGTCCCTCACCAAGAAAAATCTCCTGCTAATTGGATGGCACACATTCCACATCATTCCTTATCTTCAACAGTAACCCAAACAGGCTGAAAGCAGAACAGACAGCTCTTACAGAGTTGCTAAATGAAATACCTACAGCGTAACAGTAAAGATGTGAACCAGGGCACTACATACGTATGGCCCAACATCAACCAGTCAAACATTTAACTTCAACAAGTGATGAAATCAATGGGTCCAGTTTTCAAAACTAGAATTATTGCTGAATATCATCAGACTGAGTTTGCAGAAGACATTTGTTCTCCAAATGTTTCTTCAACAAACAGCAAACTTTAGAGATACTAGAGGCTCAATTTCGAAGTGAACTGATCGGTTGAGGTATCTCTGAACCTCATACAACAAGGCACGACTGCACAAGTGCGTGGACATCAACAAGTTAGGCTGATGGGAAGAATTTTAAAAGAAAATAGCTTTATAGAGTGAGCTCCAGAATAGAGGGAATCAGAGTCGGAGGGCTTTGGCTCAACGGGACTTCGACGATAATGGGTCGAGGTGAGGTAAGTTACTTGTGAAGAATAAAAATAGGAAGTATGTCTGTGAGGCCAGTGTTCTGCACTGGGTGTCAGATGTGGCATTGTCCGGGTGACTCCCAGCCTCCCGGTCGGCCACATCTGTGCCAGGTGCGTCGAGCTGCAGCTGTTTAGGGACAGGGTTAGGGAACTGGAGATACAGCTCAATGACCTTCATCCGGTCAGGGAAAGTCAGAGGAGGTGATAGAGAGGAGCTATAGGCAGGTAGTCACACCGGGGCTTCAGGAGACAGATAAGTGGGTAACAGTCAGGAGGGGGAAAGGCAAGAGTCAGATACTAGAGAGTAACCCAATGGCTGTCCCCCTTAACAATAAGTACTCCTGTTTGAGTACTATTAGGGGGGGACCTACCTGGGGGAAGCAACAATGGCCTCACCTCTGGCACAGAGTCGGAAGGGTAGGGAAAGGAAGAGGATGGCAGCAGTGATAGGGGACTCTATAGTTAGGGGGGCAGACAGGCGATTCCGTGGATGCAGGAAAGAAACATGGATGACAGTTTACCTCCCTGGTGCCAGGGTCAGGGATGTTTCTGATTGCATCCATGATATCCTGAAGTGGAAGGGTGAACAGCTAGAGGTCGTGGTACATATTGGTACCAATAACATAAGCAGGAAAAGGGAGGAGGTTCTGAAAGCAGACTACAGGGAGTTAGGAAGGAAATTGAGAAGCAGGACCACAAAGGTAGTAATCTCGGGATTACTGCCTGTACCATGTGACAGTGAGTATAGGAATAGAGTGAAGTGGAGGATAAATGTGTGGCTGAGGGATTGGAGCAGGAGGCAGGGATTCAGATTTCTGGATCATTGGGACCTCCTTAAGGGCAGGCGTGACCTGTACAAAAAGGACGGGTTGCACTTGAATCTGAGGGGGACCAATATCTTGGCGGGGAGGTTTGCTAAGGCTGTTGGGGAGAGTTCAAACTAGAATTGCTGCAGGGGTGGGAACTGAACTAAAGAGACAGAGGAAGGGGCAGTTCACTCACAAATAGAGAAAGCTTATAGGTAGTGTGAGAGGGAGGATAGTCAGGTGATAGAGAAGAAATGTGCTCAGACTGATGGTTTGAGATGAGTCTATTTTAATGCAAGAAGCATCATGAACAAAGCCGATGAGCATAGAACATAGATGAGTACTTGGCGCGATGATGTTGTGAGACTTGGATGGCTCAGGAGCAGGAATGGTTACTTAGAGGTCCAGGCTTTAGATGTTTCAGAAAGACAGGGAGGGAGGCAAAAGAGGTGGGGGCATTGACACTGCTGAGCAGAGATAGTGTCACAGCTGCAGAAAAGGAGGAATTCATGGAGGGATTGTCTACTGAGTCTCTGCAGAAAAGGGTCAATAGCTTTACTGGGTGTTTTTTATGGACCACCCAATAGTAACAGGGACATTGAGGAGCAGATAGGGAGACAGAATCTCAGTAACAACAGGGTTGTCGTGATAGGGGATTTCAATTTCCCCAATATTGATTGGCATCTCCCTAAAGTGAGGAGTTTAGATGGGGTGAAGTTTGTTGGTGTGTTCAGGAAGGTTTCCTGACACAGTATGTACAAACGGTAGATAAGCCTACAAGAGGAGAGGCTGTACTTGATCTGGTGTTGGGAAATGAACCTGCTCAGGTGTCAGGTCTCTCAGTGGGAGAGCATTTTGGAGATAGTGATCACAATTCTATCTCCTTTACCATAGCATTAGAGAGGGATAGGAACAGACAAGTTAGGAAAGCATTTAATTGGAGTAAGGGGAAATATGAGGTTACCCAGGCAGGAACTTGGAAGGATAGATTGGGAACAGATGTCCTCAGGGAAATGTACAGCAGAAATGTGGCAAATGCTTGGGGGATATTTGTGTGGCGTTCTGCATGGGTACATTCTAATAAGACAGGGAAAGGATGGTAGGGTACAGGAACCATGGTGTGCAAAGGCTGTTGAAAATCTAGTCAAGAAAAAATTAAAAACTTATGAAAGGTCAAAAAAACTCAGTTATGATAGAGTTCTAGAAAATTATAAGACTAACAGGAGGGAGCTTAAGAATGAAATTAGGGGAGCCAGAAGGGGAAATAGGAAGACCCTTGGTGAGCAGGATTAAGGAAAACACCAAGGAATTCTACAAGTATGTGAAGAGCAAGGACCTTGGCGATTGTAGAGATGACTTACAGCAGACTGAAAACCTTGAGCATATCATCATCATCATCAGGTGTCATGCCTAGTTTGAGCTTTGACTGCCATGGCCCACACACTCCTGTTTTGGGTCAAGTGGGTCAATTCATTGGTATTCATTTCCAGTTCTCTGGCTACTGTTTCCATCATCATTTGTTTTTATCTTCCTCTTGCTTTCTTCCCTTCAATCTTTCCCATAATTACCTTGCATTCTAACTCCTCTTTCCTAATCACATGTCCAATGAAGTTACGTTGCCTTTTCATGATCTCATACATTATTTCGCTTTCTGTGTTTGCTTGGTTCATGACATCCTCGTTAAATATTCATTTCGTCCATGATATTCTTTGCATCCTCCTCAAAAACCACATCTCTGCTGCTAAAATTCGTTTCTTCATGTTACTAGATATTGTCCAACATTCTGAGCCATATAACATAACTAGATAAACGTAACATTTCAGTACTCTGAGGCAGGTTGTCATGCCTAGTTTAGTATTGGTCAGTATACTCTTCATTCTCGTAAAGGTGTCTTTTGCCATCCCTGTTCTTTCGATGTCCAAGTCGCACCTGCCATCTGATGTCACCCAGCTTCCTAAGTAGCAAAAGTTCTGCACTTCTTTTATGTCTTCCCCGTTTATTCTCAGCCTGCAGATAGAATTCTCCTTCTTTTTGGATAACACCATACATCCTGTCTTTTTGCAATTGATAGACAGACCCATTTTTGCACTTTCTTCAACAATTATATCAATTAAGTTTTGTAGTTCTTCCTCCATACTTGCAATTAATACAGTGTCTTCTGCATATCTGAAATTATTAATGTTTTCACCGCCAACTTTGATTCCCAAGATGTCTCTTATTTTTTGTAATATTGCTTCACTGTACACATTAAATAAATCAGGGGAGGAAATACACCCTTGTCTAACACCTCTCTTGATTTTCGTAAACTGACTCACTTCTCCATCTATTCTTACAGCGGCAGTTTGTTCCCAGTACAGATTTCTGATTAGGCGGAGGTCTTTCGAATCTAGATCTAGAGTTTCCTGTAATATTTTAAATAACTTATTGTGCTTCACTTTATCGAATGCTTTTGTGTAGTCGATAAAACAAAAACACAAACAAATCTTTTTGCACTTGAATAGCTCATTCTGATAGTATCCTTAACATCAATATTGTGTTTCTTGTGCCTTTGTCTTTCACAAAACCACGTTGTTCTTTACCTATTTCAGCTTGTATCTTACTTTTAGCTCTTGTCATCAAAATTTTTAGAAGTATCTTGGTGATATGACTTATTAAACTTATGGTCCTATGTAATTTACATTCTATTGCTCCAGGTTTCTTAGGAAGAATGATAAATACTGATTTTTTCATCTCTTCTGGTATTACTGTATTCCAGTCTCATAAATGTCATTGATTAAATCAGTAAGATTGTCAATTCCATAATCTTCAAGGGGGATAGTTTGTTCTATTACTAATTCATCAAGACCTGCTGCCTTTCCTACCTTCATCTTATTTATTGCATTACGAACTTCAGATTTTAAAATACTTGGACCTTCAATGTTTTTCTTAATTTCTGGTTTTTCGCCTTGATCGTCTTCAAACAATTCCTGAATATACTCAGTCCATCTGTTCATAATCTCATCTTTTTCCATGATAATGGTACCGTCCTTTGCTTTCAAACATCCACCTGAAGAACAGAGGAGCTTTTTACCAGTGATGTTCTTGATTTGTTGATGTAACCTTTTTGGATCAGTAATAGGGATTCTTTCTATTTGCTCACATTCCTGGTTTAACCATTCTTCTTTGGCTTTTTGACATAAGTTTTTAATTTTTTTATCTAAGGACTTACATTCTATAGGATTTGTTTTTTTTTTAACATATAGAGATTAAGAAAGAGGATGGGCTGGAGCCCTTGGAAAGCATTAAGTTGGATAAGTCACTGGGACCGGACAAGATGTACCGCAGGCAACTGTGGATGGCGAGGATGGAGATTGCTGAGCCTCTGGTGATGATCTTTGCAGCATCAGTTGGGACGGGAGAGGTTCTGGAGGATTGGAGGGTTGTAGATGTTGTTCCCTTATTCAAGAAAGGGAGTAGAAATAGCACAGGAAATTACAAACTAGTGAGTCTTACCTCAGTGGTTGGTAAGTTGATGGAAAAGCTCCTGAGAGGTATAATATGTTTAGGAACAGTCAGCATGACTTTGTCAAAGGTAGGTCGTGCCTTATGAGCCTGATTGAATTTCTTGAGGATGTGACTGGACATATTAATGAAGGTAGAGCCATAGATGTAGTGTATATGGATTTCAGCAAAGCGTTGAATGAGGAACACCATGCTAGGCTTATTGAGAAAGTAAAGAGGCATGGGATCCAAGGGGACCTTGCTTTGTGGTCCAGAATTGGCTTGCCCACATAAAGCAAATAGTGCTTGTAGACAGGTCATATTCTGCATGGAGGTTGGTGACCAGTGGTGTACCTCAGGGATCTGTTCTGGAACTCCTTCTCTTTGTGATATTTATAAATGACTGGATGAGGAAGTGGAGGGATGGGTTAGTAAATTTGCTGATGACACAAAGGTTGGAGGTGTTGTGGGTAGTGTGAAGTGCTGTCAGAGGTAATAATGGGACATTGATAGGATACAAAACTGGGCTGAGAAGTGGCAGAAGGAGTTCAACCCAGATAAGTGTGAGGTGGCTCATTTTGGTAAGTCAAATATGATGGCAGAATATAGTATTAAAGTTAAGACTCTTGGCAGTGTGGAGGATCAGAGGGATCTTGCATTCCAAGTCCATAGGACACTCAAAGCTGCTGTGCTGGTTAAGAAGGCCTTCATCAACCTAGGATTGAGTTCAAGGGCCAAGAGGTAATGTTACAGCTACATAGGGCCCTGGTCAGACCCCACTTGGAGTATTGTGCTCAGTTCTGGTCACCTCACTACAGGAAGGATGTGGAAACTATAGAAAATGTGCAGAGGGGATTTACAAGGATGTTGCCCATATGGGGAGCATGCCTCATGAGAATAGATTGAATGAGCTCGGCCTTTTCTCCTTGGAGAAAAGCATACTGATCATTAACAATGGCATACAGAGATCCAAACATGTTCATATCAATCTGCTGAGTTTTCACAACAAGCATAGATCTGAACAAAGTTCAGGGATTAACTGTGCTGCACATCCTACCATCGTTTATTACATCCATTTAGTCTGATTTAGTACATTGCCCAGTCCACCGCATGAACTAAACAAAGCCTCAATGAAGTGAGAATGGACAGTTCAAAGTTCAATGTACATTTATTATCGAAGTACATATACTATGTATAACCTTGCGATTTGTCTCCTTACAAGCAGCCACAAAGCAAAGAAATTCAATGGAACCCTTTAAAAAAAAAGGTCATACACCCAGTTTGCAGAATAAAAAACAAATCGTGCAAACAATAAAAGTAAGCAAGTAACAGTCAGAACTGGAATTCATGGAGGTAAGTCCATAGCCAGAGAGCCAGTCACAGCTGATTCAGGAGCCCGTTAGATGCAGGTCACAGCAGGAACACACAAATCAAAATTTGCTTGATTAATTGCTAGTAACAGCACTGCTCATTGTTTGTTGTCCGTCAATTTTGACAATGATGATAGAAACTTTGCGGGAAAGTTTTGAAAGTGGAAAAGCTATTGCACTGGGGCAGTTCCCCTCTCTTGACCTCAGAAGCCCTATTCCAGTGGCACGAGTGATCATCGCAACTGGAGACCTCCTTGGTTGCAGTGGATGGCCGTAGTGTCTACTGTGCCTTACCATGCCCCTCACTCTCCGCAGAGTGCTGCAGAACTGCCTTCCTGGCTGTTGGATCACGCTAGTGATCTCATCCACCCAGTCCACTAAAAATAACTTTGCATGCTAGGATAGGTATATCCCTATCTCAGTGACATTTGAAGTAAACCGCTACTCTCACATGGCTTAGCCGATCTGTTAAAGCCGCCATCACATACAAACTGCTACTTGGAGCCACAGGTGAGAGCTGATCATCAGGTTAGGACCAAACGTGAATGATTTGTCTCGAGACAAACCACTGTTCACTGCAACCCAGACAAAGATCTTTCAATATTTGTAAATATGAACGCATTTGTTGTCGATGCAATTGTCATAAAAAGATCTTGTCATTCATTGAGGTAAACTAACATGCGTCATCACTTGGGGCAGTTTACATTGTTATTGGTATCAATATGCAACAGCTCTGAGTTTGTGACTAATCACAGGCCACTAGTTAGTCTGTGTTGACTCGTGTTGGGTTCTGAATACCTGAATTTCAAGAATCATTGAATTATTGAAACATACAACACAAAAAGGGCCTTACAGTTCACCTCATCCCTGCCAACCATAATGCCTATCTACTATTATCTCAGTAATCCACAGTAGACCCATATCCCTCTACTCTTTTCCTATCTAAGTACTTGTCTCCACCCAAAAAATCAATTAACCATATCCCTCTACGGATGGCGTTTGACCCATTGAGTTTCTCCAGCTCCTTTGTGAGATGCTCTAGACTTCCAGCATCTGCAGCCTGTCAAAATGCCACTTAAATGTTGTTATAGCATCTGTCTCCATTACCTCCCTTGGTATGTCTCAAATATTCTATGATTAAATCTGCTTTTCCACACATCAAGTTAGTTAGCTGTTCATTTCTGAAGTGTGAAATTCATATCAACCTTCTAAACATTATCACAGTGCTATTGTTGTCCATTAGACAACTAATTATACTTGTCGATTTAAAGTCCTTGGTTTAGAACATAGAACAGTACAGCACAGTAACAGGCTGCTTTGTTTCAAATTAATCTCGTCTTTTCATAAATATCATGGAAAACATCATGTCCAAGTAATTATAATCTTCAATTTTAAAAAGAGAACCCGTAAAATTCTATGGCCAACTGATAATATTTTAGAGCATTTTACATTCTAATTGTAAAGTATTTACATTGCATGAAGCTAGTAAAAATATTCTGCCCGATTTTGCTGATATTTTGCATGTAAGACAGCTAATTAGGTGCAGCAAAACAAATGACTGTGGAAGTTCAAGAATAATTTGTTTTACATGCAACTTGAGTTTCCACAACCTCTTGCAACATTTTCATTCCCCCAGGAGATGTACTCATCTTCAGATCTTCAGGATAGCTTCCAAGATTCCATATGGCACGAGGCCATAAAGGACTCTTTACAAAATTTTTTTTCCATGTAGTTCGCTAAGAAATTGACAGATTCAATTCATCAAAGTAATAAAATAGTGCCTTTTTCAAATATGGATTATAAGTCATACTGATCATTGTTAGCAATTTGGCACTGCAATTTAAAATTGTTGGTGGGTTTTACTGTTTTGACCAAACTTCAGCAAGTCATTACATTAAATATTTGAAAGAAACTACCATCATTTGAAAATTTTAAGGCAAAGAAGCTGTTCAAAGCAATAATTATGCTGATTTATTTTTGAGATTTTCCCTGATGACATGTAAATCAGTCTTAGAGGAAATCCTGGGGAGAAAATCATTCTTGAAAGTACATAATTGTAGGTACAATTTGTGGGATCAAAAAAGTTAATTGACCATTCCTCACTGTGAAGACTTATAACGACGCAAAATTTCCAAGTTGTGTTTCTTACTAATATTCTTGTTGGTTTTGCCCCATATATATTAAATCCTCAGTCTCAATATACTTGATGCCTTGATGAAGGGTCTCACCTTGAAATGTTGACTGTTTATTTCCTTCCTCAGATGCTGCCTGACTTGCTGAGCTCTTCCAACATTTTGTGTGCGTGTTGCGGGAGAAGAGATAAAGTGGAGCAGAGTTTTTATCTCAGCATGTGAATTTGCTCATACTTTTCTCTGGCTTGCAAGAGTTACTGTCTCAAAGTTAACTAGGGTTAGTTTTCTAAGGACAGAATAAGGAGGAAATAAGAATGGTGAGAGAATACTCAATGATGTACTAGAGGTTTTGTTCAGACTGTGCAAAAATAATGTGACTACCAAATTTGGCAAGTTATTTCGCAATCATATGGTCTACTTCAGTGAAGCTATAATTCCAAAGGAAATGCCATCACTTTGTCCTGCAGAAATCAAGTTTCATGAGAGCATAAATCACTGCTGGGGGAGCACAGCATGCTGAGAAAATCTGTGGATGGGGGTAGGGAGGAAGGAAATGCCAATGGTTTGGGTCAAGACCCTGTATCTCAACCAGCAAGAGCACGTTGACATGAGGAGCAAACATTCAGCCTCATCAGCTCCACCCCTTCCTGCTCAAAAGCATGAGAAAAACAAGGGGCTGCTTGTAATCTTCAGAAACCAAGCTGCACATGTCAGCTGTGCCCAATAGACTTGGGCACCACTGCTGAGAATGAGGCTATTAAAATTAAACGGGGGCTGACTGATGCAAGTGCTTGCTCTGCACATTGTACTTTAACTACCTTTTGCAGTCACTGAGCGAAGAAAGGTTCAGAGCTTCTCCCATGTGAGTTTTCATGATCTCTGCCTCATCCGATGTAACAATCCAAGTTGTGATGGGATCTTCAGAAGAAAATCAGAGGAAGGATGTGATCAGAAGCAATGGGGCTTAAGGAAAATGGTATCTAATACCAAGTTAATAACTTGATCAACTAATTAATTTTATTATTTCTGGTTTTGCACTATTAATCTTAATTTAACTATCTTATATACTTACTACAATTCTTTTCTCTATACTTATCATGTAATGCACTGTACTGCTGCTGCAAAACAACAAATTTCACAAACATATGCCAGTAATATTACACCTGGTTCTGATTCTCATTCCAGAATAGATACGTGACACAAAGAGCAAAGTTCTGAAATAATTGTTTCTGGCGAATTTCTTAAACCACAGGATTTAATTCTCATGGGAATATTTAAAAAATCATTTGCAGTTGAATTACTATCAAATCAAACATTCAAGGTTTTTTAAGGTTTATGGAACAACATTAACTTTTGCAACGTTCAAGGCTCTTTAAGAATTATGTAACAACATTAACTTTTGCATGGAACAAAATACATCTTATATTCAGCATCTTGTAGAAGAAAAATTACAATATAATATGTCATACACATAAAAGTTGCTGGTGAACGCAGCAGGCCAGGCAGCATCTCTAGGAAGAGGTGCAGTCGACGTTTCAGGCCGAGACCTGACGAAGGGTCTCGGCCTGAAACGTTGACTGCACCTCTTCCTAGAGATGCTGCCTGGCCTGCTGTGTTCACCAGCAACTTTTATGTGTGTTGCTTGAATTTCCAGCACCTGCAGAATTCCTGTTGTTTGCGAATATAATCGGTCTATATCTTTTTGTCAGCCTGCTAAATTAATCCTCAAAGTGTCAGAGAATCATATTAACAGCTTTGGATGTGGTCAAATATTTGTGTAAGTTTTGGTTGAGAATTCTCACCACAGAAGGTGTTGTCAATAGAAAACTTCCAAAACTGTTTCCTCTCTTTCCTGTATACAGCATGAGTCTAATTACCACAAGCCTTTCAGGTTCAATGTGTTGAATGGCTGCCAGATCCAGCAGAAATATCTATCAAGCTGAAAGGAATATTTGTTCATACTCAATGGCACTGGGGATTAATAGTCATTTTATGTCCCTCGCAAAATGCTTGTTTGAGGTTTTCGTTCTTTGATTTAGTTATTCCAGAGATTGATTCATTTCACATTTCATGTGCTTTTTTTTTGTTAAAAGGCAAAATGCTCAAAGTACGAAATTACAACAGCTAGACATTCACAAAGGTGCAGATTTTCTGGGAAATTTTAGGGGAGTTAAACATGCACACAAAACAGGCTCCAAGTGTATACACAAGAGTGATTTTTGATTAAATAAGTTTAGTTTTATTAAACACAAGGCATGTTTCTGAAACCAACTTACTTTTTGGATAGGATGTTGGAGTTACATATTGAGTGCTGTGAAATCAGCACTAATTAAGCCAGTTAAGTTAAAAGTATTATCAAGTCACCTTCATTGTCATACGCTCAAGTGTCTGCATGCATAGATGAAATGAAAAAGTTACTTTCAGCAACATTACACGCACATAGCATTGAAGTGAAATGTAAATTATGAAAGTTTTGCACAAGAAGGTACACAAATAGAACCAAAAATAAACAAGGTTCATTGTAGTGTAAAGTGGTGAAAATGGTCATAGTGTTACTGTACTGAGACAGTAATTACAGTTATACATGTTGGAGCAAGAGCTGAATGGTGAAAGGGAAGTAACTGCTGGTGGTGTGAGACTTCAGGATTTTCTATACCCTGCCCAATGGCAGCTGCTGGAAGATGGCATGGTTCAGATGGTGGGGCTTTGACGATAGATGCTGCTTATTTGAGGCAAAGTGTTATGGTACACAGGCGACCACGCCAGCCTCTGGGGTTAAGACACTCCTTTTCTCCAGACTATGGATAACTGGAGTATTCCTTTTAAAGGTTCAGGCCCACTCCACTAATTGGTGGCCATGTTTTGGCATCAAAATGTGGATATTTAAAGAGTATCTGAACTCAGGGTTGGTGCTCAGCTGTCAGCCCAACTTTGGTTCAATCTGCAATTGCATTTAAGATTTTTATCTTGTCTGAATTCTTGTCTAGTCTCATCAAGTTCTCGTCTAGCATCTGGTCAAAAACCCTATTCTTGCCTCTGTCTCGATTCTAGACCTGGGTACTCCAGCACTTGGGTCCTTACCATCCTCACCTCGGCCTCTCCATGCATTTTCAATAGTTTCCTCATGCCTCATTTCAATACCTTCAATGGTGATGAGGGATGTACCCCCGAGGTACTGGGCTTGAGTCCACTAATTTCTGCAGCTTCATATGTTCTTGCGCATTAGAATTGCTGTACCAGACTATGATGCAACAAGCCAGGATACTTTCAACAGTAAACAGTAACTTCTACAGAAGTTTATTAGAGTGCTCAGGGACATGCCAGAATCCCTTAATGCTGGTATACCTTCCTTGTGATCTCATCCCTTCTGTGTCCAGGACAGACCATCTGATATATTAACAGCCAGGAATTTAAAGTTGCTGAAAGCAGCGTAAAGTTTTCCAATAATGGATGGATGTACTGGAAGTAATATTGTCAGTAGTCTACGTCAGTGATGGTGTGGAAAGGTTCCTCAGGTCATGTATTTTTCTGCAATTCTCCAGGCAATTTTGACAGCTAGAGTACGACTCGTGGTGCTGCTCCTCTTTCTGCACCCATATATATAAAACACTTCAGCCTGGACTGCAGAATTATGCAGCAGGCAGCTCAACACAAATATCCACAGTGTTCCGTAAAGTTTCCAGAAGCATAACCATGGTCAGCCCCACAAGATGCACGGAGGTAGCTCAAAGCTCATTATAAGCCAGGTCTACCTCGGTGCCTAGCTTTGAGGCAGTAGTCATGAGCTACAGTATGCCTGGAATGGTCATGCCTTGTCAATGCAACAACCAGTATGTAACTATGCAGTTTGATCTGAAGATATATTGGGGAAAGATAGTGCAGAATATATGAATGTCATTGGCTTCCTGGAGACCAGTCAGGCTGGTGGCGGAGAGCACGGTGAGCAAAGTGATGTGCGGTAGCTCATAAGGCTTTTGCATCCTTGGCAAGTCTTCAGTATCGACAAAGCCTACTACTCTCTGGCTCTGTATCACTGGATGGTGGTAAAACACATATCAGTTGCCTCTCCGACGTGAAGACGGAATAGGAAAATGGCACGATTACCATGCTGCTTCAACACCAGGCATTGTTGTCCGGCATTTCTGATTCATTATTGTCTTGGTGCAGAGGTGCTTGCAGCAAGTAACAGTGCTTAGTGACACATTCTGTGGTGCTGCTCTAAGTAGGGCAAGAAGTTCAGTTGGGTGAATTCTGCTATGGATGTCATGTGCTCTTCTTTTGCGACTTTTTGAAATACCTTGCTTTAAATTTTACCTCCTCCACTCTGGTTAAAATATTTTCAATGGGCACTTAGCTTGGAGAGAAAATCCTTCCTGTTCCTGACTTTTCCTACATGCACCTCACTGGACTATGCCCATATCCAGGGTCCTGACTGCAGCATTTCTCAGAAGATAGTAAAAGAGTAATGTAAATCCAATATATACCTTTCCTTTAAGAGGAAAATATTATCTTAAAAAGTGTAAGTTTTGGCAGAAACCCCACCCTCCCTATACAGATATCTGCTAATGGGGAGGATTGCAGATTGCAAAGTATTGAAAGCTCCGCCTAAATATTGAAATCAACATGTGGATGTAGATAATATCCACCAAGCTATCTAACAATTCATGGGAGACATAAAATCACACACAAAGAATAAGAGGTCTAGTGTAAATCTTAGAAACCAGCACACAGGCAGGAGTTGGTTTTTAAATTAATCTGAATCCGGTTGAGGCCACCTCAGCAGAAATTCAGATAGAAGAGGTGCCGGCTAGACTTTTCCAAACTGCTCCCAATTACCAATTATCTCTTTCAGACAAGGGCTTAAATTATAGCAGGTGGGTACGTTGTATTTTGAATGCTAAAGCAAACTCCCACTAAAACTAACTCAGACTATCTTGTCGACATTTTGTTTTGTCTCAGTCAGTAGGAACCAGTGAACTCATTCTACAATTTAAACATCTAATTGAAATCACACTGAGTAATTGTTCTTCAGAGCTAAATAACACAGGATGATTCACACTTTCTATCCTTTTACAACATGGTTCTCCATTGCATTTCCCAAATGAAAAGATAAATGCCACTCAATTGACAAAGTCACAAATAGGTCACTTGTCCATGGACTTAACAGCTAAGAATTTTGGCAGCAGAAGACATGTCGCCGACGGTGAAGCAGGTAAATTCAGGGATAATTTTCTTTTTGACCATCCTTCAACACAGCTTTGGAAAGCTCACTTTCCCTTTCTGTTTTATTAATATATTTATTTAAGGAAGCAGAGCCCATCATTGAAGTATAAATGAACAGAAGCTCCTTTTTATATCAAACAATATTGTCTCCACATTTTTGCACATGCAGCCAAAAGAATCTTCTTTCAGTGTGTGTAGATGGACAGTTTTAATGCCTGGTTTTGATCGGAGTACATCTGAGTGTGATAGTGTTCAATTCCAGTTGCCTTATTATAGGAAAAATGTGAGGGGATTAGAGTAGGTCCATTTACAAGAGTGGCTCATACGATGAAGGATTACAGTTATAGGAATAGATTGATAAGACTGGGACTGTTTTATTTAGAAAAGAGAAGAAAGAAGTAAAATAAATAATGAGAAGTCTTAACAGAATGTAAAAAGGAAGGCTGTTGGCTTTGTTGAAGTGATTGAGGACTAAATATCACAGGTATTAAAGTAAGGTATTAAGGTAAGGGGAAATATATACCCAACTTCAAATTTTTAGACAAACATGAGTCTCTGGAGGCAATAAATAAATTTGATCCTGTTACTTGTAGTGAGGTATCCTATTTTTATCAGATCCTACATAATGGAGTTCGGGTGAATACTGCAGGTCTTAAACAGGTGTGAATTGGGTATAGAACTGACAGGGGAGGTCTGGGATGAGTGCTTAAAGAGTATACATGATTGTTCGGTCAACGTCAGACAGAGACTTATACAGCTTAAAGCAATACATAGACTTCATCATTCCAAAGAAAAGTTGCTTTCTACCCTGATGCTTCACCAGTTTGTAATAGATGTAAATCTGTGAACAGTAACTTGTCACATTCATTCTGGTCATGTCGTAAGCTTTATGCATACTGGAAAAGTATTTTTCACTGTTTCTCTGAGGCTTTTGGGAAGCAGTGGGAACCAGACCCACTTATAGCCATCCTTGGAGCAACAAGCTCCCTATCTTCAGCCAATAAGTATGAAGAAAATGCTGTATTGATTGGCATGGTGATCGCTAAGAAGTTAATCCTGCAAATGTGGAAAATGGACTCTGTGCCTACATACAATCTGTGGCTGAGAGAACTGGCAAATACTTCACATTTGGAGAGACTGAGACTATGTAATGAGAACAGAGGGGACATCTTTGAAAGGACATGGGGCCCTGTATTGGACTTTCTTACAGGGTGAGGACTGAGGTTTTTTGGTGCAGTGCACCTCTGCTGTGCATGTTTACTTTTGCCTTTATATTTTTCTCCCTTTTGCTGCTCGATATTTAATTAGATTTTGTTATGGTTGTGGTTTTTGTAGATGTGCTTTTTTTTTGTTAGAATATGAAAATTAAAGTAAGGGGAATAGAATTAAGAAGAATTACTTAAGGAAAAACGTTTTAAAGAAGCACATGCAGATATGGTGGAGACAGGTTCAATTATGACCTTCAAGAGAGAGATGAATAAATACATGATGAAGAGAAAAATGTCAAGCTATTGAAAGAACTCGAGGTAGATGGTGAGGTTGAGCTATCTGGCATAGACATGATGCTTCCTTGTGCACTTTACTATTCTAAGATTATTAGATTTTATGAAATTATTATTTTACTTACTAAAACTAGGTTTAATTAAAAGTTTAAAGAAGTTTTTTTTAATAGATATAAGGTATAGCGAGAAAGAGAGGAAGACACGCTGTGGCACACAGAATGAGAATGTGAGAAGGAAGTCCTAAAAGCAGAAAGGAGTCTTTCACTGTAGATTTACAAAATGAGAAGTTCCAGCTCTGGATGTGTGAGCCTGAGATAGAGAAACTGGTCTAGCTCTTGATGCCAAGAGTGGAACAAAACAAATCAAACCATGGACAACAGATGTTACTTAAATAATGAACACAAGAAAACCTGCAGATGCTGGAAATCCAGAACAACACACACAAAATGCTGGAGGAACTCACTAAGTCAGGCAGCATCTATGGAATGGAATAGATAGTCAACGTTTTGGGTCGAGACCCATCTTCAGGATTGAGAAGGAAGGGGAAAGATACCAGAATAAAAAGGTGAGGGGGGGGAAGGAGGCTGGCTGGAAGGTGATTGCTGAAGTCAGGTGTGCGGGAAAGGTCAGCGGCTAGGGAGGAAGGAGTCTAATAGGAGGGGAGAGTGGACCATGGGAGAAATGGAAGGAGGGGACCCAGAGAAGTAATAGGCAGGTGAGAAGAAGTAAAAGGCTAGAGTGGGAAATTGAGGAAGTGTGGGTGGAACATCTTTACAGGAAGGAAAAATTGATATTCAAACCCTCAGGTTGGAGGCTACCCAGATAGAATATAAAGAGTTGCTCCTAGACACTGAAGGTGGTCCCATCTTGACACAAGAGGCTATGGACTGACACGTTGGAATGGGAATGTGAATCGGAATTAAAATATTTGCTGCCTGTTGCAGATGGTGCAGAGGTGCTTCACAAAGTGGACCTCACCAGTGTAAAGCAGGCCACATCGGGAGGACCTGACACAATAGACAACCCAATCAGATTCATAGGTGAAGTGTTGCCTCACCTGGAAGGACTGTTTTAGGGCCGTGAATGGACATAAGGGCGGAGGTGAATGGGCAGGATAAGCGCTTAGGATGCTTGAAGGGAAAGTGGGGGGTGGGAGGAGGTAAAGATACATTTAGTGGTAGGATCCTTTTGGAGATGGCAGAAGTTGTGAAGGATAATATGTTGGATGCAGAGGCTGATTGGGTGATAGGTAAGGACAAGAGGAACGCTATTTATTTATTACTTAAGTAATGTAAGCATTCTCAATTATTAATTAGGAGAGAGCCTGGTGAACTTTATTTGCTTGCATTTTGATCAAAGTCATTATCTTCCTTTCAGTTTCAAACAGACATCAAATTTCAGTAAACTGCAGGTAAAGCCTCAATGACTAATTCACATGTATTCATTTTGTTTAGTGTAACGGCAATGGTTGCATATGCACGGCCAAAAATACTGGTGTATTTAAAGGCAATGGGCAATAACTGAATTCAATTGGTTTCAGCATGGGTCATGATATAAGGCTTGACATACTGAAAATGTTTCTTGGGCATGTTTTGCTAACAGTGCCTTTCACTGAAACAGTATGGGGGTCTTCATGTTGACACATGTTGTGTGTTTCACCTTCCAGAATTTCAGGATCAGATATTCACAAGGTATTGGTTTCTGCTGGGAGTTGAAGGGTGAGGGTTGGTGTTGGTGTGAAGCAAGGAGTCTGTGCAGAGAGAAAGGTTTTCAGTGCTCCTGGAGATACAGCTATACATAGGCATAAAGTATTGTGGTAAATATTTAAATGAATGGGACTATGAAAATGATTACATATGGAGGACACAAAATGATTTACAGGGAAAAGTAGACAGTTTCTAAGAAACAGAATGACAGGCTTGTCATATGAATTTTGATATGAGATTCATTTCATGGACCTCAGTTCTTGATAAAGCTATGCTGACCAGTGGTTGCCAACACAAATCTTGCACATGTAGAAGAAGGTGGTCTGATACTTCGATAATGCAGAGATTTTAAAATCGCCATTAACACAAAGATGTGACGTTATTCCAATGAGTCATTTCTTTGCTTGCCTTCTTAATTGTTTTTCACTTTCATCTTCATCTTCTCACATGAGTGAGAATCACCATATAAATAGGTCATTATCATTCACAATGGCAAACAGAAAGGGGAATATTCTCTCTGATGTGTCAAGCAGCTATCAGTGAGTATAAACGTAGAGTCATGGAGTAATGCAACATGAAAATAGCCCCTTCGGCCCATCTCATCCCTGCCAACCTAGATGCCCACCTATGTTTATGCCATTTGCTTGTGTTTGGCTGATATTCCTCAAAATTTTTCTTATCTATGTGTCTGTCCAAATGTCTTTTAAATGTTTCAATGTATCTATGCAACATCAAGATCTGGATTATTAAAAAAAGTGAAGCTACCTGGACATTCTTGATATATATCTTACCCCTTAGGAGATATGTCCCCTTCCTCTGTGAATATCAGAACTGATGTGCTCCATTTCAATGGAAGATTCCATATTATCTAAATTACATCAATTTCTCCAGATTTCAATCAACTTGTTCAAGTTATTCCTTCAAAAAGTATGTGTGTGTGTGTGTGTGTGAGCGCTTACGTGTGTGCATATATGCACCTGTGTGAAGTTTTTATAAAACAATTTTAACTGCATGTTCAGAGGACAATAATGGAGATTGTTGGATGAAAGGAAGAATCCACAGGGTGACACATTATTTTTGTAGATGTGCGTAACAAACCAAGACCTGATAAAGTACCAGGAAAGTTTAAGAACAGGCGCAGATACTGAGTGTATGAGTGCAGGCGGAACATGTCCCATTGTGTTTGGAAGGATTTCAAGGGAAAGGAAGAGTTGGTAGAGATGTAGGAGAAAAATGATGCTTCAGTTCTGTATTCAGGTCTAGAAAATTTAGAAAATGAGTCATACCTTGCGCAAACACTGCATCAGGTCTCAGAAGCCAAGCTACCACTACAGGTTAATTTTTCAAAACTAAACTGAAAGAAAGCAGACTTCATTGGTGGTCCACAGGGACTCCTCTAACAGAACCTAAAATCATAGTTCCCTGGTTAGCTTAATTCTGCCACCTCTGGATGAATAACAAAATTGAAGGCACATTTGTAAGAAAGAAATGCCTTGCATTTATGTTGCACTTCTCACAACCTTGGATCTCCCCAAAATGTTTTTCCGGTAAAGCATTTTTCAAATAAAGTCACTGTTACTTTTTGTGAGCAAGCATGGTAGTTAATTTGAATATTTATTAGGTTATTGTCACACTGATAATTCTCAGATTTACTTTGATATTGAAGTATTGTTTTATTCAGTTTTGATGCAAGTCTACTAGCTGCAGAGCCTCCTAAGTAGATGTTGGCTTATTTTTTTTTGAAAACATCACTGCATTCAATATTCTTATCCAGCACATCTTTTCCAATGTTTATTGATTCCTTCATAATGACCAACAGATGCATACTTTGTCTTATTTGGTGCCTGAGGACAAAAATGATCAATCTCTTGTGGCCTATTTGCTTTGAGTCCTTTTTGTCTGTCTGGGAACTGAGTATTATATTATGTCCAACTTCTAAGTTCTTCTTGGACTACCACCAATTGTGAAGGACATATTACTCAACTCTTCCCCTTGAATACTTGGAGAAAAGATTCATTTATTATTAACTACACTGTGCATTCTCAGTTTCTGTCCTTAATGCATTCCATTTGGAATTTAGTTATTTCTTAGACTAGATTTCTGTTGTTATTTTTTCTCTCTGTTTTACTTTGTATCAGTAATGATGCTCACTTCTAGAATGCATACTGCTTATTTTCCATCACTACCTCACTTTTGGTTATGTTTTTATCCTTTCGGACTTCTGTATTATTCATATTTGTTAATTGTAGCTCTGCTGTTAAATGTCAAGTGTTCTTTCCCTTATCTTGCAAGTTCTCCTTCTTGCTGACAGTCATCACAGGAGCATGTCAAGGATGCGTACTTAGTTCTCTGCTCTACTTTCTCGACACGTCTGATGGTGTGGCTAGGCACAGCTGAAATAACGTCAATAAATTTGCCAATGACAAAACTGGTGTCAGCAGAATCGTGGATGGTGACAAGGAGGCATACACGAGTGAGCTAGATCAGCTGGTTGAGTGATGTTGCAACAATAGTCTGGTTTAGGTTGCCATGGTAACGTAGTGGTTAGTGCAACGCTATTACAGCTCAGGGCATCAGAGTTCGCAGTTCAATTCCGATGTCGTCTATGTTCCTCCCCGTGAACAAGTGGATTTCCTCCGGTTACTCAGGTTTCCTCTGGGTGTTCCGGTTTCCTCCCACATTCCAAGAAGTACTGGTTAGTAGGTTATTTGGTCATTATAAATTGTCCTATGATTAGGCTAGGGTTAAAGAGCTGAGTTGCTGGGTGGTGCTGCTTTTTGAGCTATATGGGCCTGTTCTGTGCTGTATCTCTAAATAATAGATAAAATAAATAAATAAAGAACCATGTACTAACAAAGAACTGATTGTGGACTTCAGAAAGGGGAAATCAGAAGGACACACAGCAGTCTCCTCAAGCAGTCAGCTGTGGAAAGAGCGAACTGCTTCAAGTTCCTGGGTATCTACATCTCAGAAGATCTAAAAGGCATTGCAGCGGCTATACACATTGGAAGTTTGAGGATATTTGGTAGGTCAGCAAAGTCTCTTGCAAATTTCGACAGATGTATTGTGGAAAGGCACATAAAGTCATAGAAAAGCACAACACAGAAACAGTCCCTTTGGCCCATCTAGTCCGTGCCAAACCATTTAAGTTGCTTACTCCCATCAACCTGCACTGGACTCATAGCCTTCCATACCCCTTCTGTCCATGTACCTATACAAACTTTGCTTAGATGTTAAAATCGAGCTTGCATGCACCGCTTGTGCTGACAGCTCATTTTGCACTCTCACGCCTCTCAAAGTGAAGACAATTCCCCTCATTATCCCCTTAAATTTTCACCTTTCACCCTTATACTTATACTTTATACTTTATACTTTATCTTTTGCCAAACAATTGGTACTAGAACATACAATCAGCACAGCGATATTTGATTCTGCACTTCCCACTCCCTGAATTACAACTATTAAATATTAAAAATATTAAAAATAGTTAAAATTAGTAAACATTAAAAATTTAAATTATAAATCATAAATAGAAAATAGAAAAATGGGAAGTAAGGTAGTGCAAAAAAAAACCAAGAGGCAGGTCAGGATATTTGGAGGGTCCATGACCTCTAGTTGTACTTCCACCCAACCCCTGTGGAAAAAGCCTGGTTGCATTTACCCTGTCTATACCCCTCTTAATTTTGCATACTTCTATCAAATCCCCCTGAATCTTCTACGTTCCAAGGAATAAAGTCCTAACCTATTCAATCTTTCCTTATAAATCATGTCCTCCATTCCCAGCAACATCCTTGTAATTTTTTTTTCTGTACACTTTCAACCTTATTTACATCTTTCCTGTAGGCAGGTGACCAAAACTGCACATGATACTCCAAATTAGGCCTCACCAATGACTTATACAACTTCAGCATAACATCCCATCTCCTATACACAATCCTTTATTTATGAAGGCCAATGAGCCAAAACCTTTCTTTATGACCCTATATACTTGTCCCACCACTTCCAATGGATTATGGACGTGTATTCCCAGGTCCCTTTGTTCTATAACACTCCTCAGTGGCCTACCATTCACTGTGTACACAGAGCTTTGTCTCAGGAAAGAAGCATCATCACCTGGTATGGAGGCTCCAATGCACAGAATCAAAAAAAGCTGCAGAGAGCCATAAACTCATCCAGCTCCATCATCAGCACAGCCCTCCCGGTCATCCAGGACATCTTCAAAATGTGGTGCCTCATGAAGGCGCCCTCCATTATTAAAGACCCTCACCATCCAGGACATGCCCTCTTCTCATTGCTACCATCAGGAAAGAGATACAGGAGACTGAGGGCACATATTCGGTGTCTTAGAAACGACTTCTTCCTCTCAGCCATCAGATTTCTGAATGGGTCAATGACCCGTGAACACTATTACACTAATTTGCTCTCTTTTTACACCATTCATTTCATTTTTAATTACTCAACTTCACTCACCCCAATACTGAATTGATCCCATAAACTATGGACCAATTTTCAAGGACTCTTCATCTTATGTTCTGGATATTCATTGCTTATTTATTTTTTTAGTATTATTATTTTGTTTTACTTACATTTTGTATTTGCACAGTGTGTTATCCCTTGCACCGTACGTATTTGTCTGCCTTTGTTGTGTGCAGTTTTTCATTGATTCTCTTGCGTTTCTTCATATATTTACTGTGAATGCCTGCAAGAAAATGAATCTCAGGGTAGTATATGGTGATGTATATGTACTTTGAACATTTGTATGGTTAATGAAAACCTACAGAATACATAAAGAGCATTGTATTACCTCCTATCTCTACAGACCACCCCCACCTCAATACCACCAAATGACGCCCCCCCAACTCCCCACGCAATCATTGTCAACATTTCCATTACAGGGTCAAAATTTACCTGAAGAACATTGACCAGAAAGCTAAGTACTCTGTGGCTACAAGAGCAAGTTAGATATTCCATATACCTGTAAATGAATCACTTCATGACTCTCGCATCTTTTCTAACATCTGTAACACAGAACCTTGATGGAATGGTTGTTGTATGCACAGTACAGCTGCCGTGGAGCTCAGGAAGTTTGGTTTAATCCAGGAGAAAGGAGCTCACTGGACTGGCATCTGGCGTTCTATTTGTACAGTTTGGTGAGCTGTTGTATTGAACTTTGTGACTGGTGGAAACCTTGGCTATAATGTATAAGATCCATGGCTATAGGATTTTTCTTTTCCTGGAGTTATCACTTCACATTTGTAGCGGATATGCTACAAAAATGGCTCTAGTAATTGAATAGCAGGTGGCTTCCTCAGATTATAGGAACATTTAATTGAAGTCAAACATACTCATAAAAGCTGCAAGTACATTAGTACGGATTCAGCAGCTGCGTAGTGCAGCCATGAATAAAAATGGATCTACCCAGCTTTCATGGAAAATTGAATTATATTCATTGAATTAGTCACTCAGTATGTCTTGTAACAGCTCTCCCGCCATTCGTATACATAACCTTCTATTAAATGCTTTGTAAATGTATGTTCCGAGATGTGTGTTATATCTCTCAAAGATTCTCTCCCCTATATAGAAAGGAAATGTAGAGGCAGACAGAAAGCAGGAATATGAGTCATCGCTGAATGAAACATTGTTCTCCCTTTCACTGAATCCTTTAGCATATCTTTTGAGGTCAAAAGCGGTTTCTATTAGAATACTTGCACATCTGAATTTCTGATTAAAACTTCTACCAGATTATTAGAATTGTACTAGAAGATTTGTGACCTGTAGGGTTATAGACCTACAGCTGGAAGATGGGATTAGGTTAAGATTCCTTCTGTTCACTGATACAGATATGATGAGCCACATGTTTCTGTTAATGAGTAATAGTGATAATTGCCAATTGTCAAAATTCAGAATAGAGTCTTCATTCTTACTGGGGGACCTCCTGCTGTGAGATAATGCTGCCCCCACTGCTCTTTGCATTGCTTTCCTCTCTCCACGTGGGTTTCTACTGGATTCTCCTCTTTCCTCATACATCCTACGTGCTGGTTGATGGGATAATTGTTTGCTATAAGTTACCCCTCAGAGATGGCTGATGGACTAACTGGGGAGGAGCTCGGTGATAGAATAGGCTACAGGAAAATACACGGGGAAATGGGATTCCTCTGAGAATTGGCATGCGCTCTGGGGCTGAATGGTCTTCTTCTGAATGATCTGATGGTGATTGAGCTTCCTCTTAGGAATTCTTTAGAGGAGGTTATAGTGCAGTGTCCTACTCAGCTGAGCATCAGCCCCAACAATCGGTGGTGCACTGCAGGACTCCTCTTGAAGAGCTACAGGGCAGGCCCACATTCTGTTGAACTCTAACCACCGTGCAAGTACAATGGGCCCTTTCAAAGTTCTGGGAGAAACTGGTAACTGAGGGAAAGTTTTTTTGATATAATTAAATCAGCACAAATCTTTTAATTGGTTTAAATATTTTAATATTTCGTTCATCTAAACTCAAAAATTAATTATAATAATTGATTTCCTAATAATATTTATTAACATTTTTAACAAAGGATTGATGGGAATTGCTTAGTTGCAACAGATACTCACAACCATATGGCAGAGGGCAAGGGCTTCACCTCGACCAGTTCCGTTCTTGTTAGTGCAGTTACCCACTTGATTTGAGAGGGAGTGTGTGCTGATCTTGGTATCTGCGGTGCCTGAAATTCAATATAATATTTATATTAAAAGTAGCTAATGGAAGTAATTATGTCCTCAAGTAAGAAAATGACAAGTAACCTAGACATTTTCAATAATCTGTCCTAATTCAGCAGTTACTTTCCATAAACTAATCAGCTATAAAAAACAATATCTGGCAGTTTCAGAAAGACACATCGGTTTAAAGTTTGCGAAAATTCCCTTCTATCTTCACGCTTTCAACTAATCTTCCAATTCCTTCAACATGCAAGGCCTGTGCTTAGTGCACAACACCTTGGGTCTCATGTGCTGCTGAATTTCATAGCAACAGGCCACTCAAGACAGAGTTGCTTGGTTTGTGGTGTATTGTCCCATTGACAATTGACAAGAACAATTCATTTTTTAACTTGAACTCAAGAAAAGACGCAAATCACTGAAAAGCAATTTTGAGGAAAACAGGAATTTATCAGAGAAATTTGCCAAGAACCAAACATATTCATCAGGAGGTAACAAAATAGAAAGCAGTCAAGAAAAGTACTCTTCTAAGGTGATAGAAGTCATTTTTAACTGTACAGTTTGCTGTTGGGGCACATCCAGTGCAGGTCGGTGGGACTAGGTGAGAGTAAGGGTTCAGCATGGACTAGAAGGGCCGAGATGGCCTGTTTCCATGCCGTAATTGTTATATGGTTATATGGTTATCCTAACAGCAGCATTCCCAGACCCTTCACTAAAGGACTGGTTCAGACTCTACTCCCAAACCTGGAGAGTTGAGAGCTTTTTGCCTCAGAGGTAAGGGTATTATCTTTAAATCTTCCTTTTCTGTAGTGATTGTCAATTGCCTTATCCAGTATAGTTGCTCTCCTGTCAGAGAAAAGGTTATTTGTATCTAAGTTAGTCAGTTCCTCTGATTATTAATAGCCTTCTGTTCATATCTTGAATAGAGTAAATGGCTGCAAATTGGAGTAGTGTGAAACAGCAAAGTGACTGTTTTCCTGTCAAAGAACGTAGATTCCAGTTGGGCTAAGATCAAACAGGTCCTAGTCAAAGTGACAGGAGTGCCACATTGTATTAAAGCTGTTACCCTTTAACAGTAACTCACTGACTAGCTTAATAAATTGCACAGAAGCTATGTTTGGTCAGAAGGACTTTGTACATTGGGAATGATTCCAGCCCAGTTTTAATTCCACTCTTGCTTTGTGTGGGTAGCAGGGTGGAGCTATGTCTCTACCAAAGGAGGTGGAAGGCGTCCCTTCCTTTTGCTAGCCTGCAGGTCACTCTTGGGCAAGGTATAGCACCTTCTCAGAACCCCCAGTCAAGGTCACGTGAAGCCATGGGAGCAGGTGGTGGATGGTCACATGAGCAGCTGGTGCATATCGCATGTCCTGGTTATGTGATCACTGATACCAGGCAGGCAATCTCTGAAGGGCATTGATAATGGTAGGGTAGAACAATTTGCCAAGAATAATCATGGTCATGGAAAGACCATGACCGCCCACATCATCTGACACTGCGCATAACAAATGAACTTCTTTTATTTCGGGGGGAGAGAGGTCAGGAGAAAATACAAGTTGGATATTGGCAGTTCTATAGCCAACATGATGGGAGCATTCAAATTGTTAACAGAATCAAGACATAATATAAAGACATAGAGTCACAGAGTCAGGTTCTTCAGCCTACTGAATGAGGCAAGTTCCTGCATTAATGGTGTGTTAATCCTTTTTTTAAATTCCCTCCACACATTCATTCACTCTCTCCCAATGTTGTCATTCATTTACAAACTACAGTGTTCAAGTAACCTACAACTGACACACCTTTAGGGTGTGCAAGGATGCCAGAACTCCCAAGGGAAACCTAAAAGTTCACAGGGAGAACTTGAATTTGAATTTATTTAAATCTTACATCCATCCCGCAACATGAGGGAGTAAAAATCTTAGCATAATGAATCTGTCGCAATGTACAGACATGTGAATTTATAAGTCTAATGGCTTGTAGAAAGAAGCTGCCCCACAGCCTGTTGCTACTGGCTTTAATGCTGCCGTAGCGTTTGCCAGATGCAAGCAGCTGAAACAGTTTATGGTTGGAGTGATGGGTGTCCCCGGTGATCTTCCAGTCCTTCTTTCTGCACCTGCTGTTGTAAATGTCCTCTACAGAGGGATGTTCACATCCACACATGCGCTGGGCTGTCCATAGCTCTCCCTGCAGTGCCCAGTAAACAAAGTTGGTGCAGTTCCCATACCAGGCAGTGATACAGCCAGTCAAGATGCTCTCAATGGTGCCCCTGTAGAAGATTTTGAGTATCTGGGGGCTCATGCCAAACTTCTTCAGTCGTCTGAGGTGGAAGAGATGCTGTTGTGCATTTATTTTGCCACACAGCTGGTGTGTACAGTCCAGGCAAGATCTTCAGTGATATATATACTGAGGGACTTGAAGCTTGAATGTTTCAAGATGGAGAATGTGCAAATTCCTTGCAGACAGCACCCAGAGTCAGGATTGAGCCAGTGATCTGATGGTGTTGAGGCAGCAGTCCGATCCAGCCTATATACTGTCTACAAAAGCTTTACCTTTCCCCACCCAACCCCCACTCTCCGCTTTCTGCAGGGATCACTCTCTCCTTGATTCCCTTAACCATTCATCCCTCCTCACTGATCTCCCTCCTGGCACTTATCCCTGCAAGCGATAAAGTCCTACACCAGCCCATTCACCTCCTCCCTCACATCAATTCAGAGTCCTAAGCAGTCCTTCCAGGTGAGGCAACACTTCACCTGTAATCTGTTGGGGTCATCTACTGTATTCAATACTTCTGATTTGGTTCCCTCTACACTGGTGAAACCCAATGTAGATCCGGGGGCCACTTTGTCAAGCACCTCAGCTCCATCCACAGAAAGTGGAATTTCCTGGTAGCCAACCATTTCAATCTCTAGCCCTAATTATGTTCCAACACGTTGGTCCATTTGCCTCCTTTTCTGCAATGATGAGGCCATTCTCAGGTTGGGGGAGCAACACTTCACATTCTGTCTAGGTAGCCTCCAACCATGAACTTCAATTTCTCCAACTTCTGGTCATTTTTCCCCTCTCCTTTCCTCTTCTTCATTTCCCCACTCTGGCCTCTTACCTCTTCTGACCTGCCTATTAACTACCCCTGTTGGCCATCCATGATCCACTCTCCTCTCCTGTCAGATTCCTTCTTCTCCAACTCTTTGTATTTTCAACTTATCACTTCCCAGCTTCTTACTTCATCCCCTCCGCACCCACCTAGCTTCACCTATCACCCCTCTAGTTTGTCCTCCTCTCCCTTCCCCCTCATCTTCTAAAGCTGACATCATCTCCTTTCCTTTCCAGGCCTGATGAAGGGTCTCAGCCCGAAACATCGACTGTTTATTCATTTCCGTAGATGCAGTCTGACCTGCTGAGTTCCTCCAGCATTTTGTTTGTGTTGGTCTACAACAGCTCAAACAATATTTAGCAACGGGGAAAAAGCATTCATGAAATTATCGGTAAACTTTATTAACTATTTCTGTACTAACATTAGAAGCTTTAGGATGCAGCTGACAGAGCCACGGCCATACACTGTATATTGAATCTAGTGCCCAGAAAATTGATCAGATCTCCTTCTGTCTTGTTGTGAGTTCCTGCACAGACGTCTTTCTGTCACACTTCTGATGATGTCATAGCTCTGGTGTGGGTGCAGGGTTGAGGATTTTCTCATCCTTTTGGTTCTCACATCCCTTGCATTGTGATCTATGTGGCTTCACATTCTTCTTAAAAGTACCTTGGCTTTACTTGTGATAATTGGTCCACAGTCACCTTCCATGCTTCTATCCTCACTGCTGTTTTCCATTGAACTGCTGCTCAGCCATTTCAATATTATCTATTCAGTACAAAATTAAAATACTGAATTATACAAGACTGTGCTAAGAATTCATTTGAAATATTATGAGATATTCTGGGTGCTCTTTAATTCCACAGAGACAATTCTGCTTTACAGAATGTCCAGGGGAAAGCAATGGGAATGAATCTCAGACTGTGTTGGTTAATTCACAGAGATTAGATTTATCTGAAAGGTGCAAACTTAGAAGTGGTCAGATACAAGCTTTCAAGTAGAATTGGAGCACAGAACTAGTTGGCATTGAGAATGCGGGGAGTGAGGATCTGTGGAAGTTTCATTGTTCTCAGAGGTGACTGGTCTGTGCAATAGTTCTAGTTAAATAGTTCCACTTACATGCAGTGAGAGCAGGTCTTTCACTCCAGAGTGGGGCTACATGCAGAGGTCTGCTCAATACCAGAGTACATGGGACAATGATGAGCCAAGGCCACAGTTCTGTAGGAGCTTTGTGAAAGTTTAGTGTGACCACGGGGCTAATGTTGGATGCTGAGTGGATCTCATACAATGTAGCCTATTACTCCTTCTGTCTCCTTTTCTGGACTTTAGAAACTGGAATTCAGGGTGAGTCTAGTTAGAAGAAGGTAAAATGTGGTGGGCTCAGTGGTACTTATTCCTTTGAAATGCCATGTTTGACAGCAATAATGTCAACAGACATATTCAGAGTGACGCACTCAAGATGTTGGAAGAACTCAGCAGATCAGGCAGCATCTATGGAAAAGAACAAAATGTCAACGTACGAGTAGAGACCCTTCCTGAGGTATTGGCATAGAGTTGCCTTGGATCCACTTCAATTTGCCCACCACCACAACAGGTCAACAGCTTTTCACTCTTCACTGTGCCATCTGGACAAATGGAACTCATATGTCAGGCTGCTGTAAATATAGTGTTGTATTCAAGATAATCATACCATCCAATCTCACTATCAAGCCATAAGATCTGGGCCTCGGTACTTCCCTCTACAACTGGATACTCAACTTCCTCTGTGAGGATTGGCAATAACATCTCCTCCTGACTGACCAGCAACATGGATGTACCTCAAGGCTGAGTCCTTAAGAAGGGTCTCGGCCTCAAAAGTCAACTGTTTACTCTTTTCCATAGATGCTGAGTTCCTTCAGCATTGTGTGTGTGTGTTGCTTTTGATTTCCAGCATCTGCAGGGTTGAATATCAGACTCATTTTTGATATTCAGGATGAGTCTAGTTAGAAGCTAAATGACTGGATAATCATTTCCTAAAATGTACTTATAGAAAAAGTATTGATAAGGAATCCAGGAGAACTTGTTCTTTGGAGTCATTGAGTGATCCAACATAGAAACAAGCTTTACAGCCCAAGTTATTCAGGTCAACCAAGATGTCCATCTATGCTGGTCCCATTTGCCCACATTTGTCTGCCTCTCACTAAACCCTTCTTTATCATATACCTCTCCAATGTTTTTTAAAGGCCTTTGTTTTTCTTATCTAGAAATTTTTTCCATATACACACAACCATCTGTGTGAAGAAGTTGCCCCTCAGGTGCCTTCTAACTCATTCATTCAAGTTCATTTTGTTATAGATGTTTGCCATCCATTTAAATGGTTTATTTCCAACATTGAAGAATAATTTACAAAAAATAATTTACAACCTTGTTGTCATATCTGAGAGAGCTGTTTTAATTTGATTCTGTCACTGATTCATTGGTAGGAATGCTGCCATTAAGCCAATACCACCAATTATTCCCCACCCCATATGTCCTTGCGTTTAGCTGAGATATAAATAACCAGACATGTGTCATGGTCCCGACCGTTAATTCCTCATACTCTCCTAATTTCCTTTTCACCGTGTTCTCCTGGGCTCCTTGATTGCGGCACCTGATTCTTATCTAAACCTGCAGCATAAAAACCCCAGCTTTGTATCTACTCATCGCCAGATCGTTGTTTCAGCCAGAGTGGTAATTCACATTCCCAGCCACTTAGCATTGTGTATTCTAAGTTTTACTTCAGTACCAAGGTTTGCCTGTGTAACTCTGTCTCTCCATGTCAAGATAAGTATTGCCTGCCGCCTACCTTTTTGTTCATCCTCCTGCTTGCCGTTCAGCTCCAGCCACACTTCCATCCTCCTCTGCATCCTAAGTCTATCTCCGTGCCAGTGCCCTGCATTTGGTTTCACTCGTTCTCTGCAACAACATGAAGAAAGAACCAGTAGAGCTTACCAGTAGTAATAAAGCATTTCTTTAAGAAATGCAAATGGATGCACAAACAACATGATCTAATTGTTTTGGTTGTATCATCTGTGTTGAAATACTTCAAAAGGAATTGGAATGTGTAAATTGGGCTTAATGTGAATGTGTGAAACATTTTTTTCGATAAGGTAGTACATTGAAATATCAAGATATGAAGAGGGATCTGAAATAAAAACAATGACAGCTGTAAGTCCTCAACATGTCAGCAGCACCGGTGGAGGGATAACTTATCCAGTTCTGATGAAAAGTTATTGACTTGAAATGTTGACTTATGTCTTCTCTCCACAGATCCTGCCTGAGTATTTGCAGCATCTTATTCTGCTGCTAATACATTAAAATTACACAACAGTCTCATTTAAATAAATCACATCTCTTTGAATAGCACTGCTAAATCATACAGCAACAGATTTTAACCAAAGCAGTACATGAATTTTGCATTAGCCACTTGAACCCACTGATTAGATTAGAATTTTAAAAATTATGTATAAAATTATCAAAGCCAAAGAAGCAGTTTCATGGAATAATAATAGTGGTTCTTTAGCTTGTTTGGATGCTATTGTTACTCAGAATCAAAGTCGAGTTTATTGTCAGATATACAAGTACATGTATATGTGCGGATGCAGTGAGAAGATTGCATGCAGCAACATCACTGGCACATAGCATCATACAGGCAGCATTCACAAGAAAGAACACAATTAGAATAAAGAAAACAAAGTCTATTTTGGTGCAAAGTGTTCAAAGTGGTCATAGTGTTGCCATACTTCGGTAATGATTAGGGTTTTGTCCGTTGGTTCAAGAGCCGAATGGTTGAAGAGGAGAGCTCTTCTTGAACCTGATTGTCTGGATCTTCAGTCTTCTCAAGACGATGCTGATGGCAAGATGGTGGTGCCGATATACAGCAATGTTTTGCGGACAGCTAACAAAACTACTAATCATTCTACTAAGCATACTTTTTCTGGACTATGACCACTGCATTTCACAGCCTGTAATTTCCCTTTGGGAGCTGTGCTTTTGAACCGTCTGAACGATCTGGCATTTTTGAGGTATCTTGAAGGATTTGGTGAAATCGACTCTTGAGAATGAAGGTACAGCCTTTGCCAGCGTGGACTTGAGGCCAGATTTAAGCTTCAGGCCTGATTGAAACTTTAGGCTGGATTTGCAGTCTCTGAGAGGATTCTGGACGGCAGAGGCAGTATGTACATACTTCATGGTAGGCAGGCTGCGGGACGGGGTGCGAGCTGATGTTTGGCTCCATTTCGCCAATTAAAACGTCTATTGTTTGCCAATTAAAACGATGAGGGAGATTGAAATATTGAGGCAAATGTGGAAGTTTGAGCTCGTTTGGGTGTTCCAGCGCTCAGCAGTCTTTGAGAGGACTTTGCGGAATGTGAGCTTCAGCTTCCTGTCTTTTGCTCTGCTACGGAAGTGGGTAGTAGTGTTCGGAGAATATCACCCAGGTCTTCTGCATTTTGGATATGGACTTGGACTATGGTCCTTTTTTCAGTCTTATAGTTTTTTATACTCTGTTTTTTGCTCAATCTTCCTTTTTTTTTGTGCAGGGAGGGAGATTTGGAGGTTGATATGCTTGTTCCATTTTGTTTGTTTTTTGTGGGGGAGGAGGGATTTGAGGGTTGAGATACCTGTTCTGTTTTGTTTGTGTTTTTGTGTGGGAGGAGGGGTTTGGGGGTTTATGTGCCTGTTCTGTTTTGGTTTTTTGTGTGGGAGGAGGGGTTTGAGGGTTGATATGCCTGTTTTGTTTTTGTTTGTTTTTATTTTTGTGCAAGGAGTGAACATTTGAGGTTTGATGATCGTGCTGCCTTCCTTTTCTTTCTTGGTTTCATGTCTATCCAGACATGAAGAATTTCAGAGTTGTGTAGTTTGATAATAAATGAACCTTTGAACCTTTCGAAGGGGCAAAAAATGAACCGACGTTCAGCAGATTTAAACACTGAGCCAGATTAAAACAATTAAGGTTTCAAGGCCAAGGGCAGAGGCTGAACCGGTGTCCAGCACACTATTGCGTATCAGCTGTGATCCCTCACCTGAGCCTGTCCTGACTGTCTGCATCTGACCTCTCTCTCTCTCTCTCTCCCCCCTCCCCCCCCTCACTACTACCATCGAGTGTGAGGTGCAGGAACCTTTTCAAGCTGCACTTGCCTCATTTTTGAAGACTCTGGTTCATGTTCTCTGTGTTATTTGTTTATTTTCTTATTTTTGTACAATTTGTTTTTTTTTGGCAGATTGGATTTTTGATGATCTTTATTTGGTGGGAGTTTTCATGGATAGTATTTCTTTGTTTCACAGCTGCATGCAAGAAGATGAATCTCAAGGTTGTACATGGTATACATACTTTGATGATAAATCTACTTTGAACTTTTGAACTTCCATAGCTCCTGCCTGATGGCATTGCCTGGATGGTGAGGATCTTTGATGATGGATGTTGCTTCCTGTGGCAGTGCCCTCTACAGATTCTACAGATGGTGAGGAGGGATGTATCTGTGGTGAATTGTGCAGATTCATTAATCTCCGCTGCTACTTGTTAGAAATCATTCTGGAGTTGTGAAATTATGACTAGCATAACTGTGGATAAACTAAAATTAAAACAGGAGATAAAATCTGTACAGAATATAACTTCCAACTGATACTTTGTGGCTACCGAAACCAATCATTCTGATTCTGTCCCATTGAAACTACACAGGGGAAGCCAATAGATGAATGTTCCTGGGAAGCTATTAGCACATTGTTAAAAGTGTGTCTCTACCACTCAAGGCACAATCAGGACAGATCTGTTTTGCCATTTAACCTTTTGGTTAATTGATTATTGATGCAGCAATCGCTCAATACTGTAATAAAAGGGATGAATTTTCAGTGTCTGGCTTTTGAAACAGACACCTCTACTGAATATTCATAGGAGTTCTGTGAGCTGGGATGTATTGGTGTTGTAAATCTGTAAATTTACCTGAAAATATTCCAAATATTAAAGTTAAGTAGGTGATTATAGTAATTGAAACGATACTTAATTATTGTTATCTTTGTATTGAAGAAATATTAAATATTATGTCAGGAGAGTGAGATTCTCTTGGATTGTTGTGTGAATAAGGACCTTTCCGATCCGTCTATTGAGATCAATAGACGGATCGGACGAGCAGCCTCAACATTCGCCAGACTGACAAAGAGAGTCTGGGAGAACAGAAAGCTGACGACGCACACCAAAGTTGCAGTCTACGGGCCTGCATCCTCAGCACACTGCTTTGCGGCAGCGAGACCTGGAGCCTCTACTACAGACAAGAGCGGCGTCTCAACGCCTTCCACCTTTGCAGCCTGAGACGCATCCTGGACATCACGTGGACTGATTGAGTCACCAACAATGAGGTCCTGGCCCGCGCCCAGATACCCAGCCTCTTCACCCTGTTCCAACAATGCCGTCTCTACTGGCTGGGCCACGTACACTGCATGTCAGACGGGAGGATCCCGAAAAACCTGCTGTACGGGCAACTGGCCTCCAGCAAGAGAGCACAAGGACGGCCCCATCTTTGTTTCTAAGACGTTTGCGAGAGAGACATGAAGTCACTGAAAATGAATGTCGAGAGGTGGGAGGACATCGCAAGCGATCACTCTCACTGGAGGCTGGAACTATGCAGAGGTCTAAAAAGAGGAGAAGTGAAGCTGAGGCTTGCTGCTGGAGAAAAGCGCACTCATCGGAAAAACAGCACCAAGACAACACTGGAGGACAGTGCCTTCAAGTGCAGTCGCTGCAGCCGAGATTGTCACCCCGTGTGGGCCTCTACAGCCACAACAGACGCTGCTCTAATACAGTCTGAAGCAAGACTTTCCAGGCGCAGATCCATGGTCTCGCGAGACTAACGGATGCCACCACAAGGACTTTTATATTTTTCAGTTAGAGATTCTGTGTGGCTCAGTTTTTGTCAGTCACAACGCTGCTGATTCTTTCCACTGCCAATCCTCCAAAGTAGGCTGGTGCACTCTTTTCCTTTCCTTAAGTCAACAATCATCTCTCTAGTTTTTAGTTGACGTTGAGTAAGAAGCTGCTGCTGCACCACCACACTACAATCAGAATCAGGTTTATTGTCACCGGCATGTGTCGTGAAATTTGTTAACTTAGCAGCAGCAGGTCAATGCAATACATGATAATATAGAAAGGGAAAATGAATAAATAAATAACCAAATCAATCACAGTAAGTATATGGGAGATTAAACAGAGTGCATGAAACAGAAATAATATATATTTATAAAGTGAGGTAGTGTTCATCGGTTCAATATCCATTTAGGAATTATATGGCAGAGGGGAAGAAGCTGTTCCTGAATCGCTGAGTGTGTGCCTTCAGGCTTCTGTACCTCCTTCCTGACGGTAACAATGAGAAGAGGGCATGCCCTGAGCGATGAGGCCTTAATGGACATCACTTTTCCAAAGCACCGCTTCTTGAAGATGTCTTGAGTGCTATGGAGGCTAGTACCCAAGATGGAGCAGACTAATTTTATAACTTTCTGTAGCTTCTTTCAGTCTTGCGCAGTAGCACTCCATCCCCTGCCAAACCAGGCAATGATGCAGCCTGTCAGAACGCTCTCCACGGAACGTCTATGGAAGTTTCTGAATGTTTTAGTTGACAAACCAAATCTCTTCAAACTCCTAATGACATATAGCCACTGTCTTGCCATCTTTATAGCTCCATCAATAAGTTGGGACAAGGTGTCCTATCTCGGTCTGGTACATTCACTCATCACTACCTGAAATACATCGAACAACAGTGGTGCCATCAGCAAATTTGAAGATGATATTTGAGTTGTGCTTAGGTACACAATCATGTGTGTATAGACAGTAGAGAAGGGAGTTAAGCACATAGTCTTGAGGTACACACATGTTGCTGGTCAGCAGGGAGAGGTTATTGCTAATCGTCACTGAGGAGGTTGAGAATCCAATTGTACAGGGAAGTACAAAGGCCCTGGTCTTGTAGCTTGATAGTGATATTGGATGGTATGATTATGTTGAACACTGTGATGCATTTGATGTATAGCGGCCTGACATATGAGTTCTTATTGTTCAGATAGTACAGTGCAGAGTGGAAAGCCAGAGAAATTGAATCTGCTGTTGACCTGTTGTGGTGGGTCCAAGTTATCTCTAAGACAAAAGTTGATTTGTACCATAACCAACCTCTCAAAGCACTTAATTACATTTGATGTAAATACTACTGGACAGTAATCACTGAGATAGGTCACCACACTCTTCCAAGGCACCGGTACAATAAGTGCCTTTTAAAGCAAATAGGAACCTCAGACCACAGAAGTGAGAGGTGGAATATGTCTATGAGTACTCCAGCCAGTTGTTCTGCACAGACTTTTAATACTCGCTCGGGTATGCTGCTTGGCCAGACACCTTTCATGGATTCACCCTCTTGAAGGATTCCATGATGTCACCCTCGGAGACTGAGATTACAGAGTAATTCAGAGATGTGGAGCATTTGTGAGTGTGTCATATCGAACTGTGCATCAAAGGCATTGAGCTCATCAGGGAGTAATGGCTCCTTGCCACTTCTGCTACCTGATCTAGTTACATTGTATAAGTCCTGCCATAGCTGTCGAGCATCCACCTGTGAATCCAGATTAGTCTGCAAAGGCCCTCCAGAGGTCATACCCGGACTTCTTACATAGCTCTAGGTCCTAAACGCCACAGATCCAGCAGATTATGAATCTTGTTTGTAGGGTCGTCCACCAACCCTGGAGATTAGGTCGCAAATATTTTGACACTAGTGTCCAATTGAGTGTAGTTTTTGCTGAGTGCTCAATGTTTATATTGGTCCAACTATTTCTTCTTATTGGTTGGATGTCATGCTGGTCACTAGACTCTGCTGGGTTCTGGCCAACCAGATAGCTGAGTGATCTCCACTGGCCCGTAGCGCTGGTTATCCATTGTTGTGAGCATTGGTTCCTCAGCCGTCTACAGCTCACCCCTTGGCCCCAACCCCACAGATGCATAGGTTCATAAATTGTGTCCAGTTAAGTATGCTTATTAATAGGGTCTTCCATTGAGAACCAAACTTCTAAGAATTTTCTTAATTTCTTGTTTAGTGCTTCTGCCAGGATTTTAGTGGTTTCTAGACAAACTCATGTCCTTCTTAGTCTCCATGTACTGAGGTGAGTGACAGGAGATGGTATCTTCCTGAGGCTAGCTGATGTTCATGTAGTCTTGTGGATAGTTTTCTCTCCGTCTGTTCTACATAGTGTTCGGTGCAGTCTCCACAGAAGATTATGAATCTCCAGAGATTCAAATGGGTTTTGGCAGGGTAAGACTTGGAATGTTTTGTCAGACCATGCATGTCCTTATAAAGTCAGTGACAACTTTGACATGTTCACTTAGGTCTGCTGATGAACCCTTGAACATAGTCCAGTCCTGCAATTTGAAGCAATCCCAAATTCATTCCTTTGCTCAAACACAACGAAACCTGCAGATGCTAGAAATTCAAGCAACACACACAAAATGCTGGTGGAACGCAGCAGGCCAGACAGCATCCATAGGAAGAAGCACAGTTGACGTTTCAGGCCAAGACCCTTCCACCAGTATTTTGTGTGTGTTGTTTTCATTCCTTTGCTTCAATTGTGCAGCTCTTCATGGTCTTCTTCAGTGGTGCCATGCTCTGCAGTCTCAGCTGTAAAAGATGGTACTAGTGTCAAGAATTGAGTATTTTGAAGGGACTTACTTAATCAGTGACATTCAAAAGCCTTCTACCATCTACATGGCATAAGACAGCAATGTGATGAAAGACTGTGTTCTTGCCTAAATGATTGCAGCTTCAAGAACAATCAATAAGCTCAATAAAGTTACCTGCCAAATTTGCCTTGAGTGTGCCTCCAGCATGTAGTTGCAATCATCTAGAAAGGCAAGAACAATTGGTATGTAGGAAGTTATCTTCAACATATTATCCCCAAGTTACACACACTACATAGACTTGACAACACAATAGCTTTTCTTCATTATCACTGGATCAAAATCAACAAAACCCCACTGCAGAAGTAATTTCATCATGGGATTGATGGCATTCATATAATCAGTTCAACACTACCTTCTCAAAAGCAATTCTGACATTACATTGTAGACTCACATTTATGTAAATGGCCCAATTGAGTTTCTGATCAGCAGTGGTCTCCAGAAAGCAGATGGTTGAAGATCTGGCCATGTTGATGCTGTTGAATATGAAGGGAGGTTGTTTATAAAATCCTTTTTCGGACATGGCTATTGCCTTGAACTTGTGTGACATAAGTTTTACTTACAACTTATCAGGTCAAGCCTAAACATTCTTTAATCTTTCTGAAAATAGGCATCAATTACCTCATTATCCATGGAATTCCTACTGAACTTGAGAAAAGTATAGTAATCTGAAAACAACATGACTTCCAAACTAATATTGGGATAAAGTAATCAAAGAGTCTTGCCTATTGCCCTTTGACTTCCTTTGTTAAACGTATGATTCTTGCCACTGAAGACTTTTTCAAAATTACTCAAAATTTTTAATTGTTCTGAAACAGCTGGAAATCAGACTAGTCAAACGCTGTTTGTCAGTAAGCTCAGTCACTCTCACTCCCGCGCTAGAATTTGTTTCTTTCTGTCAACATTTACGTTGAAGCTCCAGTGAAGGTTGGAGCCAAGTGGTCTTGGCAAACCCAACTGAACCTCAGTGAGAAGGTTATTAAAGAGCACCAGAAGTTTTAGTTAGCATTCATTAATATAACAGTTCAGTTTCTATAACCTTATCCTGTTATGAATGTGACACAATACACAAAGAAATTTCTGCTCTGTAACAATGGCATTTCTGCAGCTCAGAATTCATTCAGTAATGGAAAGAGGGTTCCGTGAGCTATTTTATATAGGAAACAGAGATAAAATGCGTCTTAACTTCAACATGATGGTGTCACACTCACATCATCTGATCATGTACTTTAATCTTACATCATCTTTATGTCAAAAATAAACAATCCAACTTTAGTTTGTTGTCTTTCCAGTGCATTTGTACCTTCCTCCTATCAAAAATACATGTTTGAAAGAATTAGCCCAGTAACCAATAATACAATAAATTATCCAATCACCTGTTGGAACTATAACACAAAGAAAAGACATTCATATTTCAATGACCAGTACAAGGGATGGATCCGTGGTACATCCAGAAAGCTTCAGGGGAGTAAAACTGGAGTGTCATTATTCTTATGTACGAAAGACAGTTCTAATGCCGTCAAACAACTCACAAATAAACTCTAGCCATTATAATTAGCCTCAGTGCAAACTTGAGAAATAATACCTCAGCTTCAGTTAGGGCACACTGCAACCTTCTGGAGATAATATCAAACACTGCAGTTTTAGGTAACTCACTTTTCTTATCAAAGCTGAGTACTTCTGCTGTTAGTTATCTATGTGTGAATTTGGCTGCTTTTTTTTCTCTCTTCCTTACTACAAATTGATTTGCTAGGAAGCATAATCACCATCCAACAGCCTCATCAACCCATTTGAGCTGGACTGACCTACTCACCAATATCACTGGAAAACCAAAATTTCGCTTCCTTAAGACTTTTGGGTGCGTCTTATGGATTTTGGGCCACTGATCATGAAAATCACCATGAAATTTCCCTATCACACAACATTTTTTTGCAATAGCATTTATTTGTTATTTCAATTCAAAATTTAATCAGAATAACTGATGCCAGGCAACACACACAAAATGCTTGAGGAACTCAGCAGGCCAGGCATCATCCATGGCAAAAAAGTAGAGTCAACATTTCGGGCTGAGACTCTTTGGCAGGACTGGAGAAAAAAAAATGAGGAGTAGATTTAAAAGGTGGGGGAGGGGATAATAAAACACAAGGTGATAGGTGAAACTGGGTGGGAGAGGGATGAAGGAAAGAGCTGGGAAGTTGATTGGTGAAAAAGATACAGGGCTGGAGAAGGAGGAGGCCCACAGGAGAGAAAAGAAGGCCATGGAAGAAAGACAAAGGGGGAGGTGTACCAGAGAGAAATGATGGGCAGGCAAGGAGATAAGGTGAGAGAGGGAAAAGGGGATGAGGAATGGTGAAGCGGGGGGGGGGGGTGCATTGCCGTAGGTTTGAGAAATTGATGTTCATGCCATCAGCTTGGAGGCTACCCACTCCTCCAACCTGAGTGCAGCCTTATCACGACAGGAGAGGAAGCCACGGATTGACATATCAAAATGTGAATGGGAAGTGGAATTAAACTGGGTGGCCACTGGGAAGGCATTTTTGTTGGTCTACAAATCAAACAGGTCATCAATGACAGGCAATTTGAAGAATTTCTAGTGGGAGCGGAGAAAATTGCATGGAAGGCATTTAAGGATATTCAACCAGAGCATTAAACTACAAACGGCTGGTTGACAACATTCTTCAAGCATATAAAACTATGAAGTTCAACATGTCACTAGATTCATTTTATGCATTCCCATTTAGACTTCTCTCCTGCAAATCTTGGCACTATCATTGATGAGCATGGTGTAAGTTTTCACCAGGACATTGCAGTCATGGAGAAACGGTATCAGGGCAACTGGAATCCATCAATGCTGGCTGACTATTGTTTGACACTTTTTCGAGAACCCTCAGATACAGAGTACAAATGAAAATCCTCAACAAAACATTTTTAGCTTAGTTGTACTGTTGCAAAGCATCAGCCCCGTTATATAATTAAACATATTAAATTCAATAAAAGTTCATTTATTGTTTCTCCAAATTCTTATGTGATACAAATAATCTGAAATTATAGGTGTGTTCAGCTTCAAGCAGTCGATCATGAACAAGGGAAATTTCTGAGGAAGCACATTCGAAAAAATTTGGTGTCCAGTGTATTCCTTTTGTCCTAACATTACATCCTTCCACCTTCTTTGCAGCTTAGCTTTATTTCCCTCTTTCCCAATTCTAATGAAAGGTCTTTGATCGGAAACATTAATTCTGTTTTCCTTTCCACAGACTCTGCCTGTCCTGCTGAATGCTTTTCAGTTTTTTACTTCAGATTTATAAAGTCTACATGTTTCTGTTCTGATACTCATTCTGGCCATTATATTTTAGGGATAAAGCCTTTTTAAATTTCTTTTTAATTTAGTTTAGAGATAGAGCATGGTACCAGGGCCCTCTGGATCAATGTGTCCACACCGCCCAATTACACTCATGTGAACAATTAATCTACTAACCCGTACATCTTTGCAATGTGGGAGCAAACTAAAGCACTTGGAGGAATCCCATGCAGCCATGGGGAGAAAGCACAAACAAGACAGTGGCAGGAATTGAATCCGGAGAAAAGGAAATTAACTGAAATGAGTAGTTAATGGACCGGACCATGACACCAAGTCCACAAGCGTAGGTCAGAAGACAAGTAAAATACAATGAGCAACTCATCTCACTAAGGCTATAAGACATATTTGCAGAAGCAGAATTTTGCCCATCGAGTCTGCTCACCATTCCATCAATGCTGATTTATTATCCTCTCAACCCCATTCTCCTGCCTTCTCCCCATAAACTTTGATGCCTTTCTAATCAAAAACATATCAAACTCTGTTTTAAATATACCCAATGCCTTGGCATCCACAGCTATCCGTGACATGGATTCCACAGAACCACCGTCCTCTGGCTAAAGAAATTCCACTTTATCTCTCTGCTCTAAAGGGATGTCCTTCTATTCTGAAGCTGTGCCCTCTAGTCCTAGACTCCCCACTATCCCATGGCACTCTTAAGCCCTAGCCATTCGCACAGTTCAAATCAGCAGCGTGATTGAATACTCCTCCCTCCTCCGGATGAGTAACTCTCAAGAAGCTCAGTCCCACATAGGATAAAACAGACTGCATGATTGATACTTCAGCAACCATCCAAAATATTCATCCTTCCACCATTGATGCATAATGGCTGCAGCAATAATATTTACAAAATGCACTGAAGTTACTCATCAGACTACTCTGACATTTCTTCCAATGTCTATGACCTATACCATAAAGAAAGATGCTACTACCTGCAGGTACTCCAGTGATGGTATTAGGATCACTATCCACAAAGAAGATTTTAAGCCCTATCCAATATAGATTTAGGGATGTTATACTGTATCCAGCTACTCTTTAAGGACTAGCTTACTTCTCTGTCTCGTTTCTTCGGCAAGGTCAACCTGCAAATATCCACTGCTTACCCACTCCCAACCATGGAGGAGATACTTCCAGCTAACAAAGTAGTTTAAACATAATTTATTTTATGTTTAATGACACACATTTACATTTAGACCAATCCTGATAAGGAAAGGGGTGACTGCCTTTTCATTGCTTATGAGATTCCCCTGTTACTGTGAGGGAGAATATGAAAAGACCACACTGAGGTTGGAGGAACAACACCTTATATTCCATTTGGGTAGCCTCCAACCTGATGGCATGAACATCGATTTTTCGAACTTCCGGTAATGCCTTCTCACCCCGCCATCGTCACCATTTCCCATTCCCTTTTCCCTCTCTTATGTTATCTCCTTGCCCACTCATCTGTCCATTTCCTGCTTCTGGTGTTCCTTCCTCCACCCCCCCCCCTTTTTCTTTCTTCCATGGCCTTCTGTCTATTTTATCCGTCAACTTCCTAGCTCTTTGCTTCATCCCTCCCCCTTGAAGTTTCACCTATCACCTGGTGTTTCTCTCTCCCATCCCCCCACCTTTCAAATCTGTTCCTCAGCACTTTTTCTCCAATCCTGCTGAAGGGTTTCGGCGCAAAATGTTAGACAATAGACAATAGGTGCAGGAGTAGGCCATTCAGCCCTTCAGGCCAGAACCGCCATTCACTGTGATCATGGCTGATCATCCACAATCAGTACCCTTTTCCTGCCTTCTCCCCATATCCCTTGACTCCGCTATCTTTAAGAGCTCTATCTAACGCTTTCTTGAAAAAATCCAGAGAATTGGCCTCCCCGGCCTTCTGAGGCAGAGCATTCCACAGAACCATTGTACTTTTCCCATAGATGCTGCCTGGCCTGCTGAGTACCTCCAGCATTTTGTGTGTATTGCTCGGATTTCCAGCATCTGCAGATTTTCTCTTCTTTGAGAGAATGTTGTCCAGGTTTTCATCAATTTGGATGTGGACTTTTTTTTGTGCTCTGTGTTTTTCGCTCGATCTTTCTTGTTTTTATTTGTGTGTGGAGAAGGGAGATTTGAGGGTTGATATGCCTGTTCTGTTTTTGTTCATTTTCTTGTGCAGGGAGGAAGGATTTTGGGGTTGATGATCATGCTACCTTTCTTTTCTTTCTTGGTTTCATGGCTATCTGGAGAAGAGGAATTTCAGATTTTTATACTTTGATAATAAGTGAACCTTTGAAACTTGTTTTGAACCTTTGAATTCTTAACACACATGTAACACTCACAGAGGATTTTGGATTTTTAAAAGATTTCCAAATTACAAAAAGATTACAAGCTATAAAGGATTCCCAAACACAGATATAATTTTTACGAACTATAAGAAATCACTAATGAGATGTAGAAAAACGAGTTATCCATCACAGAAACTGAAAGCTGAGGAACACATTTTGTTGTCCTTTCTGTCACCCCAACTCTGTCATTCTCCTTGTCATTCCTAAAAGTCTCCAATGCTTTCTAATACTTATACCATTTCCCTTCTGGTTGACATTTGCATGTAATGCTTCTCAGATACATTTGCTGTGACAAAATAATTCACATAGATGGTTTAAGTGCTTCTGGAGATAGTATCCCAGCTGTTGCTTGATCATACCAGTGACTATGTTTGATGCGCGAAGTGACAAAACCCCATTGTCTTGCAGTTCGCTGACACAAACAAGAATGCTTGTGGTCACTTCATTTTGTAAGCCACACCTCTTGGCAGCCAGCAGACCAACACCCCCCCCCCCCCCGCCAACCCCATCTCCACTGTTGGCTAGACCCTGTGCTTTTAACACTGATTGCCCCCCTCATTCTTCTGAACTCCAGTGAATACAGGCCCAGAGCCATCATATGACAAGCCTTTCAATCCCAGAATCATTTTCATGAACCTCCTTTGAACCAGCTCCAACGCCAGTACCTCCTTTCTTAGATAAGGTATCTAAGGTATCTAAAAGTATTCACAAGACTCCAAGTGGGGCCTCATCAATAGCTTATAAAGCTTCAACATTGCATCCATGCTTTTATATTCTGGTCACCCTGAAATTAATGCTAACATTGCATTTACCTTCCTCACCACAGACTCAACCAGCACACTAACCTTTAGGGAATCCTACACAAGGACTCCCAAATCCCTTTGCACCTCAGATTCTGAATTTTCTCTCCATTTAGAAAATATGTCTACTCTTTTATTTCTTCCACCAAAGTACATGTCCATGTTCTGCCACTTTATTCCATCTGCCACTTCTTTGCCCAGTCTCCCAATCTATCTAAATCCTTCTTCAGCCTCCTTGCTTCCTCAAAACTACCTGCCCCTCCACCTATCTTCATATCTTCCACAACCTTGGCCATCAATTCTATTATCCAAGTCACTGACATTTAATGTAAAAAGAATCGATCCGAACACCTGATGCCTGTGAAACATCACTAGTCACTGGCAGCCAACCAGAAAAGCTCCCTTTATTCCCACTCTTTTCTTCCTGCCAATCAACCAATGCTCTATTCACACTAGTATCTTTCCATGGGCTCTTAATCTGCTGAGTAGCTTCATGTGTGTCACCTTGTCAGAGGCCTTCTGAGAATCCAAGTACACAACATCAGTCAGTTTTCCTTTGTGTAACCTGCTTGTTATTTTTTCAAAGAATTCCAACAGATTTGTAAGGCAATATTTTCTCTTAAAGAAACTATGCTGACTACTGTTATTTTATCATGTGCCTCCAAGTACCCCCCAAAACCACATCTTTAACAATCGACTCCAATATCTTCCCACCCACTGAGGTCAGAATAAGGAAAGGTACATTGCATCCAGAGTTTCTCCGGTTAGCGGGCAATTTCCCTCCACGCCTCTCTGACGTAGTGGGGAACTGTCAGTGGTTTGCCATTGCCTTCTGCCGGTTGAATTTCCAAACCAGTTAAATTTCATAACCCAGCACGAATGGAAAGCGTTCAGGGGAGCCAGCTGGATTTGAACTCGGGACCTTTTGTCTGGATATCCAACGCTGATGCCACTACGCCACCAGCTGGGTGGAGGTCAGAATAACTGGCCTTTTATTGTGGTAGTTAACAGTGTTATTCCTGTGCCACTCAGTTAGCCACTCCCACATGGGAAGACTTCACATACGGTACAAGTAGAGTTATGGATAAGGTTTAGTTGAGTATCCTGCATGCTGGCCTCATGGTACGTGCTCTGCATTATCCCTCAATATCAAACACAATACCTAAAATTTCCTTTCTTATTCTTCTTTTCCTTCTTGAACAGGGGAGTGACATTTGCAATTTTCCAGTCCTCCGGAACCATGCCAGAACCTAGTAATTCTTGAAAGATCACTACTAATGCCTCCACAATCTCTTCAGCCATCTCATTCAGAACCCTGGGCTGTAAACCATCCAGTCAAGGTGATTTATCTACTTCAGACCCTTCAGGTTCCCAAGCACCTTCTCTCTAGCAATGGCAACTTTAATCACTTCCTCCTGATACTCTCAAACAGCTAGTGTCTTCCACAGTGCAGACTGATGCAAAATACTTATTCAGTTCATCTGCATTTCCTCCCACCCGTTAATACCGCTCCTGCACCATTTTCCAGCTGTCCGATATCTATTCTCATCTCTCTTTTACTCTTTATATATCTGAAGAAACTTTTGATGTCCTCTTTAATATTATCGACTGGCTTACCTTCACAGGGGCTCACCATCACCTTATCAAGGGCGCTTAAGGGTGGGTATTAAATACTGACCTCGCCAATGACACTCAGATCCTGAAAATTAATGCATAAAACTTTCCTGTCTTTTCGGTGGGTTACCAAGCAACACATTTTTCTTCACTGTCAGCTAAGCTCAGCTCGCTTTCTCCAATGATGGCAGATGGTGAGGAGGAAAGTGTCTGTGAACCAAATGTACCTGAGTTGGAGCCTCCAAAAAGAAGTAGCCAAGCATGTCACTTCCTGCAGTGTACATTATGTGAATGATTATTTTTGGGTAAGTACATTAGAAAAAGTTTCACGCAAGTTCTTTTCTCTGGATAATGTCAATATCAAAATCGCTTCATCTTGAAAGAGCTCCGAAAGGAACGACATTCAGTAAACATTAAAATATGAGACTCTGCTCCTGATTGTTATTTCATTTAACTAACGATATAAATTGGCTATGATAAACTAAAGTGAGATAGCTCAGTGGTCAATGCCTGTTCTTGGCTAGAAGTCCCGGAACTTTGTCTGTTGGGTAGGTAAGTCAATCATGTCAGGTAAATGAGCGAGCATTTAATTTGTCCAGCACTAATTTTAATATTGAGTGGTTTTCAGAAACAGGTTTTAAAATTCTATGTTTTAGATTATGGAAATCTATATTTAATGGTTACCTGCACTCTGGTCTATGCATATTTACTTTGACTGTATTGCAAATGCTATTTGTTAAATATGTATGTATATTATTAATTAGATCAAAAATCCATAGGATTTTTACCCACCAATGTAAGGCAAGTAGGTCGGCTGTTTACTCCAGAAAACCTGCCCTGATGGAAAAGTTGGTCCATCACTCGTGCTGCTTCAGGATGAGAACTTCATGTACTCACTATCTAACACTGATAGTTGTCACTGGAAAATTATACTTGTAAACATGACAGTAATCATCAAAATATCAGTTACCATAATATTAATATAGAATATTGAAATCTACAGCACATTACAGGCCATTCAGCCCACAATGTTGTGCCAACCATGTAACCTACTCTAGAGACTGCCTAGAATTTCCCTACCACATAGCCCTCTAATTTTCTAAGCTCTATGTACCTATCTAAGAGTTTCTTAAAAGACCCTATTGTATCTTTTCCACCACCGCCACTGGCAGTGCATTCCACACATCCACCATTCTCTGTATGAAAAGCTTACCCCTGAAATCCCCTCAAGTACCTGTTTCCAAGCACCTTAAAACTATGCCTCCTCATGATAGCCATTTCAGCCCTGGGAAAAAGCCTCTGGCTATCCACATGATCAATGCCTGTCATCATCTTATACACCTCTCATCCCCCATCGCTCCAAGTAGAAAAGGCCAAGTTCACTCAACCTATTCATGACTTCAGGATTGAAGGACGTCCATTTAGAACAGAGATGCGGAGAGATTACTTTAGTCAGAGGGTGGTAAATCTGTAGAATTTATTCCCACGAGTGGCTGTGGAGGCCAAGTCATTGGGTGCATTTAAGGCAGAGATAGATAGTTTCTTGATTAGCCAGGGCATCAAAGGCTATGGGGAGAAGGCAGGGGAGTGGGGATGACTGGAGGAATTGGATCAGCCCATGATTGAATAATGGAGCAGCCTCGATGGGCTGAATGGCCTACTTCTGCTCATATATCTTATGGTCTTATGGTCTTATTCTCATAAGGTATGCCCTCAAATCCAGGCAACATCATTGTACATCTCCTCTGAACTCTCTCTATAGTATCCAAGTCCTTCGTCTAGTGAAGTGACCAGAACTGAACGCAGTACTCCAAGTGGGGTCTGACCAAGGTCTTATATAGTTGTAACATTATTTCACAGCTCTTGAACTCAATTCCACAGTTGATGAATGCCAACACATCATACGCCTTCTTAACATCACCGCTAATGCCCCACCTCCCGCTCGTACCCTATATATTATTTATTTATATACACACATTCTTTTTCTCTCTCTCCTTTTTCACCCTCTGTCCCTCTCACTATACCCCTTGCCCATCCTCTGGGTTTTTCCCCCCTCCCCCTTTTCTTTCTCCCTGGGCCTCCTGTCCCATGATCCTCTCAGATCCCTTTTGCCAATCAACTGTCCAGCTCTTGGCTCCATCCCCTCCTGTATTCTCCTATCATTTCAGATATCCCCCTCCCCTCCCACTTTCAAATCTCTTACTAGCTCTTCCTTCAGTTAGTCCTGACGAAGGGTCTGGGCCCAAAATATCGACTGTACCTCTTCCTAGAGATGCTGCCTGGCCTGCTGCATTCACCAGCAACTTTTATGTGTGTTGCTTGAATTTCCAGCATCTGCAGAATTCCTCGTGTTTGCGTGCATAATGTTCAATTCAGTTTCCTGGATTAAAGTGTAATGATACTGAGTGTATCAACTGGTAAAAGAAACGGACTGGCTAACTAAAGAACTATTTCCTTGGATACTGGAATTTAGAGTCAGGAATGCAAAACTAGAAATTTGGGGGAACTCAGCAGGTCGGGCAGTATCCATGGAAATCAACAGTCAACATTAACAATTAAAAATGCTATTCCCTATTCCCAATTCCTCTGTCTCCGCCGCATCTGCTCCCAGGATGAAGTTTTCCATTCCAGGACATCTCAAATATCCTCTTTCTTTAAGATTTGTGGTTTCCCTTCTACCGTCATCAATGATGCCCTCACCCGCATCTCCTCCATTTCCCGCACTTCGGCCCTCACCCCATCCTCCCGTCACCACAACAGGGACAGAGTTCCCCTTGTCCTCATCTACCACCCCACCAGTCTCCAGATCCAGCACATTATCCTCCACAATTTCCGTCACCTTCAACAGGACCCCACCACTAAGCACATCCTTCCCTCTCTACCCCTCTCCGCTTTCTGCAGGGATCATTTCCTCTGTGACTCCCTGGTCCACACACGTCCCTCCCCACGGAACTCCTACCCGGCACTTATCCCTGCAAGTGTAAGTGCTACACCTGTCCCTACACCTCCTCTCTCACCACCATTCAGGGCCCCAAACAGTCCTTCCAGGTAAGGCAACACTTGTGAGTCTGTTGGGGTCATCTATTGCATCCGGTGCTCCCGGTGTGGCCTCCTCTACATCACTGAAACCCGACGCAGATTGGGGGACCGCTTCATCGAGTACCTCCACTCCGTCTGCCACAACAGACAGGATCTCCCGGTTGCCACCCACTTCAAATCTGCTTCACATTCCCATTCAGATATGTCCATACACGGCCTCCTCTACTGCCATGATGAGGGAAAACTCAGGTTGGAGGAGCAACACCTCATATACCATTTGGGTAGTCTCCAGCCCCTTGGTATGAACATTGAATTCTCCAACTTCTGGTAATTTCCTCCACCTCCCTTCCCCCATCCCAGTTTCACACTGTCCCCTCCCCCAGCTGCCTATCACCTCCCTTTTGGTTCCACCTCCTTCTACTACCCATTGTGTTTTCCCCTATTCCTTCTTCACCTTTCCTGCCTATCACCTCCCCCACCCCTCTATATTTCCCCTTACTGGTTTTTCACCTGGAACCTGTCAGCCTTCTCCTTCCAACCCTCGCCCCACCTTCTTTATAGGGCCTCTGCCCCTTCCCTCTTCAGTCCTGATGAAGGGTCTCGGCCCGAAATGTTGACTGTTCGTTTGCACGGATGCTGCCCAACCTGCTGAGTTCCTCTAGTGTGTTGTGCGTGTTGCTTTGACCCCAGCATCTGCAGAGTATTTTGTGTTAAGAAACTTGGGGGATTTGCTGGCTGGCCGCTGATGGAGTAACAGCTCTCTGCTGGTGCTGCTAATTTATTTACTTTTCTCTCCAACCTTTTGAAATACTACTGTTAGACGGGTTATTATATTATTATGATTACCAAAGCAGCTTTGGAAGCTATTACAGGCTCAATTCAAAAGCTTACTGAGGAGTTTCAACAGTTCAGAAAAGAAATCAGTGCTGAAATTAAACAAACAGGTACGAAACTAGAAGATATTCAAGCAATTCTAACCGAGCATAATAAGAAGACAAAGGAACATGAAGATGTTATTACTGTACTGGACGAGAGAATGGATGATTTGCAAAAGCTGTATGAAAAACAATCCAAGTCCAAAGAAATAATGAGACAGAAGATTATTGATTTGGAAAACAGAAGTAGGAGGAACAAGTTACGAATCTTGGGATTTAAAGAACAAATGTTAGGAGATAATCCTAAAGAATTCTTGGCAAACCTTTTGATGGAATTATTCCCTGATATTATAAAGTCTCTGCCTTTGATTGATCATGCCCACAGGTCGCCTATCTACGGATTGACTTCAAGATCAAAACCAAGATCAGTCATTACATGTTTCCATGAATTTCAAATAAAAGATCGTCTGCCTCACACTGCTCGCGGGAAAGGTATGATTGACTACCAAGATCAAAAGATTCGTACTGTTGAAGATTTTTCATCAGAAGTTGTGGCAGAACGTGTTAAGTTTAAAAAAAGTTATGCCGGAGCTATACAGCCAAAATTTTAAACCCTCTTTTCGCTCTCCGGCTCGACTGAGAATTACAATGGAAGGTGGATCATTTAAATGACTTTATACGAAGGAGCAGGCGCAAGAATTTTTAGACTCAAGAAAATGACTGTATACATAAACTGAATAGATTAAAAATCTTGCAAAAACAGAAATACTACATATTAAAAAAATGACTGGTTAATATTTTTCAGTATGAATAATTGCTATTTCTGCTCGATAAACCTGTCTAAGCTTGTTTCTCACTGTATATTATACTTTATACTTTATTGTCGCCAAACAATTGATACTGGAATGTACAATCATCACAGCGATATTTGATTCTGCACTTCGTGCTCCGTGGAGTACAAATCAATAGATCCAGATATTTGGAGGGTACGGCCCAGATCCAGGTCAGGATCTGTTCAGCAGTCTTATCACAGTTGGAAAGAAGCTGTTCCCAAATCCTGCCGTATGAGTCTTCAAGCTCCTGATCCTTCTCCCGGAGGGAAGAGGGACGAAAAGTTGTTGGCTGGCTGGGTCACATCCTTGATTATCCTGGCAGCAGTGCTCTGACGGTGTGAGGTGTGAAGTGAGTCCAAGAACGGAAGATTGGTTTGTGTGATGTGCTGGGCTGTGTTCATGATCTTCTGCAGCTTCTTCCAGTCTTGGACAGGACAACTTCCATACCAGGTTGTGATGCACCCTAGAAGAATGCTTTCTACGGTGCATCTATAAAAATTAGTGAGGGTTTAAGGGGACAGGCCAAATCTCTTTAGCTTTCTCAGGAAGTAAAGGCACTGGTGGGCCTTCTTGGCAGTGGACTCTGCTTGGTTGGACCAAGTCAACTCATTTGTGATCTTGACGCCGAGGAACTTAAAGCTTTTGACCTATTCCACTTGCACACCAGTGATGTAAATGGGGTCGTGCAGTCCGCTACTCCTTCTGAAGTCAACAACCAATTCCTTCCACTTGCTGACATTGAGGGATAGGTTATTGTCTTCACACCATGCCACCAGGTTCTTAATTTCCTCTCTGTACTCAAACTCATCATTACCCAAGATACGGCCTACAATTTGCTGTGTCATCAGCAAACTTATATATTGAGTTCGATGGAAACTTGGCTAAAAAAATAATGGGTGTACAGTGAGTACAGCAAGGGGCTAAGTATACAGCCTTGTGGGGCACTGGTGCTCAGAGTGATTGTAGAGGAGAGCTTGTCCCCTATTTTTACAGCCTGGGTCCTGTCTGTGAGGAAGTTGAAGATCCAGCTGTAGATCTGAGTGCTAAGGCCCAGGTCCTGGAGCTTAGGAATCAGTTTATTTGGAATGATGGTATTAAAGGCAGAGCTGTAGTCAATGAAAAGGAGCCTTACATATGCGTCTTTATTCCCCAGGTGTTCTAAGGAGGAATGTAGGGTCAGAGAGATGGCATTTGCCGTTGATCTGTTGCTCCGGTAGGCAAATTGCAAAGCCTCGAGGTTGACTGGTAAGCTGTGGTTGATGTGTGCCATAACCAATCGCTCGATGCACTTCATAGCAATTGATGTTAGAGCCACAGGTCGATAGTCATTCAGGAATGCCACCTTGCTCTTCCTCGGCACTGGAATTATCGGTGCCTTCTTAAAACACAAGGGGATCTTAGACTGAAGCAAGGAGCAATTGAAGATGTCAGCAAATACTCCAGCTAGCTCGCTTGCACAGGCCCGGAGAACCCGTCCTGGATGCCATCTGGGCCCGTCGCCTTCCTTGGACTTATCGTCAAGAAGGCCCTTCTAACGTTCTCCTCGGTGACGATGAATCTTGATGCCACCAGGTCCGGTTCATCCAGAGGGAGCGGGGCGCTCCTCTTCTGTTCGAATCTTGCGTAGAATATGTTAAGTTCATCAGGAAGAGAAGCGCCACAGTTATTGATATTTCCAGCCTTTTCTTTGCGCCCAGTGATCTCATTTAGACCCTGCCATAGTCTACTGGCATCCCTCTGGTTAGCCTGGGCTTCCAACTTGGCTCGATATTGCCCCTTGGCGCCCTTAATGGCTTTCCGGAGTTTATGCCTGGATTCTGTGTAGCGACTGGTATCCCCGGACCTAAAAGCCACAGCTCTAGCCTTCAAAAGGGACTTGACCTCATAATTCATCCAAGGTTTCCAGTTGGGGAATACCCGGATCGTCTTGCGAGACACACAGTTCTCCGTGCATTTCCAAATAAAGTCCGTGACAGCTGAGGCATACTCATTGAGGTTAGCTGCCGAGTCCTTGAATACTAACCAGTCCACCGATTCAAAGCAGTCACGGAGGACCTCATCCGTTTCCTCCATCCAACGCGACACCACTTTTGACACTGTGACCTCTCGCTTCAGTTTCTGTTTGTAAGCCAGGAGGAGGAGTACAGCCTGATGGTCTGATTTTCCGAAGTGAGGTCATGGGACGGAATGGTAGGCATCCTTGACTGCTGTGTAGCAGTGGTCAAGTATACTCGGGCCTCAAGTGGGGCAGGAGACATGTTGGTATAACTTTGGCCTGGGGTTGGCCTGGTTAAAGTCCCCGGCTGTAATGAGCAAAGCCTCCAGATACCTGGTCTCAAGTTCACTGATGTTGACATACAGAATGTTCAGAGCACCCTCCATGTCCGCCTGGGAGGGGATGTAGACTGCTGTCAGTATGACCGAGGTGAATTCCCGTGGCAGATAGTAGGGACGACACTTCATCGACAAGTGCTCCAGGTCCGGGCTGCAGGAGCTTGTCAGTGACACGGCATCCGAGCACCACACAGTGTTGATCAGTAGGCAGACAACACCTCCACTCATCTTGCCTGAAGATGCCGTGTGGTCCATCCGATGGATCGAAAATCTCTCCGGTTGGATGGCACAATCGGGGATGGCAGGAGAGAGCCAGGTCTGGGTGAAACAGAATACACAGCAGTTCTGCATCTCCCTGCAGTAGGTGAGTCTCCCTTCAAGATCATCCACCTTGTTCTCTTTGGCTTGCACATTAGCTAGTAGGATGGTGTGCACAGGGACTCTGAAGCCTCTCAGCTTCAATCTGACCAGCAGCCCAGCTCTTTTGCCATGCTTCCTCGGTAAATAGTGCATCTTCCCAGGTTTCCATCAATGCAGTGTGTTGTTGTCAGCTCTTTGAAGTTGGTGTACGCATCCCGCGGGGATTGATCAGCAGGTCACGTCATCATGCTTTTATTTAGTCTTGGTTGGAACAGTAAATAAGCTTGAATTCTTTGGAGCAGTTCCAACAGGCTTTCTAAGGGAATGTGTTTAGGGGACGTAGATAGCTGATGTTCTTTAACCGAGTTTCTCTCTTTGGGAGGAGGGAGGGGGGTGGGGAGTTCTTTTTTCTTGAAGCTGATTTGGAAATCTAGTTGTAGACCCCCGGCCAGCCTCAGGGTCACTCGGCTCGCGGTCGTCTAGGGAAACCGCCCTTGGCCCCGCCAAACTGGGGAATCAGTTTGTGTGGATGCTGTGTGATGTACCTCACCCCGTCCAAATAACAGACAATACACCGGATACGATTAAATGATTTACAGTTTATAGATATTACTGGAACTACACAATTAATAGAGAATAAAATATAAAATGAAAATAAAAGGTGCCACACTTATCAAAGTTCAATCTCTTCGTGCACAAACAGTTGGAGCTCAGGACCCTTCTTCTTCACCCTGCGACCCCTCGGACCACCTCGACCTCTGGTGGTCGACCAGACGCTCCACATGAGTCCGTCTCCATCTCCTCTCCTCGCTGAGCGCCCTCCTCGGGGTCCAACCCCGTTAGCAGACTCACAGCACCTGGTCCATCCTCTGTCTCTCCCTCCCACCTTCTGCCTCCAAAACCCCGCACATACAAATCTTCCAGATACACCAAAATCATAACGACTATCCCAATTGGTTCGAAACATTTTCTTATCACACTCTAACCCAAAACAAGCTAATAGCGCAATAAACTTTCTCAGCGTTTAACATAACAAAGAAGCATTCCCAAGTATAACATAACAAAGAAGCCATTTTAACTAGCCTATGCAGTAACATAAGAGACGAAACCCATTTACATAGTCAATTCTGTTGCTTAGCTAATATATCTCAAGGTTTATTATTTGGGTTTAATATACATTTTTCAGATTGCTACTTTAACTTCTCTTATAAATAGTTCTAAAATGGATCAAAGTATTAATTTACTTAGTTTTAACGTGAAAGGGCTAAATCACCCCGTGAAAAGAAATAAGATTTTTGCCTATTTTAAAAAACTTAAGGTACCAATTGTTTTTCTTTCAAGAAACCCATGTACGCAAGTTTGACAACTCACGCCTTTTTAATCAATGGAGAGGATCTCATTTTCATTCCTTGTTTCAGGCCAAAGCTAGAGATGCTTCAATCCTTATAGATAATAAAGTTCCCTTTGTTCAACATAAAGTAATTTCTGATACTAATGGGCATTTTGTTATAGTATCTGGGAAACTACACAACAAATTAATGGTATTTGCTAATGTGTATGCTCCGAATATATGTGACACAGGTTTCTTTGAGCATTTTTTTTCATTTTTGCCAGATCCAAGTCTGTACTCAATGGTGATGGGTGGAGACTTTAATTGTTGCTTAGATCCAGTTTGAGATCATTCATCTTCTAAACCAATGATGCCAAATAAATCAGCTATGTTTATTAAATCTTTTTTAATGAAATGTGGCATTGTTGATGCTTGGTGTTGTTTTCATCCAGTAGACAAGGAATATTCATTTTCTCTCATGTCCATCATACATATTCCAGGATTGATTTTTTTTTATTGATAGCCAAATGATTCCATCAGTTCGATCCTGTGAATATAAAGAGATTGCTGTTTCAGATCACGCTCCTGTGTTTCTATCTTTAAATCTCCCTGGTCTTCTTCAAACAAATAGATTTTGGCGATTTAATCTAACTTTGTTATCTGATAAAGGTTTTTTAAAGTTTATGTAGAGACAAATTACTTTTTTTTTTAAGAGAATGCGTTAGAGGAGGCTTCTAGTCTTACCAGATAGGATGCCTTTCAGGCGTATATTAGAGGACAAATTATTTCTTATACTGCAAGTACTAAGAAAAAAGCTAATAAAGAGAGAAGTGATTTAGCTAATCAGCTGAAACAGTTAGACCAAGAGTATGTCTTGGCTCCAGAACCTGCCTTATATAAAAGACGTGTTGAAACTAAAACTAAATATGATCTCCTTTTAACTTATCCAATTGAAACACAACTCCTAAAAGATAAAAGTCAATCTTATATTCATGGAGATAAAACGGGTAAATTATTGGCTGATCAAATTAAAACCTTTATAGCTAAACAGCAGATCAAAGAAATATGCAAAGCTAATGGTGATAGGACAACTGATTATTTAGAAATAAATGATACTCCTAGAGAACTTTACTCTAAACTCTATAGTTCTGAATCTTCTAATGAACAATTGTAATGAACATTTTTTTAGATCAACTAAGCATTCCTACAAATTCTGCTGACAACAGGAAGTTGTTGGAACAACCTATTTCTTTTGAGGAAATTGTTGAGGCTGTGCACTCATTATGTTTGAGGAAAGCTCCAGGTCCAGATGGATTTTCTGGAGAATTTTACAAGACCTTTTTCCTCACTGCTTATACCTCATTTATGTTCAGTTTTTTCGAATTCATTTAATTCGGGCAGACTCCCCTAATCTTTTTATGAGGCTTCCATTTTGCTTATTCTTAAAAAGAATAAGGATCCAACTGAATGCTCTTCTTATAGACCAATTTCATTACTTAATGTTGATACTAAGATCCTATCTAAAGTTTTGGCCAATAGGATTGAAAATATTTTACCATCTGTCATTTCTGATAACCAAACAGGATTTACCAAAAATCGATATTCTCACTTTAATATTCATCAGTTATTAAATGTTATTTATTCTCCTCCTAACACGATGTCGGAATGTGTGGTATCCCTAGATGCTGAGAAAGCTTTCGACAGAGTTGAATGGAATTATTTATCTAAAACTTCAGAAAAATTCAATTTTGGACCTGTTTTCATTCAATGGATTAAATTACTTTATTTAGCTCCTTCCACTAGGGTTATCACTAATTCTCATAATTCCAAACCATTTAAGCTTCAATGTGGCAGTAGACAAAGCTGTCTGTTGAGCTCTTTGCTTTTCAATCTGGCCTTAGAATCCCCAGCCATTGCCTTTTGAGAATCTAATGATATCACCGGTATCTTAAGGAGAGGCACTATCCATAAGGTCTCGCTGTACGCTGATGATCTGCTGCTATTTATTTCTAACATTGAGACTTCATTACCCCATGTGCTTTCTTTACTCTCCTGTTTTAGCCAGTTCTCAGGTTATAAATTAAACCTACATAAAAGTGAACTTTTCCCTTTGAACAATTTGATACCAACAAATTCTAACCTTCCTTTTAAAATTGTAAGAAACCAATTTACCTACTTAGGTGTAACAATCATTAAAAACTATGTGTCTATTTAAAGAAAATTTTCTTACCCTATTGAATCACATAAAAAGGATACTGTTAAATTGGTTGCCACTCTCATTATCGCTGATTGGTTGAATTAACTCTACCAAAATGAATATATTACCTAAATTTATATATCTTTTTCAGGCATTGCTGATTTTTATTCCTAAATCTTTTTTTGATTCTCTTGACTCTATTATATCTTCTTATATATGGAAGAATAAGTGTTCTAGATTAAATAAAATTCATCTTTAGTAAGATAAAAAGAATGGAGGATTAGCCTTACCAAACTTTAAATTTTATTATGGGGCAGTTAATATAAGAAGTCTTACATTCTGGTTATATTACATAAATCGTGAGGACTGCCCAATGTGGGTTTCTTTAGAAGCTAACGATTAATAAATTTTCTATTATTTCTCTTCTTGGATCCTCACTCCCTTTGTCTCTGGGTAAATTAACTGATAATCTGGTAGTTGAACACGCTATGAGAATTTTGATACAATTCCAAAAATAATTTGGCTTATTGAAATTTTCTCTTTCGAGTCCCATTTTTTCTAATTCTTTTTTTAAACCCTCTATGACTGATGTGGCTTTTAATGAATGGGATAGATTAGGTATTAAATGCTTTCAGGACTTGTTTGTAGAGGAAAGTCTCTTTTCGTTTGAACAACTGTCAACTAAATATAGTTTACCCAAAACTCTTTTTTTTGATACCTACAAGAGAGTTTTTACAGTCTCAAATAAGTACATTTCCTAAAAGTCCTGATAAGAATCTACTAGATGTATTTTTTAATTTGAAACCTTTTTATAATGGATCTATATCTAATATTTATAATATGCTGCTGGGGATGAGAAGTGTTCCTTTAGATAAAATTAAAAATCTTTGGGAACAAGATTTACAGACTTCAATTTCTGGCGAAATTTGGAATCAAATTTTTAAATTGGTTAAAACGTCATCGTTATGTGCCCGTCACCTTCTCCTACAATTTAAAGCAGTCCATAGGGCCCATGTGACCAAGGATAAGTTGAAGTGTATATTTGTTTTATTTAGATATATCTCCGTATTGTGATAAATGTAATAATGGAGAAGCTTCACTCATTCATATGTTTTGGACATACCCAAGTCTTGGAAAATATTGGAAAGAAGTATTTCAAACTTTCTCGATACTTTTTAAAGTAAACTTTAAGCCTAATCCTTTGACTGCTTTATTTGGTATTGTTGGAGGAGAGGATATTATTTTGGAGTCATCTGACTTGCACATTTATGCTTTTTTTTCTCTTATGGGCCAGAAGGACGCTCTTGCTTAAATGGAAAGATGCGGCCCCTCCTATTCATGCCCAATGGTTACGTAATGTGATGTCATATTTAACTTTAGAGAAGATTCAATGTTCAATCTCTGATTCTAGTCAAGACTTTCAAACATTGTGGGGACCTTTTCTGAATTATTTTCAAACCTTTGATTTGTTGTTAAAGCACAGATGATGACTAATAGTTTTTTTCCCTTTTTTCTTTACTAATCAGCTTCGGTCTTGGTAGTGGGTTAGATTTTTTTAATATAATAAAATTACTATATTTCAATGTTATGAGTTAATTAACCTGCATGAATATAGGGTAAGGAGTCTTTATATGCGATTTAGTATAATGTATCAATATATATTTTTTCCTGTACTCTGTATTCTTATATGTAATTTAATAAAACTATTGGAAAAAAAGAAACTTGAAGGTCTCAACCATCTTCACCTCAAGGACACTGATACAGACAGGTTGTATACTCCAACATACACAAAATGCTGGAGGAACTCAGCAGGTTAGGCAGCATCTATGGAAATGAATGAACAGTCAATATTTTGGGCCGAGACCCTTCATCAGGACTTACTCTTTTTCACAGATCCTGCCTGGCTTGCTGAGTTCCTTCGGCATTTTGTGTGTGTTGCTCAGATTTCTGGTCTCTGAAGATTTTCTTGTCAGGGTGTGTACTCCGCTCCACCTCCTGAAGTACATAACCAGCTCTTTTGTTGATATTGAGAGAAAGATTATTTTGACGCCAGGCTACTAGGCTCTCATCTCCTTCTTGGACTCTATCTAGTTGTTGTTTGAGATTCAGCCCACTATGATTGTGTCATCTGTAAACTCGTGGATGGAGTTAAAGCAGAGTCTGGCCACACAGTAAGGGGCTGAGGACACAGCCTTGTGGAGCACCAGTGTTGAGGATATTTGTGCTAGAAGAGTTGTTGCCCATCCTTACTGACTACAATCTACTGGTCAGGGAGTCAAAGATCCATTTGCAAAGGGATGTGCCAAGCCCTGGTCGAGGAGCTTGGAGATGAGTTTGATTGAAATTTAAGGCAGAGCTACAGTAAATAAATATAATTCTGTTGTAGGTGCACAAATGTTCCAGGGATGAGTGGAGAGTCAGCAAGATGGTGTCCACCATGGAACTTCTGAAAAAGTTAGGCAAAATGCAGAGGGGTCAAGTTTGTCTGGCAGTCTGTAATGGATGGTGCCATCACTAGCTTCCCAAAGAAAGTGACAAAGGAAATCTAGAGTTCCTTCCCCAGAAACACTACAGATGTCAGTTGATGGAAATCTTTGAAAATGAAACTTGTATTTTGTTTTGTTTGAAAAGGGATAAATGGTAAAAATATGAAAAATGAATTAGTTACAAGTCTGATAAAATGTACTTGAATGGTGGACCAGGACCAAGGACAGTATGGCCTCCTTTGTGATGATGTCACTGTTATCCTCAGTCCATCGTTCTTATTGAAGGTTAGACCATAATGGATGCAACATTGGCTCAGTAACAGTAGTGAGTTGGGAAATTATAGGTTGTTGATTCATAACCAAGTTCCCAGCACTTTATACTTCTTGTAAAATGTGCATAAAATGTCACTGCCTGCCAATTAAGATGAATCTAAATGATCACTTGTTGGAATCTGAGTAACATTGCCAGTACCTATACTTTAGCCAATATTTATTCCTTAAGCAAAATCATGAAAACTGACCACGTATTCAAAGGACTATAGCTTATTTTCTGCCCACTTATAACATTTAGTTAAATATTTTTACAGGTTGTAATAAACTTGTTTACACACCAAATCATCACTGGTACAGACAACAGGAATTCTGCAGATGCTGGAAATTCAAGCAACACACATAAAAGTTGCTGGTGAACGCAGCAGGCCAGGCAGCATCTCTAGGAAGAGGTGCAGTCAACGTTTCAGGCCCAGACCCTTCATCAGGACTTCGTCACGAAGGGTCTCGGCCTGAAACGTCGACTGCACCTCTTCCTAGAGATGCTGCCTGGCCTGCTGCATTCGCCAGCAACTTTTATGTGTGTTACTGGTACAGACAATTGGCTTTAGAAGTCACATAATTAGTTAAACAGAGATCACCTGTGTGCAGTCAAGGTGTTTCAACTGATTGTGGTAAAAATACACCTGGAGGTCCAACTGCTGGTGAGCCGGTGTCCTGGCAAAAACTACACCATGAAGACAAAAGAACACTCCAAGCAACTCCATGGAAAGGTTATTGAAAAGCACAGTCAGGAAATGGATACAAGAATAATAACAGGGTTGTTGTGGTGGGAAATTTTAATTTCCCAAATATTGATTGGCATCTCCTTAGAGTGAGGGGTTTAGATGGGGTGGAGTTTGTTAGGTGTGTTCAGGAAGGTTTCTTGACAAAATATATAGATAAGCCTACAAGAAGAGAGGCTGTATTTGATCTGGTATTGGGAAATGAACCTGGTCAGGTGTCAGGTCTCTCAGTGGGACAGCATTTTGGAGATAGTATTCACAATTCTATCTCCTCTACCATAGCATTGGAGAGGGATAGGAACAGACAAGTTAGGGAATGTTTAACTGGAGTAAGGGGAAATATGAGGCTATCAGGCAGGAACTTAGAAGCATAAATTGGGAACAGATGTTCTCAGGGAAACGTACAGAAGAAATGTAGCAAATGTTCAGGGGATATTTGCGTGGGGTTCTGAGTAGTTATGTTCCAATGAGACATAGAAAGGATGGTAGGGTACAAGATCCATAGTGTACAAAGGCTTTTGTAAATCTAGTCAAGAAGAAAAGAAGAGCTTACGAAAGGTTCAAAAAACTAGGTAATGATAGGAATCAAGAAGATTATAAGGCTAGCAGGAAGGAGCTTAAGAATGAAATTAGAAGAGCCAGAACGGACCATGAGAAGGCAGTGGCGGATAGGATTAAGGAAAACCCGAAGGCATTCTACAAGTATGTGAAGAGCAAGAGGATAAGACGTGACAGAATAGGACCAATCAAGTGTAACAGTGGAAAAGTGTGTATGGAACCGGAGAAGACAGCAGAGGTACTTAGTGAATACTTTGCTTCAGTATTCACTACAGAAGAGGATCTTGGTGATTGCAGGGATGACCTGCAGTGGACTGAAAAGCTGGAGAATGTAGATATTAAGAAAGAGGATGTGCTGAAGCTTTTGGAAAGCATCAAGTTGGATAAGTCACCGGGACCGGATAGAATGTACCCCAGGTTACTGTGGGAAGTGAGGGAGGAGATTGCTGAGCCTCTGGCAATGATCTTTGCATCATCAGTCAGGACGGGAGAGGTTCCGGAGGATTGGAGGGTTGTGGATGTTGTTCCCTTATTCAATAAAGGGAGTAGGGATAGTAGGAAATTATAGGCCAGTGAGTCTTACTTCAGTGGTCGATAGTTGATGAAAAAGATCCTGAGAGGCAGGTTTTATGAACGTTTGGGAGGCATAATATGATTAGGAATAGTCAGCATGGCTTTGTCAAAGGCAGGTCATGCCTGCCGAGCCCGATTGAATTTTTTGAGGATGTGACTAAACACATTGATGAAGGAAGAGCAGTAGATGTAGTGCATATGGATTTTAGCAAGGCATTTGATAAGGTACCCCATGCTAGGCTTATTGAGAAAGTAAGGAGGTGTGGGATCCAAGGGGACATTGCTTTGTGGATCCAGAACTGGCTTGCCCACAGAAGGCAAAGAGTGGTTGTAGACGGGTCATATTCTGCATGGAGGCTGGTGACCAGTGGTGTGCCTCAGGGGTCTGTCCTGGGACTCTTTATGATTTTCATAAATGACCTGGATAAGGAAGTGGAGGGATGGGTTAGTAAATTTGTTGACGACACCAAAGTTGGGGGTGTTGTGGATAGTGTAGAGGGCTGTTAGAGGTTACAATGGGACATTGATAGGATGCAAAACAAGGCTGAGAAGTGGCAGATGGAGTTCAACCCAGATAAGTGTGAGGTGGTTAATTTTGGTAGGTCAATATGATGGCAGAATATAGTAGGAATCTTGCCAGTGTGGAGAATCAGAGAGATCTTGGGGTCCGAGTCCATAGGACACTCAAAGCTGCTACGCAGGTTGACTCTGTGGATAAGAAGGCATACAGTGCATTGGCCTTCATCATTCGTGGGATTGAGTTTAAGAGCGGAGAGGTAATTTTGCAGCTATATAAAACCGGAGGAGATGATGGTAGCGCGACGCAGCTCGCAGCGGCCACTCCGGTGGTGATGTCTGTTATTTGTCAAGTAGGGTGCCGTGCACAATCCTGATTTGATGGAGACGGATGTGAGAACACAGAGGAACATCTGGTGAAACTTCTGAAATGCCTTCTTCGCTGCCGCTGCTACTGTGTGGTCCAGAATTTATGGAGGAGAAGGCCCTAAGTCCTTGGCTTTGCTTGTTGCTCGGCGGCCGGGGCAGGGATGAAGCACTTGGCAGAGGATGGTGCTCAGAGAGGCTGTATTGGAGGGGCTGGTCGGAGGCTTGAAGTTTTTGGACGGACGCAGAGTCGGCTGCGGTCGGGTGCTTCCAAGGCATTGGCAAGTTGTCGGCGCTTGGAGGTTCGTGGCAGGGAGAGTTTCTCCCTTCTGCCACCTGCGTTAGATGATGAGTAAATTGGGACTTTGAGACTTTTTTTACCGTGCCCACGGCCTGCTGTTTATCAAATTATGGTATTGCTTTGCACTGTTGTAACTATATGTTATAATTATGTGGTTTTGTCAGTTTTAGTCTTGGTTTGTCCTGTTTTTCTTGTGATATCATTCTGGAGGAATATTGGATCATTTTTTAATGCATGCATTTCTAAATGACAATAAACGAGGACTGAGTGTCCTCATAATCTAATCTATTATAGGACCCTGGTCAGACCCCACTTGGAGTGCCAAACAATGCCGACTCCTCTCGATCCTGCACGTCGATGAATTCTTCACTCTCCCTTCGAATGTTGGAATTGAGTAAATCAACACATCTAGCAAAAATTTCCAGTCCAATAATACAGTATCTTGTAAGAGAATGCACCTTCCGTTTTAAAAATGACACTACGTCACAAAAACAAATGCAACAGAAACGGATGCACAACATGTTCTACCTGGAAATCTACAAACTCAAAAATCCCACTGCATCACCTGAGTCGACTCTTATATAGTCACGGGGCACATGTCATCACGTGACCTCACATCGGCGGGAAAATCACATCAGGTGACCTCCAAAAGACCATTACATCATTCTCAGAAAAAAAAAAACAGACCTCCTTGAGCATGGAACACTAAGGAAATAGCATCATATTGGATTCATATATGTCAGACAAGTGGTGGTATTATTGATTGCTGCTGGGGCCAATCTATAATCATTCAGGTAACCTGGCCTCCTTTAAATAGAGCTGCTGCAGGTTTCTTTTCTCTCATTTGTTTTGTACAAGCCAGAGGCAATTTCACTCCAAGAACATTGGATACTGCCATGTTACTCCATCAGTGTGCTGCTCATTGATCAGAGAACTGGACTGCTGTTGGCGCCGGAGCCAACCAGGATGTTGCAGAGAGAGCTGGCCGAGGTGTCGATAGCGCCAGCTGAGATGGTGGACAACGAGCTGACCGAGGTGTCGGAGGACCACGTCGGGATGTTGGAGAAGCTGGTTTAGGTTTGGAGGAGCTAACCTGTCTGCAGATCGTGTTGCTGCCTGCTACTCAGAAGCACAAAGCTGTTAGAGTAAAAACGGTGGGAGATTCTCTCAGACATTTCACTTGCGATCGCAAGACACTGTTGGACAGTAAGTTGCCGCAAGCCTTTTACCCTTCTGTGGCGGAGGGACAGACAACATGGGAGCTGTGTAGCCTCAGCTGTAGGGAGGACTAGGCCTCAGGCTTCAGGGTTACCTGTTGCTGCAGACCAGGTGAGGGACCAGGTGGTGTCCGAGCTCAGCTGGGGCCTGGCCTCTCCCGTCATGTCTGGCCCGCCCCCTATGTTTGAGTTGTAGAGCAACTGGCTGGATTGCGTGTGTCGGGAGTGCAGTAAACCATATATATACACACGTTGTAACTGGGTCACCTGTTTGGACACGCCCCTCTGCTGACTGCCCCTGTGACTCCTCCCACAGACCCCTGACTAAAGGCGATTGGGCCACTGCTCCTCCTCTCAGTCCAAGGGCAGACACTCAGCATGATGGAGGTCACATTTTACCGCTAATAAAGGCCTTTCAGTATTTACTCTACTTGCAGTCTTTTGGAGTTATTGATAGTGCATCAATTTTATTAGCAGTAATTTTAAAGCATGGAACGCGTACAAAGACCTGACTAGTTAGTCCTTGATCCGCAGACACCTGAAGCTGGAAACGCTTTTGAACTCTGGTTGGCTTGCTTCGAATCATACCTAGAGGCAATTGAAGTGACCGACTCCACAGCGAAGTGCGGAGTTCTCCTTTCCAGGGTCAGTCCACGGGTTTACTCGATGATCAGAGACCAGCCAAGCTACATCGGCATGATGAGCGCACTCAAAGGACAATACCTGCAGCCGGTAAACACTGTCTACACGCGGCATCGCTTAGCGACACGGCAACAGCGGCCCGGGGAATCAAGTGCTGAGTTTGTCTGGGCACTACAGACACTCGTGCAGACCTGCGATTGCCAGGGGCTGAGGGCAGAACAGCATGCAGAGCTCCTAGTGAGAGGCGCCTTCATCATGGGGACCAGGTCAGTGGATGTGCGCCAGCGGCTGCTGGAACAAGCTGATCTTACCTTACATTCGGCGATTGAGCTGGCTGACACGTTGGAGGCCACTCTGCACAACTGTGAGGCTCTCCAGGCACGAGATCCCCCAATGGCCTCGTGGGCGCTGCATACCCCGCAACCTGCCGGTGAATCGACCTCGGCTGCTGCCAGTCACAAGTCTGCGAAGAGCTACTTCTGCGGACTCGAGAAGTACCCCCGGAAACGCTGCCCAGCCTGAGAAGCTACCTGCTCCAGCTGCAGAAAGAAGGGCAACTTCGCCAAGGCCTGTAAGTCCAAACCACAAGAGGGATCAAGCAGTGCCGCATGCGAGGCATGGGGGTTGCCACCTTGCCTGCACGCCACCACCACGTGCGAGACATGGGGGCGGGCATCTTGGTCGGCGCCACCTCCCACTACCTACGACCAACGGGTGCTCACAGGGCACCCCACCGCGCTGGACCAAGACAACGACTCAACCCTGGCCTCCGTGACCCTCGACCAAAGCGCTCCCCACCAGCACGCAAGGTCAATGATGGACATCCTAGTGGAGGGGCACAGGACAAGCTGCCTGTTTGACACAGGCAGCACGGAGAGTTTTATCCACCCAGACACGGTGCGGCATTGCGGACTCACGATACGGCCGGTAAGTCAGAAGGTTGCCGTGGCTTCCGGGTCACATACGGGGGGGGGGTTGTGTAGCGACACTAGTGGTGCAGGGCACAGAATATAGAGACTTTACGTTACTGGTCATGCCTCAACTGTGTGCCCCTGTGCTATTGGGGCTCGACCTCCAGAGCCACCTGAAAAGCGTGACAATGGAGTATGATGGGCCCCTCCCTCCAATCACTGTTGTAAATCCTCAGTTTTGTAGGAATACGTCACATACCCCGCTACTGACCACGCACACACACCAACCCGCACATCCCACCCAACACCATGCCAACATCCGCACTACTGACACCACTTGCGGCCTCTCCACCCTCAAGATCCCTCCCCCATCGCTGTTCACCAACCTGACCCCCGACTGTAAACCTGTGGCAACTAAAAGCAGGAGGTACAGCGCGGGGGACAGAGCTTTCATTAAGTCAGAGGTGCAGTGGCTGCTCAGGGAAGGGGTCACTGAGGCAAGCACAAGTCCTTGGAGGGCGCAGGTGGTCGTCGTTCGGAACGGGGAGAAGAATAGGATGGTCGTGGACTATAGCCAGACCATCAATAGGTTCACGCAGCTCGACGCGTACCCTCTACCCCGCATCGCGGATATGGTCAAACAGATAGCACAGTACAAGGTGTACTCAACCGTAGACCTAAAATCCGCTTACCATCAGCTGCCCGTCCGCCAGGAGGACCACCCGTACATAGCCTTCGAGGCGGATGGCAGGCTTTATCACTTTCGGCGCGTCCCCTTCGGTGTCACAAATGGTGTATCTGTCTTCCAGAGGGAAATGGACCGGATGGTGGACCAGTGCCAACTGAAGGCCACGCTCCCGTATCTGGATAACATCACCATCTGCGGTCACGACCGGCAGGATCATGACAATAACCTCCAACAATTTCTCCAAGTGGCCAAAGCTTTCAATCTCACCTATAACAAGGACAAGTGTGTGTTCGGAACCACCTGATTTGCTGTCCTTGGGTGTGTCGTGGAGAATGGAGTTATTGGCCCTGACCCCGACCGTATGCGCCCCCTGTTGGAACTCCCTCTTCCCAACACCCTCAGAGCCCTCAAAAAGTGCCTGGGCTTCTTTTCATATTACGCCCAACGGGTCTCTAACTACACAGACAAGGCCCGCCCCCTGGTCAAGTCCACCACATTCCCCCTCTCAGCCTTCAGCCGCAAAGAAGGGGACATTGCCAAAGCAGCAATGCATGCAGTGGATGAGGCCATTCCCTTCCAAGTAGAGAGTGACACCTCTGACTTTGCGCTGGCTGCTAGCCTCAACCAGGCGGGAAGACCGGTGGCGTTCTTCTCCCATACCCTTCAAGGCCCTGAAATTTGGCACTCCGCGGTGCAGAAAGAGACCCAGGCCATTGTGGAAGCTGTTAGACACTGGAAGCACTATCTCACCAGCAAAAGGTTCACCCTGCTGACTGACCAGCGCTCAGTCGCATTCATGTTTAATAACCAACAGCGGGGCAAAATCAAAAATAATAAAATTCTGAGGTGGAGAATTGAACTCTCCACCTACAACTATGACATCATGTACAGGCCTGGGAAGCTCAACGAGCCCTTCGATGCCCTATCCCGGGGAACATGCGCCAACACGCAGATCGACCGGCTATACGCCATACATGTAGATCTTTGCCACCCGGGAGTCACCCGGCTTTTTCACTTCGTGAAAGCCCGGAACCTGTCTTACGCCCTTGAGGAGATCAGGACGATGACCAGGGACTGCCAAGTCTGTGCAGAGTGCAAACCGCACTTCTACCGACCCGAAAAGGCACGACTAATCAAGGCAACCCGCCCCTTTGAGCAACTGAGTGTTGACTTTAAGGGCCACCTTCCCTCCACTGACCGCAATGTGTACTTTCTGAACGTTATCGACGAGTACTCGTGGTTCCCCTTCACCATCCCCTGCCCCGACACCACTACCACGTCAGTTATAAAAGCCCTGCGCAAGCTCTTCACTCTGTTCGGATACCCATGCTATATCCACAGTGACAGAGGGTCCTCGTTTATGAGTGACGACCTGCACCAATACCTACTGGCTAGGGGTATTGCAACTAGTAGGACCACGAGCTATAATCCCCGGGGGAATGGACAGGTGGAGAAGGAGAATGCTACGGTGTGGAAAGCCACACTCTTAGCCCTCAGGTCAAAGGGACTGCCGGTCTCCCGCTGGCAGGAGGTCCTTCCCGAGGCACTCCACTCCATCCACTCCCTGTTATGCACAGCCACTAATGCCACCCCTCATGAGTGGCTCTTTTCTTTTCCCAGAAAGTCGACCACCGGGACCACCCTACCAACTTGGCTGACGTCCCCTGGGCCAGTGCTGCTCCGGAAACATGCGAGGAGCAATAAATACTCCCTGATGGTCAAGAGGGTTTACTTACTTCATGCGAACCCCAGTATGCCTATGTGGTTTTACCTGATGGGCGGGAGGACACAATCTCCATCCGCGACCTGGCGCCCGCAGGAGCACCAGGCCCCTACCCTGAACACTCCATGGTGACTATTAACCCCATATCCACTGATATATGTACCCACCAGACACCACGCACTCCAAGCCCTACACAGACACCCCACGACACTCCCATACCAAGTGCGACGCACATGCACGAGGGATTACCGACGCCTAACGTGCTGGCACCTGAAGTCAGGCCGGAGCCAGCACAACCGCCATCGCTGGTGTAATCACCACCGATGCTACGTAGGTCACAGCGACGGACTCGACCGCCTCATAGACTTGACCTGTAAATATAATTGTTTTAAATATTGTCAGTTCACCCAGCGGGATTCTTTTAAAAAAAAGGAGGGGTGAATGTGGTAAACCATATATGTATGCTGTAACTGGGTTACCTATCTGGACACGCCCCTCTGCTGACTGCCCCTGTGGCTCCTCTCACAGATTCATGAATAAATGCGATTGGGCCATGGCTCCTCCTCTCAGTCCAGGGGCAGACACTCAGCAGGCTGGAGGTCACATTTTACTGCTAATAAAAGCCTTTCAGTATTTACTCTACTTCCAGTCTTTTGGAGTTATTGGTGGTGCATCAGAGAGACAGCACCATCGATTGCTAGGCATTTCGCTCAGGGGCCTTGGACCATATATATGTTTTTTTTCCAGTGAATATGAATTATAGCATTATTTTGAATTATGTTGCTATTTTTGAATGTTTTCTTGCTATTTTGAATGTTGTCTCGTTCAGCTGTATCTACGTATGGTTTGAATGATAATTCAGCCTGATTTGATTTGAACACTAAACAACCAAATTACAAAGCAAATTTATTATCAAAGTCTTATTTGTGAACATATATTACCTTGAGATTTGTTTTCTTGTGGGCATTCACAATAGAACAGAAAAAAATATATAATAGAATCAATTAAAAATGACACAAAGACTGACAAACAAATAATAAATAAGAAGACATTATGCAAATGAAAATAAATAAATGATAGTGAGAAAATGAGTTGCATAGGTTCTGGAATCAGTTCAGGGTTGAGCTGAGTGAAGTTATCCACACTGGTTCAGCAACCTAATAGCTGAAGGGTAATAACTGTTCCTGAACCTGGTGGTATCAAAGTTAAAGGAGTAAGTCAGGTAGCAAATTCCAGCAAGTACACGTGCATAGTTAAACATGGAAATTGGGAATGTATTGTGCAAATGACTCACCTCCTCCAGCAGTCTCTGAGTTGAAGTGAGTTAAATTATCCATGCTGGTTCAGGTGCCTAATATTTGAAGGTAATAACTGTCCCTGAACCTGAGGCTCCTGTACTTCCTTCCTGATGGCAGCAGCAAGAAGAGAGCATAGCCAGGATAGCGAGGGTTCTTGATGATGGATGCTTTCTTGTGGTCGGGCTCCTTGCAGATGTGCAGGATGGTGGAGAGGGCTTTTCCTGTGATGGACTGGGCTGTGTCCTTCACTTTTCCATTCCTATACATTGGTGTTTCAATGCCAGGCCATGATACTCCCCACTGCGTATCAATAGAAGTTTTGCCTGACATGCCAGATCTGTGAAAATATTTAAGATAGTGGATGTGTTGGCATGCCTTCATTGTGATGATGCTTGCTGTCTGTGCTGATCCAGGACATGAATTTCATGATATGAATTTCAAGTTATTGGCCCTTTCCATCTCCAATCCCCTAATGAAGACAGACTCCTGGATCTCTGGTTTCTTCCTTCTGCAGAAAATAATCAGGTCTTTGGTTTTGCTGGTGTTGAGTGAGTGGTTCTTTTCGATTGACCAGATTTTCAATCATCCTTCTCTATGCTAATTAATCCCCACCTTTGTTTCACTGAACAAAAGAGGTATTGGCAGCAAACTTAAAAATGGCATTGGAGCTGTACTTAACCATACAGATGTAAGTGCACACAGTGGCCACTTTATTAGATACTCCTGCTTGTTAATGCAAATATCTCATCAGCCAATCATGTGGCAGCAACCCAATGCATAAAGGCATGAGGACATGGTCAAAAGTTTCATTTGTTGTTCAGACCAGACATCAGAATGGGGAAGAAATTAGATCTAAGTGACTTTAACTGTGGAATGATTGTTGGTGCAAGATGTTGTGTTTTGAGTATCTCAGAAAATTCTGATCTGCGATTTTGATGCACAACAGTCTCTAGAGTTTACAGAGGATGATGTGAAAACAAAAAAAAACATCCAATGAGCAGCCGTTCCGTGAGCAAAAAATGCCTTGTTAATGAGAGAGGTCAGAGGAGAATGGCGAGACTGATTCAAGCTGACAGGAAGTCAATGGTAACTCAAATAACCACACTTTACAATAGCGTTGAATCTTGAAGTGGATGGGCTACAGCAGCAGAAGACCACACTGGGCTCCACTCCTGTGGCCACTTTTATCAGGTACGCTCCTGCACCTAGTAAAGTGGCACTGAGTATATAAAGTGAGTAGAGCAGGGGGCTATGCACACGGCCTTGAGGTGCATCTGTGCTGATGGTGATTGTGGAGGAGATGCTGTTGCCAATCTGAACCTACTGGGGTCTGCAAGTGAGGGAATCAAGGATCCAGTTGCACAGGGGCATACAACATCAATAGACATGGCATAGATGAATAAAGGAGGAAAGAACTGAGTTTGGCTTTCTGCCTTCTCTCTCTCAACATGGGACCCTAATGCTCCAGTGGCAAAATAAGGTTCACAGCTATGCTGGACACCTATTGTACCTAGGATACTAATTCACACCCTCAGATATGCCTTTGGTAGGTGATGCAGTCAAGATAGTATGGATACCATTGCATCGTGATTCTGTTCACATACAGTGCTCATCTGATTTAATGTGGACATTGCTTTTGTGCTTGAGGTTGGAACTAAAGACCTCAGAGCAAGATTGCAGTACCAGAGGGACATTCGGGCCTGCTGTGTACTTTGCTTCACAGAGACATGGCTCACCCCAGCACTCCACACAAGTGCTCCAGCCCTAGGGCTTTACCTTCACTACATGGACCATACAGCAGCATGAGACAAAGCCAGAGGCGATGGTGCTTGCTTCATGATTAACTCATCATGGTGGTTCTTTCTCCATCCTGCTGTCCTTGGATCACCTGGTGGTTAAGTGCTGTCCATTCTATCTGCTGAGGGAGTTTTCCACCGTCATTTACCTGCAGTGTACATTTCACCCCTGGCCAATGTCAGACTGGCATTGCAGGAGCTGATCACTAACCATGAGACAGCATGCCCTGATGCCTTCCTATCATTGTGGGGGACTTCAAACAGGCCATCTTAAAGAAGTCCCTGACCAACTACCAACAACATGCCAGCTGTGGAACCAGAGGAGCCAACGTTTGACCACTGTTATACCACTTAATGTGTCAGAAATTTCAAAGTATATTTCAAAGTAAATTTATTATCAAAGTCACCATATACTACACTGAGATTCATTTTCTTGCAGGCATTCACAGTAGAGCAAAGAAGTACAATAGAATCAATGAAAAACTACACACGGTGACAGCCAATGTGCAAAAGAAGATAATCTGTGTATTAATTAATTAAAAATAATTAATAAATATTGAGAACATGAATTGTAGAGCCCTTGAAAGTGAGTCGCTGGTTGTGAAATCAGTTCAGGGTTGAGGTGAATGAAGATTCTGGTAAGATGGAAGAGTGCTTGGTCATAGTGGCCTCTCCAGGTCCAACAAATTGTGCAAAAGTGTGTCTTAAATGATTTTCCTGTGATCGCAAAACCCTGTTGGACATTGGTAATATAAAATACTACAAGTTGGATCATTGGCTCATTGGAGAGACCAACGTCAAGGTGGCTGCATGGTCTTGATTGCTGCTAGAACCAGACCCTCGTGGCATGGGATCCCTTTTTACAGCCACCCAGGGGAGAAGGTGCTGATTTCCCTTCATCTGTGGTTGATCCAGCATGAGATGAAGAACTGCTGCCTGCTTGTTCTTACAGAAACGTGGCTCAAGGACAACATCCCATGCACCATCAATCTTCAGGTACTGCCAAGGAATTTAAGGTCATTGACTTCCAGTTTAAGATGGCTCAACTGAAGTTGTGCAGCAACTCTCTGGTAGTTCAAATGGCAAGAAATACAACTAAAAACATTACTAATAACACTTTTCTGAAGTATCACCGCAAACAATGAAGAAGCAAGCGGATGCAAAGCTGGTTCAAAGGATGGGTCGTGCAGGTGTATTGTATTCAAGATGGGGTCGCAGATGGAGTTGGTATCGCTGTTGCTGTGGGAGTGAACGCTTTGGGAGAGGAGTTGATGTAAAAGCATTTCGATGCCCGTCCTCCTAACCCAACTGTGAGGTTGGATCGCTCCAAGTACCAAGCCAATTTGGTGAGATCGAGAACAGCTTCGGGCTGTGTGGCCCAAGCGTGTCATTGCGCCGGGATCCATGTCCTAGAGCAAGGCACTACTCGGTGCTTGGACAATTTAAATGCCAGCCCAAATAGACTGGAAAGCCAGAGTGGCAAGGCTGCAGGCAAGGGTTGGACTAAGTTCACTCGCTCTCCTGTGATGTTCATCCTCCTCTCTGGCATATGACATTTCTGCGAGTTTTGTGGCATTTCTGCCTCGCTAATATGATGAACTGAGATGGCTAATATGAGTAGGCTTGGGCCTAGTCCAGCTGCTATGGGGAGCATATCTAGGGACTCATTCTGGTTCGGAATGCTGTGGTTTGCTTCTATTGTCTGCATGATATGTGAATTTTTAATAGTTTTTTTTTAAATTGGGTTCTTTGAGTTCCTTGCTTCATCTCTCCCTGTAAGCAAATAAGTCTCAAGGTGTGTAATTTATATATTCTTTGATAATAATAAGTGTACTTGACCCTCTTCACCTTCAATCCTCTAATGAGGACTGAGTCATGGACCTCTGGCTTCTTCCTTCTGCACTCAGTAGTCAGCCAATGCCCACACCTTGGCAAGTCCAATCTCCTGGCTGCACTTCTACTCCTGGCATATGGTAAGAGACTGATATTGCAGCACTAGTGGTGAGGACCATGAAGATATGGTCAAGGGTGGCAGAGGAGTGCTTACAGGACTGCTTTGAGTTAATGGAGTGGACCATATTCAGATAATAATTTTCTGAATGAATATGCCTCAATTGCCACTGACTTCAAGACCTGTGTGGATGAGTGTGTGCCTTTTGAGAACTGTATGTAGCACATTTAATTCAAATCGCCAATAAATTCCATTTCAACATTAGACAAGGTAAGCAAATAAAAATAGTTGCAGAAAGTTTTTAAAAAGTCTAATCTAAAATTAGCTGGCCTTTAGGCTTGACATTAACAACAGTCTTGAATCAGTTAAAGGTTCTTTAAGTATAACTGAAATTAAAAGTGATATTAAAGTTGCAAAAAAAAGGTCTCATTTAGTTGTTGCTGCTGCTGTATTTGATCTATGCTTAGCTTCAAAACACATAGCACTCCTGGTGTCACTGAGTCACTAGGAATGAACAGAGCTGAGAAATAAATAAACTCGGATGAAATAGATTAAAATGACATTCCCATCAGCAGGAAACTAATGCATGTAGGTTATTGCTCTGCTATAATGGCATGTGCGCTGTTCCTGAAACAGCAAGAAATTAGTTTTGGAATGAGCAGCTGCTTTATCCTTATCATGTATTTATGCAAAAACTTTTCCCTTCAATGTTTAAAAAAAAACTTGTGGAGGTGGATATAATTGGTGAGCATTGTGCTTTTTTGCTTTGTGATACTTTCTAATCAATATCTCAGAGAAACAGAAGCCAATAAAGTCCAAATTCCAACCCGGCCAGCTGGTCTCTATTAAGACTGTTTTGTAATCTTTTTAATTATTCCAAGTTTATTGTCACTTGTCTTTCAGTGATATCCCTTGGTTTCAGTGTTGAAGTGGTCAAACTGCTAATAATTTCTGGCTGAAGTGTGAGTTTTCGAATGACCTCAGAAAGCATTGTTCACTATGCCCAGGCATCTGGCAAGAGTATGAATCAGATACAACAGTAGAAACAATGTTGGGAATCCTCAGCAGATCAAGGCAGCATCTGTGGAAAGTGAAACAAGAACTGAACTCATTAGCAGAAGTTTGGCCTGAAAATCTGTCCTTTATACTATTTAATCAGATGGGAAGCAACATATTTTACTAAATTAATTACTAGCTGACAACCAAAACATTACAGAAATTGCCTGTCTCAGTGTTTGATCCCTGGATTAGTCAGTTATTTGACTAATGGATCAATTTATTAATAATGGACCTATTAATGAATCTATATATGTCCAAAACTAAATGCTTTCTTTTTTAATAGGACATTAAAATATCATATAAATATAATTGTAAGGAAAGCACAACAACATCTGTACCACCTCAGGAGTCTGCGGAGATGCAGCATGTCACCAAAAACCTTGGCAAACTTCTGTAAATGTGTGCTGGAAAGTGTGCTGACCGGCTGCATTATGTTCTGGTATGAGAACACCAATGCCTTTGAGTAGAAATCCTACAAGAAGTAGTGGATTCAGTCCAGTACATCATCGGTTAAACCCTTCCAACTATTGAGCATATCTACATGAAACATTGCCGTAGAAAAACAGCATCCATCATCAAAGATCCTCACCACCTAGGCCATGCTCTCTTCTCACTATTGCCATCTGGTAAAAGGTACAGGAGCCTCAGGACTCATACCACCAGGTTCAGGAACAGTTACTACCCCTCAACTGTCAAGCTCTTAAACAAAAGGGGATAACTACACTCATTTAAGGACTATTATATTGATCTTTCATGCTCATTACTTATTCCTATTTATTTATTATCTGCATTTATGCAGTTTGTTTAGTTTACAGATCCTGTTTACAGTTACTATCCTATAGATTTGCTAAGTATGCCCGCTGATAGAGAATCTCAGGGTTGTATGTGGTGACATGTATGTATTGTGATAATAAATGATATTTTGAATTTTGATCACATTTACTGGTAATGAACAATCATAAGAAGGAATCAGCCATCTTCTGTTAGGAGGTTCAAAGGTTCATTTATCATCAAGGCATGTATCCAAATACAACTCTGAAATTTGTCTTCTCCAGAAAGCCACAAAACAAAGAAAGAACATGAAAGTCATTCAGAGAGAAACGTCAAATCCAACCCCCCTGCACAAAAATGAATGGCATCCCAATCATCAAACCCCAAACCCCCGTCCACACACAAAATGTAAAATTAATCCTCTGCTCTTTAAAACATTATGAGCGTAAAGTTTTAGTTTCAGTGGAAAACAACACATCTTTTTCTTTGTACTTGATATGATACCCATCCACAATTTTGGGCTAATTATTTCATTGCTCCATTAAATAATTTACCAACTATCTAGCACTAAAGATTTCAGCTAACGTATCCTAGTCTACTCAATTCATAAGTTCTGACATTTTGTGTCATGGGAGAGATATGGAGGTTTACGATCCAGATGCAAGTCGATGGGACTAGGAAGATTAATAGCTTGGCATGAATTAGATGGGTTGAATGGCCTGTTTCTGTGCAGCAGTATTCTATGACTCTAGTGCAAGGGTAGCATTGCTGTGAAACATTCTTGAGCTACAAAAAGAAATTAGCCATGGCTCCACTCTTGATTTACCTGTGCTGAAAATATTCATGTGGAACACTGAAACGTACAAGAATTGACTTTATCTCTGATCTCTGTACAGTTCAATGGAGATCCAGTCCATCATTGTAGGACTTCTTCAGGACATTGTCCTATGCCCATCCACCTTCATCAATGAGGACAATCCATCATTAGGCCAGAAAAGGGGATGTTTACTGGTGACTACAATGTTTTTTCTATCTGCAGCTGCTCAGAAAATTATGCTGCCCATTTTAACCTGCTGAAGGACTCATTTAAAATAAAGCAAGCATAGGTCAATAAATATCAAATAGCATTCATGATCATCTTCAACAAGACAGAGTCCAGCCACTTTCTCTGGACATTCAGTGGTATAACCATCACCAAATCCTTAGCCATCAATGTGTCAAGGGCCGCCTTGGACCATCTGAGCTCTCATGGTGATGACAATATCAACTGAAGCAGCCACATAACTAGGAGAGAAGGCTGGTAATCCAGTGGCAAGTGATTCACTTCTTGATATTCCAATGCCAGAACACTAATTAAGGCATATGAATGAAGTTCGTATACATATTTGAAGTTGTATAAGATGTTGGCAAGGCCTAATTTGCAGTATTATGTGTAGTTTTGGCCAACGACCTACAGGAAAGATGTAAATAAGGTTGAAAGAGTATAGAGAAAATTTACAAGGATGTTGCTGAGACTGGAGGTTCTGAGTTATAAAGAAAGATTGAATAAGTGAGGATTTTATTCATTGGGACATAGAAGTTTGAGGGGAGATTTGATAGAGTTATACAAAATTATGTGGGGTACAAATAGGGTAAATGCAAGCAGGGCTTTTTCCAAGGTTGGGTGGGACTACAACCCGAGGTCATGGGTTAAGGATGAAAGGTGAAAAGTTTAAGGGGAACATGAAGGGTCTTCACTGACGGGGTCGAGAGAGTGTGGAATGAGCACAAGTGGTGTGTATGAGCTTGATTTCAACGTTTAAGAGAAGTTTGGATAGGTACATGGATGGTAGGGGTTTGGAGGGATATGGTCCCAGTGCAGGTCAATGGGAGTAGATGGCGTAAATGGTATGGCACGAAATAGATGGGCTAGAGAGCCTGTTTCTGTTTTGTACTTTTCTATGACTCTACTCTACTTGTACGGATAAGTGCAGATCCAACATCATTTAAGCTGCTCAAAAATATAGCCACTAGAACAGCATCCATCTGTCATCTAAAATATTCATTCTCTCCATCATTGATGTGGAGTGGAGACAGTGTGCACCATCAACAACATGTACTGCAATTATTCACCCAGGCTTTACTGCCAGAATTTCCCAAGCCTGTGCTTTCTATCATCAAGAGAGACAAAGGCTTCAGGTACATGGGAACAATGTACATGCCATATTCCCTCCAAATCATACACCAACCTGACTTGGAAATATACTGCTGCTCTTCCATTGTTGCCGAGTTTAATTTCATGCATTGGCACCATATGATACCTTCATCACAAAGAGTGCAGCTGTACAAGAAGGTGGCTCGCCACCAGCTCTCTAGGGAAATCTGAACTGAGTAATGGCTGTACGTCAGGAATGAAAAGAAACACCAGAAAGATCACTTCAAGCTGCTTCAAGCTGACAAATGCCTTAACGCAAATAAAGGTCTTCCAGAATGTATGGAAACAGAACCCAACAATAGAAGCTACCTCTGAGCAATGAGAAGTGAGGAAATTAAAGGACACATTAGCAGAGAATTGTTCATTACTTCACAAATGGATGTAGTCGACCTAGAATAACAGAAGCAAATGACTTTAGTGAGTAATATACTACAGCAGCCCTGGATATATTATAGCACATCACACAAAGAAATATGTTTCTCACTGTCACAAGATCTACTTTCCCTATCTCCTAATGACCTGCTTTAGCAATGTAGATTGAAAATAAATATTTACCAGGAAACTGGGGATGGCTTCCCAGTTATTCCTGAGGATTTGCCCAGGGAACTGAGCGACACTTTAGTTGAAGGTTTCATCTGAAGGATAAAACTGCTAACAATGTCTGTTCTTCAGGCTTTACACTGAAACACAACACTAATCAGAATATTTGAGCTCAGTTCTCTGGAGTGGGAAGTGAACCCACACCTTTCTGACTCAGAGGAGAGTGCACCACCAACTAAGTCACAGCTGAGAGAGAGATGCTCATTAGGAACTCAGAAGTGATCCCTACGCTACTTCGAATGCTGCTGCCATGGTATTGCTGACCTTCATCTGAACTCTCACACATGGTTCACATGAATGTTCTCCTCAAAGAGTGCACCTTTGACATTGAAAAATCACCTCTGTTCTGAACTGGATGCCCTCAATTTAATTGAACCCTAGATTTGGACTAGTTAGAGGCAAAGTGAGCTGAAAACGTATCATTTATGGCAGAAATCCTCATAGTTACAATTATTACCTAAGCCTTCTTAATCTGCTGTGCGTTCACTTGCCACTTGGATTGGGGAACTATTAGAAAATGTAAAGCATTAGAAAATAATGATTCCAATGTACAGTATGCATCAAAAAAGAGTGGAAAACATTTTCTTATGGTCTGGTCACAATTTTCATTTCACTGAAACTACAAAACCAGATTAATAGGTCATTCATTTCATTTCTGTAAGTGAATCTTGCTATCAACATAAATCATTTCTTTAATCTACACAAACTTACTGCACTTCAAAATAGTTTATGGTTTAAATGTAGAACTCTATCTAATTTTTATAGAAAGGTAAGAGTTTATTCAAGTTCAAATTCAGTTCATTATAATTCAACTGTACACATGTATACTGCCAAATGAAACAGCGTTCCTCCAGAGCAAGTTGCACAACATAGTACATACAACTTACACACATAACACAAAGTAATATTACTGTTGGCCAGAAAGAACTACAAATAGTGAACAGAAATGAAGGCAGCCACTTCGTGAGACTGTTCTCGCATCTGCCAATTTGTGAACTGTTTAGTGAAGACCATAAGATATAGGAGCAGAATTTGGCCATTCAGCCCATCAAGTCTACTCCGCCATTCCATCATGGCAGATCCCAGATCCAACTCAACCCCAACCCCATACACCTGCCTTCTTGACATATCCTGTGATGCTCTGACACATCAGGAAACAATAAACTTCCACTTTAAACATACGCACGGACTTGGCCTCCATCGCAGTCTGTGGCAGAGCATTCTACAGATTTACTACTCTCTGGCTAAAAAAATTCCTCCTTACCTCTGTTCTAAAAGGTTGCCCCTCAATTTTGAGGTTGTGACTTCAGTCCTGGATACCCCCACCATAGGAAACATTTTCACAACATCCACCCTATCTAGTCCTTTCAACATTCGGTAGGTTTGAATGAGACCTCCATGGATTCTTCTAAATTCCAGTGAGTACAGGCCCAAAGCTGAAAATTATCCTCATATGTTAACCCCTTCATTCCCATCATCATGCTCATGAACCTCCTCTGGACTCTCTCCAATGACAACACATCGTTTCTGAGATATGGGATTCCAAACTGTTGACAATCCTCCAAGTGTGTCCTGACTAGTGTCTTATAAAGGCTCAGCATTACTTCCTTGCTTTTATATTCTATTCCCCTTGAAATAAATGCCAACATTGCATTTCCTTCCTTTACCAGAGACTCAACCTGTAAAATTAGCCTGCTAGGAGTCTTGCACGAGGACTCCTAAGTCCCTCTGCACCTGATTCTTGTTCCAGGATAACATACTCAGAGGAACTGAACACATACACAAGGAGTTTCTGGTAATAATATGCTAAACCTGAAACCATTTTCAGATAAGAAACTGTCCATTGTGTAAAATGTCAGGTTTGCAGAAGTAATTTCATCACCTTGGCCTAGTATCCGGGCAGCCTGGTTTGAACCAGTCAGAGTTGAATAGAACAAAAGCTGTCACCTAAGACACAAAGTTAAAAGTGAAGGCCATTAAACAAGCCTGCTAGTAGCCCTGGGCTACATCCAATGAGAACTGACATATGCCAGTCAGATGACCTTGAGCCACTGAAACTGAAACACCAAATTAATCTGATAAGGCAAGGAATAAGAATAAAGGATTTTGGGAGCACAGGCAGCAACCACTCTCTGGAGACCAACAATCACGGGTATGGGGCACTCCACATCAGAACCATGATGAATACCTGGACAGCATATACTTTTTCCCAAGTATTGCCTGTTCTATTCTTTGATTGTTCATAGAGGATTAGGGAAACTTAGTAGGTATGCACAGAGTAATTTAGTTTGTAAATCCACGTGCTTGTGAACTAAACCAATAAAAGCACTTGTCAGTAAATGCAGATTCTATCTGTGCCTAAGTGATCATTATTACTAAGGGGTAATCATTGCACGATTATCACAAATAAATTAGTAAATAATAAGGTTCATATACGATACAAGTTAAAAGAGTAAACAATATAATGCTCCTGGTGCTTCATACATGATAAGACCATATGATAACATTCATACATGGTGGCAGGGAGTTCAGTAGTCTTCAGAATCAGAATCAGAATCAGAATAAGAATCAGAATCCTTTATTATCGCCAAGCATGTGGACACATACAGGGAAATTGGTGCCGGTTTCCCTGAGCTCTCGTTGTACAGAATCAAAAAGCAAACAAAACAGTAGTGCAAATAATCGTGAACTATATACAATGAGGTATACCTGTGTATATACATGTGGACTTGGTTTATAATATGTTTGTAGACTAAAATTGAAGTGTTCATAAGACTGATGGCATACGGAAAGAAACTGTTTTTGTACCTATTTGTCCTGGCATAGTGATCTAAAGCGCCTACCAGAAAGAAGGAGCTGGAACAGGTGATGTCCAGGATGTGATGGGTCTACAATGATGCTGCTTGCTCGCTTTCTGACTCTAGAGTCTTACAGCCTGGGAGAAGGAGCTGATTCCTATCCTAACAGTTCTCGTCCTATGCAGCGCTCCTGATAAATGTTTCTAATGGGTGGAAGAGATGTTCCAATGATCCTCTCAGCAGTCCTCGCAATCCTTTGTTGGGACTTGATGACAGATGCCTTGCAATTCCCACACCAGATGATGATGATGCAGCTGATCAAGACACTCTCAATGGTACTCCAGTAAAAATGGTTAAAATTGAGGGGGGCGGTGAGCCTCACTCACCTCAATCTCCTCATGATGTGGAGATGCTGCATTTCTTTCTTGCCCAATGAGGTGGTGTTGAAGAACCAGGTGAGATCATCTGTTATGTGCACTCTCAGAAACTTTGTGTTTCTAACTCCCTCCACAGAAGAGACTAGTTGCATCGTGGTCTGGTATGAAAACACCCATTCCCCTGAATTGAAAACCCTACAAGAATTGGTGGACGTGGCCCAGTCCATCACAGGAAAAGTCCTCCCCACCATTGAGCACATCTACACAGAGCGTTGTCGCAAGAAAGCAGCATCCATCATCAGGGACCCCCACGACTCAGTTCATGCTCTCTTCTCACTGCTGCCATCAGGAAGGTGGTACAGGAGCCTCAGGACCCACACCACCAGTTCAGGAATAGTTATTGCCCCTCAACCATCACTTAAGCTCACTAGCCCCATCACTGAACTACTCCTGCAACCTGTGGACTCACTTTCAAAGGCTCTTCATCTCATATTCTTGATACTTATTATTTATTTATTTATTTTCCCTTTCTTATTTGCAGTTTGTTGTCTTTTTCACATTGGCTGTTTGTCTATCCTGTTCGGTGCGGTCTTTGATCGATTCCATTGTGTTTCTTGGATTTACAGTGTATGCCCACAGTAAAGCAACTCTCAGGGTTGTATATGGTGACGTATATGTACTTTGATAATACATTTACTTTGGAGTTTGTACCTTGTGAGGAATGGCCAGCCTGCTCCTTCCTAAAGTCTACATATCATCCCTTTAGTCTTGTCGAAATTGAGACTCAAGTTGTTATGCTCGCACCATTCTACCAGCCACTCTATCTCCTCTCTCAATGCCATCTCATCATCATTGTTGATGAGGCCAACCACTGTTTTATCATCAGCAAACTGGATGATTCGGCTTGAAATGGATGTAGCAATGCAGTTATGTCGCTGCCCTGAGGAGTGCTGGTGCTCAGTGATGATTAACAAATATTACAAGTTTACTGATTATTTCAAAATAAATTAATTTCTTGCAAAATAGAACATAAAGCAACTAATGGCATTTCTAGTAGGACTGTTCCTGGTTCAACAAAGCCAGTTGGATCAATGAGAAAAATAACACATCAAAGGACTGAATAAAAAAATATGGAAGTTGAAGCTGTCTGATGCAGACGAGGTTTGCTTACTAAAGGCATTCTCTTAGCTCACAGTTGGTGCTCAAAACTCATGGCTTATCCACTCATTTGTTTCATCATTTTTCTTTAAGATTCAAATATCTTAGCTTTTAAATTATACGAGATGAGATGTAACATTTCCCTTGAACAAGTATTTTGCACAGTTTCAGGCATATGAGCACAAATGAGTCCATATTTTGTGTTAATCTTCCTGTCTGAAATTCATGCACACATAACATGAATGCCATTGTCAGTTGACATCTGAAATGAAATTATCAGGGCACAGCATTTGAATAAACACAGCCAGTAACATTTACAGGCTGGACTGCAACCATTGACAGATTTCCTAGAGTTATTTCAACAATAATCTTATCTCAGGGTTCAGGTGGCAATTCTAAGCCTCTCAAATATTTCTCTTGTGGTTTATTATGTCACGTTAGCCCTTCATTTGAACTACAGCTTTGCAATCACTGATAAGTGTATGTTATTTAGCATTTATTGTTTTCTTCCTCCTAAATTTCTATTTTTGCATGGAAATTTTACTCTCACAATGGACTAAATAGCCCCAGAAATCAAACACAATATGTAACCAGAGCCTGTTTAGCTTGAGGAAGATAGCAGGCAAAATTTAAGCTCTTGCGCTTCATAATGATTTCAGCAGCACAGATTACACTGCCAAGTGCCTTGTCATTCCAGCAGAAAAACGAATATGTATAATGTTCATGGCCAGCCATCGGTTGAACTAGTCTATACCATTTCAACCCAGGAAGATTAGCTTAAAGGAGAGTGCTCAGTGAATGTAAGAAAGAATTGGAACACCATTTCTTGGTGACCTGTGGTTACTAAAAAGACTCAGAATGATGCAGCAGAAGGTGTGATTTATAACACTACACCAGTTTTTCCTGCATTACCCTGGCTTTCTCCAGAATATGAAAAAGAGGAGAGAGAATTGACAGAGGATGGGCAGGGAGGGGAGGGGAGTGGGTGCTCCCCAGACCCATGCTCAGTGACAATGTGAGGAGGTTGATGTGGCTGGAGTGACGTCTGAAGGATCTGGATGAAATGCTACAATCTGAATGGCCAGACACATATCTTCAAAGTCTGTGAATATACCTTTGCCTTCCATATCCAATGACATTATTATCTTCCTACAAAACTCAATACACCGCATTATCATCACTTACAGTGATCTTTAACACTTGGTATATTCCCACTAACAAATGTCATAGCAATCTTTACCTTTAAGACTGCATCACAGCCAGGCTATTCAGACATGGCAACCACATCATCCAAACACACTGCACAACACTGTGTGGTGTGCTGCATCTACTTTGCAAAATGGCCTAATGCTGCAACAATTAGTTCTGCTGCCTCATTGCTCCAGGTACCTGTAATCAATCCTGACCTGCCGAAGGGAGCTGATGGGCATGTGTGACCCACCCAGCCAACACACTTTTTGTCCCTCTTCCCTCCGGGAGAAGGCTCAGGAGCTTGAAGACTCATACGGCCAGATTTAGGAACAGCTTCTTTTCAACTGTGATAAGACTGCTGAACGGATCCTGACCCGGATCTGGGCCGTACCCTCCAAATATCCAGACCTGCATCTCAGTTTTTTGCACTACCTTACTTTCCATTTTTATATTTTCTATTTATGACTTATAATTTAAATTTTTAATATTTACTATCGATTTGTAATCCAGGGAGCGGGAAGCGCAGAATAAAATATCGCTGTGATGATTTTACGTTCTAGTATCAATTGTTTTGTGACAATAAAGTATAAAGTATAAATTGCAGGAAAACTGAGTGTCATCCTGGATCAAGTAGCTTCTTTTGCATCAGTTTAAGAGATGGTACACCACCTCTTGGATCCACAGGATAAAATAGGCCAAAGACAGTATGGTTTCCTTAAGGAAAAATCTTGTCTGACAAATCCATTTGAATTCTTTGAGGAAATTATAGGATACACAAAGGAGAGTCAGTAGAAATTGTTTACTTGGATTTACAGAAGCCCTTCCTTTCCAGTCCTGATGAAGGGTACTTTTTTCCACAGATGCTGCCTGGCCTGCTGAGTTACTCCAGCATTTTGTGTGTGTAGCTTTGGATTTCCAGCATCTGCAGATATTCTTGTGTTTGGAATAAATGGGGCCTTTTCTGGGAGGCTGACAGTGACTAGTGGTTTTCTGCAGGAGTCAGTGTTGGGACCACTCCATTTCACATTATATACGTTTGTATCAATGACTTGGATGATGGAATTGAAGGCTGCGTGGACATGTTTGCTGTTGACACGAAGGTGAGTGGAGGGGCAGGTAGTGTCGAGCAAATGGAGTCTGAAGGAAGACATGGACAGATACTTACACTTTACAGTTTATACTTCATTGTCGCCAAACAATTGACACTAGGACGTACAATCATCACAGCAATATTTGATTCTGCGCTTCCCGCTCCCCGGATTACAAATCGATAGTAAATATTAAAAATTTAAATTATAAATCATAAATAGAAAATATAAAAATGGAAAGTAAGGTAGTGCAAAAAAAAACCGAGATGCTGGTCCGGATATTTGGAGGGTGCGGCCCAGATCCGGGTCAGGATCCGTTCAGCAGTCTTATCACAGTTGGAAAGAAGCTGTTCCCAAATCTGGCCGTACGAGTCTTCAAGCTCCTGAGCCTTCTCCCGGAGGGAAGAGGGACAAATAGTATGTTGGCTGGGTGGGTCGTATCCTTGATTATCCAGATTAGGAGAACAGGCAAAGATGGAATATAGTGTGGGGATATTTATGGTCATGCACTTTGGTAGGAGGAATAAAGGTGTAAACTATTTTCTGAAAATTCAAAAATCAGAGCTGCAAAGGGACCTGGGCTCTTTGGCAAAACACACAAAATGCTTGAGGAACTCAGCGGGTCAGGCAGCATTTATTGAAATGAGTTAACAGTCAGCATCTCAGATGAAGACCCTTCATTAGGACTGCAAAGGAAGGGGGAAATGGCAGAAAAAGAAGTTAGGGGAGGGGGTGTCGAAAGAGGACGATATAACAAGTGATAGGTGAAAACAGGTGGTTGGGAGACGGAGGATGAAGTAAGAAGCTGGGAGGTGATAAGTGAAATAGGCAAAGAGGGCTGGACAATAAGGAATCTGATAAGAGGGGAGAGTGGATTATAGGAGAAAAGTGGGGTGTGGGCACTGGGGGAGGTGAGAAAAGGTAAAAGGCCAGAGTGGGGTAAATGAAAAGAGAGGAGGGGGTGCATAATGAAAAGTTACTGGAAGTTGGAGAACTCGATATTGATGCCATCAGATTGCAGGCTAGCTAAATGGAATACGAGGTTCTGCTCTGCCAACTTGAGTGGCCCGGTGGCCTCATCATGGCAGAAGAGGAGGTCATGGACCGACATTACGGAATGGGAATAGGGACAGGGACTGAAACAATTGGCCACTGGGAAATTCTACATTTTTCAAATGGAGCCGAGGTGCTTGACAAAGCAGTCCCCAAATCTATGTCAGGTCTCATCAATGTACAGTACTCGTGCAGGATTCCCTAATGGTTAACTTGCAGGTTGAGTGGGTGGTTAACATTCGTTTTGACTGGCATAGAATACAAGAGCTTCATAAGGCATTGGTCAGACTGCACCTGGAGTATTGTAAGCAGATTTGGGCCGTTTATATAAGAAAAGATGTGCTGGCACTGGAGAGGGTCCAGAAGAGGTTCACAAGAATGAGTCCAGGAATGAAAGGCACTAGACCTGTATTCACTGGACTTTAGTAGAATGAGGGGGTATCTCAATGAAACCTATTGAATATTGAAAGGCCAAGTTAAAGTGGATGTGGAGAGAAGATTTCCCATGCTGGGTGAGTCTAGGACCAGAGGGCACAGCCTCAGAATAGAGGAATGCCCATTTACAACAGAGATAAGGAGGAATTTCTATAGCTAGAGTGTAGTGAATCTGTGGAATTCATTGCCATTAGATGACTGTGGATGCCACATCATTGAGTACATTTAAAGTGGAGGTTGAGAGGATCTTGATTAGTCATGGCCAGGTGAATTGGAGGAGGATACTGGCAGGGACAATGGCTGAGCAGAGATGGCTGAAGTCTCTGGGAGTAGTTCACAAGGCGCAGGATAGATATGTCCCACAGAGGAAATTGTTCTCAAATGGCGGGGGTGGGCAATCGTGGCTGACAAGGTAGTTAAAGATTGCATAAAAGCCAAGAAAGGACATGTAAGGTAACAAAAGTGAGTGGGAAGTTGGATGATTCGGAAGCTTTTAAAATCCAACAAAAGGCAACTAAAAAGGCTATAAGAAGGGAAAACATGAAATATGAGAGCAAACTAGCCAATAATATAAGGCAGGATATTAAAAGTTTTTTCAGTTATATAAAGAGTAAAAGGGAGGAGAGAGTTGATACTGGACCACTGGAAAATGATGCTGGTGAGGTAGTTATGGGGGAACAAGGAAATGGCAGATGAACTTAATAGGTACTTTGCACCTATCTTCATTGTGGAAGACACTAGCAGTGTGCCGGAGATCCATGGGTGTCAGGGAGCAGGAATGAATGACATTGCTATTACAAAGGAAAAAGGGTTAGGCAAGCTGAAAGGTCTTGAGGTGGATAAGTCACCTGGATCAGATGGACTACATCCCAGAGTCCTGAGAGAGGTTGTTGAAGAGATAATGGATGCATTGCTCATGATCTGTCAAGAATCACTTGATTCTGGCATGGTCCCAGAGGGTTGGAAGATTGCAAATGTCACTTCACTCTTTAAGAAGGGAGAAAGACAAAAGAAAGGAAACTATAGGCCAACACGATATATCTGCAGATGCTGGAAATTCAAGCAACACACACAAAATGCTGGTGAAATGCAGCAGGCCAGGCAGTATCTATAGGAAGAGATACAGTCAACATTTCGGGCCAAGACCCTTCATCAGGACTGGTCTCAGCCCGAAACGTCAACTGTACCTCTTCCTATAGATGCTGCCTGGTCTACTGCATTCCACCAGCATTTTGTGTGAAATTATAGGCCAGTTAGTCTAACTTCAGTGGTTGGAAAAGTGTTGGAGTCTATTGTTAAGGATGAGGTTTCAGGGTATTTGGAGACAAAGAATAAAATAAGTCATAGTCAGCATGGTTTCTGTGAAGGGAAATCGTACCTGCCAAATCTGTTAGAGTTCTTCGAGGAAGTAACAAGCAAAGTGGACAAAGGAGAGGCAGTGAATGTCCTTTACTTGGATTTTCAGAAGGCATTTGATAAGGTGCCGCATGAGGCTGCTAAACAAGAAAATCCTATGGCATTACTAGCATGGATAGCAGAATGGCTGACAGGCAGGAGGCAGCAAGTGGAAATAAAAAGGGTCTTTTCTGGTTGGCTGTCAGTGACTAGTGGTCTTCCTCAGGGGTCAGTATTGGGACCGCTAGTTTTCACTTTGTTTGTCAATGATTTAGATAATGGAATTGATGGCTTTGTGGCAAAGTTTGCAAATGATACGAAGATAGGTGGAGGGGTAGTTAGTGCTGAGGAAGCAATGCGATTGCAGCAGGACTTAAACAAATTGGAAGAATGGGCAAAAAAGTGGCAGATGGAGTACAGTGTTGGGAAATGTATAATACATTTTGGTAAAAGGAACAATAGTGCGCACTGCTATCTAAATGAGAGGAAGGTTCAAACATCAGAGGTGCAGGGGGACTTAGGGGTCCTCATGCAAGACTCCCAGCAAGTTAATTTAAAGGTTGAGTCTGTGGTAAAGTAGGCAAATGCAATGTTGGCATTTATTTCAAGGGGAATAGAATATAAAAGGAAGGAGGTAATACTGAGCCTTTATAAGACAATAGTCAGGCTGCACTTGGAGTATTGTCAGCAGTTTTGGGCTCCATATCTCAGAAAGGATGTCTTGTCATTGGAGAGCGTCCAGAGGAGTTTCACGAGGGTGATTCCAGGAATGAAGGGGTTAACGTATGAGGGACATTTGGCAGCTTTGGGCCTGTACTCACTGCAATTTAGAACAGTGGTCCCCAACCACCGGGCCGAGGAAACGATATGATTTGGCGATAAGAGTCAGCTGCACCTTTCCTCATTCCCTATCTCGGCCACTGTTGAGGCATTATGCATGTGAGGTCATTACCTGAGCGTCATCCATTTCAGCGCGGGAAGAAGATCAACTCCTCGAGCTTGCAAATGACGGCGGGCTGAAAAGTATGTTTGACATAACATCTCTGCCGGCATTCTGGATCAAGGCTTCTGGATCAAGGCTAAATATCCTGAGATAGCCACGGAAGCACTGAAAACATTGCCTCGATTTCTAACATATCTCTGCAATGAATGCAACAAAAACTAAATTGCGGAATAGACTGGACATTAGGAACCCCGTTCGAGTATTGCTGTCTCTCGTCACCCTTCGATAGGACCGTCTCGTTGCAGGAAAACAAGCCCGGGGCTCCCACTGATTCAGCGATATTGGTGTGTTGCAATTATTTTATATGTTCATACAGAGAAAATATGTACTGCGTGTTTAATATCCAAACGATACTTAAAATGTTATGATGCTATTGACTTATATAACTATATAATAATTACAGCACGGAAACAAGCCAGCTCTGCGCTTTTAGTCCGTGCTGAATGCTACTCTCACCTAGTCCCACCGACCTGCACTCAGCCCATAACGCTCCATTCCTTTCCTGTCTATATACCTATCCAATTTTTCTTTGAATGATAATATCGAACCTGCCTCTACCTCTTCTACTGGAAGTTTGTTCAACACATATTTCAAGCTCCCCGTCCTCCCCTGATAATTGACTTATCACTATATTCATGCGAGGAAAATATGCGCTATGTGTTTAATATTAAATTCGTTAGATAATCCCTTTTAGAAACAAAATTGAGTGTATTAGCTAATTATCATCTATATTCCGGTCATGATTAACCCCCTCCCCCCCCCGAACAGAATCTCCAAAAACGATTTGTAGAAAAAAATCGTACACGCATGCGCACTGGTGCCCACGCAAGGCTTCATGGTCTTTGTAGTCTTTCTCGGGGCAAGCCCAGCGTATTTGACTGCTACTCTTGTCCCTTAACCCAACCGCCCCCCCCCCCCCCCCCCGCCGGTCGGCCGGTCCGCAAGGATATTGTCAATATGAAACCGGTCCGCAGTGCGAAAAAGGCTGGGGACCCCTGCTTTAGAAGACTGCGTAGGGATCTCATTGAAACCTGCAGAATGTTGGAAGGATGAGATAGGGTGGATGTGGAGAGGATGTTTCCTATGGTGAGGGCATCCAGAACTAGAGGGCACAGCTTCAGAATGGAAGGGCAACCTTTTAGAACAGAGGGAAGGAGGATTTTTTTTTAACCAGAGAGTAGTGAATCTGTGGAATGCTCTGCCACAGACTGCCGTGCAGACCAAGTCCATGGGTATATTTAAGGCAGAAGGTGATCATTTTCTAATCAGTCAGGGCATCAAAGGATATGGAGAGAAGGAAGGTGTATGGGATTGAGTGGGATCTGGGATCAGCCATGATGGAATGGTGAAGCAGTCTCGATGGGCCAAATGGCCTAGTTCTTCTCCTATGTCTTATACTCTTATGTTCACAGTTCAAAGTTCAAGGTAAATTTATTATCAAAGTATGACCCTGAGATTCACTTTCTTGCAGGAAATCACAGCAAATGCAAGACAATAGAATCCATGAAAGACTGCACCCAACAGAACAGACAAACAACCAATGTGCAAAAAACAATAAACTGTGCAAATATGAAAAGAAAGAGAAAAAAGAAATAATAATTGTAAAAAATAAATAAAATTGCAATAAATATCAAGAACATGAGATGAAAAGTCATTGAAAATGAGTCCCTAGGTTGTGGGAACAATTCAGTGAGAGTTAACCAGTAAACCAGAGGGAGACTGGCATGGATGCATTATCTTACACACTTGGAGGAGACAGCATTGACATATATTGAAGCTATTCGGACAGGGTCTGTGCCCAGTGATGGGGATCACAACATTATCCTCTACCTAACCCTCTTCCTCTTCAAGTAGAATTTACTTTCCAATAACCTGCTCAACAAAGCTAAGTTTGGGTTTCCAAGGACATTGACTTCATCACAGCCTTATTTCAAACGTGGAGTAAACAGTTGAATTATAGAGGTGACTCACACACAAAGGAAGATAAATACGGTTGTTTTGAGATTGACTTTCCAACCTCAGATCATCACTGTAGGAACAACATCATAAATGTGGCTATTTTCAAGCGCTTCACCAATGACCTTGCTTTCACCTCAAGATCAGGAATACAGATTTTCACACGTATGCATTAATGATTGGTCAATGCTGAATTAATTCACAACTCTTTAGCAAATAAAGTCTGCACTCATATTCAGCAAGACCTTGATAACCTTCAGACACCAGGTGGAAAGTATTTGATAACATTTATGTACAATGTACTTCTCACCTCCCTAAACATCAGTTTCCTCCACTCTATGCACGATGGTTAAGGTGTGTGGAATTCACCAAAATCATCTACGTTACCTTATTTAGTTTACTCTGACAGCTCTGCCCAAAGACAAGACCTCTGGCGCCAAGACAACAAAGGTTTCAGGTCCACGGAAACACCAATACCTGCAGGTTTGTTTAATCTGCACACCATGTTTATTTGGAAATACATCGGCAACCCATCAGTTTCACTGGGATTAAATCTGAGAACTCAATCCGTGGCAAAAACTTGAATAACCTTCATCAGAAAGACGGTAGCAGTTCTAAGGGCAGGTCTCCAGTGCCTTCTCATTTCTTACCCCTTATTCCTGCAATGCAACGCCATCTTGTGGCTTTTACCTTAGAAATAAGTAAGAAGCGGGCAAAGTTGAAAACACACCACATGTGATTAAACAAATGATCAGATATTGAAGTTATTTTGGAAACTGGCTGAATGCTGGTGCAGTGACTATAAGCAACAAAAGGAAATTAAAATGGTGTCCATAGTCCAATGTGATATTGCGGTTGCATATTTTGGTAACAAGGTGTGATGATTTGTTTATGGACAGCTCAGATTAAAAGAGACGTCTTCTTCCTCCACTTCTTGGACCTCCTGGAGTACTCCTTGTGATTGTGCTGAAGATGATACAAAGGAGATTTTCTGGTGACATATGTTTAGGGTAAAGGAGAAGAGATACAGGGTTGAAATGGGATTTGTCTTCATCCAGAGAGCAGTACCTGAAACTGGGTTGCTAGCAACACTTATGAAGTGTAAAGGTGAATTGCTTTGACATTTTAGTCTATGAACCAGTTGCTTTTGTGAAACTTAGTTTGGAGTGTTATTTATTTATTTATATGTTTGCACGATTTGTTCTTTTTTCGTACATTGGGGGTTTGACAGTCTTTTCTAAGTGGGTTCTATTGGGATTCTTTGTTTTGTGGCTGCCTGCAAAAAGACAAATCTCAAGGTTATATATATTTTACATATTATGATAATAAATGTACTTTGAACTTTAAAATACGTAAAGGTGTTAATATGGAAGGGAGCCCATTGGTCAGCACAGATATGTTAGGGTTGAGTTGGCTGTTTCTATGCCGCATGATACTATAATTCTACTTTGTCAATCCCACTTTATAATTTGACTTATGTTCAGCTGGATGGAGAGAAAGTAAACTGAAGATTGACAGGTTAGTGAACAGAAGCTGGGGAGGGATTACTTTGAACTATGAAGCTGTAAATAATTTAGGCATGAGGATGTGATTGAATAATTTAAGATTCTGCTCCTGGTGCCTCTGGTGAGGTCACTACATTTTTCTCAGCACTACAGCACGTGCAAGAAGGTAAGTTCCTCCTATTATCTTTTACACTATTTCCTTCCATTATCTTTAGAATTGAAATTTGGAGATATTCTGTACTTCAGTTTTCCATCCAACACCAGGATCTCCACGGTTTATGACTAGCAGTAAGCAAATAGATGTAAAGCCACCTTGACATTGGAAAGCCATTCACAGAAGCACTGGGCTACATTAATGTTGCTATTGATACTGGACATTCTTCTGTGCATGTCATTGTGAAACAAGCCTAGGTAGCCTCTGAGGATATGGGGCCTGCTTGTCTACATTTCAGTATTCCAAATATTCTTGGATATTCTAAGAATTACAAGACCCAGGACACTAGAAATTCTGCAGATGCTGGAAATATTGAGCAACACTCACAAAATGCTGGAGGAACTCTACAGGTCAAGCAGCATCTATGGAAGGAAATAAGCAGGTGATGCTTTGGGAGAAGACCTGCTTGATGAAGATGCTGCCTAACCTGCTGAGTTCCACCAGCATTTTGTGTGTGCTGCATAAGACCCAGGGATTCTGGGTTCATCAACCCAATAACCACAATAAAAGCTTAAAAATGCATAAACATGAGTTCACACGCATCACTCTACTATATTCTACTATGGTTGCTAACTTCTTCAAAGTAATTATAATGTCACTTAGAAGATAACATGATCAGGGTATTGCTGGGTGCATAATTCCAGTACCATTGTCACAAGCCACAGTTTCAAGCCTTCTCTCTCAATAGTGAAGTTACCATTTTGTATCTCTAAACAAAATGGCTGAACAGGAATGAAGTAAGCAGGGCTCCATCAAACTCACCTCGAGAAAGGAATCAAACTGCCTGTAAACAGAAGGTGTTGTTCAGTTGTTAGGGCCAGCAGGCACCTCATCAAATTTAAAAGCAGTCAACCAGTTGATTAGTGCAAGCTGCTACCACAAGGACAAAGAGGATAAGAAGCTGCAATATTTATCACTGTGATACAAGCTGCTGGGACGCAGATAAGGGCTTGTCTCTGGGTGGCAATGTACCACTTCAGTCTATTCCGTACTACATATGAATTATATGTCTGCAGCACACCCGTAATACATCTGAAAAATATCAAAGGATTCTCAGAAATTTATGCATTTCTCTCTGATCTCTGCTTAGAATCCAATCCAAGCAGTAAGACCAAAAGTCTTTTCTTCCTATTGATTAGAAAGCTTTACCAAGATATTGACAGGGAACAAACCAGCAAAATAAATAATGGACATGTCCAGGACTTTTTCAGAGAGTAAAGGGAATGGGAATGAGAATAATATTTTACTGGGACTGATTGTTATTGCAAAATGGATTGGTCAAATTTACAGATTCATATATCACTTCTAAAAGTACTAATTGTTATTGGAAGTTTATCATCCAAGTCCCGGGACTGACTATCTATTTTCCTTTGTGCAAGGTGTGGCACCAATCATTTCTTTACCAGGGCTTTTTAATGCCATGCTCCTTCATATTCTGCTTTGAACTCCATGGTACTTGATCTCACTTCAGCTCTGAAATTCAGCTCTTTGTTACATGTCTTATAAAAATGTTGTGGTGAAGTCAGGAGCTGAGTCTTCCTGCCATGATCTAAACTGAGCGTCAGTGAGAAGATTATGGTTGAGAATTGCTTTTGGCAGCCAGGGACAAGTGGTCTGATCGGTCAGTAATTTAAAAATTTAATTTAGATATGTTCTTTTGTGAATGTATATACCTGTACTATTTGGCACTTCTTTGGGCAGAACAACTTGGTTAAAGGTGCAGTTAGTTGTGCAGCATGCTCTCTGTACTACAGCTGGGATGTTGCTTGGATCAAATAGCCTTTACTCTATTCTTTGCTGTCATTCATTCATGGATTGAATTTCATTGACTGAAAATGTGGCTTTGTCATATGGTGAAGCCAAAGCTGATCATCCTTGTGTCCCCATGATTGCAAATATTTTCATCTTGTCTTTGGAATTCATATGTTTGCTCTGCCATAATTGAGAATAGGAAGTTGTTCGGATTTTCTCCCTACAGTGGCTGTTTAATTGTCCTGCATCATACAGGGCTAGATATGATAGGGCAGCATGCCTTTGGCCTGATATGTTGGTTGAAGTCCCTTATTCGAACACCTTTTCCTTTTGCACACAATTAGTCCTATTTTATAATTTTGCCAGCTTGGCACCTCAATTTCATCTCTTGGTAGATATCCTCAATAGTAGGGAAGGTTGTGGCCATGATGGGGCTGGTTCAGTCCACAGTCCTCTGCAGCCTCTTAAGATCAAGTGCACTGGAGTCTCCATGCCAGACTTTGATGCAGCAAGTGAGAATGCTCTCCTTTGTACACCTTTAGAAAATTGTAAGAGTGTTAGATTAGATTATGAGGACATGCAGTCCTCTTTTATTGTCATTTAGTAATGCATGCATTAAGAAATATAGAACATAGAATAGTACAGCACAGTACAGGCCCTTTGGCCCACAACGTTGTGCCGACCCTCAAACCCTGCCTCCCATATAAGCCCCCACCTTAGATTCTTCCATATACCTGTCTAGTAGTCTCTTAAACTTCACTAGTGTATCTGCCTCCACCACTGACTCAGGCAGTGCATTCCACGCACCAACCACTCTCTGAGTAAAAAACCTTCCTCTAATATCCCCCTTAAACTTCCCACCCCTTACCTTAAAGCCATGTCCTCTTGTATTGAGCAGTGGTGCCCTGGGGAAGAGGCGCTGGCTATCCACTCTATCTATTCCTCTTATTATCTTGTACACCTCTATCATATCTCCTCTCATCCTCCTTCTCTCCAAAGAGTAAAGCCCTACCTTGATACAATGTTTTTCCAGAATGATATCACAGAAACACATGACAAACCAAGACTGAAAAACTGACAAAAACCACATAATTATAACATATAGTTACAACAGTGCGAAGCAATACCGTAATTTGATAAGATCAGATCATGGGCACGGTAAAGTCTCAAAGTCTCTCAAAAGTCCCATCATCTCACGCAGACGGTGTATGTGAATATATTGTGATCAGATTAGACAGGAGAGTCATGTCGTGTGCCTTCTTTGTATCAGTCTGACTAGAACATACAGTCGGCAGCAGGAACTTGGAAACGCAGCATGTATGTTGGTGAATTGTTCTGGTTGCAAATAAGTCACTGGCTCTTCTGATGTATATATTCTGTGCCTTAGTGCTTTTGTGAAACTATTTGAAAATCCTTTTAATTTTTAATCTACAGCTATGGGACAAACCAACAAATTCTGTCCCATACAAATATATTTAAAATATAATGAATGTGAAGATCTTTGCAAAAATAGAAAAGAATGCTAAACCCTTTTAGACTAATACTTCTATCTATTCAATTTATGAATTCCTGTCCTTTTATCAATTACATCTATTCATTTCTCATACTTCCAATCTTCAGTGTTATATTTTCTGTGGAAGTCTGCGGCAGAAATCCCTTAATGGTATCTAATCTATTTATTTCAATCCTGTAATCCTTCAGTACATTGATCAATTTGCCTGGATCAATGGCAAAGAAACTAATTAAGTCACATTTTGGAAGGAAACAATTCCAGTTTCTCGATCTTTTCCCAAGTTTCTTATACTCAGAATCCTCACAGCCAGCCAGGTCTGCATCCCCGTCAGGTTGAAAGCTTAAAAATTCAAGTGCCCCCCAACCATTTCATTCTGGCTATTGGCACTCATTTCAAGGACTCCTCAAATTCAAGGCAACATTAAATGGCGTTACACATTTCCATCATGGAAAGTACATTACCTAGGACCAAGGCTGACTCCAGAAGTTGGTTGCAATTGGTCAAAAGTTGGATTTATGTGAACAGCAAGTGTTCAGGAGAAGGAGCTTTCCTCAAGATTTGCAAGTGCTGGGAAAATAGTGAGTGGAGATCAGGATCTGCTGCAGGGAATCATTGGATTAGTGACCTGGAATGGACTGAATGTATGGTTGATATTAGTGAAGTTACTAGAGAGGGTGCATGTTTTGGAGGGGAAGGGTAATTGTGTTAGTAAATTTAGGATTTGGCATTGGGTTTGGAGAGACTGGGAGTTAGCACTTGGATCTGAGGGCAAAAGAATTGAGGAGAGGTGCATGTGTGTGCGTGCACATGAGTGTGCATGTGTTGAAATAGACAGAGTTAACACTATGTTGGGATGTAGGGATGGGACCCAATGGATCAAACTAGACAACTTAGAATTGAACAATAACTTGTGGAAAACAAATCATCCTTGAAAGGGTTCAATAACGATGGTCCTGAGACAACATGGTCCAGTTTCTCCTGCAAAACACCAAAACAGTCACTGTTGCACTTTTGCTGCAGACAAAACCAGCTTTCAATTAGATAATGCTGAGAAAGAGTGTCAAACTTCCAATCAGATACATGAAAGCTGCCATTATGCTATTGCGTTAAGATTTCAGTGTTCCAACAACAAGTGGGTGTGGCATATCACATCAATCCAAGAGAAACTTGCTAGAAAACTAAGAGTATGTGACTTGAATTTTGTGTGAGGGTGTTTATCATGCAGCAAATTGCAAGACAGTGGCTAATGAACAAACATCTAGAAGTATACTTCTTACTCCACAGAGTCTCAAGATAAAGGGTCAACCAAGAAGAGGAGGTTTCGTGACCCAGTGGGTGAAGAATCCTTGGAATTCTCTATCTAAAGTTTGTGGAAGCTTAGTCACTGAACATGGATAGATTTTTGGATAATAGGATTTTGGAGTTAGGATAGGAAAATGAGAAAAGGGTTTACCTGTGCAGAGTGAAACCAGGTCAAGGGACAGTTACAATAGTAGGTAATTATGTTTCTTTCTCTGCATTCTGCATTGTTAATAGCAGAGCACTGGGACATGCCCAGCAGGTTGAGCTGTAGCAGTAAAGGGACAAGGTGAGCTAATATCACAAGGGAGGACTTACAAACCTCAGATAGTAAGGTCGCACAACTGCTCCACTCTCTCCATCACCTTCAACATGGGTGTTCCCCAGGGCTGTACACTCTGCTCACATGTGAGTGCATGGCCAATCACCCGAGTAATCACGTCGTCAATGACACAACGTTGTGGGGCTCATCACCAACAGCGATGAGATGGCCTACAGAGAGGAGGTGGAAGAGCGCAAGGTCTGATGCTAGGTAAATAACCTCTTCCTCAATGTTAAGAAGACAGAAGAGATGGTTATCAACTTTGCCGAGAAGAACTTGCACCACTCACAACCCTCTTAACATCGACATCACGGCAGTGGAAGCTGCCAGCAGTTTCAAATTCCTGGGAGTGCATTTCTTGTAAAACCTCTCATGATCCCAGAACACATCATACACAAACAGAAAAGCTCATCAAACCCTCTTTCTGAGGAGGCTGAAGAGACCTTGATTATGCACATCTACCATATTCTCACATCATTCTACAGGTGAGCAGTAGAGAGCATCCTAACAAGCTACATCGCTGCATGGTATGAACCTGCACTGAGGCAGGCAGGAAGGCTCCACAACAGGGAGTCAAAACTGCCCAAGGTATCACTGGCACTAGCTTACCCTCCTTCAAAGACATATATACAGAAAAGTGCTGGAAAGAGGCCAGAATCATCATGAGGGATCCCACCCACCCTTGCCCATAGATTGTTAGTTCCACTCCCTTCATGGAGGAGTCTCCATAGTATCCATGTCTGGACCACTGACACAAAAGCAGTTACTTTCCCTGGGTAGTAAGTCTGATCAACACCTCCACCTATTATTCACCCCTCCACAACTTTATCTTTCTCTATGTCTACGGGAAGTGCAGCCAACTGCAGCTCCTGACTGATAAGATCAAGAAATTATGGTGTCAGTGCTGTGCAATTGCTCAGCAAAAGGAGGTGTAAGGTGCTCCTTCCGTCCAATAGCCTACAGGTCACCCTTGGGCAAGGTGTAGTACCTGTTTAGCCTCCCAATCAGGGTCACGTGAAGCCATGGTTTGCAGGTGGTGGATGGTTTTACAAGCAGATTCTACAATTGGAATTTACGGTTGTAAAACTAAAAATGCTGGGCAGATGAATCTGCTGATCAATGGCCAGGGTTACCCGTCCAGTATGGACACTGCAACTGAAGAAGGCAATGGGAAACCACTTCAGTATTCCTCCCTTGTACAATCATGAACTCAAATCAACTACGGTCTCAGCTCAAAGATGTGAATGGAGCCTTCACCGAAGGAGCCTCATCCGGTAGAGGATCTCATGTGCCACAGGTGAACCTCGACTGTTATCCAGCGACTGTCAGCAGATTAAAAGCAAAGAAGATCAGACTAGCAACCTGGAATGTAAGAACCCTTAACCAACCTGGTAAACCAGACAACATCGAACAGGAAATGGAAAGATTAAAAATCAACATCTTGGGAACGTGCGAGATGAGGTGGAAAGGAGCTGGTAAAACAGGCTCAGAGGGATATACCATCAATTACTCAGGAGGAGAAATACATGAAAAAAGTGTTGGAATTATATTAGATGAAGAACATGCAAAATCAATAAAAGGCTATTGGACAATATCAGATCGAACGTTACTTGTGAAACTACATGCAAAACCTTTTGACATTAACATGGTTCAAGTTTATGCCCCACAGCAGACAGCAGTGAAGAAAGCATCAATCAATTTTATGACGAACTAGAAACAGCATTAAGACAACGTAAAAACTTAGAAAATACCACTATTCAAGGTGACCACAACGCAAAAGTAGGCAAGACCAGGGATGAGGATAATATTGGGCATTATGGCATAGGTGAGAGAAATGAGAGAGGTGAACAACTGGCTACATGGGTCACATAAAAAGATTATGTAATTGGTAGTAATACCGTCTTCAGTCTTCCTATGCAATGTTCAAGACAAATTTTGCACCATATTGAGAAATAATGAAGTTCAGATGAGCTAGAATATCTGTGTGAGCTGGGTCAATTGTCGGCAAAGTACCTTTGGGATTTTGGCCAGTATGGGAGTGAGGCGCTGAGTGAACTTTTCAATCTAATGTCCAAGTTGTTCAAATATGATATCATTTCTGATCGAAAGAGTTGAGGCACTTAGTTCAAAGATTACAGAAACTTAAAATTAATTGGAATGCAGCATGTAATATTGAGAATAGGATAATAAAGGAATATAATAATTGTTGCTCTCAAGGTTGCTCTGATATTCGGTTAGATCATACATGATCTGTTCTTGGCCTCAGCTCATCTTACTTGCCTGTCCCTGACAACACTTATGTCACCTACAGAACAACAATCTATCTTTCTTGGCCTAAAATGCAGTGATCAAATCTCCACAGCACTCTGGGGATAGAGGACTCCTCCTCCTCGGGTGACACTTTACTCTAAACTTATGGCCTTTAATTCAATACTTACACAAGGAGGAAAATATCCTCTCAACATCTAAGTTGCTAAAGCCCCTTTGAAACCTTATTTATTTCAATTGGATAATCTCTCATTCTTATAAACCTGTTAAATATTTCCTCATAGTCCTTTGATTCCAGAAGACAATTGAATGAACCATCCCACAATACTCTCCAGAGCAAGAATATTCTTTCATAGTGGGTGGAAAACATTATGCAGTACTGTAGATATTGTTTCACCAACATCCTCTGCAGTGGCATGACAACCTTACTTTCAAAATCTCTTTGTCAGGATCTGGGCATTGCAAGTAAGGGCAGCATTTAGACAGGAAAATTTGACAGGAAATCGGCATTGCCAGCATTTCCAGGATTCATTCCAGTAACTATATTCTCTGCTTTCTCCCCAGCCTCTACATAAATAATTAGGTAGGAAAATGTCACAACATGAAAAATGAATACTCAGCCCATTAGGTCTGGGTCAGCCCGTTAAGAGAGTGATGCAATTAGTTCCATCCCCTGCTCACTTACATGCTTTGAATTCTCTCCCCTTTAAACACAAATGAAGAAATGTGGTTTATCCTGACATTCTAAAGCCCTAGTCACTGCTTGTTTCCACAGTTCATGGGCTGCATTGGGTATCCCTGCATTCCCACGTATTTCTTTACACTGCAAGGGAAAGAGCTTTCACATTCCTGGAGGATACGATCACTTTAAATCCTCATCCCTGTTACTGTATCAATTTTGTTTGGCAAACGTCCTCAAAATTACTGTTTCATTAAGATCGTATTCTCTTCCTTAGTGGACAACTAATCCAGCAAAAGCCACCACCACTTTGCCTTTTCTGTGATAATGTTAATCTCTGATGACCTTGCAGAAGTGGAGAGCAGCAACAGTGCTGACAATGAATTGCAGAGAAGCAGTGACACAGAACACAGCAGACCAGCTGTCCCCTCATCATCTTCTGTAATACCAGCTAACCCCCCCCCCCAAGAGATATTGAACACATTAGTTTTCCATGCAATGAACAGCATGGAATGTATGAGCAACAGTTAAACAAGGCAGTAAGGGCTGTAACTTACTGACTATTCAAGAGTGTTTTAAGTCCCTTCCAGTGCATAATTGTAAAGAAAAAAGAAATTGTTACTCTGGATCCAATGCAGCACAAAAAAAAACATAATAATAAAAACACAGTAAATATAAATAGTTAAGATAGCTTATATATAGAGAGAGATTGTATGTCCATACAGTGATGCTAAGCACAGGCGTGTCTGTACATACTGTGGGTGACTGACAGGAAGACCAGAAGACAAAGGAGCAGAATTAGGGCACTCGGCCCATTGAGCCTGCTCCGCCATGCCACTGTGACTGATTTACTAACTCTCTCAACTCCATCTTCTGCCATCCCCCATAACCTTTGACACCCTATCTAACCAAGAACCTATCAACCTCTGCTTTAACTATACTCAATGACTTGGCCTTCACAACCATCCATGGCAATGAATTCCACAGATTCATCATTTTCTAGCTAAAGAAATTCCTTCTCATCTCTATTCTAAATGGATGTTCCTCTATTCTGAGGCTCTACCCTCTAGTCTTGAGATTCACCCACTATGGGAAACACCCTTTCGTCCATTCTGTCTCAGCCTTTCAATGTAAGATGGGTTTCATTGAGACCTCCCAGCATCCTTCTAAATTTCAGCAAGCACAGGCCTAGAGCCATCAAACGCTTCTCATACATTAACCCTTTCATTCCTGGAATAATTCTCATGAGCTTCCTCTGGACCCACTACAATGCCAGCACATCTTTTCTTAGATAAGGGCCCAAAACTGCTCACAATACTCCGTGTGGTCTTAGTAACACCTTATAAAGCCTCAGCATCATATCCTTATGCTCTTATATTCTAGTCCTCTCAAAATGAATGCTAACATTATATTTGCTTTCCTTACTATTGACTCAACCTACAAGTTAACCTTCAGGGAATCCTACACAAGGACTCAAGCCCCTTTGCACCTCTAATTTTTGAATTTTCCACTTTTTTTAAGAAAATAGTCTATGTCTTTATTCCTTCTACCAAAGTGCATGACCATATACTTCCCTACATTATATTTCATCTGCCACATTCTTTGCTGTCCAGGTCCCACTGCAGAGTCCCTGCTTCCTCAATACCGCTTCCCCTTCCACCTGTCTTTGTATCATCTGCAAACTTGGCCACAAAGCCGTCAGTTCCATCAGCAAATCATTAACATGTAACTTGAAATGAAGCGGTCCTAAAGCAATAGACCACTTGTCTCCAGGAGCCAACCAGAACAGGACCCTTTTATTCTGATTGTTTGCCTCCTGCCGGTCGGCCAACCTTCTATCTATGGTAGTATCTGTGCTGTAACACTACAGGCTCTTGTTTTCCAGCTTCATGTGCGGCACCTTGTTAAAGGGCTTCTGGAAATTCAAGTAAACAACAGCCACTGACTCTGCTTTGTCTATCCTACCTGCTATTTCCTCAAAGAATTCCAAAAGATTTGTCGGGCAAGATTTCCCCTTAAGGAAACCATGCCGACGTTGGCCTGTTTTATCGTGTGCCTCTAAGTACCGCAAAGTCTCATCCTTAATAATGGACTCCAACATCTTCCCAACCACTGAAGTCAGGCTCATTGGCCTATAATTTCCTTACTCTGCCTCCCTCCCATCACTAAGAATGGTGTTACATTTGCAATTTTCAAGTGCTCCGGAACCATTCCAGAAACTGGTGATTATTGAAAGATCATTACTAATGCCTCCACAATCCCCTTAGAACCCTGGGGTGTAGACCATCTGGTCCAGGTGACTTATCTAACTTCACACCTTTCAGTTACACTAAAACTTACTCCTTAGTAATTGCAATTACTCCCATTTCTGCCCCCTGGCATACTGGCATACTGCTAGTGTCTTACATAGTGAAGACAGATGCAAAATGTTTATTAATTTTGTCGCAATTTCTTTGTCCGCCATTACTGCCTCTCCAGTGTAATTCCCCCAGTGGTCCAATATCCACTCTCACCTGTCTTTTACTCTTTACATATCTGGAAAAATCTTTTGGTATCCGTTGATATTTCTGGCAAGCTTACCTTCGCATTTCACTTTTTCTCTCCTTAAGGCCATAAGACATAGGAGAAGAATTCAGCCATTCATTCCATTGAATCTACTCCTCCATTTCCAAATGGCTGATCCATTTCCCTCTCAACTCCATTCTCCTGCCTTCTGCCCATAACCTTTCATGCCCTCCTGGCTAATCAAGAACTTATTAACCTTTGCCTGAAATGCACCCAGTGACTTGGCCTCCACAGCCACCTGTGGCAATGAATTCCACTGATTCACCACCCGCTGGCTAAAAGAATTCCTCCTAAACTCTGTTCCAAATGAATATCCCTCTATTTTGAAGCTGTACCCTCTGGTCCTAGACTCCCCCAACAAAGGAAACATCTTCACATTCACTTTAGCTTGAAGACTTCTTTTCAGAGTCCGGAAAATCCAAACCATTGCAAAGTAAATTTGCATGGATGTTCAAATAATTTTTGCTTTTGATGCGTGATCAGTCATCTTTTGTGGTAAGAAAGAAACCAGAGCTTGTTTGAAATTGGAGATCCTTCAAACCCATAACAAATTATTGGATGTTATACCAATTATTTGATTGGGGGATTCACAAGTGTTTCATAGAAAAATATACACTGTTTCAGAATCAGAATTAGTTTTATTATCATTGATGTAGGTTGGAAAATGTGTTATTTTACAGCAGCAGTAGTGTAATTTATAACAATTACTATAAATTGCAATAAGAATTTATAAAAGAATGAATAAATAGTGCAAGCAGACTGCAAAATATTGAGGTGATGTTTATAGGTTCATGGACCATTCAGGAATCTGATGGCGGATGGGCGGAAGCTGTTCCTAAAACACTGAATGTGCATCTTCAGCCTCCAGCACCTCCCCCTAGTGGTAGCAACAGGAAGAGGGCATGTCCTGGATGGCTGTAATGGAGATAGCCAAGTTTACAAGCCTATGCAACTTTCCCTGATCCTGTGCATTGAGATTTCCATATCAGACAGTGATGCATCCAATTAGAATGATCTCCACAGTACGTCTGTAGAAATTTACCAGTCTCTGTGGCAAACCAAATCAGAATCAGGATCAGGTTTATTATCACAAGTATGTGGCGTGAAATTTGTTGACTTAGCAGCAGCAGTTCAACGCAATACATAATCTAGCAGAGAGAAAAAAATTATAATAAATAAAATAATAAATAAACAAGTAAATCAATTACATATACTGAATAGATTTTTTAAAATGTGCAAAAACAGAAATACTGCATATTAAAAAAAAGTGAGTTAGTGTCCAAAGATTCAATGTCCATTTAGGAATCGTATGGCGGAGGGGAAGAAGCTGTTCCTGAATTGCTGAGTGTGTGCCTTCAGGCTTCAGTACCTCCTACCTGATGGTAACAGTGAGAAAAGGGCATGCCCTGGGTTCTAGAGGCCATTAATAATGAATGCTGCCTTTCTGAGAGACCACTCCCTAAAGATGTCTTGGGCACTTTGCAGGCTGGTACCCAAGATGGAGCTGACTAAACTTACAAAATTCTGCAGCTTCTTTCGGTTCTGTGTAGTAGCCCCTCCATACCAGACAGTGATGCAGCCTGTCAGAATGCTCTCCACGGTACAACTATAGAAGTTTCTGAGTGTATCTCTTCAAACTTTTCAAACTCCTAATAAAGTATAGCCACTGTCTTGCCTTCTTTATAACTGCATTGATATGTTGGGACCAGGTTAGATCCTCAGAAATCTTGACACCCAGGAACTTGAAGCTGCTCACTCTTTCCACTTCTGATCCCTCTATGAGGATTGGTATGTGATCCTTCGTCTTACCCTTCCTGAAGTCCACAATCAATTCTTTCGTCTTACTGACATTGAGTGCCAGGTTGTTGCTGCAGCACCATTCCACTAGTTGGCATATCTCACTCCCGTACGCCCTTTCATCACCACCTGAAATTCTAACAACAATGGCTGTATTGTCAGCAAATTTATAGATGGTATTTGAGCTATGCCTAGCCACACAGTCATGTGTATACAGAGAGTAGAGCAGTGGGCTATGCACACACCCCTGAGGTGCGCCAGTGTTGATCGTCAGCGAGGAGGATATATTATCACCAATCCGCACAGATTATGGTCTTCCCATTAGGAAGCTGAGGATCCAATTGCAAAGGAAGGTACAGAGGCCCAGGTTCTGCAACTTCTCAATCAGGATTGTGGGAATGATGGTATTAAATGCTGAGCAATAGTCGATGAACAGCATCCTGACTTAGATGTTTGTGTTATCCAGGTGGTCTAAAGCTACGTGGAGAGCCATTGAGATTGCATCTGTCATTGACCTATTGTGGCGATAGACAAATTGCAATAGGTCCAGGTCCTTGCTGAGGCCAGAGTTCGGTCTAGTCATGACCAATCTCACAAAGCATTTCATCATTGTCGATGTGAGTGGTACTGGGCGATAGTCATTAAGGCAGCCCACAATCTCCTCAAATTCCTAATGAAATATAGCCGCTGGAGGAGTTGATGTAACTCCTCCTGAGAGAGCTGCTTAAAATGAAACAGGAGACTGAACTGTTACTTTTCCATTTTCATTTATGCTCCTCAATATTAAATTATTGTTTTCATGACTGTAAGGTTCTTGTAATCTACAAACTGTATGATTGGGCCCTGGCCCCATCTATTATTTGAAACTGGGGCTTGAGAGAGCCTCTTTACTGGTTCAGATCCAAGAGAATACCATTTTGTTTTAAGAAGAAAATAATTCCAAGGGTTCTGGAGACACAAGATTGTGGATGTTGGAATCTGGAGCAAATCATAACTTGGGATCCGATGCATCTGATGCATGGACACAGGGTCCACAACACGAAATGTCAACAATTCCTTCTGTCTCCACAGATGCTGCTTGGTCCACTAAGTTTTTCCAACAGTTTATTCCCTCTCCCCAAGTTTCTGTTTCATTGCTGGACAATCAGGTAGTTTTTTCCTTTGTCTGCACTTCTGTCAAAATAAAGCCTATCATCAGCTCTTATAGTGAATCCATTCACTAGACAGGTCACGATCTCTTTCTGGACGAGACAAAGATATTGATTTCTGAGAAGTGCTTGGAAAAACAGAAGGAAAAGGCTTGCGTCTCCCACCACTCAAATCTGAAGGCAATTGAGGGACAGTGAAAAGACAGAACTGCTTAGGGGATTTATATGATGTCGGTTGAAGATGGTGAGCAGTACGCCAATTTAAGTTTTAAATACTTATTATCAGCCTGCAGACCTAATATCATCTTCACTAACATATAACCCTATAACATGTGCATATGGCATAAAGTTATACACATTTTGTGGAATTATTTTGGTCTTCTCCACTTATCTACAGTGCAACCCCCTGCACATTGACAATAATCAGAGTTGTTGTTAATTATCCTAATGATTAGCATTTATTTATGAAAAGCTAAAGGAGTAAGTATTATTATTAATTCTCCATCATTAACTGTCCATATAACTTAACCTGACCATTTTAGATGAGTGAAGAGAGAACCACTTAGCAGACCTGCGGTCACAGATGCCAGTCCAGATAAACATAGCACATTCATGAAGACCTGAAGAACCTTTGTAATCTATCACTGGTTAAAACGGTTTTAATTGTCCATTTCTAATTGCCCTGATGTGACCGATGGTTATTTTGTTTGCTTCAGAGTTAATCATCTAGGCCAGACCAGTTATGGATGACAGATTTCTTTCCCTGTAGGAATTAGCGAACCACAACCACAACCGCATTTGAATGCGTGGCTGAGGAGTTGGTGCAGGGAGCAGAGTTTTAGATTTTTAGATCATTGGGATCTCTTCTGGGGAAGGTGGGACCTGTACAGATTGGATGGGTTGCACCTGAACTCGAGGGGGATCAATATCCTTGCAGGTAGGTTTGCTAGCATGGTTCGGGAGGGTTTAAAATAATTTGCGAGGGGGATGGGACCCAGAGCGATACAGCAGTGAAAGGAGTGCATGGAGTAAAGCCAGATCTAACATACAGAGAGGCTTTGAGGAAAGAGAAGCAGAATAAATGATGTAAAGACAGGAAGGTAGAAGGGCTGAAATGTGTGTACCTCAATGCAAGAAGCATCAGGAACAAAGGTGATGAACTGAGAGCTTGGATACATACATGGAATTATGATGTAGTGGCCATTACAGAGACTTGGCTGGCACCAGGGCAGGAATGGATTCTCAATATTCCTGGATTTCAGTGCTTTAAAAGGGATAGCAAGGGCGGAAAAAGGGGAGGAGGGGTGGCATTACTGGTCAAGGATACTATTACAGCTACAGAAAGGGTGAGTAATGTAGCAAGATCCTCTTTTGAGTCAATATGGGTGGAAGTCAGGAACAGGAAGGGAGCAGTTACTCTACTGGGGGTATTCTATAGGCCCCCTGGTAGCAGCAGAGATACAGAGGAGCAGATTGGGAGGCAGATTTTGGAAAGGTGCAAAAATAACAGGGTTGTTATCATGGGTGACTTTAACTTCCCTAATATTGATTGGCACCTGATTAGTTCCAAGGGTTTAGATGGGGCAGAATTTGTTAAGTGTGTCCAGGGTGGATTCCTGTCACAGTATGTGGACAGGCTGACCAGGGGGAATGCCATACTAGATCTAGTACTAGGTAATGAACCGGGTCAGGTCACAGATCTCTCAGTGGGTGAGCATCTGGGGGCAGTGACCACTGCTCCCTGGCCTTTATAATTATCATGGAAAAGGATAGAATCAAAGAGGACAGGAAAATTTTTAATTGGGGAAAGGCAAATTATGAGGCTATAAGGCTAGAACTTGCGGGTGTGAATTGGGATGATGTTTTTGCAGGGAAATGTACTATGGGCAATGTGGTCGATGTTTAGAGATCTCTAGCGGGATGTAAGGGATAAATTTGTCCCGGTGAGGAAGATAAAGAATGGTAGGGTGAAGGAACCATGGGTGACAAGTGAGGTGGAAAATCTAGTCAGGAGGAAGAAGGCAGCATATATGAGGTTTAGGAAGCAAGGATCAGCTGGGTCTATTGAGGAATATAGGGAAGCAAGAAAGGAGCTTAAGAAGGGGCTCAGAAGAGCAAGAAGGGGGCATGAGAAGGCCTTGGCGAGTAGGGTAAAGGAAAACCCCAAGGCATTCTTCAATTATGTGAAGAAAAAAGGATGACAGGAATGAAGGTAGGACCGATTAGAGATAAAGGTGGTAAGATGTGCCTGGAGGCTGTGGAAGTGAGCGAGGTCCTCAATGAATACTTCTCTTCGGTGTTCACCAATGAGAGGGAACTTGATGATGGTGAGGACAATATGAGTGAGGTTGATGTTCTGGAGCGTGCTGATATTAAGGGAGAGGAGGTGTTGGAGTTGTTAAAATACATTAGGACAGATAAGTCCCTGGGGCCTGATGGAATATTCCTCAGGCTGCTCCATGAGGCGAGAGAAGAGATTGCTGAGCCTCTGGCTAGGATCTTTATGTCCTCGTTATCCACGGGAATGGTACCGGAGGACTGGAGGGAGGCGAATGTTGTTCCCTTGTTCAAAAAAGGTAGTAGGGATAGTCCGGGTAATTATAGACCAGTGAGCCTTATGTCTGTGGTGGGAAATCTGTTGGAAAAGATTCTTAGAGATAGGATCTATAGGCATTTAAAGAATCATAGTCTGATCAGGGACAGTCAGCATGGCTTTGTGAAGGGCAGATCGTGTCTAACAAGCCTGATAGAGTTCTTTGAGGAGGTGAGCAGGCATATAGATGAGGGTAGTGCAGTGGATGTGATCAATATGGATTTTAGTAAGGCATTTGACAAGGTTCCACACTGTAGGCTTATCAGAAAGTTAGAAGCCATGGGATCCAGGGAAGTTTGGCCAGGTGGATTCAGAATTGGCTTGCCTGTAGAAGGCAGAGGGTGGTGGTGGAGGGAGTACATTCAGATTGGAGGATTGTGACTTGTTGTGTCCCACAAGGATCTGTTCTGGGACCTCTACTTTTCGTGATTTTTATTAACGACCTGGACGTGGGGGTAGAAGGGTGGGTTGGCAAGTTTGCAGACAACACGAAGGTTGGTGGTGTTGTAGATAGTGTAGAGGATTGTCAAGGATTGCAGAGAGACATTGATAGGATGCAGAAGTGGGCTGAGAAGTGGCAGATGGAGTTCAACCCGGAGAAGTGTGAGGTGGTACACTTTGGAAGGACAAATTCCAAGGCAGAGTACAAAGTAAATGGCAGGATACTTGGTAGTGTGGAGGAGCAGAGGGATCTCGGGGTACATGTCCACAGATCCCTGAAAGTTGCCTCACAGGTGGATAGTGTAGTTAAGAAAGCTTATGGGGTGTTAGCTTTCATAAGTCGAGGGATAGAGTTTAAGAATCACGATGTAATGATGCAGCTCTATAAAACTCTGGTTAGGCCACACTTGGAGTATTGTGTCCAGTTCTGGTCACCTCACTATAGGAGGGATGTGGAAGCATTGGAAAGGGTACAGAGGAGATTTACCAGCATGCTGCCTGGTTTAGAAAGTATGCATTATGATCAGAGATTAAGGGAGCTAGGGCTTTACTCTTTGGAGAGAAGGAGGATGAGAGGAGACATAATAGAGGTGTACAAGATAATAAGAGGAATAGATAGAGTGGATAGCCAGCGCCTCTTCCCCAGGGCACCACTGCTCCATACAAGAGGACATGGCTTTAAGGTAAGGGGTGGGAAGTTCAAGGGGGATATTAGAGGAAGGTTTTTTACTCAGAGAGTGATTGGTGTGTGGAATGCACTGCCTGAGTCAGTGGTGGAGGCAGATAGACTAGTGAAGTTTAAGAGACTACTAGACAGGTATATGGAGGAATCTAAGGTGGGGGCTTATATGGGAGGCAGGGTTTGAGGGTCGGCACAACATTGTGGGCCAAAGGGCCTGTACTGTGCTGTACTATTCTATGTTCTATGTTAACTAGAATCTGGTAGCTTTGTGGTCATTGTTACAAATTACATTTTTATTATAGTTGCAGATTATTAATGAAAATTAATTTCGATAGCTGCTGACAATTTGATCTTGAACCTCTGCACTTTTCCTAGGCCACTAACTTATCCATTGCCCTATCTCAATTAGGTTTTGTTTCAATCCTGTTTTTCCTGAGACTGCCTATTCTAATTACAGATTTTATTTAATTTATAAACTGTAAATTCTCTACCTGCAGCAGAATTCAAAGTTTTGTTTAACGATTAATTGGACATGCTTTGGAATCTAGTTTAGAAAATCAACCACTATACATAGCACTGCACTCAGTAGGGATAGATATTGAGTATATGGTTTTCAAGCTTTAATAAAACATGCTTCATTTGCTCATGCATTGATTAAATAGATAAGGCACCAATTAATGCCTTGATGTCAAACTTGTTGATTAGCTATGTCTTCCACGGAACAACATTGAAAGCATGGGAAAAATACTTATTTCTTCAAGGCTAACACATCTGTAGAAATTTCAAACAAGGATAATTATATAGGCCATTCTTAAAAAAGAAAGACCCGACAGAGACTTTATGGAAAGAGGATACAACTTAGCGAGCACTTAAGATCACTGCTGCAACTATCTAATAACAACAGCTGAGATGTTTGTACCGAGGAAGCACTAGTGAAATTATCAAAAAAATTAGAAGTCAAAGGGGAAATGCCTTATGTCATACCTAACTTCAAAATATAGTTAATAGTAAGACAATGGTCAACTGCTAATTAAACTACAAAGGCTTGTGCAAGTAATGCATCCCATTCTGTGATAGAGTCTTTAGGATCATAGAGCCATGAACAACTTGCTGTACACAAGTTGTAGGTCAAATATGATGGCAGAATATAATATTAATGGTAAGACTCTTGGCAGTGTGCAGGATCAGAGGGATCTTGGGGTCTGAGTCCCTAGGACTCTCAAAGCTGCTACGCAGGTTGACTCTGTGGTTAAGAAGGCATACAGTGCATTGGCCTTCATCAACCGTGGGATAGAGTTTAAGAGCCGAGCGGTAAAGTTGAAGCTGCATAGGACCCTGGTCAGACCCCACTTGGAGAACTGTGCTCAATTCTGGTCGCCTCACTACAGGAAGGATGTGGAAGCCATAGAAAGGGTGCAGAGGAGATTTACAAGGATGTTGCCTGGATTGGGGAGCATGCCTTATGAGAATAGGTTGAGTGAACTTGGCCTTTTCTCCTTGGAGCAACGGAGGATGAGAGGTGACTTGATAGAGGTGTACAAGATAATGAGAGGCATTGATCGTATGGATAGTCAGAGGCTTTTCCCCAGGGCTGAAATGACTAGCACGAGAGGGCATAGTTTTAAGGTGCTTGGAAATAGGTACAGAGGAGGTGACAGGGGTAAGTTTTTTTTACGCAGAGGGTGGTGAGTGCATGGAATGGGCTACCGGCGGCAGTGGTGGAGGCGGAAAAGGTGGGTCTTTTAAGAGACCCCTGGATGGGTACATGGAGCTTAGAAAAACAGAGGGCTGTGGGTAAAGTCTAGGTAGTTCTAAAGTAGGAACATGTTCGGCACAGTTTTGGGTGCCGAAGGGCCTGTATTGTGCTGTATGTTTTCTATGTTCTATGTTCTACATCATAAGAATGTTTTAAAAACACTTCTTCAATACCTGTGCATGGGTCCATGGTCAATATCTATTGTCTAACCTTGTATGCCTCCAAGATAAGCTGCCTTCATGATTCACAAGTGCCCTTCTGGTGAATGTTCCATGAGTTACCTGTCTCATGAGTATCTTGTGAGCATGATGCAATTTGTCTTGTGATATTGGCATGATGTAATTGTCTCGTGATATTAGTATGATGTAATGGTTGTGATAGTGGGATGATGTGATTTCACATGATGGCATGTTCCAATCGGTATAAAAGGAGAGACCACAGTTTGTGGCGTAGTTGTTTTGTTGGGGAGTCACAGTCAGTGGTTATGTAATCGAGGAAAGAGAGAAAGCAGGAGTGAAGAAGTTGCCAGCTTCATATGAACCCAAGAAATCAACAGTGTTCTGTGTGCCTTGAATGTGACTGACATTTGGTATGGTCCATACAGGTATTGTGGCACACACTTTTGGTTAACCCCTGCATGGTCTCGCGTGTTGTGATTGCGAAAGGTCAGTTACTGTGAGAAATCTTATTCTTCGTGATTTCTTCAGACAAACCATTTCTCAGCTGGGATCGGTGTCAGTAGTTTCATCTTTTCTTCATCGCTGGTTCGGGAAGTCTTTCCTCTCATTTATTTCATAAATCCCTTGGACTCTTTGACCTACCACCTTAAGACTGTGTTTGAGTAAGATCTGTTAAGAATTGTCTTTAAGTTTGACTGTTTGATAACTATACATGCATAATACTGTTAACTTCTGTTTAAGTTAGTCGTTTGTTTACTTTTCTATGTTTTTGAGTAGAGGTTAATAAATTTTGTTGTTTATTTATAAAAACCCGACTCAATTTCATATCTATTGCTGCTGATGCATAACACATGTTAGTGTAAAGAATTCTAGGAATTTGACCAAGCAAGGATATATTTTCCAGTCAGAATGGTAATTGACTTGTAAAGCTACAAGTGATGTTATTTCCATGCTTTGCTTCTTAAATCAATTTGTTTTGAAGTGCAATATTGCCAGCCATGAGACACCTTAGGACACCTGATACAATTTCAGTGCGGCAATTGTGTTATTATGTGTGCATAATAAAGAACTCCAGTTCCCAGTGGGGAATGCGAGGGATTCACCTGGAACCAGAAGTTATGATGGTGACCTGGTTGTGCACGTACACGTTTGAGGATCAGTTCAGTAATAAAATGCTCTAACATAAATCCATGCCAAGTTTGTCTTTATTAGGAACAAACATAACATGGTGTCAGAACACACAGTAAATGAATACAGTGCGTGACTGAGAAAGACACTGCATGAGTACGAAAGGTACTAGCAGCAAGTGAGGTCAGACAATAGTTATGACAGAGAAAAGGTGGCCAGCGAGGTGAGAACACACATTGTTTCCAAAGTTCAGCAGTCACCAGATTCATCAAGAGAGATTCAGGTGAGAGGTCGAGAGTTCCCATCATGGATAAGCTAAGTCCTCTCGCACCCATGCAGTTTATCGGCAATATAACTGCTAACTGGAAATGCTTCCAACAGCAATTCAATATATGGCAAAGAAGAGTCCAATGAAAAAAATGAAAGTGTCTGTTTTTCTGCAAGTAATTGCCAAAGATGCTTTGGACATCCATAACAGCTTTCAAATTGATGAGATATCTTTAATTTTGAATGCAAAAATTAAAGAATATTTTGTCCCAAGTACAAACTTCATGTTTGAGAGATACAAGTTTTTTTCCTGTGACTAAAAAACAAGGTTTTAGCTTCAACCAATACTTAGCTGAGCTTTAGAAACTGAGCAAGCCCCATGAATTTGGGGATTTGAGAAACTCACTAGTTAGAAACAGAATAGTTTGTGGATTTCCAGATAACAGACTCAGAGAAAGACTGCTGACTGAAAAAGATTTGAAACTGGAAAAGGCTGCCAATATGTGTAGGGCAGCAGAGATCACACGAACACAAGCTAAGGAGCTACACAGGGCAGACACAACCGTGCATGTTGTGAAAACAGAGGATCGGTACACAAGGCATTTCCCAATGCAACAGGAAGGCAAAGAGGAAGGCTCAAACAGCAAATGTGGAGGTAGTCACATTCCAAAGAATGTGTCCTGCTTACAGAAATGCCTGCAATAATTGTGGGAAGAAGAATCACTTTGCAAAGGGCTGCAAAGCTAGGGCTACCATGTAAAAGGTGCACACAGTTGATGAGGAGATGGAAGATTTTTTTGTGGATTCCCTACAGACTGCTGGGTCTTTGCAGATTCTCTGTAGATTACTGGTGCTAGTAAAACAGAATGGGTCATTCCAGTGACCGTGAATGAGACAGTAATTCCATTCAAGATTGACACCAGAGCCCAGGTGAATCTGTTATCAATGGATGACAAAAAGGACTTTCACAATAAAGAGCAAGACGTACCCATTGATTTGAAAATGGTAGGCTACAATGGTGGGAACATTCCAGTAAAAGAGGGCTGTATAGTGACCTTCAAGCACAAGGGGCAGCAACTAAAATCATGGCTACAGATTGTACAGCCAATAGTGCAGGTGTGAGTGCTCAACCTGGTGAAAAGAGTTTTCAAAGTGGTTTCACAGACTAAAGATGACCATACAACGCTCATGGAAGAGTACGCAGATGTCTTTGAGGGGCTTGAATGCATACCTGGTATACACAAAGTCCATACAGATGAGACAGTGACTCTTGTTGTCCATGCATGCAGGATAGTTCTGTTTCCACTTAGAGACAAACTTAAACAAGAACTAGCGTTCATGGAACAGATGAATGTCTTACAAAAAATTGAAGAACCATCGGACTGGGTGAGCTCATTGGCCATTGTGCAAAAGAAAAATGTAGCCTTGCGGATATGTCTAGACAAAAGAGATCTCAGTAAATCCATCAAGAGAGAGCATTTTAAATTGTCAACACGGGAGTGATTATGCCTCAGTTTTCAGATTCCAAGTGGATTAACAAACTCAACGCATCATCTGAGCTTGTCAGATGAAGCAAGTTCGAGACTGTGTACAATACTTTTAACATCCTACAGGGAAGATATTGCTTTCTTCAGCTACCTTATGGAATTCTGTCCATACCAGAGATCTACCATAAAACCATCCACATCTTTGAGGGCATACCTGGTGGCAAGACTGTGATGGATGACACCATCGTCTGAGGATCCACCAAGGACAAACATGATACACAACTGAGACAAGTGATTGACATGACACAGAATGTCAATTTGAAATTAAATAAAGAAATGTGAGACACTGATCTTCGTAGGAGATGTCATATCTGAAGATGGAGTGAAGCCTGACTCAGAAAAGATGTCAGACATTGAAAACATGCAGAGGCCCCAAAACGAAGAGGAGGTGAGATGATGTTTGGGGATGGTGACTTACCTGGCTAATTTCATCCTTCATCCTTTGATTGTCAACTGTGTCAGCACCACTTAGGTCACTCCTTGAGGAGTGAAATGAGTGCATTTGGTCCCATGAGCAAGAAGAGTGTTTCCAGATGCTGAAAAGAGTCAGAACTGAAAAGCCCATGCTGAAGTCTTATGATCTGGAAGGGTGTACCAGGATCTCGGCTGATGCATCCCAGTATGGTCTTGGAGCAGTACTACTGTAGCAACATGATGACACATGACAACCTGTGGCCTTTGCATCAAGGGCTTTAACAAGTACAGAAGCCAACTATGCACAGACAGAGAAAGAGCTTCTCGCCGGCGTGTATGCATGCAAAAGGATCCATCAGTACATCTGTGGACAAGCTTTTGAGGTGGAGGCAAACCATAAACCTCTGGTCTCAATTATGTCCAAACTACTGAGTGACTGTCCCATGAGAATACAGCGCTGTTGATAAGCTGTAGAACTTTTATGTGGAGATGATCTACATGCCGGGAAAATATACATTTGCTGCTGATGTGCTGTCTCAAGCAGTCAACAAGAAAGAAAAGAGTGACCAAGAGGTTAATGCAGGTATACAGGCCTATGTTGGCATGGTTGCACCTCCCTTCCAGTAGTCTCTGGTAGAACAGAGTAGATTAGGAAAGCTGTAGGGTCAGATGAAACAATGAAAGAACTCAAAGTTACAATGCAGGCAACAACTTTGGCAGGAGGAGAAGATGGCAGCGCGCCTGCGTGTGCGCAGCTCTCCGGTGAAAAATGATGTTGTATCTGTTAAATAGGGGCCGTGGACAATTCTGATTTGATGGAGAATGGACGTGAAAGAGGAACATCTGGAAAAATTTCTGAAACGCCCATCCGCTGCTGTCGTTACTGTGTGGTCGGGAATCTTTCGGAGGGTAGGCCTCAAAATCCCCGGCCTTGCCTACTTTTGGTGACCGAGAAGGAGGTCGACTCATTCTGACGGAGATGGCGCTCAGTACTCAAGTGTCGGAGAGCTGATCAGAGCTCGAAGTTTTCGGATGACTCAGAGTCAGATTGTGGTCGGCATGGCAGGGAGAGTTCTTCTTCCTTCTCCCGTCTGCGTGAGATGTGGGACATTTGAGAAACTTTGAACTTTACTGTGCCCACGGACTTCTTCATCAAATTATAGTATTGTTACACTGTTTGTAACTATATGTTATAATTATGTGGTTTTGTCAGTTTTTTCAGTCTTGGTTTGTCCTGTGTTTTGTGATATCACACCGGAGGAAATAATGTATCATTTCTTAATGCATGCATTACTAAATGACAATAAAAGAGGACTATGCGTCTTCATAGTCATAAATTAAGAATGACTGTCCAGTGTGTATTTAAGATTACTGTGCATGCAGAAGTTAACTGTCAGAAGTGAAAGATATTGTCTTTCAACAGAAAGCCATTAAATGAACTACCCTACACATTAGCAGTAAAATCTTAACCAGGGTGTTACAGTTGTAACAGACTACTTTACCAATTACCAAGAGGTTGCAACGCTGCAATCAACATCCAGCAAAGCAGTCACCACCTTCTTGACAACTATACTTGCGAGGCAGTGAAGTAGTATCAAATTATGGTCCACAATTTTTGCGCTGAGGATTTGTGTCCTTTGGCAATGCTTGGGGAAGTTTCGACAGGTACCTTCCAGTCCACATCACCCAAAATCAACTAGCCTAGCTGAATTCAGTCAAGGTAATGAAGGGTCTCATGAAGAAAGCACAAGATGGACAAAAGGATTTCCACAAAAGTCTAAACGCAAACAACAGGAATTCTGCAGATGCTGGAAATTCAAGCAACACACATCAAAGTTGTCTTGGCCTGAAACGTCGACTGCACCTCTTCCTACAGATGCTGCCTGGCCTGCTGCGTTCACCAGCAACTTTGATGTGTGTTCCACAAAAGTCTAATGATTTACAGAAGTCTGCACTGCAGAATGACCTTTCACCTGCCCAAATGCTGATGAGTCAACACATACACACTAATCTTCCAATGCATGAAACCTGAAGGAGCACACAAGGTCAAATTTGCTAAAATGATAGGGAAAGAAAATGAAACATTACATCATGAGAAGACTGCGAAAAGCCTACCAGTACTGAAGCCTGGAGATAAAGTGTGAATCTGAGATCACGATTCTGGCCTGTGGTCCATGCAGGGATATGTGCAAGAGGTAGTACCACATTCCTACCTGGTTCAGAAAGAGCAAGAGACATCCATGAGAAGGAACCACACGGATCTACAACCATAAACTCAAACCCATAGCTGTAGTGTGTAACCTGCCAATATACCAAAAGGGCCAGCATATGTAAAAAATTGAACATGTTGACTAGAGCTCTCAGAAAGACACAAATATTAACACAGCAAATGCAAGAAATACACCTGTGGAAATAAACAGCAGATCAAAAGGGGCAATTGAGACTGATTGATAATTGATGAGTGGATAAGGGACTATAGTTGTTCATTACAATTGAATTCAAATGTTGAACAGTTGAAAATTTTTAAAAAAGAAAACATTCTGTTTATGGAATGTAGATATCTTTGGAGAAGATTATTGTTTTTTTTCAGGTTTATGAGGACATAGTATTGTCATTTTTTTTCTTTCGGGAGAAGATGCGTGTGCATAATCAAGAACTTTGGTTCCCAGTGGGCAATGTGAGGGATTCGTCCAGAAATGGAAGCTACGATGGAGACCTGGCTGCATGCGCCCATGGTCGAGGAGAAGATCAGTAATAAATTGTTCTAACATAAATCATGCCAAGGTTGTCTTTATTAAGAACAAATATTATTTAATATGCAATGTTCATTTTTTCTAATGAGTTTCTGTTGCTGGACTCTCCTGAAACAACTAAGTTTTAATAACGTCTCTCCAGGCTGAGAATCACCTTCTGCTCTTTGAAACTCCTCGTGTAGCAGCCTTTGTGCGTACTGATCTCATACCCCACTCCTCAAATGAGCCAGATCCCTAAGCTTCAACTCACTAATTCCTAAATGTCTCAACTGTCCTTCTGTCTTACCACCAGCAACCTTGCTTTCTAGCTCCTGATGGTGGTCCTAACTTCTTCTACCCACAAGGTGCAGTTAACTATCATCATTTAGCAGGGCTAGACCAGGGCCTCGACGCCACATTCACATTCTCACAACTACCTTACCATTGAAGTTCTGATTGGCTCTTCAACTAGTCAGCTGATTCAGACTTGATGCCTCTTCTTTCACCTTACATGGGTTCGCAAAGTAAAGTTCACAGGTCTTAATGCTGTCTCAGTGTAAGGAACATGATGGGATCAACACTGGAAGAGATAACTTCTTCCAAAAAATAGAACAATTTTCAGAAGCTAAAGAAACTGAAGGAGTATTATGTATAATTTTGGTCCCCTTACATAATAAAGGATACATTTATAACACAGGAAGTGCAGAAAAGATGATCCCCATTGGTTTATAAGAAGGGAAGTAACAATTCTAAAAATTAAGTCTTAATTTTTCCCTTAATTGGAGCAGGGTCAGAGACCTCTTTGTGTACAGTGGGCATTAGAACATATGCACCCTCTGTATATCTGTAGGTATCTTATATGCCTTCTTAACCTTCTTGCTTTCATAGGATCCAGAGATTCTTGAACATGTACACCAATGTCCCTGTTTCACAGTACGTAATAAATACATTACTGTATATATCCTAGCCTCATTAGCTTCTCAAAATGCATAGTCTCACACTTTTCAGATTCTGCTCATCAATACCAATCCTCTTATCAATTTCATTCTGTAGTCAAAGCCAACTCTCCTCATTATTGACAACACACCAATTATCATGTCATCTGTAAATGTAACTTATCATACCTCCTACATTCATTTCTCATTGATTGCATTCAAAATAGATTCTTTGGACCATTGGAAGCTGGCCAATTTTTATTTTGATTTTCCAGTAAGGCAATGATGAAAGTTGTTGCAAGATGAAAATAAAAGAAAATGCAGATGCAGGAAATCTGTCAGAAAGCATCTTCAGAAAGACAAACAAAGTTAATTTTATAGTTGGTTAATTCTTCAGCAGAACTGATCATGTGAGAAACTGACCGTGATCTCCACCCTATCAGAAACATTCCCCTTGATCTCTCCACTTTTTTGTTACTTACAACACACTAGTTTTCTCACCTTTCCAGTTCTAGCGAAGGATTATTGACACAAAATAGTAATTTTACTTCCTTCTACACTGAGGCTAACAAGTGACTATTTCCAACATTTTCTGTTTTGTTTTGGAAGTTAATGTTACCCATTTCTATATCATTGGCTGTTCCCAGGTCCAGGGAGCTATAGCCAGCTCAACCTTCTTAACATTGTGCATTGAGAGGGCATTCAATCACTCAGTACGTGGCAAATGATGAAGACTGCCATGTCAATGTGAATTTATTGCAAGTTGCTAGAAAACAGCAGCCCTTCAAAGTGCTTTAGTCTCCCAGGTACATGACGAATAATGAAATTCAGATGATTGATAATATATTTGTAATGATATAGCTTGCTCTGTCATTCCTCAATCTCCAGAGCATCAAACAAAATCTGTAAGGCTCTCATTTTTGATGAATGAAATCAAGGGTTCCAAACCTTAGCTAGAGTGCTTGCTAAGCCTGTGCACAGAATGAGATGCAAGTCAACATTTCTTTTCTATTTTACTTAAGTCATGTTCCCCATGAATGACTATTAATTAAAACTGACTGAGGACAAGGAAGCCAAAATGTGTATGTTCTCTTTCACAGGAAAAGGTCGATGAATCATCCATTTGCACTCATCCTATTTTATTCTCACCATACTCCCATCAACACCCCCAAATTCAATCATTCACCTACACACAAGCAACAATTTACAGTGACACGGGTTTGAGATATAGGAAGCACACAAGGAAAATGTGCAAGCTCCACATAATGGTGCAAAGGAACTCAGGATTGAATCTGGATCCCTGGAGTTGTGAGGCAGTAGCTCTTCTAGCTGAACCACCATCCTGCCCATCATCCAAGCAATCATTGCAGTGCAATGATAAATAAATACTGCCTTCAACAGAATGTGAACATAGGAGGAGGATGAGGCTCTTTGGTCCTTTGAGCCTGCCCAACTATTCAAGGAGTTTGTGCCTGATTTCTCACATCCCTTTAATCCTCTGACATCGAACAGCAATTAATAACTGAGCCTCTACAGATCCAAAAGCAGAGAATTTCCAGAATTCTTGGCCATGAATAAAATAAGTTTCTCCTCAGTTCAGTCCTAAATGGTCTACCTATTATTTTGAGAACGTGATCACGACTTCTAGACTCCTCGGTCAAGTGAAACATTTTCCCAGTTAACTACCATGTTGAGACATTGAAGAATTTTATATGGCGCAACATGGCTGTCTCTCATTCTTATAAAATCGCAAAGAGCCCCAAAGAGCCTATTCAATCTCGTCTCATTTGACACACAATGCCATCACTGGAATCAGTCTGGTAAATCTTTGCTGCACTCCCTCCAGAACAAGCACACACTTCTTTTAGCATGGCTATCAAATCGTACATAATACTACAAGTGTGGCCTTGCCAAGAAACTGTATAATTGTGCTCTGGTACTCAAATACTCTCTAGCAAAAATGTCAACATACCATATGCTTTTCTAATTGCCTGTTGCACCTAAATGTTAGCTTTCTTTGGCTTATATGCAAGGACATTCGGGGCACTTTGAATATCAACATTTTCATATATCTCACCATTAAACAAAAAATTAGTTTTCTTTTCACTAAAATAGATAATCTCACATTTGCCATATTACTTCTTTGTATCATCTGCGTTTATACTCTGCCACAGAAGTCTTTTCCTATTTAATTTTGAGTACAAATAAACATTAGACAAACCACTGAGAGAAGTGTGCATTGAATTTGCATTATGATATCAGTTGACAGTCCCTGTCTAATTATAGGACAATATACAAGTTATTTTACATTCAATTCTCAGTGGATATGTTGCATGATTTTATTTATTTATTTAGCAACACAGCACAGAATAGGCCCTTGCAGCCTTTCAAGCCACACAACCCCAGCAACCTCCGACAAACCCAATGAACCCTGACCTAATCATGGGACAATTTTACAATGACCAGTTAACCTACCCGGTATGTCTAGAGCACCTGGAAAAACTCAAGCATTCCATGGAGAGGACACACGGAGAGTCCTTACAGAATGGCACAGAATTGAACTCCAAACTCCAGGAGTCCTGGGCTGTATTAGCGTTGCACTACCTTGGCACCCACATGATGTATGCACATACATGAATATGACATTTGTATGACAAAACATGACGTATCCACATGTTTTGTTGTTACTGTTGGCAGAGAGGGCACAACATAATGGAATGTGTCCCTCACTATTTCAGCAAATTTAGAAATGTAATGCAGAACTGTTAACCAGCCTTTTTCTTCAAACAGGCTGTCAGTCCGTTGCCTTTGGGATGACAGAAAGCATTCTGAAGTGTTCGTTCTCAGACTCTGACCTTCCTCAGCACTGACATTTTACTGTTGGCATCATCCTCTGTATATACAAAGTTTCACATATTTCTGTCAGTTTTCTGACAACAATCTGTTTCAATGCTCAGACCTGAGGGGGTTACTTTGAGATAAACTGTACGAAAACAAAGCTTGCATGTAATCATTGGAGCTATCCTTAGGCTATTCAAAACAAATTAATTTTATTAAACCCATCCAGCAGATAAAATGCCCCTTCGTGATTTAGTATTCCTTCCAATAAAATGAACAATGATTTTAAACTATCTAAAATACCTGTCAGCTGTATGAATTTTAAAATGCTATAAAATCTAAAATAGATGTCATACTTAAATCCTTAATTACCTGAGATCACAGGAATCCACATTTTACTTGATTCTAATTTTAACTTCAGAATGTGTTTAGCTTCCCACTGTATCATCCTGAGGTCATGAAACAATCAATCACTTGTGTGATCTTTCATTTCTCACACCTACCAAAAGTCCAGCAGACAGTTGTCAAATCCTACTCTCATTGTATTACTGATCAAGTGAAATCACAGTTCTGAGGAACTTCAAAAGGTGATGACTATGTATATAGCACAGTTTATGAGCTATAACAAGGTGCATTTATCTTGTTAGTGTAACACTTGCTAACTTTCAGGACAGGTGGAAACAGGTTTGAACGCTGATCCATACCTTGTTATCTGTGGCTGTATTTTCCATGTGGGAATCTATGGTTAGATAGATGTAGAATGAGGTATATGTTAGCTTGTTTTGCCATTTGCTTGCTCTGATTGATCATCTGCGGATCAGCCTGCCTTACATAGTAAAGTATGAGGATGAAGTGGGATGCAAGAAAGAGAATTAAAGAGGATACCATGACTTTAAATTGATTCTCCCCAGTCACTGGCTGCAGCCTCAGCAACTGACAAGCATCATTTCCCCAAGAAGATTGATTCAAACAAGCATGTTTACCCCACTGCTCTCTCACTGCACCCATGACTCACGTGTGGCTAGACACAGCTCGAACTCTATCGGTAAAGTTACTGAAAACACAACTATAGTTGGCAAAATTTTAGACGATGATAAGGAGGGGCACAGGAGCTAGATCGGCTGGTTGAGTGGTGTCACAACTCAACATCAGTAAGACCAAGAAATTGATCATGGACCTCAGGAAAGGGATGTTGGGGAAATGCACACCAATCTTCATCCAGGGATTAGCAATGGAAAGGATGAGCAGCTTTAGGTTCCTGGGAGCCAATGTCTCCGAGGATCTATCCTGAGTCCAGCATATTGAAGCAATTACAAAGAAGGCATGACGGTGGCTATGTTTCGTTAGGAATTTTAGGAGACTTGCTGTCACAAAATACTCCAGCAAATTTCTACAGTATACCATGAAGAACATTCCAATTAGTTGCATCACTGTCTGGTATAAAGTGGTGACTACACAAGATCGGAAAAAGTGCAGAAAGTGCAAACTCAGTTTCCCCATCATAGGCACTAGACTCCCCTGCATCGTGAACGTCTTCAAAAGGTGATGCCTCAAAAAAGCTGCATTCATCATTGAGCCCCTTGTCACCCAGGACATGCCCTTTTCTCATTTCTATCACCCAGGAGGAAGTACAGAGCACACTCACTGTTTTAGGAACAGCTTTTTCCCCCTCTGCCATCAGATTTCTGAATGAATAATGAATCCGTGTCTACTGCTCACCATTTTTTTCTTTTCTCGTACTACTTATTTAATATATATGTTTTTAATTTCAGTACTCTAAGGCGGGTTGTCATGCCTAGTTTAGTGTTGGTCATTATACTCTTCACTCTCATAAAGGTGTCTTTTGCCATTCCTATTCTTCTTTTGATGTCCATGTCGCACCTGCCATCTGATGTTACCCAGCTTCCTAAGTAACAAAAGTTCTGTACTTGTTTTATGTCTTTCCCATTTATTCTCAGCCTGCAGATAGGATTCTCCTTATTTTTGGATATCACCATACATTCTGTCTTTTTGCAATTGATAGATAGACATATTTTTGCACCTTCTTCAACAACTATATCAATTAAGTTTTGTAGTTCTTCCTCCATACTTGCAATTAACAGTGTCATCTACATATCTGAAATTATTATGCTTTCACTGCCAACTTTGATTCCCAAGATGTCTCTTATACTAAATTAGGCATGACAACCCACCTCAGAGTACTGAAATGTTACATTTATCCAGTTATGTTATATGGCTCAAAATGTTGGACAATATCTAGTAACAGGAGGAAACGAATTGAAGCAGCAGAGATGTGGTTTTAGAGGAGGATGCAAAGAATATCATGGATGAAATGAATATCTAACGAGAATGTCATGAACAGAGCAAACACAAAAAGAGAAATAATGGATGAGATCATGAAAAGACAACATAACTTCACTGGACATGTGATTGGGAAAGAGGAGTTAGAATGCACGGTAATTATGGGAAAGATTGAAGGGAAGAAAACAAGAGAAAGACAAATGATGATGGAGACAGCAGCCAGAGAACTGGAAATGAATACCAATAAATTGATCCACTTGACCCGAAACAGGAGTGTGTGGGCCATGGCAGTAAAAGCTCAAACTGGGCACAGCACATGATGATGATGATGTTTTTAATTTAATTTACAGTTATTATGTATGCACTGTACTACTATGACAAAACAACACATTTCATGACCCATGCCAGAGATATTAAACCCCTTTCTGATTCTGATATTCAGGCACACTTGTCTCCACTGTTTATCTCCAGCTGCTCGATTTTCCTGCCTTTTGCTTGTTGCCCTACAATGGAGAAGTAAGTATGTAGCAATGATCAAACTGTTGAAGGTGCATTGGATGCCAAATGTTCAGGGATGTTTTGAATGAAAGGAGCAGTAACTGTGGGTCCCATTTGATGGAAATCTTCACTTGGTGGATGATGCTACACCTCAGAATGGAACTACACATGGTGAAATATGGCATGACTAGATGAACTCAGTGGGTCAAGTAGCATCTGTGAGAATAGAGGAATTGTCAATGTAAGCCACTTACAGTTGCTTGACCATTGGGCTCATTAAATATCTCACAGTATTATACTTAGGTCCTTGATCCTGGCATGGACTTCATACAATTATCCTTTTGATTATATACCTGCAGGGACTACTTCTGTCTTTCACTTCCCATAACTGTGTGGCTAGGCACAGCTCAAATGCCATCTATAAATCTGCTGATAACACAACTACTGTCAACAGAATTTCAGATGGTGACTGGAGGGTGTACAGGACCAAGGTAGATCAGCTGAGTCGTGTCGCAGCAACAACCTCGCACTCAATATCAGTGAGACCAAAGAACAGATTGTGGACTTTAGAAAGGATAAAATGAAGGAACACACACACCAGTCCTCATAGAGGGTTTGGAAGTGGAAAGAGTGAGCAATTTCAAGTTCTTGGGCGTCAACATCTCTGAGGATCTTTCCTGGTCCCAATGACACAGGTACGAGGAAGGCACAGCAGTGGCTATATTTCATAGGAGTTTGAGGAAATTTGGTATGTCACCAAATTTCTACAGATACATTCTAACTAGCTGCATTACTGTTTGGTATGGTGGGGAGCAGGGGGTCTACTGGACAGGATCGAAATGATCTGCAGATAGTTGTAAACATAATCAGCTCCATCATAGGCACTAGAGGCACATACTCAATGATTCAGAAACAGCTTCAGGAAGGAAAAATGGAAGATCAGATTATTATTTAAATGGTAAAAGATTGCAGCATGCTGCTGTGCAGAAGGACTTGGGAGTGTTTATGCATGAATTACAAAAGATTAGTTTGTAGGTGCAGCAGGCTAGCAAGAATGCAAATGAAATGTTGCCCTTCATTGCCAGAGGGTTTGAATTTAAGAGCAAGGAGGTGATGCTGCAACTGTACTGGGTACTGGTGAGGCTGCATCTGGAGTACTGCATGCAGTTTTGATCTTCTTACTTGAGGAAGGTTATACTGGCTTTGGAGACTGTGCAGTGGAGGTTCACCGGGTTGATTTCAGAGATGAGAGGGTTAGACTATGAGGATAGATTGAGTCGCCTGGGATGTACTCGCTGGAATTCAGAAGGATGAGAGGAGATCTTATAGAAACATATAAAATTATGAAAGGGATAGGTACGATATAGGCAGGAAAGTTGTTTCCACTGGTAGGTGAGACTAAAACTAGGGGACATAGCCTCAGGCTTTGGGGGACTAAATTTCGGATGGAGATGAGGAGGAGCTGCTTCCCCCCCCCCCGCCCCTTGCCAAGAGTGGTGAATCTGTGGAATTCTCTGCCCGATGAAGCAGTGGAGGTTATTTGTTGTTAAGGCACGTAGCTGGCGATGAGTCCATGGTCAGATGAGCCATGATCTTATTGAATGCTGGAGCAGGGTTGATGGGCTGGATATTCCAACTCTGCTCCAATTTCTTATGTTCTTCCCCTCTGCCGTCCAACTTCTCAATGGACATTGAACCCATTAACACTACCTCACTACATTTTTTAATTTCTATTTTTGTACTACTTATTTAATTTAACATCTATATTCTTACTGTAATTCAGACTTTTTCTCTCTGCTATATATTGCATTGTACTGCTGCCACCAAGACAACAAATTGAACGACATTTGCTATTGATATTAAATCTGTTTCTGGTTCCAATTCCTCCAAGGCTTCCAATGCAAACCTTGATACCGTGTGTGCTATTCTTCACTATTTCTCAGTACAGATTCATTTCTGCTTGCCTGCCAGCATCTGCTCCAGGCTCAGTTAACCACTCCATGAAGTCTAAAAGATCAGTTCTGCAAGGTGCTTGGGCATATTCTCCTTCTGCGAATACACTCACACTCCTCAGAAGGCAGTTGACAGATTATGTGCTGCTGCCATTTCAGTAAATTCCCTACTCTCCAATTTAGCTGTTCTTTCCTCTTTCTACTACTTGTACGTGATGTGGTCGGTGTGGCGGAGGGAGGCTGCTTCGAATCATGCTGTGACAGCTGAGATGCTGGCATCCTCTGAGCAAGACCAACAAATTGCACCTGTGCAGGCTGTACTGAAGGTGGAGAAAACAGGTTTCTTCTTCACCCACAATAGGCCCTGGTGACAGTAAAGTTAGAGAGCAGCTTCTGATTTCTATTCCACATGCTGTACACACCTACACTAGGTCAATATCCACTGTGAAATCTCCTTAGAAACAAGACTGATCTGATGCCAGAGAACTGGAGAGTGACAAATGTTATTCTTTTGTTCAAAAAAATACAGCAGGGATAAGTCCAACAAGTACAGGCAACTCTGTTTTAACTTCGCATTGGAAAAGCTTTTAGAAATATTGGTCCCACACAAGATTTATTGTCACCTGGAGGAGAATGGATTACTGAGCCTATATGTTATACACACACACACATTAAGGCCAAATATTATTAAACAAATTTTGATTGAATTTTTAATGAGGCAACAGATGGAGCTGATGAGGTTATTGCAGTCAGTGTGGCATAGACATGTTTTTGATAAGATAATGCCCAACAGCCATATCAGTAAAATTGAAGCACATGGCATAAAAGAGCCATTGATAGCAAGGATATAAGGTTAAGTAACAGGCAACAGAAAATCCTGATAGTTCGTTGGAAAGTGAATAGTAGCATTTCCCAAGATCGTTGTTTTTCCAATTTCAGTTGATGATCTAGATTTAGATGTGCAGGCCATAATTTACAAAGTTGCAGACAACAAAGAGAATTGTGATGTGTTGCAGTAGCATCCGAACAGGCCACTGAAATGGGTGGATTCATGGTAAATGATGTTCAATGCAGAGAACTAGGAGTAAAACATTTTGAGGAAGAATGAGGAGAAACAAAAAAAGGATAGAGTACAAAGGAAATTGACCAGGATATTGCCTAGATTAAATGACTTTGGTTATAGATAAGAGGCTGGGCTTGATTCTCTTGCAATGAAAGAGGCTGAAGAGTGAACTGACAGAAGTATAGAAAATCCTGATATGATCTCATATAAATGAGGGAATAGATTTAAAGTGAGAGAAAAGAGCTTTAAAAGGGATCTGAGAGGAAGGTTTTTTTAAAAATGCACAGAGTGTGGCTGATATTCAGAAAAGTATTGCCAAAGCAAGTGGTGGAATCAAATACAATGGCCCACTTCCATGCTGTACAACTCTGACTGTTCACAGGGGTGATGTAAGAGAGGGAACTGGGCTGGGGGTTGGGGGGGAGTGGTGGCAGGCATAAATGGACTAGTTATTGAAAGTGGCAGGACCAGTTGAGAAATGGTTATTAATGAGGACAAAATTATGTGCTTTAATCATAAAATTGGGTAAAATCAGGGAAGTCATTATTATAATTAGCTGGCTTCATCTTGAGTATTATGTTCAATTCTGGCTAACGCATTATGGGAAGTATACTGGGGAATTGGAGAGGATGTTTACCAGAAGGCTTTGTGAAATATGGGACAATTCTTAAATGGATACAATCAAGCTGTTCTCTCAGTTTTGTTTGGAAAAAAAGCTCTGAGGGACATTCTGATAGAAGCCTATAAAACAATGAAGTGACTGACCAGAGAGGAAATGGGTGATTTTTTTCCTCAAGGACCAGAGATCACAGAAGTAAAGGAAAGGAAAGGAAAATTAAGAGTGGTACGAGAAAGAAATTTCTATAGCCGAGCATATGGCTGGAATCTGAAATGCAGTGTAGGCGTAGTGGAGATTCTACTCAGGCCTTCAAAAGAAAATTGGACAAACCAAGGTTGCTCTCTTCCTACATACACACAGGTCCTGAATTATTCATTGTCCTATACTTATTAGTCATCCCAAAGTCCACCTGCCCTTGCTCTACCCATCTTACCAACTGATCATATCATTCCTGAGTCTATAACTATTACGCACACCGTCAATAACACTGATGTTCATATCAGCTGCAAACATACAAATCATACCTTCCACTTCCATGTCTAAATTCTACTGTATAACAGTTAGGTTCCCAGCACCAGTCCACCACTGGTCACAGGCTTCCAATTACAAAAGCTACCCTCTACCATCAACTTGCTTCTAGCTTGGATCCAATTTGCCAACCTGCCCTGGATCCTCTGGGGTCTAAACTTTTGGACAAGTCTCCCATGTTGGAACGTCACAGAAGTCCATGTGGACCACATTAATGGCACTGCCCCATCAGTATATCTGGCTCCCCTTTTGTGCTGTAAAAATTCCAAGGCACTTTTATCCAATACATTTAAAATTTCAGTGATCAATTCTCTTTCTGCTGTCTTATCTGGATTCTACTCCATTAATGCTGGAAGAACAGTAATAATGAGTTTGGGATGGGAGAGTAGTTGTTTGAGCTGGATAGCTGGTTTTGGTCAAGTCTGTATTTATTTTTTTAAACTTGTGACCTGATCCCCACACACCCATTCTGAAAGTTCAAAATGCAATACCCAGGGTGGAAAAAGCTGACTTATATTCAACCTGACACATGCCCTTTGTTACTGGAGAAGCAGATGCTGATAAAATGTTCAAATATATAATGTAATGAAGCCAATAAAAAGATAGTTGTGAAATAGGCTGCTAATTTTTGCCTTTCTGTTCCCTTCTGCTGGCAAGTTCAAGTTAACCTTACATAATGTCACAACCGTGTTGTGAGATTTAGTTATTTATCTGCAGTACATGGGGTATTTTATTCAGGTGAGCAACCATTAAAAAACTCTAATATTTTAATAAAAGTGCAATGTTAAAAATGATTTAGATTGCATAATAGTGACATTATAAATGCATGACTATAAATGATTGTAGAATGACATAACATTCTGATACAATTAAAGGGTCTACTGTAAATCATGGTACAAAAGGAATCATTTTAATCCAGAAATGTTCAAATTAAATGTTGACAGTGGTTAAATATACCTACACTTACCTAAAGTAGCATAACATAGAAAAAGAGAGACTAGAGATGCTGGCCACTCTTTTCATTCCCAGCCCCACTCTGTTTTCCTGAGGCCCTGTTACTCCTTCTCTTTCCCTCCCCCTGCCTATCATCTTCACCCTGTCTGTCTGTCTGTGTCTTGTTTTACGGCGGTTGGCACCTAGCTTAATGGTGCATTACCGCCACCTTCTGCTCCGGAGTGTGCCATAGACATACATTCTAAATCCCTTCACCCAATCACACATACACATACCCTAACCTATACTTTATCCTCCCATATTTGGCTATCATAGTACCCTATTCCTGTTCATCCATCACATCCTATAAAAAACCCTGTAGCCCTTAAGAAAGCTAAAAATACCCTAACCTGTGCTCTCACCCATGCCCAGCAACCTTTTAATGTGAATTCCTGCACCCCCAATTCCCTTAGTTTAATTCTCATCATCTCTCTCTGTATCTCATATTTGCTGCAACTCAGAACTACATGTTCTACTGACCCCTCTTCCTGACATTCCTCACACAATCCTGTCTGGTGTTTCCCTATCATTTTCAATGTTTTGTTTAATGCACAGTGTCCCAGCCTTAACCTAGTCCACACAGTTTCCTCTCTTCTGTTTCCACTACCTAATCCTAGTACCTGCAACACTTTTTTGTATTTGATATAAATGCCTCCCTTTCCCCTCCCTGTCCCATCCTTCTTGTCACATTTGGTTGATTTTTTCCCAGATTACACACTTAACCTCTGCTTTACTGATACTAATGTGCATTTCTATGTTTTCTTCCTTTAATGCCCTCTTTGCCAACTCATCCACCCTCTCATTCCCCTTCACCCCTACATGTGCTGGAACCCATAGAAATTTTACCTGACCTCCCTGATTTGCAATTCTTGCAACTAACTGAAGGACTTCATAAAGTACATCTTGCCGACTGTTTGTGTGAAAAGATTTTAAACTTGCTAGAACTGAGGATGAATCTGAGCATATCAATGCTTTGACTTGTCCGGCTTTCTGCACCCATTGCAATGCAACCAACACTGGCAGCATCTCCACTGTAAACACCCCTAACTTATTAGATGTTCTTCTGCTGATTCCAATTTCTTTTGCTGGTATAACCACCCCAAACCCTGTCACTCCTGTTTCAGGTTCCTTCGCATCATCCTCATCTTCACCCTCCTCTTGATGGCTCCCTTTATCCCATGATTCACTGTCCTGTCCAATCAAATACCTCCTTCTACAGCCATTTACCTTCCCCACCTATCACCTTCCAGTTTCTTACATTATTCCCTTTTCTCCCCCACCCGTTCCCTATCTCCCTGCTTCACCTCCCCACCTGGATTCACCTATCACCTGCAGCTCCTGCTCCTCCTGTGCCCCCCACCCACCTCCCCTATCCTTTTACTCTGGCTTCTGCCTCCCTTCCTTCTAGTCCTGAGGTGTCTCAGCCTGAAACATTGACTGTTCACTTCCCTCCAAAGATGCTGCCTGACGGGCTGAGCTCTTCCAGTATTTGAAATGTGTAGCATGTTGTTTTGGAACACCTGTTTCTGATCATTTATTTCCATAACCGGAATGTGTTACTCTTTTAGAAAACTAATTATGATCAAATGTTGTTTTGAAAGCAAAAATACATCATCTTCTGCAGCACATGTACAAAACAAAAGCAAAACCTGGAGATGTAATTGCCAGCATTCACTTGACCCAAAGACTGCAGCCACAGTAATTTATGTTTAGCACTGAACAGCTGGTTCCTTTTTCCTTAAGGTCTACTAACATTACATCTCCATAATCAGTCCACAGCCAGAGTCTCAGACAAACGAAGTATATTAACGATAGTAATTAGAGCTGTAACTAAGAAATAGAATGCAGGATAAAATATGCAAATACATCTGCAGAACTGATTATGCTTTTAATTATGATGACTTGGAGGGGGAACAATGTGTTAGCATTGGTATTAATAGCTAAAAATAAAGTGAAAGCTTGACATATATGCCGATTAAAATTTTTGACACGTAAGAAACTACTTCATAAAAGTTTAGAAAATGTCATTTGCTTCCATTTTCCATCTGGCCTGCACATGACTCCAGATCCACAGTAGTCTGGATGTTTCATAACTGCCCTGTAATGGCAAAGGAAGTCTAAGGACAACTGGGAATGTATTTTAAAAGTTGACTATCAGTCAATGCAACAAACCCTGTATAAATTCCTTAAACCAGAAATAATTATAATAATCATAACACAATTATAAACTATAGAAATTACAGTACTGTATTACTATGTATTAGCCTAATGTTCAACTTTCATTCATTGTTGGTGAAAAATTAATATCAGGCTAGCCTCACTCCCAGCTCTTGATTCTGTACCCAACAGATTACAGTTCTTCAAGTGTTCAGCCAAGCACTTTAAATATGATGAGAGCGTCTGTCTCCACTACCCTTTCAGGCAGTCGGTTCTACATCAATGTCCCCTAGGTACTCACCTTGCTGCAAAAGGGAAATCATCATTCCTCAGCCTCCACTGTACTGAAGACAGCAGATTAGACAGCCTTTCTTCAATTATAAATGCCTTTAGTTCTGGCATCTTTGCAAATCTCCTCTGCATCCTTTGCAAAGCAATCATATACATCCTATATGGCAGTGATCAAAACTGTACATAATACTCTAGCTGTGGCATCATTAATGTTAACCATTAAATATAAAACAACATTGATTTCATCTTTCATTACACTGATATTAAAGCTCACAAAGTACATATATGTCACCATATACGACCCTGAGATTAATTTTCTTGTGGGCATATTCAATAAATCCATAGAATAGTAACCATAACAGAATCAATGAAACACACACCAACTTGGGTGTTCAACCAGTGTGTAAACAAACAATGCAAGTACAACAAGGAATAAACAATAATAACAACAAGAAAGAAACAATAAATATTGAGAACATAAATTCTTGAAAGTGAGTCCATTAGTTGTGCGAACATTTCAATGAAGGGGCAAATAAAGTTGAGTGAAGCTGGTTCAACAGCCTGATGATTAAGTGGTGATAGCTTTTTCTGAACCTGATGTTGCAAGTCCTGAGGCTGTTGTATCTTCTTGCTGATGCCAGCTGTGAAAAGAGAACATGTCCTGGGTAGTTGAGGTCCCCGATGCTTTCTTATTGCAACCCCTTTTCTTAAAAAAAAATCAAAGTCGAGTTTATTGTTATAGGTCTAACTAAAATCTTACTTGTAGCAGCATCACAGTCACATGCCATCAGAGACACAATATACAAAAGAAAAAGTATAAATTATACAGAACTTTTACAAGAAAGAACGCAAAAGAAGAAGAGGTCCATTGTAGTTCTAGGTGGTCATGTTGTTGCCATACTAATGTACTGATTAGGGTTGTGCCAGTTGGTTCAAAAACTAGATGTTTGAAGGAAGATAGCTGGTCTTCATCCTGGTGATGTGGGACTCCAGACATCTGTACCTACTGCCTGACTGCAGCTGCGTGAAAATGGCATGGTTTAGGTGGTGCAAATCTTTCATGATGAATGTTGCTTTCTTGAGCCAATGCTACCCTTGTAGCTACTACGGATGGTGGGGAAGGATATGCCCATGATGTATTGGGAAGAGTTCGCTACTATCTATAGCCATTGACATTCCAGCACATTCAAATTGCCGTACCAGACTCAGTCAGGATATTTTTAAACAATACATCTGTAAAAGTCTGTTAGTGTTTGGTGACAAGCTGAACCTCCGTAAACCCCTAACAGTGTAAACATTTCCTAGTGATTGCATCTATGTGCAGAACAAGATGGCACCAACATACAATGCACCCTCAGTCGACACCTTCCAGATAGCTCACAAAAATGTCTTTTTTACTTCTTTTACATCTGTTTTTCACCTTAAGTGTGTTTCTGGGACTGTTAGAGTCTGTGATTTTGGATATTGATTGAGTTATCCAGCACTTACAGTCTCCGAGAAGATTCCAGGAAGCGAGCGCGTACTTGGGTTGCCTCATGGTGAAGAAACTTCAAGACAAGGCGCAAGCGGAGGTTTGAGCCATTTCACCAGTTCAAGTGTCCATTAATTGGCAAATAATGTGTCAAGGAAGATTGAGACAGAAGCAAATGTGGAATACAAGTGAGAGTTCAGCGCTGACTGCCTTCCTTTTGATCACTGCTGAGAAGGAATCTGTGAGCGGCCTATCGCTGTGTGGCTCACTGTGGCAGGTGCGCAGGCCTCTCTGCCTTGTGTGGTGTCCCTCTCTATCGAAGAATGTCAGTGATATCATAGGATGGTTTCGTGGTTCTGTGTTTGTGTATTGGACTATTGCATTTATGGACTGTGGATTTTTACAGGCTTATGATTTTTATATTATGTATTTTTAAATCACTGATCTTTTCTGTTTTGGTGTGCAAGGGAGAGTGTTTGGGGGTTGATGTTCTCTTTGGTTTGTTAGTTTTTTTGTGTGAGGGAGGGGTTGTTTTTGGAAGTCAATATTCCTGTTCCGTTTTGTGCGAGGGAGGGGGGGCTTTTGGGAGTTGATGACTAGGATGCCGTTCTTTTTGTGCGGGGTGGGGGGGTGGGTTTGATGTTTCTCTCTGCATGACTTTTATGTTCTTTGTTTTGTGGCTATCTGGAGAAGATGAATTTCCGAGTTGTATATGGATACATGCTTTGATAATAAAATGAATCTTTGACTCAAGACCAGTTATTTGATATGTCCACACCTAGCAATTTGATACTGCTGTCTTTCTCCACTGTCATTTGTTCTCCAACCCCTTCTTGAAATCAGGAATCAATTCTTTAATTTTACTGACACTGAGCAAGAGGTTGCTGTGGCAGCACCACTCAACCAACTGTCCCATCTCACTAACCTATCAACACCTGTGACTTGCCCACAACAGTGTCATCGTTGAATTTGAAGATGGCATTGGAGCTGTTATTTGTGGTATGTACAGTCGAGCAAGGGGCAAAGCACACAGCCTTGATGGGTACCCGTATGACGGTCAGCAAGGAAGCGATGTTGCGACCAATCCTCAGGGATTGAGGTCTGCTGATGAGGAAACCAAGTATCCAGGAGTAGAGTGAGGTGCAGGGGCCCTGGTCTTGAAGCTTGATGATGAGTTTGATGGGATGACAGGGTTGAATAGCGAGCTGTAATCAATGAACAGCAACCAGACATACGAGTTCCTGTTGTCCAGGTGATCCAGAGCAGAGTGGTGAGCCAGAAAAACAGCATCTGCTGTAAATCTATTGGGGCAGTAGGCAAAATGAAGTGGATCCACATCGTCTGAAATTGAAGTGATTTGCAATATCACCATCCTCTCGAAACCCTTCAGTACAGTTGATGTAAGTACAATGTTGTTATATAGAAAAATCTATCAAACTACTAAATCTGAATTCCCAGAAAATAGGGAAAAGGTGAGGAAAAGTCACAACTCCAGTCAATGTCAAGAAAGCTTTTTATTAATTTGTATCAAAATGTATTAAAATTGCTGTAAATAATTTAAAACTTGCATCAATGAAAATAAAATTAATTGAAACATGTCAAAAAATAATTTTAAAAAAACATGAAATAAAAACAAATAATTTAATTTGCACTTACCTTTTCCTATCTAATACCATAGAGGCAAATTCTCTAGCATAATTTTGGGACCTGTTGTGAATATCGATGAACTTCTAGTCTCTCTATGAGGATACATGCATGGGAGAATACTATCCCTATACTCTATCGATTTGTAGGGTGGAGATACAGCATGTCTCTACCAAAGGAGGTGTAAGGCACTCCTTCCCTCCACTAGCCTGCAGATCACCCATGGGCAAGGTGTAACACCTGCTTAGACCCTCAGTCAGGGTCACATGAAGCCATGGGGGCAGCTGATACATATCACAAGTCCTAGTTATGTGACCACTGACACCAGACAGACAATGTCTGAGGAGTATTAATAACGGCTGGGGTTCTCTGCTTTGTAAAGACACTGTCCAGAAGGCAATGGCAACCCACTTTTCTGTAGAAAAATCTGCCAAGAACAATCATGGTCTTGGAAATACCATGATTACCCACATCAGCCATGGCACATAACAAATGAATGAACTCTATTGAACTCGGGGAAACAAAATCTGATTTCATTAAAGCACATACAATATTAAGGGGCTTGAGAAGAAAAATGCACGGATGTATGAGGTGTCATCTGTATGAGCTGTGCAGAACTGGGGCTTAATGTCTCAAAATAAGTGTTGAGTATTCAGTTTGGAAATTAAATAAAATTTCTTCCCCCTTCCCCCTCCCTCATAATTTTTTAATTGCAATCCAAATGTTAAACTTTAATTACAGCATTAAAATGCACCTTGTTAATGAGGCATCAAAATTAAAAATAATTATTATTACTTCCAGTAATATGATTGAGAAAATCAGAAATGCAATGAGCATACCTGGTGTGTCACTAAGCCATGCAAACTGGCCTGGTCTCAGAGATATCAAACTGTAAAAGAACCAACCTGTATTATGTCTCAAAAACTGGGATCAGTAATTCCAGATTAGGAAAGAAAGAAAAATAACCAATGGTCCTATATTTCATAGCAGTGCAAAACTTTCTGCTGGAAGTTTTGTGTACAGACGTCAGGACAGGGCAAATACGGACTTGGTTGCAAGGCTCTGCAATCAAATATCTTGAAACGATACACAGTAGGGCTCAATAATGAACAATGTGAGTTCATGGTTAAACCTAGCCCAAAATTCATAAAACCTTTCATGATCACCCTGTTGCTGTTCGTTCTGGCTTCCTTACCATCAGCCTAACAGCAAAGTGTGGGGCAGGTGGAACTGATGTCACCAAGCAAAAAATCTCTAACCCTCCCTGCACCAGGTCCACCCTGAAGTTCTAAAAATTAAGGTTAGTGGAACTCTTACAGCTTTGAGCTCCTGACACAGAAGTACGCACTCTCTATCTCAGCTTGTGGTTGATTTCATCACCAACTGTATCCTTTAATTTTTTTTAAGCCTCTAGTAGGGGAAATATAGTAAGTTCTTTTTATTTGACCCACCAAGGCCCTTTGTAATTTTATACTGCTCAGCTAAATCTCCCCTTCTTCTATTCCAAAGAAAATAACCTAAGACATACCTAATCATTCTTCATGTGTAACATTTTCCATTCCTAGCAACATCTAACTTCCCTTCCGTAAATCCATATCAGCTCTGCTCAGTCACATTGCTATTTCTGAAGTGTCATGATATCACACCCTTTGTTTCAGATTCCAATATCTTCTGCACTATTGATGTCAGCCAAATAGGTTGGTAGTTTCCCATTTCTGTCCAAACTCCTCTCTTAATATTGGGGTTACATTTCAATCTGCAGAGCCTGTTCCACAGTATGTAGAATTTTGGAAGATTATTAGCCAAAGCATGGTACTTCTCTATAGCCAACTCTCTCAAAATTCAAGGACATAGTTCATCTAGTCAGTTTGCAGGCTCATTAACATCCCAAATAGTATATTTTATTTATTTCCAATTTAGATTATTTGCTCATTTCACAGGATCCATGGAACACCAAGGATATAATGAAGCAGGAAATTAGCAGCACAAATAACAAGAAGAGTACAATGGTCAGACTTGAATCGACCAGTCGACTGGGCAAATCAAATTACCAATTACAGTGTGGAGACTGAAGGTATAGAGTGTATGAAAGATGATTTTCCAAATCAATACAATGAGAAGCCAGCAAGGAAACAAACTATTTTAGATCCAGTTTTTTGTAATTTGAAGTTGACTATGTATTAGGAGCCTTTAGGAAACAGTGGCCATGATGCTATATCAGAATATTATACAAAAAATTACAAATTGATGTCTTTAGTATGAAAGCAGGACCTAAAATCTAAGCAAAGAAATCATAAGGCATGGTTTAGCTATGGCAGATGGAGAAGCTGAATAAAAAGGCATATCAGTAATCAAACAATTTCTAACATTAAAAAAAAACTTAGTCTTTTTTCTACAATATTTATCCCTTCAAGCCAAAACAAAACCTAGATCTAATTTGTCACTCTCCTGTGGATTTCTTAGGCTTTTCTACTTTGAACAGCCAGCCTTGAAGGACCTTGTCAAAAGTCACATTGAAATCCTTGTAAACCTCATTGTCCATATCCACCCTTCGTATTACCTGTTCAAACCGCCAGGGAGATACTTTCTTCCCTTAACAAATGTACGCTGGCAGTCCTTCACTTTATCTGCTCCTTTCTAATTGATGTAAATAATTTTCCAACCACTTGAGTTATATTAACTGGTCTGTAATTACACCACTTATTGTTTCTTTCTAAAACAAGGATACAACAGTAGCAGTGCACCAATCTTTTGGCATTCATATGCCCAAGGAGGATTGGAAAGTGATGGTTAGACCCTGCACTTGGTTATACTTTTGCTGTCACCTGAATCCTAAACAGTAAACTGGCCAAATTAAAAAAAGAACTTCCTTAAATTCATTATCCATTACATTAAAATAGGGGTGTCTAATTTGCATCTCATATATATTTTGTTTACAATTTGAAATGAGCCAGGGAACAAATGCCAGAAGTATGTTTTCAATGCACTAGAAAATATCTTGAGTTATACTTGCATGCCATTCAGTATAAATGTTTCAAAGCAAGCTAAAGTCATTTTTAAAAACTGACATAACTGTTCATTATCTTTTCGAAATAAAATTATTTTACTTTTCTTACTTTTTTTTGTTCTTGATTCCCAGAAGTACTTACGTATGAATAAGTGCAACAGGTATGCTCTGATGATCTTATATTCATCCAAACCAGATCTGTAATATAATGTTTCAAAATATAAATTGTTACAATCATAGTTTTCCTTTAGTCTAAACAATTTTAGTGCTACGTCAAAACTCATGACTGAATTGTTTTAAATCAGGTTCCTCACAAATTAAATATTGCAGGCAACTACAGATAACATAATTCTGAAGTAAGAAAGAAAGCATCAAGTTGGTTGGGCAACTTCAGTGGAAAGGAACAATCCTTAGTATTTCAAGTCACTGACCTTTCATCAGAACATTTATCTCTTGAAATTTCAGGAACCTAAAGAAAAAAAAACTAACAAAAGCTCTATACACAGTCAGACAAGGACTACATTTTGTGATAAAACACAAATAATTAATGTCAGCAGTACTCTCCATGATCTCTTACACTCCCTCTCCTGTGAAAATCCTAATTTGCTGCACCTCTTCTAGTTCATTGAACCACTTTCTGGGTCTTCATTCTGATGTGTCTTCAAAGGGAAAACCGTAGAAATATGAATCCCAGTTATAGAAACATAGAAAATAGGTGCAGGAGTAGGCCATTCGGCCCTTCGAGCCTGCACCGCCATTTATTATGATCATGGCTGATCATCCAACTCAGAACCCCGCCCCAGCCTTCCCTCCATACCCCCTGATCCCCGTAGCCACAAGGGCCATATCTAACTCCCTCTTAAATATAGCCAATGTACTGGCCTCAACTGCTTCCTGTGGCAGAGAATTCCACAGATTCACTACTCTCTGAGTGAAGAAGTTTTTCCTAATCTCGGTCCTAAAAGGCTTCCCCTTTATCCTCAAGCTGTGACCCCTCGTTCTGGACTTCCCCAACATCGGGAACAATCTTCCTGCATCTAGCCTGTCCAATCCCTTTAGGATTTTATATGTTTCAATCAGATCCCCCCTCAATCTTCTAAATTCCAACGAGTACAAGCCCAGTTCATCCAGTCTTTCTTCATATGAAAGTCCTGCCATCCCAGGAATCAATCTGGTGAACCTTCTTTGTACTCTCTCTATGGCAAGGATGTCTTTCCTCAGATTAGGGGACCAAAACTGCACACAATACTCCAGGTGTGGTCTCACCAAGGCCTTGTACAACTGCAGTAGTACCTCCCTGCTCCTGTATTCGAATCCTCTCGCTATAAATGCCAGCATACCATTCGCCTTTTTCACCGCCTGCTGTACCTGCATGCCCACTTTCAATGACTGGTGTATAATGACACCCAGGTCTCGTTGCACCTCCCCTTTTCCTAATCGGCCACCATTCAGATAATAATCGGTTTTCCTATTTTTGCTACCAAAGTGGATAACTTCACATTTATCTACATTAAATTGCATCTGCCATGAATTTGCCCACTCACCCAACCTATCCAAGTCACTCTGCATCCTCCTCACAGCTAACACTGCCACCCAGCTTCGTGTCATCCGCAAACTTGGAGATGCTGCATTTAATTCCCTCATCCAAGTCATTAATATATATTGTAAACAACTGGGGTCCCAGCACTGAGCCTTGCGGTACCCCACTAGTCACCGCCTGCCATTCTGAAAAGGTCCCGTTTATTCCCACTCTTTGCTTCCTGTCTGCTAAACAATTCTCCATCCACATCAATACCTTACCCCCAATACCATGTGCTTTAAGTTTGCACACTAATCTCCTGTGTGGGACCTTGTCAAAAGCCTTTTGAAAATCCAAATATACCACATCCACTGGTTCTCCCCTATCCACTCTACTAGTTACATCCTCAAAAATTTCAATGAGATTCGTCAGACATGATTTTCCCTTCACAAATCCATGTTGACTTTGTCCGATGATTTCACTGCTTTCCAAATGTGCTGTTATCACATCTTTGATAACTGACTCCAGCAGTTTCCCCACCACCGACGTTAGGCTAACCGGTCTATAATTCCCCAGTTTCTCTCTCCTTCCTTTTTTAAAAAGTGGGGTTACATTAGCCACCCTCCAATCCTCAGGAACTAGTCCAGAATCTAACGAGTTTTGATAAAAATTATCACTACTGCATCCACTATTTCTTGGGCTACTTCCTTAAGCACTCTAGGATGCAGACCATCTGGCCCTGGGGATTTATCTGCCTTCAATCCCTTCAATTTACCTAACACCACTTCCCTACTAACAAGTATTTCGCTCAGTTCCTCCATCTCACTGGACTCTCTGTCCCCTACTATTTCTGGAAGATTATTTATGTCCTCCTTAGTGAAGACAGAACCAAAGTAATTATTCAATTGGTCTGCCATGTCCTTGTTCCCCATAATCAATTCACCTGTTTCTGTCTGTAGGGGACCTACATTTGTCTTTACCAGTCTTTTCCTTTTTACATACCTATAAAAGCTTTTACAGTCTGTTTTTATGTTCCCTGCCAGTTTTCTCTCATAATCTTTTTTCCCCTTCCTAATTAAGCCCTTTGTCCTCCTCTGCTGAACTCTGAATTTCTCCCAGTCCTCAGGTGAGCCACTTTCTCTGGCTAATTTGTATGCTGCTTCTTTGGAATTGATACTATCCCTAATTTCTCTTGTCAGCCACGGGTGCACTACCTTCCTTGATTTATTCTTTTGCCAAACTGGGATGAACAATTGTTGTAGTTCATCCATGCAACCTTTAAATGCTTGCCATTGCATGTCCACTGTCAATCCTTTAAGTGTCATTTGCCAGTCTATCTTAGCTAATTCATGTCTCATACCTTCAAAGTTACCCCTCTTTAAGTTCAGAACCTTTGTTTCTGAATTAACTATGTCACTCTCCATCTTAATGAAGAATTCCACCATATTATGGTCACTCTTACCCAAAGGGCCTCTCACGACAAGATTGCTAATTAACCCTTCCTCATTGCTCAAAACCCAGTCCAGAATAGCCTGCTCTCTATTTGGTTCCTCGACATGTTGGTTCAAAAAACCATCCCGCATATATTCCAAGAAATCCTCTTCCTCAGCACCTTTACCAATTTGGTTCACCCAATCTACATGTAGATTGAAGTCACCCATTATAACTGCTGTTCCTTTATTGCACACATTTCTAATTTCCTGTTTAATACCACCTCTGACCTCACTACTACTGTTAGGTGGCCTGTACACAACTCCCACCAGCGTCTTCTGCCCCTTAGTGTTACGCAGCTCTACCCATATCGATTCCACATCTTCCCGGCTTATGTCCTTCCTTTCTATTGCGTTAGTCTCTTCTTTAACCAGCAACGCCACCCCACCTCCCCTCCCTTCATGTCTATCCCTCCTGAATATTGAATATCCCTGAACGTTGAGCTCCCATCCTTGGTCACCCTGGAGCCATGTCTCTGTGATCCCAACTATATCATAATCATTAATAACAATCTGCACTTTCAATTCATCCACCTTATTACGAATGCTCCTTGCATTGACACACAAAGCCTTCAGGCGCTCTTTTACAACTCTCTTAGTCCTTATACAATTATGTTGAAAAGTGGCCCTTTTTAATGCTTGCCCTGGATTTGTCGGCCTGCCACTTTTACTCTTCTCCTTAGTACTTTTTGCTTCTACCCTCACTTTACACCCCCTGTCTCTCTGTCTTATGCCAAGCATAGTTATAAGAGAATGAATAGATTCCTTCGAATTCTATGTAACGTTTCTCAAAGTAGCTTAAAAAAGTTACTGTGTAATTTGATATCAATAAATCATCTTTAAAAGCTCCCCACCCCCAAAGACTGCATAGACTAGCAAGCCATTTTTATTTATCAGCCCTTCCAATCCTTCATTATGGATGAGTGACGGTACTTAAGATATTCATTTCATAATGACCAAACTTCCAGTTATATCCCTTAGCTCCACCTTCATGACTTACTGTCTTTTTCTTTATCTCTTTTATTATTAATTATCTTCCAATCTAAATTGCCTTTGGGCACATTCTACAGGAAAGTTGTGATACAAATCCTACAGATATCAATATTGTATATCATTTTCATTCTTGTACCCTACACCTAAAGACTGGATTTGAACAAAAGATAATCAATAGCCAGTAATTTTATCCTTTATTTCACAATCTAGACAAGATCAGAAATCGCCAATTCATTTGAAAAAAATCCAATGGTATTAACAAAGATCACTTTCAACAATCTGTGCCTTGCGTCCTACTAGGTGGGGACCAGATGAAGTAGCGTTTATAGAATACCAGTCCAAAGTGAGCAGACACCGAGCATGTTAAAGCAATTCTCCAGACACGACTATTGATATTAAAAGATGTATCCCATTATTAGCTAGTCCAGGTGACATCAGCTACACTGTGCAAGACCTTCCATAATGTTGCCACCTGAAGAGGGCTCACTTTCCCCAACAAGAGAAAGACTGCCATGGTTCACTGTTTGGTGCTTCAGCACGTGATAATTCATTGTTTCAACCTATATGGTTTACTGATCTTTGTAATCAAAATCTTCCATTTGAATTGAGTTACTATGATTTGTATCCTTGAGTCCAATGTATGAGCAGATGCTGTCATAAAAGCTAAGATGCTGCATCATTATATGAATGTTGAATCGACTGTTGAACTCTTAGACCTGATTTGTGCGCTTCTCTTCTTGATAACAATTTCTGACAAGTGAGCATCAATGTCAGGAGAGCCATTTACTGAGGTTGCTGTGGCTACATTGGCTTCTGAAACACTGCTTGCAGCTACTTGTGCAAGATATTGTGATAGTGCGGGACATTACTGCTACTCTACTGCTTCTGTGTGAAATTACTCCTACTTCTGTTTCCATGGTTAACCTTATGGCTGTAATGTTGCCAATTATGTTGATTCCATTTTAAAATAACACCACAATGGAAATGTTTCCCATTATTTATTCTTGACTGAGTGCTGCTGACATGTTCCTCCAGTTTCCCTAAGAAAATTAATCGAGGCACTTTCCTTGAAGTCTTTGTGGTGAACAATGACATTAAGTTCCAGAATGCTAACCCAGAGATGACAACGGAAAAATACAGCATTGCAACTATGCATCTTAGTTTGTTATTTTTGAATGTAGAAATTATAAGGGAGGGAATGGCATTCTGTGTCATATGGTAACCCAAGACTGAACAAGACGAGCGTGGTAACCTGCCTCAATGAATATGGTCCAGAAGCACTTACTTCCACTGTGATGTAGTGCCTTGAGAGAATGGTCACAAAAGATATCAATTCCTGCCTCAGAAGTGACTTGGTATGCTTTAATTTGCCTACTGTCATAACGGGGTCAACAGCAGATGCCATTTCATTCAGCCCTGGAAGTACTAGACAGCAAAGATGCATATATCAGGGTGCTCTTCATTGACTACAGCTTAGCATTCACTACTATCATTCCCTCAAAGCTATCCAAGGTCTACCTCCTTGTGCAACTGGATCCTTGATTTCCTCACCTACAGACCCGAGTCAGTTCGGATAGCTAACATCTCCTCCACTATCACCATCAGCATGGTTATACCACAAGACCCCTGCTCCACTCGCTTTATACTTATGACTGTGAGATTAAGTTCTGCTTCAATGCCATATTTAAGTTTGTTGATGACACCACTGTTCTTGGTCAAATCAATTGTAATGATGAATCAGCATACAGGAAGGAGATTGAAAATGTGGCTGAGTGGTGCCACAACAACAACTTCTCACTCAATGTCAGCAAGACCAAAGAGCTGATTATTGACTACAGGAGGAGGAAACCGGAGGTACATGAGCCAGTACTCATCAGTAGAGGAGAGGAGGAGAGTGTCAGTAACTTTAAATTCCTCGGTGTTATCATTTCAGAGAATCTGTCCTAGGTCCAGTAAGTAACTGCCATTACAATAAAAGCACGGCAGTGCCTCTACTTTTTTAGAAGTTTGCAAAGATTTAACATGTCAACTAAAACTTTGAAAACTATAGATGCAATGGGGAGTATACTGGCCTGGTATGGATACACAATGCCCAAGAGCAGAAAAGCCTACAAAAAAACATGCATATAACCCAGTCCATCTCAGGAAAAGCCTCTCCCCACAACTGAGCATATATATGAACATATAAAAGAAAGCAGCAACCATCATCAAAGACCCCCACCATCCAGGCCATTCTCTCTTCTCATTGCTGCCATCAAGGAGGATGTACTGGATCCTTCAATCCCGCATCACCAGGTTCAGGAAAAGTCATTACCCTTCAACCATCAGGCTCTGTACCAGCATGGATAACATCACTCACTACAGCACTACAGACTCGCTTAAAGGACTCAGCAACTCATGTAATCACTATTATTTATTATTATATTTGCAGATTGTCTTCTTTTGCACATTGGTCATTTGTCTTTGTGTGTTGTCTTTAATCGATTCTATTGTATTTCCTTGTTAAACTCAGGGTAGTATATGGTGACATATACACATGTAATTTGATAATAAATTTACTTTGAACTTTGAGCAATTGTTCTTTTTTTAAATCAGATCCTTCGACAGCTTGCATGCTTGATAAGGTTTCACGAGCAGTGGATATAGCTTCATTTTATACTGAAACTACATGATGGTTTATGCCCATCCGAATTGTTGCTTAATCTAAGTACGAGATGACTGATAGTTTGTATTGAATTATACTCTCTTTTTTGGGGAATCTCTCAGTTCATTTCATTGGTGTATTTAAGCGGAGACATTGTAGCTCAGAGAACAGAAAACGTGAAATTAGAATGTTCATTTCAAGGTCTTTGCCATGTATGAATATGTTGGTATAAAAAAACGGCAAATATGTAACCAGGCAACACACATCAAAGTTGCTGGTGAATGCAGCAGGCCAGGCAGCATCTCTAGGAAGAGGTACAGTCGATATTTCAGGCTGAGACCCTTCGTGTGTGTTGCTTGAATTTCCAGCACCTGCAGAATTCCTGTTGTTTGCGTTTTTAAATATATAATCAGTATGGTAGACATACCATGTTTTGGAAAGTTTCACTCTGAGCCATATTTTCAGAGGGCAAATTGGTAGATAGACTAAACACAGGAGTTCTGTAGATGCTGGAAGTTGAGAGCAACGCACAAAATACTGAAGGAACTCAGCAGTTAGGGGGCATCTCTGGAGGGAATAAACAGTTGGCATTTCAGCCTGAGACCCTTCATCAGGGCTGGACAGGAAGGGGGAAAGAAGCCAGAATAATAAGATGGGGAGAGAGGCAAGAGTACAAGCTGGCAGGTGATAGGTGAAACCATGTGAGAAGGTGGGTGGGTGGATGGAGAAGGGGTGTGAGAAGCTGGGAGTTGATAGGTGGAAAAGGTAAAGGGCTGAAGGAGGAGGAATCTGATAGAAGAGATTGGACCATGGAAGGAAGGGTAGGAGCAGGGGAGCCATAGGAAGGTAATGGGCAAGTGAGGAGAAGTGAAGGGTAAAAGGGGAGCCAGAATGGAATGCTGCCTGACCTGCTGAGTTCCTCCAGAATTATTTTGATAGATGCCCTATTGTCTTGCAAATGTCGAATGCAAGGCCTATGCTCTAAAAGGATTGAATGAACAAGTTGATGGCCTTCAGCTTTCCTCTAATAGCACACCAACGCAGATGTCACCTGCTTAATATAGCACGACTATTGAGTTTCCATGAGCTGCTGTAAAATATGGATCACTTTTCATATCTCAAAAACCACTTCCACCACTTTCAGTGTACCAGAGCCAATGAAATGTTGAAAGTTTTGTTTGAAGATCATAATCTCAGACCCAACACAAATATTATAGTCTACTGGGCAGCAGTGATTCCTGGACTATCTACAGCAAGCATTTCAACTCACTGGAAAGATATCACCAATGCAACCTCCACAATGCTCTCCAGCTTCTTTGGAAGGATAGGCAAACCAATATCAGTGTCCTTTCCCAGACCAGTGTCAAGGCCTTAGTTTCACCCAGTCAGTTCTTTTGGGCTTGTGTTCTCTGGAATGAAGGAGGCAGAGAAATGAAATGATAGTAATATACAAGATTATGTGAAATATAGATATGAGAGATAGTCAAAACCTTTCTTCCCCATGGTTGGGCTTTCAAGAACAAGACGACACAGATTTAAGATGAGAAGAGCTTTAAAGGTAATAGGAGAGGCAAGTTTTTGTTTTACACAGAGTGGGTCACAGATACATTCAAGGGGCAGTTAGACAGACACGTAAACAGGCATAGACAAAAGGATCAGGTCCTAATGCAGGCAAATGGGATTCATGCAGGTAGGCAAAATGATCAGCATAGACATAGCTGGCTGAAGGGCCCACTGCTGTGTTAGCCACTCTCTGATCGTAAGCCATGCCCCATCTTATACTTAAACAGACAGAGGCAATTTGGCCCATTAGGGCCATGCTAGCTCCCAAAGGGCAATCCCATTAAGTTTTGTCTCTTACTTCACTGTGCTACATCAGTTTACTCTCTCACACACATGCCCACAAGTTACTCTTGGGGCTACTCAGACCAGATGAAATTCTACCAGACACTTTTCGTTTCTTGGCAGTGCTTTTGCTTATTTTATTATTTCCCCTCCCCTCCCCTCCCCTTCCAGGCTCCCCTCCCCTCTTCTCTTTCTCCCCAGGCTTCCCATCCCATGATTCTCTCCCTTCTCCTGCCTGGTATCCCTTTTCCAATCAACTTTCCAGCTCTTAGCTCCATCCCTCCCCTCCTGTCTTCTCCTATCATTTCAGATCTCTTCTCCCCCCTCCCACTTTCAAATCTCTTACTATCTCTTCTTTCAGTTAGTCCTGACGAAGGGTCTCGGCCCGATACGTCAACTGTACCTCTTCCTGGCCTGGTGCTGCCTGGCCTGCTGCGTTCACCAGCACTTTTTGTGTGTGTTGATTCTATTATTTCAATGTCTTCAGACAACCTGTTTTCATGTTGATTACACTGATTACAATGCCACGTGGTCAGAATCTGTTGCAATATTATAGTCTGTTTCTTTATATTATTCTAAGGTGCTGTCTGACTGGAGCACAATACCTCTATTGGGTCATGCCATTTTCAAATTTTACTACCCCCTCCCTCCCGCCAAGGGCCACAAATGGATGAATAATGAGTCCACCATTTCCACTCATGAAGTGGGACGTTAGTTGCCTGACAAATGTGATGCACCATTATTACATCTACATTAATACAAGCCGATTTTCATTTGCTACCTCTAATAAATATGAATGGAATTATCAACAATAAAATACAACTTTCTCATATAAGTTAGTTATCATTCAGTTCTACGTAATAAATCATTTTATCCATTTTCAGTAAAAGAGGAACATTGAACTAGTTTTTTTACAACTTAAATTGCCACCAAAATAAAACAGCAATTAAACAACTGACAGCAAGAAATGTGGATGCAGTGTATTCTGTAACCAACAATTATATTCATGAATTATTCATTCATTCCTTAACATATGCAGAAATAGCTTACATAAAGATGACACTTAGCACCACATTTCCTTCCGGTCCTTTCTTTGGCAGAGTGCATTGACCTGAATGTGAAGCACAAGAAGAAAATATAAGTATCTGCTGGTGATCTTCCTCATTAAACTCACTAAGCCAATTCATGTAATTGATGGAAAACATAGCAGCATCTGCTTCCAAATCCACATTTACTGTTTACTGCCTTGGCATGCAGAACTCTGTGTAGGTAATGTAGTTCACAAAATCAGTACATATAATTCAATGTCAAGAAAATTGAACAACATCAACAGAAATACATAGTTACATAGGACTTGTAACTTAGTAAAACAGGCCAAGGAATGTTATGGAAATAACTATCAAAGCAAAATTCAACACTAATGAGGAGACGGTAATAAACAAAAAAACCAGTTAAAGACTTTGATCTTATATTGCATCTCAGAAAAGGAGAACATAAAGATTCAGGACACAAAACCAAGGACTATCTGGGTCTAGTTATTTCAAATTTAACTGCCAAGTGTTTTTCAATGAAAATCTAGTATATACAACTGCCTAGCCTTTGTCAAAGCTGGAGACCAAAGCAGCCTCAGCCCATATAACCAGCAGGCTTGTTCACTACAGTGTCTGACTGGCAGCTGAAAGTCAACCTTAGCAGGCAATTAAAGTTCCTTGATTTCATCACATCATCATCCCTGAGGCCTGACATGGTCATTCTGTCAGAAACCTCAAAGCAGGTGATGATAGTAGAACTGACAGTTTCTTGGGAAGACTGGATGGAGGAGCCTAAGAAGCCATGTACCAGAAGCTGGGGGAGCAGTCCCAGAGACAGGGGTGGAAAGCACGATCCGAGCCTATCGAGGTGGGATGCAGAGGTTTTGCTGGCTGCTCACTGTGAGAACCTACTCTCTCCTTGGCATTACGGGGGCTGCAAAAAAAAGACAATCAGGACCATCACAGAGGCTGCTGAGTGAGCCTCCAGATGGCTGTGGATCAAGAGGTGTGACTCACGGACTAATGCTGTTAGGCCTGATCAGACATGACTGTCACCTGGGGGAGGGTGTGTGATGTTGAAAAACCCAAAACACCAAATGGCCCAAGGTTACATCACCGATAGTGTGTCCCAGCGCCTCCTGGGATGTATCTCAGCATAAAAATACAGAATATTTACAGATTTTGGATGCTTTCTTTCATTTTTGGCCCATACTGACTATTCTGTTGTGCATTTTGGGAATATTTGTCTTTTTATTTTAAATTTCCAGAATTTCATTCCCTCTATAAATCTTCATAATCTTTGTGGTTTATGGCAAACAGATCTTTACTTCATAGCAGTTTGTTACTGGAAGCAATTTTTCTCACTTCTGTCTTTAATATTGTCTTTTCTCCTTCAAGCTAATGTTGCCATTCCATTTATTTTCACAAAAATTAGATCCTTTGCCCATAGTGCCTGCTCACTTGGGTAAGCCTATAACAGTTGCTGGGCTTTCTGGACATATCCCATTGATCATTTCATGCACAATATGGAAGCTATCTTGACCTGAGCCAGTTTGATAAGGATGTAATTGCCTTTGGGTATAGGATGTTAGATAGTGCTACAAGCTGACAAATTTCATCTGACTAAAGATGGCGCACTGAATGATAGACAGTCCTGGAATTTAAGCTTATTTGATACTCTAACCAAGCTATCGTATACTTGTTCTACTGATCAACAAAATTAAATCATCTTCATATGACCTCCTACTTGTTATCTTCATTTGGATGCCAGCATTCACAATCAAGACTGAATCTATCACTCTAAACCCTGCTCATGTAATTGCATGATTAACTTATACAGTGATTAACTTATTAAATAACTTCACTATGACCTGGATAACATGTTTCTTATAGCCCCATCTTCACATCTAGAGCACACCAAATACCAATGATTTATTTTCACTGGGCATCACAATGTGCGTAACTATGTGCAATTAGATGCTCAGAACATATCTGGTAACTAAACTAGCTGAAATACGGCAGATGTGTTGAGGTACAAACAGGAGCAACATTCACCTCAAGCACTGAAACAGAGTTCTGGCTTTTTAGGCAGTAAAGCTAGCTACATCCATCTGAGTAAATAAGCAATTTTAAAAAGTCATTTTAATATGTCACCTGGGACAAAGTATTAGCATTTGAAATCTGTCAGCTTGTATTTTTTTCCAACTAGCCCATTTCCTAGAAGCTGAATGATTTTCAGTAATTTATTTAATGAAGCATTTAGCTACCTCTGCCAAATACATAGTAAAATCTACAATAGAAAGAGAAGCTATTCAACATATATCCGCATCACACTTCCACTCACTCTTCCATCTGTTCCACTCTGTAATGCTCCCTAAGTGTACCAGTGGCATCCTCTGCCCCTTCTCTCTATGTGACAGTGACTGTCACATTCTTGCCACTGTACAAAGAAATACATCCTAAATTATTTAGATAATCTATTCCTGGATAATTTACAATTGCATTCCTTCATCTGAACATGAATCTGTGAGCAAGCTACTTCTCCAGATTCATCCAATCCTATTTTAAATGTGCTGGAAACATAAAGCAAGTCAGCCCTCCTGCCACCCCCACCCCTCACCTCCACATCCACTCCCCCCACCACTTCCCAGTCTCTTTCTCTCTATGGAAAACAGCTTCTTGACTTTTTTTTTAAATATATCTAATTTCCAGTCACATATTGTAATTTCCTGCACCTTCTCAAGTATGAGTGCTAGAATTACTCCTAGTGCTCCAGCTGACATTTAAACAAGATAACCAGATTCTTCTTGGATTTAATATCATCACCCTGATACTGTATTCCACTCTAGAAATATTTTGTTTTCACTCTTTTCAGCCTTTTTTAACCTTGTAGCCTCATTATAGTGTTGCTGCTGCTTGCGTTTTTGCAATGTGTTCACAGACTTCCTTGCCTATTTATCTCATTTAGTTTCTTATTCTGATGAATAAGCAGTTTCTTTATTCATCTTATCAATTTACCTACCTAGCATTCTGCAATCGCTTATGAGCTCCTGCCACATTATTAATCCTAGCCAACATTTGTTTTTTTTTTATATAGACTTTAATGCCTAATCTCTAAGATCCCAGTTCAAATTATGATGAAGCAGCAATTCCACCAAAGATTTTAGGGAATGCCACTCACCACGCTCTGTGTGTTTTTGTTTCTTTTGTGTCCTTTTCCTTCAGTCTGTTTTGCTTCTTGATTCATCCGAAGGTTGTGACAGTTGTCAGGAATCTCTGATGTGGGGTACCTCAATGAAAGCTTTCTGAAAGCTCACAGATACAATACAGAAACAGGCCCTTCAGCCCATCAAATTTACACAAATCCTACACCAATCCCATTTGTATTCTTCCCCCCCAGATTTTACCACTACTTGTAAAAGCAAGAAGCAATTTACAGTGACCAGTTAATCAACCAACCTGTTATTTTTTTGGAAGAAACTGGAGAACCTCAAGAAAACTCACACATCATATTGAGTGCCCTCAAGTTTACCTGGCCCTATTCTGGTATCTGTCCCCCACTTTTCCTTCGCTACATCGACGACTGCATTGGCGCTGCTTCCTGCACGCATGCAGAACTCGTTGACTTTATTAACTTTGCCTCCAACTTTCACCCTGCCCTCAAGTTTACCTGGTCCATTTCCGACACCTCCCTCCCCTTTCTAGATCTTTCTGTCTCTGTCTCTGGAGACAGCTTATCCACTGATGTCTACTATAAGCCTACTGACTCTCACAGTTATCTGGACTATTCCTCTTCTCACCCTGTCTCTTGCAAAAACGCCATCCCCTTCTCACAATTCCTCCGTCTCTGCCGCATCTGCTCTCAGGATGAGGCTTTTCATTCTAGGACGAGGGAGATGTCTTCCTTTTTTAAAGAAAGGGGCTTCCCTTCCTCCACTATCAACTCTGCTCTTAAACGCATCTCCCCCATTTCACGTACATCTGCTCTCACTCCATCCTCCCGCCACCCCACTAGGAATAGGGTTCCCCTGGTCCTCACCTACCACCCCACCAGCCTCCGGGTCCAACATATTATTCTCCGTAACTTCCGCCACCTCCAACGGGATCCCACCACTAAGCACATCTTTCCCTCCCCGCCTCTCTCTGCATTCCGCAGGGATCGCTCCCTACACAACTCCCTTGTCCATTCGTCCCCCCCCATCCCTCCCCACTGATCTCTCTCCTGGCACTTATCCGTGTAAGCGGAACAAGTGCTACACATGCCCTTACACTTCCTCCCTTACCACCATTCAGGGCCCCAAACAGTCCTCCCAGGTGAGGCAACACTTCACCTGTGAGTCGACTGGGATGATATACTGCGTCCGGTGCTCCCGATGTGGCCTTTTATATATTGGCGAGACCTGACGCAGAGTGAGAGACCACTTTGCTGAACATCTACGCTCTGTCCGCCAGAGAAAGCAGGATCTCCCAGTGGCCACACATTTTAATTCCACATCCCATTCCCATTCTGAAATGTCTATCCACGGCCTCCTCTACTGTAAAGATGAAGCCACACTCAGGTTGGAGGAACAACACCTTATATTCCGTCTGGGTAGCCTCCAACCTGATGGCATGAACATCGACTTCTCTAACTTCCGCCTAGGCCCCACCTCCCCCTCGTACCCCATCTGTTACTCATTTTTATGCACACATTCTTTCTCTCACTCTCCTTTTTCTCCCTCTGTCCCTCTGAATATACCTCTTGCCCATTCTCTGGGTCCCCCCCCCCTTGTCTTTCTTCCCGGACCTCCTGTCCCATGATCCTCTCGTATCCCCTTTTGCCTATCACCTGTCCAGCTCTAGGCTCCATCCTTCCCCCTCCTGTCTTCTCCTATCATTTTGGATCTCCCCCTCCCCCTCCAACTTTCAAATCCCTTACTCACTCTTCCTTCAGTTAGTCCTGACGAAGGGTCTCGGCCTGAAACGTCGACTGCACCTCTTCCTAGAGATGCTGCCTGGCCTGCTGCGTTCACCAGCAAATTTGATGTGTGTTGCTTGAATTTCCAGCATCTGCAGAATTCCTGTTGTTTGCATCATATTGAGAACTTAGAAACTCCACACAGACAACAGCTGAGGTCAGGGTCAAAGCTGGGTCTCTGGCTCTGTGAGCCGTGACACTCCTGTGCCCAAGATGCATTGCATTGCTTTTATACACTATTTCTAATATTTTTGTTATTTTAGTTAAACATGACTGCATGCAATCATTGCACTTTTACTTGGTTTTCTGGATTGGGACCACTGCCCAGAGCCATCACCTTTGACTCCCACATCCTGCATTGGGCCTCCACTCCAACTTGAGCAACCAGGTTGCGCCTGCTTGCTGTATAACCAAATCTATCCGTCACATTCACCTGTCAAGCTTTGATACAAAACTAACTGGGAGCTGGAAGCTTGCCTGTCAAAGTAGATGTTAAATAACCAAAGGGATAATGCGGAAGTTTTATCTCTCCAACCTTCCACCCTGTCGTACAATTATTTTAAAGAGTTAGGAGGATGAACAGAGAAATGGCAAATGGAATTTAATCCTTAAAAATGTGAGTTGATATATTTTCAGAGGGTTGTTAAAACTGAGATATACCCATTGAGTGCTAGAACCCCAGGAATGACTAAAGGGAAAAGAGACCCTGGTGTACATATTCATGGATTACTGAGAGCAACAGCAGAGGTAGATAAAGTGATTAAGATGACATATGGAATATTGCTTTCATTTTCTGGGAGAGCAAGAAGTTACAGTACAACTAAGTAAAACATTAGGGGCCACAACAGGAGTCCTGTGTGTACAGTTCTAGTTGCCACACAGTAAAGGATATAATTGCCCTAGAGCAAGTACAGAGGAGATTACCCAGGATGTTACCTGGTTTGCCACACTTCAACCATGAATAGATAGGCTTGCTTTCTTTTACTTAGACAAGAAAACTGAGGAGGGAAATTGATTGATACATGTAAAATCATGAGGAGAATAAATAGGACAGGTAGTGAGGAAATATTCTCGTAACAGAAACATCTAAAACCAGAAGACATAAATTTAAGGTAACAGGTAGGAGGTTTAAAATGGATTTTAAGAGAATTTGTTTTACCTAGAGAGTGATTGGAATCTAGAACATGTTATCTGAACAGGGAGTGTGGACAGACAACCTAACACTTAATAGTATTTGGGTGAAAATTTGAATTTGTTTGCAGGTGGCATATTTTTTTGTCTATAATCATTTTTTTTGTTTCTCAGTTCAATCATATAATTTCACTTCAGTACCTTCCCTCTGGCAGTTTACTGACTTCGCTGTTTTCTTCATACTCTAATAAATTGTTCAGAGTGAGAAGATTCACCATTGATCTTAATAGTCCAGGCCCTCCATTTCTCAATGTTTCCCTTCACGCTATGTTTTTCAGTTTAAGATGCAGCTATCTTTTAGCTAGACATTTCCAGATCTGGTGTCACTCAATATCCCCAATGTGAGGAACCTGACAGAAAATAGCAATACCAATTTGACAGATTTGCTATCTTTTTTACTTGTTAAATTTCAAAATGATGAGTGCGAAAAAGAATCAATGCACACTTTAAACCAATTAAAGTTTCTCACATCAAATCTGACAATAGCAGTATTGTTTCCAAAACAACAGCAATCCAAAAATTTATGTCCAATCAGAGAACAGTCCATAACCACCTGTCTTGTATTTCCATGCTTTACATGGTTTGTCTTTGAGGAGCCAATCTATACTACATTATTTAATAACTATCAGCACCTGTAGTTTTAGTCTTGTTCACAAAGGACTAAATTGATGTTGACTGAATTCATTTAACGTGTGAGCCTTGGAGCACATATCTAATGACTCTTAGTTCAATTCACATCATGTTCAAAAAGAAAAGATAAGCTTTTATCACAACTTTTCAGCTGCAGTGTTAATATCAAATATGCTTTAATTCATTTATCTCATTGTTTTCAAATATTTTCAGCAGCAATAACACTGAACAATGTCTATTAATTTCAAATTAAATTTAAATGTTAATATGTTAGATGTCTCAATGGAACAAACCTCATTTACATTCTCAGTCTTCTGCCTTCCTCAAAAGTTTAATTTTTAAAACACTATTTGGCTCATACTTATAATATGATTATTAGTTATGTTATTCAGGTGCCTATGAAAATTTTTTGACATTTAATTAGTACCTTCTTTTGATTCTGTGAAGATCACCACATGGGGAAATATAGAATCAACTATTTATGATGATTAGCTGGAACTTCTTGGTTCTGAAAATTATAATCCATTAGAAATCTCTACCCCTTAGAGCTTTAGGTACCACATTGCTCGATATTCAAGGCTGAAAAGGGCAGAATGAATACATATAGCAGAATTGTGGGTTGTGGGGAATGGAGAGGAAAGCCAATTACAAAATGGAAGAGCAAAGCAGTCTAATGTTCCTCCTTCTTGTTTATCCATCCATTAACATTACAATACAACTCATTTTTTTCAATACATGTTAAAATGTTTTATAATCCTAATAATTTCAGAAATACCACTACTCAAAATCTACATATTGTAAGTGAACTTTGGAGCCTCTTCTTCCATTTTAATCTGGTGCAGTGTAACTCCGCCTACCTTCATTTTCATGCGCAAATGTACCTTTCCCACCATTCAGGATATAGAGCAGATGGCCTGAATCCTATTAAAGTTGGACATTTTAGGTCGTATGCCTTTCAGTGAAGCCCCTACCTTAGAAGTACAAGCTGATGATATCCAGGAAGTTGTGGTCTAAAAGTTGCCCAAGACCTAAATGGCCAACAGTCTAATTCTATAACCAGTAAAATTTGAGGAACGTGAAATAAGACAAGGTTAAACAAGAGTGACAAATTAGAGTTAACAGGTGCAGAAAGAGAAGTGAAAGAAGACAGGATTACAAAATTAGTAAACAAGAAGGCCAAGAGAAAAACAAAGTAAATAAAGTTGACATTTTAACGCATTGTTATCAACAATAATTCACAGCCTCCAGAAAAGAGACTGTGTTTTAAAATGGTTTGTTTTATGGGATAGGTAATAATGCATGTGTTAACAATTATCACATCACTAATAAAAGAGTAATCATTTAGCTATTAGTCACTAGACTTAATTTTCGGTAAAGGTAGTTCATTGAAAATTCAGCAAGCTCTTTAAAATAGCAGATGACTGAAGCCAAAGATGTTTGTACGAGGCAAACAGTGAAGCAACATTACTTGACCATTAAACAGTGTTCAATGATAAATCATGATCTGTATTTAGTCTTTCAAAATCTCCTGGCCTTCTGCATATCTGCAAAATGCAGCTCCTTTATATGCCATCCCACTTCAGCAAGTTTTGAACATTCAATTGCCCACATTGGTTAAGCATCAGTACAAAACGTACAAAGGAGTTTCAAACTGCTGGGCGTGCACATCTCATAGAATCTCTCATGGTCCCGGAACACATTCTACATAATCAAGAAAGCTCACTAACTCCTCTGCTTTCTGAGGAGGGTGAAGAGAGTTGGACTATGCACATCTATACTCACTTCATTCTACAGGTGTGCAGTTGAGAGCACCCCAACTAGCTGCAGCACTGCTTGGGACGGAAACTGCACTACGTCAGACAGAAAGTTCTACTACAGGTAATCTAAATTGCCCAGTATATCACCAGTACCAGCCTACCAGTCATCAAGGACCCAGATACAGAAAGATGCCAGAAAAGGGCCAGAAACATCAGGAAGGATCCTACCCACTCTGCTCATGGACTGCTTGTCCCACTCCCATCTGGAGGCAGGTAACATAACATCTATGCTAGGACAACCAGATTCAATAACAGTTACGTTCCCTAAATAGCAAGTCTGATCAACACCTCCACCCACTAATCCAAACACCAATAGTTTATCATTTCCTGTCAGTCACCATCTGTACAGGCACTCCTGTTCCTAACATCACTTTATGAAGGTACAACCTATGTATACAAGCTACTTTATGTACTTATATTCATTGATTTTTTTATTATTCTGTTCTGTATCTTATGATTTTTTTTGTGCTACATTGGATCTGGAGTAATAATTATGTTGTTCTCCTTTACACTTGTTACTCCTTTACACTGGAAATTACATTAAACAATCCTGAAGACATCCACATTGCCACCAAAATTACTGCAATCCATGGATACACTGGGGACTTTGAGACCAGAGTCCGCCACAGGAGCCGGATTTGTCCTGGATAGAGATGACTCAAGCTCCAGAACCTGGGCCTCCGTACCTCCCTCTGCAACTAGATCCTTGACCTTCTAAACAGAAAACTGCAATATGTGCGGATCGGAAATAACATCCCCACCTTGCTGACAATCGAAACTAGCATACATCAGGGATGCGTGCTTAACCCTCTGCTCTACTCCCTCTCCACCCATAACTGTGTGGCTAGGCACAGCTCAAATGCAATCTATATACTTGCTGATGACACAGATTTCGTATGTCACCAAAGACACTTGCAAATATCTTGTACCATGGAGAGCATTCTAACTGGCTGCATCACCATCTGGTATGGGGGAGGGATGGGTCGTGGGCTACTGCACAGGACTAAAATAAACTGCAGAAAGTTGTAAACTTAGCTGCATTATGGGCTCTACACTACATAGTATCCAGGACATCTTCAAGCAGCAAAGTCTCAAAAAGGCAGCATCCATCATTAAGGACCCCAATCACCCTGGTCATGCCTTGTTCTCATTGCTGCTATCAGGAAGGAGATACAAAAGCCTGAAGGCACACACTCAACAATCCAGGAACAGCTTCTCCCCCTCTGCCATCCAATTTCTGAATGGACATTGAACCCATGAACACTACCTCATTAATTTTTATTCTCTTATTGTGATAATTATTTAACATATATATTCTTACTGTAATTTACAGTATTTCCCTCTATTATTATGTATTGCCTTGTACTGCTGCCACAAAGCCAGCAAATTTCATGACATATGCCGGGGATATTGAACTTGACTCTCTTTCTGAATGTGTTAAAATTTGAAACTATTGATTGCAAATCGTGTGAATTGTGGAATACTGTGTTATTGATGCAATCATCACCGAATAAACCTCCTTTGGAAAGGGGAAATAAAGATTACTATCAGAAGGATATTATAGAATCTTAGAATCAGGACAAATTAAAGGCAGAGAAGGAAGCTACTTGGTTCATCTTTGCCATGTTTCCCAAAGAAGAGTAAGTTAGGTTAATACCTTTCCCTGCAGTTGGTCCGGAGCCTCGCATATTAAAGTATTTCTTGTCTTAGTCACACTAGGAAAGTATCTGCACGAGGGTTTCCATTGCCAGCACACAATCAGATCTTTCCTTTACAACTACTAATTTTCTATCAATAACCTAGATGGAATGGTAAGCACTGTCTCAGTCCATCACAGGCACATCACTTCCTTCCATTCAGTCCAGCATCAGGAAGGATGAGAGTATTAGCAAGGTGCCTATCAACCTGGAAGCACTTTTCTCTCTGCTCTACATTCTGGAAGAAGAAACATGAATTTGAAAGTCCAGATTTAAGAAGCCTCTTAATTTCTCTTCTTTCAGACTTGGAACTAATCACCTCTCTCATATCCTCTTCGCAAATGGAGTTACCTGTTACTGGTCAATCTCGTGTGGCTGTACGCCACTTGTCCCTCTAAGAAGTTAGATACACACTTTTGGTTAATCTGCTATTGTCAGTTGAGCATTTTCTTTGCACAATAATCTTTACACTATTCTACTCTTTTGCATCCATTGTATTTATTGCTGCAGTTATTATCATGTATGCTGTTTACATTGTGAACTTCGCGTGAGCCAGGAAAATCATTGCACACTGATGTACTGTATATGATAAGAAACTAATGTAACCTAGTTGTTCACTTTACAGCAAAGGGAACCTTGGGTTTTTGTAATTTTATAAAACTCACTAGCTTATAATACATGTTATAGAAATTACAAATTCATCAAGTTCCTTAATTGGCTTCCTTGACCTACTATGGGTTGAAGTATCCTGTATTAATGGCTTCATTTGTTGATAATTCTCCATCAAAAATCAGGTCAGTCGTACATATTTTCACAAATTCAACATGCAATATCCAATGTTTATTAGGAATTTATAAGTCCTTGTTCATCCTTTCTAGCAATTTGGTGTCATAGAATTATACAACACAGAAACAAGCATATTATGTCATTGATGACCATCAAACATCTGTCCATGCTAATCCCTCTTACCAACATTTGGTCCTTAGTCATTCTTGCCTTGCAAGTTCCAATGTTTCTCTCAATTTTTCTTGTATGTTTTGAAAGTACCTGCCTTCATCAGCCATAGGCAGTGCATTCCAAAATCCAACCACCCTTTGAGTAAAAGTCTTCCTTCCCCTCGAGCGCTCTTAGCTCTTTATCACACCATTCTGAAGACTCATCAATTTTATGTGCAGTGCTGTATGATGTAGACGATCATGATCCCATGACCACAATTGTTCTTGGCAATTTTTTTCCACAGAAATGGTTTGCCATTGCCTTCTTCTGTGCAGTGTCTTTACAAGATGGGTGACTCCAGCCATTATCAATACTCTTCAGAGATCTGCCTGACATCAGTGGTTTGTACGAACAGGTTTTGTGATTTGTACCAGTTGCTCATACGACCATCCACTACCTGCTCTCATGGCTTCACATGATCCTGATTCGGGGTCTAAGCAGGTGCTATACCTTGCCCAAGGTTGACCTGGCTGACGGAGGGAAGAAGTGCCTTACACCTCGTCTGGTAGAGACACATCTCCACCCAACACTCTAAAGACTAAAGCTAGTTAATCCTATTAATTTAGAAGTGTTGGTTATGATGCAAACCCAGATGGGCAGGGATTGGAATGGCATACTGGAATACCCAATTGTATCACTGGACTCTTATTACTCTGTAAAATCTAATTTTACAAGCATTTCAGTAAGATTTATATATTGCAACATGGCACGATTTCAGTTTGATGATTCAGAGGATCAAATCAAGCATGGGACTTGGAAGGTCCACCAGTGTAGAAATATTCCTTCCCGTGCAGTTAAACACTCAGACCTTGTAAGGTTCAGGAGGGAATTTGATCTTTCTCTTTGTGACAACACAACTGACTCAGCACTATGGTGACTCATAAAGACGTGGAGTATCTGCATCAGAGGATGGATGTAGTTAGCTGGCTATAGATACTTTATTTCAAGGCCTTCACTAAAAAGGACAGTCGCTGAGGAGCAATAAATAAACTGTGATCTCCAAACAACCTATTCATGCTTGCTACAAGAATAGAATCCGAAGAAATTGACTGACTCCAAGGAACAATTAATCCACAAAGCCTTTGACTATGGGAGGGCAGACTGGATGGCAGCACATCTGGAATCTTCAACAGGTTGTCCATTAGCTTTAACCTTGAATTTACAGTGCTCCATCAAAATGTTCAACAGGGTAACAGTGAAGTGCAGTTGATTCATATCCGTAATGGTGACATAAATGAGAGAAATGAGGGAACTCCTCTCAAAGCACAACCCTGCATTTAACCCATTGCCAACCCCTGTCCTAATCAGAACCCAATAAACACTCTGCTGTAGTAGGCACTGCCCCTTTATAGTTAGCTGTGATAAACATCTCACTAGGATGGGATGTGGTTGTACCATGGCCACCACAGAATGATACACTTTCATTTTAGCAATCCTTGTGAAATGAAGCCAATGTGCTTTTCTTTAAAAACTCATCTTCCTTTTCGAGAAATGGAAGTTCCACCAATAACACAGTAGAAATTTACAGGCTGCACAGCAAGTTAGTTTCAACAATATACATATTACTACTTTAAAGTATATGTTTTGATTACTGTTTGAAGGATATTTTAAATTTATATTAAGGATAATAACCTTATGGAATATAATAGAATAGCCAAAAATGTAGCTTATGAGAGTGATGTCAAGAGTGAGTGAAGAAACTAATGTCAAACCATTTCTCCAAGGTTCATTAGTGCCATAAAATCCATCTCTATCATGAAGCCATGTTTCATTTTGTGCATTGCTACCTAGAGAGCCCTCATATAACAGGTGCTAAAGATCTCTTAACAGTAATACAATTTGATTTTTATAGTAATGGCTCTCTGGTGGATCAGATAACCTTTGAGTTCTGCGCATCTCAACATGTTAACTCACAGACATCTGCACCTGTTTGTGCAACATCAGAGATCATCTCTGTGGTTTTGGAGTAAAAGGAGCAGCTGTTGTTCATTCCTCTAAGTTCTCATAGTAAACGAAGATTTTCTTTGCAAAGATACCTCTGTAGCGCCTATTTTTTTTCTCGCAGGATTTTAAATCTTTCAACTAACAAGGTTAATGATGTCTTTCACCTACATGATTATCTCCTTAACAGAAAAGCTACACTTAAATATATGTAAAGATATGGCAGATGAGGTGAGCTACAATATCACATACCAGACGCCAGTCCAAGCTTGCAGAAGACAATTGCTCTCCCATTATTTTTCACTATGGTCACTAATTAACTAAGCCAGCTGGCAGCAATGAAGTACTAAAGAACACTGAAAGGTGGGGAGTACTGGAGTGAGTACCATGAGGCAGTGGGGAGACTGCAAAATTCCCCTCCATCGTTCTCAGTCACTTACATCATGCAGGAAATCAGGTCACATTGTGAAAATCCAGCTCCACCCCTTAAAAGCCCAAATTCAAACAGAAAGCGAGGAGTTGATGAAAAGGCAAACAACTCACTAGGCATGTGACAGTAACAAATAGCAAGACAGATTTTATGATAAAAATAACTTCGAAGTTCAAATTCTAAGTTAATTTATTATCAAAGTACCTATATGTTATGCATACTACCTTGAGACTCATTTTCTTGCAGACATTTACCAAAAAAAAGATAAAAATAGAATTTTATGACAAACCATACACAAGACAAAAACTGACAAACAACCAATGTGCAGAAGGCAAACTGTGTAAATAAAAATAATACTGGGAACATGAGTAGTAAAGAGTCTTTGAAAGCAAAGCTGTAGGTCACAGTATCAGTTCAGAGTAATGAAGTTATCCACGTCAGTTCAGAAGCCTGATGGTTGTAGTGTAATAACTGTTCATGTTCCTGGTAGGGCCAAAGTCAAAGTAGTAAGTCAGGCAGCAATTTCTGGCAATCCCACATATGCAGTTAAATATAAAACTCAGAAAGGATTGTGTAAATGGCCACCTCCTCCACTAGAACACATTAAAGGTGGTGATAAATCAGCATATGGGAGGGATATTGAAAATCTGGTTGAATGGCGCCACAATGACAATGTCCCACTCAATGTCAGCAAGACCTAAGAGCTGATTATTGACTACAAAAGGTGGAAACCAGAGGTCCATGAGCCAGTTGCCATCAGGGATTAGGGCTGGTGAGGGTCAACAACTTTAAATTCCTTAGTGTTATCACTTCAGTGGATCTGTATTGCATCCAGCATGCAAGTGCAATTACAAAGAAAACATGGAAGCCCCTCTACTTTTTTTTAGAAATTTGCGTAGATTCAGCGTGTTACCTAAAACTTTGACAAACTTCCATTGGCGTGTGGTGGAGAATATATTGACTGCTTGCATTACAACTTGGTATGAAAGTACCGTTGCCCTCAAATGGAAAAGCCTACAAAAAGTATAGATACAGACCAGTCTATCACAGGTAAAACACTCCCCACCACAGAGAACATCCGCATGGAGCATTGTCGCAGGAAAGCAGAATCCATCATCAAGGACCCCATCATCCAGGCCGTACTCTCTTCTCTCTGTTGCTGTCAGTAAAGAGGACAGGAGACTCAGGACCCACACTATCAGGTTCAGGAAGAGATACTACCCCTCAACCATCAGGCTTCACTCACCCCACCACTGAACTGTCACCACAACCTATGGATTCACTTTCAAGGCCTTTTCATCTCACATTCAGCTCAAGATAGTAAAACCTGAGGTAAGGGCATAGCCGAGCACAATCATTTCTCAAATTACTAGGAACTTCCGGACTATTCTAGTGATGTTTAGTATTGTGGATTTCTGAATATTGCTGTGTATGCCTAATTGTTTAATGATATTGTGTAGTGATTTGGGGACAATTCCAGTTGTAGATGTAACATGCTGTAAGGATTCACCGCTAATGTAATGGCTTCTCTGTAATGTTTCACTGCTAAGGCTAATAAAATGGCTTCTCTGTAATGTTCACTGCTGAGGTAATGGTTTCTCTGTAGCAGCAATATTTGGGTTATGGCTGGAGATAACAGGACCGTGGTATGCATGTTAGCCAATTAGGATTTTGTTGCTCTGTCTTGTGAATCTGGAAGGAGATTTTTTGCAGGCTTTTGCTGGGGAGAGGTGAGGAGAGAAGATGTGAATGGAGAGATTTGGTAGACCGCCGGACGGGGTGGACTTGGAGCGAGGGTCAGAAGGGCAGCGACGATCAGAGGAAGTCAATGGTGAACGATCGACTTATCAGTGAGCTCCAATTTTGCGCAACAGACTGTTTAATAAAATTGGGCCCTTTTTGTTTCTTTTTTTTTCATTTCTTTACTAGCCATATAGTCAAAGTAAGAACTATAAAGCTTAATCATTTAATCGCATATTGTGGACTGTTTGTTATTTCGGGGTACTGATTTATAACAGGGGACACATCGCACAACATCCACCCAAACAAGATTTCTTAAGTTTGGCCGGGCTGGGGGTTATCGCCCCCTATATTAAGCTACTAGCCAAAGCCAAAGTTGCATAGATATTACTATTGGAACAATGTATACGATGTTCATGTTCCATAGTCTCTCAATTTCCTCTTAATTCAGCATATTTCAGGTGATATTTCACACACTGATTTCTGTATATTATATGCGTTTGGAATGGCTACATCTATTAAGCAAGTTGTTCTTGCTTGCTTGTCCTGTAATACTATATATCAGAACAGTTATTATGGATTGTCCTATTGTAATAACGGATCGGTCATAATATAATTTGTAGGACTCTGACTCTAAAACTGGATTATGTGTGTACTTATAGTAAGGTACGGTGTCTTATGAGTTTGTATTTTAAACCAAGATTTTGGTGAATGATGTTTACCACTTAATTGTGTCTGTTAAGTAATCAGATTGAGTTAAACTGCTGCAGGATCCGGCAGTGTGTTGGATTTTTTTCTAGTTTCTATTGGTATTTTCTGCATTTATTGTCTTGAATTTGTTGTCTTTTATTATGTATTTTTGATATTTTTTGAACTAACTACTTGGTCCTGTATTGTCAAAAGGAACCCATTTGTTTCTGGGAAGAGGGCTCCAATTTTGAACTCTTATTATTATCATGTTTGTTTTGTATTTGCCCGGTTTGTTGTCTTTTGCACATTGGTTGTTTGTCTATCTTGTGTGTGGTCTTTCATTGATTCTATTGTGTTTCTTTGTCTTGATTGTGAATGTCTGCAAGAAAATGAATCTCAGGTGTGAGCTAATGAATTTGATAAAGGCAAACAAGTTAGCAGAATGCACAATCGATGGTAGTATACTAAGGTGTATAAACGAAAAGAAGCATCTTAGAATGCTTGTCCATAGGTGGGTAAATAATGTCATAAACAAAAATTGGCATTTGTTATAATTATCAGTGCCACAGAATAAAGCAGCAGGGATGTCATGCTAAAACTATGCAAAGCACAAGGTAGGCCACAGCTAAAGTACTACAATTAGTTCAGATCATACAATAGCAAAGATGTGTTAGCACCAGAGAAACTGCAGAAGAAATTTACAAAGACAATGTTAGCTAAGCAGGGGTCATTTTGCTTAGAATAGAAGAGGCGTAGGCAAGACTTAATCACATATGCACTAGGAGCTAGATACACAGGACATACTGTACTTCCATAGCAATGGCCAGTCACTGTAATATAGATGTAAGCCCATTTGTAGGAACTAGAGAATGGGAGTGATGGAGGAATGACCCAGAATATGATGGGTATTCTCTGCCTGTGAGAAAGCCTCAAGGCTATGGACCGATAACTAAGAATTGGAATGAACATAAAGAGTTCATTTTGAGGCTAACATTGAATGGCTGCCAGCAATGCCAGAATTTGTTGATTGCTCCTAATATTTCACTAAGAGATCTGCCATCAAAATTCATGAGACATTTTAACAGCTTGATATGTCTTAATTACTCAAAGTCAAGCTTAAAGTAAGATTTATTATCCAAGTATGTATCTCTTCTCAGGCACTGAAAATATGTTACATAGGTTGAATTTCTTTTTCACAGGTGTTAAAATGTGTTTTTTAAGATTTTTCTTTGTTATTTTAATCTGATTTAAACCAATTTTTCCCTCTATTTTTATTTTACATAATTTATTATTCACTTAATTACTCCCCCCATACAGACCCTGGAGATCTCACTAACAATTTTTCCAAACTGATTTGTTTTTTCCTGTTTATACAGGTCCCCAGTCCTCCATGGTAAATGTCATTTCTGAGGCAGATTTAGTCTGCGGTTTATCCTCCTACAGATGGTGCAAACACGTGACAGCAGTTAAAGATTGTGGGACAGTAAAGTCTGCTCAATGGCACAGCTGGTAGATAGAGCTTCTTCCACACAGGTCTGGTAATTCATTTCTGACCTTGGTCACTGTTGTTGGGAGTTTCCACATAATCCCTGTGACCACGTGATTCAGTTTCCTTCCCCATTCCAAAAGACACAGGCAGGTGAAGAATAGAACCTGGGGGAAGTAATGGAAAAGCGGCAAGAATAAAATGGGACCAATGTAGGGTTACTGCAACAATCTGCTGGAATTGCCCAACCAGATAGTTTGTTTCTCCAGATTCCAGCATCCACAGTCTCTTACGTCTCCTGGGATAAGTGCATGAATAGCTGTTAGATAGTTGGCATAAAGGCATCTGCACTGGACTTTGAGGTGAGTGGTCCCAGGTTCAAATCCTGCCAGCTCCTTGTACACTTTCCATCTGTGCTAGGTTGAGCATCGTGTTAGCAACTTGGCCTTGTAAAAAAAACCAGAAAAATGCTAAAGGAATGGCAAGGTTGCCCAGTGTGCCACGAGACTTGGAGAGGAGCATAGCCTGCTTCACGTAGAATAGCTTTGTGACTATACAAGATACAGGAGAACAGCTTTAATCATTATAAAACCGCAACAAAGATAAAAAAATAAAGTCGGTAGTGTTAATGAATTGTTTTCTCAACTTGTTCACTGGCTTCCACTCCATGTTGTGCATCAAATGATCATCTAGAAGCAGTTCCGTGAAGGTTTATTAAGTTGATTTCTAGGATAAAGGGATTGTCAAGAGGAAAGGTTGCTGAAGTGAAATTCTGAGGTTCTGATGGGGCTTTACAGTCAAGATGCTAAGAGGATGTACTAGAGATGTACTAGAGAAATACTGAAAGCTGATAAATCCCCAGGACCTAGGGACCTACTGTACTTCAAATCGTTTTGAAAGGGGTGGCAGAGTTAAATAGATGCACTGGCTGTTATTTTCCAAAATGTCATGGATTCTATAATGGCTCCCTCAAACTGTAAGATAGGAAAAGTCTAACCCTACTGTTTAAGAAAAGAGGGCAAGAGAACAAACGGAACTACAGATCTGTTAGCCCAAGAATAAATGTAAGAAAAATACCAGAATCTGTTATTGAGCAAGTTTTCAGAAGACCATCAATAAGGTATCACACAAAGATTAATAAATAGAATTACAGTGTATCATATGGCAGGTGATATATTGGATTAAATTAATTATTAGTTCACTTACAAGAAGCAGATTTGAATTAAATGAGTCCTATTCAAGTTGGGACGTTGTAATTATAAGGATATCACAAGGATTGTTCATCAGAAATGATGACCCTGAAATTATCAGAATGTCACAGAACCACATCTAGTAAATCTAATATATCTAATGACTCACAGCTCCAAACACCCAACTTTGATCCTGATCTCAGTTGCACTTTCTGTCAAGTGACCATACAAGTTTCTGCCAGATGCTCTGTCTTCTTCCCACATCCTAGATCCATGCTGGTAGGTTAATTGGCTTTTATGAATTACCTCCTGGTACAAGTGAAAAAGAACTGATGACAGCAGGTCGACATTGAAAAAGGGTAAGTTGCAAGGCTACAAGGTATTAGCACCGGGTGGAGGGTGGGAGCGTGGGTAGGAATTGTTCTATTGGGAGCCAGCATGGACTTAATGACCAAATAGTCTCCTTCTGTGCATAATAAGCAAGTTCCTTCTCCTAAGGGAAGGAAATCTGCTGTCCTTACATAGTCTGATGAATTTATGATTTACCTTTAATGCTCTCTGAAGGGCCTAATAAATCACAAACTTATCACCATTGCTTTCACAAGAAAAGTTGAGGATGGGTAACAGATAGTAGCTTTCCCAGTGATGCTCATTGAAAAGCAAAAAAAAAATGTATATGACAGGTTGGTCCTCAGGAATATTGGTCAAGAACATGTGAAGTTGAGTTTACTCAACATGGAATTCATCAGTTGACCTACTAAGGAGGAAGGATCCTGTCTGATCATTCACCGGTTTACAGCTGCACCTGTGGTACAGTGTTTCAAATACTTCTTTGCAGAACGCAAAAGGAATATAATGAAAACTAGTAAAATTACTTTTCTCCTCATGATTTGCAAGATTTTATTAATTTTTGAGTCAAGTATGTTGGCGTCAGCAAATGAGAAAAAATTTGCCCTGGGACCACCTCAAAAGCATCATCACAAAGAAGGTACAACAGCATCTCTACTTTCTTAAAAGTTTTTGGCATGTCACCAGGAGCATTGACAAACTTCTATAGATATACAGTGGAGAGTATCCTAACATGGTGCATCATGCCCTGGAATGGAAACATCAATGTTCAGGAATAGAAAAAGCTGCAGAAAGTGGTGGATATAGCACAGCCCATCACAGGCAAAACCCTCCCTACCATTGCGTACATTTACATAGAGTGCTGCTACAAAAAAATCAGCATCCATCAAAGACCCCCACCACCTAGGCTATGCCTTCTTCTTGTTACTATCTTTGGGTATCGAAGCCTTAGGTCCCACACCACCAGGTTCAGTAACAGTTATTGACCTATGAAGGGCATCCATTAGACTTGCGAGACCATGGCTCTGTGCCTGGAAAGTCTTCACTCTCCAGGGTGCAGGCCTGGGCAAGGTTGTATGGAAGACCGGCAGTTGCCCATGCTGCAAGTCTCCCCTCTCCACGACACCGATGTCGTCCAAGGAACAGGCAAGAGCCGATACAGCTTGGCACCTACGTCGTCACAGAGCAATGTGTGGTTAAGGTCACAACACGTTGCCTCAGCTGGGGCTCGTACTCACGACCTTCAGATCACTAGTCCAATGCCTTAACCTCTTGGCCACGTGCCCATATATATATTAACCTATAACCACTAACTGGAATGGAAGCTTTAATCACCACCATATAGAATTGAAGTGTAGATTGTTCAGCACTTTCAAAGACTCTTTATAACTCATGCATCAGTGTTATTTTTATTAGCACAGTTTGTCTTCTTTTGCACATTGGTTGTTTGTCAATCCTTGTCTATTTATGTATAGCTTTTTGTATTATTCTACTGGATATCTTTTTTCCCTCTCAATGCCTGTAAGAAAATGATTCTCAAGTGAGCATATATATACTTACATAATACATTTACTTTGAACATTGAAGACATGTGTAACATCTTGGATTTATCTATTTTTAATTATTATCAAAAAACAACCAAACAGGAGTTTGATAAATTTTCTTTAACATGAAGGATAGTTTTGAGCCCATCTGTTATCACTTAACCACTGTCATCAGATTTGTTTGTTCCTACAAGAGAGGCTGCCTCCAAATTTCCAGCCTATAAGCAACTATCTTGTAAACTGTTAGTTGGTTCAAAACAGGGGGAAATTTTAAATATAAACAGAGATAAATATGCAAGCATGCATTGTTGAAGAGCTGCTTACAGACATCCACTCTAGTGTTGCTGTACTCCAGATACCAACTGAAACACTGCTAAACACCCTCTGCACACATTGTGCCAGAGCTTCTCCTAAATACAGCCACTCCAGAAATCATCACCTTGATAACTGCTCTTCTGTCCACCAGCCATCCTTCCACCTACAATCCAACCACACATCTTCATTCCTATTGTTGCACTACTGTCAGAGCCCTTTATCCTCCCTTATTGCTACAAGGAATCAACTGCTTCTTTAAGATTTTGTAGCATCCTAATTGCATTAAAATGCTTTCAATATACTAGGTATCAGAATGCCTCAGGGACTGGAAATACATAGAAAGTTCCAAATATGGAGCTTAGAAAAATAGAGAGCTATGGGTAAGCCTAGTAATTTCTAAGGTAAGGACATGTTCGGCACAACTTTGTGGGCCGAAGGGCCTATATTGTGCTGTAGGTTTTCTATGTTTCAAACCTACAGACCATTTATTTATGGTATACATTCATATCTCCTGTGGACAAGTTTACAATACTTACTTCTCCATACTCAAGACTAGTCTAGGCAACCCCTGTATCATTGCTATTCAGATTTTAAAAATTTGCTCCTATAGAATTTACAAATCACTCCCCAAAAATTTAAGGAATAATATTTTCTCTCACAGGATCTGTATATAAATAAATAAATTAGCAGAACACAGGCAAAATGCTGGAGGAACCTAGCAGGTCAGACAGCGTCTAAGGAAAGAAATAAACAGCAGTCAATATTTTGGGCCAAGACCCTTCATCAGGACTCGAAACTTCCGCTGTTTATTCCGCTCCATAGATGCTGTCTGACTTGCTGAGTTCCTCCAGCATGTTGCGTGTACTGCTTTGAACTTCCAGCATCTGAAAATGCTGGAGGTACTGCAAGCTAGGTGGCATTTATGGAGGGGAATAAAGACTGATGAATGGTCTCAGCCCAAAACAGCCACTGTTTACTCTCCTCCATAGATTATGCCGGGTTTGCTGTGTTGCTCAAGACTTACAGCATCCTGACTTTATGACTTGTCGATGCATCTTACTTTGACACTCCTCCCTCCTCCAACCCCACCCACCTGATAGTCTTGCATCAATAATAACACCATGCCGAGCCACAGTACCTTGGATTAGGATGATGGGATGGCATGTGGTAGCAAGGTGACATCAACAGCTGTGGAAAAAGTAAATCTATAACTCATTCATATGGCGGCAGTCATCACAGGTGGATGAGACTTTACGGCAGGTCCTGGCTTATTAGTGTATTAATCACATCAGTATGAATGCCTCAAAATGGACTTAGCACAGCTTCTATATATAGAAAACAGGTGGCAAATACTCCTAATCGAGCTCTGATATACACAAAACAGCTCCAGAATGGTTCTGAGTTGCTGGTGCTCTGCCGAAGCTGTATGTGCAAAGCAGAGCACACATCATTCTCCTGATGTTAATGATAATCAGCCTTAATATAGGTCCTCCAATTCCTTTTAATTTGATTTTAATCTTTTTGTCGACATTGCATGGTACTTGCCACATTCCTAATCTTTTCCTCAACCCCTCAAAAGAAACCTCCTTTCTTAAAGTTCAAAGTAAAATTGACTATCAGAGTACATAGATGTCACCACATACAACCCTGAGACTCTTTTTCCTGCGGGCATACTTAGCAAATATATAGAACAGTAACTGTAAACAGGATCAATGAACAACAAACTCTGCAAGTGCAAATAGAAATGAATAGCAATAGATAACAAGTATGAAATAACAAGATAACGAGTCTTTGAGGTGAGATCATGGGTTGTGGGAACACCAGAAACAGAATGAGTGTATTTATCCCCTTTTGTTCAAGAGCCTGATGGTTGAAGGTAGTAACTGTTCCTGAACCTGATGGTGTAAGCCTTGAAACACTTGTACCTGCTATCTGAAGGCAGCAGTGAGAAAAGAGCATGGCCTGGGCGGTGAGGTTCTTTGGTGATGGATGCTGCTTTTCTACAGCAACATTTTGTGTAAATGTGCTCAATCCTTGGGAGGGCTTTACCTGTGAGGTACTGGGTCGAACCCACTACCTTTTGTAGGATTTTTTGCTCAAAAGGCATTGGTGTTCCCGTACCAGGACAAAAAGCTGCCAGTCAGCACACCTTCCACCACCCATCTATAGAAGTTGCCAAGGTTTCTGATGACATGCTGAACCTTCGCAGACTCCTGAGGAAATAGAGGTGCTGTTGTACTTTCTTTGCAATTATATTTATATGATGGGTCCAGGATAGGTCCTTGAGATAGTTACACCCAAGAATTTAAAGTTACTGACACTCTCCACCTCTGAAGTGTACTGGCTCATGGACCTCTGGTTTCCCTCTCTTGAAGTCTGCAATCAGTTCCTTGTTCTTACTGACATTGAGTGAGAGGTTGTTGTTATTATACTCAGCCAAATTTTCAGTCTCCCTCTTGTATGCTAATTCATCTCCACCTTTGGTAAAGCCCACAACAGTGGCATCATCAGCGAACCTGTATATGGTTTTTGGAGCTGTACTTAGCAACACAGTCATAGGTGTAAAGCAAGTAGAGCAGGGGGCTAAGCACACATCCCTGGGGTGCTCCTGTGCTGATGGAGATTGTGGAGGACATGTTTTTGCCAATTTGAACTAACTGAGGTCTGCAAGTGAGAAAATCCAGGATCCAATTTCACAAGGAGTATGAAGTCTTGGAGTTTACTTATTAGTTTTGAGGGTTTGATGGTATTAAATAGTGAGCTGTAATCGATAAAGGGTTTCCTGATGTTTGCATCTTTGCTGCCCAGATGTTTCAAGGTTGTGAGAACTGCCAATGAGATGGTATTTGCTGTAGACCTGCTGCTTCAGTAGGCAAATTGGAATGGATCCAAATCACCACTCAGACAGGAGCTGACATGCTTCAACACCAGCCTTGCAAAACACTTCATCATTTTGGGTGCAAGTGCTGGGCAATAGTCACCGAGTTCCTTTACTTTCAGTCCTATTGGCTCAAGTAGACAAGCTCCAAAGAGTTACAACTGCTTCTCAACTGGCAGATTGGCACCGCTGGGTAACAGCTTCCAAAGTTCCAACAGCACCATCCTGTGGTGGATCGTAATAATTCGATAACCACTCTGAAATAGGCTTTCAAGCAAGTAGGGAGGGCTAAGGTGGTGTGGTAAATGTAGAAGGGGGAGCAATAATGAAATAGAGGCATTTATTCAATGGTAATACATGGAATGGAAACTGAGAAAGAAATATACAAATTTTCTTCAAGATAAATCAATGATTCAAATCCCAAAGATCACATTTACACATAGAGGTTCAACTTGGATTGCACGGTTTTTATTATGAAGAAATATAATGTCCTAGTCCCCCTTAAATATTACAGTCAAAGGATGCATAGTACCACACTACTAGGCAGGGAGTTTTTCTTAATTTTACTGCTTATCTATCCGAATCTTCAAGCACCAAATTAATGGACATTGTCAGCTCTTAGCCATTATTGCTACATAAATTCAGCTTCTTTTCTGCTACTTAAAAAGTAAAAACTTCATTTATAGTAGATAATTCAATGAAAATTAATATTTTATGGGCTATTTATTGAAACAAACTGGCACTTTCTCATTAGTGTGGCCTAGTGTGACATTCTAACAATAGAAATTGAAATAAACCGCTGGAGCACATTGTAAACAAACAAGGATTTCAAAGCCTTCAAAGGATTTCAACTGATCTTTGAAACTATCAATGTTTAAAGTACAATATTATATTCAAAGAGTAACATTGATCAATTACTGATGTGTAAAATGATTAAAGATTTTATGTTTAAGTTGAATAATTCCTTCAGTATAAAAGTTTGCTCTTGCTTTTCCTCTAAAGTAATTTACACATCTCCACATTAGGATATGCCCACAACCTGCTTGCTTGTTCTGCTCAAAGGTATATCCCTAAAAAGAGGGAATGTTTTCTGGAAGGGGTAGTTATTGATTAAATTTCTTAAATTTGGCCTATGAATTTCCTTTGTCCCTAAGCCTGCAATATGGAGAGAGCAAGCACAAAGCTCAACTTTGAATTGCTGTAAGGTATATTCGGATATTATTGCTTCATCTCTGACCAACGGAGAAGTTCCAGAAATATGAACAGTGGCTAATATGGTATCATAGTTTAAAAGGGGTAGCAAAAACAAGCCAAGAAACTAGAGATCAGTGAGTGTGACATTGGTGGCGGGCATATTGCTGGAGGGGTCTCAGAGAAACAGGATCTAACAACATTTGAAGAGAAAGGGTAATTGCTAAATTGGTTTAATATCGTCACAAGTACCAAACTTGCTTTGCATGCCATTCATACAGATCACTTCATTACAGCACTGCACTGAGGTAGTACAAGGCAAGGCAATAACAGAACGCAGACTCAAATGTTAGGGTTACAGAGAACATGCAGTGCAGACAACAAGGTGCAAGATCAAAAACAAAGTAGATTGTAAGGTCAAGAGTCCATCTTATTATTCTGAAGGACCATTCAATATTCTTAGTACAGTGGGATAGAAGCTGTCCTTGAGCCTTGTGGCAGGTCAAGCTTTTGTATCTTCTAACTAATGGGAGGATGGAGAAGAGAGAATGCCCAGGGTGAGTGAGGTCTTTGATTGTGTTGATTACTTTACCAAAGCAGCGAGAAATTTAGACAGAGTTCATGCAAGTGGGCTGGTTTCTGTGATGTGTTGAGCTGTGCCTACGGCTCTGCACTTTCCTGTGGTCTTGAGCAGAGCAGATGCTACTCTAAGCATGATGCATCCAGATAAGATGATTTCTATGACACATCAATAAAAATCGGTGAGGATCAAAGGGGATATGCTAAATTTCTTTAGCCTCCTGAGGAAGTTGAGGTGCTGCTGAGCTTTCTTGGCTGTGGTATCTACATGTTCGGAACTGTGTAGGCTATGGGTGTTGGAACTCGGAACTTGAAGCTTTCACCCCTCAGCCTCAGCACCATTGATGCAAACAAGAATGTATGCACTCTGCACCCCCTCCCCCCTCAACCTTCCTGAAGTCAATGCCCAGCTCTTTTGTTTTGCTGACATGGAGGGCAGGATTATCATAACACCATGCTTCTAGGCTCTTTAATTCTTCGTCCTTCGTTGTTATTGGAGATTCAGCCTACTATAGTACTGTCATTTATAAACTAGTAGATGGATTTAGGATTGAATCTAGTCATGTGTGTAAAGGGAGCAGAGCAAGGTGCTGAGGATTAAGTCTTGTGAGGCATCAGTGCTAAGAATAATCATGGCAGAGAACAAAATGGGATAACTACACTCGATTTTTCTTGCCCCATCATTAAAATGTTCCCACAACCAATGAACTCACTTTCAAGGGTTCTTTATCTCATGTTCTTGTTATTTATTGCTATTTATTTATACTTGCATTTGCACAGTTTGCTGTCTTCTGTAGTCTGGTTGATCTTGAACTGATCCTGTTATAGTAACTGTTCCATAGATTTGTTGAGCATGCCCACAAGAAAATGAATCTCAGGGTTGTATGTGGTAACATATATGTACTTTACTTAAGTAACAAAATTTGCTTTGAACTTACTTTTAACATTGACGGTCATAAACAGGGTGAAAGCACATTGTCCTTTTCCCAGGGAGAGGGTGCTAGTAGCAAGACTGCATGTGTTTATGAACAGAGGTGAGAGACTGGCGAGGGATATCAGAAGCAGCTTTTCCAAAGAAAGGGTAGTGCACATTTGGTAAGAGCTTTCGGAAATTATGGTTGAGGTGGACACATCAGCAACATTTAAACATCATCTAGGTAAGTGCAAGGATAGAAGAGGTTTAGAGGGCCAAATGGCTTCCAACTTTCTATTGTGCTCTATCCAACTCAATTGAACATACAACTAATGGTGATCTGACTACATCTGCTTCAAATACTTTTCCATCCCCACATGCCCAGTATTCAAGCCAATTTCTTTCTGCAAGTAACCCATTGTCTTGACACTAGCAACACAGATCTGTGGAATATTTCAAGTTGTGGTAGTTAGAAAAAAATAATTACTTAATTTCCAACTACACGTTTAGTAAACTTGCTCTTACTGAAGTTCTGTTTGAGAAATCCTTTATGATCGTGTTAGAAGAGTAATTCTAATTGCAGTTTACACTGTAACCAATATAGCTAGCACATCCACAGCCACTTGGAAAGAATATAATTCACAAATGGTTACTAAAGCTTCAGCATGGCATCAAGATTACTGTATAATATAACTGTATTCATTCTGTAGACAGTTACTATATAATGAGTTATCAAATGAGTATGAATTCCTTTGAGGTATTTCAACCTAATTATTTAAAGATGCAGTATTAAGTAGGCGGTTAATGTCACTCACAAGTGTAATCTAAAATGGTATCGCAGGATAATATTTCCAAATATACAACACATCAGTAGGAGTAGAAACATTATTAAAACGAATCACCAAATTACCCTGTGAATGAGAAATGTGTTTTAGCTGAGTTAGGATTAACTGTGAATGTAAAAGAGTTTAATTGGTAATATAATCTTTAACTTTATTGCAAAGGTGAAAATTTAGTTAAATTAAGCACGTTCTAAACTTCCGAAAATCAGTGGCTAGCAAACTCCCATTCCTCCAGCAGTTTTTTTGCAGCAAAAATCTTTTACAAATTAAAGAACTCATCAATTCAGAGGGCCTGAAGTAATAAAGGAGCAGAAATTGATATTAGACCAAGCAATATGTCAGCTTGCTCCAAGCTGCATTTCAAGTGCTGTTAAATTTATCAGAGCAGGTGGCCTTGATGGCACTCTGGATATCAAGCTGTGGATTACAGAATGGTTAGAGCAGGAAGGAAGTCATTAACCTTGTCAAATCTAAATCAGCTCCATCTTGTCCTGCTCTCCTATCTGCTTGTCAAAGTCCCACAAAGTCTTCCATTCTATTCATCCAGCTCCCTTTCAAGTGATGCAATTGAGTCTGATCCCAGTATTATCAAAGAACTGTGTTCCAAACCGTGAGCACTTAGAACGTAAAAATGTTCAACCCTCATGTCACTTATGGTTCAATTGCCAGGTGTCTTTTATCTATATTTACTTGGTTTTTGATCCTTTAACCAACAGCAAGTTTCTCTCTGTGTACTTCATGAGTTTAAATACTTATCAGATCTCCTTACATCCTCCTTTATTCCAAAAGGAACAGCTTCTCTGGTCTAGAGACAAAATTAAATTCCCTCATTCTATGAATCACTGTGGCAAATCTCTTCTGCACTTTCTGTAAAGCCTTTACGTCTTTCTGAAACAGTGGCAATTGGAATGGGATACAATGCTCAATATGTGGATGAAGTGATACCATGACTTCACTGATCTTGCACTCAGTGCCCCTCTTTTAAGATTCAGGATCCTGTATTTTAAGCATTTTCTCAGTTTGCCATTTAGAATGAAATATGCAGATATGCCCACAGATGTGCCTGTTCTTGTTTCTAGATTTGTGCCATCTAGCTTACATTGCTTTTTTGCATTCATCTCACACCAAAGTGCATTCCTCAACAATAGATGTCATCTCCCATCTGTCCCATTGCACCAGCCTGTGCATTTCATCTTGTAGATAATAGATTACTGCACATCACAATCCAATACACTTTCAAGTTTTGAATCATGACTTGATTCAAGAATTGTTTATTCTTGCCTTCTTAATTCACAAAATTTATACCATTGAGAATTATTCCAATAATTACTAAGTATCTTAAGAATGATAGACTTCAGAATTAGGGAACAATCAACATTGACAATGCAGGAAATACGCAGTAAGTCAGACAGAAAATAGAAATAGGGTTAGTTTTTAAACATTTGACTTCCCTTCTTCTTGAGAGTTTATGTCTTATAAATTTGATTGAGTTTTTTTGAGATGACGATGATTTTTGAGGATAGTAGATAGCAGATGTTGTTCCCATGAAGAATGGGGGTCTGTGACCAGTGGGGTTGCGTAGGGGTCAGTGATGGGATAAAATTTATTTTATCCTGTAATTTATATAACTGACTGGGATGAAGATGCAGACAGGCAGACTAGTAGTTTTGCAAATAGCATACAGTTGCTGGAGGTGTACATAGAGGGATACAGCAGAATCATTTTTAGTCAGTAAGGTGAAAGAGCTGGTTGTGGACTTCAGGAAGGGTAGGACGAAGGAGCACATACCAATCCTCATAGAGGGATCAGAGTGGAGAGAGTCAGCAGCTTTAAGTTCCTCAGTGTCAAGATCTCTGAGGATCTAACCTAGTCACAACATATTGATGTAGTCATAAAGAAGGCAAGACAGTGCCTATACTTTATTAGGAGTTTGAAGAGATTTGGCATGTCAACAAATACACTCAAAAACTTCTATAGTTGTACCGTAGAGAGCATTCTGACAGGGTGCATCACTGTCTGGTATAGAGGGGCTACTGCACAGGACCGAAAGAAACTGCATAAGGTTGTAAATCTAGTCAGCTCCATCTTGGGCACTAACCTACGAAGTACCCAGGACATCTTTAGGGAGGGGTGTCTCAGAAAGGCAGCGTCCATTATTAAGGACCTCCAGCACTCTGGGCATGCCCTTTTCTCACTGTTACCATCAGGTAGGAGATACAGAAGCCTGAAGGCGCACATTCAGCGATTTAGGAATAGCTTCATCCCCTCTGCCATCCAATTCCTAAATGGACATTGAAGCTTTGGACACTATCTCACTTTTTTTAATATACAGTATTTCTGTTTTTGCACATTGTTTAAAAAATCAATTCAATATACGTAATTGATTTACTTGTTTATTTATTAAGCTTTATTTTTTTTTCTCTCTCTGCTAGATTATGTATTCATTGAACTGCTGCTGCCAAGTTAACAAACTTCACGTCACGTGCCGATGATAATAAATCTGATTCTGATATAGATCAGTTGCAGATATGGACAGAAATGGCAGATGAAATTTAAGTGTGAAGTGTTGCAGATTTAGAGGTAAAGGGGGTAAGAGTACAGCAGAACCTTTTAGAAGCATTGGTGTACAGAGGGATCTTGGGAGTCCAAGTTCCTGAAAATAACAACACAATAGATTGGTGGAAAGAATGCATAACACATGCTTGCCTTCATCAGTCAGGCTGTTGAGTATAAAAGCCATGTAGACTCTGAAATACTGTATATAAATGACAGACAAAAATGTTGCAACTGTTTAAAACTTTGATTAGGTCATACTTAGAGTATTATGTGCAATTTTGGCTACTAATTTGCAGGAAGGATATTAAGGTTTTAGAGAGAGTACAGAAGAGGTTTACTGGGATGATGCCTGGAGTAGAGAGTATTAGCCAAAAGGAGAATTTGAATAAAAACACAAGGAAGCATGCAGGTGCTGTATATCCAAAGTAACACACACAAAATGCTGGAGGAACTCAGCAGGCCAGGCACCATCCATGGAAAAGAGTAAGCAGTCGATGTTTTCGGCCAGGAAAGAAGTATCATATAAGGGGCACAGGTGAGCTGTCTTGGCAGTGGCATCTACATGGATGTCACGTACACCAAGATATGCTATTGGTGATGTTCAGTCCAAGGAATTTGAAGCAGACAGGAAGAGGAATTGTCCACTCACAGAACTTTCAATACTGCATTGAAGAATCCATTATCTTTTCATTCTCTGTCTCCAAACCAATGTGAAATTCATTTTTGGCAGGCTACAATCATCACAAGCAGTCACTTGTTTGGCTGAGACAATGTGAAGTTTAAAAAGAGTTCGGAACATTTTAGAACTTGCCGATGATATATGAGGCACATGGCAAAGGCCAATAAAAAGAAGCAAGGCTTTAGTGAAGCGGCCATTGTGGAAGCAGGCATTGTGTGAGTGGGCTAGTGTTAGACTGATCACTGACTCAACAGGCTTAGGGGAAAACAGGCGCAGGTTCGAAGTAAATCTCTATTTTTTTCTCTTTCTTTGTCTATTAATACACGCTGTAGCTAGTGCTGTAAGGATGGGTCCAGAGTTAATGACATGTTCTTTGTGTGAAATGTGGGAACTCTGGGAGACCTCCACTTTCCCTGATAACATCATCAGCACAAAATGCATGACCTGCAGCTCATTAGAGACCATGTAAAGGAATTGGGACCGCAGCTGGAAGATCTTTGGCTCTCATGGAGAAAAAAGTATTAGAAACTACAGGGAGGTAATCACTCATAACTTTCAGGAGACAGGTACCTGGGTGACTATCAGGAGAGGGAAAGGGAATAGGCTGCCAGTGTAAAGTAGCCTTGTGTCTGCTCCCCTCACTGATAAGTATAGTACTTTAGATATTGTTGGGGGAATAATCTACCAACAGGAAGCCATCAAGACAAGGCCTCTGGCACTGAGTCTGGCTTTGCAGCTGAGAAGGGAAAAGGGAGGAAAGCAGTAGTGACAGTGGATTCCACAGATAGAGAAGCAGGCAGAAGATTCTGTGGGCATGAAAGATTACTCTTAGTAACACGTGTTAGCTAGGGCAGGAACAGGATAATAGTATGGATGAATGAATGGATATGGAAGTGGTGCAGGGTACAGGGTTTCAGATTTCTGAGATTATTGGGATCTCTTCTGGAGAAGGTATGACCTGAACAAAACGGAGCTGTTACACCTGAACTTCAGGGGGACCAATATTCTTGCAGGCAGGTTTGCTAGAGCTGATGGGGGGGGGGGGTGAGGGTTTAACATAATTTGGCAGGGGAATGGGAACAGAGTGATAGGGTGGAAGACGGGGCATTTGGTATGCAAGTACCATAGATGTTGTGTGTAGTGAGACGGTGAGGAAGGATAGAGCAAAACTGTAATCAGTACGATGAGTTAAAGTGTAACCGGGGGGCCAAAATCGAAAAGGGTGATTAATACAGGTCTGAAGGTGCTATAATTGAATGCACGCAATATATGAAATAAGGTAGATGATCTTGTAGCGCAGTTAGAGATTGGCTGGTTGTGGGCATTGTGGACATCTCTCAGCCGTGGCTGAAAGATCATAATTCGGAACTTAACATCCAACAATACATATCGTATCAATAGGACAGGCAGCTTGGTGGGGGGGGGGGGGGGTGCGCAGTGATGGCTCTGTTGATAAAAAATGAAATTGTATCCTTAGAAAGAGTTGGCATGAGAGCAGAAGATATAGAATCCTTGTGAGAAGAATTAAACTGCCAACTGCAAGGGTAAAAAGACCTTGCTGGAAACAGTAGCCAGGATGTGGGATATACATTACAATGGGAGATATAAAAGGCATGTGAAAAGGGCAATCTTATGTTAGTCATGGCAGATTTCAATGTGCAGGTAGATTGGGAAAATCAGGTTGGCACTGGATCCCAAGAGAGGGAATTTGTAGAATGCCTATGAGATGGCTTTTTAGAGCAGCTTGTGGTTGAGACCACAAGGGGAAGGGCAATTCTTGACCAGGCGTTATGTAATGAAACAGATTTGATGAGTAAGCTTAAGGTAAAGGAATCCTCGGGTAGCAGTGATCATAATATGATAGAATTCACTCTGCAGTTTGAAAAAGAGAAGCTAAAGTCAGATGTATCATTATAACAGTGGAATAAACAGATTTACAGAGACATGAGACAGGATCTGGCCATAATTGATTGGAAGAGGACACTAGCAGAGATGACAGCAAAACAGCAATTGCTGGCGTTTCTGAAAGCAATTTGGAAGGCACAGAATAAATACATCCCAAAAATGAAGTCGTATTCTAAAGTGAGGATGGCACAACCAAGGCTAACAAGAGAAGTCATAGGCACCATAAAAGCAAAAGAGAGGACATATAAGATAGCAAAATTAGATACATAAAGAGCAAAAGAGAGGTGACAGTGGATATCAGACCACTGGAAAATGACACTGAAGAGGTAGTAAGAATATATACCAAAAGACATAGGAGCAGAATTAGGCCATTTAGCCCGAGTCTGCTTCGCCTTTCATTCATGCCTAATCTTTCTTCCCTCTCCTCAGCCCACTCCCTGACCTTCTCCCCATAACCTTTGATGCTGTGACCAATCAATAACCTATCAATCTCTGCTCCAATACACGCAGTGACCTGGCCTCCACAGCTGCCTGTGGTAACAAATTCCACAAATTCACCATCCTCTGACTAAAGAAATTTCTCCACATCTCTGTTTAAAATGGATGCCCCTCTATCCTGAAGCTGTGCCCTCTTGTCCTAGACTGCCCCAGCATGGGAACATCCTTTTCACATCTACTTTGTCTAGGCCTTTCAACATTCGAAATGTTTCAATAAGATCCCTCATCATCCTTCTAAATTCCAGTGAGTACAGGTACAGAGCCATCAAACGTTCCTCATACAATGACCCTTTCATTCCCAGAATCATCCTTGTGAACCTCTGAACCCTCTCGATGCGAGCACATCTTTTCTTAGGTAAGGAGCCTAAAACTGTTCACAATATTCAAGGCGAGGCCTCACCAGTGCCTTATGAAGCCTCAGCATCACATCCCTGCTCTTGTATTCAAGGCCTCTTAAAATGAATGCTAACATTGCATTTGCCATCCTCACCACCAACTCAACCTGCAAGTTAACCTTTAGGGTGTTCTGTACAAGGACTCCCAAGTCCCTTTGCATCTCAGATTTTTGGATTTTCTCCCTATTTGGAAAACAGTCTTCACATCTATTTCTGCTACCAAAGTGCATGACCATGCATTTTCCAACCTCTTTCAGAACCCTAGGGTGCAGTTCATCTGGTCTGGGTGATTTATGCATCTTTTAGGTTTTTAAGCTTTTGAAGCACCTTCTCCCTTGTTATAGTAACTGCACTCACTTCCCTCACACTCTTCAATACCTGACACACTGCTAATGCCTTCCATAGTGAAGACTGATGCAAAATACTCAATTAGTTCGTCTGCCATCTCCTTGACCATTGTTATTATTTCTCCAGCCTCATTTTCTAGTGGCTGTATACCCACTCTCATCCCTCTTTTATTTTTTATATACTTGGAAAAGCTTTTCCTATTCAACATTGTTAGCTAACTTGCATTCATCTTTTCCCTTCTAATCATTCCTTTAGTTGCCTTCTGTAGGTTTTTAAGAGCTTCCCAATCCTCTTTCGTCCCACTAATTTTTGCTTTGTTGTTTGCCCTCTCTTTTGCTTTTACATTAGCTTTGACTTCCCTTGGCAACCACGGTTGTATTATTTTGCTATTTGAGTATTTGTTTTTGGAATACATCTATCCTGCACTTTCCTCATTTTCTTCCCCCCAGGAACTCAAGCCGTTGCCGCTCTGCTGTCAGCCCTGCCAGCATCTCCTTCCAATTTACTATGGCCAACTCCTCTCTCATACCACTGTCATTTCTTTTACTCCACTGAAATACTGCTACATCAGACTTTACTTCCTCCCTATCAAATTTCAAGTTGAACTCAGTCATATTGTGATCACACCCTCCTAAGGATTCTTTTACTTTAAGCTCCCTAATCACCTTCGGTTCATTACATGACACCCAGTCCAATATAGCTGATCCCCGAGCAGGCTCAATGACAAGCTGCTCTGAAAAGCCATCTCATTGGCATTCAACAAATTCACTCTCTTGGGATCCATTACCAACCTGATTTTCCCAATCTACGTGCATGTTAAAATCTCCCATACTATCATAACATTTTCCTTTTGATACACCTTTTCTATTTCCTGTTGTATTCTGTAGTCCACGTCCCAGCTCCTGCTTGGAGGCCTGTACATAACTGCCATCAGGATCCTTTCTCCCTTGCAGTTTCTTATCTCAAATTACAAGGATTCAACATCTTCTAAACCTATGTCACATCTTTCTAATGATTTGATGCCATCTTTACCAGCATAATAACGGCACTCCCTCCGCCTACCTTCCTATCCCTCTGATATAACATGTAATCTTGGACATTCAGCTCCCAACTATAGCCATCCTTCAGCCACGATTCAGTGATGGCCACAACATCATACCTAACGATCTGTAAAAGGGCAAAAAGATTATCTACCTTATTTCTTCTATTCCGCCCATTGAGATACAAAGTTTTGAATACTGTATTTGCTACCCTTTTTGATTCTGCATCCTGAATGCACTGATACTCACCCTACAGGGCTGCAATTTTGTCCTATCATCTTCCTGCCCTTCGTAACAATGTTAGCATGCTATCTTTGCTTTTTTATCATCCGTCCTATCCAGAGTCCCTTATCTCCTGTTCCCATTCCTCCTGCCAAATTAGTTTAAACCCTAACAGCTCTAACAAACCTGCCCGCGAGAATATTAATCACCCTCAGTTTGTAATGGAAGCAAAGAAATGGCAGATGAACTTATGTATTTTTCATTAGTGTTCACTTTGGCAGACACTAGGAGTATGCTAGAAATTTGAGTGTCAGGTTGGCAGAAGTGGGTGTAGTCGCTATTACTACGATGATGCCTGGGAAGCCGTAAGGTCCGAAGGAGGGCAAGTCATCTGGACCAGATGGACTACAGCCAATTGTTCCAAAAGAGATAACTGAAGAGATTGTGGAGGCAGTAGTATGGATAGTTCAAGATTCACTAGATTCTGAAATAGTTCCAGAGGACTGGAAAATTGCAAATGTCACTCCACTCTTTAAGAAGGGAGAGAGACAGAAGAAAGGAAGTAATAGGCCTGTTAGCCCTACTTCAGTGGTCGGGAAGATGTTGGATTCCATTTTTAAGGATAAGGTTTGGAGGTACTTGGAGGTACATGATAAAATAGATCAAAGTCAGCATGGTTTCCTGAAAGGAAAATCTTGCCTGACAAGTCTGTTGAAATTCTTTGAGGACATAACAGGCAAGATAGACAAAGAACAGTCAGTGGATGTTGTTCACTTGGATTTTCAGAAGGCCTTGGACAGGGTGCCACACATGAAGCTGCTTAACAAGATGAGGGTCTATGCTATTGCAGGGAAGATTTTAGCATAGATAGAAGATTGGTTGATGGGCAGTAGGCAGAGTGGGAATAAAGGGAACTTTTTCTGCTTGGCTGACGTAACTAGTGTTATTCCGCAGGGATCAATGTCAGGACCATTTCTTTGCATGTTATATGTCAATGATATGGATGACAGAATTGATGGCTTTCTGGCCTAGTTTGTGGATGATCTGAAGTTAAGTGGAGGTGTAGGTAGTGCTAGGAAGCAGGAAGTCCACAGAAGGACTTAAGGCAGATTGGGAGTATAGGCAAAGAAGTGACAGATGGAAAATAGTGTAGGAAAGTGAATGGTCATGCACTTTGTTAGAAGGAATAAAGGTGTAGTCTATTTTCTAAAAGGGGCAAAAATTCAAAAATCAGAGATGCAAGGAGACTTGGGAGTCTTTCTGAAGGATCCTCTAAAAGTTAACTTGCAGACCGCATTGGTGACAAGGAAAGCAGATACAGTGTTGGCATTCATATCCAGAGGGTTACAATATAAAAGCAAGGATGTAATGCTAAGGGTTTACAGGGCATTGGTCAGACCACATTTTAAGTATTGTGTGCAGTTTTGAGCCCCTTATCTAAGAAAATATGTGCTGACATTGGAGAGAGTCCAGAGGAGGCCCACAAGAACGATCTTAGGAAGAAAAAGGTTAACCTATGAGGAGGGTTTGATGCTTCTAGGCCTGTATTCACCAGAGTTTAGAAGAATGAGGGGTGATCTCATTGAAACCTGTTGAATACTGAACAGAGAGGATGTTTCCTATAGTGAGTGAATCTAAGACCAGAGGGCACAGCCTCAGATCCATTTAGAACAGAGATGAGGTGGAATTTCTCTAGCCAGAGGTGGTGAACCTGTGGAATTCATTGCCGCAGACAGCTGTAGAGGCCAAGTTATTGGGTATACTTGAAGCTGACATTCATTGGTTCTTGATAAGTTAGGGTGTCAAAGGTTATCATGAGAATGGTTGGCAGGGATAATGAAAAAGCCATACTGAGATGGCAGAACACTCCATATGCCGAATGGCCTAATTTTGCTCCTATACCTTATGGTATGCGTGTGTTACTGTGTTATACATTGGAAGTGGGTGCACAGGCTCACCTGTATTGCTCCATAAAAGCTGCATCTATTATCGTTAGAGTGCTCATCGAGAAAAAAAGCCAACTGAATGCCTTCAGGAAAGTTCCTTTTATGTCGTTGGGCCTTTCGCTCAAAATTTCATGATAACTCCGGGCTTCAACTAAGTGAGTTTAAGTGGCACAATACCAATCTGCTATCCATTTTCACTTTTTTATCCAAATTATGCCATTCTCCACACAACCGAATTCAACAAGATAACTCTTCCCCTTCACAGAGTCTATAGCCTAAAGCATAAAACTTTAAAAACCACTAAGTGTTTTGGGTATTCAAACGGCTCTTTACATGTAAGACTGGAACATTTACTTAGACTGGTACTAGCAGTGCCATCTACCAGAACTTTTGACTTGGGCTGACAGCTTTTGCTCAGATCACCTTGCCAACTTTTGCTGTTCATTGCTTAATTTAAAGAAAGACAAAGTCTCCCTAGCATTCTGACTCCTGAAGAAATGAGAGAATAAAAAGGATTTTAAATTTTAATGGTCTTCAAGTCAGTTTTTCCAATCAGTACAAATCAAATAATTAAAAATCCAATCAAAGTTGTAATCTGGGACACAACATCTGCTCAATAAGTCAACATTTACTTTTCTTACAACAAAATTGATTTGCTCAATACATGGCAAGTAGAACAAACTCTTTAAACACCACTGAGAATTCAGAAATGGAACAAAGTATTTATGCATATTTGCACTGACTCAACACATTTTTTGTTCTACATTAGAGTAAATGGGAATTCCTTTAATTTAATCTCATTCCACAAAGTAAATTTGCTTTGTGTGATTCCATAATCCAGTATTTCCACTGAGGATGAGGATTAGAAATTCAAGCAGGAAAGATGATAGGCTCACTTTGGACTCAATTATGTAGTTAACTGATAGTTGTGCAGAACCTGTTATTATGCCTACAGAATGACAATGACTCTCATTTTCAATGCCATCAAAGCTGTATTTTAGCCGGCTGGTGGTGCAGTGGCATCCACACTGGACTTCGAGGCGAGTGGTCCTGGGTTTGACTACAACCAGCTCCTTGCACACTTTCCATCCGTGCTGGGTTGAGCGTCGAGCAAGCAACTCAGCCTCGTAAAAAAAAAAGACAAATGCTAAAGAAATAGCAAGATTGCCACTTGATGCGCTACAGGGTATGAAAAGGAACAACAACAAAGATGCATTTGCCTCATATTCAATAATATGCGCACCTTTCCAGTACTGGTAAGGACAGCTTTTGTCATGAGATCTGCTCTCTATTGCACAAAATATGCCTACAATAAAGCCAAGACTGGTCTTAGGAGTTGGCTGAGGTTGGTCATGGCCAGCCTTTTAGCTGACCTTCAAAAGTGAAGCCAGGAATTAGTAGGAAATTGCAAAGTCCAGGGACTAATCACTTGGAGCCATGTTTGGCAACTCCAACACAATGTCTCCCATGTGCATGTTGACTGTGAGTGTCAGATATTATAGTAAATTTTATGAATTAACCAGCTGGAACCTTAACACCTGTCACAGAGACAACTGACACAAGTGGATTTCTCTAATCATTAACCTACAAATAACATTCATAAATAGAGTTTCCTGGAACTACACAATTGTATGATTTTATACACTAGATATATGATTTTATATCTAGTAAAGCTATTTAATACACTGCTTGCTTGGGAGAAATTCTGCTCATTCTAGAATAAAATAGACAGAGTGATACTGATTTATCAGGATCATTGAAGACACCAGAAGACCAGACACCCTAAATTACCATCTTCAAAGTAATTTGGAAACTAAGAAACTAACAATTAAAATGTGACAATCTTGTTTAAGTAATGGAACTGATTATCAGGAGCCAATGATAATATGTATACATGTATACAAGCAAGCATGTTATATGGAACAGTAAGAAAATTTTACTGATAAACACCATTTATTTCTTTGAAAATAAAATTACAACTCCAATATAAAACAAGGAAATACAAGGAATACACAATTTGGCCCCCTCCGCACTTGCTTTGCCATTCAGTAAAACTATGCCTGGTCTTTTATATTGACACTATTTTCCTGTACTATTCCCATATCCTTAGATTTCCTTAATATCCAAAAGTCGAAGCATCTCTGTCAAGAATACCCTCACGACACGAGTCCTCCTGGATAGAAAATCCCAAAGATTCACCACTCTTTTCTCATCACAGTTACAAATAGCAGACCTGTTCTTTTGAAACTGTGACCTCCCAGGTGGTTAAGGCTAGTTAAATACAGCAATTCAGGATTAAACTTCAACATGTTAATTGCCTCACAGTTCCACAACTCAAGTTCAATACTGACCTTCAATGCTGTTTGCTTGTTTTCCCTGTGACCAGATGGATTGTTTCTGGGTGCACCAGTCTCCTCATAAATCCCAGAAAAAAAATACAGGTTGATAGATTAATTAGCCAATTGCCGCTGGTATATAGTTAAGTGGTGGTCACTTGAGGGGAGTTTATGGGAATATATAGAGACCAATATGGACATCAGCAGGATTAGTATAAAAATAGAGCTTGATGATTGCACAGAGATGATGGGCCAAGCAACCTGTTTCTGTGCTGTATCTCTCTATTATGCAATGGACAAGTGAAGAATACTGTGGGGCACCACAGTAAGTGTGACACGGTTAACAGCTTAGGGAATCGGAGGTCGAAGTTCAATCCAGTGCTGTCTGTAAGAAGTTTATAAGTTCTACTTGTGACCACCTGTATTTCCTCCAGGTGCTCCAGTTTCCTCCCACAGTCCAAAGATATACCAGTTAGTAAGGTTAACTGGTCATTGTAAATTGTCCTGTGATTAGACTAGTGTTAAATAGGTTGGCTAGTGGGTGGAAGGATCTGTTCTGCCCTGAAATTCTAAATAAAATAAGGAGTAAAATAATCCCTACAGGTTGACTGACCTGTTTCCTAGCTTCTCTCCCTACCTTGAGTAATTGTACAATATTAGGTAACAATTAGCACTTTGACATTACTTCTGCATCCAATGAGGAATGAAAAGTTGCAAACAATTCCTCTACTATTTTCAGCATTTATTCTTTCCTCAACCACATTAATTTTTTTTTTTGGTTTTTCTCCTCTCTCTACTAGGTTCTGTTGAAAAACCTCCCTCTACTCCTTTAGTGTAACCTTCAAAACTTGAGGTTGCTCTTACATGCAAAGGACTCAATTGATACTTCTGCCATAGTTTCTGGAACAAGTGTTAAATGAATATTTTGTATTGCCTTCACAAAGATCTGACCACAGGTCTTATCATTACTTATAAAACGCTTTGCACTTTAAACTAATGTTATTAATTTCTCACAACCAGCAATAACTTTTTCAGATCTCTGTAGTTCCCATTGTTTTCCTGTGTAGTACATGAATCTTGCTCTTGATATTTGTCATAAGTACCATTTTTCCTGCTTGTTTTATACTTCCTTGTCATTCAGATGCAGTAGTACTAGATGTTGTATCTTTATCATTCAGGTAAATATGTTTACTTACCACATGAACACTCTATTCCAAGAGTGTCTTCATCGTTTCAATATTGCACAGTTCTACAATCTAACTGGTGGGTCATAGAAACATAGAAAACCTACAGCACAATACAGGCCCTTCGGCCCATAAAGCTGTGCCGAACATGTTCCTACCTTAGAACTACCTAGGCTTTACTCATAGTCCTCTATTTTTCTAAGCCTCATGTAGCCATCGAGGAGTTTCTTAAAACACTCTATCGTTTCCGCCTCCACCACCGCCGCCAGCAGCTCATTCCACACACTCACCACTCTCTGCGTAAAAAAAACTTAACCCTGACATCTCCTCTGTACTTGCTTCCAAGCGCCTTAAAACTATGCCCTCTCATGCTCGCCATTTCAGCCCTGGGGAAAAGCCTCTGGCTATTCACACGATCAATGCCTCTCATTATCTTGTACACCTCTATCAGGTCACCTCTCATCCTCCATCACTCCAAGGAGAAAAGGGTCCTTTTCTTAATCAACTTCAAAAGAAATTAGCTTCTCCACAGTTAAGCATTTTACCTTCAATATGTTCTGGTCTTTATTTTCCTTAAGTACTTCAAACTGGATTATGTTGTGGCCAATGTTAGGTAAGAGATCTCCTCCAATAACCTCTAGCTTCTGTTTGCTTCACAGTAGCAGATACAATGCTTCTCTTACTGCTGAAATATTTATCCTATATAATCTGTTAATGACAAAGATGTTCATACAGTGGATGACAGAAGCTTAAAGGCCACATAAAGGAACAGGATTCGGTTAATATACGTGCTCCAGGACAATCCAAACATGAGAGAACATACAATGCTTCCAAATCCAGCTTAAAACATAAAGTGGTTTTCATTCCTCAAACTTCAATCAAATGAATCAAGAGTTTACAGGTGAAAATCAAGTAATTTAAATAACTCTCATGAATTTTTGTTGAATAAAGTTTTCTATAGTATCCATAAATACATTTGGATCTGCTGGGCATGAATCTTGCCAATTCTGGACATGAATCTTGCCAATTCTCTGCAGCACAGTTTTGTGAACAGAAGGCAATGAGTTCAGGGAATTCAACATCTGCAGCTGATCGATTGGATGCTGGCCAATTTCCTTAACTCCCAAAGCCTGCAACACACCAGCTGCGAACTTACAAGGATGAGCTGTTGACGAAATAATAACTGGACAGCTTCGGTCTTGCTGACGATCTGCTACAACTTTTGCTACAGCCGTGTGTGGGTCCAAAATGTATCCTGCAGACTTATGCACTGAGTATATAGCAGCCAAGCACTCTTCCTCTGAACACCAATCTGACACAAGGTTATGTTGAATTCTCCTCAGCAAAGTATCTGGCACCTGAAAGTGGTTCCTTTCATCCAACTGCGAAAACAACTCCCTCACCAGCTGCCCGTCGCCATGTGCAACAAGGTGTAAATATCTCTCAAAATTTGAGGGCCTGAGAATATCTAATCCTGGAGACAAGGAAGTTGTTACAGTTCTATATCTCAAATCATATTTGCCTGTTTTTATGAAATTGGTCAGAGCATTATTTTGATTTGAAGCACAAATGAATTTTCGAATTGGAATCCCCATGCATTTTGCATATACTGCTGCCAATATGTTGCTAAAATTCCCTGTGGGAATGCAAACATCAACTGGATCTCCAAAAGCAATTATGCCTTGCTTGATTAGATCAAGATAGGCAGAGGCATGATAGATTACCTGTGGCAGCAGACAAGCCCAGTTTATTGAGTTTGCAGTGCTCAGAGCTGACCCATATTCAACTGCCAGAAAGCCAGTGTAATTGGAATTTGTGAGTATCTGTTTCATGGTTGTCTGACAGAATTCAAAGTTAGACTTGACACCTACTGTCTTTACATTTTCCCCTTCATAACTAATCATCTGTTCCTTCTGAATCAGACTAATTCCCTCTTCGGGAAAAAATGTAAGAACTGATATTCTCTGCTTGTCATTATCACTGAGACAACTGATACCATCCAGAACAGCACTCCCTGTATCCCCAGATGTAGCCATTAGAATCAGGTAACTGCAAGTCCTAGGCATACAATAAGCAAATAGCTGTGGCATCATTTGCAAAGCAAAATCTTTGAAGGATGCTGTGGGCCCATGGAATAATTCAAGAAGAAACAGATTATCAGTCAAATGTCTGATTGGTGCAATGCTGTTACATGTAAAGTTCTGTCCATAAGCTCTTTTCACCATCTTTCGCAGCTTGACAGGTGGCACGTCATCAGGGTGCACACTCCTCTCCAGAAGGACCTGTGCCCGCTCAGCATAAGATGCCTCAACCAGCCTTTGCCACTCTCCAACAGTTATTTCTGGAAGAGAATCTGCAGGGACATAGAGACCACCATCCAAAGCCAAGCCTTCAATAAGAACATCAGTGAAGGTGCTGGGATCTTTCATTAACTCAGGAGTTTTAGCTATACTTCTTGTGGAAATAAATGCACTCGAGCCTTGATGTCTCTTCAAAGCATCAAAAACTTTCTCAGCAACAGTTTCTGATGTATCACCAAAATGACATAGAATCCGTATGTCATACCACTTGTGGTAAAATTGTTGTCTGCACTGAAGAAATTCTTGTACCGGAATGCCAGGCCTCAGCCCAACAATATGATCCACCTTCATCCCTTCAAGTCTTTCAAGTAAATCTTCAAGAGGTACATCAAGATAAATAATGATCCCATTCTTTTTTATGTGGTACATACTCTGGGGATGCATTGGATTGGACCCAGTAAGAGTAATAATGCTTCGAGTTATTGATAAGCTCTTAAGAATTTCACCCTCCTCTTGCAAAAATAATTCATCACCAATCTGCTGAAGCTTCTGATTTACACTCATATGGCAGGTTTTTTCAAGTACTTCAGCAATATCTATCACAGGAAGGCCTGTCAACTGGCCAAGAATGACCCCCACTCTTGTCTTCCTTGCACCAGGAGCACCCAGAAGAACAATATTTTTTTCATCCACCAATGAACACAGTGTGGACAGCAATGACACAGGATGTTTATAACGTGGGAGTGTCCTTAAATATGATAAAACACACCTCGTATTCACTGAAACTAAAGATTGGTCATACACATTCATGTAAAGAAGTCTGTGTGTCAGGTAACGTGCACCTGTAGAAATCAGCCTAGACATTATGACCTTCTGTCCAAGGGGACATTACCTAAAAAAGAAAAGAAAAATAGTTTTAAAATATTAAACATCATTAAACACCCTCAAAAACACAGAAAATAATTAACAACACAGACTAATTTGTACTATTTTAAACATTCATCACCTTATTTTCTATTTTGTTTTTTTTACTAAGATAAGTTGGATATTTCAATTGTATAATCCCACAATTGTTAAAATTCAGGTAATGTATACCTGTAGAAATCAGCTTAGACATCATGACCTTCTGTCCAATAAGGGACAGAAGTGGGGTAAGACTGTGTCCCAAAATTCTATTGCAGTCTTGACAATTTGCAAGAATCCAGCTTTGAAAATTTGCAGACAGAGCAAAAGCTGTATCATTGCAAATAATTCGGAAAAGCCTGGAAAGGAAATGCTGTTGTTAGAGGTTTATAATCATTAAATTTATTTTAAAATATAATCAATTAAAAACATCTAAAAAAAATTAAACCTGATTTAAAAAGAAACATACTTTCCCTTTTCCTTTCTTCCCCACAGCCAAACAACCTGCATTAGAATCAATATGGTTGATATTCTTGCATCAATCTAACTTAATACTGAACCTAAAAGGCACTTCGTATTCTAAGTGCCAGGTAACCTTAGCAAACCTCTGGACTTCACGTAGAATCTAGAGGATTCAAGGTATTGAATATAAGCTGCAAGTATTGAAAAGTATTTTTGTTGTCTTCCTCAATTTGTCTATACTTGTATGAATCTTGGTTACTTCATCTTAAATTTAGCAATTCCTGATAGTTATGCAAGAACTATCAATATTAATCAGCAAAGTCCAGACCAATGTTGTCTCAATATTATCCACAAAAAACAACAGCTATTTCTTTGGGAGAACTGTATTATAAATAAAAACCAGCTATTGAAAACATATAATTAAGCTGATAAAACATGGAGATCACAGAAGCGTACTAACAAAGGACTTACTCGGCCAAACGTTCCACCAAGCTTTTTGAAAAAAAGCGCGTCATCACAGAAAGTATTTGCAGTGACATGCTAATATTAAAAATCTTTCACATCACCACCAATAATGTAATTTATAAATCTGAATATGGATGGAATCTCCAGTGCTCACACAATTCTTTCCAAATCCAAGACCAGATTTTAAATGATGCATGAATCATACAACAAATTTGAGACTACTGGCTGCCAATTATTGTCAATCTCTGCACAAGTGTTTGAAATTACTTCACTGGAATGGATGTGCAGGAGGTGACAAACGGCTAAATGCACAGACATTCGGCATTTACAATCAAACGTGAATTTCTTTACCATATTGACCAACAGGGAGGTGAGGTAAGTTCACCTTTAAAGCATGTTCATAACTACAAAATAAAACTCGTTTTTTTTAAATCAAAGGAACAGAGTAATTTAATGAAATGTCATGGTCCAGTCACTCACCTAACATAAACTACTCCACGGAATTGGGTGTAACAATCTAGGCTGACTATCCAAAGTTTTAAGTAAACTTATCAAAGTACATATGTCATCATCTAGAAACCTGAGATTCATTTTCATGTGAGCATATTTAATAAATCTGTAATAAAATAATAGACTCTATTACAATAAGCACCAATGTGGGCACTGAACCAGCGTGCAAATACAGAAAGAAGGATTGAATGAATGAATGAATAGATAAATTGATAAGTAAGTAAATCAAATCAATTAATAAATAAATAACCAAAAGCAAGCAATAACTGTGTAGAGCATAAGATGAAGAGTCCTTGAAAGTGAGCCTATAAATTGTGGGAACATTTCATCGATAGGGCAAGTGAAGTTATCCCCTTTGGTTTAAGAGCCTGATGGTTAAGGGGTAACAACTGTTCCTGTACCTGGTAGTGCAAGTCCTGAGGCTCCAGTACCTTCTTCCTGATGGCAGCATCAAGAAGGGAGCATGACCTGTGTGGTGGGGGTCACTGATGATGGGTGCCACTTTCCTGCGACTATGCTTGGTGTAGATGTGCTCAATAGTGGGGAGGGCTTTACCTGTGATGGACTGAGCCGTATCCACGACTTTTTGTAGGATTTTTTGTTCAAGGGTATTCGTGTTTCTATACCTGGCTGTGATGCACTCGGTCAATACACTCTCCAGTGCACATCTATATAAGTTTATCAAAGTTTTAGATGTCATGCTGATTCTTTGCAAACTCTTAGAGGTGCCGCCATTCTTTCTTTGTAATTACACTTGCGTGCTGGGCCCAGGAGAGGTCCCCCTAAATGATAACACCGAAGAATTTAAAGTTGCTGATCCTCTCCACCTCTGATCCTCTGATGAGAACTGGCTCATGGACCTCTGGTTTCCTCCTCTTGAAGTCAACAATCAGCTCCTTGGTCTTACTGACATTGACTAAGAGGTCATTGCTGTGGCACCACTCAGCCAGATCTTCAATCTCCCTCCTATATGCCAATTCCTCACCATCTCTGATTTGGCCTACAACAGTGGTATCATCAGCAAACTTGAATAGGCATCGGAGTTGTACTTAGCCATATGGCCATAACTGTAAACTGAGTAGAGCAGGGAGCTAAGCACACAGCCTTGTGGTGCACCTGTGCTGATGGAGATCGTGGAGATGTTGTTGCCAATCCGTACTGACTGGGGTCTGCAAGTGAGGAAATCATGAATCCAATTGCAGAACGGGTATTGAGGCCAAGGTCTTGAAGCTTAATGATTAGTTTTGAGGGGATAATGGTATTGAATACCAAGCTCTAGTTGATAAACAGCATCCTGATGTATTCACCTTTGCTTGTTCTAGGGTTGAATGACGAGCCAATGAGATGGCATCTGCTGTGGACCTGTTGCTCCAGTAGACAAATTGGAGGGGATCCAAGTTGCTTCTCAAGCAGAAGTTGAGGTATCTTATCACCAACCTCTCAAAACACTTCATCACTGTAGATGTAAGAGGTACTGAAGGATAGTCAATGAGGCAGGTTACCTCATTCTTCTTAGGCAGCAGTATAGCTGAAGTCTGCTTAAAGCAGGTGGGTACGTCAGACTGCTGAAGCGAGAAGTTAAAGATCTCAATGAACGCACCACCCAGTTGATCAGCACAGGTCTTTTGTACTTAGCCAGGTACCCAGCAAGTACCTAATCTGGGCTGGATGCTTTTCATGGGTTCACATGTCGGCCTCAGAGACTGAAATCACAGGATCATGGGGGCTGCAGGAGTTTGTGATGGTTCCTCCAGGTTTTGACAGTCAAGGCGAGCATAGAAGGCATTGAGCTCATTTGGTAGCTCATTTGGGAAGCCCAATTGTCACCTGTGTCGCTTGATTTAAATTTATAAGAGGTGATAATATTCAAGTCCTGCCACAACTGTCGAGCATCTTTTGTTGTTTTCACGTTTAGTCCAGAATTACCTCTTTGCCCATGAGATGGCTTTCTGGAGATTGTACTGGACCCCTTGTAACTTTTTTTGATTACTGGACTTGAATGCTTTGACTTGGCTCTCAGCATGGTTCATCCAGGGCTTCTGGTTGGAGAAGTCTATGAACGATTTTGATGGAACACATTTGTCTACAACTCTTTTAGCAAAGTCCGTTACAACCACGATGTACTCATTCAGATCGCCAGGTAAATGGTTGAACACAATCCAGTCCACTAACTTGAAGCAGTCCGTTAGCTGTTCCTCTGCCTCCTGCAACCACCTCTTTGTTGTCATAACCTCTAGATCCTTCGTCTTTAGCCTCTGCCTGATTGCAGCTAGGAGAAGGACAGCTAAGTGATAAGATTTACAGAAATGTGGTCTGGGCATGTAACAGTAGGCTTTCCTTACTTTAATATAATAGTAGTCGAGTGTGTTGGGACCTCTGATGCTAAAGGTTATATGCTGATGGTAATTGGGCAGGATTTTCTTGAAACAAGCCTCTGATTTAAAATGTGTCGTGATGGTCTGTGTCTGGTTTGGAGATGACATCATGCAGTATGTCAAGCGCTTGATTATAGTAGGCCACTGATGGTATGTAAACTATGGTCAAGATTATAGAGAAATAGAATGGGCAGTATTTGACTAATAAGCGTTCAAGGTCACGGAAATACGAGTTAGACAAAACTGCCACATCGGAGCACCACAGAGTGTTTATCATGAAACATACATTTCCACCTTTTGCCTTTTCCAATCAGCAGTTCGGTCCATCCTGTGAAATGAGAATCCTTCATGTCTGATCACCGTATCTGGCATTCTGGGAGTAAGCCATATCTCAGTCAAACAGAACACAACACCTTTCATTTCCCTCCAATACAGCAATCGTGTCCTCAAATCCTCAGCTTTGTTCTCCAATGACTGTATATTTACTAACAAGATGCTGTACAGAGGGGGCCTCATCCCTCTCTGTTTCAGCCTGGCTTGCAGCTCCCCATCCCCACCTCCAGCCATGGCAGTGAACCTTCTTCCACTTCAAGATGCCACACCTGCTTGCTTGAAAATAAAGTCTGCTGAGTCCTTCATAAGATGGTGAAATCTGTAGATTATTAAGTCAATTTAAAAGTACATTGGTGAAAGGGCAATTACATAACCATATATATAAAACCATATAACCATTACAGCATGGAAACAGGCCATCTCAGTCCTTCTATTCCGTGCCGAACTCTTACTTTCATCTAGTCCCACCAACCTGCACTCAGCCATTAACCCGCCATTCCTTTCCTGTCCATATAGCTATCCAACTTGACTTTAAACGACAACATCGAGCCTGCCTCAACCACTTCTGCTGGAAGCTCGTTCCACACAGCTACCACTCTCTGAGTAAAGAAGTTTCCCCTCATGTTACCCCTAAACTTTTGCCCTTTAACTCTCAACTCATGTCCTCTTGTTTGAATCCCTCTCACTCTCAATGGAAAAAGTCTATCCACATCAACTCTATCTATCCCCCTCATAATTTTAAATACCTCTATCAAGTCCCTCCTCAACCTTCTACGTTCCAGAGAATAAAGACCCAACTTGTTCAACCTTTCTTTGTAACTCAGGTGATGAAACCTGGGTAACATTCTAGTAAATCTTCTCTGTACTCTCTCTATTTTGTTGACATCTTTCCTATAATTCAGTGACCAAAACTGTACACAATATTCCAAATTTGGCCTCACCAATGCCTTGTACAATTTCAACATTACATCCCAACTCCTATACTCAATGCTCTGATTTATAAAGGCCAGCATACCAAAAGCTTTCCTCACCACCCTATCCACATGAGATTCCACCTTCAGGGAATTATGCACCATTATTCCTAGATCCCCCTGTTCTACTGCATTCTTCAATGCCCTACCATTTATCATGTATGTCCTATTTTGATTAATCCTACCAAAATGTAGCACCTCACATTTATCAGCATTAAACTCCATCTGCCATCTTTCAGCCCACTCTTCTAACTGGTCTAAATCTCTCTGCAAGCTTTGAAAACCTACTTCATTATCCACAACGCCACCTATCTTAGTATCATCTGCATACTTACTCATCCAATTTACCACCCCATCATCCAGATCATTAATGTGTATGACAAACAACATTGGACCCAGTACAGATCTCTGAGGCACACCACTAGTCACCGACCACCAATCTGACAGTTATCCACCACCACTCTCTGGCGTCTCCCATCCAGCCACTGCTGAATCCATTTTACTACTTCAATATTAATACCTAACGATTGAACCTTCCGAACCAACCTTCCGTGTGGGACCTTGTCAAAGGCCTTACTGAAGTCCATATGGACAACATCCATTGCTTTACCCTCGTCAACTTTCCTAGTAACCTCTTCAAAAAATTCAATAAAATTTGTCAAACATGACCTTCCACTAACAAATCCATGTTGACTGTTCCTAATCAGTCCCTGTCTATCCAGATAATTATATATGCCTTCTCTAAGGATACTTTCCATTAATTTACCCACCACTGACGTCAAACTCACAGGCCGATAATTGCTAGGTTTACTCTTAGAACCCTTTTTGAACAATGGAACAACATGAGCAATACGCCAATCCTCCGGCATCATCCCTGTTTCTAATGACATTTGAAACATTTCTGTCACAGCCCTGCTATTTCCACACTAACTTCCCTCAAGGTCCTAGGGAATATCCTCTCAGGACCCGGAGACTTATCCACTTTTATATTCCTTCAAAGCTCCAGTACTTCCTCTTCTTTAATCATCATAGTTTCCATAACATGTTGCAAATTGGAGTGAGATTAATTCAAAAGAGGTATATTTAGAAATATTGCACATAGCCCCCATTGCCATGGCTCATCGGCACCATGCTCTTCTTCTGTGATCCCAAGTTTTAGCTGATTCATTAAACACGCCCTCTGCAGCACTGTTACAAGAACAGAAGACTGTCTCATGGTATTTCCCAGAAAAGGAGTTGAATTTCTGGGCACTATACAATTCTCAACAAACTCACTTAGGGCGGATCACTTGTTTGCTATCATTTTGTTGGTTGAAACTGAGGAATGACACAGCTATATCAGATCACAACTACATCCACCAGAATATATATATATATATATATATATATATATATATATATATATATATATATAATTCTTAATAAACACACACACATGTGTGTGTGTGTGTGTGTGTGTGTGTGTGTTTATTAAGTATTTTACCACAGTCGGTGAATATTTAGTTGCATTCAACCAAAAGTTTGAAGTGAAAATTTACAGGAAGCTTTTTTAGTTTTTAAAATCAGCAAGTGCCTTTGTTTTTACTGGAGATTGTTTTTTTAAAAAAATGAGCTAACAAGAAGAGCAAGCACCGTGGTAGAATATATAAAGAATAAATAGAGGATATGGAAATTAATCAAGTTTTCTGGGAGTGAATGATACAGATTGTAAAACACCTGTTCCTGAATAATCGACACACATAAAAGTTGCTGGTGAACGCAGCAGGCCAGGCAGCATCTCTAGGAAGAGGTGCAGTCGACGTTTCAGGCCGAGACCCTTCGTCAGGACTAACCGAAGGAAGAGTGAGTAAGGGATTTGAAAGTTGGAGGAGGAGGGGGAGATCCAAAATGATAGGAGAAGACAGGAGGGGGAGGGATGGAGCCAAGAGCTGGACAGGTGATAGGCAAAAGGGATACGAGAGGATCATGGGACAGGAGGTCCGGGAAGAAAGACAAGGTGGGGAGGGGGTACCCAGAGGATGGGCAAGGGGTATATTCAGAGGGACAGAGGGAGAAAAAGGAGAGTGAGAGAAAGAATGTGTGTATAAAAATAAGTAACAGATGGGGTACGAGGGGGAGGTGGGGCATTAGCGGAAGTTAGAGAAGTTGATGTTCATGCCATCAGGTTGGAGGCTACCCAGACGGAATATAAGGTGTTGTTCCTCCAACCCGAGTGTGGCTTCATCTTTACAGTAGAGGAGGCCGTGGATAGACATGTCAGAATGGGAATGGGATGTGGAATTAAAATGCGTGGCCACTGGGAGATCCTGCTTTCTCTGGCGGACAGAGCGTAGATGTTCAGCAAAGCGGTCTCCCAGTTTGCGTCGGGTCTCGCCAATATATAAAAGGCTACATCCGGAGCACCGGACGCAGTATATCACCCCAGCCGACTCACAGGTGAAGTGTTGCCTCACCTGGAAGGACTGTTTGGGGCCCTGAATGGTGGTAAAGGAGGAAGTGTAAGGGCATGTGTAGCACTTGTTCCGCTTACACGGATAAGTGCCAGGAGGGAGATTAGTGGGGAGGGATGGGGGGGAAGAATGGACAAGGGAGTTGCGTAGAGAGCAATCCCTGCGGAATGCAGAGAGAGGAGGGGAGGGAAAGGTGTGCTTAGTGGTGGGATCCCGTTGGAGGTGGCGGAAGTTACGGAGAATAATATGTTGGACCCGGAGGCTGGTGGGGTGGTAGGTGAGGACCAGGGAAACCCTATTCCTAGTGGGGTGGCGGGAGGATGGAGTGAGAGCAGATGTACGTGAAATGGGGGAGATGTGTTTAAGAGCAGAGTTGATAGTGTTTGAAGGGAAGCCCCTTTCTTTAAAAAAGGAAGACATCTCCCTCGTCCTAGAATGAAAAGCCTCATCCTGAGAGCAGATGCGGTGGAGGCGGAGGAATTGCGAGAAGGGGATGGCGTTTTTGCAAGAGACAGGGTGAGAAGAGGAATAGTCCAGATAGCTGTGAGAGTCAGTAGGCTTATAGTAGACATCAGTGGATAAGCTGTCTCCAGAGACAAGACAGAAAGATCTAGAAAGGGGAGGGAGGTGTCGGAAATGGACCAGGTAAACTTGAGGGCAGGGTGAAAGTTGGAGGCAAAGTTAATAAAGTCAACGAGCTCAGCATGCGTGCAGGAAGCAGCGCCAATGCAGTCATCGATGTAGCGAAGGAAAAGTGGGGGACAGATACCAGAATAGGCACGGAACATAGATTGTTCCTGATAATGGTTGCCAACTTTAATGGGAGTTATTTCCTGAAGCTTCAGCACATAATGCACTACTTCCAACTAACCGACTTCAAAATAATTTTCTCCCAACACATTTACAGTATCCAACCTAAATACTGGAGAAACACACACAAAATGCCAGAGGAACTCAGCAGGTCAGGCAGCATCTATGGAGCTGATGTTTCAGGCCAAGACCCTCCTAAGTCCTGGACATATGTGAATCAATCTATTATATGGTAATCCTATCCTTCTTTTTCCATGTACCTATCAGAGGCAGATACACAGAGATTAAGGGTAAGGGTGGGGGGGAGAAATTCAGATGGAATTACAGGGATCTTCTTCCCACAGTGAGTGGTAAGTGCCTAGAATTCACCGCCTGATAGAATAGTTGAAACTGCATCGTTGACAGCATTTATATGTCTAGATGCCTAGAAGTCTATGGACCAAATGCTGGGCGATGGAGTTAACGGGAAAGAGTATCCCAGACATCCCACCTCTCCCGGAAGTTCCAGGAGTCTCCCGCATATAAATAGTGGCTCCCTGATGCCCGCAAATTATATACAATATCACGGAAATCAATTTTTTTGAAAGCGAGCGAGAGAAAGCAAGAGAGAATGCGAAAGCAACCACAAGAGAGCGCGTGCGCATGTGAGAAAGAGCGAGAGCAAGCAAGCGAGAGAGAGCGCGAGACAGCGAGAGCGATTGAGAGTGAGTGAAAGCAAGCGAGTGCGTGAGAGAGAGCGAGCGCGAGAGAAAGCGACTGAGAGAGCGCAAGCAAAAGCAAGTGAGAGCGCTTGTGAGCGCGTGAGCGACCACGAGAGAGAGAGAGAGAGAGCGAGCGACAGTGTGCCATGGCAGAGTGTTCCAAAAAAATACATAAAACGTACATCAAACCAGACTAAAGTGTACCCCTGCCTAATAGGGGTCAAAATAATGACAGTGTTGCTCACTGCACTGTTTGCAACAGTGACTTTCTATTGCCCATGGTGGGTTAAGACTGTAAAAGACGTGTTGAGGTCAGTTTAACAGGTGTCATTCGTTCATTAGCATAGCTAGCGTTATTTAAACCAGCTGGCTAGCTGCTAAGGAGCTACTCTATTGCAGACATCCCACCTCTCCCGGAAGTCTCCTGCAAATTGATGGTGCTTCCTCCCTGAAATGAGTTTTTGCAGGGTGGGATGTCTGGTATCCACTGGTCAGCCTGCTTCCATGTGGTGTAATTGTGTAATTCCATGAGAAAGAAGGAGAAATCTCTTGCAGAGATAGCAGGGAAAGGAGTGGATTGAATAAAAGGAATTTCTCTGGTAGCTTAAGTTCAGGGTTGTTATGGGGATATGCTGTTGGGGAAGTTACCTGGTTGACAGCTGTTTAAGGCAGCTAGGGAGAGAACACAAAAACAAAAAAACATAAAAGATGTGGTTCAGTTAGAAAGAGAAACTGCAAACAAAAATAAAAACTGCATAATATAGAGCTGCACGTAATGCCAAAAGGTCAGATGATGCTAGAGGAGAAAGAAAATCTGAACCAACATTATCAACAATGATGTAAAACGGAATGAGAGAACTCTGATCCAAACAGAGAAAATAAAGTCACCCAAGGTTATAGAATTTAACATCGTCCACAAGGGTATAACATACCCAGATGACAATAGGTACTCCTGTTTGAGCACTGTTGGGGGGGGGGGACAGCTTACCTGGGGGAAGCGACAGTGGCCGTGCCTCTGGCACAGAGTCCAGCCCTGTAGCTCAGAAGGGTAGGGAAAGGAAGAGGAGGGCAGTTGTAATAGGGAACTCGATAGTAAGGGGGTCAGATAGGTGATTCTGTGGACGCGGTCCAGAGACCCAGATGGTAGTTTGCTTCCCTGGTGCCAGGGTCCGGGATATTTCTGATCGCATCCAAGATATCCTGAAGTAGGAGGGTGAGCAGCCGGAGGTCGTGGTACATGTAGGTACCAATGACATAGGTAGGAAAAGGGAAGAGTATAGGAGAATATGGGGAGTTAGGAAGGGAGTTGAGAAAAAGGACCGCAAAGGTAGTAATCTTGGGATTACTGCCTGTGCCACGTGACAGTGACAGTAGGAATGCAATGAGGTGGAGGATAAATGCGTGGCTGAGGGATTGGAGCAGGGGCCAAGGATTCAAGTTTTTGGATCATTGGGACCTCTTTTGGCGCAGGTGTGACCTGTACAAAAAGGACGGGTTACACTTGAATCCTAGGGGGACCAATATCCTGGCGGGGAGATTAGCGAGGGCTACTGAGGTGACTTTAAACTAGAATGGTTGGGGGGTGGGAATCAAATTAAAGAGACTAGGAGAGAGGAGGTTAGTTCACAACAGAGGGATGGGAACAAGTGCAGAGAGACAGAGTGGGTGTAAAATGAGGGTAGAAGCAAAAAGTAGTGAGGTGAAAAGTGAAACTGGCAGGCTGGCAAATCAAGGGCAAAAATTAAAAAGGGCCACTTTTCAACATAATTGTATAAGGGCTACGAGTGTTGTAAAAGCGAACCTGAAGGCTTTGTGTGTCAATGCAAGGAGCATTCATAACAAGGTGGATGAATTAAAAGTGCAGATTGTTATTAATGAATATAATATAGTTGGGATCACAGAGACATGGCTCCAGGGTGAGCAAGGATGGGAGCTCAACATTCAGGGATATTCAATATTCAGGAGGCATAGACATGAAAGAAAAGGAGGTGGGGTAGCATTGCTGGTTAGAGAGGAGATTAACGCAATAGAAAGGAAGGACGTTAGCTGGGAGGATGTGGAATCGATATGGGTAGAGCTGCATAACACTAAGGGGCAGAAAACGCTGGTGGGAGTTGTGTACAGGCCACCTAACAGTAGTAGTGAGGTTGGGGATGGTATTAAACAGGAAATTAGAAATGCAGGCAATAAAGGAACAGCAGTTATAATGGGTGACTTCAATCTACATATAGATTGGGTGAACCAAATTGGTAAGGGTGCTGAGGAACAGGATTTCTTGGAATGTATGCGGGATGGTTTTTTGAACCAACATGTCGAGGAACCAACTAGAGAGCAAGCTATTCTAGACTGGGTATTGAGCAATGAGGAAGGGTTAATTAGCAATCTTGTCATGAGGCCCCTTGGGTAACAGTGACCATAACATGATGAAATTCTTCATTAAGATGGAGCGTGACATAGTTAATTCAGAAACAAAGGTTCTGAACTTAAAGAAGGGTAACTTTGAAGGTAAGAGACGTGAATTAGCTAGGATAGACTGGCAAATGACACTTAAAGGGTTGACAGTGGATATGCAATGGCAAGCATTTAAAGATCACATGGATGAACTACAACAATTGTTCATCCCAGTTTGGCAAAAGAATAAATCAAGGAAGGTAGTGCACCCGTGGCTGACAAGGGAAATTAGGGATAGTAACAATTCCAAAGAAGAAGCATACATTAGCCAGAAAAAGTGGCTCACCTGAGGACTGGGAGAAATTCAGAGTCCAGCAGAGGATGGCAAAGGGCTTAATTAGGAAAGGGAAAAAAGATTATGAGAGAAAACTGGCAGGGAACATAAAAACTGACTGTAAAAGCTTTTATAGATATGTGAAAAGAAAAAGATTGGTTAAGACAAATGTAGGTCCCCTGCAGACAGAAACAGGTGAATTGATTATGAGGAGCAAGGACAGGGCAGACCAACTGAATAACTACTTTGGTTCTGTCTTCACTAAGGAGGACATAAATAATCTTCCGGAAATAGTAGGGGACAGAGGGTCCAGTGAGATGGAGGAACTGAGGGAAATACATGTTAGTAGGCAAGTGGTGTTAGGTAAATTGAAGGGATTAAAGGCAGATAAATCCCCAGGGCCAGATGGTCTGCATCCCAGAGTGCTTAAGGAAGTAGCCCAAGAAAGAGTGGATGCATTAGTGATAATTTTTCAAAACTCTTTAGATTCTGGACTAGTTCCTGAGGATTGGAGGGTGGCTAATGTAACCCCACTTTTTAAAAAAGGAGGGAGAGAGAAACCGGGGAACTATAGACCGGTTAGCCTAACATCGGTGGTGGGGAAAATGCTAGAGTCAGATATCAAAGATGTGATAACAGCACATTTGGAAAGCGGTGAAATCATTGGACAAAGTCAGCATGGATTTGTGAAAGGAAAATCATGTCTGATGACTCTCACAGAATTTTTTGAGGATGTAACTAGTAGAGTGGATAGGGGAGAACCAGTGGATACGGTATATTTGAATTTTCAAAAGGCTTTTGACAAGGTCCCACACAGGAGATTAGTGTGCAAACTTAAAGCACACGGTATTGGGGGTAAGGTATTGATGTGGATAGACAGGAAGCAAAGAGTGGGAATAAACGGGACCTTTTCAGAATGGCAGACAGTGACTAGTGGGGTACCACAAGGCTCAGTGCTGGGACCCCAGTTGTTTACAATATATATTAATGACTTTGATGAGGGAATTAAATGCAGCATCTCCAAGTTTGCAGATGACACGAAGTTGGGCGGCAGTGTTAGCTGTGAGGAGGATGCTAAGAGGATGCAGGGTGACTTGGATAGGTTAGGTGAGTGGGCAAATTCATGGCAGATGCAATTTAATGAGGATAAATGTGAGGTTATCCACTTTGGTGGCAAAAACAGGAAAACAGATTAGTATCTTAATGGTGGCCGATTAGGAAAAGTGGAGGTGCAACGAGACCTGGGTGTCATTATACACCAGTCATTGAAAGTGGGCATGCAGGTACAGCAGGTGGTGAAAAAGGCCAATGGTATGCTGGCATTCATAGCAAGAGGATTCGAGTACAGGAGCAGAGAGGTACTACTGCAGTTGTACAAGGCCTTGGTGAGACCACACCTGGAGTATTGTGTACAGTTTTGGTCCCCTAATATGACGAAAGACATCCTTGCCATAGAGGGAGTACAAAAAAGGTTCACCAGATTGATTCCTGGGATGGCAGGACTTTCATATGATGAAAGACTGGATCGACTAGGCTTATACTCATTGGAATTTAGAAGATTGAGGGGGGATCTTATTGAAACATATAAAATCCTCAAGGGATTGGACAGGCTAAATGCAGGAAGATTGTTCCCGATGTTGGGGAAGTCCAGAACGAGGGGTCACAGTTTGAGGATAAAGGGGAAGCCTTTTAGGACTGAGATTAGGAAAAACTTCTTCACACAGAGAGTGGTGAATCTGTGGAATTCTCTGCCACAGGAAACTGTTGAGGCCAGTTCATTGGCTATATTTAAGAGGGAGTTAGATATGGCCCTTGTGGCTAAAGGGATCAGGGGGGATGGAAGGAAGGCTGGTACAGGGTTCTGAGTTGGATGATCAGCCATGATCATACTGAATGGTGGTGCAGGCTCGAAGGGCCAAATGGCCTACTCCTGCACCTATTTTCTATGTTTCTATGAAAGATAAAATACTGTAAGTTAATTTAACACTGGTCCTCACTTAAAAGTGTATAGGCCATAAGTGGACCAATCAGTGTGGGAATGGGATAGAAAAATAATAAGGGAGTTATCAGGAAGCTCTGGACTGAACACAGACTAATTCTACATTAGGTTATCAGTAATACTGGCACAGAATTAAAAGAGATCATACAATTTTATTCTCTTTGTCGAATGCAGAGGAGACTATATTGTCAGCAGCAATTACAGTACACTAGCTTGGAAGAAATGCAGGCAATCATGGTCTCGTTTGTTTTGATATCCGAATGGTGGAAAGGCAAGAGGTAAAGGAAAAGGTGTTGTACCCACTTGAAGTTGCTTGAGAAAGTGCCATCAGAAGAGAAGTAACTGGTGATGAAAGATTGGACTAGGGAATTGTAAAGGGAACATTCCTTTGGAATGCTGAAATAGGAAGGATAGGGAAGACGTATCTGGTGCTGGAGACCCATTGAAGGTGGCAGAAATTGTGAGGGCGATCTGTTGAATATACACTAGATGCTGGTGTGATAGAAAGCGAGGAATAGGAAATTTTATCCTTGCTTTATCCAGGAGGAGATGGGGGGAGAGATGTCATGTGGGAAATAGATGACATTAATGTCGAGCTTTCTGTCAACTCCGGTTACCATATTACAACAATTACAGCACGGAAACAGGCCATCTCAGCCCTTCTAGTCCGTGCCGAAATTACCTGGTCACTTATCTCACAGCTGATGATCAGGCACTGCCATATACATTCAGTTCTGACATTAGAAATTAGACAAAGGTTTAAAGCACTTTAGTGTTCTGACAAAAAGATGAAAAGGCAGTATAAAATTGCAAAACCTTTCCTCTGACCCTCACAGCATAAAGATTGCACTTTATTCAATGCTACAGAATTAATTTTCAAACTTATAGTTGGCATTTCAATAAAACACGAAACATGGGCTGACTAAAAGGTTATAATATATGGTTACTGTGACTCATTAAAACAAAAGCATCAGAGTTTATATTCAAGAGATGTATCAGGAAAGGGAAGACCACAGATTTGCCTCATCCAGACTTCCAACAATCCTGGTTCCGACACCACCTGCTGTTGACCTCAATACTGCAAAATGAAAATTGATAGCATCTTTCAACTCTATTATATTAACATTTACAGGAATGATTTGAGCCAGCAGTTACAAATTGCTCAAATCATTCCGGTAAATGTTCTGTTAGTTTTTTAGTGTGTGGAAGAGGGCTTGTTTTTTTTGGGAGGGGTTGTATGAAGGGAATGGTTTTGGGGGTTGATCATGTTACCATTTTTTTTCTGCAGGGGGAGAAGTGGGTTTGATGTTTCTCTCTGTATGACTTTCATGTTCTTTCTTTTGGTTTCGTGGCTACCTGGAGAAGATGAATTTCAGAGTTGTATATGGATACATGCTTTGATAATAAATGAACCTTTGAACTTCAAATCCCAAATAATGCTGTCAGGCAATCACTTCTGGAAATCCCTCTAACATGATCCTGGGGATAAGAGATATTTTTAACTACTTTAGAATTAAATTAACCAATGACTCATTTGACAGGCTAATTAACCATGATTATTATGAATAATTCATACTGCCTTCTTAAAATTGGTTCACTTTTTTATATCTGACTACAGTTTGTTGTGTATTTGAAAGATTAACCTTCTGCATAAAATGCAAAGACCATCTTACATAAGATTGATTTTTCTTTTTACATCTCATTAGTATTTCATTTGGAAATGAGAATTAGTTTTAAAAGATAATTACTATGTTAGTAAAGCTGTGCTTGGATTTGCCAGAGAATTAATTCTCAGCACACAATGGTTACCACAATCCAAAATAATTAGATGCCAAAATACTTTCTTTAAAGACAGTAAGTTGTAAGTGGACCTCTTAGTTCTGCACTCTTAAAACTGCTACTAAAATAATGTAGCACAATGCTATTTGCCAATTTCTTGCCATACCATTAGAAAGAAAGAATCATATGTGCATAACTTGCATTATTCACAGAACTTACTTTCAAAGTTGGAGGGAAACATGACCTTAAAAATTGTGAATGCATCAAGTAGTTGGCCTGATTTGGGATAACTTTGGCTTCAAACAGCACCTTGAAGATGAGAAAAGTGAATTGACTTCTGTTATCTTTTCACCTCATGCCCAGTATGATAAAGCTCTATTTGCTCTGATTTCACTGTTATTTTTGTATTTTGAGAGTATTTTATTTCTTTTTATATTCTGTGGCAAATGGACTTGTATAACAAATGGACTGGTATTTTTTCTTTATACTCCCATTGGAATTCTTTTATATTGGAATTTATAGTTCCTTTGTCCACATACCAAGTACATGCTTTTTCCTTAAATTTCATATCTGTCTTGCTCATTCAATCCTGGTAAGTTATTTCTGGTCTGTTCTTGCATTTTAGTTTAATACATTTTCCTACACTCCATTAATCACTGTTCGAATGGCTCTTGCTGTTGTTGTACATCTCTGTATGTCAGTAAATTATTCCAGTTTATTTTCCGATTCTAGTCCCATCCCCCTAAAATCATGTCTTTTCCAATATACTGCTGATACAAAAGTTAGTGGTGTTGTGGATAATGGAGGAAGTTTATCTAAAGATACATCAGAATATAGAGCAGATAGAAAGCTAGGCAAAGTGTTGACAGATTCAATTTAATCTCAGACAAGTGCAATGTGATGCATTTTGGGAAGTCGAATACGGAAAGGGCATATTTAGCAAATGGTAGAGTGCTAAGGAATGTTAATGTGGGTTTCAAGGACTTATGTATTTGAATGCAGCAAAAAAAAAGGAAGATACGGTGATAGAGAGGTGGCATGTGTTCCTTCATCAGCCAGGACACAAGATATTAAAGTTAGAATATTATGCTGACTTACTTGTTAGGCCATACTCAGAGTACTGTATGCAGTTCTGGTCACCTATGAAGAATGTTTGGACTAGAGAGAGTACAGGGGAGATACACCAGCATATTGCCTGGATTGAGGACTTCAGTTGCAAGGATAGACTGGATTGGTTATGTTTGTTTTCAGTGGACACAAGGAAGCTGTGAGGTGACCTGACAAATACATATAAAATTAGAAGCATGAATTGGGCAGATAGAATTATTCCCCCCATGGTAGAAGCATCAGAAACAAGGCATTGGTTTAAGACAAGCTGAAGGAGCTTTAAAGGCACAGTAGCATAGCAGTTAGTACTGTACATTGCTTTATGGTACCAGCTTACACAGTTCAGGGTTCAATTCCTGCCACCGTCTGCAAGAAGTTTGTATGTTCTCCCTGTGATGGCATGGACTTCCCCAGAATGCTTCCACATTCTACAGGTTCAGATGAGTGACTTGTGGCTATGCACAGTTGGCATCAGAAGTGTGGTAACAGTAGCCAAGGATGCCTAGTACAATGCTTGGTGATTTGATTTGACAGAAACAATGCAGTTCACTCTGTGTTTCAATGTACATGGAACAAATAAAGCTTCTTATTTATTTTTAAGGAGATTTGAAGATTTTTTTTAAGATTTCAATAGTGGTTGATATTTAGACCTTATGCTTTATTGTCGCCAAACAACTGATACTAAAACGTACAATCATCATAGCGATATTTGATGCTGCGCTTCCCGCTCCCTGGATTACCAATCGATAGTAAATATTAAAAATTTAAATTATAAATAAGTAGAAAATAGAAAAATGGGAAGTAAGGGAGTGCAAAAAAAAAAAACAGAGAGGCAGGTTTGGATATTTAGAGGGTACACCCAGATCCGGGTTAGGATCCATTCAGCACTCTTATCACAGCTGGAAAGAAGCTGCTCCCAAATCTGGTCATACGAGTCTTCAAGCTCCTGAGCCTTCTCCCGGAGTGAAGAGGGACGAAAAGTGTGTTGGCTGGGTGGGTCGTGTCCTTGATTATCCTGGCAGCACTGCTCCGAAAGCGTGCGGTGTAAAGTGAGTCCAAGGACGGAAGATTGGTTTGTGTGATGTGCTGCGCCGTGTTCATGATTTTCTGCAGCTTCTTCCGGTCTTGGACAGGACAACTTCCATACCAGGTTGTGATGCACCCTAGAAGAATGCTTTCTATGGTGCATCTATAAAAATTAGTGAGGGTTTTAGGGGACAGGCCAAATTTCTTTAGTTTTCTCAGGAAGTAAAGGCGCTGGTGGGCCTTCTTGGCAGCGAACTCTGCTTGGTTGGACCAAGTCAGGTCATTTGTGATATTGACCCCAAGGAACTTAAAGCTTTTGACCTGTTCCACTTGCGCACCACCGATGTAAATTGGGTCGTGCGGTCCGCTACTCCTTCTGAAGTCAACAACCAATTCCTTTGTCTTGCTGACGTTGAGGGATAGGTTACTGTCTTCGCACCGTGCCACCAGGTTCTTAATTTCCTCCCAGAGATGACTTGCTCCCAGAGATGAATCAGATAGTATCACTATATTTAAGAGATATTTAGACAGGAAATAAAATAGGCTAGGTATAAAAAGATACATAACTAAGGTGGACAAATGGAACAAGTGTAGCTGGGCAAATGGAACAAAATGGATGCAGCAGTTCAAATAGCCTATTTTTGTGCAGTACAACTCTATGACTTAATAGCCTTTGTCTCATTACTTTCTCCATTTTCATACAAATGCCTTATTATAAAATTAGTAGAGAGTGGTAAATGTATAAAAAGAGCAATAAAGCTAAATTTCACTGACAATCTTAATGTATAAATTTAAAATGGTAAATACAAGCCCAGGAATCACTATACCATATCATTTAATAGACAGAGACCCACTTACATTCATTTTCAATTAAAGAGGCTGGACAATATTAGCAGAAATTTAGTACTACCCATGTAAGCTTATAAAATGATTTAATGTACTTAACTGCACATAATCAGACTAACTATCTGAACCTCACAATCTTGTGTGACATTTGGGTCCAAAGTCATGATTAGATAATCAAGTGTTATTTATTTAGATATTATAATAGTCAATGTGCAAACATCACTAGAAACAATTCTCTAAATATATATTCAAACATCTATTCACTAAGGGAAAAATATTTAAATTCTCCTTCTTCAGCCAAACGATAATACCCATAATATACCATGTGGAAGAGGAGGTAAAGATAGCAAGCAGCAAGCTCCAGGAAGGCAGAAACAGATGGGTGAAATTGGTAAACATGACAGGAGAAATTTAATACAGAGCAATGTGACTGACAGGAATAATGAGCTGTAATAGAAGCTAAATATTAGAATTTTAAAAGAAATAAATTAAAAGAAACCCCCCAGGCTTACATAATGGAGTTAGGCTTTGACAGACCACAGATAGCATGTGTGCTTCTTGGGGATGCAAAATAAAGGGGACTGAAAATAAGGAAATGATCCTGCTTTTCAGTCATGGATTAGGCCTCAAGTGAAGAAATGTCCAATTCTTTGCACCACACTTTTAAAAACCCATTTAAAGTCTTGAAGGATTTCTGGAAAAGGACCAGATATGGAAAAACCAGAAACTTGGAAGGAACATAGAAACCTGGTAACATGGTAGTATTAAAGTAGATGAAAAAACATATTTCAACAGCATGAAGATCAAAGACTCATAATCTGCCACCCCTTTTTGACCCGATTTGTACTAGACAGCTTACAATGCCTTAAAAATGCTAACAACCCTCAAGAAATTCAGTAATGATTTATAAACTAATGTACATAATTTAACAATCATAACATTCAAAATGTTTAACACAGAACTTAAAAAATTAATGTTACAACATAAAGATGTTAAGGGCATGATACAATCACATTATGATTAAAAATATGTAGTTAAGTCCTTTTATACAAAAAAAATTGAGTCAACTGTGATTCCACTCCCACTGTAAATTGTAATAGAACACCAATATTATTGGATACCACAGAATGTAAAAGCTGTCCTTATGAGGGAAAGGTAGGATGAGTAGAGGCAAAGAAATAGGAGAGGTGGGTGGAAAAAAAAGGGGTCTTGGGAAGAGAGACAGCAGCATGATGAACACAAGCACCTCATCAGATAGTCTCACCATTTTCCCTCACCTTCCTGTTTCCTTACAATTTACAACACATTTAATTTCTAACATTTCCAAATTCTCATAAGTCATTGACTCCGTTAGGAGGCAGTAGTAGTCAGTTAGCAAGTAATAATTAATTACTAACTAGTATGTAGCTAATTACTTAATTATAGCTAGTACTTATTGACAAGTAGATCAGTAGAAACTGAGTTGATAGCAGACAACAGCAAATTGCTATCATATTTAGTAATTACTGAGCAGCAGATCATCTGCTGGAAGGAGCTAACTACTGAGTTTGAGATGGTAATTACCAAAACAGCAGGTCATTTCCCAGCAGCAGGTAGTTAACAGATTAGTTAATAGTTTTCTAATTAATCAGCTTCACAAGTAGTCATATTGTGGAGTTAATTAGCAGATTTGCTAATTTATTGATAGTACCTGTTATCCATTATGTATTTAGCAGACAGTTATTAACTGTTGAGCAATTAATAAATGTGGAGCAGTAAGTAGCTTATAGGTATTTAATTAATGAAAGGTTAATGAAATGGCTTAACTGATTTATGCACAATAATGGTAATTAGCAGGTGGTTTATCGATGAACTAGAGGTACATAATTAATATCAGCACATTATGTAATTACTTAACAGCTAATGTGGTGGGAGCAGTTACCTAACGTCAAACTTTTAGTTAGGCCACAGTCAGTAATTATTGAAAAGGAATTAAATACATATTATTTCGCAGCCCACAGTTATCAATTATCAATTAGTTAGCGTGATGTGTTAGTACACAGTGGTTATTTACTGAACACTAGCTAGTTACCAGTTAACAGCCAGCGATGAATTCGAGAGGCCCTGGGGAAACCGGGAGGCTGCGGAAGTAAAACTCGAAGCTGGACTAAGTAAACAGCTGCGAAAAACAGAACTGCCAGGCGGGGATCCTCCTCACAGCAGATCGTGGTTGGGTGGTGGGCTCCGCGCTGGAGTTGTCGCCGGGTCCTGCGCCAGCCTGGCCACACCGTGAAGCCTCAGACAGACAGCGGTTTCTCGAGGTCGGCCGGCCGGCTGGCTCTGACTCGCGATACACTTCCTGGTTGGGGTGGGCTGGCGGCTGGGGTTTTTTATTCCCTTCGTTCACTCTCTCTCGCCGATCATTAATATTCAACAACATTATTTGCCTTTTCTTTCCATTTAATACCATCATTCATTTACTTAATTCGCCATGGTCCGTTCACCTTCTCAGACATAACGCTCCCATCGCTCGATGGCATATACTTCTGTTTAAAACTGATAGATACCTCATCAAATGTCTGTTACTGCTCAATTATTTTCTATCCTTTAACTCTACTTTCCCTATTTGGTTGTCCAGCTGTGGCGCATTGCCTTTATTAAGTGCTGAATGTGGTCCTAAATTTCTAATATCTTAATAAGATCATTCCGTGTGATCTTGTCTTTATCATTGAAGAATCTGTCATAAAATTGAGAAAAATAGACAGAATCGTCTAAAACTAGAAGGATAGATTTAAGGTGAGGGGAGAAAGATTTAAAAGAGTTCCAAGGGCAAGTTTTTCCTCGGAGGATGGTGGGTATATGGAATGAGCTGGTAGTGGGGTGGGTACAATTATATTTGAACATGGATAAGGTTTTAAGGGATATGTGCCGAATACAGGCAAATGGGACTAGTACATCAAGCTTCAAATTCCTTGGTGTCCACATTTCCGATGATCTCACCTGGTCCCTGAACTCCTCCATCCTGATCAAAAAGGCGCAACAGCACCTTTATTTCCTGCAGAGCATCAAGAAAGCTCACCTCTGTCCCAGGATACTGACGGACTTTTACCGCCGTACCATTGAGAGCATACTCACCAACTGCATCTCAGTGTGGTATGGCAATTGTCCCGTATCGGACCACAAAGCACTCCAACGTGTGGTGAAAACTGCCCAGCGGATTATCGGCACCTAATTGCCCACCATTGAGAACATCTACCATAAACACTGCCTGGGCAGGGCGAAAAGCATTATCAAGGATGCATCTCACCCTAACCATGGACTTTTTACTCTCCTCCCATCCGGTAGGTGCTACAGGAGCTCTGCTCCCGCACCAGCAGGCACAGGAAGAGCTTCTTCCCTGAGGCTGTGACTCTGCTGAACCTCACATCACAGCGCTAAGCAGTATTGCACCCATATTGGACTGTCTCAGTACTTTTATATTTGTATGATGTAGCACTTACTTTTTATTTGCAGTTATTTTGTAAATAATACTATTCTTTTGCACTTCTGGTCAGATGCTAATTGCATTTCATTGGTTTTGTATCTGTACCGCGCACAACAACAATAAAGTTGAATCTAATCTAATCTACAAGTGGATATCTTGGTCAGCGTGGATCAGTTGGACTGTAGAGCCTATTTCCATGTTGTTTAACTCTAAATCATTATAATTTTCTAAAAAACGGTGCCAAGTATATTCTATCAATGCCAATTTGGTCTGTAAAGTCATTGAGTTGTGTAGCACAGAAATGGGCCCTTAGGCTTACCATGTTCATGTTAATTTCTATGTCCATCTATACTGGGAGCTCCAAATGATACAACCATTCAGGTTACAGAAATTTTTCAAAGTAAATTTATGATCAAAATACTTGTATGTCACCATATACAACCCTGAGATTGATTTTCTTGCATAAATCGAATAACCATAATAGAATCAATGAAAGACTGCACTAACAGTGTGCAAAGGACAACAACTCACCCAACTCCCAAGCCACACAGTGTAACTTTGTGAGATGGAATAAAATTTCAATCTCACAATTTATGTGGAGACAAGAAATAAAAAAATCCAGTTTACTATATTTTCACTTGTGTTTCTTGATATACACACAGATGATTACAAAAAATCATGACATGGGCTATTTTGTAGGAATGTAATTTCCTTATAACAGAGGGTCCATGTTGGATATTTAATATTTCAGTACTGTTGTAAATATATTATTTGATTAAGTGCTCTTTGTTGATTACATAACTCATTATGGGTTGTATCTTCAAAGTACATGAATGGCATATGTCACTATGCCACCATATTATATGCGCATGCCACACTAAAGGAAAAAGTAAATGTACATGAGTTATCTTCAGGCTCCTGTGTTTTTCTTTCAATTAACTTTTGGAATTACAAAACATAGGAGTGGCAATGAGGTAGTTTTAAAACAAACCCGAGATGACTACATACCTGTTGAAGCACAGCACGTCATTTGAGTTTTAAAACAAAGTGCAGCATGTAGTTTCTTTGGAAAAGGAGAGAGAGGGTCAGGTTAAAAAGGCAGAAAACAAATTAAATTCACAAGTTCATAAACAGTGAGTACTGGATGATAATAATCACAAATAAAATAAAAAGCAGAAATGGCTGGTACATCAAAAAGATAGACATGTTTGATTGCACAAGGGATAACTGGATATTGTATACTGAGTGAATTGAGCAGTATTTTAAAGCAAATAAAATAGCCAGTGAAAAGTGAGTGCCAGTTTTGCTGAGTGCATTGGGTGGAAAGACATACAGTTTGCTTAGAAGTTTAACTACTCCAACCAAACCAGCTAAAATGAGCTTTGCTGATATTGTGAAAATAATGCAGGAACATTTAGAATCAAAATCATTGTTGATTGCTGTCACGGTATGTGCTGGCAACAACTGAACGAAGGTGCGGTGGAACAACAGACTTCCACGTAAAGACGGAAACAAGAAGTTGTACATAGGAACTCCAGCAGATTGGTGGTGTGACCAAGCAACATAGCAAGGCAAATCATTCTCAACACAAGGATCCTGTGGTAAGCACTAATCGGGAGTCAGTTTTAAATAATCACAGAACATGGAAAATGCATGCCAGTCAAAATAAACTTGAAAAGATTAAAGAGAAAGCACAAGGGTTTAACAATAAAAACAGGTGCTCCAGAAACCTAGGAGCCCAAAACTCTAAGGCTGGCCACAGAGGCTCACAGGGGCTCACAACTGCAGAACACTTTAGGTTTCATAAGCCAAATCAAAAGAAAGGAGAGTTTATTTCAGCTTATGTGGCTGAATTGAAGAGATTGTCTGAGCGTTGTCAGTTTGGTGTTGGGAATAATAATGCACTAGGAGATCATTTAGTTTGTGGAATCTTACAAGACAGCATTCAAAAACAGCTCCTAAGTGAAGCACAACTCACATTTAAAAGAGCAGTTGAAGTCGCTGTATCTCTGGAAACCATGGACAGAGACACAATTGAGTTGCAGTCAGGAATGAAAGTGACCGTGAACAAAATTGAAACAACTAAACAGAAACTGACCTGGCCAAACAAATTGTGTTACCATTGTGTCAGGATCTCACATTCACCAGACAAAACCTACAGAAAAGTAGGACACAAACAAAGTAGAACATATACAAAGAGTGTATTGAGCAGACAAAATTAAATGCACTGTGCGGGGAAGAGATAAAAATAAAAAGTCAAGTGGCAGTTTCAAAAAGAGCACTAATCTGCATGCTGTTGATCAAAAATCTGATAATGATTAATGACACAAGACTGGCTAGACTTGAGATTTATATTGTAAAATTAACAATAGACAAGCAATATGCCTTACACCAGAAGTGAATGGAAAAGTAAATGGAATTGGACACTGGCTCGGGGGTTTCACAAAATGAGTTTGAAACACATTTCAAAGATACTGAACTGAAGCCTGCAAAAATCTAACTAAGAATTTATACTGGAGAAAAGATAATTCATTCGGGAATGACATTTGTAACAGTGAGATACAACAACCAACAAGCCACATTGGGCTTGTATATGGTCACAAAAAGAAGGCCAGCATTGTGGGGTTGTGAGTGGCTGAGACTTGATTGGAGGGACATCCACCATTTGCATGCCACATCCTCTGCAATAGAAATAGAGTCAACTGAAAGTAAATTAAGAAAGGTACTGGATGACACCACAGTAATGTTCAAAGATGGCACTGGAAAACTCAAAAATATCAAAAAAACTCCTGCCTGAGCAAGGATTTGGACCCATTGCAATCTGCCTGTCGCCACAATAGGTCAATGGTAGACGCAATCTCAATGGCTCTTCATATGGCCTTAGACCACATGGACAACACAAACACCTATGTCAGGATGCTGTTCATTGACTATAGCTCAGCATTTAATACCATCATTTCCACAATCCTGATTGTGAGGTTATAGAACCTGGGCCTCTGTACCTCCCCCTGCAATTGGATCCTCGACTTCATCACCGGAAGTCCACGATCTAACATCTCCTCCTCGCTGATGATCAACACTGGTGCACCTCAGGGGTGTGTGCTTAGCCTGCTGCTCTACCCTCTATATACCCATGACTGTGTGGCTAGGCATAGCTCAAATACCATCTATAAATTTGCTGATGACACAACCATTGTTGGTAGAATCTCAGATGGTGACGAGAGGGCGTACAGGAGTGAGATATGCTAACTAGTGAAGTGCTATCATAGCAACAACCTGGCACTCAACATCAGTAAGACGAAAGAGCTGATTGTTGCCCTCAGGAAAGGTAAGATGAAGGAACACATACTAATCCCCATAGAGGGATCAGAAGTGGAGAGAGTGAGCAGTTTCAAGTTCACGGGTGTCAAGATCTCTGAGGATCTAACCTGGTCCCAACATATCAATGTAGTTATAAAGAAGACAGCGCAGCGACTATACATCATTAGGAGTTTGAAGAGATTTAGTATGCTAACAAATACACTCAGAAACTTCTATAGATGTACTGTGGAGAGCATTCTGACCAGCTGCATCACTGTCTGGTATGGTGGGGTGGGGTGGGGCTACTGCATAGGACCAAAAGAAGCTGCAGAGGTTTGTAATTTAGTTGGCTACATCTTGGGTACTAGCCTACAAAGTACCCAGGACATCTTCAGAGAGCGGTGTCTCAGAAAGGCAGCGTCCATTATTAAGGACCTCCAGCACCCAGGGCATGCCCTTTTCTCACTGTTGCCATCAGGTAGGAGGTACAGAAGCCTGAAAGCACACACTCAGTGATTCTGGAATAGCTTCTTCCCCTCTGCCATCGATTCCTAAATGGACATTGAACCCTTGAACACTATTTTAATATATATTATTTCAGTTTTTTGCATTATTTTCAATCTATTAAATATATGTATACTGTAATTGATTGATTTATTTAGTTATTTATTTATTTTTCTTCTATATTATGTATTGCATTGAACTGCTGCTGCTAAGTTAACAAATTTCATGACAGTTTAGACAGTTTGGAGTTTAGAAGAATGGGAGACCTCATAGAAACATTTTGAATGTTGAAAGGCATGGACAGAGTGGATGTGGCAAAGTTGTTTCCCATGATGGGGGAGTCTAGTACAAGAGGACATGACTTAAGGATTGAAGGGCACCCATTCAGAACTGAAATGCGAAGAAATTTTTTTAGTCAGAGGGTGGTGAATCTATGGAATTTGTTGCCACTGGAGCAGTGGAGGCCAAGTCATTGGGTGTATTTAAGGCAGAGATTGATAGGTATCTGAGTAGCCAGGGCATCAAAGGTTATGGTGAGAAGGTGGGGGAGTGGGACTAAATGAGAGAATGGATCAGCTCATGATAAAATGGCAGAGCAGACTCGATGGGCCGAATGGCCGACTTCTGCTCCTTTGTCTTATGGTCTTATGGTCTTATGGACACGTTCCAGTGACAATAAACCTGATTCTGATTCTGATTCTGACAGTCCGTTGCTGTCATGCCTCTTTTGTAATTGCAACAATATATTGGGTTCAGAGTAAATCTAAAGAGAGGTTAAGACTCAGGAACTTGAGACCCTTTCCACTGCTGATCCCTCAATGATGACTGGTGTGTGTTCCCTCGGCTTCCCCTTTCTGAAGTCCACATTCAATTCTTTGGTCTTACTGATTAAGAGTGCAAGACTTGTGTTGCGACACCACTCAACTAGGTGATCTTCCTCACTCCCATACACCTCCTTGTCATCATCTGAAATTTGGCCAGCAATAGATGTGCTGGGCAGATGGAGCTCATCAGCTGTGGTTGGCAGCTCATTTTGGAGAAGGGAACCCCTGATCTCAAACCTCCACTGCATCATGGCTCTACCTACTCATGGGGGAAGGTTCAGGAGTAAACCCTGAGGAAAAATCTGGAGCTGGAGTCCCTAGGACAACCCTACATTGAGTTCAATGCAGACCAGCAATTCCTGCAATGCCGCCGGTGCCAAACTGCATCGATCTCTGCCAGTCCTTCTTTACTCATCAGCTGTGTGGAGAGGGGGAGTCTGCTACATGGACAATAGCTTGCTCTCCATATTGTACCTACTTGGCTTGCAGTTGTGTCTTCAGAAAATTTATAGGTGGCATTTCAGCTATGCCTAGCCACACAGTCGTGTGTGAAGAGAGTAGAGAAGTGGGCTAAGTATGCATCCTTAAAAAGCGTCAGCGTTGATTGTCAGTGAGAAGAAAGTGTTATTTCCATTCCACTCTGACTGTGGTCTCCTAGTGAGAAAGCCAAGGATCCAGTTGCAGGGGGAGGTACAGAGGTCCAGGTTTTGGAGCTTGTTGATTACAACGAAGGGTGTGATTATGTTGACTGCTGAGCTGTAATCAATAAACTGTAGCCTGACATAGGTATTGCTACTGACCCGGTCATCCAGAGCCAAGTGCAGAGCCAGTGAGACTGCATCCTCGTTAGACCTATTGCGATGATAGGCAAATTGCAGTGGGTCCATGTCCTTTCTTTGGCATGAGTTGATTCTGGCCATTACCAATCTCTCCAAGCACTTCATCACAGTAGATGTGAGTGCCACTGGGCGATAGTCATTGAGGCAGCTCACCCTGCTCCTCCTGGGCACTGGTACAATTGTCAACCTTTTAAACCATAGAACATAGAATAGTACAGCACAGTATAGGCCCTTCGGCCCACAATGTTGTGCCGACTCTCAAACCCTGCCTCCCATATAACCCCCCACCTTAAATTCCTCCATGTACCTGTCTAGTAGTCTCTTAAATTGCACTAGTGTATCTGCCTTCACCACTGACTCAGGCAGTGCATTCCACGCACCAATGACTCTCCGAGTAAAAAAACTTCCTCTAATATCCCCCTTGAACTTCTCACCCCTTACCTTAAAGCCATGTCTCCTTGTATTGAGCAGTGGTGCCCTGGGGAAGAGGCGCTGGCTATCCACTCTAACTATTCCTCTTAATATCTTGCACACCTCTGTCATGTCTCCTCTCATCCTCCTTCTCTCTGAAGGGTAAAGCCCTAGCTCCCTTAATCGCTGATCATAATCCATACTCTCTAAACCAGGCAGCATCCTGGTAAATCTTCTCTGTACCCTTTCCAATTCTTCCACATCCTTCCTATAGTGAGGTGACCAGAACTGGACACAGTTCTCCAAGTGTGGCCTAACCAGAGTTTTATAGAGCTTCATCATTACCTTGCGACTCTTAAACTCTATCCCTTGACTTATGAAAGCTAACACCCCATAAGCTTTCTTAACTACCCAATCTACCTGTGAGGCAACTTTCAGGGATTTGTGGACATGTACCCCCAGATCCCGCTGCTCCTCCACACTACCAAGTATCCTGCCATTTACTTTTTACTCCGCCTTGGAGTATGTCCTTCCAAAGTGTACCACCTCACACTTCTCCGGGTTGAACTCCATCTGCCACTTCTCAGCCCACTTCTGCATCCTATCAATGTCTCTCTGCAATCTTTGACAATCCTCTACACTATCTACAACACCACCAACCTTTGTGTCACCTGCAAACTTGCCAACCCACCCTTCTAGCCCCACATCCAGGTCGTTAATAAAAATCACGAAAAGTAGAGGTCCCAGAACCGATCCTTGTCGGACACCACTAGCCACAACCCTCCAATCCGAATGTTTTCCCTCCACCATGACCCTCTGCCTTCTGTAGGCAAGCCAATTCTGAATCCACCTGGCCAAACTTCCCTGGATCCCATGCCTTCTGACTTTCTGAATAAGCCTACCGTGTGGAACCTTGTCAAATGCCTTACTAAAATCCACATAGATCACATCCACTGCACTACTCTCATCTATATGCCTGGTCACCTCCTCAAAGAACTCTATCAGGCTTGTTAGACACGATCTGCCCTTCACAAAGTCATGCTGACTGTCCCTGTTCTCTAAATGCCCATAGATCCTATCTCTAAGAATCTTTTCCAACAGCTTTCCCACCACAGACGTAAGACTCACTGGTCTATAATTACCCAGACTATCCCTACTACCTTTTTTGAACAAGGTGACAACATTCACCTCCCTCCAATCCTCCGGTACCATTCCCGTGGACAACGAGGACATAAAGATCCTAGCCAGAGGCTCAGCAGTCTCTTCCCTCGCCTCGTGGAGCAGCCTGGGGAATATCCTGTCAGGCCCTGGGGACTTACCCGTCCTAATGTATTTTAACAACTCCAACACTTCCTCTCCCTTAATATCAACATGCCCCAGAACATCAACCTTATTCATATTGTCCTCACCGTCATCAAGCTCCCTCTCATTGGTGAATACCGAAGAGAAGTATTCATTGAGGACCTCACTCACTTCCACAGCCTCCAGGCACATCTTCCCACCTTTATCTCTAATCAGTCCTACCTTCACTCCTGTCATCCTTTTGTTCTTCACATAATTGAAGAATGCCTTGGGGTTTTCCTTTACCTTACTTGCCAAGGCTTTCTCATGCCCCCTTCTTGCTCTCCTCAGCTCCTTCTTAAGCTCCTTTCTTGCTACCCTATATTCCTCAATAGACCCATCCACCTGACTAGATTTTCCACTTCACTTGTCACCCATGGTTCCTTCACTCGTCACCCATGGTTCCTTCACTCTACCATTCTTTATCTTCCTCACCGGGACAAATTTATCCCTAACATCCTGCAAGAGATCCCTAAACATCCACCACATGTTCATAGTACATTTTTTGAAGCAAGTGGGAACCTCTGATTGCAGCAGTGAGAGATTGAAGACGTCCTTGAACACTCTCACCAGATGGTTAGCACGTGTTTTCAGGTACACCATCAGGGCCTGAAATCCCCTTGGGATCTTCCATCAACTTGTCTGCAGAGCAACCTCACGCCTTATTTTAGCCCTCCTGATTTCCCTCTCCAGTGTTCTCTTGCATTACCTATACTCATTTTCCTTGCTGCCTATACCTCCTATGCACTCCCTTCTTCTTCTTAACCAGGTCCTCAATATCCAAGGCTCCCTAAACCTGTTAGTCTTGCTTTTTTATTCTGACAAGAACATACAAATTCCGTACTCTCAACATTTCACTTTTGTCGATCTCTCACTTACCAAGCATCACTTTGCTATAAAACAACTAATCCCAATCCACACCTGCCAGATCCTTTCTAGTACCATCAAAATCAGCCTCTTTAAAATCTCAGTCAGAGTATCAGTCCTTTCCCTGTCCATCATTATCTCGAAACTAATGGAATTATGATCAATAGATCCATAGTGTTCTCCTACGCACATTTCTGTCACTTCCCCAATCTTGTTCTCCAATAGGAGATCCAGTGTTGTACTCTCTCTAACTGGGACCTTGATATATTGATTAAGAAAACTTTCCTAAACATAATTCAGGAAAATTTCCTTGATCGATGTTCAAGGAACATTGATTCAAGGAATCAAGTGTTCAAAATAAAATCCTGTATGCTTCTCTCTTTGATAGCTGCACTAAAAATTTTGTTTTAAAGTGATGTAAGGTAATACACAAGTATTAATTAGTATTTAATAAAGGACCAAAACAGCTCAACAAAATGAATACTGGTTTCAGATGAAAAGCTTTTATGCAAAAGACAGCAATTCATAAAGTCTCATAGCATCCAGCTTCTGAAGCAGCAGACCAAAAATAAATGGTCAACATTGGTTGTAAATCCCAACATTCCCATTGTTCCAAGCTTGGATAAATCAAATCTGTCAATTAAAATAGAACTCAAAAATTTATACCTCATTTATATGAAATGATGCATCATTATTGATGGCAACATTAAGGTTTTGAACAAAAATATCATCCCAAATTATAGATGGTCATCTTGGAATTTTCTACCCCATATCAGATTAATAAGTAATTGCAAAATCCAACCTAGTTGCTGCAGGCTGTCTATCTCATAAACAGTAAGGTTGTGGAAGTTATTCACAGGCATAAGAAATGAAAGGAAACCAAAAATAACCATTCTTGAACTGTTGTGGATGAGAACATTATAATCCTGTCTCAGTAACAGGATGTATATATGATACATTTCAACAAAGAGGCAGATCCAGAGAACCATATCAAAATACTGACATGCTTTCAATTCCAAATAAAACCATAGAAAAATATAATACTTGAGTAAACTTAATTATAAGCTCCCTCTAAACTTGCTTAAATATTATCAGTGATTTATTTTCCCCAGGACAATCCATTCTCGATGTTTACAGGTTACTACAAAAATTACTTGTGTATCTTCTCTTCAGCTAGGAAGCTCCTCAAATTACAGATGTTTATGATTTGACAGATCACCATGGCAACTCAGTAGTAAAACACAACCAGAAGTTTGATGGATGGAAGGGGAAACTAATAATTAGTAATTTTGTTCAATAAGAGTTAGAATTCTGATATTAAAATAAAGACCTAAAGAAGATTAGCTTTATTTGCCACATGTACATCAAAACTTATAGTGAAATGCATTGTTTGTGTAAATGACCAACACAGTCTGGGGGCAGCCCACAAGTGCTGCCTTGCTTCTGGTGCCAACAGCATGCCCACAACTTTCGAACCCTGACCAAATATACATCTTTGGACTGTGGGAGGAAACTGGGGCAGCTAAAGAAAACCCACACGGTCTCACCTAAAAAGCACAAATTACTTAGAGACAGCAGCAGGAATTAAACCCAGATCGCTGGTGCTAAAAAGCATTACGCTAACCATAATGCTACCATGCCACCCCCATAAATGGCAAGCGGCAATTATTAATCAGAAATGGTTGTGAGTGGTTTGATCTCAATCACATCAAATAGATAATGTTCCTAAATCATGATCGAATACGACATGAATCGAGTGCCGAAGGTTTAAAATGTAGATCACTCTGGTAGTTTAGAGTATGGAGTGATAAAGTTATCACAATCATTCTCGAATTGGCCACTGGCTCTTCAGCTTCTAACTAATTTTCAGCAGGAAATGTAAAACCTGTGGGACTTCACACCCATGATTCCCCATCTGCACATTAGTACCAAAGTAAATCTGTGATCCATTTGTCCTGAACATATGCCAGATCCATGCTTTGCCTTTTTCCTCTCTTTCCTATCTTCATGTCATCTGAACTACAGGTTTCTTCCCACACATCTCCATCCTGCTACTATTTCCCTGAGCTAAGTGGATCCTTTCACAAGCAAGCCCCTCCAAAATTCCCCAGTGGAAACTGCTCCTATTGCCTGTAAGCTGTCCCAAAAAAGAACCAAAGTGGAACGCATTTGAATATTATGGCCAAAATCAGGGAAACTCATCACGAAGTCAAAGACAACAGAAAAGTTTCAGATTTTAATTCCGACAGCTACCAGGAAAAGGAAAAGGCTTGTTGGCTAGGGAATGGGGTTTAGGGCAGGGATTCAAGGTAATATCTTCCTTCTATTTATTTGGGGAAATTAAAGTGTATACAGTCCCTGATATTGAAAAGGCAGATCTGAAATTTAGATATAGCATATGGGTTAAGAGAGCCTGATGAAGAGTCTAAGCTAATTCTACCAATGTACACGATGATCACCATCACAAGACGAAATAGATTTTGGTAATAGTTGTTGATATTGGCATCAATGCCAAAATCCCATGAATGAATAATTTTAAAATAGCTTGGAATGTCTATTAATCTTCAAGTAAAAAGTTCCAATTCCTTCAGATTGGTCTATTCAGTGATGAGAGACAGTATATTGGCACAGCTCCAGTAACCGGGACACAATCTGGTGTTGTCTCTGGGTTTGCAAGTTCTCTCTGTGTCTGGGTGGGCTTCTGCTGAGTTTCCTTCCACGTCCCAAAGACCTGCAGGTTGGCAAATTGGTTAGCCGCTCTAAATTGGCCCCAGTGTAGAACTAAGTGGTAGATTAAGTAAGGGCATCAGACACAGTGAGAATAAAATAGGATTAGTGTGAAATGAATGTAAATAGGTGTTGATAGTCCAGCATGGACACAAAGGTTTGTTTCTATGATTTTGCAATCATCTCATATTTTCAGCACCTGGTCCCCTATCCTGACTTAAATATATCAGCAAAAATAAAACAAGATATCTGCATCTGGCAACCTGTGGATCTGGATGGTACATTGAGCAGTGTGCTTAGCACAAGAGGGAATAACAATAATTGATCAATAAAAAAGATAGAACATAGAACATAGAATAGTACAGAGTACAAGCCCTTCGGCCCACAATGTTGTGCCGACTCTCAAACCCTGCCTCCCATATAAGCCCCCACCTTAAATTCCTCCATATACCTGTCTAATAGTCTCTTAAACTTCAGTAGTGTATCTGCCTTCACCACTGACTCAGGCAGTGCATTCCACGCTCTGAGTAAAAAACCTTCCTCTAATATCCTCCTTGAACTTCCCACCCCTTACCTTAAAGCCGTGTCTTGTATTGAGCAGTGGTGCCCTGGGGAAGAGGTGCTGGCTATCCACTCTATCTATTCCTCTTATTATCTTGTACACCTCTATCATGTCTCCTCTCATCCTCCTTCTCTCCAAAGAGTAAAGCCCTAGCTCAATCAATGTTTTAATACATTGCTAGCTAGCAGGAGGAATGTTTGTAGTCAGCATACCTTTTCCAGGTAATTACAAGCCAGTGAGTCTAACATCAGCAGGAGAGAGTTACTGGAATAACCGCAGAGGGACGAGATTAATCTATCACACAAGAAAATCTGCAGATGCTGGAAATTCAAGGCAAGGCACATAAAATGCTGGAGGAATTCAGCAGGTCAGAGCACATCTATGGAAATGAGTAAACAATCGTAGTTGCTGCCTGACCTGCTGAGTTCCTCCTGCATCTTGTCTGTTTTGCCCAGGATTAATCTATGCTTGAAATGGCAGGATTAATCAAAAATAGTCGGTGTGATTTTCTTAGGAGAAAGTCTTATCTAGCAAATACAATTGAATTTTTAGAATAAGTAGCAGAATATTTATGAGGGAGAACAGTTGATATGGTCTGCAATGACATAATAAGGCCGCATCCAGTCGTGAATAGTAGCACCCAATTAAAAAACTCACTGACAGATGAGACTCTACAGATATCCCCATTCTCAATGATGGGGGAGCTTAGCACATCGATGCTAAGGAGAACGCTGATGCATTTGCAAGATTCTTCAGCCAGAAGTGCTAAGTAGATGGTGCACCTTAAAATCCTGCAGTGATCTCAAGCATGATAGATGCCAGTCTTCAGCCTATTTTATTCACTCCACACGATATCAAGAAATAGCTCACAGCATTAGAAAAGGCTAGAAAAGGCTCATAGCAAAGGCCATGGGCCCTGACAACATTCTGGCAGAAGTACAGAAGTACTTATCTTCCAGAAGTTGTCAGGCTAATCCAGTAAAGCCACCAGAGCAACACACATAAAATACTGGGGAAGCTGTGCAAGTTATGCTGCATCAATGGAGGGAAATGAACAGTCAATAATCTGAGCTGATACCATTCATCAAGGGTCTCAGCCTGAAGGCATTTTTATCAAGGGTGTTTTGTGTGTGTTGTTCAAGATTTCCACCATCTGCAGAATCTCCACTTATGCCTCAACAAAGGCATTTACCAGATATGTGGAAAATTGCCCAGTTATGTCCTATCCACAAGAAACAGTACAGATACAACCTGGCTATTTACTGTCCCCACCAGTCTATTCCCAATCATCGGCAAAGTGAGGGAAGGCATAACCAATCAAGTTATCAAGCAGCACTTGTTCAGAAACAATCTGTTCACAGAAGCTCCGTTTGGGTTCTGCCAAAGTCACTCAGTTCCTGGTCTCATTACAACCTTGGTCCAAGCATGGACAAATGAGCTAAACCACAGAGTACTGGTGAAGGGTCCTAGCCCGAAACATCAGCTGTTTATTCCCCTCCATGTATGCTGTCTGATGTGCTGAGTTCCTCCAGTGTTTTGTGTGTGTTGTGTTTATGATCTACAGAGTTGAAGTGAGCATAATTTCTCACTTGATCAGGTATGGCATCAAGGAGCCCTGGCAAAATGGAGTCAATGGAAATCAGGGGAAACCCCCCTGCTTTTTGTAATCATACCTAGCTCAAAGGAAAGTGGCTGTAGTCAATGAACTCCATCATAGGACACCATAACAGGAGTCCTTTAGGGTAGTGTCCTGTGCTCAGCTATCTTCAGTTCCTTCATCAATGACCCTCCTTCAAATGTAAGGTAAGAAATTAGTAAGTTTGCTGATGGTTGTGTCATATTCAGCTCCTCAGCTAATGAAGAAGTCCACAACAAAAAGCAGCAAGACCTAGACAACATCCAGAACTGGGCAGCTAGCAGGAAAGTAACGTTCATGCTGCACAAGTGCCAGGCAATGAAGTTATCCAACAAAGTAGCCATTACCCTTGGACATTCAATGGCATTACCATTACTGAATTCCCCCATTACTAATATCCCAAGGGCTACCATTGAACACAAACTGAAGTAGCTTTATGTACAATGTGACTAGAAAAACAGGTTAGAGGATAGGAATCTTCTGATGAGTAACTCAACTAATTCTCCAAATCCTGTGCACCACTACAAGGTCCAAGTCAGCAACGTGGGGGAATACTTTCCATGTGCCTGGATGAAAGCAGCTTCAACAATACTCAAGAAACACAACACCTTACAGGATATGGCACTTCATTCACAACAATTCACTCACTAGACCATTAAAACACAGTTTGTAACATCTTTTTATTGAATTGAATTGACTTTATTTCTTACATCTTTCATATACATGAGTAAAAATCTTTACGTTACACCTCCGTCTAAATGTGCAATGTGCAATTTATAGTAATTTGTAATAAACAGTAGTAAATAGTTTGTACAACAGGACACTCAATATAACATAGAAATACAATTGTATCAGCATGAATTAATCAGTCTGATGGCCTGGTGGAAGAAGTTGTTCCAGAGCCTATTGGTCCTGGCTTTAATACTGCAGTACCGTTTCCGAGATTGTAGCACCTTGAACAGTTTGTGGTTGGGGTGACCCAGGTCGCCAATGATCCTTCAGGCCCTTTTTATGCACTTGTCTCTGTAAATGTCCTAAATAGTGGGAAGTTCACATCTACATGTAGATTGGGTGAACCAAATTGGTAAAGGTGCTGAGGAAGAGGATTTCTTGGAATGTATGCGGGATGGTTTTTTGAACCAACATGTCGAGGAACCAACTAGAGAGCAGGCTATTCTGGACTGGGTTTTGAGCAATGAGGAAGGGTTAATTAGCAATCTTATCGTGAGAGGCCCCTTGGGTAAGAGTGACCATAATATGGTGGAATTCTTCATTAAGATGGAGAGTGACATAGTTAATTCAGAAACAAAGGTTCTGAACTTAAAGAGGGGTAACTTTGAAGGTATGAGACGTGAATTAGCTAAGATAAACTGGCAAATGACACTTGAAGGATTGACGGTGGATATGCAATGGCAAGCATTTAAAGGTTGCATGGGTGAACTACAACAATTGTTCACCCCAGTTTGGCAAAAGAATAAATCAAGGAAGGTAGTGCACCCGTGGCTGACAAGAGAAATTAGGGATAGTATCAATTCCAAAGAAGAAGCATACAAATTAGCCAGAGAAAGTGGCTCACCTGAGGACTGGGAGAAATTCAGAGGTCAGCAGAGGAGGACAAAGGGCTTAATTAGGAAGGGGAAAAAAGATTATGAGAGAAAACTGGCAGGGAACATAAAAACTGACTGTAAAAGTTTTTATAGATATGTAAAAAGGAAAAGACTGGTAGACAGAAACAGGTGAATTGATTATGGGGAGCAAGGACATGGCAGACCAATTGAATAATTACTTTGGTTCTGTCTTCACTAAGGAGGACATAAATAATCTTCCAGAAATAGTAGGGGACAGAGGGTCCAGTGAGATGGAGGAACTGAGCGAAATACATGTTAGTAGGGAAGTGGTGTTAGGTAAATTGAAGGGATTGAAGGCAGATAAATCCCCAGGGCCAGATGGTCTGCATCCTAGAGTGCTTAAGGAAGTAGCCCAAGAAATAGTGGATGCAGTAGTGATAATTTTTCAAAACTCGTTAGATTCTGGACTAGTTCCTGAGGATTGGAGGGTGGCTAATGTAACCCCACTTTTTAAAAAAGGAGGGAGCGAGAAACCGGGGAATTATAGACCGGTTAGCCTAACGTCGGTGGTGGGGAAACTGCTGGAGTCAGTTATCAAAGATGTGATAACAGCACATTTGGAAAGTGGTGAAATCATCGGACAAAGTCAGCATGGATTTGTGAAAGGAAAATCATGTCTGACAAATCTCATAGAATTTTTTGAGGATGTAATTAGTAGAGTGGATAGGGGAGAACCAGTGGATGTGGTATATTTGGATTTTCAAAAGGCTTTTGACAAGGTCCCACACAGGAGATTAGTGTGCAAACTTAAAGCACATGGTATTGGGGGTAAGGTATTGATGTGGATGGAGAATTGGTTAGCAGACAGGAAGCAAAGAGTGGGAATAAACGGGACCTTTTCAGAATGGCAGGCGGTGACTAGTGGGGTACCGCAAGGCTCAGTGCTGGGACCCCAGTTGTTTACAATATATATTAATGACTTGGATGAGGGAATTAAATGCAGCATCTCCAAGTTTGCGGATGACACGAAGCTGGGTGGCAGTGTTAGCTGTGAGGAGGATGCTAAGAGGATGCAGGGTGACTTGGATAGGTTGGGTGAGTGGGCAAATTCATGGCAGATGCAATTTAATGTGGATAAATGTGAAGTTATCCACTTTGGTGGCAAAAATAGGAAAACAGATTATTATCTGAATGGTGGCCGATTAGGAAAAGGGGAGGTGCAACGAGACCTGGGTGTCATTATACACCAGTCATTGAAAGTGGGCATGCAGGTACAGCAGGCGGTGAAAAAGGCGAATGGTATGCTGGCATTTATAGTGAGAGGATTCGAGTACAGGAGCAGGGAGGTACTACTGCAGTTGTACAAGGCCTTGGTGAGATCACACCTGGAGTATTGTGTGCAGTTTTGGTCCCCTAATCTGAGGAAAGACATCCTTGCCATAGAGGGAGTACAAAGAAGGTTCACCAGATTGATTCCTGGGATGGCAGGACTTTCATACGAAGAAAGACTGGATGAACTGGGCTTGTACTCGTTGGAATTTAGAAGATTGAGGGGGGATCTGATTGAAACGTATAAAATCCTAAAGGGATTGGACAGGCTAGATGCAGGAAGATTGTTCCCGATGTTGGGGAAGTCCAGAACAAGGGGCCACAGTTTGAGGATAAAGGGGAAGCCTTTTAGGACCGAGATTAGGAAAAACTTCTTCACACAGAGAGTGGTGAATCTGTGGTATTCTCTGCCACAGGAAACAGTTGAGGCCAGTACATTGGCTATATTTCAGAGGGAGTTAGATATGGCCCTTGTGGCTACGGGGGTCAGGGGGTATGGAGGGAAGGCTGGGGCGGGGTTCTGAGTTGGATGATCAGCCCTGATCATAATAAATGGCGGTGCAGGCTCGAAGGGCCGAAGGGCCTACTCCTGCACCTATTTTCTATGTTTCTATGTTTACAGATGTGCTGGGCTGTCTGCACCACTCTCTGCAGAGTCCTGCGATTGAGGGAAGTACAGTTCCCATACAAGGCAGTGATGCGACCAGACAGGATGCTTTCAATTGTGCCCCTGTAGAAAGTCCTTAGGATTTAGGGTGCCCAACTTCTTCAACCATCCGAGGTGAAAGGGGCATTGTCGTGCCTTTTTCACCACACAGCTGGTATGTACAGACCACGTGAGATCCTCGGTGATGTGTATGCAAGGAACTTAAAGCTGTTCACCCTCTCAACACCATATCCATTGATGTCAATAGGGGTTGGCCCGTCTCCATTCCTCCTGTAATCCACAACCAGCTCCTTTGTTTTTGCGACATTGAGGGAGAGGTTGTTTTCTTAACACCACTGTGTCAGGGTGATGACCTCTTCTCTGTAGGCTGCCTCGTTATTATTTGAGATAAGGCCAATCAATGTAGTATCATCTGAAAAGTTAATTAGCAGATTGGAGCTGTGGGTGGTGACACAGTCATGGGTGTACAGAGAGTAAAGGAGAGGTGTTAGGACATAGCCTTGAGGGCATCTGTGTTGAGAGTCAAAGAAGCAGAGGTGAGGGAGCCCACTCTTACCATCTGCCAGCAATCTGACAGGAAGTCCAGGATCCAGCTGCACAAGGCAGGGTGAAGGCTGAGGTCTCTGAGCTTCTTGTCAAGCCTGGGTGGAATTATGGTGTTGAATGTTGAACTGTAGTCCAAGAACAGCATTCTCACATAAGCATTTATACGATGCCCTGTAGCAACACACCCATACTCCATAGACAGAACATTATAGACCCATGACCCCTACCAGCCAAGAGGGCAAAAACATTAACAACCTGGAAACTCCACAACCTGGCAGTTGCCTTTCAAGAAACACACTAGGCTGACTTACTGTTCCTGTTACTGTTATTACTGTTCCTTTACCATTGCTAAGTTAAAATCCTGGAAATCTAACAGCATTGTGGGGTAGACCCACAAGGACATCAGTAGGTCAGGAAGAAAGAACAGCTCACCATTATCTTCTCAAGAATTCTTAATTCTCAACGGACAATTAAATACTGGCTCAGCTTGGGAAGCCCATATTCCTTGAATGAATTGAACAAAGCACATGGGACATCAGTCCAAAGCAGTATAGCCCATACAGTATGATTCAGGGCAAGTTAGCAAATCGGTTCAAAATCTGGGAATTAATGTGGAATGTAACTGAAAGCTTGCAGACCATATGAAAGTTGGTGCTATTGTTGAAAGTAAACAGTAAGGGACTGGGAGGGGATCTGAGGAAGGTTATTTCCCCACTGAGGATGGTTAGAATCTGGAACACACAGCCTGAGGGTGCTGTGGAGGTAAAATCACTCACAATGTTCAAGAAATATCTCGACCAGCATTTAAATTGTCAAGACACAGGAGTCTATAAGCCAAATGCTGGAAAATGGGATTTGGTATATGTGAGAACACAAAAAACGGCATGGACGTGTTGGATCAAGAAACCTGTTTCACTGTTGTATGACTGTATGACTATACTAGTATGACAGAAATAAATAACATCATCCACACTTGAGGACTCCACATTTTTTTTTTGCTTTCAGCTTAATTTAACAAAATTGCGTTAATCTGGTTGAAAGACTTATTACTTGCAACAGAGCCCTCCTGTGGTAGATTATTACTACAATCTTTGTAAATGCAGCTGTATTCAAAATTCACTTTACCATGATTACAAAGAGCAAATTACGCCAGAAGATAATCCAACGTCACTTTAATGCAATTGCTTTTCTCAATTATTTGGTAATTCAGACTGGATCATATTACAATGTTAAATGCTATGGGTCTTCAAAAATATTTTTTTTGAGAGCAACATCATTTCCGTGTTTAATATCGTCTCCTCATTCATCTGTTTTATTAATTTAATTCATCAAACCCTATTAAATTCCTAACCAAGATCAATTGTTTTTTAATAAAAAATGTTTTATTCTAAAACAACAATGTTTTTTCAAGGTAGACTGATCTTTTACATCACAGTTCTTCAATGTAGAACAAACAATGAACACTTTAATTTATTACCATAACTTAGAAACTATTTTGGCCATTCGGCAAATGTAAACGTGAGATTTTCAATTGTCATTGTCTGTACAAATTACTAATTTCCTTCAGTAGTTTACAGTTCCTTTGTTGTGATAAAAATTGGGTGTTATTTGTTGCTTTCCTTTACTCAGTTAAAATAATTTGATCCTTCTGTTTCAGATTGAATTATTTCCTACTGTTACCAGAGACTTGATCTACAGTTTTGTTCATTCTATGGATTTCAGCATGTACTTCTCTAGAGTATTCTCAATTACATGGCGGGTCACTTAAACCACCATTTTCCAGAACCATATCAAGCTTTCTCGTTTGCTATTAATAACTGGTTATCAATTGTGGTGGACAAATTTAAACTGCTCCTTCCTAATTATCCAGCATATAGAAAATGGCTGAACTCTGATCAATGTTACCATGTTAGAATGCATGTGTATTTGAGACTGGAAGAAGGGAACATTCATCCTTGAGAAGGAAAGGAGCATATTATGAACAGGAAACAATATTTTCTTGGGGTGCCAGATTTGGGGTGCAGAAAAGAATAGTGGCATTTACTGAAGAGACTATTAAGTTCAAGTTCAAATTTAATGCTATTGGCATACACACCCAGGGCATAAATGCCATGAAAGTTAGCTTTTTGCAGCAGTATAGAACATTTCAACCATGACAAAAATAAAATATAGAACAACACACTCAAAATGCTGGCCAAGCAGCATCTATGAACACACATTAACTCAAATTAATATAAATTATGTATAACTTAACATAAAAAACAAAAAGTAACATAACAACATTAGTGCGCTTCAAGGAAAATACAGTCTGGGGATGAATTAAAGATTTTCAGGTCAGTTCAAGAAGCTGATGGCAGTGGGAATGCAGCTATCGCTGAATATTCAGATATGGGCCTTCTGACTCCAAACTTCAGAGATGCTCTTCAGCACACCACTGTTGTAACGCGTGGTTATTTGAGTTACTTTGCCTTCCTGTCGGCTTGAATCAGTCTGGCCATTTGCCTCTGACCTCCCTGACAAGGCATTTTTGCCCACAGAACTGCCACTCACTGAATGTTCTTTTTTTGGTTTTTGCACCATTCTCTGTAATCTCTGGAGACTGTTGTGCATGAAAATCCCAGGAGATCAGCAGTTAGCAGTTTCTGAGATACTCAAACCACCCTGAATGCACCAGCAATCATTCCACAGTCAAGGTTATTTAGATTACATTTTTTCCCCATTCTGATATTTGGTCTGAACAACAACTGAACCTCTTGACAATGTCTGCATGTATTTATGCATTGAGTTGCTACCAGATGATTGGCTGAATGGATATTTACTTTAAAGAGCAGGTGTACAAGTGTACCTAATAAAGTGGCCACTGTGTGAGTATTCCAGCTGTCCAGGTGGTCCAGCACAGAATGGAGAGCCAACAACGTAGCATTTGCTGTAGACCTACAGTAAGCAACAGACAGACCAAACCAGGACCAGGTCCCTGCTGAAGCAGATGTGCTTCAACCTGTCAAAGGACTTCATTTTAATAGTCGTAAGCACTATCAGATGGTAGACATTGAGGCAGGTCACACTTTTCATCTTGGAAACCAAAACCAATGATGCCATTTGGGAGTAAATGGGAACCTGCAGAAGTGAGATGATGATGTCTCTGAACACTCCAGCTAGTTGGTCAACACAGGTTTCCAGCACCCAACCAGATATGCCATCAGGATTGAGGTCTTGCAAGGTTTCACCCTGCTGAAGGATGTTCTGATGTCAGCAGTCCTCATAGGAAAATATTAAATGGCCTGAAATGTCACACAACTCGTCCAGTGGTGCTTTACCAGTGATTAAACCAGGATTCAGGAGCTAAGCACGTCCATCACCTTTTCGTTGACCTTTTTGTACAGCTAGTATTTATTTTTATTTTTGCTCTGCACTTCTTCTCTTCACTTTTCTTTGGTAAGGGCCGACAACTGTTTGATATGATTTTTTAAGCACAAGAAAGACTAAAACAATATTCACACTAAAAGTCCCAATTTACCTATAAGAATAAGCATTGATTAAATTTGAGTTGCCAGTGAGATATCCTCTCTCATTGCCCTGGCTATTGTTTCAATGCCATGGCATTTAATTATGCACATTATCCAGAAATAACAGGTGTGCTATCATCAGAAACTAGCAGGATACTTTCAAAAACATAGTTATTATTATGTTGTTTTTTTAAATCTTGTGATACCATATTCCGACTCTAGGTGTCACCAGGGAGGTGATTGAATTTTATCCTCAATTTTTTTGTCAAAATCATTGTTAAATATTAAACATATAAGCATCACTTATATTAATATTTATTTCAAAGCTTATGCACAGCAGCAGATGACTGGAAGCTGTTTACTTTTAAAAGCAATATCCTGTAGAACAATGTGCAAAATTCAGTAATAAATCACTGGAATGCGGATTAACCACATGGAAAGGAAAAGACAGGAAATCTGTTTTTGGAAACAATTTCAAACATAAGTGCTCTCTGATTTGCTCAGTAGCAGAATCACCTATGTCTGAAAGTGGCAATCCAGTATTCAACATCCACCAAGGAAGGTCAAAATGTGTTTTACATTTTCTCCAGCCATTACTGCATGTTCCTGTCATGCTTGCTGAATATTAGCCATTAGATGTCAAAACAGATACCTACAACCAGAGACCTGTAATTATATGAGACATTAAGTTGCCAGTTCTATCAGTTATAAATAAAATGTCACGATTAATAAGCTTCAAAGTAAGCAGCACAAAAACACCAAAGTAAAATATCAATAACGTTAAATATGTAGGTAACTCCAAACTTTACTATCTCATTAAACCATCAAATATAAATCATGATTCTATAAAACTGACTGATTTTGATAAATGTGACACTTATTGGGAGACATTCCTAAAATATTTGATTTTATAACAAGGGTTACTAGCTTGTTATATATCCTAGCCATGATAATGAGCAGAGTATTACAGTGTCAGCAGAAACTGTCATTTCAGGCAGCAATACGAATTCACCATTGATTCCAAAATAGGTTTCAAATCTTTATCAGTTCTTTTTAGTAACTTGCTTCAAGTGATAAAGGCCTGTTTCTCTTTCTATTATTGGTTCTATCACATTGCCCTCTGCTGAAATCCACTTAAATTCCTTGGTTGTTGTTTGCCCTTACTTTGAACTTGTGATAAAGAAAAAGTATTGGCACAATATATATTGTTATTACTACTTGTTTGCACTTAGTACACAGGTGCAAGGGTCAGAGTGTTGAAATAAGACATGCCTAAATAAAAGCTGCTGTAATGTTCAAATGTGCAAGACTTTTGTTAAGCTCATGTGAAATCCAATACTGTCAAGGAATTTTAGCATGAAAAGTATAGAAAAGACATATTTGTGTTAAGGAATGTACATTTCTTACATGTCAAATTAATACTTTTCTTGTGACAATTTGCCAATAATACTTCTTTATTTATGATTGCTCAGTTTGTCCCAAGCACCATATTCTCCTGGATGAAGTTTCTGGAAGATGGGAGCACTCGCACAGGTATATCAAACACGTTTGGCTGCCTTAGTTTTCCTTCAGCCAAACATGCAAAAACCCTTTTCTGGAAAGCGATAAAATGACAATAGCAATATGGCATTTCGAAATGTGAGAAATCACCATAACAGACATTTTCTACATTATTTCATGCTTTATTCGATAGTGGATAAAGGAAAGCATGGCAGACTGATGGAGAGAGGCATTTCCTGACTGGATGATTTCACCAAGGTTGCCACCAGTCATTTATGGAAGCTCTGGCACATAACATTGACAGGGGTAAATATCTTCAAAAAGTTCCAGTTAGTAGCTTTGCCATCTGCTCTGAGAAAACTTGAAGAAATCATACAACAGTGAGCCGATTAACAAAGAGCAGTGGTCTCACCTGTGTCTATAACTTCGGGCAGGCATACTGCAGTGTTAACCCATGGAGATGGTAAAATGGAATGTCAAAGAAGACACCCTCCTACCAGCTTCATGAGGCATTATCTTCACTTCAAACAGGGGTAAGGTGCTGAACCTACTTTCATTTTATCTGCAGACCCTTGGACATCTACTCTACTTTGTTCCTGTCTGTCACTGTTTAGCCTCTAGACATTTCAGCTTTGGCAAAGGTTGCTGTTTCGTTGAGATGTCATGTGAGTCTCTCAGCATCTTTCTGAATTGTTTCCCAATTGTAATGCTCCCTTTCAGTGGTCCTCATGCTTGCATGGAGTTCTGCTCTAACACTGCCAGTTTCCTCCTAAGAGGGTTAAATGAAATTCACACAATCTTTAAAGTGGAATTGGCAATGGTACTTTTTTTGACCTGATTTAGAAATGCAACAGGAACTATGCCACCTCTCCCATCCACCTCTAACACACATATTTGCAATTATTAGTTGCATAACCATCCAAAATGAATAATTGATCCACAATGTAATCAATAAGTTCAAGTTCATTCTCATCTGACTGTACATATATACAACCAACGAAACAACTTTCCTCCAGACAACATTGCACCCACAATACATATATCACATGCAGCACATAAAACAAAACAATTACACAAATAAGTTAATAACATATAATTCAAAATGCTTGTGAAGTTCACAGCACAGGTAAATAGTAAATAATACAGTAACGGTAAACAGCTTGCTGTCCTAGTGACAACATCTCCGTGGTGGAAGTGATTTCATTAGTCTCACAGCCTGGGGGAAGAAGCTGTTACCCAGTCTGGCAGTCATATCCTGATGCTCCAGTACCCCCTGCCTGATGGTAGTGGGTCAAAGGGGTTGTGGAATAGGGATTAGGGATCCATAATAATGCCTCATACACTTAGTATACAATGTTCCTGTTAAATGGCACGAGTAGCAGGAAGGGAGACTCCAATGTTCCAGTGATCCTCTCAGCAGGATCTACTATCGTCTCTAGGGTCCCATGTTCTGATATCTTGCAGCTTCTGTATCACACAGTGATGCAGCCAGACAAGACACTTTCAAACGTGTTCCTGAACAAAGTTGTTCGAATGGGGACAAGGGAGGCTTACACCCTTCAATCTCCTGAGAAAGTGTAGGCACTGTTGGGCCTTTTTGACTAATGAGGAGGTGTTGTGGGTCCGGGTTGGATCATCTATTATGTGCACAACAAGGTAATATATGGTAGGTAAGATATGCATTGTGTTCAAAGTTCAAAGTAAATTTATTATCAAAGTACATGTATGTCACCATATACAACCCTGATACTCATTTTCTGAATCAGAATCAAGTTGACTATCATCGGTATTTGTTGTGAAATATGTTGTCTTTGCAGCAGCAGTACAATGCTATCCCTATTATAGAGTAAACTGTCCATTCAGAAATTGGATGGCAGAGGGGAAGAAGCTGTTCTTGAATTGTTGAGTGTCTGCCTTCAGGCTTCTGTACCTCCTTCCTGATGGTAGCAATGAGAACAAGGCATAATCTGGGTGATAAAGGTCCTTAATGATGGAGGCTGCCTTTATAAGGCATTACTACTTGAAGATGTCTTGGATACTACGGAGGCTAGTGCCCATGAGGGAGCTAACTAAGTTTACAACTCTCTACAGTTGATTTCAATCCTGTACAATTGCCCCCTACCCCCAGACCAGATGGTGATACAACCAATTAAAATGCTCTCCACAGTACACCTGTAGAAAATTGTGAGTGTTTTTGGTGACATAACAAATCTCTTCAAATTCTTAATGAACTATAGCCACAGTCATGCCTTCTTTGAAGCTGTATCGATATGTTGGGTCGAGGTTAGATCCTCAGAGATATTGTCACCAAGGAACAAGAAACTGCTCACTCCTTCTACTTCTGACTGGTGTGTGTTCCTTCATCTTACCCTTTCTAAAGTCCACAATCTTGTGGGCATACTCAATAAATCTATAGAATAATAACCATAACAGGATCAATGAAAGACCATCCAACTTGGGTGATCAGTGCAGGAGACAACAAACTAACAACTGTGCAAATACAAAAGAAGAAATAATAATAATAAATAAATAAGCAATAAAAGTGGAGATCATGAGATGAAAAGTCCTTGAAAGTGAGTCCATTGGTTGTGAGAGCATTTCAATGAGAGGCAAGAGAAGTTGCATGAAATTATCCCCTTTCGTTCAAGAGCATAATGGTTGAGGGATAGTAACTGTTCCTGAACCTGGCGGTGTGAGTCCTCAGGCTCCCATACTTCCTTCCTGATGGCAGCAGTGATGATAATGGATACTGCTTTCATGCGACAACACTCTGTGTAGATGTGCTTAATGATGGGGAGGGCTTTACCTGTGATGTCATGCCAAATCTCCTCAAACTTCGAAGGAAGTAGAGGTGCTGCCGTGCTTTCTTCATAATTGCACTTACATACTGGGCCCAGGACAGGTCCTCTGAAATAATAACACCTAGGAATTTAAAATTGCTAACCCTTCCCACCTCTGATCCTCTGATGAGGACTGGTTCATGGACCTCTAGTTTCCTTCATCTGGAGTCTGTAATCAGCTCCTTGGTCTTGCTGACTTAAGTAAGAGGTCGTTGTTATGGCACTACTCAGCCAGATTTTCAATTTCCCTCCTATATGCTAATTCATCACCACCTTTGATTCAGCCTATGACAGTGGTGTTTCCAGGAGATTTGGATATGGCATTCAAGCAGTGATTAGCCACACAGTCACAACTGTAAAGCAAGTAGAGCAGGAACTAGGCACACAGCCTTGTGGTGCACCTGTGCCGATGGAGATTGTAAGCGGAGATGTTGCCAATTTAGAGTCTGCAAATGAGGAAACCCAGGATCCAATTGCACAAGGTCTTGGAGCTTATTGATTAGCTTTGAGAGGATGATGATATTGAATGTTTAGCTGTAGTTGATAAAGAACATCTTGATGTATATATCTTTGCTGTCCAGATGTTTCAGGGTTGAGTGAAGACCCAATGAGATGGTATCTGCTGTGGACCTGTTGCTGCAGTAGGCAAATTGGAGTGGATCTATGTTACTTTTCAGGCAGGAGTTGATATGTTTCATCACGAACCTCTTAAAACAATTCATCACTGTGGATGTAAGCACTACTGAGCAATAGTCATTGAGGAAGGTCACCACACTCTTCTTGACACCGGTATATTGGAAACCTGCTCGAAGCAGGTGAGTACAACGCACTGATGAAATAGGAGTTTAAGGATCTCAGTAAATACTCCAGCTAATTGATCAGCACAGCACTTTAGTATTTGGCCAGGTACCCAATCCAGGCCGGATTCTTTTCATGGGTTCACCCTCCTGAAGGCTGCTTGCACATCGGTTTCAGAGACTATTTGGAGATTATTCAGGGAATGTGGTGGGTTGAGCAGTTGCAATTTCTGCTGGTCAGCTTCTCTCTTCAAATAAGAAAAGCCAACAGAGCAGGGACTTTAGTACAATTAGAAAGGCATTCAGTGGTACCCAACAGTCTGTACTGCTTGGCAAGTGGATTTTGATTGTAATCTAAGTGGCACAGAATAATGATTTAAGATAGATTCAACAACCTTGCTCTTCAAAAACTGATCTACATTCAGAAGAACTTGTCCTTACTTTTCACTTGTACTCCATTTGAACAACAATCAATAATGGAGTGAAATTACCTCCCAGACTCCATATCAGGATTGCATCAGCAATCACTAATTGCTTGTAATACTACTTACATTGTCAACAGCAACTCCAGAAGCAAAGGAATTAACCACAGATAGTTTTGATTATGCCCAATTTTGAAAGTTCACGATTCATTTGATTTGTTTTGCATCTTGGGAACAGAATTTTACTTCCTAGATCATTTTACACCCGTACAGGTATCTAAATTATTGTATAAGTAAGTACATGTTTCAACCATGTTGGTTGAGTTTCTGCATCCCAACACTGCCCTTTTTGTATCAAAAGAAATTTATACTGGAACTTGTACAATGTTTGTCATCAATTGGAATGCCTAGAAAAGCAAAAGAGAATAATAATAGATAGATACTTTATTGATCCCAAAGGAAATTACATTGTCACAGTAGCATTTCAAGCGCACAGATATACAAATATTAGAAGAGAAGCAAGAAATAAAAAATAAGTTACTTCAAAGAGTCTAACAGGTTGACTCATTATAGAGCCTGATGGCCGAGGGTAAGAATAATCTCATATAGTGCTCTTTGTCATAGTCTATTAATAAAAGTACTCCTCTGTTCAGCCAAGGTGGCATGCAGAGGATGAGGAACATTGTACAGAATTGCCAGGATTTCCAGTAAGGTCCTTGTTTCTACCACAGCCTCCAGTTTGATTCCTATAACAGAGTCTGCCTTTCTAATCAGATTATTATTATTATATTAAAAATAAAATAATAATAATAATATCTATAACCGGTGTCATCCCAAAAGTACCACATAATAGCATTAAGCAATTAGAGCTATACAGTAATATCTAAGTAATTCTTCAGAAAGCCACAATACTAAACACCACTAGGATATTCCGAAAGTTCCTAGCAATTGACAAGTGAGTGTGCTTGACTATGCCTGTACCTCAGGTTTTACCAGCCTGAGCTGAGAAAAAAAAAGATAATAATGTGACATTTGGAGTCTGTTTTCTTAGTATCATTCCTGAAGTGGCAGTAAGTATTAGCCCATTGAAATAACGTAACATTTTCAAACATAATTTCAAATGGATTTCAGTATTCTGCTTTTGGAAACTCAAGGATAACTCCTTGTGCAGCAATGTAAATTTTGTAAAAAATATTTTTTATTTTTTCAAAATGTAATTTTTAATAATTTATTAAAGGTGTTGTCTTTAAACTGGATGATGGATTATGTATATTTTATGATCAGTGGCATGAACACAAATGTATTCATAAAAGCTTTAACATGCAATGATACAACGGGGTTCTGTGGATGTCAATCTTGATGCTGGAGATTCCTGGGCTGCTGATTTACTGCTTAGCATTCTGGCAAATCTTCCAGTTACACCTATCCCAATGGCTAATATCATTTGCATTATTTTGTGAGCTCTATAGTATAAAAATGAGGATTACTAAATGAACTGTTCCACCAGTCACTGTTGTTATTTGGAAGTTGACTGCCTAAAATTTAAAAAAAAATTCTCATAGCTTCTCATTTGCCTCAGTATTCACCAAAATCAAAGAGCCTATAGAATATGGCTGCTTGAGGGAGTAGCGGATCTGTATTCAGGTGCAAGGATGACAGCGAACTGGATTCCCAAGTCTTTTTCTTAGGCAGTGCATTGGGATCAACCATGATTTGCTTCCACTATTATTTTGTGGGTTCTGAAATGGCTGATGAGACCAATGTAGGAAATACAGAACTTTCCACAGATCTACAGGAGGTGCCCAGTGAGATGTGTGGGATGGGATGGGGTGGGGTGGGGAGTTTAGTTCCTTTTGCTGCTTTCGCAAAGCTTGTTGTGTTTCTGATGTCCGCAGTGGATGAGGAATGTGGTGGGTATGTTTGCAAACTCAGAGAGTTTGGCCATTTAACGTATGCGTGGAACAGGTGAAAATGATTATGAAAGTAAATAATCTCGTTGAGGTTGTTGGGAGATGAAGGGTGGGTGATGGGGTCTTGTGCAGAGTTGCAGGCATTTACATTCAGAGAAGTTGCTATAGTTATAGGTAACAGGCTCAAAGACATTTGATATTGGTAAGTCCATTTTTACCTCTCATCTATCACAAAGACATTGTAAAGATCTTAAACCGACATTACTGACTCAATGATTGTGCTTTGACAGATCTCAGGAAGTTACATTTTGACACATGCAACCCAAAGCAAGAGAGAAGAGTTGGTGCATGGTCAAGTAGCAAGTATTGTCAAGAAGGTGCAATTTCCAGATGTTTTCCAATATGGCAATGCAGAATTGTTTTGATGCAGCCTATAAATGAGAGTTCACATAAATCTATTGCAAGTACCTGCAACTGTGCTGCAATCTTTATGACTCTACGGTTCTATAACCCAAGACCATAAGATATAGGATAATTAGGCCATTCAGCTTATCAAGTCTGCTCCACCGTTTAATCATGGCAGAACAGTTTCAACCTCATTCTCTTGCATTATCCTTGTAACCCTTAACCCTCTTGCCAATCAAGAACCTCTGCCTTAAGTACACCCAGTAACTTGGCTTCCACAGCCCTCTTCGCCAACAAGTTCCTCAGATTCACCACCCACATGAAGGAATTCATTCTCACCTCAGTTTTAAAGGGAGGTTCTGAGGCTGTGCCTTCAGATCTCTTCTTGCACTATTTATTTAATTTAACTTTTTAAATAAGTTTTTATATATACTGTAATTTACAAGTTTTTTTTATTATTATGTATTGCAATGTACTGCTGTCACATAACAACAGATTTCACAACATAAGCCAGGTGGTATTAAACCTGCAAACATGAGGAATTCTGCAGATGCTGGAAATTCAAGCAACACACATCAAAGTTGCTGGTGAACGCAGCAGGCCAGGCAGCATCTCTAGGAAGAGGTACAGTCAACGTTTCAGGCCAAGACCCTTCGTCAGGACTAACTGAAGGAAGAGCTAGTAAGAGATTTGAAAGTGGGAGGGAGAGGGGGAGATCCAAAATGATAGGAGAAGAGTTATTCATTTGATGATAGCATAAACTGCTTTCTTTGAGGTTTAAAGTTCAAAGTGCATTTATTATCGAAGTATGTATACCATATGCAACCTTGGGATTCACCTTCTTGCACGTAGCCACAAAACAAAGAAACTCAATGGACCCCACTAAAAAAATACCCATACAACAAAGATTATCAAACAACCAATGCGTGGGGGAAAAAAAGAACAAATTATGCAAACAATACAAAGGTAAACAAATAACACACAGAACATGAACGGCAGATAACTCGAAAGTGAGTCTACAGCCACGGAGGCAGTTCGGCGCTGCTGCCAGTCCAGGAGCCTGAAGGCTGCAGGCCACAGTGCAGGTTCAGCACTGCAGCTGTATTTGGAATGTAATTGAAATCCAAAATAACTAACACCACAACTGCACGCTATATATACCCCTACATCTAGAGTAGCCTCATATGGAGTCAGCATTGATACATTTTGAAAAATAAAATTCCGGTGGACAGCATGTTGAGAGATTGAAACATTTGTAAGTGGATATATTGTACATCCAAAGTGTTGCATTTTCCAAACATTAGCACCAAGTGAATAGTTCTTCTCTTAATGATTTTCTATCATTATATTCTCACGCTAGTCGGAAATGTTTACCTGGGTAGAGTTGAGATCAGGACATGAGTGAAATACATAAGTACTTCTCAGAATGTTTATTTTCATTCAATGGGAGATACTAGGCTCAGTTCATTTTGATTGATTAAGTTTAGAAAAAAAGCAAGTACATGACTGGAGTCCTCCCCTGTGAAAACTGATGCAATGTACTTATTTAACTCCTCCTCCATTTCTCTGTTACCCATTACCACTTCTCTAGCATTATTTTCAAGCAGTTCAACATCCACTCTTGCCCCTCTTACTTATTCTGTATCTAAAAATACTTCTACAACTTTATTTTATATTATTGACTAGCTTACCCTTGCATTTCATCTTCTCCTCCCTTGGGGCTCTTGGTTGTTTTCTGTTGGCTTTTAAGGCCTTTCCAATCTTCTGGATTCCCAATAATCATTTCCATATTGTATGCCTTGTCTTTTACTTTTACGCTGTCCCTGACTTCCCTTGTCAGCCATGGCTGCCTCATTCTCCCTTCAGTGTGTATCTTCTTCCTTAGGGTGAAATTCTGCTGTTTCTCCCCATTTATTCCCAGAATCTCCTGCCATTGCTGCCCAACCATCTTCCTGTTCAGTTCCCCTTCCAATCAACTCTAGCCAGCTCCTCCCTCATACCACTGTAATTACTTTATTGAATTCTATCAGATTTCAGCTTCTCTCCCTCTCAAACTGCAGAGTGAATTATATTCACTACCTCCTGCGAGTTCTTTTACCTTGATCCCTGATCAAATCTACATCACTGCACAACACCAATCTAGAACATCCTCTTCTCTAGTCTACCCACACATTGAAGTTCTCTGTGATCACCTAAAGCTACCTTTCTATCTCCTGCTATATTTTTAGCCCAAATTCTGACTACTATTTGGAGGCGTGTTACATAAATCCAATCTGTGCCTTTCTACCTTTGCAGTTCCTCAACTCTACCTACTAAATATTCCATATTTTCTGATCTTATATTGCTCCCTGCTATTGAGTTAATTTCATATTTACCAACAGGGCCACTACTCCCCACCCCCTTCCCACATGCCTGTTTTATCAAAAAGCTACCTATCCTTGGATGTTTGGCTCCCAGCTTTGATCCTCTTTTAGTTACATCTCCGTATCACCCACAACATCATACCTGTCATTTTTTATCTGTAGTGTAAAAATTATTTACCTTGTTATGCATGCTGTGAGCATTCAATTACAACACCCTCAGCCTTGTATTCACTGTCTCTCCTTACAAAGTCACCCACATGTTGCCTGAAGTTAGATTCCTAGCCCTTTCTAAACTCTCTGTCCTGTTTTTCATTTTAGATACCTTAATAACCTCTCCTGCACTCTCCTTCCTTTAACCTTTCCTTCAATTTTCCATGCTGTTGAACCCAGACAACCCAAACCCACCCCATCTCCTCTGTTAGACATTCTGGATCTGTTGATCAAAACAGCCACAAGTGTGGTGAAGTAGTAAAGTAATTTTGCCCAGGGTACATTTCTGAGGTATAGGCAAGGAATAAATGATTAGGCCACTATAACTTTCTTCACAGATGAGTACAAGTTGGTTCAATGAGAAGCCAGGGGTTTATGTGAAGTTAACAGTGAGAACATTGCAATCTGTTAATGCAAAAAGCAGGGGATACATTGCCAAAGATATTATGGGCTCTGCCCAATATCAGCTCCTTCAAGAGTCACAGGCTGCAGTTGCAAAACAGTTGTCATGGAAAACAAGATATCTATGACTGCCATTCCACAAGCCGAAACAGAAAGAGAAAGCATAATTAGGAAAGTGAAAATAGATAGTACTCCCAAAAGGTCAGGTGCGATCATCAAGATACAAGTGGTAATGTACTGGCACCATTACAAATGAAATATGACAACACTCCATCTGAAGAGGAACATGAAACTTGGACTAAGGAACAAGGAGAAACACTAAATATAAGTTCTTCAATGGTGGCTGTGAGCTAAAATCAGAAAATGTATAGTTGTACAGAGCTGTAGAGAAACCATACTGTGGAAACGGGAAACATAATCTACCCAGAAATGGGTTGGTAACAACATCAACAAAAAATAGACCTGCCATAGCATAAAGAGGTTGGGAGGACTCTTCAAAATCATGTTTTGTTGGCTGGTAGTTTAGAATTCACTAACGAATGTTGCCAACATGCTTACTTTGCTGTGGATTAACAAATGAATTAAACATTGCATTATGACAGCACTGAGATAATAGGGCAGAGGGTATCCATCACTGAATTGTCTGCTGAGGTCACCAAGAGAGTGCAATAAGCCTTCAATAAAAAAATAACATTTTCTCAGAGCAGGGTGAGATATTCCAAAATAAAGAATAGATAGTTATGAACAGCCTGAGACCAGAGTAACGTTTGGACAACTATTTAGCATTTCCATAGCAATGGGACAATTTGCATTCTTCAATAGTTCAAAGTATGAGTCAGTGATTAGTTTGGCAAGAATGAGAGGTCTCTCCCTAGAGTTTCAATACGATGGCTACAATATTACAAGAACCACAGACAAGGTGAAAGGCGATAGGCATGGCATGGGGAGCAAAGCAACTTAAATTACTTGTGACACAATTGATACTTTTGCAGAAGAAAGGACAGCCCAAGCCTTAAAGGAGCACTCAGAAACTCCAAAGGTCTTGTTTAGAGAGTTACTGCATGGCTTGAATCAAGTGCAAACTGTGTTGGACACTCTAAGAAAAATGTGTTTTAATGTGGAGAAGGTTCAAGTTTTCAAGGATTTTATGAGAGAGATCACAGTACTGATGTCAGTCCAGTATCATGTAGCCAAAATGCGATATATGAAGTTGAACACAGCTGTGGGAGAATTGCAAGCACTTGAAACAATTTAGAACGGGAATGTCAAAGAAGGTGACCTCATCACTTCAAAAGGAATAGTAGAAGAAAAAGTGCAGAGTCCACAGGGAGTCAGAGGGAAATGGGGGTGTGAGACAGTAGGAAGGCAGAAATACAAAGGTGAGATTCCTAAGAAATAGCTAAAGTATAAGTTGTAATTGTGTTCATCATATCTAATAATGTCATTTTAATTCTCCACCCCAATCTCATTCAGATCTCTCTTTCATTAGATTTTATTACTTATTACAATGAAGCCCAGCATAAATTTATAACTTTGAGGAACAGCACTTTTTCATCCTTCTAGGCATGTTGTAGCTCTCTAAACAGTTTCAGATAGCAAGCCTTTCCTGTATGAGTCAGAACTGAGCAGTTCTGATGCCAACGTCAAACACAAGTTGATTGTAATTTGCATAAAACATGTATGCACAGGTGGAATGAAAAGCTTCATTGTGGCAGCATCACAGGCACATAGCATCAGAGAAACCATTCTCAAAAAAAATTAAACATAAATTACACAATTACACGAGAAAGAACACAATTAGAACAAAGAAGACCGTGGTACTGCAAAGTAGTCAATGTGTTGCCATACAGAGGTACTGATTGGAGATGTTCAGATGGGTTCAAGGCCTGAATGATTGAAAGGAAGTAGTTGTTTTGAACCCCGTAGTGTGGAAATTCAGACTTCTGCACCTCCCACAAGAAGATGGCATGGTCTGGATAGTGAGGATCCTTGATGATAATCATTGCCTTCCTGAGGCAGCATTTCACGTAGGTATTTCTGCTGGTGGGGAGGGATGTGTCAATAATATTTTGAACCAAGCCCACTATTTTCTGCTGCTTTTTATATTCCTGTACAAATTGTCGTGCCATACTATGATGCAACCAGTCAGGATGTTTTCAATAGTACACCTATCGAAGTTCTTCTAGACTGCTCAGTAACATACTGACCCTCCATAACCTTTAAAGACACTGACATGCTCTCCTTGTGATTGTGGTGTGCTCGGTCCACCACAAGTCATCCGATAATGCCCAGGAATCTGAATTTGCTGAACTTCTTTACTGTCGATCTACCAATTTAGACTGATACGTTCACCTTCTTTCACTTTTCTAGTCAACAATTGTTTCTTCCTTTTCCAAACATTGAGCGGGAGTTTGATGTTTGTGGCAGCACTCAATCAGGTGTCCTACCTCACTCTTGTACACTGGTTCATCATCACCCATGAATCATCCATCAACAGTGGTATCATTAGTGAATTTGTATATGGCTTGAGGTTGTGCTTAACCACACAGACATGTGTATAGACAGCAGAGTAGGGGGAAGTACACAGCATTCACATGTACTTGGGTTGATGGTCAGTAAGGAGACGTTGTTACCAACCCTCAGTGAGTGAGGAAGTCAATGAGCCGATTGCAGAGAGAGGTACAAAGGCTCATATTTTGGAGATAATGGTAAATTTGAACACAGAGTTGTAATCAATTAACAGCAACCTGACATATATTCTCCTGTTGTTCAGATGGCCCAGAGTAGAGTGGAGAGCCAGAGAAACTGCATCAGCTAATAACCCATTATGGTAGTAGGTAGTAGGCATCTGAAATCATTATCCACTTGTAACATTAAGTCTGTAGATTATAAAGAGTTACATTAATTGGTAAGTTAGTTTATCATTGTCACGCGTCCTGGAGTATAGTGAAGATCTAGTCTTGTATATCCCATTTATACAGATCAAATCACAGTGCATTGAGGAGGTACAAAGTAAAAGAATAATAATACATAATGAAATGTTGTGGTTACAGAGAAAATACAGGGCGGGTAGGCAGTAAGTTGAAAAGTCATAATGACCTAAATTGTGAAGTCAAGAGTCCACCTTATCGTAGTAAGAAGCCATCGACTAATTTTACAAGAGTGGGACAAAAGCTGTTCTTGAACCTATTGGTACATGTTTTCAATCTACGTATTCTACGCAAGATTCGAACAGAAGAGGAGCGTCCCGCTCCCTCCGGATGAACCGGACCTGGTGGCGTCGAGATTCATCGTCACCGAGGAGGACATTAGAAGGGCCTTCCTGAAGATAAATCCAAGGAAGGTGACGGGCCCAGATGGCGTCCCAGGACGGGTTCTCCGGGCCTGTGGAAGCGAGCTAGTTAGAGTGTTTGCTGATATCTTGAACTGCTCCTTGCTTCAGTCTAAGATCCCCCCGTGTTTTAAGAAGGCAACGATAATCCCAGTGCTGAAGAAGAGCAAGGTGGCATGCCTGAATGACTATCGATCTGTGGCTCTGACATCCATTGCCAGGAAGTGCTTCGAGCGATTGGTTATGGCACACGTCAACCACAGACTACTGGACAACCTCAACGCTTTGCAATTCGCCTACCGGAGCAACAGGTCAATGGCAGGTGCCATCTCTCTGGCCCTACATTCCTCCTTAGAACACCTGGAGAATAAAGACGCATACATAAGGCTCCTTTTCATTGACTACAGCTCTGCCTTTAATACCATCATTCCAAATAATCTGATTCCTAAGCTCCAGAACCTGGGCCTTAGCACTCAGATCTGCAGCTGGATCTTCAACTTCCTCACAGACAGGACCCAGGCTGTAAAAATAGGGGACAAGCTCTCCTCAACAATCACTCTGAGCACCGGTGCCTCACAAGGCTGTGTACTCAGCCCTCTGCTGTACTCACTGTACACCCACGATTGTGTAGCTAAGTTTCCATCAAACTCAATATATAAGTTTGCTGATGACACAACAATTGTAGGCCGTATCTCGGGTAATGATGAGTTTGAGTGCAGAGAGGAAATTAAGAACCTGGTGGCATGGTGTGAAGACAATAGCCTATCCCTCAATGTCAGCAAGACAAAGGAATTGGTTGTTGACTTCAGAAGGAGTAGCGGACCACACAACCCAATTTACATCGGTGGTGCGCAAGTGGAACAAGTCAAAAGCTTTAAGTTCCTCGAGGTCAATATCACAAATGACCTGACTTGGTCCAACCAAGCAGAGTTCACTGCCAAGAAGGCCCACCAGCGCCTTTACTTCCTGAGAAAACTAATGAAATTTGGCCTGTCCCCTAAAACCCTCACTAATTTTTATAGATGCTCCGTAGAAAGCATTCTTCTAGGGTGCATCACAACCTGGTATGGAAGTTGTCCTGTCCAAGACTGAAAGAAGCTGCAGAAGATCATGAACACGGTGCAGCACATTACACAAACCAATCTTCTGTCCGTGGACTCACTTTACACCGCACGCTGTCGGAGCAGTGCTGCCAGGATAATCAAGGACACGACCCACCCAGCCAACACACTTTTCATCCCTCTTCCCTCTGGGTGAAGGCTCAGGAGTTTGAAGACTCGTACGGCCAGATTTGGGAACAGCTTCTTTCCAACTGTGATAAGACTGCTGAACGAATCCTGACCCGGATCTGGGCCATACCCTCCAAATATCCGGACCTGCCTCTCGGTTTTTTTGCACTACCTTATTTCCCATTTTTCTATTTTCTATTTATGATTTATAATTTAAATTTTTATTATTTACTAATTTTAACTATTTTTAATATTGAATATTTGTAATTCAGGGAGTGGGAAGCGCAGAATCAAATATCGCTGTGATGATTGTATGTTCAAGTACCAATTGTTTGGCGACAATAAAGTATAAAGTATCTTTTGGATCTCCTGCCTGATGGGAGCAGGGAGAAGAGAAAATGTCCTGAGTGGGTGGGTCTTTGATTATGTGGTCTGCTTTACCAAGGCAGTAGAAAGTACAAACAGAATCCATGGAGGGGAGCAACACACACAGAATGCTGGGGGATCTCAGCAGGCCAGATAGTATCTTGTCCATAGATTTCAGGCCAAGAATCTTCATCAGGACTGGGAAAAAGAAGATGAGAAGTTAAAACAAGAAGCTGGAGGCAGCTGAAAAAGAAGTACAAGTTGGTAGGTGATTTCCAGCATCTGCAGATTTTCCTGTCTCCATGGAGGGGAGACTGTGCTGATCTGTGTCAACCACTCTCTGCAAGTTTCTTGCAGTCTTGGGCAGAGTAGTTGCTATACCAAGCCATGTTGTATTAAATAGGATGCTTTTCATTCAGCATCAATAACAATTGGTGAGGACTAACGCAGTCGTGACAAATCTACTTAGCCTCCTGAAGAAGTAGAGGTGCTGGTGAGCCAAGGTTCAATTTCAGGTAGCAAGAGCCATTACTTACCACAAAAGGTGGAAGATTTTAAAAATTGGTGCCTGTCAGAACCTTCCCTCTGACTCCATAGAATGGAAGCCAGAGCAATGGTGTGCTCCCCTTTGATATGGGAAGTTAGGGAGAATTCAAGTGTCCTTGATGACTACACTTCTGAGACATGCATCCAGCTGCAGTTCCTTACAGACTGTGTTCGGGAACTGGAGCTGGATGACCAATTGGGTCCTTTGGGAGACAGTGGGGTTGATTGACAAGATTTATAAGGAGGTAGTTACTCCTAAGTTGCAGGATATAGGTAATAGGGAGTCAGTGCAGGGCTTTTTCTGAAGTTGTTCCCATCAATAACAAGTATATAATTTAGGATTCTGCTGGGGGGGGGGGGGGGGGATAAGTCAGCAGAAAAAAGCCACAGTAGTTAAGTCTCTGGCACTGAGTCTGGTTCTGTGGCTTAGAAGGGAAGAGGGGAGGAGAACAGGTTAGCATCTCACATATATTCTTTACCATCTTGTCTGCCCATTTCAACAACTTGTGACATGTAAACCCAAGGTCCCTCTGTTCTTCAATACTCACTGGGACAAGTCCATTCATTGTGTATGTCCTACCCTCCAAAATTATACTTCATCTGTCACTGATCTGGCCAATTTACAAGCTGATCAATATCTATCTGCAGCTTCAGAATATCTTCCTCGCTATCCACAACACCATCCATTATTGTCAGTCATAGACTCTACAAAGCTGTAAAATTCACAAAAAATACTAATATGTAGCATATAAAAAAGTGAAATAATAATGTGTTCAGGTATGAAAATGAATAACATCAATAGTCTATGAATTTTGCCACAAGAATCCAGAGTGTGCTTGATTACTGGAGTTTTGGTGTATTTCCAGCATTTGTTCCATCTCGAATTTCAGCCAACTGTTGTTTTCTAAGTCCCACAGTTCCAGCAAGTCATTTCTTTTTCTCTAATCTCATCGCCCTCCAATTACACTCCTCCAGACCTCATCTGCTATGATTAACAAGTGCTCATCTTCCTCTCTTAAAGCAACACCAAAAACAATTGAGTCACCCGCACGTTGATCATCTCCTTGCTACAGATTTTCCCTCTGTTCTAACAATGCAAATCTTCTCCCTGCAACTGTTTACTTTACAATTTCATTTGAGGGTCCTCAATTTAAACATTAACTCATTTATACTTTCTATGCATGCTGCCTCACCTCCTGAACATTTTTGACTTTTTAAGATCTGATACAAATAAGATGTTTAGTTGTAGTTGGCAATCATTATGAGTTGTTATCTGATGATAATTTAAAAATTAACTTAGTGTACTTAGAGTTGTGCATGATTAGTGTGCATTATAGGGGAGTAATTGCACAAAAGATATGAGAAAAGATATGAAGCATGTCTGGGGAAGTAATTCACTGGAATTGTTAGTGGCTGGAGTAGATACTGTAAATAAATACAGCTCAAGATTAGTTAAAAAGAGTAAAATAGCATTGAATGGTACTGGATAACCCCAAAAAAATTTGTATGGTAATATAGTAAACAGGTCAGCAAATTTGCAAATGACATCAAGACTGGGGGTGTAGTGGACAGTGAGGAAGGATATCAAAGCTTGCAGTGGGATTAGGATCAGTGGGAAAAATGGGCTGAAAAATGGCAGATGAAATTTAATGCAGACACGTGTGTTAAACTTTGTTAGGACAAAGCAGGGTAAGGTTTACACAGGGAACAGGCCCTGAGGAGGTGGTAGAACAGAGGGTCAAGGAATACAGATCCATAATTCCTTGGAAGTGGGGAAGGGACATTCAGGGTGGTAATGAGAACCTCAAGGCCATGTACCAAACACACATATAGGTCCCGTATAAGCAACAGAAGGAGCACACAACATCATTAGCCCCCTGCCAGTCAACCTATCAATCCTCTTCAACCCCAAGAGTTAATTACTCTGCAATTTCCATATTAGCCTCCTCAGCTCCTAAGAGCCCACATAATCAGAGTAAAAGCAAGTCATCTTCAGTCCCAGGGGATTTCATAACATAAAAGATTAGTTGAGAGTTGATACATTCAATAAGAGTTTAATTCTATGACAACTCTACTTCCATTAAATGCCCAATACACAGAAACACTAAAGAGCTGACAGGCACTGTAAACTCATTTAGGGGATTCAGCCACCAACAGGGATAGTTCTAGTTCCTAATGGAGGAAGATCTGGAAGATCTGGCAGGCCTCCTGGGATTGGATTGAAGGGTGTGTGTGTGTGTGTGTGTGTGTGTGTAAGGTGGGAACAGAACTTGTTTTGCTGTTGTCTTGTTTGGTGTTGTCATTGTTACTGCTTGACTTATTCTGCTGAACGTTGTGAGCATGCCAGTTGAACAATATTGACTTAGTTTTCTCAATATATATTTGGTTAGCACTGTATATTTTATAAGAGTGCTACATGATTATTCCATGGCAAGGACAACTAATGTATTAATGCATAAGAATGAGTCAGATTCTACACAAGTGCATAATTCCATTTAAATATCTGAATAAGTCTCCCATTGTTTTATGAGTCACTGGAAGACTACATTGGATAGGCCTTTTACATTGTTCATGCCTGTTTGCAAATCTCACCAATTTTCATGTTATTCTAACCAGGAAACAGGTTAGACATCATACAAGAATAATCATCCTTGCATTTGCCATTTCTAGGAAAACTGAAAACAATACATGAAAGCAGATTTGTTATTTCACCAGAAATAAGCGGAAGAAAAATCTTTTGCTCTATTTATAATGCTGCTGACACAGAGCAGCCATAGAAAATGTTCCTCCCTGGCTGAAGTGAAATTCTGTAAAATAGAAAGACAGCTGTTTATCCTAAGTGGCTTTCATGTTAGTGAGAAGTGTCAAATGAGAATCGGTTAATACCTACTTTTATGATTAAAACTGTTTTGACAAGAGTATCACAAGCAGATGTCATTCTGCCTCAGGAAATCAAATAAAAGTCTAGTTTTGCATGTTTTAGAGTAGAACAAAAGAAATATGTAGAGAAAGCCAAGTGCAAACCTGTTGCCAATATTAAATTAAATCCTTTTGGGAAAATAATTGTTTATGAGCCTGCTAAGAAAACTGTGTGATTTAACCTTCTGTGGGTGAACGAGAGTAGATTCTTTGAGTCCTCACAAACATCATGTAGGTAGTATGCTTGGAGGTCACTAGAAATTCTGTTTTTATTGGACATCCCTAACTTAAGGTGGTATTGGCTTTCTAAACTTGTGTAGACCACAGCGAGAAAGTATTCACAGAGCTATTATGTGGGGTATTTCACAACTTTGACTCAATGGTGATGAAAAAGAGCAATACATGTTCATGTAAGAATGCTGTATTTTTTGTTTGGAAATTGAAAAGTAATAAAGTTCTGAAACACCTGCACACTCAGGACTCACACCACCAGGTTCAGGAACCCCTCAACAATCAAGCTCTTGAACCAAAGGGAACAACTTCACTGAACCTCACTTGCCCCATTATTGAAATGTTCCCACAACCAATCGACTCACTTTCAAGGACTCTTTATCTCATGTCCTCGATACTTACTGCTTATTTATTATTATTATTTATTCTTTTGTATTTGCACAGTTTGTTGTTTTCTGCACTCTGGCTGAACACACTAGTGTCTGAACACACTGATTCTGTTATAGTTATTATTCTATAGATTTATTGAGTATGCCCACAAGAAAATGATTCTCAGGATTGTATAAGGTGACATATATGTACTTTGACAAGAAAACTTACTTTGAACTGAAAAAAACACAAGCTCGAGTGGAGTTGTCAAAGAAACGTTGGTAATGCACTGCAAAATGTCATGTAGACAATGCTCTCTGATGCTAGAGCAAGTAAATGTTTAAGATGGAGAATAGATGATGATCGAGCAGACTATTTTGACTTGGTCAGTGCCATACTTTTGAAATGTTGATGGAATCCAACACACTCATGACCCACCGCTTTTGGATTTTTGAAAAAGGTTTGGGAAATGGGGTGAGCTTTTTGTTGCAGGAAACCTAATCTTTTTTACTTGACCAGTCTTTTAAATCTTATTCAATGGATCCCTTCTCATTGACGGTGGGTGATCTGGCAATAGTTATTCCACTGAATATCAAGAAGGAGTTGTTAGCTCTGCTTTGGTTGAAGATGATTATTTGCTAACACTTGAGCGAGAGAATTTTACAGCCATCAGAGTTTGGTTTAGTGTAAATTTGAGTAATGCAAGGAGTTGCAAGAACTGAACATGAGTATTCATCAATGAAAATCTTCATTTCTGAACATGATAAACAGAAGGTTGAAATAGCTTTTATCTGTTTAAGTCCACAAAGCTTCCCTGAGTACCTCATGTAGATATGGTGAGATATCTGATTTCACTGTAAATGAAGTTCAGAAAATCTGGCAGTTTGTGATATTTTGAACCCTGTTCAGTGCCCCAACATAGATTATACAAACAGGAGAAGCATTCAGGTCTGCTCTTGCATTCAGTGAGATCATGGCTTGTCTGTGACAGAACTCTATTTGTATCCACATGGCCACTTTTGGCCTCTGTACCTTAATATCAATGATTTTCAAAATATTATTACTCCGGGACAAAGTTTATAATTGACAGAATCAATTAATAATAACAAAAAGTCTCAAATTTCCATGACATTTTAGTGTAAAGAATGTCCTACATACATTCCTGAAAGACCAAGCTCTTCCTCTTTATATCAATATCCTAATTATCAGTTTATCAACCAGTTGAAATAAATACTGTTATTTCCACTTCATACCTTGAAATCTTTGAATGAGTTACACCCTATCCTTCTTAATTCCTGGGAACATAAAGTTAGAGCTGTTCATTGACAGACTAAGCCAAAACTGTTTGTACTGTTCCTTTCAGTCCATCTGAGAGAAATGACAGACACAATCTTACTCCAGCACCTTGCATAATTACCCTAGGTAGGCTGAACGCTAAGCCTCTATCTCCCTTGCTTCTGCAAAATGTTCTCCAAGTTTAATTATGCTGAGATAAGATATAAACTAGCATTTAAAAAGTAGGCAATTAAATAAAAACATTTAAAATTAATTAGTTTATCAGAAAGCTACTCAGCACATTATCCTTCATTATTTTAAGTGCATCCCTTCATCTCGCCTTTTTTGTGTGTGTGCCATACTCTGCCAGAGCCTCGGCGGCCACTTTTCAAGTGGTTATCTTGGAGGAAATATTCTGTGAGTAGTCCCCCATGTCCTTCTCACAGCGCAGTTTTTTTTTACAAGGCTGAGTTGCAAGCTCGACACTCAACCCGGCATGGATGGAAAGCGTGCCCAGGAGTGGCCCGACTGGGTTTGAACTCCGGAACCTTCTCTCTGGAGTCTGGCGCCGATGCCACTGCGCCACCAGCCATTTTGCCTAGGAAGGGAAATTCTACACTGTATCCTCTATTCACCACAACATTTATTGTTAAGAGGCTGCACTTTCTTTTAAAGCCCAAATGCAGACATGTGCAATATCTATTTATGACAACTAAAAGGCTGCTTTTTTCAGGAGATCCTAATTATCATTCTTTTGCACATTCCAGCAAATCTGTCTACCATGGAGACTTACTTGCCTAAAAACTTAAGAGGATTGTACACCTTCCTATCCCAGTCTTGCTGACTGTCTCTCCAAGTTCAAGGCAGAGATCAACATATCCTTTCTCCTAGTCTGAGCCAATGGAACAATTCCACTGTGTCGATCCCCTGAGCTGACTACACATGTGTAACCAGTTTAATAGCAGCTCCTCCCTTCCTGTGCAAAGCATTCCACATGTTTCAAAGCAATCAGAAGTGCCAAGGAGCACACATTAATAAAATGTACAATTAAAGTTGTCAATAACATGAGATAGACTAAATGTGCATTAATAAAACTAAGAATGATGTATTAAAACAACTTTATACTAAATCTAGAAACTGTAGGAGCAAAACATTGGCTGATTGGCACGTTGGTCAGCCAAACTGCTCTAGTCAATTACCAACCCAGCTTCAAATCACTGCTTCACTCAGGTGTCAAATTACAGAATCTATCCCACATGACAGCAGAATTAATTTGTTTTCTACTATAAATACCTTACTTCTGCTGTTGTCAAGTTTCTGCCACTACAAATATCAGCACTTCACAATTAAACTAAATGAAAATAAACATACCTGGCAGCTGAGAGGCTGAAGCCTCTTGCTTCTGTTTATATTTGCTGGGAAATATTTTCATGCATAAAAGGGCTTTCTCTTCAATCCCCTGACAGCTCCAGAAATTGCTCTCTATGCTAAATGCCTGGACATAGGAGAGATTCCCTTAAACCCAGTTTCAAGTGTACTTGACGATCATTTGGATGAATGGAGCACTTGGGTTAAAATGATGCCAAAACGTATTAGACAATAGACAATAGGTGCAGGAGTAGGCCATTTGGCCCTTCGAGCCCTCACCACCATTTACTGTGATCATGACTGATCATCCATAATCAGTATCTAGTTCCTGCCTTATCCCCATAACCTTTGATTCCGCTATTTTTAAGAGCTCTATCCATCTCTTTCTTGAAAGCATCCAGACACTTGGCCTCCACAACCTTCTGGGCCACAGCATTCCATACATCCACCATTCTCTGGGTGAAAAAGTTTTTCCTCAACTCCATTCTAAATGGCCTACCCCTGATTCTTAAACTGTGGCCTCTGGTTCTGGACTCACCCATCAGCGGGAACATGCTTCCTGCCTCCAGCATATCCAACCCCTTAATAACCTTATATGTTTCAATAAGATCCCCTCTCAGCCTTCTAAATTCCAGAGTATACAAGCCCAGTCGCTCCAATCTTTCGATATATGACAGTCCCGTCATCCCAGGAATTAACCTTGTGAACCTACGCTGCACTCCCTCAATAGCAAGAATGTCCTTCCTCAAATTTGGAGGCCAAAACTGCACACAGTACTCCAGGTGTGGTCTCACCAGGGCCCTGTACAGCTGCAGAAGGACCTCTTTGCTCTTATACTCAATTCCCCTTGTTATGAAGGCCAGCATGCCATTAGCTTTCTTCACAGCCTGCTGTACTTGCATGATTGCTTTCAGTGACTGATGTACAAGAACACCTAGATCTCGTTGTACTTCCCCTTTTCCTAACTTGACTCCATTTAGATAATAATCTGCCTTCCTGTTCTTACCACCAAAGTGGATAACCTCACATTTATCCACATTAAACTGCATCTGCCATGCATCTGCCCACTCACCCAGCCTGTCCAAGTCATCCTGCATTCTCATAACATCCTCTTCACATCTCACACTGCCGCCCAACTTTGTGTCATCGGCAAATTTGCTAATGTTACTTTTAATTCCCTCATCTACATCATTAATATATATTGTAAACAGCTGCGGTCCCAGCACTGAACCCTGTGATACCCCACTGGTTACCGCCTGCCATTCCAAAAGGGACCCGTTAATCGCTACTCTTTGTTTTCTGTCAGCCAGCTAATTTTCAATCCATGTCAGTACTCTGCCCCCAATACCATGTGCCCTAATTTTGCCCACTAATCTCCTATGTGGGACTTCATCAAAGGCTTTCTGAAAGTCCAGGTACACTACATCCACTGGCTCTCCCTTGTCCATTTTCATAGTTACATCCTCAAAAAATTCCAGAAGATTAGTCAAGCACGATTTCCCCTTCGTAAATCCACGCTGACTCGGACCAGTCCTGTTACTGCTATCTAGATGTGCCGTAATTTCATCTTTTATAATTGACTCCAGCATCTTTCCCACCACCGACATCAGGCTAACCAGTCTATAATTCCCTGTTTTCTCTCTTCCTCCCTTCTTGAAGAGAGGGACAACATTAGCCACCCGCCAATCCACAGGAACTGATCCTGAATCTATGGAACATTGGAAAATGATTACCAATGCGTCCACGATTTCTAAAGCCACCTCCTTAAGTACCCTGGGATGCAGACCATCAGGTCCCAGGGACTTATCAGCCTTCAGACCCAACAGTCTATCCAACACCATTTCCTGCCTCGTATAAATTTCCTTCAGTTCATCCATTACCCTAGGTTCTTTGGCCAGTATTCTATCTGGGAGATTGTTTGTGTCTTCCTTAGTGAAGACAGATCCAAAGTACCTGTTAAACTCATCTGCCATTTCCTTGTTCCCTATAATAAATTCACCCGTTTCTGTCTTCAAGGGCCCAATTTTGGTCTTAACTGTTCTTTCCTTTTCACTTACCTAAAGAAGCTTTTACTATCCTCCTTTATATTCTTGGCTAGTTTACCTTCGTACCTCATTTTTTATCCGCGTATTGCCTTACTAACCCCCTCCCCCCCTTCCACTTTCAAATCTCTTACTATCTCTTTTTTCCGTTAGTCCTGATGAAGGGTCTCAACCCGAAACGTCGACTGTACTTCTTCCTATAGATGCTGCCTGGCCTGCTGCGTTCCACCAGCATTTTGTGTGTGTTGTTTAACTACATAGATACTCTTCCATCTTGCTTTCGATATTGGATAGAGTTGGGGGTGATGATGTGTTGAGGGTGGTGATGATGGATTTTCCATGCTGGTATTTGGAAATAATATGGGAGTTGATGGAAGCTCCTCTACAGAACTCACCACTTTTGTGCTGATCCTTGGTGACTCAGTGCTTGTCCAGATGTGAAGGTACTGCCTCTACTACCTTTCTCAGGCAGTGCATTCCAGATTGCAAACCACTCACTGAGTCATAGTTATACCACACAAAAACAAACACTTGTTGGCCCAACTCATCCCTGTTGACCAAGTTGTCTACATGAACTAGTCCAATTATCCCATGTTCAGTTTTTGCAGAGATACTTGTATCTTTCTTGGTTGTGGTGAGATACCAGAGGATAGATAATATTGTGCTTTTATTCAAAAAAGACTGCATGGACAATCCAGGGATCTAGGCCTAATGTGAGTGGTGGGTATGTAACTGCAGGGGTTCTAAGGAACAGGATTTGGAAAGGTAAGGACTGATGAGGGATAATCAGCATGGCTTTGTGCATAGGAAACCAGGTCTCATGAATTTGTGCTTTTTTGAAGAAGGAATGAAAAACTGTACCTTAGATCCCCTCTAAATCTCTTACTCATCACTGTCAATGTATGCTCTCTGGTTTTAGACATCTTCCATGGGAATTTTTTTTCTAACTTATCCTCATCTCTCAGAATTTTATGTATCTTTATCAGTCCTCCCACAGCTTCCCCTGCTGCATCAAAATCTGATAAAATTCCCCACTAATAACTGAAACATTCCATCTCAGTTAACATCCTGGTGAAACAGTCTGCTGCTGGAACTCAGTAGGTCAAACAACATCCATGATGAAAAAGAAGCCCTACAGTTTTTTTTTGCCAACATCCTGGTAAACATCCTCTGAACTCCTCACATCTTTCCTATAATATGGCAACCAGAACTGCACACAATACTCTCGCTGTGGCCAATAAAAATTCTTTTAAGATCTCTTGGTGTTGATATTTTATGCCCTGGCTAATGAAGCCATTATTGTGTATATCTTACACTAATGCAACTCCCTTAATGCATCACCTCACACTTTCCAGAATTAAAGTTTATCTGCCAATGCTCTGCCCAAAACACCAGCTGATTAATACCATTCTGTTGCTTAAAACTACCACCTTTACCGTCACACCATCAATTCATCACAGTGTTGTTAAGCTGCCTGATTGGGCATTAAAAACCGGTTCAGTGAAGGCACAGATTACCAAAGGTTCTGAGTAGCCACAGATTTCCAGTAAAGTGGTTCCACTTTAAGGTGGATGGCAGGGCATTCAATGATATTCTTGTTGTGAACCTGCTATTTTGACCTATTAGGAAGAAGGAGAAAGTAAATGTCTTCTGCAAGGAAGAGTGAGCTTATGTGACTTGCTTAATGTATCTACAGATGTTGACAGTGTGAAGAAGGAAATGGAATCAGGCAGGGAAGATGTTGAGAGAAAAGGGTGCCTGCTGTGCTCCTGGTGGCCATTGTAAACGGCAAAAGGAATATTAGGAATGAGAAGTGTGTCACTGTTCTGGATGTTGAAGGATGTGATGCATGAGATGTGTTGTTCAAAGGACAGAGATGAATTAGGAGTGGTACTCACATCTTGTTCTTATTAATTTACTGATTCCAGGTTTCCAGGTGCTGGTGCCAATTATCTCAGCAATTTCTTACCATGCTTGGCAACCTGGATGCTTAAAACTGTTTCTCCCCTTGACTGGGAAGACTGTTCATCATTTCACTGACATTTCCTAATTGGATAGAAGAGCACATATAGTTCTGTCTTTGATTCAGACTGATTTATTTCCTTCTTGCACCTTTTTAACAGCTAACAGCTGACCATACACATTTTTGCTAAGAAGCAGATGTGTGTAATAAACAGGTTTCTGGCTGAACCCTCTTTCCCTGGACTTGCCTCCACTCTGATCCAAGGGTTGTCAGCTGATTGTTTGAGTACAGAGAGGAAATTAAGAACCTGGCGGCATGGTGCGAAGACAATAACCTATCCCTCAATGTCAGCAAGACAAAGGAATTGGTTGTTGACTTCAGAAGGAGTAGCGGACCACACGACCCAATTTACATCGGTGGTGCGCATGTGGAACAGGTCAAAAGCTTTAAGTTCCTTGGGGTCAATATCACAAATGACCTGACTTAGTCCAACCAAGCAGAGTTCGCTGCCAAGAAGGCCCACCAGCGCCTTTACTTCCTGAGAAAACTAAAGAAATTTGGCCTGTCCCCTAAAACCCTCACTAATTTTTATAGATGCACCATAGAAAGCATTCTTCTAGGGTGCATCACAACCTGGCATGGAAATTGTCCTGTCCAAGAGCGAAAGAAGCTGCAGAAGATCGTGAACACGGCGCAGCACATCACACAAACCAATCTTCCGTCGTGGACTCACTTTACACCACACGCTGTTGGAGCAGTGCTGCCAAGATAATCAAGGACACGACCCACCCAGCCAACACACTTTACATCCCTCTTCCCTCCGGGAGAAGGTTCAGGAGCTTGAAGACTCGTATGGCCAGATTTGGGAACAGCTTCTTTCCAACTGTGATAAGACTGCTGAATGGATCCTGACCCAGATCTGGGCCGTACCCTCCAAATATCCGGACCTGCCTCTCGTTTTTGTTTTTGCACTACCTTACTTCCCATTTTTCTATTTTCTATTTATGACTTATAATTTAAGTTTTTAATATGTACTAATTTTAACTATTTTTAATATCTTTAATATTTAATATTTGTAATCCAGGGAGTGTAAAGCGCAGAACCAAATATCCCTGTGATGATTGTACGTTCTAGTACTAATCGTTTGGCGACAATAAGGTATAAAGTATAAAGACTGAAGAGGCCAACGTAGGATCTGCAGACTCTGTAACAAATGGGAGGGACAGGTGAGTAGGTGGGTAGTTTATCAGGAATGAGAACCTAGAATCCATACAGGAGGAACCCACAGAAGCCCAATATAAATAACTGTTTTTTCTCCGTCTGGGAAGCCTCAGGTTAGAAATTTCCATTATAGTGGGAATGTTGCATTTTCTAAGGATGTTTTGAAATTATCTGCCCACCATTTTCAGTCCACCTGTTAATCCCTTATCATTACAAACTCAGCACTGGTAGGGTTCTAGGATTGGGCATGCAAATGACACGGCTGACTGAGTGCACAGTACTTGGACTCTCTACGCTAGAGGCATTGGCCAGGTTGAGGATGCTGACATTGGTTCACATCATACCAATAAAGTTGGAGGATTTTGTGTGGTCATCTTTGGTAGTCTGCCCCCAGGGCTTCAAAGTATCTTCTCCAGTTAGTCTGTCTCTCAGAAGCAGACAGAAGAATGGATATGGATGCTGTCTGAGAGGCCATAAACTATATATGGGGTTTGAGCTCTTTATCTTCAAGATGCATTTTCTTCAGATGGCCAAAAGTTATAGCAGTTCACTGAACAGAAAGTAAGTCAGAATCTGAATCAGGTTCACTATCATTAGCACATGTCATTGAGATGTGATCCCTGAGATTTGCGAAGCAGTCCAAATTTCCCGGGTTTGTTTCATGGATCCACATTGTTCAGGGAGGTAGGGTTGGTGTTCATAGGGAGACAGATTGTTAGACAGATATTTGTTTTACAGATATTTAGTGTAAGGCCTACACTCTTGTACCTTTCTTTGAATGAGCCATTTAAGACTTGGAGCTTGGTCTACAAATAAACACATTTATGAATGTCACCTGTATACTGTAGCTCAAAGCCTTGAGGTGGGAAGAACCTTGGTGGTCCAAGTTTCCCATATGCCCTTTACATTTAACTTCAGTCTAGTGGAAACATGCCTGAGGTGGAACATTGTGCTGAGAAAATGTAAAAAAAGTGGGCAATGACCTCACCTTGCTTGATACTAGTCAGCACCGGGATTGTCTCTGTGGCTTGTGATCATGGCTTGCATGTCATTAGGCTGAAGACATGGGTTAAAGACAAATGTCCAAGAGGGCTATTCAGGTACAGCAGACCCACTGAAAATCACAATAATAATATAGCTAGTTTTCCCTTCCTGTTGAAAGTAAAAAAGAGAAATTAAAGATGCCAGAAATCTGAAATAGATACAAAAAATGACAGAACCCATCAACAGTTCTGAGGATAGATCTCTGACCTAAAACATTAACTCTGTTTCACTTTCCACAAATGCCTCCTGACCAGCTGAGTGTTTCCAACATTTTCTGTTTAGATCTCAATAGAAACAGGCTTGTAAGACAAAATCAAACATCTGTGAATCTTCCAGGTGGAGAATTAGATTCCAATTGCTCATATTAACAATAAGAAAATTAATTTAGGTATGAAAGAGAATGGGAATAAAAATGTATGGTTTGTTTCTATTTGGAATTTGTGTGCACTTCCAAGTTCACAGTCTAAAAGCAATGCTCATGTATTTCAGAACAAATGTGGCATCTGTATTACAGCAGAGGAAGATAACTGAGGTGGGTTGTCCAGGACACAATGTTACATCAAAATGGCTATTATCATACATAATTCATGCCAATATATACTACTGACGTAAGGCACTGACACATTTGTGTTTGCGCTCCCACAGTTTTTGCTGCCACCTGCACCCACGTCTGCTTCACTGCAGATCATTTCAGAATGTAATTGAGGACTTTCTGGAAAAACATCTTTACTGATAAATTTGGAGATTTAAATTTGAATAAAGTGCTGTAAAGTAAGATAAAAATCTCAAGATGAATTAGAAATCATTTTTTATTCTACAGAAATGGCAATACTGAAGGAGCTGAAACACTGCCTCATCTTCTGTGCAAATCATCAGTACATCAGCTACATCATAACTAATTATTTGGTTGAAAGTATAACAAGGGCAGAAAATGTCCAAGGCATTTTAATCCATTATTTCAACAGCACTGAAAGAACATGAATTCAATTGCAGAGGAAAAATTGGACCATTCAATACTGAAGTGAGCAACTCTAAATCCCCGGCCCTTTTTCTCTTGGTATCAACAAAATATTTTGCAAAGCAAAATATCTTTGAAAATATATCAACCCATTTATTACTTTTTATAGTTCCAAATTTGAAATGCCATTTAATAAAAATATAAAATGTAAGATTGTCAGCTAAACATTGTTGATAGACATGATCACTAAGTACTTTGTACCTACGTCTAAGCTTTCAAACATATCATTCATTAATGAAATTACAAAATAGGATTTTTGTCCTGAGGCCCTGCATTGAGAACATAAGTATCAACAGCCAAGTTAATCTTAATTTGATAGACATTCTGTCATCTAACCAGTCTGATTAATAGGTTTTCCAAGTTGCAACATCATAGCAGTCATCGGAAATTGGCATATGAAAAGCAGCTGCCTGTTATTATACAATCTATACTCTCAAATCTTTTGATTATGTTAGTTACTTCATGTGGAGTAACAATTTCAGGGGTGATTAAGGTCACAAACAGGAGCTCTAACAACTGAGACAGTGTGGCAGAATACAAGTTAAAGCCTCACTCCAGATTTTCTTATTGCTGGAGATGTGAGATGGAGACCAGAGACAGTATCTCTGCGGGAGGAAGGAAACACCTGAGTCACAGATACACTCCAGAGGATCTGTCTGATGGCTGCCCATCAATTATTGGCCTTCATAAGAGCTTGGAAGTAGGTCACCAACATGACCCGGGAGTAGTCTGAGATAGCAATGCAAGCAAACACTTCGAGGAAAAACAGAAGTGGATTTAGTTTCAAATTTTCACCCACAATGAACAGCAAAGTTGGGGTCAATGATAGTTTTGGGCTCACTATTTCTTATCAGACTTTCAAGTAACCAGAAATGATCACGCATCAAAGACAACATAGTCATGCACAACACACACACAAAATGCTGGAGAAACTCAGTAGGCCAGGCAGCACCTATGGAAAAGAGTACAGTGTTTCAGGCCAGTACGTCGACTGTACAGTACTCTTTTCTATAGATGCTGCCTAGCCTGTTGAGTTCCTCCAGCATTTTGCATCTGTTGCTTGGATTGCCAGCATCTGCAGATTTTCTCTGGTTTGTGATAGTCATGCACAAGGCAGGAAGCCAATGAGAAAAGCATCTGAAAGTAGAATTGGGCAGAATGATCAAGAAATGGGGACAAGAGTGGAGATTATGTTCTGCCAGACAAGGAGGCATCAAGCTGAAATAAGGCAGGCCTATTTGTTTTTGGAACTGGCCATGGAAAAGAAATGAACTCCATTTCTTGACCTTCCCCTGGCCACTACTTCTTTGCACTTGAACTAAATTAGGTCATCACACCTATGTTCTGCATGTCAAAAGGCCCTGGCCTCCATAAATAAGTTGGGTATCACCGTGAGAAATGGGGTAAATTACCTGTACTATGGACTAGCCAAGTACAAAATGCTGATTTTTAACACTTAAAACATCCATTCTCATTACATGAACAGGCATATAAGACCAGAAAACTTTTGTAGCAGAATTAGGCCATTTGGCCCATCAAGCCATCATGGCTGATTCTCTTGCCTTCTCCCCATAACCTTTGATGCCGTTACTAATCAAGAACCTATCAACCTTTGCTTTAAAAATATCAAATGACTTGGCCTTCACAGCCGTCTTTGTCAATGAATTCCACAGATTCACCTCAATTTATTATGAGGCTGTGCCTTCTGCTCCTAGACCCTCCCACCATAGGAAACATCCTCTCCACATCCGCTCTGTCTAAGGCTTTCAATATTTGATAGGGACCAACAAGATTCACACCCGCCCCACCCCCCAACATCATGCTTCTAAGCTCTAGCGAGTACAGGCCCAGGACCAGCAAATGCTCCAAAGACGTTAACACTTTAATTCCCAGAATCATTTTCATGGATTTCCTCTGGACCCCTTCCAATGTCAGTACTTCCTTTCATAGATGCCCAAAACTGCTCACAATACTCCAAGTGCAGTCTGACCAATGTATTATAAAGCCTCGGCATTACCCTCTTGCTTTTATACTCTAGTTCTCTTGAAGTGAATGCTAACATCAACTCAACCTACAAGTTAACCTTTAAGGAATCCTGCACAAGACTCCCAAATCCTTTCGTACCTCTGACTTCTGAATTTTTATCCTTGTTAGAATTATATTGTTGATTTGGAAGATACAAACCAGTTTAACTGGGTTATCTAATATACTCTACTGCCTTTGGCAAAATTATCTTAGATTACAATCCAGTTTTCAAGATAAAGTAAAATTTTATGTATTTGAACACAGAAATGAACTTCATCACAGAGCTTATCAGCAATGAAAACACAATATAGTGCATTTTGGCAATAATATATAGTCTTTTTTTACTCAAATGCACACACACACACACACACACACACACACTACTTAAAACAGTAAGAAAATTTAGCCTCAATGCCCAAAGTGTGGTTATCCATTTCTTATATTCCATTTGAATTTTACATGAAATGTGAATGCATAAATAACATGGTAAAACAGATTTACTGTATGAAAATTAAGAGCCAAGATTTCGCAGTAGCATGGGTAATCACACAGCCGTCCAGAACCAAACCCACCCCCACACCATATGTCAGCTTTGTAGCATCAAACTCTGAAATGAATTTTACTGCATTTTTATTTATAAACTTCATTCAAGTACACATAAATACTCAATAAATATACATGACCCAACTTCATGCAATGTGAATAAGTTTATTTACATTTTTATTTCTGTAACTGTAATTGCCATGGTGTAATGGCATCAATATTAAGGAACCACTGCACTTCATAATTTTGAAAAAAATCTGCAAAATCTACAGCCGTATTACTGAGATAAATGAGTGATAATGAAGTCAGAAATACTCAGAGCTAATGCTGCACTAATATTCTGATTGGCCACCAAATGCTGCGTTCATTTTGTCTTGCCTCTCAACCGGCTCCTGAGTGAGAGTTTTGAGTTAATGACTAGTTTTCCACCCTTACTGGAGAGGATTGGAAATGATAAACTGCAGTATAACCTGGACAGCGATAAACAGATAAATAGCAAACTGAAACGAAAGTTCCATGCAACAGTGCTTGATTTTTATTTTGAGAATATTACATCCTAGACAAAAGGTCCATTTCTTTCTCTCCACAAATGCTGCCTGACATGTTAAATATTCCAGCATTTTCTGTTTTATTTATCTCAGATCTCCAGCATCTGCTGTTTTCTTCAAAAGTACAATATGTGTTTTCTTTAAATTATTCATTCATTGGATGTGCAGAGAGCTAATGTCCACCCCCAATTTCCATTAAAATGAAAAAAGACAGAGTTTAATCAACACTCTGTGGTCAGTCAAAAGTCAAATTATAGCCATGACAATTAGTGTAAAGTACTGTTAAGCCAGATGTGGTTTAACAATCTCGTCACCTCTTGATTACCATTACTGGCTGAACTCTAGTCTAGCGTTCTGTAATCCAGCAATTCTCATAGTCTGTCATGTTTTGTTCTGCAGTACATAACTATACAAACCAACTAATTCGAACTAGAATCTAAAACATAAATTAAGATCTGAAGCTAATTTACCTAGCATTGCAACGTTCACAATCTTAGCCAATAGAACTTTGGTTTACTGGCAGTTCTGAGAACCCCTACATGACCCGGGGAGTGTCTATACTTAAAGAGAAAAGCTCTCCTGTTTAGTGGAAGACAATTGGAGCAATTTCTGTGGACCAGCACAAGCTAGATCCCAAGGGTGCACAAACACTCAGTGGCCACTTTATTAGGTACACCTGTACACCTGCCCATAAAAGCATATATCTAATTAGTCAATAATGTGGTCGCAACTCAATGCATAAATTCATGCAGACATTGTCAAGAGGTTTAATTGTTGTTCTGACCAAATATCAGATTGGAAAAGAAATGGAATCCAAGTGAATTTGACTGAGGAATATTTGAAGGTGCCAGATGGGGTGCTTTGATTATCTCAGAAACTGCTAATCTGGGGTTTTCACACACAACAGTCTCTAAATTCACAGAGAATGGTGCAAAATACAAAAAAAAATCCAGAGATTGACAGTTCGGTGGGTGAAAATGCCTTGCTACTTAAAGAAGTCAGAAGAAAATGGTCAGAGTGCTTCACGCTGAAAGGAGGGCAACACTAACTCAGATAACCATGCATTACAACAGTGGTGTGCAGAAGAGCTTCTCTGAATGTACAACATGTCAAACCTTAAAGTGAATCAGTTACAGCAGCAGAAGACCACAAATCTACATTCAGTGCCCACTTTATTAAGTACTGGAGGTGTATATAAGTAGCTGAGTGTATATTCAGCTACTTGAATTTCAATCCCCATCTGCTATGGTGGGAATTAACCTTAGGTTTCCAGATCCCATGGGAACTTACCTCCCATGAATCACCTGTTCATTCCCTGACCGCAACTCCTGTCTCAGTGGTACACTAGCTGACAGTTTTTTAATGGAGTAACTAGTTCCCCTCTCCATAAGACCATAAGATATAGAAGCAGAATAAGGCCATTTGGCCCATCGAGTCTGCTCCACCATTTCACCATGGCTGATCTAATTTTCCTCTCAGCCACAATCTTCTGCCTTTTTCTCATATTCCTTCATGCCCTGACCAGAGTGTTAGGAAATCTGCATGAAGGATATTTGGGCACTGTCAAGATGAACAGTCTTGCCCAGAGCTATGTGTGGTGGCCAGGAATAGATATTGAAAAATTGTCGAAAAGCTGTTTGGGATTCCAAAAAGTTCAAAATGCATCCCCACAGGCACCGTTACACCCATGGGAGTGGCCATCATCACCATGGCAAAAAATACATATTGACTTTGCTGGGCCACTTATGGATTCCATGTTTCTGATTGCTGTGGATGCCTATCAAATTGGCTGGAGGTTATACCAATGAAGTCAACCACCTCAGCAAAGACCACCTCCTCTCTGGAGACTACCTTCACCAGAAACAGCTTACCCAAACAAATTGTGACAACGGACCACAATTCACATCAGAAGAATTCCGACTGTTCATGAAGAAAAATGGCATCAGACATTGCAAGTCAGCTTCTCACCACCCAGCAATGAATAGGTTAGCTGAAAGGTTTGTCCAAACCTTCAAGAAGTCCAATAAGGCAATGGACAAGGAGGACATTTCTCTACAGCACGAAGTGGACAACTTTCTTTTTGTGTATCGGAACTCCGTTCATGAGACAACAAATCAAGCAGCTGCAGTGCCGTTCACGAGCAGGAAACTGAGATCGCCCATAGACCTCCTAAAACCAGGTCAATGGAGGGAAGTGCGGAATAAACAGTTCAGCCAGTTGCCAAGTGAAGCAGCAAGGAGCTTCGATATTAGACAGGAAACCTTAGCACATGATTACAGAAATGACAAGTGGACATCCAATAGGATAGCTACAAGAACTGGACCACTGATATACACAGTGGATGGTGGAGATCAGACTTGGAGACACCATGTAGACCAGCTACTGGATGCTCAACCGAAGAACACACCTGAGCCGACTGCATCCAACAAGATAGACACAGTACAGTGATCAGACTTACCTCTCAGTGATGATGTCATGACAGCAACATGACACTGGAAACTGAGAACGTTATCTTAGACAAGACACTGACCAAACCTGATGCCACTCCGCAGGCCTGGAGGCAAAATGAGAAAGTTGTCGTTGACAAGACACCTGCCAAACCTAATGACACACCACAGGTCAAGAGGTGCTAACCTGAAAGAAACAGAGCACCACCCAAAAGACTGAATCTTTAGAACTGTGAAGTTAGTTATGGACTGTTTTTTGTGAATGCATGTTTATTTGGAATATGGGTTTATGAAAAGGAAATTGAATGTTATATACATATACAGCTTTATGTTGCATTAATCTAAAGGGGGAGGGAGTATAATGTGTGGATCTATTTCTTCTCGAGCAATGACCCCCCCCACCCCCAGCACTACATATAGACTGTTGTCTGCACGTGCACATTGTTCTCTCTCTCTCTCTTGCTGCAATGTTAATACACCAGTTAAAGCCATCTTCCACGTGCGTGCTTTTATTTAATATACATGCAGTTGTGCACAAACAAAACAAGTACTTTCTGCTGTCAAATGAGGCTAAACTCATGTCATGTGTACACAGCTTCTGTATGTCAAGATTTATAAAAAAGCTTTTTAGTTCAAAATTCAAATATTAGGAACATGTGTTTTATGACAGTGCTGTCAAGAGCAGTTATATGGATAGTCAAAATCTGGAGCATAAAGGCAACTGCGCTGCATGTGACCACAAGAAACTGCAGAGAATTATGAACACAGCTCAGCACAGCACAAAAACCAGCTTCCTGCCTATGGACTCTGTCTTTACTTCTTGCTGCCTCAGTAAAGAAATTAGCACAATCAAAGACCCCACCTGTCCAGTCATGCTCTCTGCTCGCCTCTCCATTGGCAGAGGATTCAAAAGCCTGAAGCATGCTCCACCAGACTCGAGGAGATCCTGCCCCGCTGTTCTCAGACTACTGCATGATTCCCTTTCACAATGAGATGGACTCATGATCACACTATCCACCTCATTATCATCTTGCACCTTATTCTTTACCTGCACTGTATTTTCTATGTAGCTGATACGCTTTATTCTGCACTGTTATTGTTTAACCTTGTATTACCTCAATGTACTGTGCAATGAATTCATCTGTCTGAGCAGTCCATGTGACAACAATAAACCAATTCCAACTATTCACTTCACAATCGGAATGTATAACAAAGTTTCAAGTCACAGATGAATTTCACTATTCTTCATAACATCCCTTAATGATAAGCCCTCCCCATCTGAGAGAGCTCCTCCTTAATCCCCTTCAGTAAAATAATGCTGTTGTGATTGGTTTAATTTATTTGTTGGTTTGGTAAATCTAGAATCTCACCGCCGAATTATTCGGTGTAATGATCCTTCAAGCCTCTATTGTCTCTATATTCTAATGAAACCATGTTCCAATCCTTACAGAGTGGAGCAAACAACTTCTTGACTCAATGGGATCCAGTTAGCCAATACACTGGAATTCTTCTCCATGGATTGTCACCTTGTCGTGGTGGAGAAGCTTGTGTGGTCCTGTGATCCCGAGAGTAATGCTGTCTGGAGCTATGGAGCCATGGCGGTACGGACGAGGGTGAGATCCCTGACAAAGAACAATCCAACCAAGACCTCAACGGTGGAACAGGCAGACGAAGTTACTTCGAACTCAAAGGCTGTGAAGGCGGATGAAGGCTGCAACAAATCCATCAGCTCCAACCATTGTGGTTTCCGTGCCATTGGAATCAGTTGGTTGATTTGTGAAGTATTGTGTGCTTCTTGGATTGCCATCACCCTCCACCTGGCCCTAACCCACCTGGACAAAAAAGACACGTATGTTCGAATGCTGTTCATAGACTTCAGTTCAGCATTCAACAGAATCATTCCGCAGAAACTGATTGGAAAGCTGAGCCTACTGGGCCTGAACACCTCCCTCTGCAACTGGATCCTAGACTTCCTGACTGGGAGACCTCAGTCAGTCCCAATTGGAAGCAGCATCTCCAACACCATCAATCTGAGCACGGGGGCCCCCCAGGGCTGTGTGCTCAGTCCACTGCTGTTCACTCTGCTGACCCATGACTGTGCTGCAACACACAGCTCGAACCACATCATCAAGTTCGCTGATGACATGACCGTGGTGAGTCTCATCAGCAAGAACGATGAGTCAGCATACAGAGAGGAGGTGCAGCGGCTGACGGACTGGTGCAGAGCCAGCAACATGTCTCTGAATGTGAACAAAACAAAAGAGATGGTTGTTGACTTCAGGAGGACATGGAACGACCACTCTCTGCTGAACACCGACAACTCCTCCGTAGAGATTGTTAAGAACACCAAATTTCTTGGTGTTCACCTGGTGGAGAATCTTACCTGGTCCCTCAACACCAGCTCCATAGCAAAGAAAGCCCAGCAGCGTCTCTACTTTCTACGAAGGCTGAGAAAAGTCCATCTCCCACCCCCCATCCCCACCACATTCTACAGAGGTTGTATTGAGAGCATCCTAAGCAGCTGCATCACTGCCTGATTCGGAAATTGCACCATCTCGGATCACAAGACCCTGCAGTGAATAGTGAGGTCAGCTGAGAAGATCATCGGGTTCTCTCTTCCCACCATTACAGACATTTACACCACACACTGCATCCGCAAAGCAAACAGCATTATGAAGTACCCCACACACCCCTCATACAAACTCTTCTCCCTCCTGCCATCTGGCAAAAGGCACCGAAGTATTCAGGCTCTCATGGCCAGACAATGTAACAGTTTCTTCCCCCAAGTCATCAGACTCATCAATACCCAGAGCCTGGACTGACACCAATCTACTGCCCTCTACTGTGCCTATTGTCTTGTTTATTTATTGTAATGCCTGCACTGTTTTCAGCACTTTATGCAGTCCTGGGTAGGCCTGTAGTCTAGTGTAGTTTTGTGTTGTTTTTTATGTAGTTCAGTGTAGTTTTTGTATTGTTCATGTACCACCATGGTCCTGAAAAACGTTGTCTCGTCTTTACTGTGTACTGTACCAGCAGTTATGGTCAAAATAACAATAAAAAGTGACTTGACTTGACTTGGAAATCATAGAAACCATAGAAACTACAGCACAGAAACAGGCCTTTTGGCCCTTCTTGGCTATGCCGAACCATTTTCTGCCTAGTCCCACTGACCTGCACACGGACCATATCCCTCCATACACCTCCCATCCATGTATCTGTCCAATTTATTCTTAAATGTTAAAAAAGAACCTGCATTTACCACCTCATCTGGCAGCTCATTCCATACTCCCACCACTCTCTGTGTGAAAAAGCCCCTCCTATGTTCCCTTTAAACTTTTTCCCCCTCACCCTTAACCCATGTCCTCTGTTTTTTTTTCTCCACTTGCCTCAGTGGAAAAAGCCTGCTTGCATTCACTCTATCTATACCCATCATAATTTTATATACCTCTATCAAATCTCCCCTCATTCTTCTACGGTACAGGGAATAAAGTCCTAATCTATTCAACCTTTCTCTGTAACTGAGTTTCTCAAGTCCTGGCAACATCCTTGTAAACCTTCTCTGCACTCTTTCAACCTTACTTATATCCTTCCTGTAATTTGGTGACCAAAACTGAACACAATACTCCAGATTCGGCCTCACCAATGTCTTCTACAACCTCATCATAACATTCCAGCTCTTATACTCAATACTTTGATTAATAAAGGCCAATGTACCAAAAGCTCTCTTTACGACCCTATCTACTTGTGACGCCACTTTTAGGGAATTTTGTATCTGTATTCCCAGATCCCTCTGTTCTACTGTACTCCTCAGTGCCTTACCATTAACCCTGTATGTTCTACCTTGGTTTGTCCTTCCAACGTGCAATATCTCACACTTGTCTGTATTAAACTCCATCTGCCATTTTTCAGCCCATTTTTCCAGCTGGTCCAAGTCCCTCTGCAGGCTCTGAAAACCTTCCTCACTGTCTACTACACCTCCAATCTTTGTATCATCAGCAAATTTGCTGATCCAATTTACCACATTATCATCCAGATCATTGATATAGATGACAAATAACAATGGACCCAGCACTGATCCCTGTGGCACACCACTAGTCACAGGCCTCCACTCAGAGAAGCAATTCTCTACCACCACTCTTTGACTTCTTCCATTGAGCCAATGTCTAATCCAATTTACCACCTCTCCATGTATACCTAGCGACTGAATTTTCCTAACTAACTTACCATGCAGGACCTTGTCAAAGGCCTTACTGAAATCCATGTAGACAATATCCACTGCCTTCCCTTCATCCACTTTCCTGGTAACCTCCTCGAAAAACTCCAACAGATTGGTCAAACATGACCTACCACGCACAAAGCCATGTTGACTCTCCCTAATAAGTCCCTGTCTATCCAAATGCTTGTAGATTCTGTCTCTTAGTACTCCCTCCAATAACTAACCTACTACCGACGTAAAACTCACCGGCCTATAATTTCCCGGATTTATTTTCGATCCTTTTTTAAACAACAGAACAACATGAGCCACTCTCCAATCCTCCAGCACCTCACCTGTAGACAGCGACATTTTAAATATTTCTGCCAGGGCCCCCGCAATTTCAACACTAGTCTCCTTCAAGGTCCGAGGGAACACTCTGTCAGGTCCCAGGGATTTATCCAATTTAATTTTCCTCAAGATAGCAAGCACCACCTCCTTTTCAATCTGTACAGTTTCCATGATCTCACTACTTGATTCCCTCAATTCCATAGACTTCATGCCAATTTCCTTAGTAAATACAGACGCAAAAAACCTATTTAAGATCTCCCCCATTTCCTTTGGTTCCGCACATAGCCGACCACGCTGATCTTCAAGAGGACCAATTTTATCCCTTACAATCCTTTTGCTCTTAATATACCTGTAAAAACTCTTTGGATTATCCTTCACTTTGACTGCCAAGGCAACCTCATGTCTTCTTTTAGCCCTCCTGATTACTTTCTTAAGTATTTTCTTGCACTTCTTATACTCCTCAAGCACCTGATTTACTCCCTGTTTCCTATACATTTCATACAACTCCCTCTTCTTCTTTATCAGAGTTGCAATATCCCTTGAGAACCAAGGTTCCTTATTCCTATTCAATTTGCCTTTAATCCTGACAGGAACATACAAACTCTGCACTCTCAAAATCTCTCCTTTGAAGGCTTCCCACCTACCAATCACATCTTTGCCAGAGAACAACCTGTTCCAATCCACGCTATTTAGATCCTTTCTCATTTCTTCAAATTTGGCCTTCTTCCAGTTCAGAACCTCAACCCTAGGACCAGATCTATCCTTGTCCATGATCAAATTGAAACTAATGGTGTTATGATCACTGGAACTAAAGTGCTCCCCTACACAGACTTCCGTCACTTGTCCTAACTCGTTTCCTAACAGGAGATCCGATATTGCATCCCCTCTAGTTGGTCCCTCTATATATTGATTTAGAAAACATTCCTGAGCACATTTTACAAACTCTAAACCATCTAGACCCCTAACAGTATGGGAGTCCCAATCAATGTATGGAAAATTAAAATCCCCTACCACCACAACTTTATGTTTCCTGCTGTTGCCTGCTATCTCTCTGCAGATTTGCTCCTCCAAGTCTCGTTGACTATTGGGTGGTCTGTAATACAATCCCACTAATGTGGCCATACCTTTCCTGTTTCTCAGCTCCACCCATAAGGACTCAGTAGACAAGCCCTCTAATCTGTCCTGCCTGAGCACTGCTGTAATATTTTCCCTAACAAGCAATGCTATTCCCCCACCTTTCATTCCTCTGCCTCAATCACATCTGAAACATCGGAACCCTGGAATATCAAGGTGCCAGTCCTGCCCCTCCTGTAGCCAAGTTTCACTAATTGCTATAATGTCATAATTCCACGTGTCAATCCACGCCCTCAACTCATCCGCCTTCCCCGCAATACTCCTAGCATTGAAATATATACACCTCAGAAGATTTTTACCACAACTCACAACTTTTCTATCAGCGGATTTGCTTGAACTTTTAACATCATTTATTTTCACCCCAGCCACACTGTCAGCTCTGGCACTCTGGTTCCCATCCCCCTGCAAATCTAGTTTAAAGACTCCCCAATAGCCCTAACAAACCTCCCTGAAAGGATATTGGTCCCCCTGTAGTTCAAGTGTAACCCGTCTCTCTTGTACAGGTCCCACCTGCCCCAGAAGAGGTCCCAATGATCCTGAAATCTGAAACCCTGCCCCCTACACCAGTTCCTCAGCCACTTGTTCATCCTCCAAAGCATCCTATTCTTATTCTCACTGGCACCTAGCACAGGTAGCAATCCTGAGATTACCACCCTTGAGGTCCTGCTTTTCAACTTCCTACCAACCTCCCTATACTCACTCTCCAGGACCTCCTCACTCTTCCTTGCTATGTCATTGGTACCAATGTGCACCACGACATCTGGCTGGTCACCCTCCCTCTTCAGAATGCCATGCAAGCGATCAGAGACATCCTTGACCCTGGCACCCGGGAGGCAGCAAACAATCCTGGATTTTCTGTCACGACCACAGAACCTTCTATCTGCACCTCTAACTATCGAATCCCCTATCACTACCGCTCTCCTCTTTTTCCACCCTCCCTTCTGCACTGCAGAGCCAGACCCAGTGCCAGAGATCCGGCCACTGCAGCTTGTCCCAGGTAGGTCATCACCCCCAACAGTATCCAAGGCGGTATACTTGTTGTTGAAGGGAATAGCCACACGGGAACCCTGCTCTGCCTGCCCTTTCCTCTTCCCTCACCTGACAGTAACCCAATTTCCTGTCCTCTGCTCCTTTGGCGTAACTACCTCCCTGTAGCTACTATCTATAATCTCTTCATTCTCCCGAATGGTCCGCAGGTCATCCAGCTCCTGCTCCAGTTCCCTAATGCGGTTTGTCAGGAGCTGCAGCTGGATGTACTTCTTGCAGGTGTCGTTGTCAGGGACACCAGAGGGCTCTCTGACTTCCCACATCCTGCAAGAGGAGCATTCCAACATCCTGCCTGGCATTCTCACTGCACTAAACAATCTGAACAAAAAACTTACCAGAACCTACCCTGGCCTCTGCCTGTTCTCGCTGAAGCCTGTTGAGCCAAAGCCATCCCACTCTGACTCAGTCCACTCCGATGATGGCCGCTACAACGATGGCCGCTGTATATGGAGGTCTGCTTTTAAACCTTGGCGCACTACATCACGCTCCTGCACAGTGCAGACCCTTCTCCCCGAGCAGTGTTTAAAAAAACTGACTTTTTCTACCCGATTTCTTCCACTCCCTTCTTCTCAGTTGCTTGCTTCGACTGAGTGCAACATCAAGTACACATTAAACAAATACACGCACAGGCGTCTTCGCTCTGTGGGCCACTTCTTCAGAATGAAGACCATCATCCTCAACCTCCAGGGATAGCCACGACGACCACGACGACACTGGAATTAACAGAGTAATGTGTTGCAATACAACTCTGTAATTACTGTCAAAAAATAGAGAAACATGTCTCTGTCAGTCGTTCTTCGCTTGAACTATACTTGTTCTTCCCAAAAGGTGTGTTTGCTTTTCCTGCTCTGATACACCTCCCCGAATAGATTTTCTAAAGAAAAGGTTAAATTCATCTTCTGCACCATCCTCACAATCCTACACAGTAGGCTGTATATAACCAACCAGGCTCAGGCTACCTCCCAGTTGAGCCAATTTCCCCTGATTAATGTGGAATGCTTTAATTTACTTTGGTAACCATCAGGCTAGCTTTACATTCTATACTTTGGGATCCTTCGTCTAGGTGTTCAAATATGTCTACACCTGTGTGACTTCATCTAATCCCCCACATCAGTTTCCTGGAGTGTGTCTGGAAACAGTTACAGTCAATGTCTGTTGCTAATATTGGCTCAGCAGAACCATTACTAATAATTCCATCACTTTCAACACAAAGGTCCATCATGGTGCCCAAGTACTCTTATCCATTCATTTCAATCTAATACCATCTTGTCCTCGATTCTACTACCCAGCAATAACTAAGTTGATGTATTATAGGGAAGGAGGGAAAATAGATTGTGTTGTAAAATGGTTATTCGCTCAGATGGTGGCTAATAAATATCTCCCATAAACTGAATACCCTTTCTCAAAACAAGAGATTCTGCAGATGCTAGAAATCTTGGTCAACACACACAAAATGCTAGAGGATCTCGGCAGCTCGGGGACACTGTGTCTGTTAAAATCAAGATCTACCACCATCCCTGCAGCACATTCCTGATGAAGAGTCTTGGCCTGATACGTCGCCTGTTTATTCATTTCCATTATGACCTGCTGAGTTCCTCCAACATTTTGTATGTGTTACCCCTTCTCAACAACTCTCAGAACCCGAGAAGCAAGAGCTATCATTTAGCACATTCTAAAAGTCACCTGCATTAGCACTGGCTGTATAACTCCTGAAGCAAGTGCTGGGAACAAGTCAACAAGCTGTCTTAATTTTGAAAAGGCTTTTTCACAAGCCTTATTCCAATCCTGTTCTGCACTCTTCCTGAGCAATCCCAACAAAAGTCCACTATAGCTGTCCTCCATAAACTCCCTACATTAAGTATACTGTCAGCTCCAAAAATGGTCTCAAACCTGTGATTAATCTTAGTACAAGAAAATCAATCAAGTTTAACATTATAACCAAGTGCCGGCTTCACAAATTGTCAGCCTGAGTGATGGGCAAACCATAAGCAGAAAAGCAGGAACATGGCTCTTTGAGAAATGTTCCCAATAAATAAGGAGTCACAAAGGTAGTGAGAGAAGGTAAAGGCTGAAAATTGGATCTTGAAAATGGAGGAGACAAACTTAGCTATGATCTACTTCAAATCCTTTGTCCATGTATCTCTCTCTTGCTCCATTATTTCTCTTCAACTACTTCTTTTGTCTCTTTGATCTCTTCTAATCCTCATTTTTATCCGATCTCTATTCCAATTACAATAAAACTCCAATAACTTGGCAGCCTCAGGATCTTGAGGCCAGTCTAACGGATTTTCAGTCTATTTTAACTCATAATTTGTATTTCACTTTTTAAACAGAGTACATGGTGGTATAATACATTTTACCATGGACCTTTTGAGCTTAAAGTGAAAAAATAAGCCCTGGTAAGTCTAAAGGGAGGACAGAGAAGTGGTGAGACTGAGCTTGTCAAAAACATTGAAACCTATGCATACTCCTAAGCCTGGCATCAGCTGTATGTCTGACCCTCACTCTGGGCTCTGCTTCTGGTCTCAATCCTATCCATATTTCTAACCCCTGCTCTGGCTGCTCCCAGTGATACATAGCCAATCATGCAGTTCTGCAGACAACAAGGATTAGTATACTAATGAGTGGGACAGAAAGGGTAATTTTTCAGTGTTTTTTTCACCCCGAAAGTGAAAATATTAAATGCTGGAGGGCAATATGTTTAAGGAAAGGGAGGGAAAATTTAAATGAGATTTGCAAGGCAAAGGTGCTGCAAGGGAGGTGGTAAAAGCAGATAAAAAGGTACTTAGAGGCATTTAGACAAACACGTGAGTAAGCAGGAAATAGAAGGATATGGACCATGTGATTATCTTAGATTGGCATCATGGTCAGTACAAACATCATGGGCTAAGGTAGCTTCTCTTTTGTTGTACTGTTCTATGATGTCAAGCTGTCAAGATTTACAAACATATCAAATTTTCAGACTTTTACAATACTACCTTTCCAATAATTTCATAACTAATATGTAGCACTAAATTAAGTCAATAGTTGTATAAGCATATTATATACTACTTCCAAAGTTTGCTCCTCTCAAGTCCTCATTACATTCAATCACTATTATAAACCCTCTTTGTATTTGTGTCCAGCTTTCTAATAATCTGTTTCAGTCTCATTGCTATCTATAATTCCACCTCATGCTCTCTACCTCTACTGCACTCAGCCTCCATTATGTCATTACTTTGCCTGTTATTATATCTCGAGTACTCTCTCTCCTAGGACTGTCACTGTACTCTCTCTGTTATCATCTGTTGCTCTGTCTTATTCCCTGTTGTTTTAACATTTTCTGTTACTCTCACATTTTTCTCTGCTAGTCTATTATCTCACCATCTCTATTGCCCGCTTATAATTAACCTCCGATGGAACATTTCCACCAGCTCTGATTAAAAGTTCATTTAAAGAGAAGAGGGTCCTGACTTCCTCTGCCATCTATTCTGCTGGCAAACATACAATCTCTGGAATTTAAAATCCAGATTTCAGAGCAAGATTGATGTACCAGAAGGATATCAGACACTGTTGTGTTTTATGTTTTGCTAAGGCTTGGCTATCCTCCACTATTCCAGACTCACTGACTTCATGATTAACCACCAAGATAGGACTGCTGAGTTTTTCAAAGGCAGAGAAGGTGGAGTATGCTTTATGATTAACTCCTTTTGATGCACAAACATGGCAGTTCTGTCCCAGTCCTGCTCACTCAGCATCTGGAACATCTGGCAATCAAGTGTTGTTCATTTTATCTGCCACAGGAGATTTCAGCCATCATCTTGGTTGTGGTGTACATTCTACCTCGGGCCGATGTCAAACAGGCTCTAGATGAACTGATCAACGTAACCAACAGGCGTGAAGCAGCACGTGCTGGTGCATTCCCCAACATTTAAGGGATTTTTAACCAAGCAGCTTGAAAAAGTCTCAAATACTTATCACCAAATGCATCATTTGTGGAACCAGAGGAGCCAACACACCAGACCTCTGTAATACTATCATCAAAAATCCTTACCATACCATCCCACTTTCACTTTGGAAAGTCTGTACTTCTACTCACTGAGCAATAGACAGGGACTGAAGACTGCAGCACCTGTAGTGAGGACCAAGTAGGAATGGACGAAGAGGCAGAGAAGCGCTTACAGAACTGCTTTGGGTCAGTGGACTGACAGTATTCAGGAATTCATTGTCGTCTGAATGAATGTGCCACAGTTGTCACTGACTTAATTAAAACTGATGTGGATAAGTGTATGCCTACGAGAATAAACTGTACGTACCCAAATCAAAAGCTGTGGATGAGTCAGGATGAGGGCTAGATTGATGGTATACAAGTCTGGTGGTGAGGAACTATACAAGGAGGCCAAGTATGACTTATGGAGGGCTATCTCAAGTGCAAAAGAGCAATTCCAATCGAGGTTTGAGGCAAAATCAGATGCACATCAACTCTGGCAGGGGTTGCAGGCCATTACTTCCCACAAAACAGTGATACTTCACTCCTAGATAAGCTCAACACCTTTTATGCACACTTTGAGACGGAGGATCCCTGCAGCGTCTGGTGACCCTGTGACCTCTACTTTGGAGGCCAACATCAGAATGTTTTACAAGAGGGTGAACCTTTGCAAGGCGACAGGACCTGATGGTATACCTGGTAGGGCTCTGAAAACCTGTGCCAACTAATTAGCGGTATGTTCAAAGACATTTTCAATTTCTCATTGATATTGTTGAAAGTTCCCACATGCTTCAAAAGGGCAATGATTATACCAGTGCCCAAGAAGAGCAGGGTGAGCTGCCTTAACAACTATCATCCAGTAGCACTCGCATCTATGGCGATGAAGTGTTTTGATTTGTTGGTTATGGCTAGAATCAACTCCTGTGTGAGCAAGAACCTGGACCCACTGTAATTTGCCTATCACCACAATGGGTCTACAGCAGATGCAATCTCACTAGCTCTTCACATGTTCTTGGATCACCATTACAATACTGTGGTCTCGTGGCCAAGTGGTTAAGGCATTGGACTAGCTACCTGAAGGTCGTGAGTTTGAGCCGCAGCCGAGGGAACGTGTTGTGTCCTTGAGCAAGGCACTTAATCACACATTGCTCTGCGATGACACTGGTGCCAAGCTGTATGGGTCCTAATGCCCTTCCCTTGGACAACATTGGTGTCGTGGAGAGGGGAGACTTGCAGCATGGGCAACTGCTGGTCTTCCATACGAACTTGCCGAAGACTTTCCAGGTGCAGATCCATGGTCTCGCAAGACTAACGGATGCCTTTACTTTATTACAATACTAATACTTGAATCAAGCTGCTGCTTGTTGACTACAACTCAGCGCTTAACACAATTATTCCTACAGTTTTGATCAAAAAGCTCCAAGACCGGGCCTCTGTAACTCCCTCTGCAACTAAATCCTCAGCTTCCACACCTGAAAATCACAGTCTGTGTGGTTCAGAAATAACATCTCCAACCCCCGATAATCAACATTGGCACACCTCAAGGATGTGTGCTTAACCCACTGCACTATGATGCACAGTTCAAATGTAAATTTGCTGATGACATAACTATTGTTGGCAGAATTTTAGATGGTGATAAGAAGGGTACAGGAGTGAGATAGATCAGCTGTTAAGTGGTGTCACAACAACAACCTTGCACTCCATGCAGTAAGTCCGAAGAATTGATTGTGGACTTCAGAAAGGGTAAGATGAGGGAACACACACCAGTCCTTAACAAGGGACTTGAAGTGGAAAGGGTGAGCAATTTTAAGTTCCTGGGTGCCAACATCTATGAGGATCTATCCAACATATTGATATGATTACAAAGGGGGCACAACAGCAGCTATATTTCATTAGGAGTTTGAGATTTGGTATGTCACCAAAGACACTCGCAAATTTCTACAGGTGTACCATGGAGGGAATTCTAACTGGCTGCATTACCATCTGGAATGGGGATGTGCACTGCACAGGATTGAAATAAGCTGCAGAAAGGTGTAAACTCAGTCAGCTCCATTATGGGCACTAGCTTCCCAGGCATCTGGAAGATCTTCAAGGAACAATGCCTCAAAAAGGCAGCATCCATCATTAAGGACCCCCTCACCCAAGACATTCCCTCTTCTCATTGCTACCATCAGAAAGGAGGTACAGGAGCATGAAGGCACACACTTAACGATTCAGAAACAGCTTCTTCCCCTCTGTTATCAGATTGACATTGAACCCATGAACATTACCTCACTACTTCTCCTTTCTCTTTTTGCACTACTTATTTAATTAAATTTTAAATATATATATATGTGTGTGTGTGTGTGTGTGTGTATGTATGTATATATGTATGTATGTATAAGTATGTGTGTGTATATATATATATATATATATATATACTTACTGCAATTTACAGTCTGCTGCTGCCACATAACAATAAATTTCATGACATATGCCAGTCATATAAAACTTGATTCTGATCTCTCTCTCCATTATATTTATATTACAGCATTAGTGGGGACAAGTATGGAGATAACTATAATATGAAGTAATAGATCTCTGTAATATAAGATTGTCAATTGTCCCTGCTCTGAGCATTCAGGAGAAACCTCATCTTATGCATCAAGAGGGATTCAGGAAATTCAGGAACACCTGTCTGATAACAAACCCTGGCGTATGTGGCTGGGGCTAAGGGCATTACTGACTATGCAAGGAATAACAGCATTGACTATGCAGTGACACCTCCCTCCCTGATGCTCTAAACAACTCTTATGCACACTTTGAGTCATGCAACACACTTGCAGCCACAATAGCTAACTCTCTCCCAGATGAGCAGCCACTCTCTGTAACAACAGCAGATGTGAGAAGGGCCCTGCAGCAAGACAACCCCTTAAGGTATCCAGGCCAGACAACATCCCAGGCCAAGTACTCAGGGAGTGTGCACATCAGCTCACTGAGGTCTTCACTGTCATCTTCAACACTTCACTCATCCAGGCTGCTGTCCCCATATGCTTCAAATCAGCCACCATCATCCCTGAACTCTTCACCTTCAGAGCTAAATGGCTACTGCCTAGTGGCACTGACACCAATCATCGTGAAGTGCTCTGAACAGCTGATAATGGCACATATCAAAAACTCCATTCCTGCCACGTTGGATACTCACTAATATACTTACCGACAGAACTGCTCCACAACAGATGCCTTAGCATCTGTCATGCACCCGACCCTAACATACCTAAGAAACAAGGACATTTATGTCAGAGTGCTCTTTCTGAACCTCACTGAGGCATTCAACTCTATTGCCCCACATCACCCACAACCTACGTCTCCAGAATACATCTTACACAGCCAAGAAAGCTCACTAATGCCTCCACTTTGAGAGGAGGCTGAAGAGAGCCAGCCTTACACATTCATATTCATGTCATCCTACAGATGCACAATAGAGCATCCAGACAAGCTGCATCACTGCTTGGTTCAGAAACTGCACTGCTGTGGGCAGGAAGGCTCTACAAGTGGTAGTTAAAATTGCCTAGTGAATCACCAACACCAGCTTACTCGCCATCAAGGGCATGTAGACAGATCGGTACCATCATCAACACCCACCCTGTTTGTTCCACTCCCACAAGAGAGGAAGCGACAACATCCACACCAGGACCACGAGACTCAAAAACAGTTACTTGCCCCAAAAATTAAGACTGATCAACACTTCCACCTTCTAAGTGGGCCACTACTTTATAATTTCCTGTCATTCACCTTATGTACCGCCTAGCGTCATTTTCTGGACATACAATCAATCTATGTACTGTATATAAGCTGCCTTATGTATTTATATTTATTGTTTTATTAGTGGTATTATTATGTTCTTTATCTTTTGTGGGTTTTTGTGCTGTATCGGATCCGGAGTAACAATTATTTCATTCTTCTTTACACTATGTACAGGCAATGACATTAAACAATCTTGGATCCTATTCTTCTATATTACACTCGCTATTACCTCACATTGTCACCGTTTACTACTCTCCATGTTACGCGTATTTTTATTATCCTGTCTCTAATTCTTCATTGCTCCGCATTATGACTCCAATACCCTACCTTTATTATTCATTTATGCTATTCCGACATGCTTTTGCTCCTCTCCCCATTCTGCTGGTTGTCGAACTCTGCGTCACCTTACGCCGGGAGCCCGGGAACTTGCGTTAACCAATCACGTACATCGAGTCTCCAGAACGGAAGTGACGCTCCGTGGAAGCGGTTTGTTGTTAGTGACGGTCTCTGTGGTAACGCGTTCGGTCTCTGTCCACTCACTAAACAGGTTACCTCGTACCAGCATGGACGAGCCAGCTTCGAGCGAGTGCATCTACAACCTACTGCCCCGTGCCGAAGAGCCACCCCGTCACCGGCTCAAGTGAGTGGTATCCATAGACCGGGTGGCTCGGACAGAAGGATGTGCCAAGTGAGGAGGTGGTGGTGGGAATGAGAGAGTTGGTGGGAAGTGGAGGGTGGGCGTGATCGTAGAGGTAAAAGGTGGGAAGGCGATTAATATCAAAAGTCTCCAAATTGTGCTTATAACGTGTCCAGTCAAACTGGATTGGAATGCAACTTGATGATGGTACACAGTGGAGAAAATTGTGAATTTCTATTCTATGTCCAAAGAAGTCTCAACAATTTTGTAAAAAGATAATTCCAGCACCATCTGTAAGGAGTTTGTATGTTCTCTCCATGACTGGTGGGTTTCCTCCTGGTGGTCCCACATTTCAAAGACCTATGGGTTAGTAGGTTAATTGTTCATTGTAAGTTGTCCTGTGATTAGGCTAGGGTTGCTGGGTGGCGCAGCTTGAAGGACCGGAAGGGCCTATTCTGCACTGTGCCTCAATAAATAAATAAATACCATGATGGTACGCAAGCTGCAATAAGATTGACCAAAAAGTTCTTCAGCAAGTGATCAAAACTGCACAGAACATCACTGGGACATAACCACCAGATATGGAAGCCATCTGCAACTCGCGATGTCTATGGCGGGCTCGCAAAAAACTGTGATGGACTCATCCCACCCCAGTAATCACCTGTTCAATCTCCTACCATCTGGCAGGAGATACAGAAACATCTCAGCACGGACATCCAGACCTGAAAAAAACAGCCCCCCCCCGGGCTATCGTGCAACTGGTCGATGCCCCATTTTAGAGTTGCTTATTTTTAATTCAGTTGTAACTTAGATGTCAGTCTAAATAACTCAGATGTTATTTTAAATTTAGTCATTGTGCTTTCAGTAATTGAAATGCCAATATGCTGTTTTGCGTGGAATGGAGTAGCACTATAATCTCGTTGTCCTCGGCAATGACAATAAAGCTCTAACTAACTAGGGACTGTGGAGTGTAGGAGGGGCTAGTGCTTGGAAAGAAGGAAATATGCTGTAGGACCAGAAGGGAAGAGAAAGCAACAGAAAGGATGCAGTGTACCTGAAATTGGAGAATATGAGATATTGTTTGTGTTTGGCTTCTTGCACACCTCTTTCTTTTCCTACCACCTCCACATACATTCCCCCACCTGCCTTCAACAATTCCTTTACCTTCCCCCACCTGGTTCCTTCTACTTGTCACCCACATACTAAATCAACTCATTACCCCATTACCTTCCTTTTATATCATCTCCGTATTACACATTTGCACCATAAATCATCTCCCAGCCTGTGTCACTATTTTCACCTGACCCCCCCCCCCATCTGTTTATCAACCCCATGCCACCTGGATCCATCTATCGCTTACCAAATCCTGTCTCACCCAGCTCCTGAACATCTTTTCACTAACTGTCTGCCCTTTATACTGTACCTTCTCCTAATACAGGGTCTAGACCTGAATTGTTCACTATACCTTTGCTTCCAAAGATGCTGCCTGAACCATTGAGTTCCTCCAGCAGCTTGGTCTTGCTAAGATCCTAGAATATTCATTCTCTTGTGACTTCAGGTCTCAACCATTATGAGTAGGAGCAGACTCTTTAGCCCTATGTGCCTATGCTGACTATGATGCTAAATTAAAGTATTTCAATCGGCCTGCACATGGTCTGCATTTCTCTGTTCCTTACTTGTCCAAGTGTCTGTTTAACTGTTTCTTTGATGTTGCTATTGCATCTAATCCAATCACCTCCCCTAACTTCAACTACCTTGCACATCTCCTTTAAACTTTCTCCATTTCACCATAAACCTCTACCTAATTAAATGTAGGTACTATTGTAACCTTGTGATAGTCAAAGAGTCTCCAGTGCACTTTCCAGCCCTAACTTTGCTGCAAATTACTTGCATGTTGGAGCAAGTGCTAACAATTTCAGCAGTTACTTTTCTTAATGGCACCAGTGAAGTTGATGAAACATTCGACATATTCCTTCATGGCTTTGGTGGCATATTGAATCCTTTATAGATTACTACTTTTTCATCTGATGAGGATTGTGCATCTCTAGCTATAGGTGCATGCAAATGGCTTCTGGAATATGGATCCAGAATTTGTTGGTACAGCTTGATCAGGCTGGTATTTATCTTTTGTGCACCAAATTCTTTTAGAAGACCCAATGTTTCAGTTCTTCAAAAACAAAAGATTTCTCAGAACAATTGGTACATAAATTTCTTAGACTGGAATTGACGGCAGCTAAGTATCAGGACAGTTTGGAAATGGCTTCATAATTTTTTCAAATTTTCTAACGAGTACCTAATCCTGTTTAATTTAATGGAATATGCATTTTAGTGACAAGGCCAATGCAGTGGATTCTGGTTAATTGGGCTATCAGCTAATCGGGACAGCCACTTATTTGGGACAACTCTCAAAGAACAAAAACTAATCAATAAAACAGCCAAGATTCCCTTCATTTGTTTGAGACACATTGCCACTTAATTTGGACAGGAGACTGTTGCCAAACAGTTTCTAACAAGCGTCAGTAGCATGCACTTGTTTTGCTGTTTTTAAGTAGCACCAGTTGCGTGAGCTTCTATTCAAAAAGCAGTGATTTTTGTCACTGATAGTTGGCAAGAAATAAGCAATAAAACAATTCAGAGCTGTTTTGCTCACTGCAATTTCAAGCATTCAGGCTCAGAGATGTCGGAAATGGCTGGGAGTAAAGATGAAATGCTTTCACTTCTCCAGCAAGTTAGGAACTACAAAGAATTTGAAGGTATCAACAATCACCCTGAATCTTACAACGAAAGTGAAGATTTGGAGGATGCAGTTGTTTAAAGCATTTAGGTAGTCAGTCCATTATCTGCACTAGGTCTCTGCACTGGTTTTGTTCATTTACGGTCAAAAGAACACTCCATCAAAATTTTGTGTGTGTTACTAACACTCCATCAAACACTGGATGAATTTCTCTGTCGATAACTATTAGGAATTAATACACAGTTTTATAGTTATTTTTGTAGTACTGGTAGTATTCCAATTTGTTCGCTATTTCATTTAAATACATAATTTCCGATCCAGTTTGCCTTTTTTATACCTTTTTTAACTATTTCCACTAAGTTTCAGCTTTTTGGGCCAAAATGTAGTGGTCTCAATGTGTTCCAATTAACCAGAATCAATTGTATTATTATCCATTCTGAACTGCCCATGAGAAGCTGGTGTTGAGCTGCCCCCTTGAAAAGCTGCAGTATTTATGATAAAGACAGTCCTGCAGTGTTGGTAAGTTAGAATTTGCAAGATTTTGATCCAACAATGCTGCAAGTTGGAAATAATTTCCAAGTTAGGATGGAGTATGACTTGGAGGAGAACTGGGCTCCCCACTGGTCATAGTCTTGGAGGGGGATGGTGATATCACACCTTTGCTGCCCTTTCTCCAGAATGCTAGATGACAAAGTTTGGAAGCTCATATTGAAAATGTCTACAATGCATCTTCAAAGTTCAACATTCAAAGTAAAATTTATTATCAGAGTACATACACGTCACCACAAACAAACCTGATATTCTTTGTCTGCGGACAAACTTAGCAAATCTATAGAACAATCTCTTTAAACAGGATCATTGGACAACAAACTATGCAAGTGTATGAAAGAACAAGATAAAGAGTCCTTAAAGTGACATTATTGGTTGTGGGAACACCAACAGTAAAATGAGTGTAGTTATCCTCCTTTGTTCAAAAGCCTGATGGTTGAGGGGTAGTAACTGTTCTTGAACTTGGTGGTGTGAGTCCTGAGGCACTTGTACCTCCTACCTGATGGCAGCAGTGAGAAAAGAGCATGACCTGGGTGGTGAGGATCTTTGATGATGGATGCTGCTTTTCTGCAGCAACATTTCATGTGGATGTTGCAGATGGGATACCACATCAAGGGTGCGTCAGTGGTGGATGTGGTGCTAACAATGGACAACCTTCTCTTTTTTGACATCTGATGCCGTATGAAGAGGGCTATGAAAATGAAATACTCAGAAGTAATTCCATTCTCTGCACTGACATGCAGCTTCATCATTTCAAGAACATTGGACATAGGAAAGCTACCTGCAACTCTTTTAGAAAATATGTAAATAGTTCTTATACCAAAATAATAGCTAGTTTCTTTGTTCATCTGCCTTGACTCAAAAGTATTTTACAAGTTTTATTTTTTTGAGGTATCTTTCAAAACAACGGAAAATGGTACAAGATGAATGGAATAGTAAGAAGTCTTCACACAAAACAATGGGTTTACCTAAGGTTGAGCCTCCTTGCCCAAAGCATCATCTGTTGAAGCATTCCAAGGAACAAAAGTTACCAGAAAGTAAGCGTCTATAAAATAGAATAAAACATTTTATAATTTGTAATATTAAAATGTAGCAAGTAAAATAAAGGGTTTACTAGCTTCAATATGACATTCAATATATACTTCTACACAGTTTCTCTTTTGAAAGGTTAAATCATTTTGACATAGAAGATTAGTTCAACTGTGCTTTTCTGAAACTTGAGCTTCATTTATACAAGTTTTGTGTGCCTCCCATGAAGATAAACAAATATTTGTGAGACACTCACAGAATTAAGTTTCATCTGAGCCTTGTATTCGATGAAGGGCCTGATGTTTTAAAGAAGGTGGCCCTGGATATGCAAGAGTACTGGCTGACACCATCCAAAATTGTAACAATTTTAGAACAGTTCCATACAATGGAAAGCAGTGAATGTAACTCTTGTAGTTAAGAAAGAAGTGAGATGAAAAGCTCTTAACCAATTAGCCTGACATCAATGATAAGGACAATCCTGGAATTTATAATTCATAAGTGTTAATATAAATAAGTCTGGCCAGGATGAACATGGAATTATAAATGGGAAGTCATGTTTGACAAATGTGTGAACCTTTAGAGGTTGTAATTGGTGGAATAGAATAGCATGAACCAGATGTTATAGTGTTGGTTGGACTTTCAGGGAGTCTTTGATGAGTTACAAAACCATGTTAGACTAAATTAAAATTAAAAGACGTGGAGTAATTACACACAATTGATCTTACTGGCCTACAGTTTCCAGCTACATTTGTGATTTTCTATTCCTCTGGGACCCCTCTAGAATCCAAAGGACTTTGGTATGTTACAAGCAATGCATCTGCCAGTTTTACAGTCAATTATTAAGGTCCTTGGTTGCAGACCATGAGGTTCAGAGTATTTCTTGGCCTTCAGCCCTATTATTTTGCTTAGTGTGTTTTCCCCCCTAGCTAGAGCTAGATGTTGTTCCAGAACAACATCAGTCTTTACAAAATAAACTTTTCCTCACAATTCCCTTATATCTTTCACCTTTCACTATAAATCTGAGTCGTAATCCTACAGCTATCTGCTAATAGTGAATAGCTTCTCACTATTTGCCCTGTCTAGAGCTGCCATGAATTTTCATTCATCAGCAAAATCTCTTTCTGGCCTTCTTTGCATCATGAAGAATGCACATAGCTTTTATAGTGCAAGCTTTCAAATACAATTTCTCATTTCTTTTCTCCAGGAGGAGAGGGAGATCTAGTGAGCCCCATCTGTTGTGAGAGGAAAGACTGGTAACAACTCATCTTGTAAACTTTGTATTTTTTAACGCAAGTTTGGGTACAATCCTGATTTATCAAAGAACTGATTGAGCAGAGCTTGCAAAAAATTAGGAATGCCAAATCAGTGGTTTCTGTGCATTCATTTCAGAGGATGAATAATTGCAAGCTTGGTGCACATATCATTGCCCCTGTTTGGGATATAGGAGAATAGAATTTGTGCATATTTTCCATGGGTATCAGTTTCAATTAGCAAGTAGAAGGAAGAACCCATTATTTCATTCTGGATTGCACAATAGAGTGATGCAGTAACAAGGAATTCTTCATTAAAAAGTATCTCAAGAATTTAATATGTTTAATTCCACAGGAAAACCTTACAAAGTCCCTGTGGATGGAATAAAAACCTCGATTCCATCTGAAAAGCCACTTATGGGACTCCAGACCAAAAAAAATTTTATTGAAGCCAATATAGCTGAAGTCAAGATGTCAGTGCCGAAGAAACCTGTGCCCATCTATGTCGATACCAGGAGAGGAAATAAAAACTTATTGGAACCATCAGGGCTTCTTCCAACCCTCCTGTACAGAAAGGTAGAAAGCTGATTTAATGAGTGCGTTTATGGACTGAAGAGAATATTTGCTCTTTTCTTTTGAAGCTTTCAGAGCAATGTTTTGAGTCTTTTATCATATGTAAAGGAATGTTTATGCATGTGTCATGCACCACATTTTTTAACTTGCTAACAGAAATTTCTTTTAATTATTTAAATTCCATTCATCCAAAACCATGTTTTAATCCTTATATCTGTCACATACGGTACCTAAAATGTAGCTCTTCACTATACTTTAGTCAATTTTAGAAAATTGCATAATCAACATCCTACAACCAGAAATAGTTGAAGAAAATTATCCAATGGTAGATTTCAATTTATCTATTTGGGATTAAATTAGAAATTTCCAGTACATATTATACAAAACATTTATAACGTTTTGGCAGATAATCAGTGGATCATTTACAGATCACATTACAGATTACTTTTAGTAAAATCATAGAAACATAGAAAACCTACAGCACAATACAGGCCCTTCGTCCCACAAAGCTGTGCCGAACATGTCCTTACCTTAGAAATTACCTAGGATTACCCATAGCCCTCTATTTTTCTGAGCTCCATGTACCTGTCCAGGAGATTCTTAAAAGTCCCTATCGAATCCACTTCCACCACTGTCACTGGCAGCCCATTCCACGCACTCACCACTCTCTGCGTAAAAAAACTTACCCCTGACATCTCCTCTGTACCTACTTCCAAGCACCTTAAAACTATGCCCTCTCATGCTAGCCATTTCAGCCCTGCGAAAAAGCCTCTGACTATCCACACGATCAATGCCTCTCATTATTTATACAGGTCACCTCTCATCCTCTGTCACTCCCAGCAGAAAAGGCCGAGTTCACTCAACCTATTCTCATAAGGCATGTTCACCAATCCAGGTAACATCCTTGTACATCTCCTCTGCACCCTTTCTATGGTTTTCACATCCTTCCTGTAGTGAGGCGACCGGAACTGAGCACAGTACTCCAAGTCTGACCAGGGTCCTATATAGCTGTAACATTACCTCTCGGCTCCTAAACTCAATCCTATGAATGCTGAAAGTCAATGCACCATATGCTTTCTTAACCACAGAGTCAACCTGTCAGCAGCTTTGAGTACCGTATGGACTCGGACCCCAAGATCCCTCTGATCCTCCACACTGCCAAAAGTCTTACCATTAATACTATATTCTGTCATCATATTTGACCTACCAGAATGAACAACCTCACACTTATCTGGGTTGAACTCCACCTGCCACTTCTCAGCCCAGTTTTACATCCTATCAATGTCCCACTGTAACCTCTGACAGCCCTCCACATTATCCACAACACCTCCAACCTTTGTCACATCAGCAGATCTACTAAGCCATCCCTCCACTTCCTCATCCTGGTCATTTATAAAAATCACGAAGAGTAGGAGTCCCAGAACAGATCCCTGAGGCACACCACTGGTGACAAACCTCCATGCAAAATATGACCCATCTACAACCACTCTTTGCCTTCTGTGGGCAAGCCAGTTTTGGATCCCATGCCTCCTTACTTTCTCAATAAGCCTTGCATGGGGTACCTTGTCAAATGCCTTGCTGAAATCCATATACTGTACACTACATCTGCTGCTCTACCTTCATCAATGTGTTTAGTCACATCCTCAAAAAATTCAATCAGGCTTGTAAGGCATGACCTGCCTTTGGCAAAGCCATGCTGACTATTTCTAATCATATTATGCCTCTCCAAATGTTCATAAATCCTGCCTCTCAGGATCTTCTCCATCAACTTACCAACCACTGAAGTAAGAGTTATTAAATATATGTAACTTTCCTGTTCATATTAAAAGAAATGTTTTTTAGATCTCTGCACTGGGGTACAAGTGATGGCCTGCAAGTTCAGATAATTTAAGTCACATGCTCTCCCTGCAACCTTGCCCCTTTTGTTGATCCCTCATCTCAAAATGAAGATATAGATTCAATTTAGCTGGTAGCAAATTGGTGGAAATAGTCTGCATGCTCTCGAACAAAACTGGCCTAAGGCAGAGTATAAATAAATATTTAAGTTTTCAAGAAATGTAATACTTTATACATGAGTAATTATAACAATCCCATAAATGAGACAAATCAAAGTGATAGATGGCCGATGGCAAGTTCATTGTATTTTTCAGGGCAATGTCTTGGAACAATATGTTGTGGAACCAAGTACTGTTTATTATTGCCACACGTACCAAGATAAATTAAAGCTCTTGTTTGCCTGCCATGATGACAGATCATTCCATACATAAATATATTGAGGTAATGAAAAGAAAAGCAGAATGCAGGATATCATGTTGCAGCTACGACGAAACTGTGGTGTAAGTAAACAAGGAGGAAACACAATATCTTAAGTGTGGTCATGTTTAATGACTCAAAATCTCACAGTAAAGATTCTTCTGAGGAAGAGTAACCATGGCAATATAAAATTTAGTATTCAGTTTGAATGTGAGAAATTTAGATCTGAAAGTAGTGCCTTGAAGTTCAATAAAGATAATTATAATGGTATGAAAGCAAAGTTGGATAAAGTGGACTGGGAAAAAATAGATTAAATCTTAAGGCAATAGGTAAGTAGCAACAGTCTTTTGAGGAGGTATTTTATCGTTCTCAACCAAGATGTATTCTATTGATTATTAAAGACTCTGAGAAGGATGATCCAATAATGATTGACCATGGAAGTTAAGAATGGTATTAAATGGAATTAAAATATTGCTCTAAAGATGATTGATTTAATAGGGAAAATGAAAGATTTAATAGGAATTTGAGGAACAACTCTTTCACCCACAAGATGGTCAGTATATGGAATAGAGCTGCTAGAGGAAGTGATTGAACAGGTACACTAACAACATTTAAAAGGTACTAGGATGGGTACATGGATAGGAAAGGTCAAATAATGTCTTCTGGTTTAAGATGCTGCTACTGAGGTTGTGTGACAGCTCACTGATAGTTCAGAAGGCAAGAAATACAACTAAAACATTACTAGTAACACTTTTCTGAAGTAATTTGGGGTCAGCTATCACCGCAAATGATGAAGAAGCAAGTGGAAGTGAAGCTGATTCGTAGGATGGGCCATGCAAGTGCATTGCAAAGCCAAAGGGGCAATGTGTTCAAGACAGGGTCACAGACAGAATTCATATTACTGTCACTGTGGGAGTGAACGGTTTGGAGAGGAGTCGATGTGAAAGTGTTTCGATGCCCGTCCACCTAACCCAGATGCAAGGTTGGATAGCTGCAAGTGCTGAGCCAATTTGGTGAGATCGAGATTAGCTTCAGGCTGTGCGGTCTGGGTGTGTCACTGCGCCGGGGTATACTGGAAAGCCTGCATGTCAGGACCACAGACATCCCACCTCTCCCGGAAGTTCCGGGAGTCTCCCGCATATCGATAGTGGCTCCCTGATGCAAGGAAATTATATACAATATCCCGGAAGTAGATATTTTTTGAGAGGGAGAGCGAGCATCCTGATTGGTCTCTCTTCGTGCTAATAGTGGTCCCCAACCACCAGGCCGCAAGTTTTACAATATGATTTGGTGATATGAAACGATATGAATCAGCTGCACCTTTCCTCATTCCCTGTCACGCACTGTTGAAACTTAATGCACACAAGGTCATCAGTGACCCAAGGCATGCAAAGCAATGGGTCCATGACCCATTTGTGAATGTTTCCGGTGAATCATCCATGTCAGCGCGGGAAAAAGATCAACTCCTCGAGCTTGCAAATGACGGTGGGCTGAAAAGTATATTTGATATAACATCTCTGCCGGCATTCTGGATCAAAGCCAAGGCTGAATATCCTGAGATAGCCACGAAAGCACTGAAAACGTTGCTTCCACTTCCAACATATTTCTGTGAAGCAGAGTTTCCTGCAATTAATGCAACGAAAACTACATTGCGGAATAGACTGGACATAAGGAACCCCCTTCGAGTATCGGTGTCTCCCATCACCCCTTGATAGGACCGTGTTGTTGCAGGAAAACAAGCCCAGGGCTCCCACTGATACAGCGTTATTGGTGTGTTGCAATGACTTTATATGTTCATACGAGGAAAATATGCGCTGTGTGTTTAATATCCAAACGTTACTTAAAATGTTATGATGCTATTGACTTATAAGTGACTTATAATTCAGTGGTCCCCAGCCTCTGGGCCGCGAAGAATACAGCGGTGGCCGGAATGCACCCAGCACATCTTTAAGAAAAAAGCCGAAATAAACAAGCTAATTAATTAGGTGCCGCCCGGCACGTAAATGTCAGCCCAGATCAAAGGCGATTGCCGATTGCGTTGTCTCTGATCTGGGCCGACATTTACGTGCCGGGTGGCACCTAATCAATTAGCTTGTTTATTTTGGCTTTCTTCTTAAAGATGTGCTGGGTACGTTCTGGCTACTGCTGTACTGCTGCATTCTTCGCAGCCCGAAGGTTTGGGACCACTGTTATAATTGACTTATCACTACATTCGTGCGAGGAAAATATGCTCTGTGTGTTTAATATTAAATTCATTAGATAATCCCCTTTAGAAACGAAATTGAGTGTATTGGCCACTTACAAGTGACTTATAGTTGACTTATCACCTATATTCCGGTTGCGTTTTAACACCCACCCCCCGGTTGGCTGGTCCGCAAAAATATTGTCAATATTAAACCAGTCCACGGTGCAAAAAAGGTTGGGGATCCCTGATTTAAACTAGCTGGCTAGCTGCCAAGGAGCTAGCTATTAATTAGTGTCCTACATGATGAGGCCAAACTCCCTGTAGAGTTGCTTAAAGTTGTAATAGAATAAACATGATAATATAATATAAGTACATATTTTAATGTCACATTTGCTGCATATACCTAACTTGGTTTACAGATTAGACCAAATTTCTAAGCAAAGTATTACATACACCCTTGGAGGTCGACGGTGGGGGGGGGGGGGATGATATGGAGTTGAGGAGGGTGGGGGTGCTAGCTCCCTGAAATGAGTTTTTGCAGGGTGGGATGTCTAGGACCGGAGGCAAGGTGAGGGCTGATTTCGATCACTTTCCCGCAATGTTCATTTCTCTTTCCAGCAGTTGTCGTCTCAGCGAGCTTGCGGTGTTTTTGCCCTGCAAATATGATGAACTGGGATGGCTAATATGAGTAAGCTTGGGCCTAGTCCTGCTGGTGCGGGGAGCATATCTAAGGACTCAGTCTAGTTGGAATGCTGTGTTTTGCTTCTATTGTTTGCATAATGTGTGGTTTTTTTCTCTTTTTATGGTTGCCTTTTTAAAATTGGTTTCTTCAGGCTTTGTGGCTGCCTGTAAGCAAACAAACTTCAAAGTGTATAATTTTTACATTCTTTGGTAAGGCACTTAACCACACATTCCTCTGCGACAACACCGGTGCCAAGCTGTATAGGTCCTAGTGCCCTTCCCTTGGACAACCTCGGTGGCATGAAGAGGGGAGACTTGCAGCATGGGCAATTGCCAGTCTTCCATACAACCTTGCCCAGGCCTGCGGCCTGGAAACCTTCCAAGGCGCAAATCCATGGTCTCATGAGACTAACGGATGCCTATATATGATAATAAGTGTGCTTGAATCTTGAATCTTGAAATATGGGCAAATGGGTATCTTGGTTGACATGGACCTGTAGGGCTTAAGGCCCATTTTGTGTAGTATAACTCTGAGTGGTAAACCAGAAGATTGGGAAAGTTTTAGAAAACAACGAAGGATATATCATGAGAAGAACTTACCATGAAATATTAAAAACAGACAATAAGTGTTTCTGCCAGCATGAAAAAAGAAATGGAGTAGCAAAATAAACAATAATGAGGATAAGTTAAAGAAATTATAATCGGAACAATGGAAATGGTGAAGACTTCAGTGAAATATTTCATGTCTTCATGGTAGAAAAAATGTGTAAAAGCATTTCAGGATTTAGTTAGTATGAGAAAATTTTGGAGTAAAAAGAGGAGAGGATTTTAAATTATCAAGATTGCCACAGAAAAAGAATGAGCGAAACTAATGGCTGACATTTACTGTGTGCATAACAGCCTGCATCTAAGGTTGTTATATAAAGTAGATGCAGTGATAATGAATGCACTGTCATGATGCTCCAAAATTCCCTTGATTCTGGAAATATTCCTTACCACTACACAGGAAGCCAACAGTTTAGAAAATGCATCACCTCTATTTGAGAAAGGACCAACAGGAAAAAGGAGACAGTGGGTAGTTAGTCTAATTTCTGTCATAGAGAAAATGCTGCAATTCATTATTAAGGAAGTAGTGGAAGTACATTTAGAAAATCATAAGACCTTCATTGAAAGTCAGCATGTTATTAGTAAAAATAAACTTTTATTTGACAAATTTAGGTCTTCATGATATAGCTAGCAAGATTTCCAAATGGCATTTGATCAGGGATTAACTTCATTAACCATATACATATACTGTACTTGTATAAGGAATTTGTTGTGGTGTGTTGGTTCAACAAGCAACAAAACAGAACATTCAACAATTATAAAGAATTATATAAAAATAAGTTAGAGGTTAAAGTACAGATATGGAATAAAAAGTACATAACAACATTATAAAAAGTGATTTTAAAATGTTTTCAGTGCATTGCAGTGAAAGAAGTAATAGATTGAGGTTAGTGGGTGGGGGGGTGCTAACTAAAATGATTGATCAGATTAAATGCCTGGAAGAAGAAACTTCTAAGATGGCATTAAATTTTTGTTTTAACAGCCCAATTAGCACTTTCCAGTAGGGAATTTTTGGAAAAGGTAGTTTGCAGGGTGGATAGTGTCCACAATGGTGTTTCCTGCCCGCTTCTTTGCCCCACACACATACGAGTACTGCAGAGCATCCAGTGACTTTTCCTGCTCTCCCTGTGGTTTTCGTATATTGCGAAAGTATGCTGCACCAAACGAAACAGTAATGGCTAATGTGAGGATGCTTTCTGTAGAATTGCTCCAGTATGTTCTGGCGAAGGGGGAATTTTACCAACTATCACAAGAAGTACATCCTCTGCTGAGCCTGTTTGTTAATGAAGGAGATATGGTTCTTCCAAGTGAGGTCCTACAAAATAATCACGCCCAAGAAAGCTGAATATTGAAACGGTGCTAACTATAGAATTGCATTTAGTTTGAATTTGAGAAATTAAGACGTGCACGTAGTGCTTTAAAGTTCAATAAAGGCAATTATAATGGTATGAAAGGGTATCTCCCTGTAGGAAACAGGAAGTTAGCAGGAATGCACATCAAGATCTTAAGCAAGAAAATGAAATAAAAGCATGTGATATAAAGAGGATGGATTTTAAATAGTGAAGTCCAGGTGTAACACTGCGGGGCTTTGGTGAGGATGTAACTGGAGTACTATGTAAAACTGTGGTCTCCTTATTTGCAGAGGGATAGCATTACATTCAAGATGGATGAGCGAGAATGCTCTATACTGTATCAATACATAGAATGAAGGGGTTCTTATGAGGAAAGATTGAACAGGTTGGGCCTTTATGAGCTGGACTTCAAAAGAATGAGAGGTTGGAATAAATATGTGATGTAGTAAGATAGATCATGAGAGAATATACTGGCAGGTTTTTGGACTGTATTAGAGTTAAGGGTTATGGGATACAGAAGGTAAAGTGGAGTTAAAGCTAAGATCAGATCATCTGTTCTCCCACTGAAATCTGGAACAAGTTTCAATGATCATCTCTGGCTCATTTTTCAGAATCAGGTTTAATATTGCAAACACATGTTGTGACATGTGTTGCCTTTGCAGCAGCAGTAAAATGCAGTACACAATAACAGAGAAAAAGTGAAATTACGGTAAGTGTGTGTATATATATATATATTGGATGGCAGAGGGGATCCTAGATCATGGAATGTCTGCCTTCTTGCATTCTTATATTTTAACTAGAATTAATAGAATTAATTAGAAGAAACCTGCAACAGAACTGTGGATAGCCAAGCCTTTTCTTTTTTTTTTAATTTTATTTTTATTTGGATAAGGAATTCACAAATATCATGTACTTTTTTCACACATATAACCTTTTCCATTTTTTTATATGTATAAAACTACAATTATTTATATATTCTTAAGTACACATTGAGATGATATAAAAGGAAAATAAACATTTAAATAGATAATTATGTACTGTGGTAAATCTAACCTATTAGGCTAAGTAATGAAATTACTTGTTAAGAAAAATGGTAATAATAGTTTCCACACAACCCTTCTGGACCATTTTCACTGGTCCAAAATGTTGTATACAAGCCTATATACCAAACATTGTAGGTGTTTATATCCTAATTTGTTCATGCTTGCTCCTGCCCGCAGACATAATTATCCAATCCCTATGTACTTATTTACTTAATTTTTTCATTTTTTTATCCCTTTCCCAAATCTTTCCCTTTACTTGTGTTAATTCTCTATTTTCCAAAAAAAAACAAACAAACATTTAGACTAGGGGTGCTTACGTTAGCAATATTACTGTGTTGATGAGAAGAGCAATATAAATCATTAGGAGAGTCATCTAAAGTCTGCTCGCATTGGGGTTATATATTCAATCCATTTATTCCAGATTTGATAAAATTTTTCTTTTTGAGTTCTCAGGGAGCAAGTCAACTTTTCCATTTTAAATATTTCCAAGATAATTTCGTACCAATCTTCTAATGTAGGTGGTATTGGATTTAGCCATTTTCTAGTGATTGATTTCTTACTTGCTGCTAAGAGGGCCTGCAGCAACTTTATATCTTCCTTCTGTTCAAGGAACAATACATGCCCCAAATAGAGCATTTCAAAGTTCAGAGGTATCTGGGACCTAAGTACCTTAACTAATGTTCTATGAATACCTTCCCAAAATAGACTTAATTTAGGGCAATCCCAGAAAATATGAAAATGATTTCCCTCCTTGGAGCCGCACCTTCTCCAACACATCACGTTTGTATCTTTATATTTTTCCTGATATGGGGTCTTGAAGTATCTTATAATGTTTTTCCAACAATGTTCTCTCCAAGTCAACGAATTAGTCGAGGACCATTGAAAGCTGCAGATTTTCCCCCAAGCCTCCTCTGAAAGTACCAACCCCGCTTCTTTCTCCCACTTCTCTTTAATATACAGTGTATTTACATTTTTAGCATGGGAGAGTGCATTATATAGGCGAGAAACTGATTTACTAGGTATTGAACTGCAAGCCGAATTCAGAATCTTGAAAAATTCTAATTCTACTGTTGATAGGTCTGTATATCTACAACTCTGGTTAACATAGTTTCGTATTTGAAGGTACCTAAAAAAGTCATTATGTTCTAGGCCATGTTTGTCCTGCAGGATTTGGAAACTTTGTAATATTCTTTTATCTATAAATGAGAGGTAGGTTGTAAGACCTTTCTTTATCCATAGCTCAAATCTTTTATCTCCTCTGTTGGGAAGGAATTCGGTATCATATGCACACCATCTAAAGAGTTTTAACATGTTGTTAATTCCACAATGCCAAGCCTTTTCATACTGCTTTTCAAAAACAGTAGGGATTATTCGCCAAGCTGAGAATTCATATTTTGTTGGTGCAGTTCACCTTTATTCCTTGGTTGGACAGTGGCAGCGCACAGAAACCATGATCCATTGCTGGACACTCTCACTGTCAACAAATAGAGAAAAGCAAGTCAAAATTTGTGTTGTTTGTGGGGATTATATAAAAGTAGCACATTGATAGGCATCCCCTGTTTCATTACATTAGATCCTACTCTTTGGTAAATGCTGACACCCCAAGACGTTGCAAAAGAAGCCACTAGCCACATTTTCACCTGTTGAATAGATTTCCCAGATGCAACGTAGAAGAAAATTAATTATTTAATCCAGAAATGGTTTGGAATTCATTATTTTGATTCATACTGATTCTGTACTTGCACGAGTACTTGCAGAATAAAGTGGTAATTTTTACTGCTCTTCAAACTGATACCCTTATGCTTCAAGATCCTTATAACAAAATTATCAGAAGAAATCTGATACTTAAATTGAAAACTCAGATTATCGGAGAAAGAGTGTTAGAATCAATTGAAAACTGCCTGTCTCAAGGAAAACAGTAGAAATAAATGAGACCTTTTCAGACTGGTATGAGGTAACACCTGGATACCACAAGGATCAGTTTTTGGTTCACAATTGTTCACAATCTGCATTAACAACACGGAGGAAGGATTCAAAATTCACCAATGATATACTTATTGCTTAGTTCCCCCCTTCTACATAAGTCTTTGTTGCTAAGGTGCACAATCTTTAACTGTTCACCCTCCTCCTTGAGAATGTTCTGCAGCTACTTTGAGACATCTTTGACTCCAACGAAGCAATACGCCATCCTGGCATCTCTTTTGCAGCTGCAGAATTTCCTGTCTGTTACCTAACTATTGATTCTCTTATCACTATTGCTCTGCCTGCTTTTACCCTCCCATACTGAGCTTCAGTGAGCCACAGTGCCACTGGCCTGATGGCTGCTGCTGTACATTGTTGTCATTCCCACCCATCATCCTACCTCCTGCATTATCCAAATGACTTGCAGCTGCGAGGAATGGCCCCAGGGAGTCCTGTACTCTCCCTTCCCCCTGCTGGAAGTCACTATCTGTAACTTTTACCTTAGGTGTGAAGACCTCACTATGATGCCCTCAGCATTCCAGATGAACATAAGTATATCCAACTGCAGTTTCAGTTCCTTCAGAAGGTCAGTCAGAAGCTGCAGTTTGGTGCACTTCCTACAAGCAAAGTCATTAAAAACACTGGTAGTTACCCTGATCTCCAACACCTGCTCCTACCTACTCAGCCTCCGCTCCCAAAGCCTCCTGAACCAAACTCTCGGTGCTTATACTCAACCACAGCACTTAACATTTCAAACACAGCCATTCCCAAAAATGTATGCTCCAAAGTGACTGCTCAACTAGATCCCAGTTCCCTTTTATACCTGGACAAAACATCTGAGCTTAAGGTATTTTTCTGGAGGAGTTAACAGATTAGAGAGAACATAGTCTGAAATTCTATTTTATTTGGATCATAAATATGTTCCCAGATGTTAATTCAGTGGAACTAGTTTTCAATACCTCAAGTACATCATATAAGTCCAAGTTCCTCCAGCAGTTCCTCTTCAGTTCCTCCAAGAATTTTTTTTGCTCCAGATTCTAGCATTTGCAGTCTTCTGTGTTTCCAACTGTAAATTACTTATTGAGGGTCTGAAAGAAATCAAGTAATTAACTGAGAAAGAGGATAGCTTCCAAATGACATACTTTGGGGATAGAACTGAAATAGCATGAGAAGCTGAATTATTCACCACTTTATTTAATCTGCTACCCAGTAAGATAGTTTGCATGTATTTATACAGCCATGCATAAGTTAATCCCAGTGCATCCTGAGGTAAAGTCAGGATAAACTATTGCAATCTTGGATATTAAAATAATTATATTACATTAATATAATTGGGGAGCCATAGTAGCATAGCAGATAGTGCAATGCTATAACAGCCCAGGCGTTCTAAAACTGGAGTTCAATTCCAGTGCTGCCTGTAAGGAGTTTGTATGTTCTCTCCATAACCACGAGGGTTTTCTCCAGATGCCCTGGTTTCTTCCCACAGTTCAAAAATGTACCATTTAGTAGATTAATTGGTCATTGTAAATTGTCCTGTGATTAGGCCAGTGTTAAATAGGTGGGATTCTGGTGGGTGCGGCTCTTTAGGCAGGAAGCGGCTGTTCCGTGCTGTATCTCTAAATAAATAATTCTTACAATTTAAGTATTTTGATAGTATTGATTTAACATTTATAATGTGGAGCTTGAATATATGAGTTTTAGAGTTGCATCATCAGAATCAACAACAGCAAAGCTTGTAAGAAGTCCTTGTTTTCATGGCAAAAGATAGATTTTATATGAAAGTCTGTGTCTATGATCTCACTCCTTACCTCCTCCCAAGTGACGATGTGTAGGCTGGTGCTTGAATAAGTAAGGTCTTATGACAGGGAGTTGGTGAATCAGAAACAGGAATATGTGAAGCTGTCAAACCTCTCATCAGATGTCTCATGCTCAGCGAGACAGACAGGCAAAGATTATTTATTTTAAGAGAGTGCATTCTAAATTGTGAATAACATGACTGATGAAGGGTGTCCAAATAACAATAATTTCATTTTGTTTCTATCTTTAATCTTTCAGCTCTCTTCTCTCCCCTCCTCCTCCCCTCCCTCTCTGTCTCAACACTTTTTACCTCCATAGCAACATTTTCATGTCAAGTTTGATGATTTTCTGTCTCACAAACCATTCTACCTCTGCTATAAATAATTCTATGTTTAACTAAAGAACATATAATTAATTAATTAATGGCTCCGTCTGTCTAAGTAGACAATGGATGCGCCTGTCCGGGGCGCAGACCTGGGCAATGAATATGGAGATCCTGGGCTGCCCAGATATCAAGATCCCCCTCTCAGCCTCGCAGATGTGGTCCAAAGGAACGCAAAGCAGTACATTTGGCATCAGCTTGGCTGCAGGAGCTACCGGGAGGTGACATGATACGTCATCCAACCGTCTTAGGGGCTCCACTCCGGATTTGTGTAGGGTTTACTCCTTAGCCTTCTCTTCTCCCAAACATACCCACAAGGCAGTGGAATCTGTAACCCTGGATAGGGGCCCATACCGGGTACTGTCAGCCGGAGCCGGCTGAGCCTGGGACTCGTGTAAGGCAGGGTCGTCACGCCCTGCAGTAGTGACATATGGAGCCACTATCCACTACATATGTATATATATTACACACACACACACACACACACACACACACACACACACACACACACACACACACACACACACACACACACACTAATTTACTATTTCATTTTACCTCGGTCTTTACCCGACCTACCTACTGCCTGTTATGCTGCTGGTAATTAGGGTGACAATGAAGTTCCTCATCACTGGCAATGTTCAGGGCTTCTTTCATTGTGTCAGTAGCTCAGTTTTCACTACTGTCAGTCATGCGAGTTCCAGGTGGAGACTCAGGAATACCATCGTACATAGATGTAGAAGGATCCAATATCGCTGTTTCCTTAACGGTTTTGTTTTACCAGTCAGGGTCGTTAGACCAGAGCTGAACCCCTGAACCTGGAGGACTAATGGACCACTCTTAGTCAGTCCTCTACCCTGACCTGCTTGGCATGGGTGACCCTACAAAGAGCTAAAGCATAAAGCCCTGACCCCAGCTAACATAGCTCTCCAGGACATCGAGGCACGCTAGCCTCCGCACCCTATGGCAAGATTGTGGTCCTCTTGGAGGACCTCGATCTCTGCGGGCATCTATTGTATTTCTTCTAGAACAGGAAATGAGACAACCTCCCTACCATCCAAAACATTGTAGGAAATGTAATGTGAGTGAAAAAAAATGTGACATTTTATGTTAGAAATTATTGAAATTACCTTCTCTCATAGCACTTCAACAATTATAAAAGAAGATCATGAATTAAGTTCTTACTGCTGAGAACTGAAGACATAACCTATGCTAGTACTTCACTGCAGTACCAAAGAATTGCTATATGAAGATGCCTTTATTATGTTTTGTAACTCCAAAACGTAAAACTAATTGAAAAAAAATGGAGGCAGAGAATAATGTGTCTTCTTGGTTCTTACTTTACTGAGGCATGCGAACATGATGTATGCCATCAATGTACTTTTACATATAACCCATAATGAATTATGTAAACAAAGAATGCTTAATCAAACAATACATTTACAATATTACTCAAATCATAATGAAATATTAAATATACAACAGCTTCTATTAAATAAGACAGTAAGCCAGGTCTATAATTCTTGGGTGAGTTTTGTGCCTTTACAAAGAAGTGGGTGTCCTAATATCTTCATTAGCACTGCTTTTTAATGCAACATTACTTTAATGTATGAAGGAATACAGAGAAAGTTTACATAAATATTATCTGGAACAGGTAAATTGATTTCTGACAATAATTTTGGGAAGGCTAACCTCTTACCCATTAGAATTCAGAAAAGTAAGAGGGCACTTGACTAAATCACTTAATGTGGTGCAGAATTTTCTCAGGATATGTATTCAGATGTTACATGAAGGGAGAATCTAGATCTGGGGCTCGAGAGTAAATCAGTGTTCAAAACAAAGGATTGCTGTTTCAAACCAGAGATTTGGCTTTTTTTTAAGGTTATGAGCCTTTGGAACATTCTTCTTCAAAGGCTAGTGGAACTAAAGTCTTTGAATATCTTGAAAGTAGTGGTAGATAGATAATTGATGAATAAGAGAATGAAATATTACTGCAGCTAAATGGATCATTTCAGATTAGCTATGACTTTATTAAATGGTGGAGCAAACCTGAGGGCTGAGCGGCCTAGTCCTGCTCCTAATTCATGTGTTTGTATAATACTACTACTGATCGGAAATAGTTATATTACAGTTGTGACTGGACTCAAATTACTTAATTGGAATATACTTGGAGCATAGACATTTGAATAATGATTCACTTACTAACTGTCTATGGTATGTTTTTCTCATATTCTGTGAAGCATCTTGGTGTGGATGTGATTTAACCATGCTTCCATGCACAAATGGATTGACTTGCCCCATAAGTATCAAAATCTCCTTTTCTCCCTCAATTCCTAAGAACCTTACAGTCTTTCCCTAATCCCTACCACCATAGCTTCTGGAAATCTTCATCTTTAGCCACGCTAACATAGTCATGTTGCACATGTCACTGCCTTTAACAGTAATTATTTGAGCTGCAACTTCAAAGTGCACTTAACATTGGAAAATGTGCTCCATGTCTCTCTGATTAAAATATTCCTGAAATTTATAGACCATGAAACAAGACTGATATTTTTAAATCTCGTTCTTCAATCCATAATGAAGGTAATGCAGATTTTTCCTGAATAATATTTAGCATTATTTTATTCCTTTTCATAAAATGTAAAATAGGTGGACTAACACAACAGAATGCAGAATGATAAGTAAGTCCTTTGACTTACTGCAACTGCATTTTTGGAAAATGTATCTGTTCAGTATCCATGCTCTGCTTTCAGAAAACTAAGTCATAACACTAAGAAACATAATTAATTTTAACTACTTAGGAGAGGCTCAAGCATCTATGTATTTTTTTGATGTAGACATTAAAAGGCACAAAAATCAAGTGAATAAATTGATTTACCAATGTGAACTTATCAAATTCTTTGAAATTTTATCCTGTTTAATGTCATGTTTTAGTTCCTGGGGTAAAGAATTGATGTCTAATTTTATTTCCCTAAACACATTTCAGTAATTCATCAATATGGTATAACAAGTAATTATTCTTCGTCAGTATAGCTCTTAGAACTTCTTAATGTTTGTAAATAAGGGTGGCAGAGACTGGAACACCTCCACTCGCGGTGCATTCCATACGCTCTTTGTGTAAAATATTATGCCTTGCAAATCTCCTTTCAACTTTCACTTAAAGCTATGCTCTCCAGTATTTGACACTTTCACTGAGGTAAAAGACTCTGACTATTTATTCTAGAAACATAGAAAAACTACAGCACAGTACAAGCCCTTCGGCTCACAAAGCTGTGCCGAACATGTCCCTATCTTAGAACTACCTAGGCTTTATCCATCGCCCTCTATTTTTCTAAGCTCCATGTAGTCATCCAGGAGTCTTTTAAAAGACCCTATCGTTTCCACCTCCACCGCCGCCGCCAGCAGCCCATTCTACGCACTCATCACTCTCTGCTTAAAAAACCTACCCCTGATATCTCCTCTGTACCTACTTCCAAGCACCCTAAAACTATGCCCTCTCATGCTAGCCATTTCAGCCCTGGGGAAAAGCCTCTGACTATCCACAGGATCAATGCCTCTCATCATCTTATACACCTCTATCAGGTCACCTCTTATCCTCCATCACTCCAAGGAGAAAAGGCCAAGTTCACTCAACCTATTTTTATAAGGCATGCTCCCCAATCCAGGCAACATCCTTGTAAATCTCTTCTTCACCTTTTCTATGGTTTCCACGTCTTTCCCGTAGTGAGGCGACCAGAACTGAGCACAGTACTCCAAGTGGGGTCTGACCAGGGTCCTATGTAGCTGCAACATTACCTCTCAGCTCTTAGACTCAATCCCACGATTGATGAAGGCCAATGCACTGTATGCCGCCTTAACCACAGAGTCAACCTGCATAGCAGCTTTAAGTGTCCTATGGACTCGGACCCCAAGATCCCCCTGATCCTCCACATTGCCAAGAGTCTTACCATTAATGCTGTATTCTGCCATCGTATTTGACCTACCAGAATGAACCACCTCACACTTATCTGGGTTAAGCTCCATCTGCCACTTCTCAGCCCAGTCTTGCATCCTATCAATGTCCCATTGTAATCTCTAACAACCTTCCACACTATCCACAACACCCCCAACCTTTGTGTCATCAGCAAATTTACTAACCCTTCCCTCCACTTCCACATCCAGGTCATTTATAAAAATCGCGAAGAGTGGGGGTCCCAGAACAGGTCTCTGAGGCACACCACTGGTCACCAGCCCCCATGCAGAATATGACCCATATACAGTACAACCACTCCTTTGCCTTCTGTGGGCAAGCCAGTTTCCCATGCCTCCTTACTTTCTCAATAAGCCTTGCATGGGGTACCTTATCAAATGCCTTGCTAAAATCCATATACACTACATCTACGGCTCTACCTTCATCAATGTGTTTGGTCACATCCTCAAAAAATTCAATCAGGCTCGTAAGGCACGACCTGCCTTTGGCAAAGCCATGCTGACTATTCCTAATCATATTATGCCTCTCCAAGTGTTCATAAATCCTGCTTCTCAGGATCTTGTCCATCAACTTACCATCAACGGAAGTAAGACTCACTGGCCTATAATTATCTGGACTATCTCTACTCCCTTTCTTGAACAAGGGAACAACATCCGCAAACCTCCAATCCTCTGGAACCACTCTTATCCTCATTGATGATGCAAAGATCATTGCCAGAGGCTCATCAATCTCTTCCCTCGCTTCCTACAGTAGCCTGGGGTACATCCAGTCCGGGCCCAGTGACTTATCCAACTTGATGCTTTCCAAAAGCTCCAGCACACCGTCTTCCTTAATATCTACATGCTCAAGCTTTTCAATCCACTGCAAGTCATCTCTATAATCGCCAAGATCCTTTTCCGTAGTGAATACTGACACAAAGTATTCATTAAGTACCTCTGCTATCTCCTCTGCTTCCATACACACTTTTCCACTGTCACACTTGATTGGTCCTATTCGTTCATGTCTTATCCTCTTGCTCTTCACATACTTGTAGAATGCCTTGGGGTTTTCCTTAATCCTGTCTGCCAAGGCCTTCTCATGGCCCCTTCTGGCTCTCCTAATTTCATTCTGGAGCTCCTTCCTGCTAGCCTTGTAATCTTCTAGATTCCTATCATTACCTAGTTTTTTTAACCTTTCGTAACCTCTTCTTTTCTTATTGACTAGATTTACAAAAGCCTTTGCACACAACGGATCTTGTACCCTACCATCCTTTCCATGTCTCATTGGAATGTACGTACTCAGAACCCCATGCAAATATCCCCTGAACATTTGCCACATTTCTTCCGTACGTTTCCCTGAGAACATCTGTTTCCAATTTATGCTTCCAATTTCCTGCCTGATAGCCTCATATTTCCCCTTACTCCAATTAAACATTTCCCTAACTTGTCTGTTCCTATCCCTCTCCAATGCTCTGGTAAAGGAGATAGAATTGTGATCACTATCTCCAAAATGCTCTCCTACTGAGAGATCTGACATCTGACCAGCTTCATTTCCCAATACCAGATCAAGTACAGCCTCTCCTCTTGTAGGCTTATCTACGTATTGTGTAAAGGAACCTTCCTGAACACACCTAACAAACTCTACCCCATCTAAACCCCTCACTCTAGGGAGATGCCAATCAATATTTTGGAAATTAAAATCTCCCACCACAACAATCCTGTTATTATTACTCCTTTCCTGTCTCTGTATCTGCTCCTCGATGTCCCTGTAACTATTGGGTGGTCTATATATAAAAAAAACACCCAGCAGAGTTATTGACCCCTTCCTATTCCTAACTTCCACCCACAGAGACAACCCCTCCATGATTTTCTCCTTTTCTGCAGCCATGACACTATCTCTGATCAACAGTGCCACACTCCCACTTCTTTTGCCTCCCTCCCTATCCTTTCTGAAACATCTAGAGCCTGGCACTTGAAGTAGCCATTCCTGCCCCTGCACCATCCAAGTCTCTGTAATGGCCACAACATCATAGCTTCAAGTGCTGATCCACGCTCTAAGCTCATCCACTTTATTCATAATACTCCTCGCATTAAAACAGACACATCTCAAACCATCAGTCTGAGCGCGTCCCTTTTCTATCACCTGCCTATCCTCCCTTTCGCACTGTCTCCAAGCTTTCTCTATTTGTGAGCCAACCTCCCTTTCCTCCGTCACTTCAGTTCGGTTCCCACCCCCCAGCAATTCTAGTTTAAACTCTCCCCAATAGCCTTAGCAAACCTTCCCACCAGGATATTGGTTCCCCCTCAGATTCAAGTGCAACCCGTCCTTTTTGTACAGGTCACACCTGCCCCAGAAGAGGTCCCAATGATCCAGAAATCTGAATCCCTGCCCCCTGCTCCAATCCCTCAGCCATGCATTTATCCCCCACCTCATTCCATTCCTGTACTCACTGTCATGTGGTACAGGCAGTAATCCCGAAATTACTACCCTTTGAGGTCCTGCTTCTCAACTTCTTTCCTAGCTCCCTGTAGTCTGTTTTCAGGACCTCCTCCCTTTTCTACCTATGTTGTTGGTACCAATATGTACCACGACGTCTGGCTGTTCTCCTTCCCACCTCAAGATATCGTGGACGCGATCAGAAGCATCCCGGACCCTGGCACCTGGGAGGCAAACTACCATCCGTGTTTCTTTCCTGCATCCGCAGAATCGCCTATCTGACCCCCTAACTATAGAGTTCCCTATCACTGCTGCCATCCTCTTCCTTTCCCAACCCTTCCGAGCCACAGGGCCAGACCCTGTGCCAGAGGTGCGGCCACTGTTGCTTCCCCCAGGTAGGCCGTTTCCCCCCCCCCCCAACAGTACTAAAGCAGGAACACTTATTGTTAAGGGGGACAGCCACTGGGGTACTCTCTAGCACCTGCTTCTTGCCCTTCCCTCTCCTGGCTGTTACCCACTTCTCTGTCTCCTGTGGTCCCGAAGTGACTACCTGCCTATAGCTCCTCTCTATCACCTCCTCACTCTCCCTGACCAGACGAAGGTCATCGAGCTGCATCCCCAGTTCCCTAACGTGGTCCCTAAGGAGCTGCAGCTTGACACACCTAGTGCAGATGCAGATGAATATGCTTTCAAAACTTTGTATACTTCTATCAGGGTGCACCCCCCGCCACCTCTGATGTTCCAGAGAAAACTATCCAAGTTCAGAATCAGAATAAGGTTTATTATCCCTGATTTATGTCATGAATTGTGTTGTTCCATGGAAACAGTACGCTGCAAGACATAAAGATTACTGTAAATTATAATAAATAAATAAATAAATACATACATAAATTAATTAGTCAAAAGGGAAATAGTGAGGTAGTGTTCAAGTGTTTGTGGGTTCAGAAATCTGATCTAATGGTGGAATGGAAGAAACTGTTCCTAAAATGTTGAACGTGCATCTTCATGCCCCTGTACCTCCTCCCTGATAGTAGTAATGAGAGGGTGTGTCCAAGATATTGCGGGTCCTTAATGATCAAGTTTGTCCAATCTCTCCTCATAGCTCGTACACTCTTATCTAAACAAAATCCTGGTGAACAGTCAGTGCACCCTCTCCAAAGCGTCCACATCCTTACTATAATGAGGCAAACAGAACAGCACACAATGCTCCAAAGGTGCATAACCATAGTTTTATACATCTGCAACTTGACTTCCCAGCTTCTATACTCTGCTTCCTAGCTGATGAAGGCAAGCATGCTTTATCATCCTATCCTCATGTTGTCACTTTCCAAGAGCAATGGACTCCAAGACTCCTCTGCACGTCAATACTCCAAAGGGTCCTGCTATTTACTACATACTTCCTTGTTGCATTTGACCCCCTAAAATAAATGCATCACCTCTAATTTGCCTCGATTAACATGCATCTGCCATTTTCCACCTGATCTATATCATGAACTACCATTTGATGACTTGACCGGCATAGTAGCATAATGATTAGCATAATGTTTTACAGCAAAGCGAATGTTGTTCACTTCCTGACACTGTCTATAAGGAGTTGGTATGTTCTCCTTGCAACTGCATGGGTTCCCTCTGGGTGCTTCAGTTTCCTTCCAAATTCCAAAGGTGTAGAGTTAGTGTTGGTAGGCTGTGGACATGCTATGTTGGTACCAAAAGCATGCCAGCACCTGTGGGCTGCCCTCAGCACATTCTTGGATTGTGTTGGTCATGTTTCAATGCACTTGTGACAAATAATGCTAATCTTTACCTTTCATCTTTCTTCACTATTCACAACTCCACCAATTTTTGCGTCACCTTCAAACTAATTAATTCAACAATAAAACAGTGTGTGTACTTCATATTCCATATGTAAATCTCAATTATTCAATTAATAGGGCTATGGTAAAGTACCAGATTATATAATCAAGCGGAATGAAGAGGAGAAGAAAGCTCAAGAAGAATATGATGCTTATGTAAAGGAGCGTATTCGGCAAGGCTCAATGAAGATGTTATCTGAAGAGGAGAGAAATGATGTGTTAATGGTATGGAGTGATTATATATTTCAGTTATTTAGTATAGGTCAGACCACTGGTATGAGTTGGAAGTAAGAGGGCAATAACAGCTCAGACCTGTTGCACTCTTCTGTAGTGTCTCAGTTTTCCCCACCGCAATTCAGTGGTGCCATTTTTTCATGAGTTCAAAATGACACTCTTCTCTCTGCTCCATAATTTGTGATGTCTGGTTGCTCTCCTATGGCCCAACTGATCCCACTCTACTATAATTTCACAATTACCTGCATTACCTCTTCTAACTCTTCCTGCCAACTGTTTCTCCAAAACACAAGAGATTCTGCAGATGCTGGAAATCCAGAGCAACACACACAAAATGCTGGAGGAACTTAGCAAGTCAGACAGCATCTATGGAACTGAATAAACAGTCAATGTTTCAGGCTGAGACCCTTCGTCAGGACCAGAAAGGAAGGGGGGAGATGCCAGAACAAGATGGGGGGAGGAGAAGTAGGACAAGCTAGAAGGTCTTAGATGAAGCCAGTGGGGTGGAAGAGGGGGATGACATAAGAAGCTGGGACATGAAAGGGATGGAGAAGAAGGAACCTGATATGGCGGGAGAGTGGAACATGGGAGAAAGGGAAGGAGGAGTGGCAACAGGAGGAGAAGAGGTAAAAGACCAGAGTGGGGTAATCGAAGAAGAGGGAAGAGGAAAGAGGAAAAGTTACCAGAAGTTGGAGAGATCAATGTCCATGCCATTAGGTTGGAGGCTACCTAGACATAATATAAGGTTTTGCTTCTGCAACCTGAGAGTGGCCTCAGCATGTCAGATAAGGAAGCAATGGACTGATGTATCAAAATAGGAATGGGGATAGGAATTAAAACGGTTGGCTGCCATGAAATCCTGCTTTTTGTGGATGAAGCAGAGGTGCTCATAAAAGTGGTCTCCCAATCTATGTCGGCTCGGGAGCACTGGATACAAAGGATGACTCCAAAGGATTTGCAGGTGAAGTATTGCCTCACCTGATAGAACTGTTTGGGGCCTGAATGAAGGTGAGAGAGGAGGTGAATGAGCAGGTATAGCACTTCTGCCACTTGCAGTGATAAGTGCCAGGAGAGAGATTAGTGGAGATCGTCAAATGGACAAGGGAATCATGGAGTGAGCAATCCCTGCGGAAAGATGACAGCGGCAGGTAAGGACGTGTTTGGGATGGCAGAAATTGTAGAGAAGTTGCAGAAGCTCATGGAGTGGTAGGTGAGGTCAAGAGGAACTCTATCCCTGTTAAGGCAGTGCAGATGTTTGGGAAATGGAGGAAATGCTGGTGAGGGCAGTGTCAATGGTGGAAGAAGGGAAATTCCTTTCTTTGAAGAAGATGACTTCTCTGATGTCCTGGACAGGAAAGCCTCATCCTGGGAACAGATGTGGTGCAGACAAAGGAAATGAGAAAAGTGAATGGCATTTTTACAGGAAACGAGTACAAAGAAGTATAGTCAAGATAGCAGTGGGAATCAGTAGGTTTGTAAAAGGTATTGGTAGACAGTTTGTTTGCAGAGATGGAGCCAGAGAAATTGAGAAAGGAAAGAGAGGCATTGGAAATGGATCAATTGAATTTAAGGACAGGGTGGAAGTTGGAGACAAAGTTGATCAAATTGACAAACTCAGCATGGGTGCATGAAGCAACACCAATACTGTCTCATATGTACTGCTTCTCACTATTTATTTTCATCTGTTCTCTTCATTCCTATTCCACCAGCCTGCCTATATCTCCTTGAAATCCAATTACAATCTTACGCCTCTTCATTTTGTATCATTGCCAAATTTTGGAATAGCGCCTACAGGTTCAAGCCTATTTCATTAACACATACTACAAAAGGTAGTAGCCTTACCACTGGCTCCTGAGGAACTGCACTGTATATTTCCCTGTTATGTTGGTATTTCATTGTTAGCTACCTGCTTTGCAGTTGACACTATAACCCACACAGTTTTTATTTGGATTTTCTCTTCCATCCACTTCTTCTGCATATTACTCTGCAACTCTTGTTCCTCCTATGAGGACTGGTGTGAATTTATAAGGAGATACCTTTTAGATTAAATTAGATTATGAGGACACTCAGTCTTCGATTATTGTCATTTAGAAATGCATGCATTAAAAAATGATACAATGTTCCTCCAGAATGATATCACAAAAAAAAACAGGACAAACCAAGACTAAAACTGACAAAACCACATCATTATAACATTCAGTTACAACAGTGCAAAGCAATACCGTAATTTGATAAAGAGCAGACCATGGGCAAGGTGAAAAAAAGTCTCAAGTTCCGATAGCCTCATCATCTCAGGCAGACGGTAGAAGGGAGAAATTCTCCTTGCCACGAACATCCAAGCGCCGCAAACTTGCCGATGCAGCACCATTGGAAGCACCCGACCGCAGCGGACTCTGAGTCCATCCGAAAACTTCGAACCTCCGACACTGAACACCGAGTGCTTCGACTCCGCCCCGGCCACCGAGCAACAAGCAAAGCCGAGGACTCGGGGCCTTCCCCTCCGGAGATTCTGGATATCACAGTAGAAGCGGCAGCGAAGCAGGCATTTCAGAAGTTTCACCAGATGTTCCTCTGTGCTCTCACATCTGTCTCCATCAAATCAGGATTGTGCACGGCACCCTACTTGACAGCTAACAGATATCACCACCGGAGTGGCCGCTGCGAGCTGCGTTGCGCCGCCATCTTCTCCTCCCACAAGTCCATCTCAGAAAACATTGTAGTTGCCATCTAGTTAGAAGAGATCAGAACCATAGTATGGCAGGAAGAGCCACTCATTTTCAGTGCCCCAAGGAGAAATGCAAATGAGTGGCTTTTCCTGCCATACTTGGGCATCCATTACACTGTCTTCACATATTGAAAGACAACATTGGACTTTGAATCCATCTGAACTGTTTAAGAAACAAAGATGAAGAAAATACTTCTCTTTGGTTTTTGGTGTTGAATTCACACCCGAGACTACAAGCTCCAGTTATTTTGTTAGGACGAGAGTTGTATTAATTTTGGATTCTCCAGTAATGAGTCAGCACAAGGAAAAGGGAGAATTTCACTTCTTTTGGTGGTTCGATACATTTATCCTAACAGGGTTGGAAGAGTCAACGTAAGAAGGGTCTCGGCCTGAAACGTCAACTGTACCTCTTCCTAGAGAGGCTGCCTGGCCTGCTGCGTTCACCAGCAACTTTTATGTGTGTTGCTTGAATTTCCAGCATCTGCAGAATTCCTGTTGTAAGATTACTTCTTTCTTTTTTCAGAATTTTTTGCTTATTAAATGATTACTAAATAGCTGTTCCAAATTTTAGAAGTCCTTTAATTGTAGCAGAGTTTTTATTTCTGAATTGACTAGCAAAATTTTAACTTCACAATCGGCTCTCCTCAGTATCAAGGCATTCTAATCGTGTCATTAAGTGAAAATAAATGCTTTACAGAGAAGAAAAAAATCTGCAGATGCTGGAATCCAAGCAACACACACAAAATGCTGGAGGAGCTCAGCAGGCCAGGCAGCATCTATGGAAAAGAGTACCATCGACGTTTCTGGCCGAGGCCTTTTAGCAGGACCCTGGGTCTCAGACAGAAACGCCGACTGGACTCTTTTCGATAGATGCTGCCTGGCCTGCTGAGTTCCTCCAGCATTTTGGGTGTGTTGCTTAATATATAATTTTGAATGCAAGTTCATACTTCATACCAAGGTAGCTTAAATATTACTGTTATACTTTTAGACTGATAACACAATATTGACTTGTTTGCTTTTCTATTTATGGTAATTTTTCAGGGACTGAAGCAGAACTGGGAGGAACTAAATCGTGAATTTCAAGGTCTTTCAATATTGATAGATACTCTTTCCAAGCAACACCATAAACAAAATCTTGAAGCCAAAATGAAAAAACTCGAGCAAGACATTAACCTGATAGAAAGACATAAATTTATATATATTCCACAACACTAAAGAATAGCGCATGTTTTGAAAAAAGTAAACTGTATTGTAAAATGCACCCTGTTACTTTTTGATCCTCATAACTTGTCATATACATTCTGCCTATAGTTTTCATATTCAGACAATGTATGTTTGTAAGTGCAAAAATGGAAATATTGTTGCAATAAGACTACAATCAAATACATTATTATCACAAATGTTTGCTATTATTTCTTTGACATAGAATTGTTTAAGGTAACAAAGAAACAATTTTCTGTGTTGTGTAAAGATGCTAAGTACTCATTCTATATCAAGAATATTGGTTTTCTTGAGAAGCTATCAATGGAGTTGAATCTGAATCTATCATTACAAACTTAATAGTTTAAAATTTACTTAGAAAAGTTACATCAATGACAGAGTAATATAGTTGAATAGTAAGTTAATAGGAGTTGGCCACACAACAAAGCATTGAAAAGTATCATCACACTCTGCAAGGATACTATTGTAACATTGCACTTCAAGATATAAATTGATGAACAATTGCAGAGAAGCATTAAGAATATATTAAAAGGAAACCATTGCAAATGTATTCTACATCCATATAATATGAACAAAATAAACTGCAGGAAAAAAATGTGCCTTCAGTAGATTTCCTAGTCTTAGTCCACATTGTTCTTGTTTAAAGGCAAATCTTACAAAGTAGCTGGTAGATTATGACAGTAAATAGTGAATTTATTTGGAAAACACAACATTCAATAAATTCTTGGAAGTCCCTCACTGTACCTGATTGAATTTGTTTGGATGGTACGACAGAAAGTTGCCTTCAGCTTTAAAAATACTGGTGAACTAAATGGATGTTGAATGGTGCATTATGTTACAGTCTTTCTTCTGAACAGAACTTTGTGGATTCAGGACCTAACACAGAAACTTGAATACAAAATTTAGGCTTGAATACCAAATTCAACATTGTTCTGAGACACACTGTGGACAGCATATTTTTAAATAGTACTTTAAACAGAAAACTTATTTGACCTCAATTAGACATGACAATATTTGTTCATACGAGGAAAATTTCAAGTTTGTCCCATAGCTAACATTGTTTTTAGAAAACATGCCTATCATCACAATGATGTCTATAAGACTTCATCCACTGATAATTTGGCTGCTGCATTCCCTACCTAACAATGTCTCAAAGGTGCATTATAAGCTGTAAAGCTCTTAAAAGTTTCACAATGTTCACAATGTTATGAAGGACATTATCTGCATACAAAGGGAACAATTCATTGGGTAGCTGTCTAATCACTTACTCCGGAGGCGTGACCTACATGGAAATAGCGAGTGGTCTGAGCTAAGGTACGATGGTTAGTTTGGAGAACTGAGAGGAAGCACTTCTGTCACTACTGGTCAAAATGATGTACTATACAGAGATATCTTCCCAAAATATTCCTGTCTCCCCATAACTGCTGAACCTGTGTATCTTGGAAATCTAGATGGCAAGGGTTAACTAGGAGGTCAGTTGCTATTTTTTTTCTGGCACTTTGCCTGTCTCTATTAGTGGAGAGCTTTAACAGAGGTTGATATACCCACTTCAACTTTGCTTCCCATTCCCATTCGGATATGTCCATACATGGCCTCCTCGACTGCCATGATGAGGCTAAACTCAGGTTGGAGGAGCAAAACCTCATATACCATTTTGGTAGTCTCCAGCCCCTTGGTATGAACATAGAATTCTCCAACTTCTGGTAATTCCCTCCCCCTCCCTTCCCCATCCCTATTTCACTCTGCCCCCTCCCCCAGCTGCCTATCACCTCCCTCATGGTTCCGCCTCCTTCTACTACCCATTGTGTTTTACCCTATTCTTTCTTCACCTTTCCTGCCTATCACCTCCCCCACCCCTTTATCTTTCCCCTTACTGGTTTTTCACCTGGAACCTACCAGCCTTCTCCTTCCCACCCTCCCCCCACCTTTATAGGGCCTCTGCCCCCTCCCTCTTCAGTCCTGACGCAGGGTTCCAGCCCGAAACGTTGACTGATCTTTTCCACAGATGCTGCCCGACCTGCTGAGTTCCTCTAGTGTGTTGTGAGTGTTGCTTTGACCCCAGCATCTGCAGAGTATTTTGTGGTTAGAGGTTGAAATCTAACTTGAGATGTTTTAATATTTCATCCATCCCCAGTATATCCTAAAATTTCAAGCACCAACCACCATCCCCACCAAACTTGCATTATAAGGCCAATGTTTTATTTTCAGAATGTTTTATTTTTTGTGTTGCAGCAATATTCTTTGAAGAAAGGACCAGGTTGATCCACATTCTGTTGGAAGGTTACTATTTATTTTTACAGATATTCACCAGGATGTGGCAAAATTTAGGGAGGTGTATTCCTTCAAAGAAAACTTCACAATTAACATCTAGATTGAGCTAACCACCAAAAAAATAGTTGTTGGCTTCACAATATGGCCACCAGGGGTCTTGGGGGGTGTTCTTAATGAAGTTACGGGTAAGAAGGGTGCTGATTTCTCCCATTCCTGGTGTACAGAATCTACTGCAGAGTCAAATTGCATAATCATGTTATTCTGTTCCTGCCACATGGGTATTCTCAGAGCCACTAGCTTGTTTATTTGAAATACAGGAACCATGTGTACCCTAGGGATATATTATAAGTGAGGATTAACCACACTTTAAACAAAACATCATAGGCTTTATAGAAGGGTAAATTGAATGGATATTTCAAGGACATTTGTATGACTGAATATATATGAATGTTTCTGTGATGCTTCCTGGTGTTCAGTACATATGCGGCATTAGAAACGGCAAATTTATACATAATTTTTCCTTCAGCCTTCAAATTCAATCTGTAATCCAGATACTAGAAACACAACTCAAGGATGTCTCTATGGATGGCGATGTCTGGTAGACCCATCTGGTGGAATGTGAGGTGTCCATGGTCTCCCACAGCTTGATACCAAGAGTGGAAAACCTGATATGAGGATATCACCACCACATTCCCAATGCTACCACCCTAATCTTCACTACCATCCTTTGAGGCTAACTTTATGCATGTAGATGTGCTCTGAATTAACAAAATTGTAATGCTGTTTAGAAGGAACTCCAAAGCAGGTTATTTCTCTTGTATTTTTGCAATCAGTGCTGGTGAAATTATTAATACAATTCTGTTTCTGTCTTTCAAATGAACACGTTTTTTCTAAGTCTGAATTTATTAGAAAAATAAAGATAATTCTTTCTCTGCCAGTGCAGTTTTCAATATGAGCAGGTGGAAAGAAGTGGGTTGTTCATTTTTCTGCGCCTGCTGTCTGACCCGTTTCCAAGGCAGCAGAATCCTATAGGGACAGAAAAAATGAGCTTGCTATCACATCTGTCACTGTAACCTGACCCAGACACAGCATCTGATGAGGTCAAGTTGTTGTTTACATTTTTATGTTGCAGAGCACTCCACCCTTAGCAATTTCCAATTTCTGTCAACTGTTTCATTTTTAATATTTACTGGGTAGTCTGGTGAGCAATGAGTATTCGTTTAGGATTTCAACTGTTTCCCTTATGCTGGAAATCTATTTGGTTCTAATTTTCATGTCAATACATTCCAAACCAAACATTTATGATACACTGCAAAACATTCATAGCTAATGTAAATTAAGAATGCGAAATATATAATGTTTTAGATTGGGTATTACTCACATAGTGATTAAAAAGGATTATAAGCTTTTACTGCACAATATGTACAAGTTTTAAAGTATCCCTTTTTACTATACAAAAATAGGTGTTAGGACTGGTGGTTTTGTGAGATAGAGAATCTGCAGAAGGACTTAGGCCAGGAGAATGGGTAAAAACGTGGCAGATGGAATATAGCATAGGGAAGTGTGGGTCTATGCACTTTGGTAGGAATGGTAAAGGTAAGACTATTCTTTAAATAGGGTACGAATTCAGAAATCAGATATGCAAGGGGACTTGGGAGAACTAATTCAGGACTCTCTGAAGGATAACTTGCAGGTTAAGTCAGTAATAGGGTAGATGGATGAAATGTTTGCTTTCATTTGGAGAGGACTAGAATACAGAAGCATGAATATACTGCTGAGGCTGTATAATGTGTTGGTCTGGACCCTTTTGGAATATTGTGAGTAATTTTGAGGTCTTTATTTAAGAAAAGAAGTGCTAGTCCTAGTTAGGATCCAGCAAAAGTTATCAAGAATGATCCCAGGAATGAAAGGCTTAACATATGAGGAGCTTTCGATAGCTCTGGGCTTCAGTGGTAAATTGGTTTATTATTTTCACGTACCGACATATAATAGAAAACTTGCATTGTATGCCAATCATACGGATCAATTCATTACAACAGTGTATTGAGACAATACAAGTTAAAATAATTACAAACTGCAGAATAAGGTGTTAGAAAGAAAATTCAGTGTCGGAAGACAATACGGTGAAAGGTCATATCAAGGTAGATTGTGCGGTCAAGAGTCCATACTATCATACCAGGATATATTGGATATATACATATCCAATACTCTTATAACAGCAGAACAGAAGCTGTCTTTGAGCCTGGTGGTACATGCTTTTAGGCTTTTCTACCTACTATCTGATGTGAAGGTCTGACAGGATGGCTGTGATCATTGATTACGTTATCTGCTTTACTGCGGCTGTGAGAAGTGTAGACAGTCCATGGAGGGCAGACTGGTTTCCATAATACGCTGAGCTATATACACAACTCTGCAGTTCCTTACAGTCATGAGCAGAGCAGTTGCCAATCCAAGCCACCCTTTATCTGGATAGGGTACATCAATAGAAATTGTTGAGTGTCAGAGGGAACATGCCAAATTTCTGAGGAAGTAGTGGCATAGTGAGTTTACTTGCCATGGCATCTATGTGGTTGGACAAGCACAGGCCATTGGTGATGGTCACTCCTAGGAACTTGAAACTCTCAACCCTCTCAAACTCAGCACTGTTGATATAAGCATGAACTTGTGCACTGCCCACCTTCCAGCTCTTGCGTTTTGCTGACACTGAGGGAAAGGTTGTTGCCATGTTGGCGTTCAGAAGGGCTGGAAGGAGATCTCATTGAAACCTACCGCATAGTGAAAGATCTGGATGGAGAGGATGTTGCCCTTAGTAGGTGAGAGAGTAAGGAATGTGCCTTTAAAATTGAGATGAGGAGAAATGGATTCAGCCAGAGGGTGCTGAATCTGTAGAATTAATTGCCGCAGAGGGTGAAGGAGGCCATGTCATTGGTATGATTAAAGCAGAAATTGAGAAGTACTCGGTGGGTAAGGGGGTGAAGGGTTATAGGTCTTGGTGGGAGAATGGGGGTGAAAAAAATCAGCATTGATTGAATGGCCTAGAAACCCTGATGGGTTGAGTAGCCTAATTCTGCTCCTATACCTTAAGGATTTAGGGTTACTTTTCAAAAATATTGTTACTACCAAAAATAAAGTTAATGCCTGTACACAATTTTTTTCAACACCCTGTTAGATCAGCATAAATCTTTGAAGGAAATAAAAAAATATGCTTCTTATAGTTTTAACATTCAAGATATAAACCTCAAGAGCTACTAAAAAATTGCCATTACTGTATTTGATAACCAACAATGTAATATGTAAGTCAAAGACCTTGCTATAGTATTATTTCCAAATTTATTATACTTGTTAATTAACTTCAAGTTTGCACTATCTGTGGTGGCTTTCTCAAACTGAGCATGTGCAGTTAAATTAAAAACATGGCCAACTCTATCTTCAGCCTCACCAACAATTGACCGATGTTTGTAGCCCATGGATGAAAGCCCGGCTAGAATTCCATGAATCCTGACCTCAGCACCTTCAGCAACAGCCTCCTGTTAGTTAAGAGCTTTCATGAACTAAAAATCCTAATGTAAAAACCAAAGATAGCAAGTCAGAAAGATTTAAGTGGACAATTTTGGCTCCTACACCCTCAACATCAGAAGACACAACCACCCGTGGTGGTGTGATAAGGTTGGGGATGATCCAGAATTAGAACTGCAGGATGCTAGGCATACAGTTGCACAGTTGGATGAGATTATAGAAGTGCTGGAATGATTTTCAACAAGGATGAGAATTTAACCAGGAGCTATTGAAGGATGTTGAACACTGGGTGATGAGAGAATTAATTGGATGCATAGGGGGCATGTTGCAGTGTCTTGAATGGCCTTGGATTACAAAGAATAAAACAAGAAAAGCTATCCAGGAGCGCAAATGAAATAGTTAAGTCTTGAAATAGCAATAGCATGGATGAAAATTTAAACATTACATTAGCTGAAGCAAGACGAGAATCCATCAGTGTAACAGAGGTAGAAATAAGTATTTTTACTGGTATTCTATCAAGTTGTGAGAAAATACTGCATCTCTTGAAACTAGTTCTGGAAATTCATTATTTTCAATAAGAGAGTTCAAAAAGCCTGGCTAAAAATAACATTGAGGCCATAGATTTTTGTACAATATGTGTGTAAGGGAGGAAGTAAATTCTGAAGTGGCCTTTTGGTATAAATGAGCTAATTCCAACCTTAAAAATTGTCATTACTAGGTTGGAAGGATTATGCAACCAATATATGATTCTATTGAAGTGTGTGCACACCAATTGATATAGAAAATAAAATTCCAAAACAGACCAAAATGGAAATGAAAATATCAAATCAACACCTTTTTCATGTTATCATACGAGTATCTAGCTGCTTGTTGACTTTTCATCTAATTATTCCTGTATTTTTATGTTTTTGTATATGAAAAACAATTCACTTCAGTCAGTATTTGTCCATTTGTTGCCGTGGACTGGCAGCCCACTATCCTAAATTAAAGTGGACCCATTTCATGGTTCCAGTCACTTTTGTTTATTTTCTATAACTAGATTTGTGCATTAATGCTTGAAATGAAATAGAAGAGCACACATTGGGATATAATTAAATTGAATAATCTGTAAATCACTATTTAGTACATATGCTAAAAATAAAAATATGTTGAATTCCACATTTTAGAAGAAACCTTTGACATGAGAGGAGCAGGATTTAATAATATAGATCTTCTTAGGTGGAGATAGGAGAGAGACCTTTAAGATCTACATACATTCCATTTAAAAAGCACATATCAGTACATAGCCGCAAAACTATACTTGAGTGCATATAAATTGCATATGCATGATTTTCTTTAACATGAGGTTGCCATTGGTTACCAGCCTTGGATACATGAAGAAAGGTTTGGTCCAATGGCAAGTGGAACCAAGTTGACTGGAGACCAGGTTTTGCCACGTGAGATTTAACACTTACATGTTGGTAGGCACATGGATAGATAGATCCTACTCAGAATGTATGAAGTAGCCCTATTTTTTATATGCTCTGACTGCACACCTGCACTACTTTTCCGAATGCACTCTTGACTACTGTGTCAACTGCTAAACTTCTATTATGCTTCTTCAGTCAGTGGAAGATAAGAAGCAAATCCACGATAAACTGGTGTGTTAACTTACTATGAGCTGTCTTTGATTTTGTGAAATTCTGCGCTACCCGGAAATCTGTGTCATTTATATCCTACAGGATGGTCCAGAAGGGATTCCAACCAACATGGCTAGTTGGTTTCAAAATTGCCTTGGTCAGAGTGAGGCATAGGGTAGTGGTGATGGGATTTTTTTTCTGAATAGAGGTCTGTGACCAGTGATGTGACTGTTGGGAATCATACATTTTGCGATACATATTAATGACATGGATAATAATGCAGGTGGTATGATAAGTAGGATTGTCGATAACATGAAAGTTGGTGTTGTTGTGGACCAAGAGGAATTTTGTTCAAGTTATGCCAGGATATACAGTATAGATTGGATAGAAAGATGGATGGAGCATTGGCAGGTGGAATTTAATCCCATCAACAGCAAGGTGAGGCATTCTGGGGAAGTTAAATAGGGATAGGACATATACAATATTAGAGTATTAAAGAACACTGATGGAGAGAGAGTCCTTGGGTTCAGTCCCATAATTCCCTGGAAATGATGGTATAGTTTGCCCCCACAGATGATGCTTAACACATTGAGTTCTTTCAGTAGTTTATTTGCATAAAATTCGAGTACACTATTTTTAAAATTTACAAAATACTGATTATACTGAACTTGGACTATTGTATGCAGTTCTGGTTGTGCTGAAGAGAAGGCAAAGGAGATTTTCCAGGATATTGCCTGGATCTGAAGACTTTAGTTACAGGAAGAGATTGGATAGGCTTTGTTTTTCGTGATAAACTCTCCATGGTGCTCCAATGTGGTGTTTGTTTGTAATTGTGCTCCCCCAACCTGGAACACCTAACGATCAAGTACTGACTGTTCTATTTACCAAAAGAGTTCTCCTCTGTGATTCTGACCACAGTTCCCATACCACAATCGGCTGGCTGTAATCAGGTACTTGAGATACTGCGTGCTGCCATCACTAAACAAGAAGCAGACCACTTCAACACATTTCAAATCATAGCTGGAGACTTCCACCAGGCTGGGTTGAATAAATCTCTGCCCAATTACCATCAGCCTACAACTTGTAGCCCCAGAGATCCCAACACACTATATTACGATAAGGAATGCCTACTGTTCCATTTCAGGAAATTTGATTGCTTGACTGTCTTTCTGCTACCTGCATACTGGTAGAGGCTGAAGATCAAGGCTCCATAGATAAGGACAATAAAGAGGTGGGCACGAGACGTAGAGGAGCGGCTATGAGATTACTTCAAGTCAGTGGACCTAGCCCGCGTTCGAGGTTTCATCAGTGGATCTGAACGAACACACCATGTTTGTCATGGACTTTCTAAAAGCAGTCGTAGATGAGTGTATCCCCACGAAGTCATACAGTCTTACCCAACAAAAATCCCTGAATGAACCAGGCGATCCACAATCTATTCAGGGCTAGATCAGAGCAGTCATTTCTGGCAACAAAGTAAAATGGTCTCTGGAAAGCCATCTCATGGGTGAAGTGACAATTCAGGAGTAAGCCTGAATCAATGAAAGATGCACAACAGCTGTGGCAGGTCTTGAATTTCAGTCTCTGAGATCAACACGAGAGCATCATTTAGGAGGATGAAACCACAGAAAGTATCTAGCCCAGGGGGAGTACCTGGCAGTGTACTAAAGACCTATGCTGATCAACTGGCTGCAATGTTAAGCATTCTGAAGTACCCACCTGCTTCAAGCAGGCCTCAATCATATCAGCGCCTAAGTAGAATCTGGTAACCTGTCTCAGTAACTATTGTCCAGCACCACTTACATCCACACTGATGAAGAGTTTTGAGAGGTTGGTGATGAAACACATCAAAGAGAGAGATTGAAAATCTGGCTGAATGGTGCCATAACAACAACCTCTCAATATCAGCAAGACCAAGGAGCTGTTATTGATTTCAGGAGGAGGAATCCAACAGTCCATGAGCCAGTCCTCATCGAGGGATCAGAGGTGGAGAGAGCCAGCAATTTAAAATTCTTGGTGGTATAATTTCAGAGGACTTGTCCTGGGCCCAGAGCGTAAGTTCAACTACAAAGAAAGTACAGCAGCGCCGCTACTTCTTTAGAAGCTTGTGAAGATTTGGCATGACATCTAATACTTTGACAAACATCTATAACGTGTGGTAGAGAGTATATTGACTGGTTGTATCGCAGCTTGGTATGGGCTCACCAATGCTCTTGAACAGAAAATCCTGCAGAAAGTAGTGGATACGGCCCAGTCCATCATGGGTAAAGCCCTCCTCTCCACTGGGCACATTGACATGGAGTACTATCACAGGAAAGCAACATCCATCATCAGGGATCCCCACCATCCATGTCATGCTCTCTTCTCGCTGCTGCCAGGAAGAAGGTACAGGAGCCTCAGGACTCACAGGACCAGCTGCATGAACAGTCATTACCCCTAAGTCATCAGTGGGAATACCTTCATTCAACCTCACTTGCCCCATCACTGAACTGTTCCCACAACCTATGGACTCACTTTCAAGGACTCGTCATCTCATGTTCTTGACATTTATTGCTTATTTATTTTTTTTTCTGTTTTGTATTTGTGTAGTTTGTTGTCTTTTGCACATTGGTTGTTTGTCCACACTGCTGGGTGCGGTTTTCGTTCATTCTGTTATGGTTCTTGGATCTACTGAGTATGCCTGCAAGAAAACAAATTTCAGGGTTATATATGGTGACATATATGTACTTTGGTAATAAATTAACTTTGAACTTTGTTTATTTTCTATGGAATGAAGGATGGAATCTGGGGGAGGGGTAACAAGAGGCATGGAAAACTTTTGATAGTCAGGATCTTGTTTCTATGCTAGAAGTGATCATAAACAAGAGGCTATTGACTTAAGCTAAGAGAAAAGAATTCTAAAGGGTATTTGAGGGTGAGATGTTTTTGACACAGAAAGGAGATGATTATAGAACCTTAATGCCAGAGGAGGGAGAGTCATTTATGCAGACATTTAGCATAAAGGAATATGGACTTAAAGCAGGCAAAAAGAATATAGCAAGGTAAAAATGTCAGCATGGATGCAGTGGGTCGCAGGGCCTGTTTCTATGCCCTATATCTCTGTGATTCCATGACTCTTTTTCCAATTACACAAAAAAAATACAAGGAATACCAAATGTTGAGAAAAACAAATCAAAATGATTCACACAGCCTTTTGTTTCCAAAATTGATGCCATGTATTTATCTCTAATATTACTGACATGTTCAATTTTATAAATTTGATCAGTTCTACAGGTAACTTCCAACTTAATTCCAGAGATCAACTGTTAAGAGCAGGTCCAAATGGCTGAAAGCCAGAATGGTGGGGTTTCAAACACTGCTCAAGGAATCTGAGCACATCATCACGCTGTGTAATATCAAGGAAGTGTTCCACTGTTGCAGATGGCATCTCAGAATCAGGTTTAATATCACTATCATGTGTCATGAAATTTATTGTGTTGCAACTGCAGTTCATAACAATTTATAATTTATTGTATATTTATTCAACAGTTTATTGTAATTTATTATTGAAATGTGTTATAATTTATAATTTATTAATGTACAATAATTTATTCAATTGCTATTGTTGTTCATAATAAAAACTGTAAATTACAATAAGAAATGTATTTTAAAATTTGAAATATAAATAAGCAGTGAAAAAAGAGCAAAAAACGCAGTGAGGGAGTGTACATGGGTTCATTCTCCATGAAGAATTCAGATGGCGAGTGGGGAATGTCATGAATGTGTGGCTTCAAGCTCCTGTACCTCCTCATTGATGGTAGCAATGAGGAGAGAGCGAGTCCTGTATGATGGAGGTCCTTCATGATGGATGTTGCCTTCTCGAGGCATCTCCTTTTGAAGATATCCTCAATGCTGGGGAGGCCAATGCCCATGATGGAGCTGGCTGAACTTGCAATCTTCTGCATCTTTTTTTGATCACATATTAGTAATCTAGGATAGATGTGGGTTATTGCAGTATGATTTATATATCCTCCTGGTTAACCAGTGTTTATCCCTCAAACAGCACTTTACGGAGATGACTTGAACAATTATGTTGTTACCTGTTTCTGGGAGCTTACTGACACACAATGGTGGCTGCTTTCCCTAAACTTCAGCAGAAATTCCAAATCCCTTCACCATATACAATGCATGTTGAGTGATCTGCAGTTATCATAGTTGCATGTTATTCTTTTTTCCCTTTCTATTCTTCCTTTTGTAAATGTCTGCTGACAATCATTCAAGCAATTTCAAGTCAAAATCTCTCACAGAATATTGTCCAAAAAGTTTCCTGAGCTAATATGCCCAATTGAGACATTTAATTCATCAACTCTTCATTCACAGTGCATGTATAATCTGCAGCAGATGGTAATTCATGTCTTTTGATATCTGAATTAAAAGGTTTCCTGCTGACATATTCCATCCAGATTTGGAAAGACAAAAGCACGATCATGCAAAAATTTCAGATTACACTGGTCCAACCTCATTCACAATAATACTTTCTGAGCACCATATTTAAAAACTGACAGTCATTTGCTGAAATGGTGACAAAAAAATGGGATTTCACATGCAGAAGGGATTGAGTTAAGAGTTTTTAAAATGGGTTAATAGAATTACGTCTCAGTAATCTGGAGAGGAGAGATGATCTCATAATCTACTCCTAATTATCAAGTCACTTATTTTGCATTAAAATGTTTCAAAAAATCCAATACTTTGCTTCAAACAATAGAATTAAGAGCAAGATTAGTGCCGAAACAAAGTTAATTAAGTGACCTTGAATTAGAGATTATGCATTATTACTTATGAAAGATGAACAGATTTAAGAGAAAGCACCACACACAAAATGCTAGAGGAAATCAGCAGGTCAGGCAACATCTATGGAAATGAACAAGCAGTTGGCGTTTCAGGCCAAGACCCTTTTTCAGGACCTGAGTCCTCCTTAAAACTTTTCATATCCTTGAGATGTCCCACGTGCTTCAAAATTGATGGCTTATTTCCAATGTAAGACTTATATGGTTAATTTGTACACAACAAGCTCTTACAAATAAAAATTCTGATGTTTAGTCAAATGATCCGTAGCTTAATATTGAATTCCTCTGCCACTGGAGAGATTCTAGTGAGCTCTAATGTATTAGTCACATATCTTGTAAAGTGCTTTGACAGCCTCAGAATTACTACATAAGGTAATTTTGCTTGGATAACAACATTAATTTATTGAGAAGACTCATGAAGAATGAAGCCACAGTGTCTTCAGCTGAGAAAGGATGTCAGTTTTAACCTTGCCTGGCATGTCCTGCTCCTCCAGTGTCATCTTAGTTGAGACACTTTGTTCATAATCATCTGTTCATCCAGTGCTCCTTTTCACGATTGTCACCTAAATCTAACTCAGATACTGAGTGAGAGATGAAAACTAAATTTAGGGAAAGCATGAGCTTGGAACCAATAACTCTGAAGGCCATAGCACAGATAACAAAATACGTTGCTTTCAGCCAATGGGAATGAAATACAACAATTGTGAGGTTAGTATTAATAAATCTCAAGGTGAGGGTTGTCTGAAATTGGTACAGCTCTAACTATTTGATATTTGATTATTCAAAAAGCCTAATAGTTTGGCATCTGGGTTCATCGAGTGGTGCGTCAAGGGCTCCGTGTAAACTCACCGAGTTCCTATTTCCATCAGCGCCTTAAAGCGCATCTGGTCCTGCTTCCTGCTCAGCAGGGCCTTATTTCCTGGATACTTTAAATGTATTGGGATCCAATTTCCCAGGTATCCTTGGAAGTCACTGGGGTCCCATTTCCATGCTCCCCTTCACCTTACTGAGTTTCTTGGAAGATTTATGATACTGCCGCGCAACACCCAAAAGATGAAGTTAAAGCATTTGGGATACCAATATGAAAAGTATCCACCTGACCAGAAATTCTGTCAGTCTGATACCACCAAAGTCTTGACTGTGCTAAACTACTGGAGTTCACTCCAGATCACACTGAGAATGGTAGAATGGTAGACAAGAGAAAATCGGCTGATGCTGGAAATCCAAGCAAAATGCTGGAGGAAATCTGCAGGCCAGGCGGCAGCATCTATGGGAAAAAAATATATGTCAATGTTTTGGGCCAAGACCCTTCATTGGGACTGGAGAACAAGAAGATGAGAAGTCAAGGTAGAATAGTCTGTAATCAGACGTCTCACATTACTTTACTCAAATAATAATCAAGAAACCTGGCCTAATAATGCAGCGGCAAGTTTAAATACCATCAGAAAAACTGGGGAATGTAAGTTTTGTTAAGTAATTAAATAAAGAAGCTGATTTCAATGATGGTGATTGGCCTTTAGTTTGACCAAATGTCTTTACAGAAGAAATCCTCCTGTACTAACCTGTGTGCATGTAGTTCCAGATCAGTAATATTTTTGTTAAATTCAGAATCAGAATCAGGTTTAATATTGTCAGCTAAATTGTGACAGTTTTTGTCTTTGTGGCAGTAGCACAGTGCAATACAAAATAATATGAAAAAAATGTGAATTACAGTAAGTATAATTATATATATAAATAGTTAAATTAAAGAAGTAGTACAAAAAAAAGTAATGAGGTAGTTTCATGGGTTCAATGTCCATTCAGAAACCGGATGACAGAGGGGTAAACGCTGTTCCTGAGTTATTGAGTGTGTGCCTTCAGGCTTCTGTGCCTCCTCCCTGATGGTAGCAATGGGAAAAGGGCACGTCCTGGAAGGGGGAATTTAGACTGCATTTCAGAATGCCTGAGCAAGCCATACAGTCAATAAACTTTGGTTTTCCACTGACTGCTACATCCTCATTTAATTGCATTCTAATGTAGTAAAATGCAGATTTAAGGAAACAAACTCAAAAGTTGTAGCTCTTTTTGTTAGAACAGAGAAGGTTAATGCACGTTGTTTAAAATATTTAAGCTATGAAGGGATGGCAGTGACAATAGAATGATTTCCTTTGTGGGGAAAAGCTGGAATAAAAGGAACATAATTTTAAATTAAACAGTAGATAAATCAGATATCATGAACACATATCATGTGTTTCAAACATTCTTAAAGGCTAAGAAAGCTGACTCTAATGATATTTGAAAGAATGCTACTATTAGGTTACTGGGATCAATAGATTATTTTCACCTGAGATATAGAAGACCCACCACCAGTGAAGCTGATACAGACAAGGCTCATGCAACTGACTGTCCTGATCCTGTTGCAATCCTTCCACAAGACTATTGATATAAATTGATTATTTCTGGTGATTCAAAGTTCTAAAAAACAGGTAAAAGTGAAATGTAAGAACTTTAAATTGTAGTTGTATTCAGTAAGTTAATTGAGGAATGAGATGTAGGGTCAGAATGTCTATTTGGACTCCAACAAAGTTTGTCCCTAATGTGCTCTAATTGGCTCCTATTGCGGTGGAATACTTACTACTTCCGTAGCACTTGAGGTGTGGAGGTGGAGGACAACTGCAGAAATCAAAGATGATCAAGGAACGCAGACTGCAGCTAAGTCTTTCAGATAGGCTCTCTATGATAACATAAGGTGTTCTATTGTGTTTTATTTGAGCTGTGGCTAAGTTAAATCTGCCAGTAAGAAAAAAGAACAAATGAAAAGTTTTCCAGTCCATTTAATTTAATTTACATAATTGGTAATGCCAGTCCAAAATGAGAAATATTGATTTATTCTCAGATTACATTTTCTATCATAGAATGATTAAATCAATTTTACTGCCAAAGTGAAAAGCTGTATTTGTGTGGCTTTTCAGATGTGAATCTGCTAATAAATTGATAATCAATCCAAATTTGGTTGCACACTACATCTGACTTCAGATACCCAGCAGCTCTTTCTGCTTTCAGCCAGATAATCATTTTACAAGATCTATATCAATGGTGTATTAAATATGCTTACTATTTCCCAATAATATTTCCTTGATAAAATTTTACAGTAAACTTCGGAACTTACATGGCCTACTTCGTCCTTCATTGCAGCAACAATCTTCTATATTTGCATTGAGGCAAGGAATGAGTACCAGGCCCAATAATTGGTTTTTGTGTTAGAGCCAGGTTCTGTTGTTGAGATGTGCAGAGTGGATTCAGTTTCAGTGCTACACAGATTCGCTCATGGCCTGAAGTGTCTCTTGTACAAATAAGACACTTCTCTCCTGCTTCAAAGTAAAAACCCTGAGTAACATATTTGCCATTGAGCACTACAAGGGCATTACCACAAGAAAGCAGCACTCATCATTAAGGACCCTTCCAGGCCATGATCTTTTCTCACTGCTGCCAACGGGAAGGAGGTATAGGAGCCTTAGGTCCCATACCAACAGGTTCAGAAACAGTAATTACCTTTAATAGACTCCTGAATCAGTGTGGATAACTTCACACCTCAGCAATGAACTGATCACTGAACACAACCTATGGCCTCACTTTCAAGGACTCAACAACTTATGTTCTCAGTATTTATAATTATTATATTTCTATTTTTTCTCCGCTCAGACTAGTAAAACCTGAGCTTGGGCATGGCCAAGCACACTCATTTCTCAATTTCAAACTATTCAAATGGTGTTTAGTATTGTGGGTTTCTGACGCTTTACATAAATATTGCTGTGTAGGCCTAATTGTTTAATGCGGTTGTGTAGTGACTTTGGGACAATTCCAGGTGTAGATATTACTATTGGGACAATGTATACCTTGTTTATATTCCATCGTTTCAATTTCCGCTTTTAATTCAGTATATTTCTGGTGTTTTTACTTACTGATTTCTGTATGCTAAGTGTGTTTGGAATGGCTATAATAATTTAGTAAGTTGTTCCTGCTTGCTTGTTTATCCTGTAATATTATATCCAGATGGTTATTATGGATTGTCCTATCAGTAATAATGGATCAGTCATAATACAACTTGTAGGACTCAGACTCTAAAACTGGATCAGGCTTGTATCAATAGTAAGGTACGGTGTCTTTTATGAGTTTGTATTTTAAAGCAAGATTTTGGTGAATGATGTTTGCCACTTGACTTTTCTGTTAACCACCTGGTCCTGTATTGCCACAAAGAACCTCTCTGTTTCTAGGAAGAGCTCTCCAACTCTGAACCAGGTGTTTGACACTTCCTTGTCAACATCTAGCCTGCTCAGATCATGGGGATGTCTTCCTTGCTCTTCCATGGGTAAACTTCTTCTTCACTAGTGTATAATTTCTTCATTTTTCTGGGTTGTGCTTACATTTAAGTTTAATGGTGTGTACTTATCAGAATTGCATTGAGTGCTGAATCCTGTTTTTGCTGAAGAAAATATATTCTTAAAAGTTTTATCTAACTGTTGTGTAAATTTTTTACGTCTGGTATTCCTCTTACTCCTTCTGTCTGAGGTAGTGTTAATCTATGAGCGTTTAAGTGTACATATTGTATTCTATGTACACTTTGTCATTTCAGTTCTTATTTTTCTTTGTAAATTTTACACATTGGTTTTGGACCAAGATATTAAGCCAAAAGAATATGTTAATATAGATATAGCGAAAGTGTTTATTGCCTTTGTTATATTTTTACTACTGTTTGACAGATTTTCTTAAGCTTTGATGTAAATTCTGTCAAAAGTTTTCCCCTCATTGCACTATGATCTATTCTCTTAGCTTCTTGATATCGAAGATACTGATATGTTTCATATTCATCTGTCAGCTGTATTGTATCCTGCTGCTCTGTTTTATATTCTAGTAGCTCTATTACACCTTTCTTTATGTTTAATGTTCATGTTCATGTTTACATTTTTAGAAAACAGTTTTACTACTTGAATCAATTGTTTTAGCTTTACTGCTGAAGGAGCATATAATTTCAAATTGTCCATGTATAGGTGTGTCACGGTAGCTTTTTGGTTGTCAATATAACAACACGAAAGATTTTTGCTTTTTGGTCAGGTTTGATTTAAAATTACAGAATCTGTAGTTCTGTTCTTTACATCATCTTATACCCTTACAGCATCTTTTCTGCTCTTCTGTAAGTATGTTGTGGTTATCTAAGTGAGTGGTGATCAGTTGTGAAATGCACAATGTGACAATTTTATATATAGTTTGTAAACATGCAACAAGACGATATTTTGATGGGTCTTTTGTGATTTCTGCTTTAGGTAAGATGCAAGTCATTTGACAAGGTCCCACATGGGAGGTTAGTCAAGAAGGTTCAGTTGCTTGGTGCTCGCAATGAAGTAGTAAATTGGATCAGACATTGGAGAAGCCAGAGAGTGGGAGTAGATGGTTGTCTCTCTGAGTGGAGGCCTGTGACTGGTGTTTATGTGTAGCAGGGATCGGTGGTTTGTCATGTATATCAGTGATCCGGATGATAATGTGGTTAACTGAATCAGCAAATTTGAGGATGACACCAAGATTGGGGGTGTAGTGGACAGCAAGGAAAACTATTATGTCTTGTAGAGGGATCTGCATCAGCTGGAAAAATGGGCTGAAAAATGACAGATGGAAATTAATGCAGACAAGTGCAAGGTTTTGCACTTTGGTAGAACCAACCCCGATAGGTCTTACACGATGAACGGTAGAGCATTGAGGATTTGATAGAACAAAGAGATCTGGGAATACAGGCCCATAATTCATTCAAAGTGGCATCACAGGTAGATGGGGTTGTAAAGGAAGCTTTTTGCACATTGGACTTCATAAATCAATGTATCGAGTATAGGAGATGGGAAGTTATGTTGAACTCGTATAACACATTGGTGAGGCCTAATTTTTGAGTGTTGGGTGCGGTTTTGGTCACCTAACTACAGATAAGATGTAAATAAGGTTGAAAGGGTACAGAGAAATTTTTCAAAGATGATGCCGGGTCTGGATGAGCTATAAGATTGAATAAATTAGTTCTGTATTCCTTAGAGCGTAGAGGATTGAGAGGAGATATGGTAGAGGCATACCAAATTATGAGGAGTATAAAAAGGGAATATGCAAACAGGCTTTTTCCACTGAGGCTGGGTGGGACTACAACCAAAGGTCATTTTTATATCAATAATTATGAATAGTATCACTGCCAGTACATTTTCAGTTGTGGGTATCTTTTAGTAACCACTTTTAGCATATCCATTGTAACAACAGGTGTTTCCATATTTTCAATTGTGTTTTTTTCCCTGCTTAATCTAGCTTCTTCTTGATTGTGCATCACCGTGTTTGGCCAGATATTAGACCAAAAGTTCATTATCTCTGTGTTGGTAATTCTGTGCCAACACTTTGGTCTGTCAAATTTTACTTTCAATGTCCTGTATAATTCTGTTTTCTTCATTTTTCTGGGTTGTGCTTTCATTTAAGTTTAGTGATGTGTACACCTTATCAGAATTGCATATGCTCATGTGGAGCGCCGAATCCTGTTTTTGTTGATGGAAATTCAATCTTAGAAGTTTTATCTGACTGTTGTGCAATTTTTTTTATGTCTGTTATTCTTCTTTCTCCTTCTGTCCTAGGTAGCGTTAATCTAAGCTCATTGCAGTGTTGTAGAAAATTTGTCATTTCAGTTCTTGTTTTTCTTTGTAAATTTTCTAGATCAGATAATTTTGTTATTACTATTCATGTTTTTTTTATTTGCAGAGTTTGTCTTCTGCACATTGGTAGTTGGTCAGTCCTTTGTAATTTTTCATGGATTCTCTTGTATTTCTTTTTCCTGCAGTGAATGCCTGCAAGTAAATGAATCTCAGGGTAGTAAATGGTGATATGTACTTCGATAATAAATTTACTTTGATACTTTGAACTTTGAAATTCATGCAGTAGGAAAAGGAGCTCTGCATTATCTTTGTGGTGAAACCACACATCTCACTAAATCAACCACCATCTAACATATGATACTTGTTTTTACAATGAAGAAACAATATCTAGCAAAATCCATCCTTAATTGCTTATTAATGGTCTCTTGTTCCTTTTCCATGAAATTAGGCACAAAAAGGTATGTCCATGGAGAGAGCCAAACCAACTTGGCAAAAAATTATGTAGGTGCCTCATATTGTCAAAATGTGGCTCAGATTATGGAGAAGTATGACGTACAAAGAAAGCTGCCTCAAAAAAAATTGTTCCCAGCTGCAGGAATCATTATATTTCCATATTCTTTAGACTCACATTCAAGCCAAGACTTCCATCCAATCCTGGCAACAGCTGTATGTTAATTCTTAGTCTAATTCAGCTATAACAAGTGGACTAGAATGGAGCTGTGGTACCACTGCCCCTCATTATAACATATTTAAATATGTTCCCTTGAGATCTGGCAGGCATATCAGAGAAAGGGGCAGAAAAAAACCTATGACTTTGACAGCAGTTAATGGAAAAGACGGCATAAATTTGCCTACCAAGAAGATATTATACCAAGTGCACACTGAAATCATACTGTGAAATTTCTAACCCCACGGGCTGAGTCCACAAAAGTGAAATTTTGCCATTCAATTGTGATTGGGAATAATTGTTGTGACCTTCACAGGCTAAGTTTTGATGGCCTTGTGATGATGGGGATGAGGAACACTCAGTATCATGGGATTTAATTTTTTCAGTGATTAAAATAATGCAGTTTTTGCAGTGTACAGTACTGTCCTCTCTGGAGATTCCAGAAATTATGGCCCTGCCTTTCAAGCTAGTAATTAATTGAATTAATAAATCAAAATATTATTAAGTTTTAATTTTATTTACCATTGTCCAAAGCAGCACATTGAAAGTGATAATTCACATTTGACCATTCTGCAGAAGACAATGATCCATATGAGATATTAATAATTAATCTGCTTGCATGTATTTCAATCCCAGAAGAGGCAATTAAATTTGCTGACCAGAATTACATTGTAAGCAATGAATAACCAGACTACAAAGGAAAATAATTCATTGTGATATCTCTGTGCAAGCATACTAAGCATCCTTTATCGTATTCAAATTTAATAGCTTGAAACTAAAGTTAATCAATTTAATCAGTCAAGTACATACCCATGAAAAAATATTGGTGTTATGATTGACTAGGACTTACTGTGATTTATGGGATGTGGTGTTTCAAGTCAACTTCCAAACAGTGGGATGTAGATGCACTTCCAGCTTCTGGAATGATGCCAGATGTAAAGGGTAGAAATTTAGTTGATGGGATACTGAAAGATAGTTACATAAGTCTTACATTTGATGGAGTCTTTTTCCTACCTATCTGTCTTATAGACCAAATAACATTCATTTCAAAGTGGTAATACTGGTCTAAATTAAGGGCAAGTCACAGAATTGAATGGAGCAGGATTTTTACTGCACTCTTGTGACAGGTCTAATTCAAACAAAAGTTTTATTATTTTCCTGACACAATATACTTACAAGAAAAGTAAACACAGAAGGCTGGGCTTCCAATTTGCATTCCCTTCAAAGTGACCCTCCTTTCAGCATCTAAGATGGTTCTTTCAATTGCTCATTCTTTGGATATTAATATCATGTGCTCCCATATTCCTTTCCTCAATTCTTTTCAACCTAAGTCATTTTTGATGTCAATTATTACTTCCCTAATGAATACCCAAATCAGCAGGGACAATGTGCTGCAGTCAGGGTATCAATGCAAATTGATTTATTCATTTATAATAAGCAAAAAAAAGCTTGGCGTGTATTTTCCTTTGCCGTGAGCTTTCCCTTTGCTTTGTTCCTAAGAAGCTTATGAAATAAATAGATGCTCTGCATTATTGGATAAGGGGGTGGAAATCAGTGTGGGGGGAAGAGTTCAGCTAGGAATGAAGTGGCCAAATGGAAATGTCACAAGCTGTTTATTTCCTGAACCATACAGTTATAATAGACTTCACATTGAGCATTGGTAAGTGCACTCTTTAATGTAAAGCTTTATGACCTTAAGTTCTGCATAACATATCCTGCCCTGGAAGCTTCATTGTGTCCAAAATGCATATGTAAAGGGTAGGCTATACTACACACACCCGATCATGTGGGAACAGAGGCCAGCTGAAACTGGTGCATGCAGCTCATTAGAATAGGCCAGGCATGCAGTCAGCACGACTGACACGCTACCGACCATCATAAAGATTCATTCACTGTAAAGAGGCTGCAGTGTGCAGCATCTGTGAAAAACTCTGCAGTTGGTTGCAAAGATACTGCCAATCCACTACTGACCTCCGTGTCATCACTCCCCCTCTCCTCTTTATATTGGCCAAAAACCCTCTCCACTCTAAATCCTAATGCTGGATTGACAATTACTCTTCCCCCTACAGGTGTTGCTCAAAGCACTGTGTTCCACTGGCAGGCTGCTCATTGTGCCCGATTCCAGCAGTCTCGTTTGTCTCCAGTTTGCAAATGATGATGTGCAGCTCTGGACCGGAGAGTAAACAGCAAAAGAAGATCGAATTCCTTCATGGAACAGAAAGTGCTTTAGGTGTCTCTACTAGTGGAAGTGGTGGATGCAGGTTCAATTTCAAAATTTAAGAGAAATTTGGACGTGTACATGGAAAGGAGGAATGTGGAGGGCTATGGTCCAGGTGCAGGTGGATGGAACTAGGCAGGGTAACAGTTTGGCATGGACTAGATGGGCCAAAGGGCCTGATTCTGTACTGAAGTGCTCTACAACCCAGTGATTCTGCAAGTTACAGAGGACGGTGAACCTAATAATCCAGCCTTGGAATATTTCCACAATGCTAAAAAAAAAGTGTAATGGTCTCACTAAAGGTGGAAAGGCGAGACATTTCTAGCCCCTACATCAGTCCCCTCTTATACTTACATCAACTACTCACAAATCCTCTCCCACGATCAGGCCAAAGATGTGAGAAATCACCGACACTCCTCTCATTTTACTTCAGAATTGGCCAATCCAATGTGAAGGCAAAATGTCTCTCTGTGCTCGCGGGGGAAACAAAAAAACAATAATTGGCAAACCTGGTGCCCCAGTTTGAGGGCAAGTTATGAAACCCAAACCTCTGGCATGATTTAAAGGAACCAGGACCACCTTCAGGAGGAGGTGTTTCATTACTAAAGTGGAGGCGAGCTCTATTCAATTTAAGTATGGACAAAGAATGGTCTTCACAGGAACAGTTATAATTACCTTTCAGTAACCTCATGGGTGCTGCCTTCAAATGACAAAATAATGTATATGAACTAGGAGAGAGTAATTTTTCCCTCAGTATCGCAACCAAGGTTCTGAACATTCATTAGTAAATCTGCAAGTCAGCAGGGAACAAGAAATGAAGAAGAAATCATTTACATGATTAAACATTATGCAAAATACATGCCTTGTTTGCTCTCACTCAACTATGCATTTCACAATTTTGCACATTGAAAGAATAGCAAGTTTTCTTTATTAAAGTCATAAAATCTTTCTTATATTCTGATTTAATGTTGCTGAGGTACTTCGTCAAGATATTAGTTCCATTGGTCAGACATACACTATCTTCCTTCAGGTTCTGAGCTGCTCAGTTCAACATAAACTATGCTCCACGTGGCTGCTTCCTCACCCCCCAAAATCTACTCCCTGTACACTCATGACCATGGGGCCAGAATCAACTCTAACTCCACCTACAGGCTTGCAGATGATACCACCATAGTGGGTCATGTGTCAAATAATGAGTTGGAGTACAAGAAGGAGATAAAAAGCTTAGTAACATGGTGTCATGATACAACCTTTCCCTCAATGTCAGCAAAACAAAAGAGCTGATTATTGACTTCAGGAAGGGGTGTGGTGCACAAGCTTCTGTTTACATCAATGGTGTCGAGGTTGAGAGCTGAGAGCTGAGAGCTTTGAGTTCCTAGGACCATAAGATATAGGAGCAGAAGTGGGCCATTCGGCCCATCGAGCCTGCTCCGCCATTCAATCATGGGCTGATCCAATTCTTCCAGTCGTCCTCACTCCCCCTACCTTCTCCCCATACCCTTTGATGCCCTGGCTAATCAAGAACCGATCTATCTCGGCCTTTAATGCACCCAATGACTTGGCCTCCACAGCCTCTCGTGGTAACAAATTCCACAGGTTTACCACCCTCTGACTAAAGTAATTTCTCTGCATCTCTGTTCTAAATGGACGTCCTTCAATCCTGAAGTCGTGCACTCTTGTCTTAGACTCCCCTGCCATGGGAAATAACTTTGCCATATAGGAGAGGACATCCTGGTGCAACCACCTAGATGCCATAGCCAAGAATGCTCACCAATGCCTTTGTTTCTTCAGGAGGCTTAAGATATTTGTCTTGTTCTCACTGACCCTTACCAATTTTTGTCAGTGACCCATTGAAAGCATACTGGTTGGATGTATCACAGCTCGGTATGGCAAATGCTCTGCACATGACCAGAGGAAACTACTAAGAGTTGTGGACTCAGCTCAGCACATCATGGAAACTAGTTTCCCCTTCACGAATTTTGTCTATTCTTCTCTCTGCCTCGATGAAGTAGCCAGCATAATCAAAGACTCTATCCACCCCAGATACTTTCTCCTCTCCCTTCTTCCATCGGATACAAAGGTCTGAAAATATGCACCACCACGCTCAAGCACAGCTTCTACCCTGCTGTTATAAGACTATTGAATGGCTTCCTAGTAGGATAAGATAGATTGTTGATTTTGTAGTCTACCTTGTTATTGTCTTTCACCTTATTGTTATGTGCTCTGCTCTTTCTCTGTAGCTATTATACTTTATTCTGCAGTCTGTTATTGTTTTACTTTGTTCTACCTCAATGCACTGCGGAATGATTAGATCAGTCAAACAGTATGCCAGGCAAGCTTTCCCCTGTATCTTGGTGCATGTCACAATAACAATATGCTTACAATCCTAATTCCAAATTCTTTGGAAAGGTCATATTTTTGGCAAGCTGCAATCATCACAAGCTTGACTGTCACTTGATTGGCTGAGGTGGCACAAGGTTTAAAAAGAGCTCGAGGCCTTTCGGGACTTCTTGGCAGGCTGCAGTCCTCACGAACAGTTGCTTGATTGGCTGAGGTGGCACAGGTTTAAAAAAGAGCTCAGGGCCTTTCAGGATTTTTCAGTGGGCTGCAATCATAGCAATTTCTTAGGTACTCAGCAAAAGCCAATGAAAAAAAATCAAGGTGTAAGCAGAGCGGCCATTGTAGGACTGGCCATTGTGTGCGTGGATAGTGTTAGAGTTGTCAGGCTTTGGCACAACAAACAGGCAGATGGGAGGGGGGTGGCTCCGTTGGTGAGAAATGAATACAAATCCTTAGAAAGAGGGGTTATATGATTGGAAGATATAGAATTATGCATAGAGTTAAGAAACTATAAAGTCAAAAAGACCCTAATGGGAGTTATATACAGGCCTCCAAAGAGTAGCGAGGATGTGGAATACAAATGATAATGGGAGATAGAAAAGGTATCTAAAAAGCACAATGTTATGATAGTCATGGAGGGGTTCCAACATGTAAATAGATTGGGAAAATTGGGTTGGTGTTGAATCCCAAAAGAGGGAATTTGTAGAATCCCAACAAGATGGGCTTTTAGAGCATCCTGTGGTTGAATGAACCAAAACTGATTCAGGTGATTAAGGCAAAGGAACCCTTAGGAGGCAGTGATCAACATATGATAGAATTCACCCTGCAATTTGAGCTAAAGTCATATATATCAGTATTACAGTGGAATAAAGGGAATTACAGAGGCAAGAGTGAGGAATTGGCTAAAGGTAATTGGAAGGGGATATTAGCAGGGACAATGGCAGAACAGCAATGGCTGGAGTTTCTGGAAGAAGTTCGGAAAGCTCAGGACAGATACATCCTAAAGATGAAAGAGTATTCTAATAGGAGGATGACACAACTGTGGCTAATGAGGGAAGTCAAGTACAGCATAAAAGCAAAGGTGAAAAATTAGGTGAAAAATAGAAAAATTAGTGGGAAATTAGAGGATTTAAGTATTTTGTATCAGTCTTCACTGTGGAAGACAGTAGCAGTATGCTGGAAATTTGAGAGTGTCGGGGTGGGAAGGTAGTTGCTATTACTAAGGACTAGTTGCTTTGGAATGTGAAAGGTCTGAAGGGAGATAAGTCACCTAGACCATTTGGACTACACACCAAAGTTCTGAAAGAGATAATTGTAGAGACTGTGGAGGTATTAGTAATGATCTTTCAAGAATCACTAGATTCTAGAATGGTTCAGGAGGACTGGAATATTGCAAATATCACTCCACATTTCAAGAAAAGAGGGAGGCAGAAAAAAGGAAACTATAGGCCAGTTAGCGTAACTTGAATGGCTACATAGAACTACTACACAGAAACACTACACATAGAACTACAACACAGAAGCACTACACTGTCATAGGGTGGTGGCTGGGAACGGACCCAAGTGCAAGACACAGACACTGAAATACTAGGGACAGGACTAGGATAGAGGGTGAGGGCTAGGACATGGACACGAAAACCAGGAACCGGGAACAGGACTGGACAAGGGAGCTAGGAGCCAGGGCTTGGACTCCGAGCCAGAGACTGGACAAGGACCCAGAACCTGGGTCTTGCCTCTGGCTCGGACCCCAGAACTAGACAAGGACGTGACTTGGCTGGCAGGCAGGACGAGGCTGGAGTCTTCAGACTTGAGGCGAGGTTCAAGACAGGAGACTTGGGGGCTTGAAGCTACTCCTGGGCAGGGCGCGGTACTCCACCCGACAGAAGCAAGGGACAGGAAGGGACAGAACCCACCGCAGGGTAATGGCAATCTGGCCTGACTTACCCGACGGAGGGCAAGGGACAGGACCCAATGCAGGGTAATGGCAATCTGGCCTGGCTTACCCAACGGAGGCAAGGGACAGGAAGGGAGCTAGGTACAGGGTGGCTCCAAGACAAGGCTTCAGGTGAGACAAGATGAGAGTTACCGGCAAGACAAGGCAAGGCTTCAGGCAATGCAAGACGAGACAAGAACTTAAGGTGAGGCGAGAGTTACCGGCAAGACAAGGCAAGGCTTCAGGCGAGGAAACAGAAGGCAGGGGAAGGAATACGAGGAGTAAGGACAAGAACAATCCAGTCCCCCGCCCTGGTCTCTGGAGGTATTTATGCAGCCAGCCCCAATGAGAATCAGCGCCTCGATTAGTGCTCAAACAGGAACAGAAACAGAGTAGACAGGAAAACCTGGAGCAAGGGTCGATGGACCGGACCGTGACATACACATAGAACTACTACACAGAAACAGGCCCTTTGGCTCAACTTACCCTTGCCAAAATATTAATCTGCCTAGTCTCATCAACCTGTACCTCAACCTATCTGTAGCTATCTAAATTTCTCTTAAATTCTGAAATCGAAATTGCATCCATCACTTCTGTTGGCAGCTTATTGCGCACTCTCACCACCATCTGAAAGAAGAAATTCCCCCTCATGGTCCCCTTAAACATTTTCCTTTTCACCCTTAACCCATGACCTCTAGTTCTAGTTTCACCCATCTCAGTGGAAAAATTCTGCTTTCATTTACTCCATTTATACCCCTCATAATTTTGTATACCTTTATCAAATCTCCCCTCAATCTTCTATGTTCTAGGGAATAAATTCCTAACCTATTCAATCTTTTCCTATATCTCAGGTCCTCAAGTCCCAGCAACATCCTTGTAAACTTTCTCTGCACTCTTTCAATCTTATTTACATCTTTCCTGTAGATAGGTGACTAAAACTACGCACAATATTCCAAATGAGACATCACCTATGTGTTATACGGTTTCAAAATACATCTCAACTCCTAAACTCAACACATTTATTTATGAAAGCCAATGTTCTAAAATCTTTCTTAACAACCCTATATACCTGTGATGCCACTTTCAAGGAATTATGGAACTGAATTCCCAGATCCCTCATTGTACTACACTTCTCAGTGTCCCACCATTCATTGTCTAAGACCTATCCTCCCAAAGTGCAACTTTGTCTACATTAAGCTCCATCTGCCATTTTTTAGACCGTTTTTCCAACTGGTCCAGATCCCACTGCAAATTTTGGTAGTCTTCCTCGCTGTCCACTACACCCCCGATATTAGTATCATCCACAAATTTGCTGACCCAGTTAACCACATTATCATCCAAATCATTGATTTAGATGACAAACCACAAAGGACACAGCACTGTTACCTGAAGCACACACTAGTTTCAGGCCTCCACTCAGAGATTCAGTCATCTACTACCTCTCTCAAGAAGCTTGTGTCCAATACAATTTACAACCTCATCTTCAATAGCAAGCGACTGAAACTTTTTGACCAACCTCCCATGTAGGACCTTGTCAAAGGCCTTGCTAAAGACTATGTAGACAACATCCATTGCCTTGCCTTCATCAATTTTCACGGTAACTTCATCTATTAAAATACCTCTGTAATGCTCTATAAAATTGGTTGGAAAGATGTTGGAGTCCATTATTAAGGATGAGATTTTGAGGTACCTTCAAATGGTTCCACTTATTATAAGACCATAAGATATAGGAACAGAATTAGGTCATTGGGCCCATTGAGTCTGCTCTACCATTTCATCATGGCTGAACTAATTTTCCTCTCAGCCCCAATCTCCTGTCTTCCCCTGTATCCCTCATGCCCTGACCAATCAAGAATCTATCTGCCTTAAATATGCATAAAGACCTGGCCTCCACAGCTGCCTGTGGCAGCGAATTCTACAGATTCACTACTCTCTGGCTAAAGAAATTCCTCCTCATCTCCATTCTAAAGGGACACCCCTCTAACTTGAGGCTGTGTCCTCTGGTCATGGACTTTCCCACCATAGGAAATATCCTTTCTACATCTACTCTATCAAGGCCTTTCACCGTTCGATAGATGGCAATTTGATCATCCCCTCATTCTTCCAATTTCCAGTGAATACAGGCCCAGAGCCATCAAATGTGCTTTATATGAGGAGATATTTAATCCTGGAATCATTTTTGTCAGTCTCCTTTGAACTCTTTCCAGTTTCAACACATCTTTTAGAAGATAAAGGACCCAAAACTGCACAAAATATTCCAAGTGGGGCCTCACCAGGGCTTTATAAAGTCTCAGTCTTTCCTGTAATTATCAGAGTATATACAGTGTACAACCTGAAATTCTTACTCTTCACAGACATCCACAAAAAAGCAGAAGAATCCCAAAAGAATGAGTGACAGAAAAACATTTGAACCCCAAAGCCCTCTCTCCTCCCTCCCCTGCACAAGCAACAGCAAAACATCAACCTACCCCTAGCCCCACCAGAAAGCATCAGCACCCACTACCCACCAAGCAACAGCAAGCTCCCAAAGGGAGACCACGATCTGCAGTCAACAAAAAGAATTGTTTTCCTGACAGTTCAACATGCCACAGGCTCACTTTCTCTCACTAACAAGGGACAGAGGCGTGTCACCCATTTCACAGCAAAAGCGAAAACCAACAATCAGCCGCTGTTACCAGGTTACAGTCTGCCATGTTTCTTTTTATTCCAAGGTTCTCCAATTTGACAATTGGCAGCAAACTCTCCCCACCATCAAGAGAAAGAGAGAGAGGGAATGATCACTCGACTAGAGACCTCCGTCTGCAGCATACTCTGCTGCAAAATCCTGATGTTCCTTCTCCCACAATGCTTCAGTTGGCGGCACCATTATTGAAGGCACATGATGAAATAGGTCAGTCAGCATGGTTTCTTAAAGGGGAAATGTCGCCTGACAACCCTGTTTGAATTGTTGAAGGAAATAACAGGCAGGATTGACAAAGGAGTCAGTGGATGATGTTTACTTGGATTTTCAGAAGGTCTTTGACAAAATGCAGCATGTGAGGCTGCTTAACAAGATGGTATACATGGTATACATGGTCTACAAAGGACGTACTAGCACGGATAGAAAATTGGCTGACTTGCAGGAGGCAATGAGTGGGGGGGAGTGAGTTTATTTTCTGGCGGGCTGCCGATGAGTATTGATGTTCTGCAGGGGGTCGGCGTTAGGACCACTTCTTCTCACGTTACATGCCAATGATTTGGATGACGGAATTGATGGCATGAACGAATGTAGGAGGAGGGGCAGGTAGTGCTCATGAAGCAGGGACTCTAGAGAAGGACTTGGAGAGATTGGGAGAATGGACAAGCAAGAGGCAGATGGAAAATAGTTTAGGAAAGTGTGTGGTCATGCACTTGGGCAGAAGGAACAAAGGCATAGCATATTTTCTAAATGGGAAGAAAATTAAAATATCAGAGGTGCAAAGGGATTTGGGAGTCATTGTGCAGGATTCCCTAAAGATTAATTTGCAGGTTGTGTCGGTAGTAAGGAAGGCAAATGCAATGTCAGCATTCATTTTGAGAGGACGAGAATATAAGAGCAAGGATGTAATGTTGAGGCTTTATAAGGCATTGGTCAGACTGCACTTGGAATATTGTGAGCAGTTTTGGGCCCCTCATCTAAGAAAAAATGTGCTGGCATTAGAAATGGAACAGAGGAGGTGCATGAGAATGATTCTGGGAGCGAAAGGGTTAACATACAAGGAACATTTGATGGTTCTGGGCTGTGTTGGAATTTAGACAAATGAGAGAGAATCTCATTAGAACCTATTGAATGGTGAAAGGCCTAGAGAGAATGGACATGGAGAAGATGTTTCCTATAATGGGGGACACTAGTATCAGAGGGGCAGAATAGAGGAATATCCATATAGAACCGAGATGAGGAGGGTGGTAAGTCTGTGTAATTAATTGCAACAGATGGCTGTGGAGGCCAAGTCATTGGGTACATTCATAGGCATCCGTTAGTCTCATGAGACCATGGATTTGCGCATTGGAAGTTTCCAGGGTGCAGGCCTGGGCAAGGTTGTATGGAAGACCAGCAGTTGCCCATGCTGCAAGTCTCCCCTCTCCATGCCGCCAATGTTGTCCAAGGGAAGGGCATTAGGATCCATACAGCTTGGCACTGGTGTCGTCACAGAGCAATGTGTGGTTAAGTGCCTTGCGCAAGGACACACACGCTGTCTCAGCTGAGGCTCAAACTCGCGACCTTCAAATCACATGACAAATGCCTTAACCACTTGGCCACGTGCCAAGTAATGGGTATATATGATCTAGGGATTAATAGTTTCTTGATTAGCCAGGACATAAAATGTTTCAAGGAGAAGGCAGGAGAATGGGGTTGAGAGGGGTCATAAATCAGCCATGATGGAATGGAGGTGCAGACTCGATGAGCCAAATAGGCTAACTCTGCTCATATGTCTTTAGGTCTTAGTAAGTGTCCGGTTGATTAAAGAAATCCCCATCATATGTTCAATCAGGTTCCAAATGCCCCTTGTTATTCTACATGACAACACTACCAGTGACAATTTTAGTTAATGGTCACACAGAAAAATTCCAATTGAACTTTGAGAATTCAAACGAAGATCAGCTGACTGCTGCTGTTCTACAGAGAAACCTGGGCCAATAGATGTCATGCTATAAAGACCCAGATTGACACCATTATTTGGAAGTTAGCCTTTTCCTTCTGTGACTCGAATTCATACCTAACTGATGAGATGAAATCTTCTGTTCTCTGCCTTCTGACAGTTGGAAGTTTTCTGAAACTAATGTTTTTTTAGGGCATTTTCCGTTTAATCAAAAAAAAACTTGGGCTCACAGCCAAAAAGAGTTTGTAACTTTATCATGAGTTGACAGCGTTTCTCAGCAATAACCAGTCTATTGAATAGAATTGTTCACAGAGTTTCACTCAGGGGGTAAGGCAATGGCAAATGTGACACTACGTTACAATGGTAGCAGCACATGGCTGGTCCTGTCTTTGTGCTGTCTTTGTAGGATGTATATATTCTCCTTCTAACAATTTGGTTTTCTCATAAGTATTCAACCTCTCTCCCATATCCCAAAGGTGTACTAGTTGGTAGGTTAATTTGCCACCATAAAATTGTCCAGAACATGTTGGTGAGTGGTAGAATCGAGGTGGAGTTGATAAGAATGTGTGAGAATAAAATGAGATTCTTGCAGATATAAATACAGGAGATTCTGCAGATGTTTGAAATCCTAAGCAACACACACAAAATGCTGGAGGAACTCAGCAGGTCAGGCAACATCTATGGAAGTGAATAAACGGTGAATGTTTCAGGCCGAGACCCTTCAGCAGGACTGGGAAGGAAGGTGGGGTGAGGGGAAGGAGGACTAGCTAGGAGGCTGGTGGAAAATGTAAAGCCTGGTGAAGAAGGAATCTGGCAGGAGAGGAGAGTGGACCATGGGGGAAAGGGAAGAAGGAGGGACACCAGAGGAGGTGATAGGCAGGTGAGGAGAAGAGGTCAGAGTGGGGATTAGAAGAAGAGGGAAGGGAAAGACAAAAAAAAAATGACTGGAAGGAGAAATCAATGTTCGTGCCACCAGATTGGAGCAGACAGAATATGAGATGTTGCTTCTCCACCCTGAGAGTGGCCAAAGAGAAGGCCATGGACTAAAGTTTCAAAGTTCATTTATTATACAGTATAAAATCCTGAGCTTCATCCTCCACAAAACAAAGAAACACCATCGAATACATCAAACATCCACCGCGCAAAAAATAGAACAAATCATGCAAACATCAAAAAGTGAGCTAATATCACACAGAACATCAAACATCAAACTGCAGGACCTCTGAAACGTTCCAGGAGTAACAACCACCGAGCTAGTACAGTTTAGCACTGCATCATTGATTGAAGGCCTCAGCAGCAGAGCTAGCTCCATGCCAGAGTGCCTCAAACAAATCACTCAAAGAGCAAGAAAGCATAACCAGAAACAGATAGAACATGAACCACAGAGTACTCCAAAAACAATTCCACAATTGCATAGGTGTATAGTCAAGATAGCCATGGGAATTAGTGAGTTTATAATAGTTTGTCTCCTGAGATGGATACAGAGAGATTGAGAAAACAGAGAGAGGTATCAGAAATGGATCAAGTGAATTTAAGGGCAGGGTGGAAGCTGATGAAATTGATGAGCTCACCATGGGTACATGAAGCAGCACCAATACAGTCATCATTACAGAGCAGGAAGCGTTGGGGAGCATACCAGGAAAGGCTCAGAACATTAACCTGTCCCATGCAGCCAACGAAAACACAGGCAAAGCTAGGGCCCATACTCGTTTCTGCAAATGAGCATTTGATGGTCGGCACTGACTCGGGGCCAAAGGATCTGTTTCCATGTGGTATCTTTCTATGACTCAAGTTTTCTTAGGGAATGCAACACTGAAATGAAGCTGTGAGGTGCACTTTAACTCATTGTGTATTTGACATGAGCATATTTCTCCTGTAACTCGCTTAGGCATGTTGAAACTGTATTTGGCATGGATATGTTTGGCCCATATCCAACATGGTATAAAAAACAAACTACTAGAGGAGATCAGTGGATCAAACAGTACTGATAAGAGAAAAGGAGTCATTGACATTTTGGGTCAATACCCTGAACAGGACTGAGAGTAGAGAGGGAAGAGGGCCAATTTAAAGGGTTGAAAGGAAGGAATGAGATAAGGGCTAGTAGGTGATAGGTGGAATGAGAATGACTTATGATTGATAGAGAAGGCAGATGGAGTTGGGAGACACATAGTGTTGAAAGTCAGAGGCTGGAGGGCGATAAGTGGTGACACAAAGGCTACAAGTGCTCGAAGGTGTGGTGATAGTAGAAACCATTAGAGGAGAGGTGAACGACTGATGGAACTAAATGGCAAAGGGAATCTGGTACATGAATTGTGTAGGTAGTAGGTAAAGAAACCAGGAAGGTTTCATCCGTTCATTATGTGCCGTGTTGTATGAGGTGGGCGATCATGGTCTTTCCGTGACCATGATTATTCTTGGCAAAGTTTTCCACAGAAGCAGTTTCCCATTGCCTTCTTCTGGGCAGTGTCTTTACAATTCGGGTGACCCCAACCATTATCAATACTCTTCACAAATTGTCTGCCCAGCATCAGTGGTCTCATCACCGGGACTTGTGGTATGTACAAACTGTTCATATGACCATGCACCACCCGCTCCCATGGCTTCACATGACCCTGATTAGGAGCTATACCTTGACCAAGGGTGATCTACAGGCTAGCAGAGAGAAGGAGCACTGTGCACCTCCTTTGGTAGAGATGTATCTCTACTGCACCACTCATACCAGTAGGGGAGGAAATTGAAAGTGAGTGCTGGGTGTACCATAGGTTGGATATAAGGCAGAGAACAAGAATGGGAGAAATTGAGGTGAATCACAAACAAGAGACTGGAGAGCACAAGAAGTAAGATTTATTTGCAGTCTCTTGGTCACCTGCCATATTTGTTTGTCCTGTGCTCGTTGTATATGTGTGGCTTTTGCATCTTACATAGATACAGTTGTCCTTTATCGGACAAGGGCAATTTGTCCTGTAGTCGTAAATAGGCATGTTTCCTCTATACCTGACATGGGTACATTGTACCAGGCAGAGCACCACATCAGTGAGGTGCCACCACTTGCCAAATCTCAAGCTTGCATGGGTGATATTCCAGGCATTTACTTTGGATAAATTCATCAGGTTTACATCCAGTCTGCCACTGTCTGTAATTCAAGAGCCAGCAATGCAAGTAGCCGTTGTTTTTGTCAAAGCTCTTTAAATAACCCTGCGTTCTCACAGTTCCTCACATACAGTTGCACCTTTGTCCGGGTGGAAAGAAAGGAACAACAATCTTTCTTCAGTGAAACTTCCCTTTTGTTTTCCGCCACTCAGCAGTTACTGCTATAATATTGCCTCAGTCAAATTATATTAGGTTACCTCCAGTAAAGAGCTTCAAACCCAAAGCTCCTAACTCTGTTTCTTTTGCTGCCAACTGCTTCCAGCAATTTTTTGCTATTATTTGAATTACCTCAGGTGCATTGAGAGCTTGGCTTACAGGAACTCCTCAACGGGGATGACAGCTTAAATTGTTGGCATCAAACTGGCAACCTTGGCCCTGCCTTTCATAATGTTCATTCACCAAAATGGCAAAAGTATTACAGTTACTGAAAGGAAAACTGCTGTTCAAAACACCAATGCTGATACACCATTTCTACAATATTAATAGTTAATATATATTAAATATAATATGTAATACTGACTCACTTAGCTGCCATAAAATAATTATATTTGCAAAAGCAACCATTTATTGCATGAGTAGCCTACACAAGATACTGGAGGAACTCAGCCAGTCAGGCAGGTTCAACGGAGAGGAATTAACAATCGACATTTCGGGCCATGGATCGCCAGCATTTTGTGTGAGTTACTCTGGGTTTCCATCACCAGCAGAATATCTTGTGTTAATCATTTATTAAATGAGATTGTTTCCCTTTAGCTCACATAATCAAAAATGAAAATTGCAGCAGTATTTTCCTTCAGATGTCAACATTAGCAATGAATTAAATTATAGAAACAAAAAGAAATTAGCAGAACTTTGGACATTAAATGAGGATTCCTGCATCATACTAGCATGGACTTTTTTAATTTCCTCTGGATGAAGGGTACCTTAATTTGACTGTAAGGGTTTAAATCTTGAAAACCTTGTGTAGAAAATTCTGTGTGTGATATTTGGTAAAACTGAGCATTGTAATGAATCCTCACAGAGAAAAGAGGGAGGGTGGGGAATATTGAAAAAAGTAATGATAAAAGGAACTAACTTATTAATATGAAATGACCTACTTGGCATTGTGATGGGTTCATGTTCTTAAAAATTCATGCAGTATAATTCACAAGAAAATTGTACCATAATAATTCTTCATAACAAGGTACACTGAAGACCAGCTGAGCTCTGCAGCCTTTATTGTTCTGCATGGAAGGTTTTAATCAGTTCAAGGAGATCAAAATTCATCTGAAATAACATGAAATCCAAATATTATAAAGGGAACCATCATTAAAGTCATGGATGTTTTCCATGTGTTTCAATATTTTGTGCTTTAAATCTCTACATCAGTGGCAAACTGGGAACACGTGTTTTACTGAATTCCCTGTACAGTTAAATCACCAAGTTCCAGTCAGGTGACATCATGACTGAAGAGTAATGTCCAGAGTCCACCGCCCTGAGCATAATGTCACTGGAATGCAACTCTATGTTATTATAAAGGGAGAGACACAGCTTATATTTTTTTTTCCAGGGAGTTCAATCCAGAAGTATTTAAAAAGTGAAAATGCACTGTTTGAAATCCAGCTCCACGTCTATTATCATGCATTTAATTTTGGAGCAATAATATAGTAGTAGTTGTAAGTAGAACCTAATTAGGGTTTCCTTAAGCCAGGACATCCTCCCTGCCCACTCCGCATTTTCAAGAGAGCAGGTCCAGGAGCACCCCGCTCCAAACAGGAAACACTTTGTTCAGATGCCTGTGCTCTGGCTTTCCTGACGTTGAGTGTTAGTCAGACCCGTAGTGGTCTGTAGTCACAAGAGTCTGCAGATGCTGGATCTGGAGCAGAAACAAACTTCTAGAGGAAGTTAAATTGGTCAGGCAACATCTGTGGAGGAAAATGGTCAGTCGATGTTTTATGTTGAGTCTCTTCATCTGGAATTCACATGATGGGGTCCTAACATGGAATGTTGACTGTACATTTCCCTCTACAGATGTTTCCTGAAGTGCCGTGCTCTTCTGGCAGGTTGTTTTTAGCTCCATAAATGTCTTTGTTTACCAGAGGACAATGGTTATTCTCGTGGACAAAGCAGTGATAAGAAAGCGAGTGTTGCATTTACATTACGTTTCTCACACCCTTTGGAAACCCCACAGTGAGTGAATACTTGATGTTTTGTCAATAAGTTAGTATGTTAGTATTGGTCTGTTATTCTCACACATACTGAGATACAGTGAAAAGCTTCTGGTTTGTGTGCCATTCAGACAGATCATGACTTTTATAATTAAAGTGAGAAAACAGAATGCAGAATATACAGTGGTGTTGCAGCTGCCAGGCAGGTAGGTCATAAAGAAATAGATTGGGAGATCAAGTGTCCAAAGGTTCGTCTCTTACCGTGTGACAGGTCCCTTGAAGAGTCTGATATCCGCAGGATGTAAACTATCCTTGAGCCTGGTGGTACGTGAGAGAATTATCAGAGTGGGAGGCATCCTTGATTATGCTGGCTGCTTTCCCAAGGCAGCGGAAACATGGCAAACAGTTTACTGACAGCAAGCTCCCATTATATCAAAGTAATAATGATCAGATAATCTGTTTAAGCTTATTGTTGTGAGCTTCACTGAAACCAACATTTATGGTAAATTTATTGAAAAAGGGAGAACCATTGCTCAGAGTAACAGCATTAAGGTAACTCAGACTTAAAGATGTCTTAACAACTCTTCTTCAACTTTTCTTCCTGGTTCTAGTTAGATGCCAATCATCCTTCAAGTCAATTATTCCTCTCTGCTTCCTGCTCATGTTGGCATTCCCATGACTGCAGATTGAGAGAATATCGTAGTTTAGCAAGTAGCAGGTTCTTTTCCCGGAGTATATATGGACATAACAAAGCCAGGAACAAATAGAGATGTGTATATCTGACTAACACTCATATTGAATACTTCATTGGAAGAAACCTTTCATGGTGCCTTAGCCCAATGTCACACTAGGATGGTCAGTGCTCCCCACCTCTGCACAGGTTGCCAACCATGTGCAGATCTGTGACTTAATCACTTGACCACTCTTGGTGAACTCTTACCTCAGAGTAGGGACCAAAAGGATAGAAAATGCGAAATTGGTCGAATCCAACTACCGATAAGCAAAATTCAATGATACAACAGTTGGCATTACTGGTCAGGGATACTATTACAGCTACAGAAAGGGTGGGTAATGTAACAAGATCCTCTTTTGAGTCAATATGGGTGGAAGTCAGGAACAGGAAGGGAGCAGTTACTCTATTGGGGGTATTCTATAGGCCCCCTGGTAGCAGCAGAGATACAGAGGAGCAGATTGGGAGGCAGATTTTGGAAAGGTGCAAAAATAACAGAGTTGTTATCATGAGTGACTTTAACTTCCCTAATATTGATTGGCACCTGATTAGTTCCAAGGGTTTAGCATTATCATGGAAAAGGATAGAATCAGAGAGGACAGGAAAATTTTTAATTGGGGAAAGGCAAATTATGAGACTATAAGGCTAGAACTTGAAGGTGTGAATTGGGATGATGTTTTTGCAGGGAAATGTACTATGGACAATGTGGTCGATGTTTAGAGATCTCTTGCAGGACGTTAGGGATAAATTTGTCCCGGTGAGAAAGATAAAGAACGGTAGGGTGAAGGAACCATGGGTGACAAGTGAGGTGGAGAATCTAGTCAGGAGGAAGAAGGCAGCATACATGAGGTTTAGGAAGCAAGGATCAGATGGGTCTATTGAGGAATATAGGGAAGCAAGAAAGGAGCTTAAGAAGGGGCTGAGAAGAGTAAGAAGGGGGCATGAGAAGGCCTTGGCAAGTAGGGTAAAGGAAAACCCCAAGGCATTCTTCAATTATGTGAAGAAAAAAAGGATGACAGGAGTGAAGGTAGGACTGATTAGAGATAAAGGTGGGAAGATGTGCTTGGAGGCTGTGGAAGTGAGCGAGGTCCTCAATGAATACCTCTCTTCGGCATTCACCAATGAGAGGAAACTTGATGATGGTGAGGACAATATGAGTGAGGTTGCCGTTCTGGAGCATGTTGATATTAAGGGAGAGGAGGTGTTGGAGTTGTTAAAATACATTAGGACAGATAAGTCCCCGGGGTCTGACGGAATATTCCCCAGGCTGCTCTATGAGGCGAGAGAAGAGATTGCTGAGCCTTTGGCTAGGATCTTTATGTCCTCGTTGTCCACGGGAATGGTACCGGAGGATTGGAGGGAGGTGAATGTTGTCCCCTTGTTCAAAAAAGGTAGTAGGGATAGTCCGGGTAATTATAGACCAGTGAGCCTTACATCTGTGGTGGGAAAGCTGTTGGAAAAGATTCTTAGAGATAGGAGCTATAGGCATTTAGAGAATCATGGTCTGATCAGGGACAGTCAGCATGGCTTTGTGAAGGGCAGATCGTGTCTAACAAGCTTGATAGAGTTCTTTGAGGAGGTGACCAGGCATATAGATGAGGGTAGTGCAGTGGATGTGATCTATATGGATTTTAGTAAGGCATTTGACAAGGTTCCACACGGTAGGCTTATGCAGAAAGTTAGAAGGCATGGGATCCAGGGAAGTCTGGCCAGGTGGATTCAGAATTGGCTTGCCTGCAGAAGGCAGAGGGGGGTGGTGGAGGGAGTACATTCAGATTAGAGGATTGTGACTAGTGGTGTCCCACAAGGATCTGTTCTGGGACCTCTACTTTTCGTGATTTTTATTAACGACCTAGATGTGGGGGTAGAAGGGTGGGTTGGCAAGTTTGCAGACGACACAAAGGTTGGTGGTGTTGTAGATAGTGTAGAGGATTGTTGAAGATTGCAGAGAGACATTGATAGGATGCAGGAGTGGGCTGAGAAGTGGCAGATGGAGTTCAACCCAGAGAAGTGTGAGGTGGTACACTTTGGAAGGACAAACTCCAAGGCAGAGTACAAAGCAAATGGCAGGATACTTGGTAGTGTGGAGGAACAGAGGGATCTCGGGGTACATGTCCACAGATCCCTGAAAGTTGTCTCACAGGTGGATAGGGTAGTTAAGAAAGCTTATGGGGTGTTAGCTTTCATAAGTCGAGGGATAGAGTTTAAGAGTCGCAATGTAATGATGCAGCTCTATAAAACTCTGGTTAGGCCACACTTGGAGTACTGTATCCAGTTCTGGTCACCTCACTATAGGAAGGATGTGGAAGCATTGGAAAGGGTACAGAGGAGATTTTCCAGGATGCTGCCTGGTTTAGAAAGTATGCATTATGATCAGAGATTAAGGGAGCTAGGGCTTTACTCTTTGGAGAGAAGGAGGATGAGAGGAGACATGATACAGGTGTACAAGATAATAAGAGGAATAGATAGAGTGGATAGCCAGCGCCTCTTCCCCAGGGCACCACTGCTCAATACAAGGGGACATGGCTTTAAGGTAAGGGGTGGGAAGTTCAAGAGGAATATTAGAGGAAGGATTTTTACTCAGAGAGTGGTTGGTGTGTGGAATGCACTGCCTGAGACAGTGGTGGAGGCAGATACACTAGTGAAGTTTAAGAGACTACTAGACAGGTATATGGAGGAATTTAAGGTGGGGGCTTATATGGGAGGCAGAGTTTGAGGGTCCGCACAACATTGTGGGCCGAAGGGCCTGTACTGTGCTGTACTCTTCTATGTTCTATGTTACTAGGTTGCACCTATGTGCTCTCATCCAGCTCCAGAGAGGAACCCAAGACATCCCTCCTGACAAGCACTTACACCTCAACAGCCATCTAACTGGCTGCTGGGATGCAATTCCCTTGACTTTTGATGCGCCTACAAATCAAATGGTGATTTTCTCTTCATTTTTATTTGCCTTACTTCTACATCGGGCCAATTAGGAGTGAAACCAATATTTCACAAAGCTGTTAATGATCTCTGAAAGTCTGAAAAGGGCATGGATTCAAGATTAACTGACATTTTCCAAATTGAAATGATTACATAAAGCGTCAAGGGATGGAGCAAAGTAAGTGGAACTGCTGTACATGTCCACCAAAATGAAGCAAAATGATATTAAAGCCATCAGGAGTTCATTTATTCCTTTGTTACTCAATCACTACAGCTAACTAGTTCAGCTGGGTACATTGTGACCTTTTGTCAGATCTTTAAGTTTTTACTGTCCGTCTAAGTTCACTTATATATAATTTCCCACCTGCACAGATACCATTACTTCACAATGTCCTGACAAAGCCCAATGAAAACTCAAACTGCATCTCACCTTTCCACTGTGCACCTTGCAGGCTGTAGAACATAACATTGAATTCTATGGTTTCAGATAACCAGCCTTTTCATTTTGTGCCAGAAATGGCTAGTTCTGATGAAATATTAGAACTACCTTTCTCCCTCCTCAAGTCCAGTCTGGCCTACCATTCTCTGTCTGAATCTCAAATTTCCAGCATCTGTTTCGTTTTTCTCTCCCAGTCCCAGCGTTTTGTTTGTTTCCTCACTGCTTCCATTCAGTTCCTTCTATCCTCATGTCCTGCTGAAACACCAGTTGCAGAGACCAAACTTTTACCATCCTTTCTCATCCACATCACCAAGTCTCTTTTGGTTTCAACCCTATCATAGCCACTCCATTTGCTCTCAACATTGCTCCCACTTCTCTGCAAAGTAAAATATTTAATTTCTAACTCTTTTCAGTCCTAATGAAAAGCCATCAACTGGAATAAGACCATAAGACCATAAGACAAAGGAGCAGAAGTCAGCCATTCGGCCCATTGAGTCTGCTCCACCATTTCATCATGAGCTGATCCATTCTCCCATTTAGTCCCACTCCCCCACCTTCTCACCATAACCTTTGATGCCCTGGCTACTCAGATACCTATTAATCTCTGCCTTAAATACACCCAATGACTTAGCCTCCACTGCTGCGCATGGCAACAAATTCCATAGATTCACCACCCTCTGGCTAAAAAAATTTCTTCGCATTGCTGTTCTGAATGGGTGCCCTTCAATCCTTAAGTCATGCCCTCTCGTACTAGACTCCCCCATCATGGGAAACAACTTTGCCACATCCACTCTGTCCATGCCTCTCAACATTCGAAATGTTTCTATGAGGTCTCCCCTCATTCTTCTAAACGCCAAGGAATACAGTCCAAGAGCGGACAAACATTCCTCATATGTTAACCCTCTCATTCCCGGAATCATTCTAGTGAATCTTCTCTGTACCCTCTCCAACGTCAGCACATCCTTTCTTAAATAAGGACACCAAAACTGCCCACAGTACTCCAAGTGAGGTCTCACCAGTGCCTTATAGAGCCTCAACATCACATCCCTACTCCTATACTCTATTCCTCTAGAAATGAACGCCAACATTGCATTTGCCTACTGACTCAACCTGGAGGTTAACTTTAAGGGTATCCTGTATGAGGACTCCCAAGTCCCGCTGCATCTCTGAACTTTGAATTCTTTCCCCACATACATAATAGAATGTACTAACTCCACAGATGCTTCCTGACCTCTTGAATATTTCCAACGTTCTTTGTTTCAGTTCAGATACTGAACACCTGCCGTCCTTTGCTTTCCTACAACTAACATATTTGCATAAAACTGTTTGTGAATTCATAGTGATCATCTAACTGAGGAAATTCTCATCTAAGCCTCTAAAAAAATAACTTGTGTCTAACATCTAACAACACTCAGTGATTGTGAGGAATTGGTTGGAAATAAAACCAATAGTAAGGAGATCAATGAACTCTCTGGAGAAATAACACAAAATGCAGAAAAGAATTGCTTTCTAGAACACCTACTCAGTCATGGGCAGCTCCTGTGGAGGATGGGGACCTGTCAGGGTTTCATTGGCAGTTCTTCTCAAATCTTTAGAGTCATAGAGTAATGCAACATGGAAACATGTCTTTCATCCCAACTTGTCATGCCGACCCAGGTACCTTCCTGAGCTTCTTCCATTTTCCTGCATTTAACCCATTTTTCTCTAAATTTCTATCCATGAGCTTGTCCAACTTTGTTGTCATTGTAGCGACAAACTTCCTGCTGGAGGAACTCAGCAAGTCAAGCAGCATCTGTGGGTGAAAGGAAATGGCAAAACCTGCATCAGAACCTGTGGCAGGATTTTGATCCAAAATGTCCTCACTTCTGTTCTCCACACCAGTGCTGCTAAACCCATTCTGTTTTCTTAGCTGATAGTTTGTTGCTCTAGATTCAAGCTCCTACATTCTTTTGTGCCTTCATCTTTGTGATAGTGCCTGCCTCTACCACCTTCCCGGCAGCTCTCTCCATATACCTGCCACAGTCTATGTAAAAGAACTTGCCACATGGATTCCCTTTAAATCTGTCTCCTCTCATTTTACATCTCTAAACTCCATATTGATGGAAAAGGAAGTATGTTTCAATGCATCGGCAAGTTTGCGGCACTTGGAGGTTCACGGCAGGGAGAGTTTCTCCCTTCTACCGTCTGCATGAGATGATGGGGCTATCAGGACTTGAGACTTTTTTTTACTGTGCCCATGGTCTGCTCCTTATCAAATTATGGTATTGCTTTGCATTGTTGTAACTATATGTTATAATTATGTGGTTTTGTCAGTTTTAGTCTTGGTTTGTCCTGTGTCTCTGTGATATCTTTCTGGAGGAACTTTGTATCATTTTTTAATGCATGCATTTCTAAATGACAATAAACGAGGACTGAGTGTCCTCATAATCTAATAATATAATAATCTAAAAGCACTAGATCCTATTTCAAGAAGTTTGATCATCCACTTTATCTGTGCCCCTTATGATTTGATAAACCTCCTTCAGAGAAAAAAGTCGCAGCCCTATCCACTCTATCCTTAATAATGTAAGCCTTCCAATCCTGGCAGCATCCCTGTAAATATTTTCTGTAATCTTTGAAGCGTAATTACATCCTTCTTATAACTCAGCAACCAGAATAGCACGTTATTCAAAGTGCAGTCTCACAAATATCTTGTAAATTGCCATGTGATGTCCTAACTCTTGTACTCTGTGCTCTATGCAATGAAGACACCCGTGCCATATACCTGTAACACACACAAATTGCTGGAGGAACTCAGCAGGCCAGGCAGCATCAATGAAAAAGAGTACAGTCGATGTTTCAGGCCGAGACTCTTCAGCAGAACTGGAGAAAAAAGAAGATGAAGAATCAGAGCGAAAGGGTGGAGGAAGAGGAGGGAGAAACACAAGGTGATGGGTGCAGCTGGAAGGTGGGGGGAGTGGTGAAGTAAAGAGTTGAGAAGTTGATTGGTGAAAAAGATACAGGACTAGAGAAGGGGAAATCTAATGGGAGAGGACAGGAGGCCGTGGGTGAGAGAAAAAGGGGAAGGAGCACCAGAGGGAGGCGATGGGCAGGCAAGGAGATAAGGTGAGAGAGGGAAATGGGAATTGGAGAATAGAGAATGGGGTAGGGGTCTTCACTGGAAATTCGAGAAATCGATGTTCATGCCATCAGGTTTGAGGCTACCCAGACGGAATATAAGGTGCTGTTTCTCCAACCTCATCATGACAGTAGAGGAAGCCATGGATGGACATATCAGAATGGGAATGGGAATTAAAACAGGTGGCCACTGTGAGATCCATCCTTTTCTGGTGGGCGGAGTATAGGTGCTCGGTGAAGCGGTCTCCCAATCTACATCAGGTCTCACCGATATACAAGAGGCCACTCTGGAAGAATCGGGATTCAATAGATGACCCCCAACAGACTCACAGGTGAAGTGTTGACTCATGTGGAAGGACTGTTTGGGGCCCTGAATGGTAGTAAGGGAAGAGGTGTAGGGGCAGGTGTAGCACTTGTTCCACTTGCAAGGATAAGTGCCAGGAGGGAGATCAGTGGAGAAGGATGAATGGGCAAGGGAGATGAGTCGGGAGCAATCCCTGTGGAAAGCAGAAAGTGGAGGGTGGGGGGTTGGGGAGGGGAGGGAAAGATGCGTTTGTTGGTGGGATCCTGTTGGAGATGTTGGAAGTTACTTAAAATTAAGTGCTGGGCGCGGAGGCTGGTGGAGAGGTGGGTGAGAACAAGAGGAATCCTACCCCTGGTGGAGTGGCAGAAGGATGGGCAGACATGCGTGAAATGGAAGAGATGTAGTTGAGGACAGCGTTAATGGTGGAGAAAAGGAAGCCTCTTTCTTTGAAGAAAGGCGACATCTCCTTCATTCTGGAATGAAATGTATCATCCTGAGAGCAGATAGAGCAGAGACGGAGGAATTGAGAGCCTTTTTACAAGTAACTGGTTGGGAAGAGGTATAGTGCAAGTAGCTATGAGAGTCCTTGAGAGTCCATCAGTAGATAAGTAGATAGAGGCAGTGAGATTGAGAAAGGGGAGGGAGTGGACCAGATAAATTTGAGGGCAGGGGGTATGTTAGAAGCAAAGTTGATGAAGTTGACTAGCTTGGCATGGATGCAAGAAGCAGCACCAATGCAGTCATCAATGTAGTGTAGGAAAAGTGGGGAGTGCTACCAGTGTAGGTTTGGAACATAGACTGTTCCACATAACTGACAAAAAGGCAGGCACAGCTGGGACCCATGCAAGTACCCATGGCTACACCTTTTGTTTGAAGGAAGTAGCAGGAGCCAAAGGAGAATACATCTTCATATACTTCGTCATCCCTTATGCCTGATGCCACCTTCAGGAAACTTCTATCTTCAGGACATGCTGTCCTTCAATATACCTAGGGCTCCGTCATTCATTATGTATGTCTTGCCCAAGTTTAACTTCCCAAAATGAATCACTTAATTCTTGTCCAAGTAAAATCACATTTGCCATTCCTTTACCCACTTTTCCACTTGATCTAGATCCTGCATCAGCAGAGGTACACCTCAAGACCGTGCTTAGCCCCTGCTCTACTCACTTTACACATGACTGTTGAGGCTAAGCACAGCCACAGTGCCATATTTAAGTTTGCTGTTAAAACAACTGTTGTTGACTGAATCAAAGGTGGTGATGAATCAGCATTTAGGAGGGAGATTGAAAATCTGGCTGAGTGGTGCCACAACAACAACCTCTCCCTCAATGTCAGCAAGATCAAGGAGCTGACTATTGACTGCAGGAGGAGGAAACTAAAGGTCCATGAGCCCGTGCTCATCAGGGGATCAGCGATAGTGAGGGTCAGCAAATTTAATTTCCTTCATATTATCATTTCAGAGGACCTGTCCTAAGCCAAGCACATAGGTGCAATTATGAGAAAGCCCTGCAGCACCTGTACTTCCTTAAGAAGTTTGTGAAGATTCAGCATGACATCTAAAACTTCGACAAACATCTATAGGTGTGTGTTGGAGAGTATATAGATTGCTTGCATCACAGCCTGACAATGGAAACACCAATGTCCTCGAATGGAAAATCCCAGTGGACACAGCCCAGTCCATCAGAGGTAAAATCCTCCCCACCACTGAGCACATCTACGTGTAGCACTGTCGCCGGAAAGCAGCAAACATCACCAAGGACCCCCACCGTCCAGGCTATGCTGTCTTCTCGTTGCTGCCATCAGGAAGGTGGTACTGGAACTTCAGGACTCACACCACCAGGTTCAGAAACAATTATTACCCCTCAACCATCAGGCACTTGAACCAGCGCGGATAACTTCCCTCAACTTCACTCATCCCCTTCACTGAACTGTTCCCACAAATTATGGACTCACTTTCAAAGAATCTTCATCTCATGTTCTCGATATTTATTGCTTATTTGTTTATTATTATTATTTCTTTCCTTTTGTATTTCCACAGTTCGTTGTCTTTTGCACACTGGTTGAATGCCCAAGTTGGTGCGGTCTTCCATGAATTCTATCATCTTTATTATTGTATTATGTATTTATTGAGTATGCCCACAAGGAAACTAATTTCAGGGTTATATATGGTGAAATATACAATATGTATTTTGATAAACTTGCTTTGAACGTTCAATTTTTGTTGTAACTTTAGACAACTAAAGTTTTGATGTCAATGGCAAACTTACTAATCATGCCTCCAATAGCATAGGAGGCAATCTCCCTCCTATCTGTTGTGATTGCCCATAAGAAACTGTATATCAGGGTTGTACATGATGACATATATGTACTTTGGTAATAAATTTACTTTGAACTTATATTCTCATCAAAATTGTTAATCTATATGCCAAACAACAGAGGACCCAAGACTGACCTCTGTAGCACTTAACTGGTTACAGGCTTCCAATCTAAAATACAGCCCTTCACCACCATACTCGTATTCCTCCCAGCAAGCTAATTTTGTATTCATTTGGCTAGTTTACATTGGAACCCATGTGTTCTCACCTGGAGATGCAGGAACTTGTCAAAAGCCTTGCTGAAGTCTAGGTGGTCAATCTCTACCACCCCGCCCTTATCAAGCTTCTTGGTCACCTCTTCGAAGTTCTGAGACAAAATTTTCCACCAACTGTTCCTAATCAGTCCTTGCTTTTCCAAATGCTGATAGAATCCGTTTCTCAGATTCTCCTCCAGTAGCTTTCCCTCCACTGACATTAAGCTCACCAGCCTGAGGTTCTCTGACTTGTCTCTGTAACTTTTCTTAAATAAAGATCCAACATTAGCCACTCTCCATCTTCTGTACTTCATATGTGTCTAGGGAGGATAGAATAATCTCCAGGGCTCTTGCAATTACTTCCCTTGTTTTCCACAACGTCCTAGCATATATTTGGTCAGGCCCTGTATTAAATATATAAATATTGCCTTGCCTCTGTGGGATAATTAACTGTTCTGCAGCATTGCCGGAATGCAGAAGTACTGACAGTAACATGTGGAACAATACATTCTCTTGTCCCATTGAAACTCATGCATTCATCGAGCATGAGCGACAAATCATCAGCTGGAGCAATATTGTTGAGGGCATTTTATTACATCTTACAGTTGCCAAGAGAAAAGAAAAAAGAATTGATTATTTTCCTTGAATTCTTGATCTCATTCACCTGTAAATCAAAAGCGGAAATTGGAAAAGCAAAGCTCAAAGACAAAGGAGAAGACGTGCAGTAAAGTGACAATTTTTCATCCACGGGGCATGTTAATAGTTCCAAGCAAACTCTGCCCAGTTGCAATGTCCTGAATCAATATATCTGCCCGTGATTTGTCTGCCAAATGAGAATTGTTCTGCAAAGTATGTCTGCCTCCACCTTTCCCATTGTTCTTTTTTCTGTTCTGGATTCAGTGCCAGGCAGGTTGTGCTGGCAAAGAAATGACAAGTGTGATTAATCAGGGCTCAAGGAGAGAATTCAGAGAATTAAAACATTGAGCCGCTACAACATTACAATTGGCATAGATTCATGCAATCCAACAAAAGGCCCTTTGGCCCATCATGTGCTTACTGAAGAAACTTTAGCTTCTCCTTCTCAAATTTCAGGGTGAATTCAATCATATTATGATCACTGTCCCCTAAGAGTTCTTTTACCTTAAGCTCTCTGCTCAATTTCAGTTCATTACACTGTACCCAGTCCAGAATATCTGATCCTCTAGTGGGCTCAATCACAAGCTACTCTAAAAAGCCGTCTCGTAGGCAAGCCCCCCTCCTGGAATCCAGCAACAACCTGATTTTCCCAATATACTTGCATATTAAAATCTCCTATGACTATTGTAACATTGCCCTTTTGACATAAATTTTCTGTCTCCCATTGCAATTTGTAGACCATATCCTTACTGCTGTTTGGAGGTCTACATACAGCTCTCATTAGGGTCTTTTCGCTCTTGCAGTTCCTTAGCTCTATCCACAATGATCCAATACCTTCTGACCCTATGTCACCACTTTCTAATGATTTGATTTCATTTTTACCAACAGAGTAATGCCACCTCCTCTGCCTTCCTGCCTGTCCTTTCAATACAAAGTGTATCCTTGGGTATTAAGCTCCCAGCTATAATCTTGTTTCAGCCATAATTCAGAGATGCTGACAACATCAGATCTGTCAAGCTGCAACTGTGTTACAAGCCCATCATCTTTATTCCGTATACTGTGTACATTCAAATATAACATCTTCAGTCCTGTAATCACCCTTTTCGATTTTGTCTGCCTTTTACGTTGCAACTCATCCTGTTGACTGCAATTTTGCCCTATCAACAGCCACTCTTCACGATACATTGCCTCTGTTTGTAAACCTGCTACCTCATCTTCAGCTCTACATCTGCCTTTCCTAAAATACTTCTTGCATTGAAATATATGCACCTCAGGACACTAGTCGCACCATGCTCAATCTTTTGATTCCTGGCTTTGTCTGAAGTCTTACCAACATCTGTCTCTACAACCTCTCCACTAACTGTTCTGGCAATCTGGTTCCCATCCCCCTGCAACTCTAGTTTAAGCCCCACCATGCAATATTAACAAACCTTCCTGCTAGGATATTAGTCCCACTCCAGTTCAGATGCAAACCGTCCTGTCTGCTCAGGTCCCACTTTCCCTGGAAGAGAGCCTAATGATACAAAAATCTCATGCCCTCCCTCCGACACCAACTCCTTAGCTACATTTTAAACTGTATAATCTTCCTAGTTCTGGCCTGACTAGCACATGGCATAGGCAGCAATCCCGAGAGGTCCTGCCCTTTAATTTAGCACTTAACTCCCTGAACTCCCTATGCAGAACTTTGTCACTCATCCTACCCGTGTCATTGGTACCTACAAGGACCACGAATTCTGGCTGTTCACCCTCCCACTTAAGAATGCCGAGGACTCGATCTGAGATATCCCAGACCCTAGCACCCCAGAGGCAACATACCATCCGGGAATCTCGTTCTCGTCTATAGAACTACCCATCCGTGCCCCTAATGAATGAATCCCCTATCACACAGCATGGTTCTTCTCCCTCCCCCTTCCCTTCTGAGTCACAGAGCCAAACTCAGTGCCAGACTCCTGACCGCTGTGACTTTCCTCTGTTAGGTCAACCCGCCACCCACCACCCCCCCCCGCCAAATATAACCAAAGTGATACCTGCTGTTGAGGGGGATGGCCACTTGTGTTCTCTGTAATGACTCCTTAACCCCTTTCCCCTTCCTGACAGTCACCTAAATCTCTGTGCCCTGCACCTTGGGAGTAACCACCTCTCTACATGTCCTATCTATCACCCCCTCAGCCTCCCAAATGATCCAGAGTTCATCCAGTTCCACCTCCAGCAACGTAATGCAGATTATCAGAAGCTGCAGCTTCTCGGAAAATCGACCCCCCCAAAAAAAAACCAACAGCTTTCCTCTCTCTGGTGAGCCTTTGATCACTGCTACCTCTGCAGGCAACGCCACTGCTTCTAGGAGTTCCTTTAGTCAGCAGCCATGCTGAATACGTGTGCCTGCTGAGATTACGAAACCTCCGCGTGCCCATGCCATCAGGAAATCATGCACCACCCCAAAAGCATACCTTTGATGACTCTTTGATATGATAACTCTCCTCCCCCTGCTGTAGTGTAGTGTAGTGCTTCTATTAAAACTACTAGTTCTGCCACCTGAGCTGAGCATCCTCCATGCAGTGTTCCTGCGGCTAATTCCTCTCCATCCGGTCTGTGGCTTCCTATCTGTGTACCTCTGGGACCCATCTATGAAAATTTCCTCTATTTCCCCTTCCAGAAGAGTTTCCTTTACACCAGTACCTCCCTCCTGCTCTATTTCCAGTTGACACTTGTGTGTCTCACCCTCTGTTAGAATGGCACTTGCAGTGTTCACTCCACTGTCTCTCACTATCGTTTCTGATTTGGCTTCGGGGAGGAGAAATGCCTCCCAAGCTGTTGTCCGACTGTCTGACTGCCCTCGGCCTCCCAGTCTTCAGGAGCTCTACGTTGGTGAGTGGAGTGTGCAATATGAGCTGCCCCACCATTACAACGGGCTTACAAACATGCACAGCCCAAGTTGCACCAACCAAGGCTGTGACACATTGGGGAAGACCGGCTACAACAGGAGTCTATTTTGTTGTAGAGTATGCTACTGGTATTTTTGTGCCTCGTGGTCCTGGGTTACTACCGTATTACAATACCCTCCCTCATTGCAGCAGTAAAAGTGAAAAGGGTGAGTCACAACTGGTAACCCTAAAGCTGGTGCGGGACCTAGAGCCTTCTTAATATCCAGGAAAGCTTAGTCTTCTACTGACCCACACTTTACTACCTCCAGAGAGGGCTTCCCTCATTTGACTGAAGTCTGCATTGGGGCTAGTTTTGCCTCAAATCCTGGTATGAAGTTGCATCATTAATTGAGCAATCCCTTTACCTTCTTCACTCCCCTCACATGGAACTGATTACTATCCTTCTGTCATCTGTCATGTCCTTTCTACCTTGCATAGTTTGCTTTCCAAACTGGGCCTTAAATCCCTGTTGCTGCAATACCTCAAAAACTTTCACTATTGACTCACACAGTAGTCAGCTTTGTCCTCTGAGGCAATTAACAAATTGTCCTCATATTGTAGAATTGCACTAAGATATGGTGTGGGCACGTGGCCAAGTGGTTAAGGCATTGGATTAGCTACCTGAAGATCGTGAGTTCGAGCCCCAGCTGAGGGAACATGTTGTGGCCTTGAGCAAGGCACTTAATCACACATTATTCTGCGATGAGACTGGTGCCAAGCTGTATGGGTTCTAATGCCCTTCCCTTGGACTACATTGGTGTCCTGGAGAGGGGAGACATGGGCAATTGCTGGTCTTCCATACAACCTTGCCCAGGCCTGCGCCCTGGAGAGTGAAGACTTTCCAGGTGCAGATCCATGGTCTCGCAAGACTAACAGATGCCTTTACTAAGATATGGCTTTACTAGATCTAACACCTGGTCAACAGTTGGATTGGTCAGAGAGGGTGCTGTCAGGGTTGGAGACAGGTTCTGTTGTGATCTCCACCTATCTCAGTGGGTGACTCTCATGCCTCCTTCCCCTGTTAGGACGCTGTCTCCAACCATGGCCTAGAAGACGACAGCTGTCACCTATTATCTCCCCTGTCCTTCTATGTCTAACACAGCATTCGCTTGCTACGTGCCCTGGCTGGTGGCAAACAAAGTAAGATCCAAGCATTTTCACAGCAGCTACAGCCACTTTACAATCCCCCTTCCCTCACTTTCCATCTATTTCCCTGGCCCATGAAACTATTGTAGTGGAAGTGGATCCCCAAGTCTAAAATTTTCTAGTGGGCTGAGCTCAGCCTTTCCTTGAGCATTCTCAGGAAGACTGGATCATCCCACCCTGGATTGTCCAGCCCTCAGTATTCCTCGTAGGCCCAGTATCTCACTCTACATCGTCCATGACAGGCTTATCGGCCTTCCGAACAATTGACATCATCATTCCCCAGTTACTCTCTCCTCTTCCAAATCACCACCTCACTTCTTTCTTAAAATTCCAGTATTTTTCTTCATTGCTGGCCTTCACACTAGTTGCCCATGTTCCATCCTGCACTCTGGGGTCATACCGTCCCATGTATTCCTCAGGCATTTAGCGTTAACCAATATGTTTATGTCTTTGGGGTGTACCTAGTGGATTTTGATAATTTCTTCTAACTTGTGCCAACATTTCGCATTGCCACATGCAAATCTGTGCAAGAACAGTTCTGAGAGAATAGGGTGAAGAGCTTGTGGATGGTGGTCATGACTGTGAGTGAGTGGCTGGCTGTTATCATTGGGGTGCTGAGCTTCTCATTGCCTGGTCTCTGTAGGTGCCATTTTGACAGGTAGTACTGAGTATAACCTCTCCTGTTTGTGGGTACTTTCCCACTTGTCAACTCCCTGGTGCAACACTTCCCAAATGAAGCTCCTAATGAGGAAGGGATGTGAGTTCTCCCTTCTTCGTAACTGAGCGCATGATGTTGCTGTATCCCTTTTATGTAGAAAGTTAAACACCTCTGCACTATCGCCCAAATTAGACTTTGATTCTCAGGTTTTCCCACACACGGTGAGACACACACAAGGAATTCCCCGTGTGAAAATACGGTGCATGCTCCCTCTGGCATCCTGAAGGCTATCTCCCACACTACTCAAGTGTTCTCAGTAGCCACACTATACATAATCTGTTGTCACGCACCCTCTGGCATCCCAAACCATCTACCTTTCGCAACTGTTGGTCTTGTCTAGACAAACTACCAAGCACTATCTGATAGCTGGTCCTCTACACAGAACACAGGAACACATACACATCACTTTTAACAGTTCAGCTCTCCGCCATGTCCCTTGATACTCTAGGATCCCATGGTCGTTGACCTAACCAGATCTAAGAATGAGTGCTACTCTTAAAAAATATTCATCCCCTTAGACTGCTTAAATTGCAGGCCACACAGTGGGTCACAAGCATATCCCAGACAAGCATCAAAATGCTGTGACTGTGATCAAAGTCACTGGATAGACACTGAAGCTGGTGATATAGAGTCTTTACTCATCACGAGCAGGCATCATTCTGAAGGCACTCTCAGTGGAAGCTCACACACGCAAAGGTATATCACATTTTCATACCTTAAGGTCAAGGCACAGCAGGTAATTCAATACAACTCCAAATGATACAATGTCTTCAATATTTTGGGACAACAAATGGTTCCTTTGAGGTACATGTTTACAGTAGAAGCATATTGTAATTGATTATACATCTCTTCAGGTTCAATCGCCTTTGCTGAGAGAAACTAACTAACGCAAGTATTCCAAAAAAATTCTAACTACAGAGAGCCAGACACCTAAAATTAATCAACATACACAAAGTGCTGGAGGAACTCAGCGGCCAGGCATCATCTATGGACATGAATAAATGGTCAACATTTCAGGCCAAGACCCTTCTTCGAGACTGAAAAGGAAGGGGGAAGATCTCATAATAGAATTAATATATGTTTTCACCAACTAATGGTGCCAGGCCTTTCTCTGTGTACACAAATATGGGTCGGTACATAAAAGCCACAGATTACCTATGCCTATGCCCATGTTTGATTTGTGAAGTGACAACATCCGCTTGGTCTGCCAAGTTGAACTCGCAATAGTGCCTGGTTTGATACAAGCCAATTAACACAATCCCATTGTTTTAATGCTTGACTGGTGCATATGAAACCTCTTAGTCTGTGGGCCAGTTTAACTTCAATTTACAGTTTGCAATTTACAATAAGAACTGAAGACTGGGTCTCGTTTGAATTAGTATCTGCTGTATCCACATAATTCCAGAATGCTCCCTAACATCTACAAACTTCTGAAGCCTCTTACACTTCTGTGCTTTGGTGCCTCCATATCAGGTAGTCATGCAACCAGTCAGAATGCTCTCCATAGTGCATCTGCTAGATTCTTCAATGACACACCAAATCTCCTCAGACTCTGAAAGAAGCATAGTCAGTGGCATGCCTTCATCATGATTGCATCAATATGGTGCAAGGATAGATCCTCTGTGATGTTGACATCACTCACTCCTCAATGAGGATTGGAAATTGTTCTCCTGACTTCCCCTTCATGAAGTCTACAATCAGTTCCTTGGTCTTGCTGACATTGACTGCAAGGTTGTAGTTGTGGCACCAGTCAACCAGACAACAAATTTTTCCGCTTGTCTTCTTGTCACCAACTGAGATTCTGCCAACAACAGTTGTATCATCAGCAGATTGATAGATGGTGTTAAGCTGTGCCTAGCCACACTGTCATGAGTGTAGGGAGGGTAGAACAGTGGTCTAAGCACGCCACCTTGTTTCAGAGTGAATCTGACATGTCTCTCACCCTTGGACTGAGAAGTATATCAAATTGGGAGAGGCATAGATTGGGCAGCATCTTTTGTCTCGGGTGGAAATGTCAAATATTCAAAGGCATAGCTGTAGGTGAGAAGGGGAAAGTTTAAAGGAGATCCTTGAGATTTTTTTAAACGTAATATGCTGCTGGGGAAGGCGGTAGAAGCAGACAGAATATCAATATTGCAGAGGCATTTAGAAGACATGAATAAGGAGGGAATAGAGAAATATACACCTTATACAGGCAGATGGAAAGTTTAAATTGTCTTCATGGTTAGCGCAGCCAATGTGTGCAGGGGCCTATTCTTGTGCTCTATTCTTTTATATTCCATCTTCTGACATAATGCAGCTCTGAGCCTTTATGGGATTAATAAATCAATGTTGGTCTCAAATTTTGAAGCATTAAGGGTCATAATTCAATTTACATGCACGCAGTACAGCTCCACATTGCAATCCAGTATGGAGGGTTTGTCACGACTGAAGAGTGCACATCAGACAAACCTCACAAATGCAGGATTCCCTTACACACATGCCTGTTCTAGTGTACTGAAACATAAAACAGATTATAGCAGGATTAGTGTAAAATGGGGCATGATATTTGTTGTGCACCCTTGCACTGAAGAGCCTGTGTCCAGGTTGTATCTGTCTATCCTCTGATGATTCAGTCTGAGCAGACGTGGCAATGGAGATCTGTGTGAAGCAGAGATGCAGAACCACCTGAGTGATTGGCAGATATCTGCTGCTGCCACCTTCAGTGAGACTGTGACTGAGTGTTGGAGTTGTTACCTGGTCTGATGGCAGGAACTGGCAAGTTTTAGCAATGGCATTTTCTTTTGAAGAGGCATCAGAGCAGATTTTCACGTACGTGCCTGAACTGCATTCTGCTGGTGTGGTTTGTTTTATCTTTATTGGATAAATTTAATGGTATGACAATGACCTCCAGCAGACAAACACCTCAGGTGTGATTAGAAAACATACTCATCTAGTATTTCATGAGTGCTGTTTATGCTTAAGGACTGTTGTTTTGTTGTTCAGTTGTTAAACCGAGTCTGATTCTCCATGACGTCATGGACTCCTGCACACCACGCCTTCTTGTTGGAAACTGCCTCTCTGAGATCCCCCAAGGTCATACACATTGTCTGAGCAGTATTTTCTATCCGTCATAGCCTCTGTCGTCCTCTTCTTCTTTTACCTTCTGTTTTACCAAACATGAGAGTCGTCTCCAAGAAATCCTGTCCTCTCATGATATGGCCAAAATATTTAAGACCATAAGACAAAGGAGCAGAAGTCGGCCACTTGGCCCATCGAATCTGCTCCGCCATTTTGTCATGAGCTGATCCATTCTCCCATTTAGTCCCACTCCCCCACCTTCTCACCATAACCTTTGATGCCCTGGCTACTCAGATACCTATCAATCTCTGCCTTAAATACACTCAATTACTTGGCCTCCACTGCCGCCTATGGCAACAAATTCCACAGATTCACCACCCTCTGGCTAAATCCACAGATTCACCACCCTCTGGCTAAAAAAATTTCTTCGCATCTCTGTTCTGAATGGGCGCCCTTCAATCCTTAAGTCATGCCCTCTTGTACTAGACTCCCCCACCATGGGAAACAACTTTGCCACATCCACTCTGTCCATGCCTTTCAACCTTCGAAATGTTTCTATGAGGTCCCCCCCTCATTCTTCTAAACTCCATGGAGAACAGTCCAAGAGCGGTCAGATGTTCTTCATTTGTTAACCCTCTCATTCCCGGAATTATTCTAGTGAGTCTTCTCTGAACCTTCTCCAACATCAGCACATCCCTTCTTAAATAAGGAGCCCAAAACTGCACACAGTACTCCAAATGAGGTCTTACCAGTGCCTTTGAGCTTTGGCTTAAGGACTAGGTCTTATTAACTGTGCAAGCTGAATTTTCACTCAGCTTGAATTCTCCATTTTCAGCAGACACTACAAACTGCAAGGGGATTGGGGAACACAGAATATTACTGCTCGTGAAATGTTAAAAAGCCACAGGAAGACTCTACTTAAATCAATAATCTCTTTGCCAACAAGCATTATAGAAGCTCTGAATTACAAACAGACACACGGAGATCTGCAGATCACTCACACAACATGGGATGGGGTTGGGTTGGAGGAGAAGAATTCACCAGTGTTCACCGGCAAGGCTTTTGACTAGTGCTAGTGGTCACTTCCGGATATTAGTGTTCACACATGAATCTGAAGATAGAGAGGTGCGTCAAACTGACAGCCAATAGTCATGCACTTATTTACTGCTGCAGATCAAGGCTGAATCCCCACCCACCGTTCCTTTATCTGATTGCCAAGCAGCTGCGCCACAGTCCAGGATGTTACAGATACATGCTGAGAACATTCCCAAATGAAAGCCATGCAGCCTTCATCAATCTGTTTATAGTCAGGTTACGAAATGCACCATGATACTCCCTTCATTGGACACCAGCCTCAAACGCTGACAGTGGGATCGGATCCAATTTGCAGAACCTTACTGCAGCAGAGTCTACAGAAAGCATTATTAAGGACATTAAAGAAGCCACCAGTCCAAAAATCAGGTGGGGAAAGTTAACCAATGTTCCCAGAATTACTAAGAATATAATGATTTTCTCATCCACCCTTTACAGGTGCCACAAGTTATACTTTCGGTTCTAAATGCACTAACAGAAACATTCTTAAGTATTTAAAATATCAGGGAATAGTTTTCTTTCCTGCTGGTGGATCTTGGTCACAATTTTATACAACCTCATGTTACTTCCAAAGATTTCACATTTAATAAGCAAGCCAACCTTGTACTTAATAATAAACGTGTGTTTCAGTTAAGAGTAGATGTCAAAGTCAAGTTGAAACAGATTATTATGTGCACAGCAGCTACACAAAAAACAGTTTTGGTCCTGATTTCATATTCCTTAGCTGTTAGTATCCCATGAGACCAATTTTATGTTCACTACAATGATTACCATTTCGTTCATATCATACCAACTGGGACAGATGTACAAAGGTACTGACCCAGATTACTGAGCGAAAGATTAGTTATGAACACAGCAATATCAAGATGATCCAGCTTGAATTGTATTATTAATTGAGAGAATCAATGGTAATAATAAATCTTAATGTTTTATTTTTGTTTTTGTTTACCTTTTATATTATTCATAATTATTAGAAATTATACAAATTATCAGTCATTTGCAGAAACATTATAATATTGGTTTACTGATTTTTTTTAATCCCTGATTTAAATTTTTAAATAACAGCCAGTAGAAAGATATTTCTGAAGCCTGTCAGGGGACTACTATTTTCATAAATTAATAACATATTTCTTGGACCTGATAGAGCTTTTACAGAGGAACTGAGCAACAATATAGGAATCCTGAAAGTGACTTATTAAACAAAACTGATCTGGGAAAATTCTTCAAGAAAACACAGTAGCGTCGTGGTTAGCATAACCCTATTACACCTCGGGGCGTCAGCGTTCAGAGTTCAGTTCCAGTGCTGTTAATCAGTCATTGTAAATTGTCCAGTTTTTGGGCTAGTGTTAAAAAGGTGGGTTGCTAGGCGACATGGCTCATTGGGTCAAAAGGACCTTTTCCGCACTATCTCCAAAAATACAACACCAGTTTACTAATCACAATCTGGAGCGGAGTTAAATTTACTTATACCAGAATATCCTAAAATATTCACAGCCAACTCAGTAACAATGTTGTTTAAAATCCACCTCGTTCTATTGTAGCCCCATTTTGTCCAGTGACTCACTGAGACAAATAGATCTGCATGATTAAAGCTTCATTCTTTCCTTGACTTTATAAGAAGCTTCGGTGCTATCCATCAGCAGGGAATGTTAATCAGTTCTTAGCTTTCTGGCCCTCCATGCCACCAACTGGCTTGTACCACATCACTGCCTCTTAACTAACCTCCACCACTCACGTAGGGAAAGTATATGAATAGTTAATAGTAGAATCTGGTGCACCTCTGTTATTTCGTCCTTTCTGCCCTGTAGGTGATTAACATAACAAGCCACGATGGAGTTGTGCCCCATGAACAGGTTATACTGACAGGTTACAGAGTTTTGAGTCATTGAGAGATACATCACAGAAACGAATCTGTTTGTCCACCAAGTCTCTGCTACCCATTTACACTAGTCTTGGCCAAACTCACATTATTCTCCCCACATTCCCATCATCTTCCCCCTCCCACTCATCAGCACACTTGGAACGAGCTGCAGGCTCACACATCTTTGGGATATGGGAGGAAATCCATGCAGGTAATAGGAGAATCTGCACAGGGCCAGCATCAGAGGATTGACTCAGGTCACTAGGGCTGTGAGGCAGCTCCATCACACAGAAAAAGGAGGGGGAAGAAAGCTTTGTGTGCACATTTTTTCATTTTGTATTGTGTTTATGTTTAATTCCATTTTAAAATGAGGTGCACTTCAACAACAGGATCAGTTTGGATGCAGGATAATTAGAATCAGAATCAGGTTTATCATCACCGGCATGTGACGTGAAATTTGTTGACTTAGTAGCAGCAGTTCAATGCAATACATAATCTAGCAGGGAGAAAAAAATAATAATAAGTAAAATAAAACAGAATAATAATAAATAAACAAGTGAATCAATTACATATATTGAATAAATTTAAAAAACGTGCAAAACCAGAAATACTATATATTAAAAAAAAGTGAGGTAGTGTCCAAAGCTTCAAAGTCCATTTAGGAATCAGATGGCAGAGGGGAAGAAGCTGTTCCTCCTACCCGATGGTAGCAGTGAGAAAGGAGTATGCCCTGGGTGCTGGGGGTCTTTAATAATGGACGCCACCTTTCTGAGACACTGCTCCCTAAAGATATCCTGGGTACTTTGTAGACTAGTGCCCAAGATGGAGCTGACTAGATTTACAACCTTCTGCAGCTTCTTTCGGTCCTGTGCAGCAGCCCCTCCATGCCGGAGAGTGATGCAGTCTGTCAGAATGCTCTTTTTGTTGAGCGAATCTAACCATTGCTGGCAAGGCCAGTATATATAAAATATTCCAAATTGTCCTTGAAGAGTTGGCAGCAAGAACACCCTCTTTAAGCACCTGTAGCAATTTAAAGCATCTCAGTGTCCTGCTTGCTAAGCTATTTCAGAGGGCAATTAAGAACCGGATTTTGAATGGAACAGTCAGGTACATGACTCATTTCTTTCCCTAGAGGGCAATGGTCAACTAAACAATTATAACACTTCGAGAGTTTTATGGTCCCCATTACTGATACTAATAAACCTATTAACTAATTACACAAATACAGTGGTGGAACTTGAACTTACACTTCTAGTTTTGTAGTCTCATTACCCACACCTCTGGCTTAATGAATAAGTCAAACTTTCTGCTTTGGTATGTCACGTTTCCTCTCTGGCTGTGGGAAGCTTCTGGTGAATAATGCACAGTATAAAGAAGGCACAGTTGTTTCCATAAAACCACCCTTTGAAACCATTCAGGTTAATTTGCCAGCCATGACTCAGAAGCCGTGCACTTTGTCTTCTATCTAGAAGATACGTGGAAATCTTGCTTCCTGTTTAACTATCGAACATTCTTAATTGCATCATTAACTCTCCTGCAGTGCTCCCATGACACAATGAAAATTACTGCACTGTGTTGATTATAGTATCGCAGTTCGGCTATTTCTACTCTCAAAATAGCATCTGACTCAGTGAAAAGAATTAAGTGTAGGGAAAACAGCCTCAAGCAGGAAGCCGCATTCCAGTATATTTAGAGAACTGAGCCACTGATTGGTCCCCTTGCTGAAGGGCAGGATGTCCGTGCATCCTTCAGCAACTTCACAGACCATATCAATAGGTTGAAAGTCATTTAGTGCACAAAGAATGCAGCAAAGGAGGTTCACACCGCAAAAGATTCCTTCAGTGTCCTGCAGAGTTAGTGTAGAGTTGCAGAAAAAGACAAAAGAGAAGTTTAAAAAGATGGAAGTGTCCTACAGAAGACACGGAAGACAAGGCTACTAAAGGTAGGTGAACTTCAGGACATGAGAAAGAGAAGTCATGACTACAAGGTCCTTATTGTTGGAGCTTTCCTGCAGCCAGCCCTTGCAAGTTCTAGTGACTGAGAGAAAGAATCAAAAGCCAAGATCCCATCTCACAGCGGCACTCTCACCTCCCACGAAAAATCATCCAGCCAGGAACACGAAGTTCCTGATGGTGCTAGTGCCTATGCTTAGCAACTGAATGCTTAGTTATTTTGCCTACTCAAATCACCTGATCTGTATTGGCTGGCAAGCAGCAAATGATGTTCAGAAGCCCGAATCAATTTTTAAAAGTTAAACGAATGTAAAATGTTCCGTTCTCTTTCCCAAATTTCAAATTTACAGTGTACCTTTTTTATCCTTTTTCTCTGTGATCTTCAAGTCTATTTCAGAATTGAAGCAATTTTTAAACTAATTACCATTTGATGGAGTGTAAATTATTCAGTAATTCCACTGCCAAAATCTGAAGATTAATTTACCTGATGAAAAGATTGTGTTCAGCTGTGGTGGGTGTAGAGTTAATCAAAATGTCTTTGCTACCAGCAAGCCTTTACACATCATATTAAGAAAAAGATTTATTGTGTGCCAAGCACATAGCTCCCATATTTTCATAGCTAGGTAACATACCAGCAACTTTCTTCCCAGTGCCGTGCATGGGCTTGTATTCCAACACGTGATCGTGATCTTGATTTGTACTGTAGAAATGTCACATCAGTGCTCTCGCCTCTGACTCATTTCAAACCACACTTCATAACTTCAGCTGACACACCAGTGCAACTCAGATGGAGCGCTGCATTTAGTCACTGTGTGAGGCATATTTGTTCGGTAGGTGCCGGAATAGAACGAGCCACCTAGTCAGTGGTCTCATTTCATTATTCCAAACACTGGTGATGCCACAGTGACATTGCAAAACCAACTGGGCCTCTGCCTGATGGACTGTCATGGAACATCCTTTCCAGTCTTCCCTCCAACCCATTCCCACAATTTACACTTCATCTGGACTCCAACATGGTGCCAACTACTGTGTCGTGTGTGAGGGGAGCAAGACCAGGATCTTGGCCACTAGAGAGGCCATCTGAGCTTATTCCAGTTTAGTGAGACCCTTGCAAAGCAAAAGCCGTTGCTCAGTTCCAGACAGCAGAAGCTGATCAGCAACAGACATCGTTTTTGGAAGTAGTCTCAATATTACCTGTTTCTCCAGTCTTCAGTATGCACACAGGAATTAAAAATAGAATGGAATGCAATTGAGTATGATTTTTCGGAAAGCTTTGGAAGAGCAGAGCGCTATCACTCAGCAATATCTATGTGCACATTCTCACCCAGAAAATGCCTTCGACCCCATGTTATAGGTACAGCTATCCAAAGATGATATCAAGTTATCTTTACAGCCTCAAAGTCCAGACTAATGAATGGTGTGGTTGTAGGAGGAGTGGAATAATTGTTTTGAAATGGAGACCCTGAAAAGCCAGATTTTCTTTCAGAGATCATAATTGCAATTGGAATCAAAACACATGTTTAAGGCATTATTTGTATTACCAAATCCTTCATTACTTTTACTTAACAGAAAGTGCATTTCAAATGAAACTCCTAAACAACTTGATGGGTCAGACTGATCTAACTGTGCTTACCCTCATATTACTCCGCATTCCATCACCACTTTGTAGCCATATATGAGTCTAAATGGGCTTAGCCTCCCAACGCTGCAAACATTCATTAAGATGTCATGGGGCTTGCTGCTGCATGGAACCCCAAAGTTAAAGGCGAGCTCTTATAGGAGGCTATATGGACCAAGCGCTGGCCACTGAAATGAAGGGATAGCCTATGAAGCAGATACAAGCCAGATTGAAGAACTGAAAACCTACTGCAGGTTCATTTTACAGACGAAGAAATGTTGACATTTCCTGAATAATCGAAGAGTGCTCAGAAAGTTATTACAAACTTCCATAAAGCACAATGATTTGTTTGGAAGCTTTGAAAATCAATGTAAAGTGAATGAAATAAATCTGGACCATTTTAAAAAACAAGATAATCATTCATTCTGCAATTTTTTACTTAAAAATGCTATTGCATATAATATTCGACATATCTGAAATCAACAATGTTTTATGTACTGTTGAATTTTTAGATTATGAAGACACGTAGTCCTCTTTTATTGCCATTTAGTAATGCATGCATTAAGAAATGATACAATATTTCCTCCAGTGTGATATCACAAAACACAGGACAGACTAAGACTGAAAAAACTGACAAAACCACATAATTATAACATATAGTTACAACAGTGCAACAATACCATAACTTGATGAAGAAGTCCATGAGCACAGTAAAGTTCAAAGTCTCTCAAATGTCCCACATCTCACGCAGATGGGAGAAGGAAGGTAAACTCTCCCTGCCATGCCGACCACAATCCGACTCTGAGTCATCTGAAAACTTCGAGCTCTGATCAGCTCTCTGACACTGAGTACTGAGCGCCATCTCTGTCTGAACGATTCGGCCTCCTTCTTGGTCGCCAAAAGCAGGCAAGGCTGGGGATATTGAGGCCTACCCTCCGAAAGATCACCGAACCTTCCGTTTCAGAAATTTCTCCAGATGTTCCTCTGTGCTTTCACGTCCATTCTCCATCAAATCAGAATTGTCCATGGCCCCTATTTAACAGATACAATATCATTTTTCACCGGAGGGCTGCACACGCACAGGCGCACCACCATCTTCTCCTCCTGCTCCTTCTGAAGGATGAGCACTTTGTATTAGAGTAAACACATTGATAGTGAACTCTAGACCAGATGAACCACCTCTTGAAGGCATTTAGTTAAGAAGCAGATGCGAAGTTACGCAAGAGCCTTTCTCTTTGAGGTCCCAGGTTCAATTCTGACCTCAGGCGCTGGAGTTGATGAGGAAGTGCGATTGATTAAAATGGGATTAGTACTAACGAATGTACTAATTAGTACTAATGAATGATGGTTGGTGTGGATGTCGTGAGCTGAAGGCCTGTTTCCTTGCTGCATGTCTCTTTTACTCTATCATTCAGGTGCTGACTGACCTGCTGAGTAATTGCAGCATTTCTGGTTTTAACTTTGGATTCCCTGAGCAACACCCACAAGTTTTATTTATTTATTCAGATATCAGCTGAACAATAATGCAGGGGTATATATTTCATTTTCACAGGATTATAATGTTGAAGAATGCTTCATTACTGCCTGTGACTAAAGCAGAATTATGTCCATATTTAAATAACTGACAAAGGAAGAATGGTGGGATGTGGAAACAGGGCAGGTATATGGCATTGAGATTACTCTGACAGCGAAGGAATAGTGCCAACTCTGACTGGTTAGATTGAATGGTATGTTTCCATCTTGTAATTTCTATGTAATTCTATATAATATGTAGAGTCTGAAGTTGCTATGAAAAACACTGCTATCCGCTCAGTAATGGTACAGTGCCTTGCAATCAGGGGAATCCCACCAATTGGGAAAAGCTCTGCCCTGGGTACCCTACCCTTCTTTCTCCCGGGAAGCATGATGAAGACATTGCTCCTGCTCTCACTAACATTACAGCAATCATACGTGCACGGCAGTTGTAGCAGATGCCTCCGAGGACGGCTTTAAAGGATCCACTGTTACATTAAACTTTCACTTACACAGTAGGAACTGGCTCTGATTCAGAAATTGTTTCCATGCCTTCGTGCATCAATGGCATAACACTATGAAAGTGTAACTCTAGCATCAGCAAGGAGATATGTAGGTATTTCCTTTACAATGTTTATCTAGGTAGGAAGGATGTAAGTCCTGAGGCAAATAATGAATTCTTTCCATTTTTTGGCTCTTGTGCGCTCCACATATCTCAAACCAGTGATTTCTTTGTCACTCTCATTTTCACATTAGGATCAGCAGTGATCAGGAGTGGCAAAGGTGTACACCAACTGAGGAAAAGAACACAAGAAAGCAGGATCATGCAATAAAACTCACATAAACTTGGAGGAAACTGCAGGGAGATTCTGCCAATAAGAAATGAAGCCTGCATCTGTGCCCATGTTAGAGGGCGAAGAGGTTTGTGCTGGGGCAGAGCTTATCTGTTGACATGGCACTGAGTCCCTGACTGTTTTTAGTAACGTGAAATGAAGGCATCTCTGCATTGTCTTTGCTCTCTCATTAAAACACTGGGTGGCCTACAAGTACATTGTGTAGGTCAGACATCCGGTTTTCTGACACAGCTGTTCCCTCACAGAATGAGTAGTTTTGCTGTCTTTGGCTATTATTGCTGCACATCACCACAGCATCAGTTATAACATGTTGCAGTTGCTAAGGGAAACTAAGTTCTACCCGCATTAAAGCTGATTGCAAAATTGGAAAAGATTTAAACATAAAGAATTCAGAGGATGAGCTTTACTGGTTTTTAATGAGATCTGCTAATATGCCCACAGCAATAACCATCTGTTCGTACAGCACCTATAATGCAAAGGCAACTGTTTCATAGCTGTACATTAAAAAGGGGGTGCCAAACAATGAGATGTTAGGGGTGATCGAAGTTGGTCTTGGAGGATGAGAGGTTGAGTATAACCTGTAATCTTATCCAGGACTGCCTGTTGGTGTTTTTGGATGGGAGATTGAACATGGTGTTAATGTGAAGCTGGAATACTTGTTAGCTCCACCTCTGATCTTCCCAGTAGGCTGAGATTTGCTGGAAGCAGCAGTTGTTTGAATTAAAAGTTACCTGACTACAGAAAAGCAGAGAAGAGCAAAGGTTCTAAGATTAGGTCTGCTGTGTGAACCTTATAGGTGTAGCAGGAGATCATGCTCTTTTTTTTCCTGAACACTCTACTCAGTCATATTCCCATCTCTTTCTCTTTATAGAACCATGGAAACTACAGCACAGAAACAGGCCCTTTGGCCCTTCTTGGCTGTGCCGAACCATTTTCTGCCTAGTCCCACTGACCTGCGCACGGACCATATCCCTCCATACACCTCCCATTACATTACTATCTCAGCAGTTTTATTCTCCTTGAAGCCTTCATCCAGTTCCTCCGATACTTGATGTATGAAACAGGGTGTAAATGTGTAAATGGATGATTGATGGTTTGCACAGATTCAGTGGACCAAACAGCCTGTTTCCATGGTGGATTTCCCTATGAATCTCGGATATGGAGAAGCCAGAAGGTTCAGGAAGGTAATTCTAGACAGATGGGCTTCAACAGCAGAAGGCACTGCAGCCAAGTAGTGAATTGGAGAGTAAGAGGGTGGAGACAGAGGGATGATGAGAATGTGTTTATAAAAAAACATTGAAAGTTGGGGCTGTGTGGAAGTGATTAGAGGGCAGTGGGGCTTGTGTGCTTGGGAATCTTAGGTGAGCTCAACATTATGAAGGGTAGAAGATGGGAATTGTTGAGCAATGCTTTAGATTAGTTGCCTTTTTTTCTAGGAGAAAATATTGTCTCCTAATATGTGACCAGTGGCTGAGGATTGGTTTGTTTCCTTGCACCAGGGCCCTGTGCCTTGCCAGTGTTTGCGACTAAATTAGGTCACATTGTGAGGTGAAGTACAAAGTGACCAGAACTCTGGACCTTGAGAGTCAATGCCTCCCAAAGCAAATGGATCCTTGACTTCCATAACAACAGACCACAATCAGTAAGGACAGACAGGGACCTGAGCCTCCTACTCTACTCACTGTACACTAATGACTACATGGCCAGATTCTGCTCTGACTTCATCTATGTTTGCAGATGATACCACTGTAATGGGTTGCATCTCAAATGGCAATGAATTGAAGTACAGGAAGGAGATAAAGAGTTTAGCAACATGGTGTCATGACAACCTTTCCCTCAATGTCAACAAGATCTGGTCATTGACTTCAGGAAGGGGGGGCAATGCTCTTGCTCTTGTTTCCATCAATGGGGTTGATTTTGAGAGGGTTCAGAGTATCGTGTTCCTAGGAGTAATAGGACTGATAAAACAGATAGCTTGTTCTAGTCCAACCACAATGATGTCATGGCCAAGAAAGTTCACCAACACCTCTGCTTCCTCAGGAGTCTAAAACGGTTTGGCATGTTCTGATCTACCCTTACCAATTTTTATTGATACACCATAGAAAGCATTTTATCTGGATGCATAATGGCTTGGTATGGCAAATGCTCTGCATGTGGCTGCAAGAAGGTGACTGCAGAGAGTTGTGGATACAGCTCAGCACGTTATGGAAACCACTCTCCCCTCTATGGACTTTGTCTGTACTTCTCACTGCCATTAGGAAGCCACCAGCATGATCAAAGAACCCACCCAGCCCAGATATTTTCTCGTCTCCCCTCTCTCATCTAGCAGAATATACAAAAGTTTGATAACACCTTCCACTAAGCTCAAGGACAACTTCTTCTATCTCACTGTTATCTGACTCTGAAACGAACATCTTGTATGATAAGATGGTCTTTTGACCTCACAATCTACCTAGTTATAAATATGCACTTTATTATTTACCTGCACTGCACTTTCTCTGTAGCTGTTACACTGTACTCTGCATTGTTATTTTTTTTACCTTGTTCCATCTCTGTGCACTGTGTAATGATTTGAATGGTATGAACAGTATCCAAGACTAGCTTTCCACTGTTTCTTGGTACACGTAACAATAATAAACCAATGCCATTACCAAGCCTCATCAAATTGCATCTGCTAAACTCTCGACAGCCAGATAAACTTCATCAGCTTTAGCCTACTGTCAAAAGATAAATACACTGAATGTTTGCCTTTCAAAAACATCTGAAACCTATCAGAAGTATGTTTTTCTAAATCTAATATTTGACATTCTAACAAATAATTTGGATCATTTATTCAGTGTGGGCAGCTTCATTCCCAGCAACCTCCGCAAACTTCTTCCAACATCAAAGTCAAAGTCAGAGCTCATTTTATTGTCATATACACAAATACATGTGAGCACCAGTCCAATGAGAAGCTTACTTGCAACAGCAACACAGGCACATAGCATCATATAAGCAGCATTCACAATAAAACAAAAATTAAACATAAATTATACGCAATTGTTAATTTTAGTGCGAAGTGATCAAAGCAGTCATAGTGTTTTAGGGATTGGGGTTATGCCAACTAGTTTAATAACCTAATGGTGTGGGACTTCAGGCTTCTGTACCCACTGCCAGATGGTAGCTGCGAGATGATGGCATGGTTGGATAGAGGTGAGTTTTGATGATGGATGTTGTCTTCCTAAGGCAGTGTCTCCTGTAGATACTACTCATGGTGTAGAGGGATGTGTTGGGTTGAGTCCAGTACTCTCTGCAGCTTCTTACATTTCTGCACCAGACCATGATACAACCAGTTAGGGTACTGTATGTAGAAGTTTGCTTGAATGTGCAGTGACAAGCCAAGCCTCCTTAATCTCCTACGAAGGTAAAGATGCTGTGATTCTTCCTTCTGATTACATCTATAGGCTGGCCCCAAGACAAGTTATCCAATACTTTAACATCCTGGAATTTCAAGCTGCTGATCCTCATCATCGTTAATTCCCCAATGCAGACAGGCACATGCTGCCTGTCTTCCCCTTCCTAAGGTCAACAATTACCTCTTTAGTTTCACTGATACTGAACCATGGTCCCTTGTGGCATCACTCAACCAGGTGTCCTATTCCATTCCATAGGCTGACTCATCCAGCAACAATGGGGTCATTGGAAAAACTTACAAATGGCATTGAGGCAGTGCTTAGTCACAGTCATGTTTCATCTTCAACTCAAATTCTATACATAACAAACTCAAAGTCAATGTTTTGGGAATGATGCACCTTGGGAATTCCATAGGCTCCATTTCAAAGAGTAGCAATGGACTACTTATGGAAGTTTCTTAAGGACCCCGACAATGCAGCACTCACTCCGTGCCACAAATTACCACCCGATTTCCATGAAAACCTTGTTTTATGTAGAATAGGATAACAGAAGAAACTGTACCCCATGGGGCTGAGTACGTGTTATATATGGAGCACCTGGGATCCAAATTTTCATGTATCTGAATTAGACAAATTTTTATCCTTCTAAGTTATCCCTTTCAATCAGGTCAATCCAGCAATGGTTACCCATTGGACAATTCTTTCACCCCAGGAATCAATTTACTGAATACAAGATGAATTGTCTCCAAAATAATCATGGAGTCATAGTTATACAGCACAGCATGGAAATAGCTCTTCTGGGCCACCCATCTATCCCAAACAAATTGTCTGCCTCAGCTAGCTCCATTTGCCTGTGATTTGCCCATATCCCTCTGAACCTCTCCTTAATCCTTAAGCTGGTGGCAGTAATTGAGTTGTGGTTCAAAGCCATGCACGACTGTAATGATTGAAAGTGAGATATATTGTAAAGGAAACCGCAGAATATCAATGCAAGAGGTGCTTGCTGAACCATTTTATGATTTGATATGTAGTTCATTAACAGTGTTTTCTGCCAATTTAGAAATTCAATGACTCTTCACATATTTCATAAAAACAAAGCTCTGTAAGATGGAGATTGATTTTGTTCTGACTGGAAATGCATTGAATCTAGGAACAAATCAGCTTGTTTAACTACCAGAGCACATTTAAGATTTTCCTCCACCGGATAATCAGTGGGGAGAACAGTAACATACTAAACTGTGTATTCTGACAAGGCTAGTGGTGGATGGAAGAAAACAGCCAACTCTTCCACCTCAACTTTATCTTATGATATATAAAAAAAAAACAAGAAATAGCTACAATGGAAATAAGAATGAAGGAGTTGGAAGCAATGTGACTTAATCAATACCTTCCATTATACAGTTTAATCCAACGACATTACACCCTTTCATTTTATTTGTATAAAGCTATCATCGAGAATGAAAATTCACTGACAAACCTTTTTTTGATGTTTTAACTGTTATACCTGATCCTGATTCTAAGAGTCCTGTATTTGACCCAGGAGTGCCAAAGGCCTTCATGTGTGTGCTCTATTATTGGTGTTGCTATTCACTTCGGTACCCCTCGTAACCCAAGTGAATTCTATTTTCACTTAGAAAAGATGAAGTTGTTTAGGAGAGTGAGCATTTGTAACTACCATACACCCCCAAATGACTTACAAAAGAGACAGTCACTTTAGCAGTCTGGGAATAGAAGTCATTTCTTTGTTGGCTCTATGGCTTATAGTTTAGAAGTGCCTATGTCAGGCACAAGTGGGGAAATTCATTAGGATGTGTGTCCATTATTGGAGATTGAATATTATTATATAAAAGAAGATGTTTTGTAATTGCAGGGTGCTTTTGGAAAGTAATGAATCAATGCCATGACATGAAAGTGAAACAATACATAGTATTGAATACCAAGGTTAAACTAGTAAGTCAGTATCCAAGGAGACAACAGAAGAGTACCACAGGAGCAGCCGAAGGAAAAGACTCTGCTAAAAAGAGAGAGCTGCCTATTACAAACAATCCGGAGTATTCTGCAAGTGTGCTATGAAAACTGAGCTCTTGCCCAAAAACAAACCTTTACAGTTCAGCAGCCAGATAAGTCACAATAAAGAACCTGAATCTGATTACAGTGCAAGGTGGAGAAGTGCGTTCCAAGTTCCAAACGGAAAATGGAAATCTCCAGTGGAGAGTCTGCATTCCGCTGTGTGAAAGTCAATAAGCAGGAGAGGCCCTTCTGGTGCTGCGCACTAGAGTTTCTTAGTGAGATCCAAAGGAATTAAACACACTAACCTTGCCTTATCCAGGAACTGAGTAGGGCATTCACCCAATCAATCAACGATCATGTTTCATCTAGATGAATTGTCATTAGGGAGGAAATCCAGCACACAAATTGTGTTCTTTAGATTGTCAGGCAAAAAATCAATGGCTGAAACATATTCAATGGGATCTGGTCCAACTAAGAGAGACAGAATAAGAAACAAAATGCACCAATTTATCATAAAACAGAGTTTTAGAAAATCATTAGCTCATTTGTCTTGGCTTGTGAAAGATCAGAAATCTGTTCTTTCACAAATCTTTAAAATCTTTAATTTATATATATATATATATATATAAGTGAGAATGTTACAATGTAAACTGTAAATATAAGAGTAGTTTCTGTTACTACTAGGTAGATTTATTATGGACTGCATGGGGGCATTATAGTGCATTGGTTAAGTTACTTGATGAACAATCAAAGGATTGGACCATTGGCATAAGCTCGAGAGTTTGGATTCAAATAATGAAATAAAAATGTTTTCCTGAAAAAAGCACGCGTCTCAATAACAGTAAGCATAAAACTACTGAATCATTGTACAGCCCTAGCCTTGCCTTTCAGAAGATAGTCTGTTATCATTACCCAGTCCGTCCTGTAAACCATTCTAGACCAACCAATGTACTTGAGCCTTACCTGCCTCTGTAGCTCAATGGTAAAAGGATGACAAATGCCAGCAATGATCAAATCCTGTGAATGAATAAAAAAGGATACATATATGTAACCTACCTTCTACATGGATGACACTTCAAGAAGCTGTTATTTCACCTTTGCTTATGTGATTGTCTTCTGGAATTGTCCATCATACCAGCTGGTTCCTCAGACTAGAATGAGTTGGACTAACCTATGAGTTAGTGACTACACGAAGGAACCAGAGTCACATGGTGTCAAATTTACTTGAAGAATTCCACGTTTATTCTAAAATCTGGTAAACTGACCAAGTCTGCCATCTTAATATCTTAATAACCCTGATTCATACTTTTATATCGCTTTCTTTAGATCTGGTTTCCTCATTTCCAATGGAAAGAAGAAAATACAATCCTAGTAGCCAGTGCCTCTTTCTCATTTCCCTTTTTACAGCATCTATGGGTCATCTCCTTCACATAAACCCCTTTGAGCAATTTGTAAAGGTTAATGCACACAGTCTTGAACTTCACTAAATTTCAAAGGTATATTCTAAATAGAGTATCTCTGTATTTATTTTGAAAATTTTGCAACATTTGTGATTTTCCAAACATGTTAAACATTGCCACATGGCTCCTCTTTGAGTCAGGGTTAGTACAATCGGCTATCTAGCCTTTTTCACTTTTGCATACTTCTACATATTAAATGGGGAAACAAGCAATAAGTGCAGTAGATGTAAAAGTCAAAGGAGTTGGGGTCAAAATCAAGAACTTCCATTTTACCCTAGCACCTACTGACAATTGTATGCAAAGTTATGGGAATTGAAAGCAAGTTAACCTGCTGTCTCTAAGTGGGGCTGAGGTGAAACAATCAGCCATGACTATTGACTGAGAGAGAAGTCGTAAGGAGCTGAATGATCTGCTCTGCTTTTCTCTCATCGAGCATAGAACATACAATATACAGGACCTGTAACAGGACACTGCAGAACTGTACAGAATCTTTGGCCCACAATCCTGTGCGGACCTTTTCGCTTAATCTAATATCAATTGAACCTTTCCCTCCTACAGAGCCATCCATTGTTCTGTTATCCACATGCTTATCTAACACTCTCTTAAGTGTCCTTAATGTATTTGCCTCTACCACCATCTCTGTCATGGCACTGCATACACCCTCCACACAAAAACAAATTACCTCTGACACATCGCCTAAACATTCTTCCTAAAACCTGGAACTTATACTCCATTATTGTAGCTGTGCCTTTTATCATCTTGTACATCTCCATCAAGACACTTCTCATCCTCCTTCACTCCAAAGAGAAAATCCCTAGCCCACTGCTCCAAAGAGTGCTACATGAGGTCATTCTCAAACCTTGGCCATTAGGCTCTACAATGAGTCAACCTATAGTCGGGGAAGAGATGACTCCCCCCCCCCCCCCCCGCTAAACTGTTTGAGGTAACTTATTTTTTTATTATTTCTTACTTCTCTTCTAATATTTGTATATCTGTGCATTTGTAATGACACTCTAATTTCCTTAGGGATCCAAAAAATTTCTATCTTTCTATCTATCTATCTAACCTATCCGCATAAGACTTCTCTCTTATCCAGGCAGCATCCTAGTAAATCTCCTCTGCACCCTCTATAAAGCTTCCATATCCTTTCTAAAATGAGGGGACCAGAATTGAGCGCAATATTCCAAGTGTAGTTTAATCAGTGTTTTAAAGAGCAGGAACATTATCTCACAATTCTATTAAAATAGTGCAAAGGTAGGTATGGACCTGAAATTCTCATGCTCCACGTAGAATGATAACCAATCTATTCTTTTAATCATTTGCTGACTCCATCAACAACCCAGGAAAAAATATCATTTGAATATTCAGGGAAATTATCCTAGGCCATTATTGTACAACTGTGATGGTCAGATAATAGAATGGCAGGATTATAGAGTTGAAGTAGATTGATTAGGAAGGAGAAAACTGTGGTTTAATTCTGCCTAAATGAAATTATTCAAAAACACCTCTGTTTTCAATCAAAACCAAAAGGGAAAACATGGTCAAGACATTTGATTCTTTCCTATTTGTCTGGTGGTTAAAATTTGGCAGCCACTATGAGGGAGTAACAGGAAGTGAGGAAAAAGCTTGGGTAAGAGACTAACCTCAAAATTTATCAGAACACAGTCTCCAATTCCTTTTTAAGCACCTGCAATTCATCTAGAATTCAAAACTCTTTGAGGTAGAGAATTCTAGAGATACACCACTCTGTGTGAGGAGTTCCTGTGCTCACAAATAAGGGTGAACGTTTTTACCCCACACAGATGTTTTCTGGTCAAATTCACAGCCACATGGATGGAAATCAGTGGGGAGGCCCCTGTCTGTACTCATTCACAGGAATTTGTTGGGGCTACGAGTGATATTATTCTCTGTCCAATAGAGAGCTTGAGGTTAAAATCAGAATGAGATCAGGGTTATTTCACTGATATATGTCATGAAATTTGTTGCTCCTCAACAGTTTTCAAATAAAAAACGAGAGAATGGAATTAACCCAATTATGGGTAAGGGGGAAAAGCAGTCAACATTCCCACATCCAGATTTGTAGACCCCTGGTAAGCCTCAGGCTCGCTCAACTCGCTTTCCTCTAGGGGGAGCAGCCTTTGGCCCTGCCAAACTGGGTAATCAAGTTTGTGTGGATGCTGTGTGATGTACCCCACCATGCCAAATAACAGACAATACACAACATGCGATTAAATGATTACACTTTATAGATCTTGCTGAAACTATGTAATTAATAGAGATAAAATATAAAAGGAAAATAAAAGGCACCAAAAAGTTCAACCACTTCGTGAGCAACAGTTGGAGCTCAATTAACGGAGTCCTCTTTCCACCATTCCATCCCATCCGACCCCCCTCGACCTGCCGCCTTGGACCAACCACAGTGGTCGACCAGACGCTCCACACGAGTCTGTCTTAGTCTCCTCTCCTTGCCGAAGACCCTGGGCCTCGGACTCCCGCTCAGGGTCAGTCCCGCCACCCAGGGTCACAGCATAGCATCTCCTCTCTCTGTCCCCATCGCGCCTTCTGTGCCAAAGCCCGCGAAACACAATAGCTTACAGACACTCAAGAAAGAATAACATCTATCCCAATTGGTTCATTCTCTCTCTTATCAATAATATAACCTAAACAAGCAGAGAGAAAGAGCGAACTCCTTACATTGCAGTTATTATTACAAAAAAGCCATTTTAATTATAACATAACAAAGAAGCCATTTTGTTAGCCTTCGCAGTAACATAAAAGAAGAAACCCCTTACAGACTTTATTCTGAATTCCTGCTAAAAACACTGAATGGTGTATATTGACATGATCACATTTGATTGTAATGTTGATTGTAAAGATTAACTGGGACACAAGCTTAGGAAACCCGTTGTGTTATTATAACTGTTCCACAATTTCCACATTTGTATGTAACTTGGCTGAACAATCTACATGTCTTTTGGAGTTTGGAAAAAATGAGGGGCAATTCATCAGGATCTCCAAGGTGAATAACAGTGTAGATGTGAAGAAGTTTCCTTCAGTTGAAGAATAGTTACGAAGGCACTTAAGTTAAACTGAAGTGAGCAAGAACTACTTTTCAGAGAAGATAGAGAAATTTTGGAATTCCCTACCTCAGAGGGATGTTGAAGTACATAAAGAGGAAGTAGATACATTTTTGAAGGGCTGTTAAATTGAGAGCCATTTACTGGCATTGAGGAAAAGAAAAGGTAAATCAGCTCTAATCTCCATTGAAAGGCACACAGAATTAATAGGATGAAAGCCCACTCCTGCCCCGAATTTCTTACATTCTTATGTAGGAAAGATGGGTAATAACAACATGGCCATTGTTATTAGCGGGACTGTTTAGTGAGAGGAGAAGGAATTTTGCTTGAAAAGCTAGTAGCAGAGGCAAGAATGAAGACAACTTTCCAATAATAAAACTGTTGGATATTACTATAAACTTACTTGTTTCATCAGAGCTCCTCCAGGCAAGGGAACAACAACTAATCTCAGTCAGTATGACTCCAGTTCCACAAAATGTGGTTGACTTCATTTCCTCATGACAACTAATGGGCTATGTTGCTATTGCTTCTGTTACATACCTCGTGGGTATCTTGTGACTGTCTTATGACCATGACGTAATTGAGTATCTTGTGAGCATGATGTAATTGTCTTGTGATGGTGGGGTGATATAATCTTCCTGCCAGTGTGAGGTCACATGATGTAATTTTCCCACCGGTGTGAGGTCACGTGATGGCATATTCCAACAGGTACATAAGGAGAAACCTCTGTTGTCACACAGTTAGTTCGTCAGTTAGTTTTGCTGCGTATCTGTCTCATGATGCAGTTTCGTTTTAAAGTGGAGTTTTACTTTCTATTCTAAGGTAAAAACATTGTGCCAGCAGTTTCGCCAATCGCTGCCAGTTCTTGTTTGTTGCACCTTTGTTTTACCTTTACAGTCTAGTACTGGAGAGTGAAGACCTTACCAAAGTATGGGAACCAGAAGGATTGAGTAAAGTTGGTGCCGTTCGGCGGTTTTATGAAGGATCGACCTTATTGAATCTTTGTTCAGGAATAGTGGCCTGCACCTGAGATAAACCCTGCAAGATCAGGAAGGTTTGTGCAGTGTTCACCCTCCAGCAAAAAGGTCAGTTCCTTTAAGCCTTTTTATTTCCTTCGTCGTGAGTCCTTTGGACAAGGCATCTCTCGACTGGGATCAGCAGTAACATCACGTCTTCGAAGAAATCAGTTTTCAGGGAAGTCTCTCCTTACTGACTGTATAAATCACTTGGACTTTCAAATTTACCACTTTAAGACTGTGTTCAAATTTACCACTTTAAGAACTATTCCAGAGTTGGCTGTTTGTTAAATTGCCAAATAGCAGTTAACTTCCAGTTAAGTTAGTCGTTTGTTTACTTTTCACTATTGTTGAGCAGAGTTTAATAAATGTTTAAGTTTGTTTATAAAACCTGACTCAATTCTATATTCATTGTTGCCGACCACGTAACACTTCAATCTAAAAAAAAGCTTGAAGGAGCAATCTAGTTGTTATGTATTGTGACTTTATTAATATTGTGAGAATATCTCTTCAAAGTTCAAAGTAAATCTATCATCAAAGTACATATATGTCACCATATACAACCCTGAGACTTGTTTTTTTGCAGGCGTGCTCAGTAAGTCCAAGAAACATAATATAATAAATTAGTGACAGCACACAAAAGGATGGACAAACAACCAACGTGCAAACGATAACAAACAGTACAAAAGAAATAATAATAATTGATAAATAAGCAATAAATTCAGAACATGAGACGAAGATCCCTTGAAAGTGAGTCCATAGGTTGTGGAAACAGTTCAGTAATGGGATGAGTGAAGTTGAGTGAAGTTATCCCCACTGGTTCAAGAGCCTGATGGTTAAGGGGTAATGACTGCTCCTGAACCTGGTGGTGTGGGTCCTGAAGCTCAGCAATGAGAAAGGAGCATGGCCCAGGTTGTGGTGGTCCTTGATGATGGATGCTGCTTTCCTGTAATAGCGTTCCATGTAGATGTACACCGTGTAGGTGGGGAGGGTTTTACCTGCATCCACTGTATCCACTGCTCTTTGTAGGATTTTCCATTCAAGGGCATCAGTGTTTCCATCCCAGGCCATGATGCAATCAGTCAATAGATTCTCCAACAAACATCTATAGAAGTTTGTCAAAGTTTAGATATCATGCCAAATTTTTACGAACTTCTAAGGAAGAAGAGACACTGCTGTGCTTTCATCGTAATTGCACTTACATGCGAGGGCCAGGACAAATCTTCTGTAATGATAACACCGAGGAATTTAAAGTTGCTGACCCTCTCCACCTCTGATCTCCCAATGAGGACTGGTTCATGGACCTCCTGTTTTCTCCTCCTAAATTCAATAATCATCTCCTTGGTCTTGCTGAAATTGAGTGAGAGGTTGTTGTTCTGGTATCACTTGGCCATATTTTCTACCTCCCTCCTATATGCAGATTCATCGCCACCCTTGATTCAGCCAATGACAGTGCTATTGTCAGCAAACTTAAATATGGCGTTGGATCAGTGCTTAGCACACAGTCATAAGTATAAAGCAGATAGAGCAACAGGCTAAGCACACAGCCTTGTGGTGCACCTGTGCTGATGGAGATTGTGGAGGAAATGTTGTTGCCAATCTAAGCTGCCTGGGGTCTGCAAATTAGGAAATCAAGGATCCAATCGCACAAGGAAGTATTGAGGCCAAGGTCTTGAAGCTTATTGATTAGTTTTGAGGGGATGATAGTATTGAATGCTAAGCTGTAATTAATAAAGAGCATCCTGACGTATGCATCCTTGCTATCTAGATGTTCCACAGTTGAGAGAAGAGCCAAAGAAGTGGCATCTGTTGTGGACTTGTTATTCTGGTAGGCAAGTTATAAAGGATCCAAGTCAATTCTTAAGCAGGATTTAATATGTTTCTTCACAAACCTCTCAAAATACTTATCACAGTGAATGTAAGGGCGACTGGATGGTAGTCATTAAGGCAGGTTACCACGTTTTTCTTAGGCACTGGTAAAATTGAAGCCTGCTTGAAGCAGATAGGTATCTCGGACTGCAAAATGAGCGGTTAAGATATCGATAAACACTCCAGCCAGTTGATTAGCACAGAATCACTATTACCATCAAAATCAAAAATGTCTTCATTTAGATCACTAAGGGGTTTATAGCCATCAGAGAAAAACTTTCCACTTTGCTTCTGATGTTATTTATCATCGGGAAATGCTTTAGAGTGACTTCTGATCAGTTGTCATAACCTCCACTCATATATCTGTCTGACGTAAAAACGGCAGTGTGGGCAAACCCCTGAGGAAATTCTAGTCATAGTAACCAAAAAACAACTTCTTCTTGTGTGCATATGATTTATTTCCTCAGTTATGGAAGGCTACATGTATCTTCCTTTGCCTCTGGTTAGCTGGCTGGATAATTCTTAAAAATAAATCTTTAAAAAGAAATTTAGCCGTTGTTGCTCTTGAGAAAGAAACTGTTGATACAATCAAACTTTTGATATCAGAAAACCTGTCTCCATAGCAGTGCTGAAGGACTATGCAAACATATGGACCTGGAAAAGATTAAGTAACTCCTGGCATTAAGTGACACCACCATATTGTAATTCCCAGATGTGTAATGTATAACATATGAGCTTGAGAGAGTTTTCTCATCCAAACACTTCTAATGAGCCCATGATATACTAAAGGAAGATCCAATCCTTAATAAATCCATGAACCTGACAGCTTCCTAATGCTAATGGCATTTTACATGCACAAACTTATTTCAAAGAAAGAAAAGGCCACCTCCCAAGCTCCAGCGAATGCCTCTTGCCAGATTTCTGTGCAGAATTAAGATGTATTTTCTGGTGTAGGTGAAAGTAAATCTCAAAGCAGCTGCAACATGACTTCAGATGGAAGGTGATGCATCATACATCAAAGTGCACTAGTGAATGTATGAGTAAAACCCAAAAACAACAGAAGTTCTCAATCGGCTGTGGATAGTCTCATGTGGATAAATCTCAGCAGGAAAGCAGGGAAAAAAAGATTTATTTGTAGGTTGATCAGATCTTGTTTTCTTTCATAGGAACTTAAGAAAATACAAAAGTGAGACTCTTGAGCCTGTTCACTCAGTCATGCCTGTAACAGCATTGTACTCATCTTCTTTTACTGTCCTTTTAAAAACAATGACCTTTTTTATAGAATTTAAATGTTCACTTGTACTTGCTGTAGTTTTTTGAAGAGATAATTCCAGCACTCTTTGAACGTAGAAATATCTTCTGTCATCTTCCTTGAAAGGCCCAGCTTTGATTTTATGATTATTTTCTTCTTTGTCCAGAATCCCTCACTGGGGGATATAGTTTCTATAAATTCTTTTAATTAATACAAGCATCCCTAGTTATTTCAACACAATCTCTTAAATTTAAGGGATGCAGAGAGGGTGCACTTTTTTCTTATAGTATAATCCTTTTAATTTAATTGCCATTGTCAATGGGAGCATCAACAAGGCCTTGGTTGTCTCCATTAACATTATCAAGTCTGGGCATTTGTACTGATGCATGCAAGATTTCTGAAATCATGATCTTAGACATAGAGTGGGTTAGCAGGAGTTTATTTATTAATACCTAATCCTCTACAGAAATCTTTCAGGATTATTTTGTTTGTAGATACAGCGTTGTAACAGGACCTCTTGGCCCAGCGACCCCGTGCCACCCAATTATACCCATGTGACCAGCGAAGCTACTAACATGTGCACCTTTGGGATTTGGGAGGAGAGCAGAGCACCTGGTGGAAACCTGCACAGTCACAGGGAGAATGTACAAACTCCTTACAGACAGTGGCAGGAATTGAACCCAGGTGCTGATGCTGTAAAGCGTTATGATAACCACTGCGCTACCATGCCACCCACTGCAGACCATTTGCTCCCACTCTGGTTTTGTGGGCTCTGAGGTGGCCGGTGAGGTCATTGTGAGGTCTCATTGACAATCTACAGATGGAATAAGTGGTGCCAAATGGTGCTGGGTGCATGAGCTGGTCAGAAAATTATGCTTGTCTTGGGAATAATGTGAATGACATAGCAAGCCTAATGCAGCTAATTGACTTCTGCTAAAGCCTCAATAATGAGGAAGTTCACCTGGGAGAAGATACTGATGTTGGTTTACTTATTCATCCAGTGAACTTTGAGGATGTGGTGGAGATGTGAGGATTGTAAATAGCCCTTACCTGTTTGCTGAACCGCATGGAGTAGGTGAACTTTCTGCTGTCTACTTTTATGTCGGGCAAGTACCAGAAATGTTGTCCAATGGCTGGACAGCAGGGGATGGGGTAACATCATGTGTGGTTAATACCATTTAGAGCTCTCCTTCACCTTTCACGGTAGAGGTGCCTATTGTTGGGTGCAGGTGTTGGAGTGGTAGATATGGAGGCTGCAGCCAAACATCAGTACCCAGTCGCTGTATGTACTGTTGCTAGCAGTGTAATGATTGGTCAAGGCTAGTGAATGAGACCTCAATGCCCACATCTGACCACTGACACCACTGGCCTTTGACATTGCTCAGTTTGTTTACTCTGTCTCCAAACAACTTCCATCAATGAACACTCAAACCCACACAAATGTAGTACTGCCACAATGCTTAGACTAATATGTCATAACTTACATACTTTGCCAGCTATTCTCCAATAATAGTCATGTCACTCAATCACTGGCATGCTTCCCTCAACAAATATCTCTAACCCTATCCAGGAAGGAGCCAGATGCTAAAAGTTAATCTCTACTATTATCTTCACAGACGTTGGCAATGAAGTGTTGTATTTTATCCATTTGCAGTAGAGGCATTCATTGCCTATCCCTTGAGTAACAAACAGTAAGTTTTCAACTTGAAGTGTTTCAGCATCATTGTTTTCATGCCATTTCAGAGTAAAATTATGGCAACACAGACATCTAATGCATTACTGCTCCAGACAACCTGCTGTGAGAGCTTCTCTCCACTTCTTTTCCTCCTCTCTTAAAAACCTGCTTTCATCATTTTCCCAGCTATGCTCCATTCCAAGCAAAAGTCGGAATTTGGAGCCCTATTAGGTGCGGCTGGTTTAAGCAAGGTCTTTGAAGTCGGGAAACCATTCTCCAGCACTTGTAACGCTGCCCTGTGCATACTTTTACATTATAAAATCTCTAGATTGCACCGAGGAGATGTAGGTGGGAGCACTCTTGCTGTATTGTACACACAAGAGATTCTGCAGAAGCTGGAAATCCAAAGCAACACACACAAAATGCTGGAAGAACTCAACAGGACACGAGCATCTATGCAAATGAATAAACAGTCGGTGTGTCAGGCAAGATCCTTCTTCAGGACCGGAAAGTAAGGGGGGAAGATGCCAGAAGTAAAAGGTGGGTGGAGGGGAAGGAGGACAAGCTCGAAGGTGATTGGTGAAACCAGGTGAGTAGGCAAGGTAAAGGACTGGAGAAGAAGGAATCTGATACGAGAGCAGAGTGAACCAGGGGAGAAAATGAAGAAGGTGTGACACCGGCAGATTATGACAGGCAGGTGAAGAGAAGAGGTAGGAGGCCAGAGTGGGGCATAGAAGAAGAGAGAAGGGGGAGGGAAAAGAAAAATTGCCAGAAGAAGAAATCAATGTTCATGCCATCAGGTTAGAAGTTACCACTGTCTTTCCACAAAGAGAAGGGAGGGTGTACGGAACAAGATTGCAGAGGAAATTGTAGACCCAGTTTAAAGGACATTTAGACAGGTACGTCGATAGGAAATATTTAGAAGGAAATAGGCCAAATGTAGGAAAAGGGGAATAGTTCAATGAGTCAGGCGCTTCATGCCACAGAAACTGGCATAAGCACCAGCCTGATGGTGACAGGCTTTAATCTTAATCAAACAACAAGGCTCGTTAATCTAACAAGGCTCATGACAGACTTTAATCTTAATCAAACAAAAATGTGATTCCTGTTCCATCTTTCCAAAGAGCTATAACCTTACCACTTTACTTCTGCACAGAAGGAAAGTAGTAAGCTTAAAACTATTCTCACATACGGTTTTCCTCAGATCATTTCTGAATTGTTGATGAACTTATGACAAAGATTAGTTTGTTTAACAGTTAGTCAATAATTCCACTGGCATTCATTTATGTTCAAAGTTCAAAAAGTTCCAAGTAAATTAATTATCAAAGTACGTTATGTCACTATATAAAAACCTGAGATTCTTTTCCTTGTGGGCATACTTAATAAATCTATAATAGAATAATAACCATAATAGTATCAATGAAATAAAGCACCAACTTGAGTGTTCAACTAGTGTGCAAAGCTAACAAATTGTGCAAATACAAATGGAAAGAAATAATGATAAGAAGAATAAATAAATAGGCAATAAAAATTGAGAACATGAAATGAAGAGTCCTTGAAAGTGAATACATAGGTTGTGGGAACATTTCAGTGAGGGGCAGATAAAGTTATCCCTTTTGGTTCAAGAGTCTGATGGTCGAGAAGTAATAACTGTTCCTGAACTTGGTGCTGTGAGTCGTGAGGCTTCTGTACCTTCTTCCTGATGGCAGCAGCAAGAGGACAGCATGTCCTGGGTGGTAGGAATCCCTGATGATGGATGCTGCTTTCCTGCAACAATGCTTTGTGAAGACGTGTTCAATGGTTGGGAGGGCTTTACCTGTGATGGACTGGGCCGTATCCACTACTACTTGTAGGATTTTAAGTTCAAGGGCATTGGTGATTCCATACTAGGCTGTGATGCAGCTGGTCAGTATACTCTCTACTGCACATCTATAGAAGTTTGTCAGAGTTTTAAATGTGATGCCAAATCTTCGCAAACCCCAAAGAAAGTAGAGGTGCTGCTGTGCTTTCTTCGTATTTGCACTTACATGAATTTTATTCATTTTTTTCAGTCTTAAATGTTTTCTGAGTTACTGAGTGAAGGCGTGTGTATTTGTGCCTTTGATTTCTGATGGCGATAACTCCAAATTACAGCCACACCCAAGGCAGAGAGGAACTAATTATAAATCAGCCTAGTATAGGCCAAATGCTTTGTCCAAACCAAAATCGTCTAGGAAATGGGGCTGGGTGGGTGGTGTCATAGCAGGTGTGGTTGCAATCAGGAAAGAATAACCTCAGGAATCAACTTTAAACCAGTCACACTGCAAAAGTGAAGTATGTGCTGTCTGTTTTTCAGGCATATTTGGATGGAAAAGTCACAGAGATCCCATATGTAGAAATAACAGTTAATCAAGCTGTATTTCTCTCTTCTTTTGGCATTTTTCATTGCACAGTGCCATCAGATTTGGCTCCAAACACAACTGTTCAGCCTGCTTCTAAACATCTTCCCAGTGGGGAAATTTTCTGGCTCCTTTACTGTGCACTATTCTCAGCCAGGTGCCTATGAACTGACCTTTATCTTTCACATTCTGAGATTCAGCCAAAGGCTTCACTTGAGCAATTAAGTTTTCTTTTTTTCTCATCATATGGCTAAAGTATGCATTTCACGCTGCCATCCAGATGTTACTTGATTCCTTGCATTTCTTTGTTACACATTGCATTTAATAAGTGTCTGGAATCTTTCTCCAGCATCTGCTTTTGAAAACATTCAACATCTCTCCAATACATTGGTTTAACTCCAGCAGCACTACCAAGGAACAGCCAATCTAAGGATTCTTTCTCTCTGCATCAATATCCAAGGAAAGTGAAACAGTGCTAACTTTTCTGCATATAAAGACATTTGATTCAGCATTGGCCTTTCAAGCCTTACTTCCAAATTTCTCCAACGCCAGTGGGAAAGTTATGTCAGGTGGCCACTGCCTGCTAAAAGAATGGTTTCTGGCAATCAATTAGTGATGGAACTGTTATATTGGGACTGGTTTCACTTGATTTGGTTTAGAACCAGTGTCTTTGTGAAGAGATAAGGCATTAAATTAAATAATAGAGGTGGAAGATGGATTCTGGTGAGAGCCAGTTTTATAAAGTGAATAGAAGGGCCAAGGCAATAGGGCTGCAAACAGAATATTGATAACTGGATTATGCCTCCAGTTACAATAAGGGGAAGGGTAAATGGATGAAAAGACAAAATTGAATATTCATTAGCTAACTTAACACAGCATTAATACCGAGTTAGTGAATTAGAAGCAGAAATAGAAACAAATGGATACAATTTAATCAACTTTACAGAGATGAGGTTGCAAAGTATCCAAAGATGGAAATTAAGTATTCCAGAATATCTCTCTTTAAAGCGACTGGCAAAATGGAAAAGATGAAAAAAACTCAAGTAAAGACAGTAGAGGTGGAGGATTAACATAGAAAATCACAAAGTGGGATCAGCTCAGATAGAGCTAAAACAACTACAGAAGAAAGCATTGTTGGGAGTTGTACATAGGCCACTAATCTCAGTGATGATATAGGGCGCAGCATAAGTCAGGAAAATAGAGGCACGCCTAGCAGATATCAAGCTACACCTAGACGGGGCAAACCAAATTAGCAAATTTTTATTTCAAGTCAACTTATGAATGATAAATACATAGAGCATATGCATGATAGTTTTCTAGAACAGCATACTTTATCCACTCAGGGGATCTCCCATCCACTGCTACCAACCTTATAGTTCCCACACCTCGCACTTCCCGTTTCTACCTCCTACCCAAGATCCACAAGCCTGCCTGTCCTGGCAGACCTATTGTCTCAGCATGCTCTTGCCCCACCAAACTCGTTTCTGCATACCTCGACACGGTTTTATCCCCTCTTATACAATCCCTTCCTACCTATGTTCGTGACACTTCTCACGCTCTTAAACTTTTTGATGATTTTATGTTCCCTGGCCCCCACCGCTTTATCTTCACCATGGATGTCCAGTCCCTATATACTTCCATCCCCCATCAGGAAGGTCTCAAAGCTCTACGCTTCTTTTTGGATTCCAGACCTAATCAGTTCCCCTCTGCCACCACTCTGCTCCGTCTAGCGGAATTAGTCCTTACTCTTAATAATTTCTCCTTTGGCTCCTCCCACCTCCTCCAAACTAAAGGTGTAGCTATGGGCACCCGTATGGGTCCTAGCTATGCCTGCCTTTTTGTTGGCTTTGTGTAACAATCTATGTTCCGTGCCTATTCTGGTATCTGTCCCCCACTTTTCCCTCGCTACATCGACGACTGCATTGGCGCTGCTTCCTGCACGCATGCTGAGCTTGTTGACTTTATTAATTTTGCCTCCAACTTTCACCCTGCCCTCAAGTTTACCTGGTCCATTTCCAACACCTCCCTCCCCTTTCTAGATCTTTCTGTCTCTGTCTCTGGAGACAGCTTATCCACTGATGTCTACTATAAGCCTACTGACTCTCACAGCTATCTGGACTATTCCTCTTCTCACCCTGTTTCTTGCAAAAATGCCATCCACTTCTCGCAATTCCTCCGTCTCCCCCGCATCTGCTCTCAGGATGAGGCTTTTCATTCGAGGACGAGGGAGATGTCCTCCTTTTTTAAAAAAAGGGGCTTCCCTCCCTCCACTATCAACTCTGCTCTCAAACGCATCTCCCGCATTTCACGTATATCTGCTCTCACTCCATTCTCCCTCCACCCCACTAGGAATAGGGTTCCCCTGGTCCTCACCTACCACCCCACCACCCACCAGCCTCCGGGTCCAACATATTATTCTCCGTAACTTCTGCCACCTCCAATGGGATCCCACCATTAAGCACATCTTTCCCTCCCCTCCCCCTCTGCTTTCCGCAGGGATCGCTCCCTACGCGACTCCCTTGTCCATTCGTCCCCCCCATCCCTCCCCACTGATCTCCCTCCTGTCACTTATCCTTGTAAGCGGAACAAGTGCTACACATGCCCTTACACTTCCTCCCTTACCACCATTCAGGGCCCCAAACAGTCCTTCCAGGTGAGGCGACACTTCACCTGTGAGTCAACTGGGGTGATATACTGCGTCCAGTGCTCCCGATGTGGCCTTCTATATATTGGCGAGACCCGACACAGACTGGGAGACCACTTTGCTGAACACCTACGCTCTGTCCGCCAGAGAAAGCAGGATCTCCCAGTGGCCACACATTTTAATTCCACATCCCATTCCCATTCTGACATGTCTATCCATGGCCTCCTCTACTGTAAAGATGAAGCCACACTCAGGTTGGAGGAACAACACCTTATATTCCGCCTGGGTAGCCTCCAACCTGCTGGCATGAACATCGACTTCTCTAACTTCTGCTAATGCCCCACCTCCCCCTCGTACCCCATCCGTTATTTATTTTTATACACACATTCTTTCTCTCACTCTCCTTTTTCTCCCTCTGTCCCTCTGACTATACCCCTTGCCCATCCTCTGGGTTCCCTCCCCCCTCCTTCTCTTTCTTCCTGGACCTCCTGTCCCATGATCCTCTCATATCTCTTTTGCCAATCACCTGTCCAGCTCTTGGCTCCATCCCTCCCCCTCCTGTCTTCTCCTATCATTTTGGATCTCCCCCTCTCCCCCTCCCACTTTCAAATCTCTTACTAACTCTTCCTTCAGTTAGTCCTGACGAAGGGTCTTGGCCTGAAACGTCGACTGTACCTCTTCCTAGAGATGTTGCCTGGCCTGCTGCATTCACCAGCAACTTTGATGTGTGTTGCTTGAATTTCCAGCATCTGCGGAATTCCTGTTGTTTGCGATACTTTATACTTATACTTTATTGTCGCCAAACAGTTGATACTAGAACGTACAATCATCACAGCGATATTTGATTCTGCGCTTCCCACTCCCTGGATTACGAATATTAAATATTAAAAATATTAAAAATTGGTAAATATTAAATATTTAAATTATAAATCATAAATAGAAAATAGAAAAATGGAAAGTAAGGTAGTGCAAAAAAACCGAGAGGCAGGTCCGGATATTTGGAGGGTACTGCCCAGATCGGGGTCAGGATCCGTTCAGCAGTCTTATCACAGTTGGAAAGAAGCTGTTCACAAATCTGGCCATATGAGTCTTCAAGCTCCTGAGCCTTCTCCCGGAGGGAAGAGGGACGAAAAGTGTGTTGCCTGGGTGGGTCGTGTCCTTGATTATCCTGGCAGCACTGCTCCAACAGCATGTGATGTAAAGTGAGTCCAAGGACGGAAGATTGGTTTGTGTGATGTGCTGCGCCGTGTTCACGATCTTCTGCAGCTTCTTCCAGTCTTGGACAGGACAACTTCCATACCACTTTGTGATGCACCCTAGGAGAATGCTTTCTACGGTGCATCTATAAAAATTAGTGAGGGTTTTAGGGGGCAGGCCAAATTTCTTTAGTTGAAGAACTAAAAAATGAACAGGTTATTTTACATCAATACAAATGAATTAATGAATAATCTGATAGTTAAGAACTCTTTAGTGAAGATTAATCATAATATGAGAGAATTTAATATAAAGAATATAAGTAATTTGGTTCAATATAAAGATATGGTCTTCAATCTAAACAAGGCAAACTATGAAGGTATCAATCATAACGTAACGCTGGTTGACAGGAAACTACGTTATCACAGTAAATTAATAATTGCTGACTTTTAAAGAATTAATACAGAGATTATGGTAAATGCGTCTCTTTAGGGCATATAAGCAATAAGGAAAGTAACGGATTGTATTAGAGCAAATAAAAACGCATAATATTACCATAAAGAACTGTAAACCTGAGGATTAGAAACAAGGGAATGGCAGAGGAATTAAGCAAATATTTTATGGGAGCCTTTAGGGAAGAAGACAGAGAAAAGCTGCTGGAAATAATGAATCTGAAGTGAATGAGGAGCTGAAACAAATATTAGTACTAGGAAAAAAAAGCTACTGGAGAAATGAATAGGACTGAAGCTGGATAAGTCTCCAGGACCTGATGGTCTACAGCATAGATACAGGCACTTTGGCAATTATATCTGTGCCATCCTTTTTACCATCAGCACAAGTCCCATTTGCCCACATCAGAACGGTATTTTCTCCACCTTGCCTTTTAAAAGTATGTTAAATAGTTCCTAAAAGTATTAATTGGGGATTTGAAAGTAGTTGTTTTTACTTAGAGGAAGATAAATTTGAACGGAAGGTTTTGAAGAAGGTGATTCTGAAGATAGCATACACATTAGTTTTCCGCTTCCAAAATTTCATAGATTCCATACATGGATTAAAAGGTTGTGAATGTAACCCTACTGAAGAAGGGAGGAAGAGAAAGAATATGAAACAGTAGAACAGTTAACCTGACATCAGGAATAGAGAAACTGCTGACTTTTATTATTCACATGTGGACTATTGTCTCTTCCTAAGCAAGGATATATTTGTTACTGGGGGAGTGCAACAAATATTCAAAGGATTGATGCAAAAGATGCACAGGTTTGACTGGGTCAAGGCCTCTCATTTGAGACTCCTTAGTCTAGATGAAGGGTCTCAACCCAAAATGTTGACCATTTTCCTTCCCACGGAGCTCCTCTTGCGGCTTGATTTTTGCACCAGATTCTAGCACTGGCAGTCTCTTGTGTCCTGGATTGATTCCTGGAAATGTTTGTTCCATTAGAAGGGATTAAGTAGACTTGGTTTTTGAGTTAAAAAGAATTAAAGGTGATCTTATTGAAACACATTACATTATTTTGGTGCTTGACAGAGAAGATGCAGGGATGAAATGTCTACCGGTAGAGGTGTCTAAAACTATGGACACTTCTTCACTCAGGGAGTAGCAGTTAGAATTCCCTACACAAATGGCAATGCAGGCTACATTATTGATTTGATTCATGACAGGGATTGATAGATTTTTTGTTATTAAAGGCATCAAAGGGTTTATGATTAATGCAGGCCAAATATCAGCCATGATCTCACTGCAGGGTGGAGCAGACACAAAAAGTTGCATGATTTACTTCTGCTTCCATTTCTTTCATTGAATATTCTCAGCAAGCCTAGTCTCTGGGTGAGGTGGACTGATGAGGAATCCACGGCTGGCTGGTGGGGGAGGGGGGTGCTGGTTCTAGATATTTCTTGTAGGAGGCCAAAGGGAAACTTTTGTCATTTATTGTCAAGGAATACAAATAACTAACAAAAATGCTTTGGTGCTCTTCTAGACCTGGAACCTTCCTGCTGGGTTACTGTGGCAAAAAAAACTTAACTTATCTGCCCAGCTTGTGGTTAAGGCAGCCAACGAAGTATTTGTCCATTCATTTTTTTAAATGACCTAGTGGTTTTCATCAGGTACCCTTCTCATTTGCTTAGACGGGAACATAAAATTAATGACTGTGGGACATTAGTGTAATTTTAACTGTATGCTTGGCTCTGTTAGCAGACAGAGATACAATCTTTGCCAGAGTCTGTGTTTGTTCCTGGTTTGGTGTGTTAAAGGATAATTGTCAATGATCAAACACTTCATGAAATATCTTACTGCTGTGAAGCTCTCAATTCTACCTCTAATGATTAAGAAGTCACAATTAAGAATAATTAGATAGAGTCATAGAAAAGAACAACACAACAATGGGCCCTTCCAGTCCCTGCCAAAACCACTTAAACTGCATCCTCCCACTGATCTGCATCTGGACCATAGATGTCCATACCACTCCCATCTACATATCTATCCAAACTTCTCTTAAACGTTGATATTGAACTCATATGCACCACTTGTGCTGTCAGCTGATTCCACACTCTCCTAATCCTCTGAGTGAAGAAGTTTCCCCTCATGTTCCCCCTTAAACATTTCATCTTTCACCCTTAAACCATGACCTCTGGTTGTAGTCCATCCAATCTCAGTGGAGAAAGCCTGCTTGCATTTACCCTATCTATACCCCTCCTAATTCTGTATACTTCTACCAAATCTCCCTTCAATCTTCTATGTTCCAAGAAATGAAGTCCTAACCTGTTCAATCTTTCCTTGTAACTCAAATCTTCCAGTCCTGGCAACATCCTTGTAAATTTTCTCTGTGCTGTTTCAACCTTATTTACACTTTTCCTGTAGCTAGATGACCAAAACTACCCACAATACTCCAAATTAGGCCTCACCAACATCTTACACACTTCAACATAACGTCCCATCTCCTGTACACAATTCTTCAATTCATGAAGGCCAATGTACCAAAAGCTTTCTTTACGACCCTATCTACCTATGCCACGACTTTCAAAGAATTATGGATCGATATTCACAGATTCCTTTGTTCTACCGCACTCCTCACTGCCCTACCGTTCATCGTGTAAGATCTATCCTGGTTGGTCCTACTGAAGTGCAACACCTTGCACTTGTCTGCATTAAATTCTATCTGCCATTTTTCAGCCCATTTTTCCAGCTGGTCCAGATCCTGCTGCAAGCTTTGATAGCCCTGCTGTCCACTACACCCCCAATCTTCATGTCATCTGCAAATTTACTGATCAACTTAACCACTTTATCATCCAGATCATTGATATAGATGACAAATAAGACAGGACCCAGCACCAATCCCTGTGGCACTTCACTAGTCACAGGCCTCCAGTCAGAGAGGGAACTATCTACTCCAATCTCTGGCTTTTCTCACAAAGCCAATATCTAATCCAATTTACTACCTCATCTTGAATGCCGGGCAACTGATCCTTCTAGACCAACCTCCTATATGGAACCTTGTCAAATGCCTTGCTAAAGTCCATGTAGACAGCATTCACGGCCTTGCCTTCATCAACTTTCCCAGTAACTTACTGGAAAATATCTATATTATTGATTAAACATGACCTACCCTGCACAAAGCCAAGCTGAATATCCAGGGCCGGATTTAGTGAGGCCGGGGCCCCTGGGCTGGAGGCCCTGATGGGCCCCTGCTGACACCGTAAAATGCTGCTGTACCAAGCAAAAAAAGGCAAGAACAAGAGCAAAGGTCATACTGGTCTAAATATCAAAGCTGTGGACCAAGACGTTGGTTTAGTACAATACATAGGCTATAAGCTTACAGGCCTTAAGAGGGAGGGCAGAAAGTAATGCAGATTCTTAGTTTGAAGGGCAGCATCTAAAGCACTCAAAAATCACCCTAGGCTTAGTTGGCTTAGTAAAGTTATGAGGGGGATGAAGTATGATGTACCCAATCTTAAACCTTTATTTAGCTATTGCTGCACATACCATAGGCCTTATTTCTCAAATAATGCCAAAGCATTTTTATCTAGATATTTTTCTCAACCATGTGTTCTGAGAAAGTAAAATGGAAATGAGAGACAAAAAGGCCAAGAGAATGGCCCTATGGCAAACTAGGAAACTTGACAATACTCCAACAATCTTTGTGAAAAATGAGATCTAGCTCATATTAACCTATCGCTGTACTGTGTGGCTTGCAGAGTAAAGACCACTTATTACTTACTAAGTTTGTAAACAGTCAACTATTAGCCTTTTGCCACAAAAACAGGACCAGCACTGACACACAAGCCTAGATATTTACAAAGTCAGATGTTTGTTTTTCAAAATTAAAGCCCAGTTCTTCTGGATTTTTTCTCAGCAAAGTCATTGATCAGATCACTAAAATCCAGTTTTCAAGCAAGATCACTTTCAAGTGACATCAGAGTAAGATGATTCAGCCCATCCTGTCCCATTGTGGATCTGAGCCTATGTAGTTGCCATTATCAGGCATGCCAATTATGTCCCTGGAGCCTTGGATAGCCAGTCCCCTCTCGACCAAAAACTTCACAACCACCAACACTCTTCTCAATACGTTGGTCCAGTTGACACACTCTGACTCGAACTATTTTTGCAGTTCTCTATCTATTCTTCCGCTGTCAGATGCTAGTGTAACATAGGTCAGTATCGTTTTCCTGTGGTGTTCGCTATTTTCTTGCTCTCCTATGCGCTCAGCGGCACGTTTGCAGTCACTGAAGCCAGTTTCGAAGATGGACTAACAGTTACCATCACTGAAGATGTGGCAAAACAAAACACACAGCCAGTGGAAGGGGAATATAAGAGCCATTGCCTTGATATGTGCTCACCATTTACGAGCTTGCGCTTGAAGTGAAATTTGGAGAAAAAATGTCTCTGCTGTTTGTATACTCGTTCCAAAGCTTTGATATCCACATCCTTATTCTGGCAGGATTCCAGCCCTTCCTTAGCCCAGTATGCTCGGACTGAATCATCTAATGTTTCCTTTCCCCAGTGAGCAGGATCAGTGCTGTGAGGATCCTCAGTAGCGGTAACGTTAACATTAATAGCGACTCGACTTAGTTGTTCAGAGGCCTCTGTGGTCGGGAATCCCAAAGTCATGCTCCCTGCCTCTTCAACGTTAGCTGCTGACTGTGGCAAGGACGGTGGTCCTGTGCTAACGCTGGTGCTAGCGCTAGCTGTTGAACAAGTCTCCGTTTGTCCACCGGTCTCAGACTCTGACAAGAGCGAAGGTACTGCTGCATCATCAAGAACAGGTTTAAAAATTCTGTCAATTTCAATGTCTTTTTTAATGCTTCTTTCTCACGGTCCTCTTTTTCTTGTTTCTCTTTTCTTTTCTGTGCTCCACTCTTGTATTCTTTTTGTCTGCCATCATGATAGCTTCCTACTTTGGGCACCTCTGCAGCTCTGGCCCTTGGGCTGCAGCCCAGCCTAGACTTGCCTAAAGTCCAGCCCTGTGAATATCCCTAATCAGTCTATCATTACAATACCTTCCAATAACTTTCTCACTCATTATATCAGGCTCAACAGCCGATAATTTCCTGGTTTATTTTTAGAGTTTTTCTTAAGTGTTCTCTTGCATTTATCATACTCTACAAGTACATCATTTGTTCTTACCTGCCTATTCCTACTATACATCTCCTTTTTCTTCTCTTAACAAGGGCCTCAATATCTCTTGAAAAGCAAGGTTCCCTAAACCTGTTATCTTTACCTTTTATTCTGACAGGCACACATAAACTTTGTACTCTCAAAATGTTATTTTTGAAAGCTTCCCATTTACCAAGTACACCTTTGCCAGTAAACAGCCCTTCCCAATCCACACTTACCAGATCCTTTCTGATACATTCAAACTTGACCTTTCTCCAGCCCACAGACTAGACTTATCTCGTTCCATATTCACTTTAAAACTAACGGCATTATGACCACTAGATGCAAAGTGTTCCCCTACACAAGCTTCTGTCACCTGCCCTGTCTCATTCCCTAATAGGAGATCAAGTATTGCACACTTTCTCATTGGGGCTTCTCTGGAAATTATGGATTAAGGAAACTTTCCTGAACACATTGGACAAACTCTATCCCATCTAGTTATTTTCCTTTATGGGAGTTCCAATCAATATATGGAATGATAAAATCACCTACTATTACAACCTAATATTTCTTGCATCACACACAAAATGCTGGAGCACCTCAGCAGGCCAGGCAGCATCTAAGGAAAAAAGTACAGTCAACATTTTGGGCCAAAACCCTTTGGATTTCCAGCATCTGCCGATTTCCTCTTGTTTGTAATGTTTCTTGCAACAGTCCACAATCTCGCTACAAATTTGTTCCTCTAAATCCCATGATCTGTAGGGTGGTCTGTAATATAGCCCCATTAACCTTTCTCATTCATCAGTTCCACCCATAACGCCTCACTCGATGAGTTCTCCAGTCTGTTCTGACTGAGCACTCCTGTGACATTTTCTCTGATCCGTAATGCCACCTCTCCCCCATTATTCCCTCCTGCTCCGTCATGTCTAAGACAATGGAACCCCGGAATATTGAGCTGCCAGTCCTGCCCCTCCTGCAAACAAGTCTCACTAATGGCTACAAAATCGTAATTCCATGTGTTATCAATGCCCTGAGCTCATCTGCCTTTCCTACAATACTTCTTGCTTTGAAATATATGCAGCTCAGAACATCAGTCGCAACATGCCCAACCTTTTGATTCCTGAATTTGTCTGAGGTCTTAACCACATCTGTCTCATAACCTCTCCACTATCTGTTCCGGCACTCTGGTTCCTATCCCCCTGCAACTCTAGTTTTAAACCGCGTGCCCCCCCCCCCCGCCCATTCAGCTCTAGCAAACCTTTCTGCTAGGATATTAGTTGCCTCCAATGCAGGGGAAAACCATCTCTCCTGTATAGGTCCCACCTTCCCTAAAAGAGAGCCCACTAAAGGAAAAATCTGATGCACTCCCTCCTACACCAACTTGTTAGCCACATGTTAAACTTTATGATCTTCCTATCTCTGGCCTCACTACCACATGGCACAGGTGGCAACCCTGAGATCACAGCTCCTTTAACTTAGCACCTATCTCCCTGAACTCACTTTGCAAAACCTCGTCCATCTTCCTACATGCATACAAAGAGAAATTGCCAAATATATGAATTACAAATGGCTGAAAATGGGAGATATTATAGAATTGTGAAATAACAGTGAATTATGCCATGGAAGGTAGACATATAGCTCATTCACCTTGCTGGCTAAAGGACAGGTATCCAGCCTAATCCCACTTTACAACCCCTGATCCATAACCTTGCAGATTACAACAATTTATGTCAATATCCAAGTACTTCTGAAAACTTTCAATTCTGGCAACACCCCTGTTAGTCTCCTTCATATTCTCTCTAGTGCAATCATATCCTTCCTGTAATGTGGTGACCAGAAATGTGTGCAGTCTTCCAGCTGTGGCCCAGCTTCAGTTTATTAAGTTATTGTTCTTACATTCTCTGACTCAGTCAGGAAAACAAGGGACCCTTATTCCTTATTAGCTGCCTTTTTTTTCCGAGCTGTTACGCTTCTTACTGAGATCTGTGGATGTACATTAGATTGAAGATCCTTTGGCATTTCAGCATGTTCCGATATCCAAACACTTAATGGCTATTCCCTTCCTCTTGTTGCCCTTCTCAAGTGCATTTTCTCACAGAAGTCCATCTCATTTCATTTGGTCAGAGAGTTGTTGATTAGCAGGTCAATACAAATTATGAATTTTCAAGAGATGATTGTCCCCAGGGAGCAGTGACTCTGTTAGTTGTGTCACAATGTGAAGAGAGGAACAGAAGATGGGGGAGAAACAGAGGAGGGTGGTTACCAGAAGTTGGAAAACTGATGTCCATGCCTTGTTTCCCCCACCCCAACACACTTTGCCTTATCCCTGTAGCCCTGTTACCTCTTCTCTTTTCCCTACCCGGCCCTCACAATGTACTTCCTCCCTCTGGTTTCCTACCTCCTTCCCTATGCTCCATGGTACTCTCTTATCAAATTCCTTTCTCTTTGATCCTTTGCTTTCCCCAGTATCACCCCCAGCTTCTCACATTATTCTCCCTTCCACCCTCCAGCTTTCCCCCCTCACCTATCTCCTGTCAGCTCTGGCTACTCCCCCTCCCCCTACCCTTTTATTCTTGCTTCTGCCCCCTTCCTTCCCAGACAGGAAGAAGGCTCTTGGCCTGAAATATCAATGCCACATTTGCTTCCTAGCCCACTGAGTTTCTTCAGCATTTTGTGGGTGTGTGTGTATGTGTGCTGATCCAGATACCCAGCTTCTGCCATCTATCTCGTGTATCTGTATTTTCAGAATTCAGATTAGCATATGGGTGGATCTTAGTGTCTATTGCTACTGGCCTAACTGTGACGCTCACTAACAGTTGAGGAAAAACTCAGCCAGCATCTATTTACTGACACTCCGTTGCTACTTTACCTTCAAGAAATTGGATCATTTTCGCTGGTGGTAAGGGAAGGGTGTGTGCATTACCTGAATGCTTGCTGTTTCATTAGTTCCTGCCAATAAATGTGGAAGTTCAAAATCAGCATTTATGCCGTGCTTACTAAACCCTACAAGAATTGTGCAAAAAAGCAAGAAGTAGATTTAAATTTGATTTCTGTTGGAAAAAAAGGTTCATATTTACAGCCAGGTTTTGGCCACTCTGTTGTTCTTAAGGTCACCTTCTAGTTTTAACTGGAGGGTAACCATAAGTCCCCAGTACACCCCATCCTTTGATATAATTTCTCCAATAGACTTCGGTATGTCAAAGAAGGTAGTGCTGCCCACCCATCTCTTCAGCTGTAAACGGTCTGTTTTCTCTGCCGCATCACAACTAGTAATCTTTAGCCCATTCCAAGTTGCTGAATGGCCAGATGGTCAATTGGAATACAGACCTGGAATTTTGGGAACCGTTCCTCATGCTGAAAATCAATTCAAATGACAGGTTCAGCACAATCTGGTGCCATGGAGCTGTTGGATGCCCAACTCTACCAGGAATCAGCATAACCATTTTCTTCCCGTGTTACAAAATTGAAGGTCTGGCACAGACCACAAGATTAATGACCTGAGCACACTTCTGTAGTGTAATAATGTTAAGGCTAATAGTGCTTTAAATTACAATGTAACTTTTTTCTGCATCTAAACATGAAGATAGTTCCAGGGCCGATCTATCAACGATACAGCTGAATTCTGATGCCAACTGATTGATTTTCCTTTCAAATTTCACTGTAGCCATAAGGTAAACAATCTGTCATTAGGAGACTTGTCAAAGGGCTGGGCGTGGTTTTGTGTTCACTAAACACTGGCACTGCCAAATAATCTGCAGTGAGTCAGCTGAAAGGGATGTGTACTCAGTTTTCAGAGAGAATAGTACACTTCTTTGGGAGGTTGCAACACAATGAACTATTATTCATTTAACTTTACATAGCCTATTATGGTTATTAAACAATAGAAATAACAAACAGAAATTGGATCACAAATGTCAATGATGTCAGCTAGGCATCATAAGGGCAGACATTGATTTTAAAAGCCCAACTTGATCACTGACCTTTTTATCAGTCCTGAAGCAGGGCCTCAGCCCATAACGTCAACTGTCTATTCATTTCCATTGATGCTACCTGACCTGCCGAGTTCCTCCAGCACTTTACGTGCGTTGCTTTGGGTTTCCAGCATCTGAAGATTCTCATGTTTACGATCACTGACCTGGTACATTTGCTGGAGTGGGCAGTTAATATGAGGCATTCTCTCAACACATCTGATATTACTAGAGTAGGATGCAGAGACCTTCTTTAGATTAGCAGATTCATTCCCCTAATGCCTGCAAAAGTGTGAGTATTGCACTTTGGAAGGACAAACCAAGGTAGAACATACAAGGTAAATGGTAAGGCACTGAGGAGTGCAGTAGAACCGAGGGATCAGAGAATACAGATACAAAATTCCCTAAAAGTGGCATCACAGGTAGATAGGGTCATAAAGAGAGCTTTTGGTACATTGGCCTTTATAAATCGAAGAATTGAGTATAAGAGTTGGAATGTTATGGTGAGGTTGTGTAAGGCATTGGTGAGGCTGAATCTGGAGTATTGTGTGCAGTTTTGGTCACCAAATTACAGGAAGGATATTAATAAGGTTGAAAGAGTGCAGAGAAGGTTTACAAAGATGTTGCCGGGACTTGAGTTACAGAGAAAGGTTGAATAGGTTAGGACTTTATTCCCTGGAGCATAGAAGAATGAGGGGAGATTTGATAGAGGTATATAAAATTATGATGGGTATAGATAGAGTGAATGCAAGCAGGCTTTTTCCACTGAGGCAAGGGGAGAAAAAACCAGAGGACATGGGTTAAGGGTGAGGGGGGAAAAGTTTAAAGGGAACATTAGGGAGGGGGGCTTCTTCACACAGAGAGTGGTGGGAGTATGGAATGAGCTGCCAGACGAGGTGGTAAATGCGGGTTCTTTTTTAACATTTAAGAAAAACTTGGACAGGTACACAGATGAGAGGTGTAGGGAAGGATATAGGTCCAGGTGCAGGTCAGTGGGACTAGGCAGAAAAACGGTTCAGCACAGCCAAGAAGGGCCAAAAGGCCTGTTTCTGTGCTGTAATGTTCTATGGTTCTATGGTTTTAATTTAAGTCTGAAGGCTGAGCAGGACCATACTAACTTGTTTTTATTCTCACATTATTGAAGGAGGCCATTCAACCCATCCAATCTGTGCTGTCAGTGAAATGCCACAAGTCCCATTCCCTGACTTATTTCCTAACACATGTCCACCAACACCACCCTGATTTGTGCTATTAGCCACCTAACCACCTGGGATAATTTGCAGGAGTCAATTAACCTTCCTTTCAGACATCAGGAAAACCCAAAGGAAGTCTGGGCACTCACGGGGAGAACATGCAAGCCTTGCACAGAGAGTACCAGCAGTCAGGAATGAAGAAAGATCACTGGAGCTGTGAGACAGCAACACTGCCTGTCCTCCTTTATACTTTAATAGCATGCTTTATAACACTGTGCAACCAAACCTGTTGGAAGTGTAAGAGAGATCAGAGGGGTTAAGTTCAAAAGTTGAAGTACTGTGTTTCTTCATCGTCCAAAAAGAGTGAAAAGTAATTATAGCCAGGCATTTATCTTTCCCAGCAGTCACCTCTAAAGCCCCTTTCCCCTCCTCCATCACTTTCCAGAGGTCCTGCCCATCAGATTGCCTCTAGAGCCACTTTCTGCAGGTTGCCTGCTGCAGTGTCAAGCCACCAAATGGCCACCAGCCAGATAATTGATCTGGATGATTTCCACCAGGAATCAGAGAAAATATACTCAGGTGGGGTCTATCCATCCCCTTTCAACGAACTGGTCATCCCAACCTCAGATTCCCCAGTTTTGCTGCCTACTTCATGGCTCATGAAAGCCATAACCCTCCTTTACACATTATTTTTGATCTGTTTTTATTCCTCCATAACCTTAGACAGTTCTGCGATCACCCTCTGGTGACGTGGGGGCAGCACAGCCAGCCTAGCTCTGGCATAGCCCCAGCGACCCAGGTTTGATGCTGACTTCTGGTATAGCCTGCGTAGAGTTTGCTCACACATCCTGTAGTCCAGCTTCCAGAGGACGTGCTGGTTGATTGGCTAATCAATTACAGTAAAGTATCCTTGACGTTGCAGGTGGATCAGGGGAGGTACATTGTCACTGCGAGAGAGTGACTGAGTTGCAGAGTCGGAGAGTAAAACAGCACAGAAACAGCCCCTTTGGCCCAGCTCATCCCTGCTGACCAATTTACCCATCTAAGCTAGTCTCATTTGCCTATGTTTGGCGCATATCCCTCTGAAATGTCCCTATCTTATCCAAGTGTCTTTTAGATGTAATTATTGCACCTACCTCAACTTCTTTCTCTGGCAATTTTTTCCATCCTCTGCATGAAGAAATTGCCCCTCAGGTCCCCTTTTATATCTTTCCCCTTTCACGCTGAACCTATGCCCAATAGGTTTTGTTTCCCTTTCCCTGGGGAAAAGAGTGAGGTGAATGGACTGATGGAAATGCTCTCAGAGGTAGAATAAACTCAATGAGCAAAATGGACTTGTTTCTTGTCATAAGAAACTATGAGAAATAATATGAAAAACCTACTTACTTCTCCACAGCATTTCTGATTTTCTTTTTGTGTAACACTGGGTTCAATAGCCTGCTGGTGAGCTTACTCGACAATCATCCACAAGTCTGTGTTATTAATCTGGAACCGCGAACTCATGTCCAGGTGTGGCAGCAGGAGAATTTGTCTTTGGGTAACAAAGTAAATCTAGAATTATAAAACCAATGGCTAATGGAAACCTTAAAGCTACTGGGCTGTGGTTAAAAATCCATCTGGTTCACTCATGTCCCTGAGAGAAGGAAATCAGCCATCTTTACACAGTCTGGGCAACAAGTGACTCTAGACCCACTAAAGGATTTAACTCTTAACCTGCATTTTAAAATGGCTCTGCCACTGACTCGAAGGATTCTTATAGTTGTATAATAAATACTGCACATATTGTTGTGAATGAACGCAAGAGGGAAATAGTGGCCATGCCTTCAGTCTCTTGGGACTTCTTCCTTAAGTATGACTGCCACTCTATTTCCATTTTCTTCTTTTAAAAGCTTTTCAAAATCTATTATTTCAAATAAACTTGCAATTGTTTCACATCTGACTCCATGTACTTCTTTAGGCTTCAATGAGTAGTGCTCAAGTCTTTTTTTTGCTAAAAAAGTGTTCAACATAATCACATTGTTGTTATTTCTGAAGGAATTCAAAAGCCTTCTTTGCAAGTGCTTTTGAAAGGCGTAATTCTTCGCATTTATTGTCGAATACCACATCAAAGTATTTCTCCTTCACATTTTGTTAATATTCAATTCACTATTTCAAAGACCAGATTTTCACAATGATTTAATTAACACAATACGTCATAAAAAAAGAGAAGCAACCTGAAATTCAAAATAGATGTAAATTAAAATAATGGTCTGAATATTAAATTTTTAAGCAGTATGTTCCATAGAACTGATTCTAATCACCTTACTTTGGTAATAATTTGAAGAGACTTTGAGACTTTAATAAATTTCACTATTAGCAAATTCATGGAGTAATCTCAGTAGAAACTTGAGACATTGAATAATATTAAAGCCTGCATTCACTATGAGTGCTGGCGCCACATGCATGCATTCACAAATATGTGCCTGTCTGAAACAATTTAAAAAATTTTTGGCAATAGTAACATGTTAAAAATACAGATTCAAGAATGTGCTAAGTATTAGGAGCAGCAGAATTGAAGTACTATGTTTAAACCCCTCCTGCTAAAAGACCACCTCCACTTTGCGTCTACCTTTAACAAGGTCCCACTATCAGTGCTTCAGTCACCAGTGGGGTCAGTTTTAACAGGATTAGCCCAGGGTTTCGTGGTTACCAACATATTTCTTCAGCCTGAATGCCTTGATCTAGTCCTTTCTAGCACTGATATCATCTACAGTGATCCTTTGACATGATACAATACTTTAAGCAGATAATTTGTGCTACTTTAGTCAATACTGACAATGAACAATGCAATTGAGATTCAGAAGGATACAAATTTCACAGCTGTATCCTTCAGATTCTATATTTGCATTATACATTAATAAGTAACCTCAATAAGGAAACAGTACAATACCAATACAATATGTTTGAAGAGGCCAGGTGGATATTTTCCTATCACCCATAAAGAAAGTTGGTAGTCATAAGGAAATTACATGAACCACTGTAATTTTGCACTCTTGAGAAATCCCTGATTATTCAGCTTCATGTGGGCTTTTTAAAATAAAGAGAAATATTTTTGGAGACATTTCCAGATTAAGTTAAACAACCATCTTCAGGCTATCGCTGTAGGAGATCCTGCACAATAATGAGGCGTGCAATGCATCCTATCTCCCATCTGTAATCTTCAGCTGCAGACGTTCAGCTATTTTGTAACTATAAGCTAGATGTCAATCATTGGACTTTCTACATAGCCATGTCATCTGAAACAGGAAGCAGCCGATCCAATGGGTGACACGGTAGCGTAGTGGTTAGCACGATGCTAATACAGCGCGGGGTGTGCTGGAGTTCAGAGTTCAATGTCTGTGTCATTCGGTAAAGAGTCTCTGTAAGTCCTCCCCATGGAATGCGTGGGTTTTCTCCGGGTCCTCCAGTTTCCTCCCACACTCCAAAAACATACCAGGAAGGTTAATAGGTTATTGTAAATAGTCCCATGATCAGGTTAGGGTTAATCAGGTTTGTTGGGAGTTGCTGGGGCAGTGTGGTTCGAGGGGCCAGAAGGGCCTACTCCACAGTGCATTGCTAAATAAATAAATAAATACATTTAAACTGACTGAGCTCATGTCATAGAGAGATTAGACATTTCAGTAGTGCTCTTATTTCCTTGGAGGAGTGAGTACTGAAACAGGACAATGACTTTGGCTGAAGTGTGGCTGCAGTGACTGTGCTCATGTACTCATCTGTGCTCAGGACTAATCACCTGAAGCAGATTAACCACGCAAGTTTCTCCTGCTTGGCCCTCGAGCTTTATTGCAACGTTGAATGTTGGAACTTGCTTTCAGCTTCTCATCAGACTCGAGGGCATTCTGATCATGTCCATCCCTGACTTGGTTGCAGCGTATGAACATCCAGAGGGAGACTTGTGGGGCCGCAGAGCCATGTACTCTTATGACATCCTACAGAAGCAACGAGCAAGCTGCTGGCAGAACTCGGTGGGTCAGACAGTATCCGTGCAGGGAGATGGATAGGTGAAGGTTTGGGTCAGAGCCCTAATTCTGAAAGGAGATGGCAAGTATCAAGAGATAATGGGAAGGAGAGGAGCAAGAGATGGCAATTGATCGATCAGTCCAGGTGAGGTGATAGGCAGATGGAGAAGGGAAGAGCCGAAATAGCAACAGGGGCTGGGAGATGATAGGTAGGCAACAAAGCACTCCATAATACTGAATATTGGTCCACTATTTCTTGAAAGTGATGTTACTGGTAGTTGGGGTCATAAAGAGAGCTTTTGGCACATTGACCATCATAAATCTGGGCACTGAGTGCAGGAGTTAGGATATTATAGTGAAGCTGTATAAGATACGGGCAAGGCAGAATTTGGAGTATTGTGTGCAGTTCTGGTCACCTAGCTGCAGGAAAGATATCAATAATATTGAAAGAATGCAGAAAAAATTTACAAGGATTTTGCCTGAACTTGAGTTACAGGGAAAGATTGAGTTGGTTAGAATGTTATTTCCTGGAGTGTAGCAGAATGAGAGGAGACCTTATAGAGGAGCACAAAATTACGAGGGTTATCGATAGGGTAAGTAGATGCTGGCTTTCGCCCCTGAGGTTGGGTGAGACAAGAATTAGAGGTCATAGGTTTAGGGTGAAAGGTGAAATATTAAAGGGAAATCTGAGGGGAAAACTTCTTCACTCAGAGGGTGGTGTGAGTGTGGGGCGAGCTGCCTGTGTAAGTGGTAGATAGAGGTTCAACAGCAACATTTAAAAGGAGTTTGGATAGGCACATGGATGAGAGGGGTATGGAGGGCTGTGGTCTGGGTGCATGAAGATGGGACTAGTCAGAAAAATAGGTTGGCACAGCCCAAATGAGCCGAAGAATCTGTTTCTGTGCTATGACTATAACTCAAAAAGGGGGAGTGCTGAGAGACAGACCGTTGGTGAACTGGGAGGAGGGAGTCATGAAGAAAGATAGTCAAGTAAGGGAAGGAGAGGGTAGAGTCGGGACACAGAGGCAGGTGTATAATAGATAGAAGCAGGTAAAGTAAGAAGAAACTATAGCCAGGAGTGGGGAGGGGAGGGGAGGGTGAAGATGGAGAGAGACTGCAGGGACACAAACACTTACAGTTCTTGTATCTGATAATGCGGATAGTGTGGTAAACCATATATATATGTTGTAACTGGGTTAACTGTCTGGACACGCCCCTCTGCTGACTGCCCCTGTGGCTCCTCCCACAGAATCCTTGTATAAAGGTGTTTCACCTTGCCCCTCCCCCTCAGTCCGGGGGCAGACGCTTACCGTGGAGGTCGTATTGTACAGCGAATAAAAGCCTTTCAGTATTTTACCAAACCTCAGTCTTTTGGAGTTATTGAACGTGCTTCAGATAGTGGAAATCTTTAGGGGAGCGGTGAAAGGCAGATGGATTCAGGACCAAAAGGAGGACGGTCAGGCAGATGAAATGTATGGGGATTAAATTAATTCATATTTATATTGGCTTAATAAGGAATTTCCCTTTAGAACTTAGATAAAGAGTATTTTTTTTTAGCTAGAGAGTAGTGATTCTATGGAATTTGTTGCCACAGAGGGCTTGGAGGCCAAGTCATTGGGTGTATTTATCATTTTAACAAAAAAAGAAATCAAGAGTTTGTAACCAGCACTTGAGAGGCCCATTCAAGAAACTGATAAAAGTAGGATAGAAACTGTCCTTGGGCCTGTTTGTATATGCTTCCAAGCATTTCCATCTTTTGCCCAATGAGATAGGGGAGAGGTAGCAGGTGAATGGAACCAGCAGCGGGGGGGGATGAAAATGGGTGATTGGCTGCTGGAAGGAGGGTGTGGGAAAGAGACAAAAATAGGGGGACTGGAGGAGGATTGGAAGGGAGCAGGATGGGAAAAACCAGAGGTGAGGTTTACCTGAAATTGCAAAACTCCATGACGATAGCATTGGGTTGTGGACTGTCCAGATGGAATATAAAGGGGTGTGTGTGTGTGTGTGTGTGTGTGTGTGTGTGTGTGTGTGTGTGTGTGTGTGTGTGTGTGTGTGTGTGTGTGTGTGTGTGTGTGTGTGTGTGTGTGTTCGCCTCAGTCAGTCATGGATAGGAATATAAGATGTTGTTCGTCTGATTAGTGTTGGGCCTCAACCTGATAACAAGAGTCTGGTCACATACACACTGTGTAACCATACATAATAATATAATTATTTTAGAGAGTGCAATATGAAAGAAATGAGAAGGCAACACTGAAGTTTTCATATGAATATTCTCAGCATTCATAACAATTTGTTACAATTCATAACATTGAATATACTGGTTGCATTCAGCATTTGAGTGCATGCAGTATATGGAGTAAGATACAGTAGATGATCATGAAGTGCAGTTACAGGTTGTCAGGTGTGACTTTAGTGGGACATCAGAGGATTGGAAAGCTTTTAAAAATCAACAGAAAGCAAGTAATACGGCCATAAGGAGGGAAAATATTAAATATAAATGTAAGCTAGCTGATAATATAAAAGAGGATACCGAATGTTTTCTCTGATATATAATGAGTAAAAGAGGGGTGAGCATGGGTATTGGACAGCTGGAAAATGACACTGGAGAGATAGTAATGGAGGACAAGGAAATAGCAGACAAACTTAACAAGGAACAAGAGAAAATTTGCAGGTGCTGGAAATCAAAGCAGTACACACAATAAGGATTTTACTTTATGATACACTTAATAGGGGTTTTGCTTCAGATTTCGCTGTGGAAGACACCAGCACTGTGCTAGAAATTCGAGAGTGTCAAGGTGCAGAAGTGTGTGTAGTTACCATTACTAAGGAGAAGGTGCTGGGGAAGCTGAAGGGTCTGAAGATAGATAATTCATCCGGACCAGGAGGATTGCACACAAGGGTTGTGAAAGAGGTAGCTGAAAAGATTGTGGAGGCAATAGTAATAATCTTTCAAGAATCACCAGATTCTGGAATGGTTCCAGAGGACTGGAAAGTTACAAATGTCACTCCTCTCTTTCAGAAGGGTAGGATGCAAAAGAAATTATAGGCCAGTTAGTCTGAATTCAGTTGGTGGGATGATGTTTGTGTCCATGACTTAGGATGAGGCTTTGGGGTAATTAGAGGCACGTGAAAAAATAGGCCAAAGTCAAGGATGGTTTCCTTGAGGGGAAATCTTGCCTAACAAATAAGCTGAAATTATTGGAGAAAATAACAAAGAGGAGAGTCAATGGGTGTTGTTTACTTGGAGTTTCAGAAGGCTTTTAACATGAGGCTGGTTAACAAGATAAGAGCCCATCGTATTACAGGAAATATACTAGCATGAATAGAAGACTGGCTCATGGGTGGGGAGGCAAAGAGTGGGAATAAATGGGTCCTTTTCTGGGTGGCTGCAAATTTGTGTTCCGCGAATGTTAGTGTTGGGATAATGTCTTTTCACATTATATGTCAATATTTTGGATGACAGAATTGATGGTTTTAAGGCTAAATTTGCAAAAGATACGAAGATAGGTGGAGAGACAGGTAGTGATGAGGAAGCAGGGAAGCAGCAGAAGGCCTAAGGCAGATTAGAAGAATGTGCGAAGAAGCGGCAGATGAAATATTTTGTAGGACAGTTTGTGACCATACACTTCAATAGATTGAAAAAAAGTGTAGACTATTTTGTAAATGGAGAGAAAATTCAGAAATTAGAGGTGCATAGACACTTGGGGGACTGCATCCTAAATTCCCTAAATTTAACTTGCAGGTTCAGTCAATGGTAAGGAAAGCAAATGCAATGTTAACATTTATTTCAAGTGGAATAGAATATAAATGCAAGGATGTAATGCTGGGACTTTATAAGGCATTGGTCAGACCACACTTGGAGTATGGTGAGCACTTTTGGGCCCCTTATCTAAGAAAAGGTTCTGGCATTGCAGGTGGTCCAGAGGAGGTTCTCGAGAATGATTCCAGGATTGAAAGAGTTGGTGGAGCGTTTGATGAAGAGCGTTTGGTGGCTCTGGGTCCGTACTCGGAGTTCAGAAGGATGAGGGGGATCGCATTGAAACTTATCAAATATTGAAAGTCCTAGATAGAGTGGATGTGGAGAGGAAGTTTCTTGCAGTGGGGACCAGAGGGTGTAGCTCAGAATAGAGGGACATCATTTTAGAGCAAAGATGAGGAGAAATATCTTTAGCCATAGGGTGGTGAATAGAGGAATTCATTGCCACAGACAGCTGTGGAGGACAAGTCATTTGGTATATTTAAAGTGGAGGTTGATAGGTTTTGGATTAGTAAGAACATCAAAGGTTAATGAGAGAATTCAGGAAAATAGCGGTTGAGTGAGATAATAAATCAGCCATGATGTAATGGCAGAACAGTCTCGACCTAATTTTGCTCCTATATTTGGTCATCAAGTTTCAATAATTATTACCATAGATGAAAATAATTGGGAACAATCTGATTGTCGTTATTGCAAAGCGACTGAAATTGGAAATTAAATATTGCAGGATACACAACTCTTAGAAGAAGGAGATGAAATGAAAAAGGAGGAGGGGTAGCTCGAGCAAATAGACTGGCATAAAGGCAGTAGAGAGAATTGATCAATAGAGAGCGTTGTTCCTTCTAAAGGTGTGCACACATCTTTTACTACCAGCACACAAAAGAATTAAAACTGCATTCAAAAGGTTGTCACCCTCTACCTCATAGGCATGTTAAGTATATTTCATGATCATACACAATCACATTTCCTTTCCGGTTTCTGATGCAGACAGTGTTGACAACGTGGAGTTTACGATGATTTGTCTGCAGATTTTAGAACTGGCTTATTTAAACTGTTCTTATTGAAGAAATTATTGATTCGCTATGTCAAATTCCAAATGAAGCAAAGGGCATGAATTGCAAAAGAACTGCTAGTTCATTTAAAGTAGAGTGGCTTAATGACCATTTCAAACAACTTTGATAACATGTGAAAAGATTGATATTTTTACATACTGTCATATAGTAATGAGAAATAAGACTCATTGATGGGTGTCATTTTATTTCTTTAAACAATGAACAACAAACTGGACCTTATCCTTAGAATAGCTTCAGGTTTACTTCCATTTAAAAATTCAATGTGGACATATTGTTGTCACCGGCCAAAAAATTGCACAGCACAAGATTTTTGCACGCTCTGGTCATTACAAATTAGAGGGAACATTGGAAGAGAGGTGAATGTCAAAGGTAGAATCAGTTTAGGTGTAGATAAGTGACAGCCAAGAGCAGAATTAAATGATGATAAAAGTAGTGTTAATGCAGGAAAAGTACAAATTAAGAAATTAGAAATGCATGAAACAATAATCATGGCAGAACTTTAACTTATCTACAGGTTGGTCAAACCAAGGAAGCAGTGATAATGTGGAGGACAAATTCATAGAGTATTAGAGATTTTTTTAAACAGCTTATTGAGTAATCAATAATGAACGTTATTTTGGATCTAGCACTTTCAGAAGAGAAAGGGTTAATTAAATAATTTGTTAGTTAAGAAGCCTTTAAAGAAGAGCTGTTATAATGTTTTACAACTTCACATAAAGATCGAAAATGATTTAGCTTAAACTGAAACCTTGGTTTTGTACAAACAAACCAAAATATGAGGCATGATTTGGCTGTGACAGATTGAGAAATTACAGTAAAAAGTATGGCACAATGAACAATGGTGACTCTTAAAGGATTGGCACATAGTTTACAGCAAATATACATCCTTTCCTGGCACGAAAAAACAACAGGAAAAGTGGCTTAGTCACGGACACAAGAAGTTAAGGATATTTACTGTATATACAGTATATTAGCAATTTGGATAAGAATATTGGCAGTATGATTAGTGAGCTTGCATATGACACTGAAATAATGAGGAGCATAGATGGAGTAGATATTCAGTGCTCTTCTAAATTAGGAGGGTCTGAAACGAGAGGGCATAGACTTATTGTGAGAATAACCTGCCTCAATGACTATCATTGAGTAGTACTTACAGCCACTGTGATGAAATGTTTTGAGAGGTTGGTAATGAAACATATCAAATCCTGGCTGGGAACCTACTTGGATCTGCTCCAGTTTCCCTACCAGTGCAACAGGTCCACAGGAGATGCCATTTGTCTGACTCTTCAGTCAATGCTGGAACATCTAGATAGCAAAGATGCATACATCGGATGCTCTCTATCAACTACAGTTTGGACAGGAGGCCCAGGGAGAAGGAAAAGGGGGAGGGGGGGTGGAAACCCAGAGGATGGGCAAGCGGTATAGTCAGAGGGACAGAGAGAGAAAAAGAATGTGTGTATATAAATAAATAACGGATGGGGTACGAGAGGGAGGTGGGGCATTAGCGGAAGTTAGAGAAGTCAATGTTCATTGCTCTAACTTCCGCTAATGCCCCACCTCCCACTTGTACCCCATCCGTTATTTATTTATATACACACATCCTTTCTCCCTCTCTCTCTTTTCTCCCTCTGACTATATCCCTTGCCCATCCTCTGGGGTTTTTCCCCCCACCTCCCCCCTTTCCTTCTCCCTGGGCTCCCTGTCCCATGATCCTCTCATATCTCTTTTGCCAATCACCTGTCCAGGTCTTGGCTCCATCCCTCCCCCTCCTGTCTTCTCCTATCATTTTGGATCTCCCCCTCCCCCTCCCACTTTCAAATCCCTTATTAGCTCTTCCTTCAGTTAGTCCTGACGAAGGGTCTCGGCCCAAAACGTCGACTGTACCTCTTCCTAGAGATGCTGCCCGGCCTGCTGCGTTCACCAGCAACTTTGATGTGTGTTGCTTGGATTATGGAATAGATGGCTTTGTGGCTAAGTTTGCTGATGATACGAAGATAGGTGGAGGGGCCGGTAGTGTTGAGGAAATGGAGAGTCTGCAGAGAGACTTGGATAGATTGGAAGAATGGGCAAAGAAGTGGCAAATGAAATACAATGTTGGAAAGTGTATGGTTATGCGCTTTGGTAGAAGAAATAAACAGGCAGACTATTATTTAAATGGGGAGAGAATTCAAAGTTCTGATATGCAGCGGGACTTGGGAGTCCTCGTACAGGATACCCTTAAGGTTAACCTCCAGGTTGAGTCAGTGGTGAAAAAGGCAAATGCAATGTTGGCATTCATTTCTAGAGGAATAGAGTATAGGAGCAGGGATGTGATGTTGAGGCTCTATAAGGCGCTGGTGAGACCTCACTTGGAGTACTGTGGGCAGTTTTGGTCTCCTTATTTAAGAAAGGATGTGCTGACATTGGAGAGGGTACAGAGAAGACTCACTAGAATGATTCTGGGAATGAGAGGGTTAACGTATGAGGAACATTTGTCCGCTCTTGGACTGTATTCCTTGGAGTTTAGAAGAATGAGGGGAGACCTCATAGGAACATTTCGAATGTTGAAAGGCATGGACAGAGTGGATGTGGCAAAGTTGTTTCCCATGATGGGGGAGTCTAGTATGAGAGGGCATGACTTAAGGATTGAAGGGCGCCCATTCAGAACAGAAATGCGAAGAAATTTTTTTAGCCAGAGGGTGGTGAATCTATGGAATTTCTTGCCACAGGCAGCAGTGGAGGCCAAGTCATTGGGTGTATTTAAGGCAGAGATTGATAGGTATCTGAGTAGCCAGGGCATCAAAGGTTATGGTGATAAGGCGGGGGAGTGGGACTAAATGGGAGAATGGATCAGCTCATGATAAAATGGTGGAGCAGACTCGATGGGCCGAATGGCCGACTTCTGCTCCTTTGTCTTATGGTCTAAGAATCTGTCCTTGAGCCTGGTGGAAAGTGCTTTCAGTCTTTTGTACTGTATGATCTGTCTGATGGGGGGGGGAGGAAAAGAGAAAATGTCTGGAGTGGATGAGGTCTCTAATGATGTTGGCTGCAATGAGGCACACATCTTCACATCTTCACCTGAGAAAGAAGTGGAGGCTTGGTCACTGAGCATATTAAAGACAGTGATAAATAGATTCTTGGACGTTATGGTAGTTAAAGCACAAGGAGTGGTTGCAGGAAAGTGGTGTTGAGGTGAAAGTTCAGCCATAGTCATATTGAATGACAGAGGAGTCATGAACATCTGACCATCTTGCTGTTCGGTTTGCTTCTTATGGTTACACAGCCTGGATTTTGCTTATCATGTCATTATTGCATGGCAACGTAAAATCTGATGGATCCAGGGGATTTCATAGCATTAAAAAGTTGCCACTTAACCAATTACAATTCAGTTCATTCTCTCCACTTCTTTTTAAGTATTAGTGTATTACTCTTTTAAGAGATACTGCATTATGGATTGTACTTCTGTAACAGTTCTGCTAGGATAATCCCAACAAAAATAAACTCTCCTCACCTCTCCTTTCATTCATTTGATGACTCCAGCTCAATTGGGAGCACTAAGTCAAAAAGGAGTTGTATTCCACAAACTTGAGCACAAAATCTAGGCTGCTATACCAGAACGTTGAGTATGTGTGTGTGTGTGTGTGTCTGTGTCTGTCTGTCTGTCTGTCTGTCTGTCTGTGTCTGTGTGTGAATTTGTGAGTGAATGAGTGGAAGAATGATGAGTGAATGACTGAGTAGGTGAGTGAGTGACAGACTGCACAAGTGAGTGAGTGATATGAGATAGTGAATGTGTGACTGTCAATGAGTAAATGAGTGAGTTTTTGAGTGAGTGAGTGAGTGTGCTACTGATTGAGTAGGTGAGTGAGTGTGGGTGGGAAAGTGAGTGTGGGTGAATGGAGGGATGAGCGAGACAGCAAACTAATGACTACATGAGAAAGTGGGTGAATGAGTAAGTGTGAATGAATGTGCAAGCAAGTGAGTTTGTACTCAAGTTATCAATGGTGTCATGGCAAGTTAACAAAAGGTGAGTATTACTGGAAGCTGCCAACCAGTTACATAGACCCCGAAAAGAGTTTTAGTGAATCAAGTTTCTTTCTTGTCCAGCCCAGGGATATTGCCTATTAACCTTCTTCACAGTGGGACTGAGAAGTGCAGAAGTCAAAATCACTTCAGTGAGCTCCTTGTGACCTTCCTGCGACCTTCCTGCAATGTTTCATTCCATGTCACCTTTAAATTAGCATTTTCTGCCCGTGAAGCAGCCATCCTTCCAGGTAAGGAGAGGACTCATCACAACGTTTTGATAAAAACATTACTCACACTTTCACAATGTAGGGAGATTTGCACTGGGGGCAGCAGTCCACATCAGATAAGACACCCTGGCAGGACTGCCAGGATTCAACAGCCTGAGTTACAGGGAGAGGTTGGGCAGGCTAGGACTTTATTCTTTTGAACGTGGCAGATGGAGGAGTGACCTTACAAAGGTGTATTAAATCTTGTGGGGTATAGAGATGGTGAACACATACAATATTTTTCCCAGGGAAGGGAAACTCAAAACAAGAGGTGAGAAGTGAAAGATTTAGGTCCCCAACCTGAAATATCGATTCTGTTTTAATTCCCACAAATGTGTCCTTACCTGCTTAGTATTTCTAGCTTTCTTTGTTTGTACAGCAGTACAGCACAGCATGGGTCTTTGACTGTCCAATGTAAAACTACTCCATAATCAATCAATTCCTTCCCTCCTACACAGAACATAACCCCCCCACACACACACACATTTTGCTCACATAAATCCAAATAAAGATCTCTTAAATATCTATTATGTATCAATATATTGCATACCACCATCTCCAGCAATGTATTCTAGGCACAAACAACTTTCTGGGAAGAAAACCTAGCTCTGACATTTCCCTTCAACTTTCACCCACTCACCTTAAAAGGACGTCCTCTGGTATTGCCCATTGCTGCCTGGGAAAAGTGTACTGACTGTCCACTCTGCCTATGTTTTACATAATTTTATACACATTCATTAAGTCATCTCTCATCCTCTATCACTCCAAAGAGAAAAGCCTTTGGTCACTCAACCTTTCCTCGTAAAACATATTCTCTAATCCAGGTAGCATCCTGGTAAATCTCCTCTGCACGCTCTCTGATTTAAGATAACACTGGTGAAGCACAGCTGGCAGCAAACAGAACTACTAATTACTTTATTAATCACTTTTTCTTGAAAACGATCACTGCAATCAATAGCATGTAACTTTCCTTTCAGAGTTGAGGTTTTGAACCGCCTGTTCAACCTGGCGATTTTGTGGTGTGAATTGAAGACTCAGAGGTGCAGGACGGTTGAGGCGTGGCATGTACAGGCTGAATCAAGGCAGCAGGGCCCAGGACTGAGTGCAAGGAACAAGCCAATGTTTGACCGATATAAGCACCGGGCCAAGTTGGAAAGGTCAAGTACAGACCGATCTGAAGTGGTGGGTCCTGGGCCTGAGAGTATATCGAACAGCAGGGCCCTGGTTCGAGAGCAAGGGATGACCCACTGATTGACCAGTTTAAGTGCTGAGCCGGATTGAGAAGTTTGGGTGTTGAGGTCAGAGTAGAGGGACAGACTGGTGTAAGGCTCACTGCTCCATGAGGTTTACAACTCTCTGAGCTGAACTGAAACTGTAACCGGGATCTAACAGGCTCTTGGACCTGCAGCAATGATGACTTGCTTTGTGGCTGTGGATGCATTTTCGTGAACTTCAGTTCTGAATGTTATTTGCTTACATTCATTATTTACATGATTTCGTTTTTTTCTGCACATTGGGTGTATGACAGTCTTCTTCTTTAAATAAGTTCTATTAGGTTTCTTTGTTTTGTGATTGCCTGTAAGGAGACAAATCCGAAGGTTGTATGTAGTTACTTTGATAATACTCTGCATATTTTGATAGTAAATGTACTTCAAACATTGAACTTTGAATTTTGATCTCTAGTGCGTACACTTCCTTTGTATAATGAGGCGACCAGAGTAGAATCAGATCTCCAAGTGTGATCTAACCAGAGCTTTATAGAACTCCAACGTTAGCTGATGACTCTTAACTAATGAGAACCAGTAGTTTAACCACCTGCTTAACCACCCTATCAACTTAATTGGCAACTCTGAGGAATCTATGGACCCAAGATCCTTCTGTTCCGCCACATTACTAAAAACCCTGCTATTAACCTTGCCTTCAAGTTTGATCCCTCAAAGTGTATCACTTCACACTTTCCTGCATTGAGCTCCATTTACCACTTCCTTGCCCGGCTCTGCATCCTGTGCATATCCCACTGAAACCTACAACAGGCTACACTATCCACAACACCATAAACCTTCATGCCATCTGCAAACTTAATAACCAACCTTGCATTACCTCATCCAAGTTATTTATAAAAATCACAAAGATCATGGGTCCCAGAACACATCCTGCAGGACATCCCTGGTCACCGACCTCCGGGCAGAATACACTCAATCTACTACCACCCACTGCTTTCTGTGGCAATGCCAATTCTAAATCCACAAAACTAAGTGTCCATGGATTCCATGCCTCATGATTTACTGGACGAGCCTACCATGGTGGACTTTGTCACACTCCTTACTAAAATCCATATGTACCAAATACACCATTCTGCCTTTATCAAGTTGTTTTGTCACCTCCTTTAAAAGACTCAGTCAGGCTCCTGCCCCTCACAAAGCCATGCTGTCTATCCCTAATAAGACTGTGTTTCTCCAAATACTCATATATCTTGTCCTTGAAAATCCTTTCCGTTAGCTTCCTTATCACAGATGCAAAGCTCATTTGGTTGTAATTGCCAGGATTAAGCATATTATTGTTCTTGAACAACAGAACAATATTCACCATCCTCAGATCCTCTGGTGCTACTTTTGTGGCCAAGGATGATCATTGTCACAGTCCCAGCAACCTTTTCCTTCGCTTCCCGAAGTAACCTGGGGACCTAGCTATCCTGAAGTTTTTCAGAACCTGTAGAAATTTCATTTGATTTTCATCCTAATTATACATTCAGATCTGCAAAGACAATAGTATTTAATCATCACTGCACTGATCTTTTCCCTTATAAATAGTCCAACCTCTCCTCCTTTACCTTTCTTCCTAACAGTTAAATATTCTTGAATGTTCAACTCACAGTTAGGATAACCATCATTCAGTAATAACAATTAGAGCTTGCCCAGTTACTTATTCATCTACTTCATTATGTATATTACATGCATTTAGATATTGCTCCTTTAGTTTTGAACTTTTACCATGTTTCTGTATCCTAACCCCATTTATACTCAACTTGGGTTTTGCTGCCTATTTGTGTCACTACTACTCAACCAACTTCCATTTCTTGGTTTGTTTCTCTCTTTCCTGATTGTTATCTGAGGTTGCAAAACCCTATCAAGCTATTTCAAACTTTATCCAGTATTATAAGCAACTCTTCCTCATTTATGTCAATGGACTTGGGGACAGTGACCTTGAGTAGCTGATCAGAATACCTAAGGTAACAAAATCCTAATGGTCACACAATCTCTCTCTATATACACACCCTTAAGCGGTGGTACTTAGAGAGGTATGACCACCTCTCTAAATGAGCTATCTTCAAAGTCCTCAGTCTTATCGATTTACCACAGCAACCCGAGCCATCGCTCCAGCTCCAAAACCCAGACCTGCTGCAGCTGGAGACAATTCCTGCACACATGGTGGTCCAGAGAACTGGAAGAATCCATAATTTAATGTGCATTCCACTCAGCTAAGCAAGTCCGCCAGTCCTCAGCCTTCCAGCTGAAAGCAGAAACAAGAAAATAAAAAAATAAATAAATAGGCGTATTCTAATTTGTTCTCACTGGAGTAATCATTGAGCTCTGGATAAGAAGCATTCTGAGGGCTTGATGAAGATAGCGAAAGGAAGCATATGGCAGGTATAGGCAAATAAAATCAGAAAAGACCTTTGAAGAGTAATTAGACTAGAGAGTGCTTAAAATGAAATTAGAAGAGAAAAGAGGGCCTGCAAAATATCACTGGCAGATAAGACTATGGGAAATCTCAAGGCAATTTAAGTACATTAAGAGTAAAATAGCAACCAGGGAAAGAGTGGGTCCCATTAGGGCCCAAAAAGGCAAACTGTGTATGGAGTTAGAGGATGTAAGCAGAAGTCATGTGAAAGGAGGGGTTTTAGATATCTTACCAGGATAATTTTCAGGAAGGGCTGCAGGATTAAGCCTAGAAACTACATGCCTATGAACCTAATGTCAGTAATAGGAAAGTTAGTGTAAACAATTCAGTGGGACAAGATTACTGAAAGATGGTCAACATGGTTTTGTTAAGGGAAGGTCCTGTCTGACCAATTTGTCTGAATTTTGCAAAGAGCTAACAAAATATTCTTATGAGTACAATGACAAGGATCCACATGGAAAACTGGTATAAAAGGTTAGCACCAATGGGCTGAAGGCAAATTGGCAAATTGGACACAAAATTGGCTTGATTGTAGCAGAAGTGATGGTAAAGGGTAGTTTATGTGATTGGAAGCCTGTGACCAGTTGTATACTGATATGTATTTAATATTTCAGTAATATTTGAGCAATATTTTCAATATTGTTTGATTAAGCATTCTTTGTAGTTTACATAATTCATTACAGTTTATATGTAAAAGTATGTGAATGGAATACATTATTATGCCAGCACATCATAGATGTGTGTGTAGGTTTTCACAAATAAAATGACATTCAGCATTTTAGATTTAAGAAAAACTGTAACAAACTCATTTATTGTACTCCAAAGCCTAAACAAAAAGCATGGTAACCAAACTTAATGTAATATGTCATAACATAATGTGCCTCTTAAAGTGAACCCCAGCTCAATGTCAGTGGTTATGAATGGTGTACATCTCCACCCATTACACTACCCTACACAGACCCCCCAGGATTCACTAAAACCAGCATTGTGAGCCTGTCCGGACCTCAGACAAGCCACCAGCTCAGGTCCTATGTTCCATAGGAAGGAACAGCAGGTGCCTCTGGCTCGTCTAGAGCTGTGTAGACACACTTATGGTCATGTCATGGCAGCAGGGGCATGGTGGCAGAATCTTCCAAACAAGAGAAAATCTGCAGATGCTGGAAATCAAAGTAATACACAAAAAATGCTGAAGAAACTCAGCAAGTCAGGCAGCATCTATGGAAAGGAGTAAACAGTCAACATTCTGGGCCAAGACCAAAAAGAGATTTGAAGTCAGAGTAAGAAAGTAGTGGGAGGAAAGGCAGAAGTACAAGGTAGTGGGTGATAGGTGAAACTGGGAGAAGGGGAAGGGTGAAGTAAAGAGCTGGGAGGTCGATTGGTGAACGAGATAAAGGGCTGGAGAAGGGGGAATCTGATAGGAGAGTACAGAAGGCCGTTGGAAAAGGGGAATGGGAAGGAGCACCAGAGGGAGTTGATGAGCATAAGGTGAGAGAGAGCAATGGGAATGGGGAATGGTGAAGGAGAAGTGGGTGGGGGGGGAAATTACAGGAAGTTTGAGAAATCGATGCTCATGCCATCATTGGAGGCTACCCAGATGGAATATGAGACATTGCTTCTCCAACCTGTGTGTGGCCTCATCTCGGCAATAGAGGAGGCCGTGGACTGACACGTCAGAATGGGAATGGGAAGTGGAATTAAAACGTGTTGCCGCCAGTAGATCCTGCTTTTTCTTGCAGACAGAGCATAGGTGCTTGGTGAAACGGTTTCCCAATCTACATCAGGTCTCATCGATATACAGGAGGCCACACCGGGAGCACGGGACACAGTATATGACCCCAATAGACTCACAGGTGAAGTGTTGCCTCAGCTGGAAAGATTGTTTGGGTCCTGAATGGTAGTGAGGGGGGAGGTGTAGGGGCAGGTGTAGCACTTGTTCCGCTTACAAGGGTAAGTGCCAGGAGGGAGATCAGTGAGGAAGGATGAATGGACATGGGAGTTGCATAAGGAGCGATCCCTGTGGAAACAAAAAGTAGCAGGGAACGATGTGCTTGGTGGTGGGATCCCATCAGAGATGGCAGAAGTTATGGAGAATTATGTGCTGGATGCAGAGGTGATCGGGTGGTAGGTGAGGACAAGAGACACCCTATCCCTGGTGGGGTGGCGGGTGGACAGGGAAGCATCTGCAGATTTTCTCTTGCTTGTGAATACTCTAACTTCTAATCTCATTTTCCAGTCTTGATGAAGTCTCGGCTGAAAAGCCGACTGTTTACTCTTTTCCGTAGATGCTGCCTGGCCTGCAGAGTTCCTTCAGCATTTTATGTGTGTTACTTTGATTTCCAGCATCTGCAGATTTTGTATTACAGAATCTTCCAAATCTAGGCATTCTACTTTAATACATTTGGGTTTACTCCTCTAATCTATGATCAAAGTCTTTTCTCTCTGTTCCAAAATGTAGAGTGGGTCATTGGGGGCCTGAAGGGATGTTGGTGTGTTTCTTGGCAAATGAAAATTAACGAGGCAGAATGTAGGTCAACAAGAAATCAAAAGTGCTGTACACCATGATGCAGGGAAGGAATAGGTGCAAAGGAATTGAATTTACTGAGGAGGGTGGTATGCTGCTGAGAGGTTGACCTGGCATTCGTGGCATCAGGAATAAAATCACCTGGCACACATAATGGCTACCCAAATACCAGCCCAGCTGCAGATGACTGCAGATCCTTTCTTGGAGCTGTTCTGAGCCCCAGCAGGACCCAGAGGAGACAACCATGTCAACACTCATCCGTCAGGAAGGGGTGGGGAGGATTGACAAGGTCCACATTGACATGGTCAAACTGTCACCTCAAAAGGTGCTAATGATGATTAATTTTGCCTGCTGGCTGCAGTCCAATCATGCACGCTCTCTCTAAGGTCGTGCCACACAAACTTTAGTGCAACCAGTTTCTGTGAGGCCTTCCAGCCCAGATTCGAGAGGCCATGTATGGAGTCAAAAACAATCCATCTCCAGTTTGCAGGTACTATGGAGCAAGGGTGACCAGTTGAGACATCACAGGAGAGAAACTCCAGCTTCTCTGAACTGAATGTCAGTCAACCGCAGGCCATTGGCTGCTGTTTGATAAGCCTGAATCTCTAGGTCAGTAACTTGATCAGCTGCCATGTTGGCATAGTCATTCCCTACTTGTACGGTCTCAATGGCTGACCGTAAGAGGCAGTCAGCCGCGGCATTATTTTTCCCCTTGATATTTTGTTTGTCAGTTGTGAACTCAGATATGTAGTCCAGGTGGCATTGCTGCCATGCAGATCGAGGGTCTGATATTTTGGCCATCACATACGTGATGGGTTTATGCCATCAAATAATGTGAAATGTTGATCATCTAGAAAACAAAAATGGCGGATATCCATGTAGAAACCGAGAAGTGCACAGTCAAACATGCTGAACTTTCTTTCGGCGGAACAGAGCTGCTGGCTGAAGAAGGCAAGTGGGTGCCACGAGCCTTCGACCAACTGTTCATGCACAGCACCCACAGCACAGTCTGAAGCAGCAGTAGCAATGGAAATGGGTGCACTGGGGAGTGGGTGCTTCTGTATGGTCATATTGGAAAGAGCTTGTTTGGTATGATCAAATGCCTTGGTCATGTCTGCTGACCAATTAAGCACACTGTACAGGGGGAGGAGCATAAGTTCATCAGCTTTCAGAATGAAGCAGTGATAGAAATTAACCATACCTAAAAACTCCTGTCGTTTTTAGTAGTGGGAGACAGTGCTGGGAAATCCATAACAGCGGCTACTTTTGATAGGTGAGGTTTCGTACCTTCTGCAGAGGTTCAAAGGCAGTGTTAACAATCAACCTGTGTTGGCTTAATCTCTCAAAAAGTGTGCAGAGATGAGATAGGTGTTCAGATTTGGATGCACTGGTGACAAGAATATCATCCAGGTAAACAAGAAGAAAGTCTAAGTATTTTAATACAGAGTTCATCAGCCATTGGAAAGTCTGTCCTGCATTTTTCAGCCCAGACAGCATGCATAGTAACTCAAACAGGCCAAAGGAGTTTATCAAAGCCATTTTGGGAATGTTCTCCAAGCACACAGGCACTAATTAGATTGACTTAAGAAAAAAATTAACTTAGTGGCTAAATGTGCCGAAAAGTCTTGGATGTGTGGGACTGTGAAGCGATCAGTGGTGGTGACCTCGTTAAGGCCTCAGTAATTGCCACATCAGATTGAGGGACTATATGGAGGGGCAAAGCTGAGGGGCTGTTCAACTGGCATACAATGTTGAGTCTTTCCGTGTTGGTAAGCTTTGTGGTTGCCAGCTTTTCTGGGTCCAGTCTGTGCGAGTGGGCACAAACTGGCTGGTCAGTTGTGGGAATGTGGTGCTCAACCCCATGTTTTGTGACTGTAGTGGAGAATGTGGTCTTGGTGAGATTTGGGAATTGGCCCAGTTGTCGGGTAAACTCACATGTGGTGGTGCATGCACCTGACAGAGTCATTGTGGGGAACTTACTGGGGGAGCAAGGTAACAACCCAAAGTCCTTCACATCTACAAGCTGGCAGATCTTAATATCAACTATTACGCCTTGGGCACACAGGAAATCAGCACTGAGCAGCGGTCCGGCCACTTTAGCCAGGGTGAAGTCCCATGTGTAACATTGCCCACTGAAACACAGCGTCACGCATCTTGTCCTGTCAGTCTGGGTCCTGCTGCTGCTGGTAGCCTCCAACAAGGTTTTCTCGTATTTTTGCCTTCTCATCAATAGGTGATGCTGGCAGCACACTCACTTGAGCACCCACGTCACGCAGGAAACGTTGCCCTGAAAGAGTGTCCGTAATGAACAATAGACACCCATCGCAGCTGGAACCCACGGTGTTCATGGACCTCTGATGTCCCGATGCACTGGCACTGTCGAAGCTGCAAAGCGGTCAGCACTTCCCAGCATTGGTACCAAAGCGAGCACGGTAAAAACACAGAACCAGTGTTGTCTGTTTGGAGGCTTTGCCGAACATGCTTATTGTAGCATGGAAATGAGGAAGAATTATGCTTTGCAGCTTGGCTGACTGAAGACTATTAACTCCTGTCTCACCAAAGACCTGAACCCACTGCAATTTGCCTAATAGCACAACAGATCTATGGCAGACGTGATTTCATTAGCTTTTCGCACAGGCTTGGATCACCTGGATAAAACAAGTACCTATATTACTATGTCATTTATTGGCTACAGCTCATCGTTTAATGAAATCATTCCTACAGTTCTGATCAAAAATTTCCAGAACCTGGGCCTCCAGAACCCCCTCTGCCACTGGATCCTCAACCTCCTAACCAGACGACCTCAATCAGTGCAGATCAGAAATAACATCTCCACCTCGTTGACAATCAACACTGGTGCACCTCAGGGATGTGCACTGAGTCCACTGCTCCTCTCTCTACACCCATAACTGTGTGGCTAGGCACAGCACAAGTGCCACCTATTCATTTTCTGTCAATACAACTATTGTTGGCAGAATTTCAGATAGTGACGAGAGGGTGTACAGGAGCAAGATGTATCAGCTAGTTGAATGGTGTTGCAGCAAGAACCTTAAACTCAATGTCAGTAAGACTAAAGAACTGATTGTGGACGTCAAAAAGGGTAAGAGGAGGGAACACACACGTCCTCATAAAGGGATCAGAAGCGGAAAGGGTAAGCAATTTCACGTTCCTGGGTGTCAATGCCTCTGGGGATCTAATCTGGACCCAACATATCGATGCAGATATAAAGAAGGCCTGACAGCAGCTATATTTCATTAGGAGTTTGAGGAGATTTGGAATGTCATCAAAAACACTAACAAATTTCTACAGATGTACCATGGAGAGCATTCTAATTGGCTGCATCACCATCTGGTGTGGTGGGGGTGGCTATTGCACAGGATCGAAATAAGCTGCAGAGAGTTGTAAAGTTAGTCAGCTCCATCATGGGCACTGGTACCCAGGATATCTTCAAGGAGTGATGTCTCAAAAAGGTGGCATCCATCATTAAGGATCCCAATCACCCAGGTCATGCCTTGTTCTCATTGCTACCATATATACTTCTGAAATTCAGTTTTTTTCTATAATAGGGATAGCATTGTACTACAGCTGCAAAGACAAAAATTTTGCAATATATGCTGATGATATTAAACCTGATCCTGATTCGGATTTTAACTCTGACTTGGCCTGTAGCTTTCTATGTCAAGGCAATTCGAGAGTTCTTCCACTCTCACCGTCCCTGGTTCCAACATTCCCTTCCAAGGGGTCTAGTTCAAGTACTCTTTCAATGTACCTGTTTCACTGGAAAATGTGTTATCATTATATGTTGCAGAAGTAACATCCAATAGGAAAAACGTCCACTTGTTCAGCATCACTGAAGTTCCAACCATGCTTACAACACCACTCTGTAAGGAAAAAGCTGTTGCAATCTACAAGCAAGTTGCTGCATGCAATAATATCAGTACAATCATATCAGAGGAGGAGACTGCTCGATGAGTCATCGACAAAAAATGTAACTAGGTAGTCCAGAGGGTTTGGGAGCTAAAACAGCAAAAAGTAGTTGATTAAATAGTGAAGAAGAGAGAAGAAAAAACCTGTTCATGAGATCACTAGGTTTTAGTGAAATTTTCTGGGACACAACTCAGTTCTGTCACATTGTCAAACTGCAAGAAAATTAACACTCAGGTAACAACTTGACATTCATCAAGGAACCAAACCCATGTTTGCTGATGACTCTTAGTGTATCATCAGTGTGAATTGTGTATAGGATGCAGTGAGGTTTCAAGGAGATAGAGACAAATTACGTAACTAGGTGAGGATATGTTAGATAGAATATTAAATTGAAATGTGAAGTCATTCACTTAAGTTGAAATATAGAAAAACTAAGTATTTAATGGTTAAAAATTGCAAAGTAACAACCACAACATTATTGATATAATGTATGGGTCCAACTACTGAACTGTTTTCCCTTTGATGCCCATTGACTTCAATTTTATGGGGGCTCTTTGGTGCCACTCTCAATCAAATGTTACCCTGATATCAAAGCAGTATTTAACACATTGGTCCACAGTTAGATATCAGGTATTGTCCTGTCCTCTTCACACGCCTTGCATGAATTGACAGGCAGATGAACTCCATCCCCAAAGATGTTCTAAGTTGACTTTCTTTAATGTAGCAACTGGCAGTAGGGTAAAGCTTCGCCACAACCTTCTGGGACAGATGGCACAAACAATACTTGTTTACCTTGCAGTTACAAAGGAAATGGACGTCCAGTAGGCCAAGCATCACACCAGGATCTGTGGTGCTCATGAGGGATTGTCAATCCAAGAGAAGTGACTGGCCTTTAGGAGTCATAACTCAGCTATTTCCCAGCAAGGACAAAAGAGTCCATAAGGTTGAGGTGAAGATCAACAAAGGTGATGAACAAAGCTGTTACTCAGGCCTGTGGCTGAAGTGGTCCTGCTGCTCTCCCCTGAGGACTAGGAACGAGGGACTTCCTCATTTAGAGGTGAACTGTGTAAGTGTTAAATTGTGGTATCTAAGGATACCAGGCGGGGAGTGTGCTGCCTTAGTAGTCAGTTATATTTATTTGTCATTTGGCACCCTTTGCTGGTAGTTTTGTATAGCAGTCATTTAGGTCATGTGATCTGTGTCTCTAGTTGATGACATCATCAGTAGGCATGGAGACAGTTCTCCATGTAGAATTGAGGGAGAGCTTGTGCCTTTTCATCCAACATCATCCTGATGTCAGGTTTTTGAAAGCATCGTCGGTATGTAAAATTAACCTTTGGGTTTATTATTTATTGATGTATATGCATATTTCCACAAATCAGAGATATTTGAACGGTTTGTGTGCAAATAAAATACAGATATTAATATTCATGCAGGCCACATGTTCTGGCTAACCTGTAGTGAGCAAAAGTGCATAAGATACATTGTATGTAGCAACGTTTTGCTTACCAGTAGCCTATCTTTATGATATATTTGAAACTTATTTGTATACAGTATCTTGTGTATTATTTTGTATCATTTGTGGTATACTTAATGCTTGCCTTGTACTTACCATAATGGGAATTTGATACCTGTCGGTATCAGGTATTGTAGTGGTTTGCATAACGCTTTACAATGTCAGCTGTAAAATCAGAGTTCAGTTCCTGCTACTGTCTGTAAGGAGTTTGTACATTCGCCCTGTGACCACGTGAGTTTCCTCCCACATTCCAAGGACGTCTTGTTAGTAAGTCGTGGGCATTCCATATTGACACCGGAATCATGACTACACCTTCAGGCTGCCCCCAGCACATCTTCGATTGTGTTGGTCGCTGACACAAAACAAAGCATTTCATTTGTATGTTTCAATATTTTGATGTGCATGCGACAAATAAAGCTCATCTTTATCTTAAAGGTCTGAAGTCAAATGGTACAGGCAAATATTTCTCAAGAGCATTGTCAATGACCACTGCCATCACTTTGCTGATACTTATGAGTATACTAATTAGTCAAAAGTGGCCAGACTGAATTTCTCCTGCTTTTTGTGAATAAGATGTAACTGGCCAAGTAATCACATTGTCAAATACATAGATACCAGTACTGTACTGGCTAGAGGTACATGAACAAGTCTTCAGTACCACAGCTTGGATATTATTTGGTCCTATTGCTTTTGTTGTAACCAGGACTGTCAGCCATTTCTTGATATTATATAGCATGCATTTTACTGGTGTGTAAATTATGTATAATCATGTAAATTATGTATATTTTTGCTAACCTACATTGCTACAAGAAGTTAATTTTCCTAGCATTTTTACCCTAGCTATGTATGCACTCTAAAGGATGCCTTGGTAGAATCAGCAAAGTCAGTGATTCCTAAAAAAGAAAAAAGCACAAAGAATATATGGGTGACAGATGAAATCAAAAATCTAATGGAGACGAAAGAAAGCAAATCCTGTAGAATATAAATCCTTAGATTAAAAAAGTTAAAAGTTTATGTCAAAAAGCCAAAGAAGAATGGCTAAACCAGGAATGTGAGCAAATAGAAAGAGTCTCTATTACTGATCCAAAAAGGTTACATCAACAAAACAAGAATATCACTGGTAATAAGCTCCTCTGTTCTTCAGGTGGATGTTTGAAAGCAAAAGACGGTACCATTATCATGGGAAAAGATGAGATTATGAACACATGGACTGAGTATGTTCAGGAATTGTTTGAAGACGATCGAGGTGAAAAAACAGAAATTAAGAAAAACGTTGAAGGTCCAAGTATTTTAAAATCTGAAGTTCGTAATGCAATAAATAAGATGAAGAAAGGAAAGGCAGCAGGTCCTGATGAATTAGTAATAGAACAAATTATCGGCCTTGAAGATTATGGAATTGAAAAGCTTACTGATTTAATCAATGACATTTATGAGACTGGAATAATACCAGAACAGATGAAAAAATCAGTATTTATCACTCTTCCTAAGAAACCTGAAGCAATAGAATGTGAATTACATAGGACCATAAGTTTAATGAGTCATATCACCAAGATGCTTCAAAGAATTTTGATGACAAGAGCTAAAAGTAAGATACAAGCTGAAATAGGTAAAGAACAATGTGGTTTTGTGAAAGGCAAAGGTACAAGAAACACAATATTGATGTTAAGGATACTATCAGAACGAGCTATTCAAGTGCAAAAAGATTTGTTTGTTTGTTTTATCGACTGCACAAAAGCATTTAATAAAGTGAAGCATAAAAAGTTATTTGAAATATTACAGGAAATTCTCAATCTGGATTCGAAAGACCTCTGCCTAATCAGAAATCTGTACTGGGAACAAATTGCCTCTGTAAGAATAGATGGAGAAGTAAGTCAGTTTATGAAAATCAAGAGAGGTGTTAGACAAGGGTGTGTTTTCTCCCCTGATTTATTTAATGTGTACAGTAAAACAATATTACAAAAAATAAGAGACATCTTAGGATTCAATGTTGGCGGTGAAAACATTAGTAATTTCAGATATGCAGATGACACTGTGTTAATTGCAAGTGCGGAGGAAGAACTACAAAACTTAATTGATATAGTTGTTGAAGAAAGTGCAAAAATGGGTCTATCTATCAATTGCAAAAGGACGAATGTATGGTGATATCCAAAAAGAAGGAGAATTCTATCTGCAGGCTGAGAATAAACGGGGAAGACATAAAACAAGCACAGAACTTTTGCTACTTAGGAAGCTGGGTGACATCAGATGGCAGGTGCGACATGGACATCAAAAGAAGAAGAGGGATGGCAAAAGACACCTTTACTAGAATGAAGAGTATACTGACCAATACTAAACTAGGCATGACAACCCGCCTCAGAGTACTGAAATGTTACGTTTATCCAGTTATGTTATGTCAGTCAGAATGTTGGACAATACCTAGTAACGTGAAGAAACGAATTGAAGCAGCAGAGATGTGGTTTTTGAGGAGGGTGCAAAGAATATCATGAATGAAACGAATATCTAACGAGGATGTCATGAACAGAGCAAACACAAAAAGAGAAATAATGTATGAGATCATGAAAAGGCAACGTAAGTTCATTGGACATGTGATTAGGAAAGAGGAGTTAGAATGCATGGTAATTATGGGAAAGATTGAAGGGAAGAAAACAAGAGGAAGACGAAGACAAATGATGATGGAGACAGCAGCCAGAGAACTGGAAATGAATACCAATGAATTGATCCACTTGACCCGAAACATGGCAGTCAAAGCTTAAACTGGGCACGGCACCTGATGTTTATTATGATGGTGATGTATGCCTAGGATAACAAACTTGAACTTGAATGAAATTTTGTTTCGGTGAGATGATATCGTATCTGTTAAATAGGGGCCGTGGACAATTCTGATTTGATGGAGACAGACGTGAAAGCACAGAGGAACATCTGGAGAAATTTCTGAAATGCCGGTTCGCTGCCGCTGTTACTGCACAATCGAGAATCTTCCAGAGGGAAGGCCCCAAAATCCCCGGCTTTGCCTGCTGCTGGCGACCAAGGCTGAGGTCGAAGCGTTCGAATAGAGATGGTGCTCAGTACTCGGTGTCGGACGGCTGATCAGAGGCTCGAAGTTTTCAGATGACTCAGAGTCGGACTGTGGTTGAGCATGGCAGGGAGAGTTTTCTTCCTTCTCCCGTCTGCATGAGGTGTGGGACATTCGAGAGACTTTGAACTTTTTTACTGTGCCATGGCCTGTTCTTCATCAAGTTATGGTTTGTTGCGCTGTTGTAACTGTATGTTATAATTATGTGGTTTTTGTTAGTTTTTCAGTCTTGGTCTGTCCTGTGTTTCTGTGATATCACACCGGAGGAATATTGTATCATTTCTTAATGCATGCATTACTAAATGACAATAAAGGAGGACTGCGTGTCCTCATAATCTAATCTAATGGTGGCAATCACAGGAAGAAGCAGGCATGGATAATCTGTTTGCTGTTGTGTCAGAATGCGCTTGTGAATGCTTCAGCTTTCTCTTTGTTACTCACATACGAGGTCTCACCTTTGTTGAAGTCAGGATACAGTATTCTGGGTGCCTTTAATTATCCACCAGTGTTCATAATAGGACTGCAGGGTTTTGTTCAGATTAGTTGGTTGGTGAGCTTACAATAGATACCATGGATTTCAGCTAACTGGGACACATCCGGACTAGGACAATCTGGCCCAATTAAGCAGCTGCCCCATCAGCCAAAATTTCATGGAAATAGTTAAAAAGGTATTAACTGTAACAAATTATGTATTTAAATGGAATACAAAATGAATTTGAACATCAACAAAACTACTAGTACTATAAAACTGTGTATTAGTTCATAATAGTTATTAACATAAGAATTAATGTAGCTGTCGCTTCTGTGTTTTTTTAATTGACTGTAAAAGAACAAAATAATATGTTGCTTCCCAGGTGCCAGGGTCAGGGATGTCTCAGATCGTGTCCACAACATTGTGGGGTGGGGGGAGCAGCCAGATGTTTTGGTACATATTGGTACCAATGACATAGGAAGGAAAAGCAATGAGGTCCTGAAAATAGATTTTAGAGAGCTAGGTAGAAAGCTGAGAAGCAAGACCTCCCAGATAGTAATTTCTGGATTGCTGCCTGTACCATGCACTAGTGAGAGTAGAAACAGGATGATTTGGCAGATAAATGCATGCAGGGGGCAGGACTTCCGATTCTTGGATAATTGGGATCTCTTCTGGGAAGGTATGACCTGTTCAAAAGTGATGGGTTGCACCTGAACCCAAGGGGGACCAATATTCTCGTGGGCAGGTTTGTTAGAGCTGTTGGGGAGGACTTAAACTAACTTGACGGGGGATGCTAACTGGAGTGAAGGGACTCAGGAAAGGACAGATGTTAAAAAAGTAAAGATAGCATGCAGTCAGATTGTCAGGAAGGACAGGCAGGTGATGGGACATGGTTGCAGCCAACAGGCTGAATATCAGATCATTAGGGATGCAGAGTCAGAAAGGATAGCAAATACTGTACTCAAGGTGTTGTATCTAAATGCACATAGAATAAGAAATAAAGTGGATGATCTTGTTGCACTATTACAGATTGCCAGATATGATATTGTAGCCATCACTGAATCGTAGTTGGGAGCTGAATGTCCAAGGTTACATGTTATATCAGAAGGATGGGAAGGTAGGCAGAGGGGGTGGTGTAGCTCTACTGGTAAAGAATGACATCAAATCAGTAAGGAGATGTGACATAGCATCGGAAGATGTTGAATCGTCCTGGGTTGAGTAAAGAAAATGCAAGGGTAAAAGGACGTTGATGGCAGTTATATACAGGCCTCCCAACAGTGCTGGGAGGTGGACCACAGGTTACAACAAGAAATCGAAAAGGCAAGTCAAAAGGGCAACGTTATGGTAGTCATGGGAGATTTTAACATGCAGGTCAGTTGAGACAATCAGGTTGGTAATGGATCTCAAGAGAGTGGGTCTGTTGAATGCTTAAGAGATAGCTTTTTAGAGAAGTTTGTCATTGAGCCTACTAGGGGATCAGCTATACTGGATTGGGTGTTATGTAATGAACCAGAGGCGATTAGGGAGCTTAAGGTAAAAGAACCCTTAGGAAGCAGTGATCAACTTGAAATTTGATAGGGCGGAGGTGAAGTCTGATGTAGCAGTATTTCAGTGGAATAAGGGAAATTCCAGTGGTATGAGAAGGGGGTCGGCCAAAGTAAATTGGAAGGAGTTGCTGGCAGGAATGTCAGCAGAGCAACAATGTTGTGCACTTCTGGGAAAAATGAGGAAGGTGCAGACATGTGTATTCCAAAAATGAAGAGATGCTCAAATGGTAAAATAGTACAACCGTGGCTGACAAGCTATTGTAAAAGCAAAAGAAGAGGCATACAACAAAGCAAAAATTAGTGAGAAGATAGAAGATTGGGAAGTTTTTAAAAGCCATTAGAGTAACTGAAAAAATCATTGAAGGGAAAAGATGAAAAATTAAAGCAAGCTAGCAAATAATATCAAAGTGGATAGTAAAAGTTTCTTCAAATATGCTAAAAATAAAAGAGAAATGAGAGTGGCTATAGAGAAAATGAGGCAGGAGAATTAATAACGGGGGACAAGGAGATAGCTGATGAACTAAATGAGTATTTTGCGTCAGTCTTCACTGTGGAAGACACTAGCAGTATGCCTGATGTTGTAGTGTGTGAAGGAAGAGAAGTGGGTGCAGTTCCTGTTACAAGAGAGAAGGTGCTCAAAAAGCTGAAAGACCTAAAGGTACATAAGTCACCCAGACCAGAGGAACTGCATCCTAGGGTTCTGAAAGAGGTAGCATTAGAGATTATGGTGGCATTAAAAATGATCTTACAAAACTCAGTGGACTCTGGCATGGTGCCAGAGGACTGGAAAATTGCAAATGTTACTCTACTCTTTAAGAAAGGAAATTATTGACACAGGACAAGATAGTACAAAGTCAGTATGGTTTCCTTCAGGGAAATCCTGCCTGACGAACCTATCGGAATACTTTGAGGAGATTACAAGTAGGATAGATAAAGGAGATGCAGTGGATGTTGTGTATTTGGACTTTGAAGAAGGCCTTTGACAAGGTACCACACATGAGGTTGCTTATCACGTTAAGAGCCCATGGTATTACAGGAAAGTTACTAACGTGGTTAGAGCATTGGCTGGTTGGTAGGAGGCAGCGAGTGGAAATTAAAGGATCCTTTTCTGGTTGGCTGCCAGTGACTAGTGGTATTCCGCAGGGGTCGGTGTTGGGACCACTTCTTTTTATGTTGTATATAATGATTTAGATGATGGAATAGATGGCTTGGTTGCCAAGTTTGTAGATGATATGAAGACTGGTGGAGGGGCAGGTAATGTTGAGGAAATAGGTAGGATGCAGAAGGACTTAGACAGATTAGGAGAATGGTCAAGAAAGTGGCAAATGAAATACAATGTTGGAAAATGCATGGTCATGCACTTTGGTAGTAGAAATGAATGTGCGGACTATTTTCGAAACAGGGAGAAAATACAGAAATTTGAGATACAAAGGGACTTGGGAGTCCTTGTGCAGTACATCCTGAAGGTTAACTTGTAGGTTGAGTCAGTGGTGAGGAAGGAAAATGCCATGTTAGCATTCATTTCAAGAGGTCTAGAATACAAGGGCAAGGATGTGTTGCTGAGGATCTATAAGGCACTGGTGAAGCCTTACTTTAAGTATTGTGAACAGTTTTTTGCCTCTCCTCTTAGAAAAGATGTGCTGGCATTGGAGTGGGTTCAGAGGAGGTTCACAAGGATGATTCCGGGAATGAAAGGGTTATCATACGAGGAAAGTTTGATGACTCTGAGTCTGTATTCACTGGAATTCAGAAGGATGAGGGGATAATCTTATTGAAACCTTCCCAATGTTGAAAGGACTAGACAGAGTAGATGTGGAAAGGATGTCTTCCATGGTGGGAGAGTCTAGAACAAGAGTGCACAGCCTCAGAATAGAGGGGCACCCTTTCAAAACAGAGATGTGGAGAAATTTCTTTAGCCAAAGGGTGGTGAATTTGTGGAATTTGTTGCCACGTGCAACTGTGGAGGCCAGGTCATTGGGTGTATTGGACATGGCATCAAAGGTTACGGGGAGAAGGCCGGGAACTGGGGTTGAGGAGGAGATAGAAAAAAAGGATCAGCCATGATTGAATGGCGGAGCAGACTCGATGGGCCAGATGGCCTAATTCTGCTCCTATGTCTTATGGTCTAAAATCAGAGATCCACCTAGTGCAGATGTTGAAATACCTTCAAACAATGCTTTTGATGATTGCATCCTCCAGATCTTCACTTTCATTGAAATATTCAAGATGATTGTTGATACCTTCAAATTCTTTGTAGTTCCTATTTTGATGAAGTAGTAAAATTGTTTCTTTTTCACTCCCGGCTGTTTCTGGCATTTTCAAGACTGAATACTAAAAACCTCAGGGAACAAATTAATTCTGAATTGTCTTCTTGCTTATTACTCGCTAACTGTCAGTGGCAAAATCATTGCTTTTTGACACAAATGACACAAGTAAAACCTCACTGTTTAAAAACTGTTCATTCTAATCCCGATGCAGTGTCTAACAGCCACACGACATGCATGTGATTGACATTAACTAGAATCTGTTTGGGAAGCGTCTCCTGTCCCAGTTAAACTGCATAGTGTCCCAAATAAATGTAGGGAATCTTGGCAATTTTTTCACTTTGTTTATGTTCTTTAAGAGGTGTCCCAAGTAAGTTGCTGCCCCGATTAACCAATGGCCCAATTAACCGGAATCTGTCACTTTCCACATTAAGGTAGAAATGTTGAGGACAGGAAGAGAGGAGCTTGACAGACTAGCTGAATTTAAGCAAAGGGTGTAAAATGACAAAAATTTATCAGTTCACAGTAAAAGGAAAATTGCATCTGCAGTATATCATCATCATAAAAATGATGGGAGAGGAAAACAGTTTAGGCATGAAGCAGAATGTAATGCTTATCCCTCAAAGAGCCAAACATTGATAGGACACACAAAACTTTCCACTGACAAACCTTTTATGTATATGACTTGAAGAAATATGATGTTCAGCCAAGTGGAGGAATAGGAACAGGAGGAGGAGGATCAATACTATGCCGAGGAGGATACTTTCACAGGAGGGATTTCAGTTCAAAATTTAACTTGTGATATTTTACAACAATTATTCTTTTTTGAACCATTGATTTTCTGTGATTACTGGGGCCTTATGGATTGTTAAATAAAATACAATGTCACTGAGCAACAAGATTAGGTTGTGTAGTTGAAAAAAAAATTGGTAAGTTAGTCAGGAACAACAGTATTAACTTGAATTAAATTAGCTGCAAGTGTGGCATCCAAAATTTTGAGTCATTACATTTGGTGACTCATAAATTGGGCATTCCATTTGTTTAAAGCATTCTTCCAAAATATCTAGCTATGCTCAGGTGATTTTCCCAAGTATAACATTACTAGTTATACCATTAGTTATAATTATACCATTAATAGTTTTGGTTTCCTAAAATTCCACATATCCTTGATGTAATTCAAAATAATTATTGCAAATGTAAGCCAGGAGAATGGAATTTGAAAACCAATTTGCTTGTTGGATGACAACAAGTTGAATTTGAACTTTGGAAATGCTCTCACTTTGTGTGTTTAGTTTGTACAATCCGATGTGTATTAGCCTCAGCAAGGACTGGTTATCCTTCATTACATAATCCCGCATTCCTTCCAGTTGAGCTAATTAACACATATCAACCTGTTCTGTAGTATGTGTATTGCAGAATGAAGAATCAACTCGATTGGCTTACCCTTATTTACAAATGATTTTATTCAAATAATTTTATTTGCATAAGGAATTCCAATTCTATATATAACCTGAAATATCTTAAACTGATTATTCTTGTTTGGTCCCAAGTCCTTGTAGAAACTTTAAACATTAAGAAGTGTGAAGAATATTTTGCTGTGTCAAGATCTTTCAGTAACTTTAATCACTGAGTGGCATATGAATTAATACCTATAAAATAAGTGGAAATCTTAATAATTTATGTTTAAAACTGCCATACAAAGATGTTTGGTGTTTGAAATTATTGACTCAATGAAGTGTGTGGCAGAGCATGCATTAACGTTTGGCACATCTGCCAATGTTTATGCACACTGAGTTTTATAACTTAAGTGTTTTCAGTGAGCTGGAGGCAGATGGAAGAGACCAGTGTCCAGACACAGTCAATAAACAGTGCAAGGGAGGCTTTGGAACATCCTTCACCTAAAATTTTTAGGTTGAGTACCACCATGCTTGAAAAATAAAAAAGATAATGAAAATCAGAGACTTAACAGTAACTGCACAATATTCTCTATTTTCATTCCAGGATCTTTTAATGGGCCTGATAAGTAATGCACAGAAGACCTTGAATTTTAGGATTGCATCTCCAGAATCTCCAGTGATACTTGAGAGTCCTGTGCTATCTTTAGGTCATATGTGCACAAGCAGTTTTGGAGAGATTGCGGCGAGCATTTGGTCCATAATGACAGATGAGGAAGCAACAGTTTTTATTGTGATAAACACAAAACAGACTGGGCACCATGACCCAGAGATTGAACCCAACTAGTCTCATACAGACTGGGGAGGTGACCATCACACACCCCGATTGTTACAGTTATACACAAATACACAAACAAATAACTGTATAACCCAAGCTAAAGTGTAACAATAAATGAACTGGAACTTCCCACCATAATCCCACAAAAGCATTTTAACACAAGAACCATAAAGAGTATTGATCATTAGAAATGCAGGGGCTGACTGTCGACCAGCACTCTCCCCCACCCACCCCGCCCAGAGCATCACAGTATTATTGTAGAGTTAGCAAGAATTCTGAGTAACCATGTTTTGGCAAAGATCCACATTCATGATTCACATAAAATGGCAACAGATCAATAGGCTGGCCTCAGCCCGATTTACTTTTGATGAATTCTGTCAGTTCTGGTATCCTTTAAGTGTCTATGTTTGAGTTTTCTTCACTGTCTCCAGACATAGTTAGACCAGAACTACACCAGCATCTAAGGTGTTCTCACTGAAAATCAAAACAAGCTAAAATGAGCATGGCTTCTTTAATTCTACGTCCATGGAACACAAGTTCCCGCTATCTCTAGAAGAGACAGCCAGTAATTATCTGAGTGGCTTGCTGTTTGGTAGACACAGAATTAGCAATTAATGTCAGAGCTCTTTGCATTTTATCACATCAGTCCTTACCTATCCTGAGTTTGGTAATAACATTATGGTTATATGTTTAATGTTGAATGAATGAAGGGTGCTACCACTTCAGAGGAACTAGATTTGTGAAACTGAGGTAAATGCAGAAATAGGCGGGGCCAGTGTCATGCATGAGTTGACAAGGGGCATGAAATAGTTAAAAAATGTTCAGCAATGTGTTGAACTTGAAATTGTTTAAATTGCAATGCTGATGCTGAAGCTTTTACTGAGTGTGATTATTTAGGGTCAAATCTGGTCATTTAGAACAGGAAATGAAAGTCTAGCAAGGAATGAAATTGAAAAGAGGAAATGTGTTTTTAAAATAGTAATGGGAAGATCATAACAGTGCCATTCCAACCCTGTACAAAGCATATGTGTTTCTTTTAATTCTGCTTCAAAATCTCAGCAAAAGGTCAGCATTTATCGCTCACTTCGAGTTGTACTTGGAAAGATGATGGGGAGCTGCCTCTGTGAACCACACAGACATTCTAGACCCAGATATGATGTCAGATGGGCCACATATTTCAGTGGCAGGAAGGCGTATACATCCTGTTGTGATCTATAAGGTTCAAGAAGATGACACAATATCATCTTCATAAGAATAACTATGGTTGGGGAATAACTGCTGGCCTTGCCAATGATAACCAGAATCTAAAAATAAATCTAATAGTGGAAAGCCTTGTCCAGCACTATATTCCATCTAGAATACTGTAAAGCCTCCCCTATCCAGTATCTTGTTAGCAAATGTACAATCTCCATTGAGAGAGTTTAGTACACCAAGATCTGAGAGTTCACATCATGGATGACCTCAGCTTAATATCACCTCCCTGGACAAGAAGGCACAGCAGCTCCTCCACTTCCCGAGAAGAAAGAAGCAAGCAAGGCTCGCCCCCGCTCCATCTTAACTGCATCTGGTATGGGAGCAGTCAAGCATCGAACCAGAAGTCCCTACAAAGGAATATGAGAACAGCTGAGAGGATCATAGGGATCTCCCTACCATCCATTAGAGACATTTATCATGAGCGCTGCATACACAGGGGCCTTAGTGTTATTAAGGATCCCACCCATCCATCCAGCATCCTCTTTGACTTTCTACTACCAGGCAGGAGACTACAATGTGTAAAAACAAGGATGGTCAGGAAGAGAAACAGTTTCTTCCCCCAGGCCATTAGTCTTCTGAAATCCTGGCCGCATCATATTCGAAGTGTCACTGATTAATCTGTTTCATACCTTACAATATTTAATATTAATGCACTTCAGATGATGATTTATCTGTGATTCATATGTAGACTTTATCCATAGCTTCATAAGCTATCATGTCTTATGAGTGTTATGTGTACTACTGTGCTTTACACCCTGTCTCGAAGAAATGTTATCTCATTTCTATAAACATAATATGGTTATATACATTATATACATGTATGTAGTTAAGTGACAATAAGCTTTTCTTGTCATTTGTCACGTCTCTGGAAAACAAGATAGAGGATCTATGGACAAGATTACTTTATCAGTTGAAAATGAGGAATTGTTGCATCTTTGTTTCATGGCGAAATGGCTCACCTCAGACATGCTGGATACGTCAGTCAGACCCAAGGGCTTCTCGATATGTCAGATGGACCGGACTATTGATTTGAAGGGGTAATCGGTGGGGGTCTATATTTCATGATAAATTTTCTGTGGTGCTTGAACATAACGGACTTTTCAAGCTCTTTTTACCCCAACTTGAAACACATGATGATTCAGTGCTACTGTCCCACTTGTCAAGAAAGTAGTTGGCATACCAGCAAATGCTGATGTTAAGCAAGCACTTGATATATTGAGTGCCATGATTAGTAAACAAGAAACAGCCAACCCCAATGCCTTTCAAATTATTGAACATTTCTTCAATCAAGCTTTCTTGAAGAAGTCACTACCCAATCATCATCAACATGCCATCTGCAGCACCAGGGGTCTCTACACACTTGGCCAATGTTGTACTATCATAAGCAATGTCCCTCTAATTTGTAATGACCAGTGTGTACAAAAATTTTGGGCTGTACAATTTTTTGGCCAGTGACAACAACATGTGCACACTGAATTTTATATATAGAGGTATTCATTTTAACAGCTAGCAAAGCACTGTCAATAAGAACTTTGATCCCTGGGGGAGGGTTGATCATTTCTGCTCTCGTTCATCTGCACTCTCACAAAACATACGTAGTAGGCCTGTAGCGCATAATGAAGGATTTTCTCTCTGGAGCTTTTGCACACCATCCGTATGTGATTTGCTTGCTGAATGATGCTTTAAAAAGTCAAGTTTCCAAATATTACTCCATTTCTTCCACTTGCAAATTCTCCAGCAACTTTTGTATTGTGACAATACACACAGGTAACACCAGTTTCTGTATTGTACATAAATATTTCTCGTAGCTGCACATTCCTGACCTCATGAGCTTTCGGTGTAGCAGTTTCTACTGTTCCATTAAGCCATTCTGCTTTAACTGACCTAGCAGTTCTTTTGCACTTCACACCATTTCAGTCTTTGGAATTCAACATAGTGAACCAATAATTTCTTCATTAAAAAAACAGTACAAATAAGCCAGATCTAAAATCTGCAGACAAATCATCATAAATTCCACATTGTCAACAACCATCCACATCAGAAATCAGGAAAGGAAATGAAATGTGTACAATCGTGAAATATTCTTAACATGCCAACAAGGTAGAGGGTGACAGCCTTTTGTGTGCAGTTTACATTCCTTTGTGCGGTAGAAGCAAAAAATGTGTGTGCGCACACCTTAGAGGGAAGAATGATCATAAGGAAGGCCTACCATTCCATCCCTGGACTGCATTTCAGGAAATATGATCATCTGGTTGTCCTCCTGCCTGCATGCCGGCAGAAGCTAAAGGGCAAGGCTCCAGAAGTAAGGAGAGTAAAAAGGTGGTCGCAGGAGACAGGGGAGAGGCTACAGAACTGCTTCAATTCAGTGGAGTGGGCCACCTACAAGGACACATCAGAGGGTCTGAACAAATACTCCATGATTGTCAGGGGCTTTATAAAGTCCATCATGGAAGAGTGCACCCCAACAAAATCGTTTCACAATCAGGAATCCTGGATGAACAAATATATCTGCAATCCACTGAGGTGTTCAGGTCAGACTACCAGATAAAATACAAGAGGTCCAGGTACAACTTCCAGAGGATCATCTCACATGTGAAATGGTAACTCCAGATCAAACTGGAATCACAGAAGAATGCTCAACACCCGTGGCAGGACTTAATGCTATCACCTCCTACAAAGCAAAACCAAGCAATATATGTGACAACAAGGTTTCACTCACAGATGAGCTCAATGCCTTTTATGTCCACTCTGATAGCCAAAGCATGGAGGCACCTTCACGAACTCACACAGCCTCTGAAGACCCTGTGACTTCAGTCTCTGAGGCCACATCACCAGATTGAGGAACAGTTATTACCCTTCAACCAGCAGTCTCTTGAACCAGAGGGGATAACTTCAATCACCCCAACAGTGAACTGTTTGACAACCTATGGACTCCCTTTCAAGGAATCTTCATCTCAGGTTCTTGATACTTATTGTTTTTTTTCCTTCTTCTTTTTGTTTTTGCACAGTTTGCTGCCTTTTGCACACTGGTTGTCAGTCAGTCTTATCGTGTACATTCTTAAACCACAAAACATGGGAGCAGAATTAGGCTATTCAGCCCATTGAGTCAGTTCTGCCATTCCATCATTTGTGATTTATTATCCTTCTCAACGCAATTTTCCTGACTTCACCCTGTAACCTTTAATGCCTTGACTAATCAAGAACATATCAACCTCTGCTTTGAATATCCCCAATGACTTGGCCTCCGCAGCCAACCAGGGCAAAGAATTCCACAGATTCACCATCCTCTGGGTAAAGAAATTCCTCCTCATCTGTTTAAAATGAATGCCCCTCTACTCTGCTGTGTTGTCTTTTCCTAGATTCATCCACTACAGCAAACATCCTCTCCGCATCCACTCTGTCTAGACTTTTCAATATTTGATAGATTTCAAAGAGATCCCAACTTCATTCTTCTAAATTCCAGGAAGTACAGGCCAAGAGCCTTCAAACTTCACCTTTTCATTCTCAGAATTGTTTGCATTAAACTACTCTGGATCCTTTCCAATGCCAGCACATTTTTTCTTAGATAAGGGGCTCAAAGCAGCTCACAACACTCCAAATGTGGTCTGACCAATGCCTTGTAAAGCTTTAGCATTACATTCTTGTTCTTATATTCCGGTCCTCTCGAAATGAATGCTCACATTGCATGCAACAACTCAACCTGCTAGTTAACCTTTAGGGGATCCTGCACAAGGTCTCCCAAGTCCCTTTGCACCTCCAAGCTTTGAATTTTCTCCCTGTTTAGAAAATAGTCAAAACAAAACTCAAACTTTTGGAAGTCCCAGGCTTTTCTAACTTAGAGAATAGCATGGCTGGCAAGGAGGAATTGACAACAAAGTTAGACTCCATACATAGCCACAAGTGAGCCCCAGGGACTAGGTTATCCAGAGCCCCAGGGACTAGGTTATCCAGAGCCCCCTGTTGCCAAAACGTTAAAGCCCTAGCATTGACAGCCTAATAATTGTGTCTAAATACAGGTAATCCCAGCCCTCCTTCAGACTTGGGCTTTTGTAAATGAATTTTCGAAATCCTGTGATTCTTATAATTCCAGATATAAGACAATACTATGGAGTCCAATTCTTTAAAGAAGGCTGATGTAAGAAAAATGGGGACATTTTGACAAAGATAGAGAAACCTAGCAAGGGAAACCATTTTAATTGAATTTATACGACCAATCATGGACAGAGATAGGGTTTTCCAACTTTCTATATTCTGTTTAAGTTTTGAAATAAACTCCGTGAAGTTTAATTTAAATATTAATTTAGGATCTTTGAGGATTGCCAAGCCAAGATAAGTAAAGTGATCTTTGAATGGCACACTTTCCAAAAAACCCCATGTGTAGACATTGGAGAGGGGCACAAAGTCACTTTTTGTCCAATTGATTGAGTATTCCGATAGTCTGCCAAAAGAGGTGATTAAATCGAGAAGAGGAGGAACTGACTTTTCTGAATTTTGTAAGTAGAGTTTAGTTTTGAAAAATTCCATCAGAATTCTAAATCAGATTAGGAGCATTCTGAATTTACCAGAAACCTCTGTACAAACACCAATCTGTTTCAATCACTCCTTTCTACTCTCATGGTCTTATAAAACCTACCATGCTTGGAGGGAGAAGGGTCTAGTTTCTATTGAAGACCTGTACATAGAGGGACGGTTTGCAACATTTAGTCTGCTGAAAGAAAAATTTGAGCTGCCTCATTCACACTTCTTTCGTTACTTACAAATTAGACACTATATTCAATCTAAGATTGGTAATTTTGAAATCCTTACAGGGAATTTTATATTTTTTGATATTTTCAAGAACCCTCCTGACTCCAAGCACCTCATTTCTAAGTTTGTACGTTTGATGATTGGACTGTAGCATCTACTGTGAAGATTAGAGACGCCTGGAGAGAGGAGTTAGGCATTGAATTATCTGAAGCTGCCTGGGACAAGGGTTTATCTATGATACAGGCTTGCTCTGTTAACAGCCGACAGCAACTGATCCAGTTTAAAGTTGTTCACCATCTCCACTACTCTAAACTTAGATTGCACAGGATTTATCCTTCTGTCTCGTCAATGTGTGATAGATGCCAAGGGACGAAGGCCACGTTGTCACACACCTTTTGGTTCTGCCCATTACTGACTGGATTTTGGACTCAAAGGCCTATAAAAGATCCTTCCCCTTGGAAGCTAGTCTCGCTATCTTTGGCTGCTCGCAATCTACTATTTGCTTCCCTGCAGCCATACAACAGTCTCTGATGCTGGGGATGATTGTTGCCAAAAGACTTATCTTGAGGGAATGGAGATCACCCTCTCCCCCTTCCTTTCAGAGATGGATGGTTGATATGATCTTAGTCATACAGATTGAGAAACTTAGGTTCTTGAGAACCAATTCAATTAAAAAATTTTCGGCTATCTGGGATCCATTTCTTGCCTACCTGAATGAGGCCGGGGGCGGACGAGCAATTTCCCCCCAGCTGATTTCTGACAGCCCTCATTTGAGATTTAATGTTTAGTATTTTTGAGCACTTTGTACAATAGGCATCCCTCTAATGTTATGTCCCTTTTTTTTTGCTTATTTCATTCTTACACATGTCTGAGCTGGTATGTTCTTGTTGATTTCATTTTTTTTTTGAAAATTTTGAAAATGATGTATATAAAAAAAGAAAATAGTCTACATCTTTATTCCTTCTACCAAAATGCATGACCTTACACTTCCTATATTCCACCTGCCACTTCTTTGCCCATTCTCACAATAGGGTCTTCTGCAGATTCCCTGCTTTCTCAACACTACCTGTCCCTTCACCAATCTTTGTATCCTCTGCAAACTTCTCACAAGGCCATAAATTCCATCATCCAAATCGTTGACATATAAGGTGATAAGAAGTGGTCCAATCCAGCAGAACACCACCACCAGTTACAGCCAGCCAAGTCTTGAATTTCTGGCATACTGCTAGTGTCCTCCACAGTGAAGACAGACACAAAAGATTTAATAAGTTCATCCGCCATTTCTTTGTTCCCCATTACTACCTCTCCAGCGTCATTTTCCAGCAGTCCAATACACATTCTCACCTCTCTTTTACCATTTATATACTGTATCTGAAAAAAAACTTTTGGTATTCTCTTTTATGTTATTAGCTTACTTGCCTTCATACTTAATCTTTTCTCACTTATGGCTTTTTTAGTTTCCTTCCGTTGGTTTTAAAAATCTTTCCAATCCTTCGACTTCCCATTAATATTTGCAATATTATATGCCCTCTCTTCTGCTTTTATGCTGCTTTTTAATTACCTTGATACCCATGATTGCATCATCCTCCCTTTAGAATACCTCTTCATCTTTGGGATGTATCTATTTTGCATCTTCCGATTGCCCCCAGAAACTCCAGACATTGCTGTTCTGCCATCATCCACACAAGTGACCCCTTCCAATCAACTTTGTTCAATTCCTCTCTCATGCCTGTGTAATTCCCTTTACTCCCTTTATCATCACCCTCTCAGTCTGCTGGATGAATTCTATCATATTATGATCACTGCCTCCTAAGGTTTCCTTTACTGTAAACTGTCTAATCAACTCTGGTTCATTGCACAACACCCAATCCATAAATTGCCTGTCCTCTTGTGCAGTGGTCCCCAACCTCCGGGCTGCGGACCAATACCGGACCGCGAAGCATGCAGGGGTGCAGCAGTAGCTAGAATGCACCCAGCACATCTTTAAGAAAAAAGCCAAGATAAACAAGCTAATTAATTAGGTGTCACCCGGCATGTAAATGTTGGCCCAGATCAGAGGCGATGTGTTGTTTTTACTAACAGAGCCACTCAAACCCCTCTGCCTATCTGCCTCTCTTTTTGATACAATGTGTATCCTTGGATATTAAGCTCCCAACTGTGATCTTCTTCCAGCCACAACTCAGTGATGCCTACAACATCATACCTACCGATCTCTAACTGTGCTACATGATTATCTACCTTATTCCATATACAGTGTGCATTCAAATACAATACCTTCAGTCCTGTATTCATCACCCTAATCAATTTTGACCCAATATTACACTTCAGGTCATCCCACTGACTGCAATTTTGTCCTACGTCTAACTGCCCTTCCTCACAGTCTCACTATGTAAAGCGTCAGCTTGTATACGCATTGCCCCATACTCAACCCTGTCACTCTGGTTCCCATCCCAAAAGAGCATATGTCCTCCCCAAAAGCTCAACCAAATTTGCCCACAAGGATATTGAATCCCATTGGGTTCAGGTGTAACTCATACCTTCCCCAGTAGAGATCTCAATGACCCAGAAATCTGAAACCCTGCTTCCTGCACCATTCCCTCAACCACTCATTCAACTGTACTATCATCCTGTTCCTGTTTTTCATTGACCTATTGCAGAAGTCCCCAACCTTTTTTGCACCGCGGACTGGTTTAATATTGACAATATTCTTGTGGACCAGCCAACCGGGGGTGGGGGTGGGTGGTGGTTAGTGTTAATCATGGCCGGAATAAAGGTTATAAGTCAACTATAAGTCACTTATCAGTGACTAATACACTCAATTTCGTTTCTAAAAGGGTTTATCTAACAAATTTAATATTAAACACACCTCATATTTTCTTCGCATGAATATAGTGATAAGTCAATTATAGGTCATAAGGGGGTTCCTTATGTCCAGTCTATTCCGCAATTTAGTTTTCATTGCATTCATTGCAGAAAACTCCGCTTCACAGAAATATGATGTTGGAAATGGAAGCAACGTTTTCAGTGCTTTCGTGGCTATCTCAGGATATTCAGCCTTGACTTTAATCCAGAATGCCAGCAGAGATGTTATGTCAAACATACTTTTCAGCCCACTGTCACTTGCAAACTCGAGGAGCTAATCTTCTTCCCGCGCTGACATGAATGATTCACTGGGGGCATTCACAAATGGGTCACGGACCCATTCCTTTGCACGTCTTGGGTCATTTGCGGTTGGGAAGTAACGCTCAAATTCTGTCAACTGCGAAGATAGGTGTTCGTGCACCAGCTGTGAGCCTCAGTCTCTCCCAGATTCCCAGCTAATGTTGGGAACATGTCAGATATGCCCCTGTCCCCTTGCCGTCCCCACAGTTCCAGTTTGGCTGTGAAAGCAGACACTTTATCTGCCAACTTGAAGACAGTTGTCATTCTCCCCCAAAGTGACAAATTGAGTTCATTAATCAGGCTGAAGATGTCACACAGATAAGCGAGTTTTGCTATCCACTGAAGTGTGCTGCCAGTGGTGACTTTTTTTCCTGAAAGAAATCTCTGTAGCTGCTCTCTTAACTCAAAAACCCTGGCCAGGGCTCTCCCCCTTGATAGCCACCTGACTTCAGTGTGTAAGAGAAGGCGTTTGTGCTCTGCATCCATTTCCTCGCAAAGCTGCTCAAACAGACATGAATTAAGGGCTTTTGCTTTGATGTGATCGATAACTTCAACCACGTCACTCAATATGCTGTTAAGATCAGGTGACATTTTTCGGTTAGCCAGCATTTCCCTGTGTGTGACACAGTGTGTAGACTGGCATTCAGGAGCAACCTCTTTGACTCGGGTAGTGAAACCAGACTCGTTAAGCCGTTCCAACAGCTGTGTTTCAATGTCCTCCACTATGTCATCAATTCTCCTTGAAACTGTGGTAGCTGAAAGAGAAACCTGTGCCATCTTGTTAGCTGCAGCTTCTCCTAACAGTTTGCAGCACATGTCCTTGGCAGCAGGCACAATCAATGCTTCACCAACAGTGAAAGGCTTCTTAGCCTTAGTAATATGGCTAGCCACTAAGTACGACGCTCTCAGAGCAGCAGCATTTGTGGAGGTGGTGGCACCCAGCACTTGCTTCTGTTCCACTTGCTCACGTTTTTTCCCGCTCAAAAAACTCAACAGGTTTGTCTTTAAATGCAGGGTGCTTGGACTCAAGGTTCCGAAGCAGTTTTGGGGGCTTCATTGCCTCATTAGACAGCTTGTCTCCACATATCACACACAGGGGGCCTGGAGCGTGGGAGTCACCGGTTGCAATAAAGCCATATTTTATGTACGACTCATCGTATTTTCTGTTGAGGGAAGTTATTTTTTTTTGCAGTCTCAGCCTCAGCTGTCTCTGCATTATCATCATCGTTAGGCCTTTTATGTCCCCTACCAACTCTTCCAAAGAAACTCTCAAGCGATGTTTGTTTTTCAGTCATCGAGTAGTTGCAGGTTAATGACCGACTGATGACCTTGTGTGGGTAATGACCTCGCGTGCATTCAAGTTCAACAGTGGGTGTGACAGGGAATGAGGAAAGGTGCAGTTGACTCGTATTGTTTCCTCGTGGCCCGGTAGTACATGCTTTGCGGCCCGGTGGCTGGGGACCACTGATCTATTGTGTTTCTTTGTATTTACTGTGAATGCCCATAGAAAATGAATCTCAGGTTTGTATATAGTGACATTAATGTACTTAGAAAATAAATTCACTTTGAACTTCGACTAGACTTACTGGGGATTTAGGAGGACAGTTCAGGGTGCCACTAAATTAATTCCTGGTCTGAAACGCGTTGGTTATCACAATAAACATAGGATGCCAAATCTCTGGTAATAGCCATGTGGACGGCTCTGTCTGCTCTGATTCAGAAGGTGGTATGTTCACACCTTTCTTTTGTTCCCCTCCATAGATGCAGACAGACTTGCAGAGTTCAAAACTCTAAGTTGTATGCTAATGAAGGAATTCTGTGCTTTTTGGAGTCTGAACTTTATGGTGAGAAGTTGAAATATTTCCTTTGACCTTCCAAGTGGATATGAAGGATACAATGATGTTGTTTCAAGAAACACCAGGGATCTTGCGCCAGTAGCCTGAGAAATATTGATCAACCAGGCAACATTTTTGAAGACAGATTATCTGGTATTTATCATGACATTATATGCAGTAGCTTGCTGGGTGCTCAGTGGCCACCATGTTTCCCACATTACAATAACTTTACTTCAAAAGTACCTTGGATTTTCTGGAAGAGAAATCAGAGGGTCTATGTAATTGCAAGACTTCCTTATTCTCCAGAGGACAGAAGTCGAGCAATTGTAGCAAAGCTTATAGATTGTAGCTTACAGCTTGCAAGTGAATTGCATGGCTTTGGTTGCCCTATTAAAAGAAACATACAGTATATTTAATTGGGAAAGGGAAGGAGGAGGGAAACCGGAGGGAGGTGATGAGGAGGTGAAGAGAAGGGGTGAGAGGGTAAATAGAATGGGGAATTGAAACAGAGAAGGAGGGAGGAGAGAGAAATTACTGAAAGTTGAGGTAATCAATGTTCGTTCTCTTAGGTTGGAGGCTACCCAAATGGAATATGAGGTGTTGCTCCTCCAGCTTGAGTTTAGTCTCATCTTGGCAGAGAGGAAGCCATGGATGGACATGGCAGGATGAGATTGGGAAGTTGAACTGGGCAACCACTTTGTTGATCACCTTTGCTCTGTCTGCCACATAAAGCAGGATCTCCCAATGGCTACCCATTTCAATTTGACTTCCCATTCCCATTCTAACATGTCTATCCATGGCCTCCTATTCAGCCAAGATGAGACCAAGCTCAGGTTAGAGGACCAACACATGATAGTTCTATTAGATTCTTTCTTCTTCAGCCCTTTACCTCTGCCACCTATCCCCTTCCTCACCCACCCACTTTACACCTCACCTGGTCTCAACTATCACCTGCCTGCCAGTACCCTTTCCCCTCGATCAACTTCTTATTCTGGCTTCTGCCCCCTTCCTTTCCAGCCCTGAGGAATGGCCATGGCCTGAGACATTAACTGGTTATTCCCCTCTATAGATGCTGCTTGACTTGCTGAGTTCCTGCAGAATTTTGTGTGCGTCGCTCAAGATTTCTGAATCTGAGAACCTCTTGTGTTGATGACTCTTTGTAGTCATTTTATTTATTATTAAGTTTTAGGGAAGAATTACCATAGAAATTATTTATTTTTCCCCAAAATGGGTTTATTTTTAAAATTTATGTATTTACCTCAGTGAAATGAAATAACTACTGGTGGCTATGTCAGAGGGTTTGCTGCTTGGTTTTCATGGTTCAATGGAAAAGAGACTTCATTACGCTTTCTTTGCCAGTCATTTATTAAGGTTCAAGGTTAATTTTATTGTCAAAGTATAAATCTACAACTCTCCAGCTAGCCATGAAATACACATGAAAAAGTAAACGAAACAAAACTCACAGAACCCGGAATCCCCCAACCCCTACCCACAGAAAAAGAACAGTGACAATAACAATCCCCTCGCCCTCCCCCCCAGAAAAACAGCAACAATACAAACTCCAAATCCTTCCCCACAGAGAAAGAAACAGTGACCATAGTATCAAAAAAAACTTACACCACCACCCCCCCTCACCCACTCACCCTTCCTCAGTGTGATTATGGGTGATCTGTAACCTTCTTCTGCATATGATGTAACGCACCCATCCACGACTACTATTGTTGGTGAGTCTTGATCTGCCACCACACCCCACAGCCACCATGCCTTTAATATTCGAGGTAAAGGAGCCATTAGGAGGTAGTGACCATAATATGATAAGTTTTAATCTCTAATTTGAGAGGGAGAAGGGAAACTCAGAAGTGTCAGTATTACAGCTGAACAAAGGGAACTATGAGGGAGGAGCTGGCCAAAGTTCAATGGAACAATACCCTAGCAGGGATGACAGTGGAACAGCAGTGGCAAGTGTTTCTGGGAATAATGTGGAAGGTGCAGGATCAGTTCATTCCAAAGAGGAAGAAAGATCCTAAGGGGAGTAAGGGGAGGCCGTGGCTGACAAGGGAAGTAATGGACAATATAAAAATAAAAGAGAAGAAGTATAACATAGCAAAGACAAGTGGGAAGCTGGAGGATTGGGAAACTTTTAAAGAGCAATGGAAGGTAACTAAAAAGGCAATATGCAGAGAAAAAATGAGGTATGAAGGTAAAGTAGCCAAGAACATAAAGGAGGATAGTAAAAGCTTCTTTAGGTATGTGAAAAGGAAAAAAATAGTTAAGACCAAAATTGGGCCCTTGAAGACAGAAAAGGGTGAATTTATTATGGGGAACAAGGAAATGGCAGACGAGTTGAACAGGTACTTTGGATCTGTCTTCACTAGGGAAGACACAAACAATCTTCCAGATATAATAGTGGCCAAAGGACCTAGGGTAATAGGTGAACTGAAGGAAATTTATATTAGGCAGGAAATGGTGTTGGATAGACTGTTGGGTCTGAAGGCTGATAAGTCCCCGGGACCTGATGGTCTGCATCCCAGGGTACTTAAGGAGGTGGCTTTAGAAATCGTGGACGCATTGGTAATCATTTTCCAATGTTCCATAGATTCAGGATCAGTTCCTGTCGATTGGAGGGTGGCTAATGTTGTCCCTCTCTTCAAGAAGCGAGGAAGAGAGAAAACAGGGAATTATAGACTGGTTAGCCTAAAGTCGGTGGTGGGAAAGATGCTGGAGTCAATTATAAAAGATGAAATTACGTCACATCTGGATAGCAGTAACAGGATCGGTCCGAGTCAGCATGGATTTATGAAGGGGAAATCATGCTTGACTAATCTTCTGGAATTTTTTGAGGATGTAACTATGAAAATTGACAAGGGAGAGCCAGTGGATGTAGTGTACCAGGACTTTCAGAAAGCCTTTGATAAAATCCCACATAGGAGATTAGGGGGCAAAATTAGGGCACATGGTACTGGGGCAGAGTACTGACATGGATTGAAAATTGGCTGGCTGACAGAAAACAAAGAGTAGTGATTAACGGGTCCCTTTCGGAATGGCAGGCGGTGACCAGTGGGGTACCGCAGGGTTCAGTGCTGGGACCGCAGCTGTTTACAATATATATTAATGATTTAGATGAGGGAATTAAAAGTAACATTAGCAAATTTGCCGATGACACAAAGCTGGGTGGCAGTGTGAAATGTGAGGAGGATGTTATGAGAATGCAGGGTGACTTGGACAGGCTGGGTGAGTGGGCAGATGCATGGCAGATGCAGTTTAGTTTGGATAAGTGTGAGGTTATCCACTTTGATGGTAAGAACAGGAAGGCAGATTATTATCTAAATGGAGTCAAGTTAGGAAAAGGGGAAGCACAACGAGATCTAGGTGTTCTTGTACATCAGTCACTGAAAGCAGTCATGCAAGTACAGCAGGCAGTGAAGAAAGCTAATGGCATGCTGGCTTTCATAACAAGGGGAATTGAGTATAAGAGCAAAGAGGTCCTTCTGCAGTTGTACAGGGCCCTGGTGAGACCACACCTGGAGTACTGTGTGCAGTTTTGGTCTCCAAATTTGAGGAAGGACATTCTTGCTATTGAGGGAGTGCAGCATAGGTTCAGAAGGTTAATTCCCGGGATGGCAGGACTGTCATATGTTGAAAGATTGGAGCGACTGGACTTGTATACTCTGGAATTTAGAAGGCTGAGAGGGGATCTTATTGAAACATATAAGATTATTAAGGGATTGGACACGCTGGAGGCAGGAAGCATGTTCTGCCTGATGGGTGAGTCCAGAACCAGAGACCACAGTTTAAGAATAAGGGGTAGGCCATTTAGAACAGAGTTGAGGAAAAACTTTTTCACCCAGAAAGTGGTGGATATATGGAATGTTCTGCCCCAGAAGGCTGTGGAGGCCAAGTATCTGGATGCTTTGAAGAAAGAGATGGATAGAGCTCTTAAAATTAGCGGAATCAAAGGTTATGCGGATAAGGCAGGAACTGGATATTGATTGTGGATGATCAGCCATGATCACAGTGAATGGCGGTGCTGGCTCAAAGGGCCAAATGGCCTACTCCTGCACCTATCGTCTATTGTCTATTATCATTTGACTTTGATTCTCCATTGTCCATATACACCAGGTTGTTGCTCCACAAGTCCTGCTACAGCAGGCACACCTGATAGACAATGTGACAATCAATTCTAGTTCTCACTGTTTTCAGGCCCTAGATGGTCCTGATTCCTCCCATTCCTAATACTTGTATGTAGGCTCAATATCAATACCTACAAATGCTGTGTGCCATTCATTCTATGAGTTGTTACTATGCAGATATATTTTTCTGTTTCTAAGTAAGAAGTTTGTGAATTTAACCCCACTCTCAGAACATAAGCAGAGAACCTATGCTGATAATGTGGTGCTGGAGGTGCTCCATGCTTTTGGGAGTGCCAACGATTCATGAAACTGAGGCTCTGATTGCTGTCTTGGATGTGAGTGCAAAATATCATTTGGTAATACTTGGAAGAAGATCAGTAAAGTTATCCCCAGAGTCCTGGCCAGTATTATTCTCTCCAACATCAATAAATAGTAGGGATTATTGGCTATTCACGCAGCTATTCATTAGAGCTTGATATGCCCAAAATGGTCTTTGTGTTTCCTGCAATAATAAGTACAACATTATTTCACTGGGTTTAAAATACTTCAAGGGGTTTTGAAGTTATGAAAGGTCACTAATATAAGCAAATTATTATTTTCTAGTAGGAAGTTATTGTTTCTTTCAGTCATTCCTTTAATGATTAAATGCTACTTTTAAAGAACATCGAAAGCTGAAGTGTCATTTCTCAGGGAATATGCAATAAAATGCCTAGTTAATTATAAAGAAAATGCCAAAAGGTCGCTTTGGAACTGGATAGTACACAGTCCATAGAACACTACCCTTTGTCATCTTGGCCACAATCCAAATCAGACAAGAGTTTAAACTCTTTTCTCATTCTTTAATTATTGCATAACTTAAAGTGTAATTAACATAATCTGCTTTAATCAGATCTGATTCTAAACCTCAAAAATGGACTTCACATTTTGCGACTATATCATACACTTACCATTCTTTCTGCCAAAGCATAACACCAGTTTTATTGTTAATCATAGTGTTTCCATGGCAACTTCCAGGCTAAATGTTAAATTCACATTATCTTTTGGTCATGAACATAAAGGCGTTGCAAATCACTACATCATCAAAATATCAATTCAGGTAATATAAAGTGCATTATCTGAAATAAAAGGGCAATTAGAAGTTTGTTGTAGCATCAACAGAAATAACGTGCAATAGTCTGGAAAGTCTGCCACTGGGTCAGGTACCAGCAAGGATTATTGGAGTTTGCTATGTTGAGTTTATTCAAGGCTGAAGCTGATATCTTGGGAATCGAGCAGAAAGAGAATATGAGACATAGGTCAGCAATAATATATTTGAATGGCTGTAGGATCCACTCCTATTGTTTAAGCCTTCCCCTTAACCTTTCCTCTTCCCCTTCACTGAAAGCAGGTTGTTTAGCCATTTGCTTCTTAGATGATCTTGTGTACAAACTTCCTGCTGCATTTCCCTAAATTCTAACATTAACCACACTTCAGAAAGTATTATATTGTCCTTGAAAGACTCTGAGTTGCATCTCAAAAGGAATCCATTGACCCCATTCATCTGTGCTGGTTCCTAATAGTACAATTTGTCAGTCCCTGCTTACTTTCATCTTTCTTTGTTCATTGGCTACACCCCAGTTCTGAACTAAACAGGCTTTCAGCCTATAAAGAATGTGATTTTTTTCTCATATGCTTCAGCTTCAATTAGGACTGAACTGTTGATGAAATTGAACTGTGTTTCTCTTAATTCAACTCCATGTTACATAGCTTTAAGAATTAATGCACGGAATACTGATCTCAACAACTAGCATTCCAATCAACAGCATTCAGAGATAAATATTAAGCTATTGACATCAAATAAAAAAAGCTTCTAAAAGTATGTACAAATAGACTGAGAAGCCACTTTATTAGTGTAACAACCTGGGAAAGTTTTCACTGCTAATGTAATGGTTTCTCTGTAGCCCAGTGTTTGGGTTATGACTAGAGATAACGGGAGCTTTGGAATGTGCGCTGGCCAATGAGGTGAGGTGTTTTTTTTCTTGTTTGCCTGAGAGAAGGTTCCGCAGTCTTTTGTTTGGTGGAAGATGGAGAGAGAAAATGCCAGAATGGGGAAGTCATAGACTGCAGGATGGATTGGACTTGGAATGGGGTCGGGAGTCGACACCTGGGGGGAAATCGATGGAGAATGAACAAACAGGAAAACAGTGAGCTCCAATGTTGCGCATTAGATTGTTTCATGAGAATGGCCCTTTTTCTTTTTTGTTTACTTTACTAACCCTATAGTCAAATTAAGAATTATAAAGCTCAATCGTTTAATTGTATATTGTGTACTGCTTGTTATTTCATGGTACTAATTTGTAATGGGGAAACACATCATGCAGCATTCAACCAAACAAGATTTCTCAAGTTTGGCTGGGCCAGAGGCTGCCTTCCCCTAGATTAACGCTGCTAGCCGAACTTGTGGGTTACAATTGTGGGAGCTCAACCAGGATTGATTTTATTGGATGCTGTGTGATTGCCCTGAGTATTGAACCAGTTGGGTAGATACTTGAGCTCCAGATGAATTGTTAATTTGCCTGTTAAGTACTGTTAAAGTTGTTGACAAAGTTGCGATTGCAGGATGGGGGTTTGATAAAATAGCAGGCGTAGCTCTGATTTTGCTGCAGAACAGCGCTGATGTAGCAGCAGTGGGGTGGGCCAAATCACAAGTCGAGTTTCCCGTAGCTGGGGGCAGATATTTCAAAGACAGGGTTCTATCGTTTCTGAGGAGTGAGGGGAAGGAGTGGTCAGATTTAGAATGTCTAATTACTCCCTGTCCCCCAGGGAAGAGTGAGAATTCTGAGTTAGTATCTGCTCTTACCTCACTGGTGAATAAATGGAAAAATGCCCAGGTCCAAAGTCCCAGCTATGGTAGGCTCCGCCTATTCTCTGGAATAACACCCACCCCTAAAGGGGAAGAGGAGTATGAGTCGTAAACACAAAATAATCTGCAGATGCTGGGGTCAAAGCAACATTCACATCACGCTGGAGGAACTCAGCAGGTCAGGCAGCACCCGTGGAAACGATCAGTCAATGTTTCGGGCCGGAACCCTTTGTCAGGACTGAAGAGCGAATGGGCAGAGGCCCTATAAAGAAGGTGGAGGGAGGGTGGGAAGGAGAAGGCTGGTAGGTTCCAGGTGAAAAACCATTAAAGGGAAAGATAAAGAGGTGGGGGAGGGGAAGCAGGGAGGGGATAGGCAGGAAAGGTGAAGAAGGAATAGGGGAAAGCACAATGGGTCGTAGAAGGAAGCAGAACCATGAGGGAGGTGATAGGCAGCTGGGGTAGTGAAACTGGGATGGGGGAAGGGAAGGGGAGGGAATAACCAGAAGTGGGAGAATTCAATGTTCATAAAAGGGGCTGGAGACTATGGTTCCCCATCCCAGTTTCACTGCCCCCTCCCCCAGCTGCCTATCACCTCCCTCATGGTTCCGCCTCCTTCTACTACCCATTATGCTTTCCCCTATTCCTTCTTCACCTTTCCTGCCTTCCCCTCCCCCACCTCTTTATCTTTCTCTTTACTGGTTTTTCACCTGGCACCTACCAGCCTTCTCCTTCCCACCCTCCCCCCAACTTACTTATAGGGCCTCTGCCCCTTCCCTCTACAGTCCTGACAAAGGGTTCCGGCCCGAAACGTTGACTGATCGTTTCCACGGAAGCTGCCCGACCTGCTGAGTTCCTCCAGCATGTTGTAAGAGGAGTATGAGACTTGGGCAGAGCAGACCTCTCAGTTGTTAGATGAGTAGCAGTGCTCTAACAATGTAAAGTGACAGAGATTGGTTGAGAGTTTGAGTGGGCGGGCTGTTGACATTGTGAGAGCCGTCAGGTCATGGTATCCCCTAGCAAATACGGCCGATTATACAAAAGCATTGGAAAATGCCTTTGGCAGGACAGGAAGCCCAATGGAGCTCATGGCGGGGTTTCAGAACATGCATCAGGAGGAGGAGGAGAAGCTTTCTGCCTACATCTTTCGGCTAAAGAGTTAGCTAAATTGCTTGAGGTGCTGAGGGGCCATTCAGGGGCCTGAGGCGAATCAGTTAAGAATGGACCAAATAGCAAAGGATGCCCAGTCTCAGGACCTGATTGGTTGGTGTCTCTGACTGTCTTGTAAGTCATATCCCTCTCCCTTGTTTGTGGAACTAATCACAGAAGTGCGAGAGGAGGAGAATGTGTTGGAGGCACAGGAGGACTCCGTCAACAGGGTACAGTCCTCAGTAGAGGTCTCCTGCGGTGAAGTGACCACGGATAGCCTGCCCAGGGGAGCGGTAGAGGAGATTGTGGCAGAGTTGAGAACTGAGATGTCTCTGTAGTTATCAGTGAGTGTGACCCCCCCCCCCCCCGGTGGGGGGTGGGGAGCAAGATCCTCTAAGGGGACAAACAATGCGGAGGGCTGTTAGCAGCTGGTGCCATGCGAGAAGGAGAGTGAGCCCCCAGGTACCTAAGCAGAGAGAATCAAGGACATAAGAGGAGGTATGATCAAAAGGTGAGGTTCTCCCAACTCCTGACGGGAGACCGGGTCCTCATAAGGAATTTGGGACTACCTGGAAAGTACAAGTTAACTGACCGCTGGGCGGTCACACCCTATGTGGTGGAGAGCCAGATGCCAAACCTACCAGTTTTCCGAGTGAAACCAGAGGATGGGAATGGGTCTGTCAAGGTTCTCCATCGGAACCACCTTCTGCCTCTGGGATAAGAGGTGCAGGTAGACCCAGAGCCTACACCTAGTAAGAGGACTCTGCAGCGACACAGGGTGACTGCAGGACCAACAGCAGGAGAGGTTAGGCTGGCCCCCGCACCTGAGGGTGATGCTCATTCGGAGGATTAGGACCTGGAGGTATGGTATATGCTGCCTTTTGCCAATTCCCCATTGATTGAGGAAGAGACTCTCCCGCTGAGTCAGGTGAAATCGGGGGCTATCTGTGGACAGCCTGGGCTGCAGCAGGGCTTAGCCAAGGAACAGAGGGGTCTGAGTTGCAGGTGGGCATGAGTGATAGGCCAAGGGAGGTCTTGCCGATAGACTAGAAGTATTCCCAATAGTGTTGTAACATGAGGAGGTAGATGACGGGGTATGGAGGTCTCACTGAATCAGGCACCATCGGATAGGCTGGCCTATGTAGCACCAAGGAACAGAGAGTGGTCCCTACCGCTTTGGGGAGCCATGTCACTGCCTTTTACACCTGGGTTGGACTTTGTGTTCTTCAGGAAGGGCTGGCAACTTATTTCAAAGTCATGAGGACTTGACTAAATTTGGTGGGGGGAGAGTGTAATGACCTGGGAAAGGTTTCACTGCTAATGTAATGGTTTCTCTGTAGCAGCAGTGTGTTTGGGTTATGACTAGAGATAACGGGAGCTTTGGAATGTGCGCTGGCCAATGAGGGGAGGTGTTCTTGTTTCTGTGGGCCCGAGAGAAGGTTTCGCAGTCTTTTGTTCGGCGGAAGATGGGGAGAGAAGATGCCAGAATGGGGAAGTCGTAGACTGCAGGGTGGAGTGGACTTGGAATGGGGTCGGGAGTCAACGACACCCGGGGGAAATCGATGGAGAATGTACGGACGGGAAAACTGTGAGCTCCAACGTGCACATTGGACTGTTTCATGAGAATGGGCCCTTTTTCTTTTTTGTTTTCTTTACTAACCCTATAGTCAAATTAAGAATTATACAACTCAATCGTTTAATTGCATATTGTGTACTGTTTGTTATTTCGTGGTACTGATTTGTAACAGGGGAGCACATCACATAGCATCCACCCAAACAAGATTTCTCAAGTTTGGCTGGGCCGAATACTGTCTTTCCCTAGATTAACACCACTAGCCGAATCGGAAGGTTACATTAGTAACATCTATACACCTGTACACCTGCTCATCAATGCAAATATCTAATCAGTCAATCAAGTGGCAGTCAATGCATGCTGTCTTGGTCAAAAGGTTCAGTTGTTCAGATCAAACATCAGAATGAGGAAGAAATGTGACCAAAGTGACTTTGACCATGGAATGATTGTTGGTACCAGATGGGGTGGTTTGAGTATCTCAGAAACTAGTGAGCTCCTGGAATTTTCATGCACAACAGTCTCTAGAGTTTACAGAGAACAGTGTGAAAAACAAGAAACATCCAGTTAGCAGTAGTTCTGTGGGCAAAAATACCTTATTAGTGAGAAAGATCAGAGGAGAATGGCTAGCCTGGTTCAAGCTGACAGGAAGATGACGACAATTCAATTAACCACACATTATAATAGTTGAACCTTGAAGTGGATGGGTTACAGCAACAGAAGTCCACAAATATACTCAACGGCAATTTATTAGGTATAGGAGGTAGGTAATAACATGACTGCTGAGTGCACATTCACCAGGAAGTTACCTGAATCAATTCAATACAAATATGTAAGTCTTTTCGCAGCCTTTCAATGGACTTATTTGATCTAAGGTTCCCATGGAAAGTCGGGAAAGCAAAGAAGCTACCAAAAGAGTTGAAGGTTTTGTAGGACAGTGTAACACTTTCAAACACTTCATTATCTATGACATATCAAGAAGACCATTACAAGAAAAATCTTTGACATTTTATTACCTTTCTATCCTTGTTTATTGACGATTCTTGCATTCCTGGGGCTAGAACCGTGTCCGATATAATCTAACATCACTGCCTTCTGTAGATAATGATCATCTGATTTTTCTATAAAGAAAACAAATGTACTGGGATGTCTTCTGTTTCTTCTCTGATTATGCTAGCGGTATATCTAACACGACATCTCGATTAATGTCTCGACATAGTTTTCCTGTGGAATTATTTTGGCTCCGTGAATAATTTCAGAAGGTGACAAAATTCTTTGGCAGCCATTAGTTTGGATCCTTGTGTTCAAACACTACTTTCGGAGCTTTCCTTTGTAAGTGGCAGAACTGCAAAATCCATCCATCCAAATATGATTAGACATTTCAATCAACTAACAAATATATTTGTTAATATATATGACAGGAACATGTGATACAAATGCATTTCTTATCAATTGCACCCTGACAAAATTAGATATCAAGAAAGCATATGCACTCCTGTCGTTCATCATTGTTACAGAGGGGAAATGAGGATTTTATCAATCACCGGGACAAGTAATCTAAATCTTAAATCCCTGATTCATCACAATTCCCATGTTTACCTCACAGGCTGATAAAATATCTGTTATTATTTTACCTTGTACCACTTCAATGCTTTATTGTAATGAATTGATCATACAGGTCTTTCACTGTACCTCACTACATGAAACATAATAATCTCAAAAAATACAAAAACCAGGACCATTCTCAGAAGGCAATTTTGGGATTAATATTCATTGAATCCTCACCACTTGTGTTTCTAAAGTTGCTCCGTTCTTCAGGATCTTTGCTTCTGGTCCATTTAAAGCACACAAAGCAAATATCACTTACTTCATTATCATATGTATTCAGTGGAGTTTTCAAACATTTACATCCATAGCAACTACTTCACTAACGATAACACTCCTCATGCGACAAACCCATATTTAGAAATTGGCAAAACTCCACCCATAATAGTTTGATCAACTTAATGCATGTATCACAGTTGATGCTAGGTGTTATATGACTGCAGGAAACACAATGAACAGCTGACAACCACCTCGCCACCTAAATGTATTTCCTCATTTATATTTTTCATCAAGCTACTGACACCAGCCATCAAAGAATTGTCATACATTATTTATATTTCCAGCATCCCAATAATGTTTAATTACAATCATAACATCCAGATAAAATTACAAATAATTTATGAAATTTAATACCAACAAGTATAAAGTGATAAATTTTGACAGATAAAATAATCAAAGACAATGTAGTTGACATGACACAGTTCTAAGGGATGTCAATAATAGAGAGCCTTCTACATAGATGAGTATAAATGTTGCAGGAGATATTAAGAGAGTACTTCCTAAAGTATATGGGATCCTGGAATTTACTTGCTGCTTTGTACTCCATGAGGGAGGCATGGAGTACAATAGCGGCAAGGTTATTTTGGAGTCTATGTACAACATTTGGTTAGGCCATAACTCAAAGTAAATCAAAATTTATTATCAAAGTACAAATATGTCACCGTATACAACGCTGAGATTCGTCGTCTTGGAACCAAGTACAAAGAAACACAATAGCATCAATGAAGAACTGCACACAACAAAGATGGAAGAACAACCCATGTGCAAAAGACAACAAATTGTGCAAATTCAAGTAATAATAAATATTGAGAACATGAGCTGTAGAGTCCCTGAAAGCAAGTTCATAGATTGTGGAATCAGTTCAATGTTGAGTGAGTGAAGTGATCCACTCTGATTCAAGACCCTGATGGTTGAGGGGTAATAACGCTTCCTGAACCTCAACTGTGGGACCTGAGTTCCTGTACCTCCTTCCTGATGGCAGCAGTGAGAAGCGAGCAAGGCCTGGATGGTGGGGGTCCCTGATGATGGGCAATGCTTTCCTGCAACAGTCTTCCTTGTAAATGTGCTCAATGGTGAGGAGGGCTTTACTTGTGATGGACTGGGCTGTATGCATTACTTTTTGTAGGCCTTTCCATTCTAGAGCATTGGTGCTTCCATATCAGGCCATAATACAACCAGTCAATATACACTCCCCCAAGCATCTATAGAAATTTGACAAAATTTTAGAAGCCATGCTGAATCTTCGCAAACATCTAAGAAACTAGAGATTTTGCCATATATTCTTTGTAATGGAACTTATGTGCTGGACCAGGACCCAGGACCCATCCTCTGAAATGATAATGTTGAGGAATTTAAAGTTACTGACCCTCTCCATTTCTGATCCCCAGTGAGGACTGGCCCATGGATCTTCAGTTTCCTCCTCCTGTAGTCACTAATCTGCTCTTTGGCTTTGTTGATATTGAGCAAAAGGTTGTTGTTGTGGCACCTTTCAGCCAGATTTTAGGTCTTCCTCCAATGTGCTGATTCACCACCACCGTTGATTCATCTGCAAACTTAAAGATGGCATTAGAGGTATACTTAGCCTCATAGTGATGAGTATAAAGCGAGTAGAGCAAGGCGCTAAGCACACAGCCTTGTGATGCATCTGTGCTGATGGCAATTGAGGGGGAGACGTTGCTGCCAGGCTGAACTCACTAAATTCTGCAAGTGAGGAAATCAAGGATCCATTTGCACATGGAGATATTGAGGCCTAGGTCTTGGCGCTTATTGATCTGATTTGTGGGGATGATTAGTTCTGATTCCAGAACTGTAGTCAATGAAGGTCTTTCTGATATACATATCTTCACTGTTCAGGTGTTTCAGGTTTGAGTGAAGAGCCAATAAATTAACATCTCCTGTTGACCTGATGTGACAGTAGGCAAATTAGAGCAGATCCAAATCACTCCTCAGAGAATTGATAAGTTTTATCACCAACCTCTCAAGCATTTCATCACAGTGAATGAAAATGGTACTGGGTGATAATCATTGAGGCAGGTTACCACGCTCTTCTTGAGCACCAGTATAATTGAAGCATGCTTGAAGCAGGTGGGTACCTCAGACTGCCAAATGCCAATTAAACTGTTGCTTTGCATCCAATTTCAGCAACTTTGCTTTAAAGATCTGAAACACTTCAAGAGGGTGCTGGAAATGGCTAGAGGAATGAGGGATTCAAGGTGTGAAATTAATATTGTAACAAAAATATTCAGAGAAGATTTAAGTGGTTTAATGGAATAATGGTTCAAGGGTTGATTAAAAGCTTGGCTAAAAGATAGAAGGAGAATGGGAGAAAATATTTTTTAACTCAGGTAGTAGGTACTTAGAATTTCATGTAGGTGTTAATACGTAGAAACAGAATCAAATTGAACTTTCTGAAGGGAACTAAAGAGGCATTTGTGAGAGGACAGTTAGCAGGTCCATGGGAAAAGAGTTAACATGTTTAATAGGCCAAATGGTATTCTTCCTTGTAACAAATCTATCATTCTGCAATTATCTATTTCAGTTTTATTTTACTTGCTTATGATCAAATTCATATTAAAATAATTTTATAGATTTAAGACCAGAACACTAATTTTGATTACTGTATTTCCCAATGAAAGCAGCTGGAAAAATACTGGTAGAAAGTAAAGGCTGGTTGCACTCCTTTGATTTAATTTGCCCATTAAAAGTAATTAGACTGGATCTCAGCAGTAATGTACTGATGAGACTGGAGCTTGCTTTTCATTGCTGCAAGTTTAATTGTGGATGTAGGCAGACCAGCCATTGTCCAGGTCAAACAGAGCACAAGCTGAGCCCAGAGTTTAGTCTGGCTTTCAGTTAATGCTTGTACTATGTCAATTAAAAAAGTAACAAAGAGAAAACTAATCCCACTGTTAAGAAGGTTGTACAGAGACTCAAACAGGCCATGTAAAATCTGATTTCATTTTGGTTGTTAGAAGTTTAGCTGGGAAATGCAGCATCACCTCTGTAACCTAATTATGAATCTGTATACAAATTATAAATTGAGAACAAGGTAAGTAAGAAATTACATCTGAACAAGCAAAATATAGAGAAAGGAAAAACAGGTGGAAGACAAATAATACCTTACTAATCTTCAAACATTTTAGCTGGGAGAATTTTGGGAAATGAAAGCAATTGATCAACTTCCCTTACAGGATAGAGGAATTCTGGATATTTATTTAGGTCTTGCATTTTATTCTCATGAAAGAAAACCTCCATAATAGAACATTGTCCTTTAGCCAAGAGGGGAAAAAGCTGCATTTGATTCAAGTTATCATTGTTCTCAGTAGTTTCCAAGGTAATATGAAAAACATCATCTCTTCAATAAAAAATGTTGTTATATAAGCAGGGACTGATAAATATTTCACAGGTTCTCTTATAGCTAATTTTGCCTGTCCTGTGGATGGACGTTTTATTCTGGCTGCAAAATTCTATTCGTCCTCTAACAGCAGATAAAACAATCTCCAAATTGTTTGCCTGCATGAGCTTTCCTTTGACAAGCCTTCTACATCTGGTAGGCACCATGGCTCTGAGCCGTGTCAGAAAGAATTGCATTTTCTTTGCTCAATGGGTGTTACATGATGCCTCTGCAGTTAAGGCTGCCAGCTCCTAGTTCCAGTGACCTAGGTTTGAACCTCACCCCAAGGCTATCTGTGTGCATTTTTCCCAGTGATCATGTTGATTCCTCCTTCCACCCCAGGATCCAGTTATCCCCTTACACCCTGAAGGTGTGATGCTTGATAGGTTAATTGGTTAATTATACCTCAAATGTGTGCTTGGTACTAGAAACAGTCGAGCATTGATGAGCATATGAGAGCAAAGAGGTTACCAGGAAATAAAGTGGAGGAATGAGATTGATGTGAGTGTTCTAAAAGCTGGCTCATTGGCCTCCTTCTGTGATTTAAGATTCAAGATTCAAGTATATTTATAATCAAAGAATGTATAAATTATACCTTTGAGAATTGCTTGCTCACAGGTAGCCACAAAGCAAGAAACCCAAAAGAACCCAATTTAAAAAATGAATGAAAATAAAAGAAATAAAGACCAACACTCGATGCACAAGAGAAAGAAAAAAAATTAAATCATGAAAACAATTGAAGTGAACAATAACAGCATTCCGAACCAAAATTGAGTCCTCAGATCCAAACCCCAGAGCCACCCAGAGAAGGCCCAAAGCCTCACTTATCAGTTCATCGTATCAGCAGGCATGGAGCACAGCAGCCAGGCCAGTCTTCAAAGCCTTAGTGCCATGGAGATGACCATCACAGAGAATTAGTGAAATTGGCTCTCGTCCTGACTCTCATTGTTTCAGTCTATCTGGGCCAGCATTTAAATTGACCCAACAGTGGATGGCAAAAGGCTTCGGCACCCTGGAGAGAGAAATGAAGATCGTGGAGAGTGAGCAAAATCACTGTTGTAAGAAAAGATGAGATTATATTTAGGAGTCTCTTCCCTAGAGTGTTGCAGATTTTTGTTTGTTGAGTATGTTCAAGACAGAGGTTGATTGATTTTTGGACACCTAGAGATAAGAAAACTGGGGCTGGATGTGTCTTCAGATGAAGGGTCTTACTGACTAGCACAATAACTTCGAGGGCCCATTCTGTCTGTTCTTGCTTCTGTGTCATTGGTTCTTTACAAAACGCCTGTCTGATTAACAATTGGAATTCAAATTATTTTCTAATATTGTGCACATACATTTTTAGTTTGACAGAATTATTTGATCTCCTGAAGGGGAAGCTTACCATAACTGATTTAGTGACTTTGGGATCATGCCCTGTGTCAGGTTTAGAATACTACCTATTTAGTTTCCCATGAATCTGGTATTCAAAATACCTCAAAATGATGGATCCTTGACTTGAATTTGCAAGTGATAAATTTGGAGAAAATTCTCAATCCACTTCACCCTAAATATCTTAAGTTGTAACTTGTGAACAGTTAACCAATAACAAGAATCACCCCTTGGTATAACTTCTTTTAACTTCTCGCTCCTGTCAAGTCAGTATCATGTATTACCATAATGTACTTTTACAAGTTACTCAGCTGAGAGATATGAGTATAAGTGACAGATAAATTTAAGATTTGGTCTTGTAAGTTCAAAGGCACAGTCACTTGACCTGATACTCCTCCACAAAGTTCCAGATTTTTTAATGCCTTATCCACGGAGCTCTTCATTGGGCACAGCTGAAGTGAGTCAGCAACATAAGCTGTAAACTCTGCCTAAAGCAACACAAGTTCAAATTTGTTAAAATCTGAATACTGGGAAGATGAACCAAGAAAGGAAGGCAATACTCAGACTACACTAAGGAAGAAATTCTATTCCATTCTCTCTTTATAGTACAGAATTAAGTAAGAGAAGGTAAATTGAAGTGGTGTAATTACGAGTAATATTGTGTAGATCAGTCTTGTATTCTGGAGGGATATAACTGATAACAGGAATTCGTCCTTCACTCAAGTGGCTGTAGAAATCTGGAAAATTTTTTCAACAGGAAGCTGCTAAGGTTAAGTCAATTGAAATTTTCAAAATTGATATTTATATGTTTTTGTTGGACAATGTAATTAAAAGTTAAGCCACCAAAAAAGATGAATGCAACCTTGATCAAGATTAGGCCCAGTCTAATGGAATGGCAAAACAGAGACAGAATGGGCTGAATGGCTTACTCCCGTCACAATGTCATGGCCAATAAGTCAAAAAGATTTTTGCCCCTAATCAGGCAGCACTGTTGAGTAGTGGTTAGCACAACACTTTACAGTACCAACGACTAGGGTTCGATTCCCGCCACTGTCTCTAAGGAGTTTGTACATTCTCCCTGTGACCGTGTGGGATTCCTCCGGGTGCTCTGGTTTCCTGCCATAGTCCAAATGCGTTCCAGTTGTTGAGTTAATCGGTCATAATAAATTGTCCTGTGATTAGGCTAGATTTAAATTAGGCGATTGCTGAGCAGCACAGCTAAAAGGGCTGGAAGGGCCTATTCCTATGCTGTATCTCAATAAATAAATGAATGCATAAACAAACAAACAAATAAATAAATAAATATTGTGCCTAAAAGAAATTATCTTCAAAACCTAACTAAAACTATGAAAATAACGACAGTTTTTATGTGGAGCACCTAAGCAATCCAAATAATGGGTGGCTTTGAATGAAAGTTTGAAATAAGTAGATAATTTATTGATTATGTTTCAAAAAAATAATAATTTTCAATGCAAATCAAACTGGATTCAGCATCACTCATCTGGGTGAGTCCCAAACTGATAATCAAGGGCCAAATTACCTGGGAGGAGCTGAACATAGTTGTTTCCCTTTAGAAATGCAGGCCAGGGTCAAATGATCATGACTGAAACAAAAGTACTCAATAACATTTGTTTTAATGTTATTGATTGAATAATAGAAAGGCAACACAATGAACATATCTCAAATTAAATGCTATAAATATACATTCCAAATACAAAATAAGTAATGTTTACAGAATACAAGCTGAGAGTTATTGGAATGAATGGAAACCACTAACATCACTGGCACATACACACAATACAGCTGTTGGAACTATTTTGGATCAGCTCTTTGTCACTTGACAACAGCTGCATGAACACTGAATTGAAATCATGAGTGTAATACTCTGCACTGTCTGTAGCAAACTGGAGTGCTTCCCATTTACACCACAAAGCAGTTTGTGAAGCACAGTATTAATGCATAGACAGTTTCACAAAGCAGCCCAAAGTTATTTTTGTCAGACCCTTATCCTTGTTAATCTAGATCTTTGGAGGAAATAAGCTGCATTGAAACCAATTACTCCTTTCATACTTCTTTGCAGCTGAGTGATTTACTTTGAAAGGCAGTGCAGTTACCTAGATCTGCCTTTCTATGATATAATCATATACTAATACAAGAAATAGTCTTATTCATAGTATTACATTTATATTTTGCTGTCATTTTTAAAATATTACTTCCCCATTCATCATTTTGTATTTATGTGACTAGACTATTTCAATCTGTGAGCAAAATAAATAATTTGAAAAGTCTGTAAACCTTAGTAAAATTACCAGACCCCCTTCTTAACAAATAAGTTTTAAGTGTATGCCAAACAGTAAATCACGTAATAGCGTAAATTCATAGAGTTATGCAGCAATTCATCCGTATCAACCAAGTTGCCTATCTAGACTAATCCCATTTGCTTGACTTTGGCTTACTTGGCTTAAGTGGTGTCACAGCAACAACCTTGCAGTCAATGTCAGTAAGACCAAAGAACTGATTGTGGACTTTAGAAAGGCTAAGATGAGGGAACATATGCCGGTCCTCATAGAGGGATCAGAAGGGGAAAGTGTGAGCAGCTATAAATTCCTGGGTGTCAATATCTCTGAGGATTGATCCTGGACCCAACAGATTGGTGCAGCTACAAAGACACAACAGCGGCTATTTTTCATTGGGAGTTTGAGTAGATTTGGTATATCACCAAAGACACTCACAAATTTCTACAGGTGTACCGTAGAGAGCATTCTACTGACATCTGGTATGGAGCTACTGTGCAGAATCAAAATAAGCTGCAGAGAGTTGTAAACTTATTAGCGCCATCATGGGCACTAGCCTCTGCAGTATCCAGGACACCTTCAAGGAGCAATGCCTCAAAAAGATGGCATCCATCATTAAGGACCCCATCACCCTGGTCATGCCTTGTTCTCAATTGCTACCGTCAGGAAGGAGGTACAGAAGCCTGAAGGCACACACTCATCAATTCATGGACAGCTTCTTCCCCTCTGCCATCCGATTTCTGAATGGACATTAAACCCATGAACACTATCTCACTACTTTTTAATTTCCTATTTTTGCACCACTTATTTAATATAAATATATAAATACACATACACAAACACATATATATACTTACTGTAATTCACATTTTTTCTATTACTATGTATTGCATTGTACTGCTGCTGCAAAGACAACAAATTTCATGACAAACTGTATGCCAGTGACATTAAACCTGATTCTGATTCTAATATCTCTCTAAACCTATGTATCTATCCAGAGTAACATACACAGAAAATGCTGCAGGAGCTTAGCATCTATTCAGGAGAATTAACGGTTGATGTTTCGGGCCAAGGCACTTCATTAGGACTAGAAATGAGGGAAGACAATGAGGCCACTCTCATGATGCAGGAGCATCACTTCATATTCCGTCTGGGTAGCCTCCAATCTGATGGCATGAATGCCGATTTTTCTAGCTTCTGGTAATTTCTCCCCTTCCCCCTCTCTTTTTCTCCATTCCACATTCTGACTCCCCTCTTACCCTTTTTCCTCTCCTCACCTGCCTATCAGTTCCCTTTGGTGCCCCTCCTATTTCTCTTTCTCCCATGGTCCACTCTCCTCTCCTCTCAGACTCCTTTTTCTTCAGCCCTTTAACCTTACCACCTAATCATCTCCCACTTTCTGATTTCATTCCCCCTCTGCACCTATCTACCTTCCTCCTCAATTGGCTCCACCTGTCACCTTCCAGTTTATATTCTTCCTTTCCCCCTCCCCCCACCTTCTTATTCTGGCTTCTTTCTCCTTCTTTTCCAGTCCTGATGAGGGGCCTTGGCCCAAAACATCGATCAATTATTCCCCTCCATGTATGCTGCCTGACCTGTTGAGTTCCTCAAGCATTTTGTGAGCACTACTCTGGATTTCATCATCTACAGAATCTCTTGTATTTAAGTACCTATCCAAATATCTTTTAAATATTGTAATTGCGCCTGCCTCTCCCCTCTTCTCTGGCAGCTCATTCCATATACCTACCACACTCTTGTGTGGAAAAACCTGCCTTAAATCTCTACCCTCTTTAGGCTCATCACGAAGGGGAAAAATACTGTGACTGTACAAAATGGCTACCATGTGGGACTCTGTCAAAGGCCTTGCTAAAATCTATATGGATATCATTCACATCCTGCCCTTGTCAATCTTCTTGGTCATCTCTTCAAATAATTCAATCAAATCCATGAAACATGATCTGCCGCAAACAAAGTTATGGTGATTATACCAAATCAGACCTAGTTTTTTCAATTAAATTAAGTTGTATCCATCAGAATGCCTCCCAGTAACTTTCTCACCATTGATGGAAGGCTCACCAGTCTATAATTTCCTGGACTGTACTTACAGCCCTTCTTAAAAAGGCAAAACATTTTCCAAAAGACTGAGGTAGAAGTTTTCTAGTACCTCATCTGTGCCTAACAAAGATACAAAAAAATCTCTACAGGTCCCCAGCAATCTTTTTTCTTTGCTTCACACAAGATCCTAGGAAACACCTGGTCAGGCCTGGGGGATTAGCCAATCTGTATATTGCAACAGAATGTTCTCATGAAAATATGTTCTCCAAGTACTGCTGTGATGTTCTCCCTAAGCAAAATTTCCCCTCCTCTCTTACCTCCATCTCTCTCACACTGGAAGCTCCAGTAGCTTCTGAACTTTATTTCTGCCAGTCCTGCAAAGGCAGGTAGCTCCCAGTTTCCACCTAGCGAACACGAATCACCTGCCACTCATTTCCAACTCATCACCTGCAGCCTATTTAAACCCAGCTCTGATTTTTGTTCACTCATCGAACCAGCCAGCCTCAACCATTTGCTTCCAGCCTTCAGTTACCTTGTTGCCTTGTTGCCTTGTCATGTTAATTATTTGTTCTCTCTTGTTTTGTGGCCCCTTGTGGCTTGTTATTTTGCAGTTTATTATTAAAATTATTGTTTACCATTAAATAGTCTCCCCTACTGTGCGCTTGCATCAAGCCTCCTCTACAGTTCCTGACACATTTCTCGACAATGTTTCTGTAGTAGCTGTATTATCAAATCACGTGTGTTGAACCATGTCCTGAGTTCATCTGCCTTACCTGTCAGGCTTGTGGCATTAATATTAATACAGTTTAGCCCACTTGATTTTCCTCACTTACATTCCTGCCCTGATCTTCCCTGCCTGCTGGAATTTTGCTTAAACTTGTGTATTTGATTCAACTTTCTCATCTGTAACGTTGCTGCTTTAGGTTCTACTCCTTTGCAGGACTAGTTTAAGCCCCTCACCACTAACATTACTTCTGAAGCTGTTGATTGGATTTCTACCTTTGGCATCGAAATATGATTCCTTCCTGGGTATGTAAGCATGGGTGATGACATCTGTGTATCAATGAAAGAAAATACTGAGATAATTCTGTTGAGTAATACATTTTCAATTCATTGCAGTTAGTGATGTGAATCACTTAATATTAAAGTATTATATCTTCAATATTATTGTTAATTAATACATAATAGACATTTGCCCACCACTGCATTTTCTGAATTTGGCCTATGACCACAAATGAGTAATTATTGATCCCTATTTAAATGTCAATCAATTATTCATGAATAAGGCATATGATGAAATTATTAATTTACAGCATGTCCTTTGGCAAAATACCAATCCTTTAGGTTAGTACATTAAATATCCATGCTGTATATCATTGTATACATTTCAACTTAATGTTTGTTGCTACGATGAAAGAAGCAAAATATAAATTTAAGCAAATTGTGTCTGATTTTACTGAAAAAATGTATGTGCAAAAAAAATTCTAAGAATGCTTTGGATCACTCTTAGAAGCACAGGGCTCACAAATGGTCAGCATGAGGCAAAAGACTATTCACAACAACATAAGTTTATAGTGGGAAGCCATGCTTTAGTCTTATTATATGATGAGCTATTTTAAGCCAAATTTTCTCCTGACGTTACTTATCAAACGTGGTGGAACATGGATCTACTTTATAGTTGATACTGTTTTGAATAAGATAGTACAATGTGGCCAGTGAAAGGTCTCCCTGTGATTCTTATTAGCTTCTGCGAGAAAGCACCCGGCTATGGTTTGGCACTTACACACAGTTGGCAGGAAGAATAATATGGAATTCCAGTAAAAATTAATTATACATGAAATAAAAAGATACCCTGGAAATTTGCTGTAATAAAGAGAAAGTGAAAATTGAAGGATGTAATGAAGAAACCACATTGACAATTAACATTTGTATTTTATATTATGGAAAATTGTAATAAAACCTATAACAGTATGTGGTAAAAGTGGAACCATGTCATAGAGTTATGCAGCAAAAATAGATAGTCACAAGAAATTAGCCTTTGTGAGGGTTAGAAATTCTCACATTTTTCTACAGATGGAAGTTATGAGATTAATCAGGAAGGTAGGACGCATTTGTGGACAGAGAGTACAGAGTTAATGTTTTTTGTTGATTCTCTTTTAGAAAATTAGACAGCGAGTCATGGATAAAATATGTGAGAAACGAATGGGCTATGGTGAATGGATGTTAATCAAATTAGAGAATTCTATCGACATTCCATAACTGTGAGCAACATGCAGATTCTAACACATCATTGTGGGAGATCAATACCAATCATTGAAACAAATGACGTGATAAGCATTTATAAGACAGTGAGAAATCATTCTTGCACAACCTCAAGCAAATAAAGGCCTGCTACCAATTTGTCCAAAAGAACAATAGCATGGGCACATTTTTGGATCAGAAGGAAAATGTTGGAATAAATAATGACAAAACATTCACACGTTTCTTTGCCATGGAAAAGTGTTTGTGAGGAACTAAAATCTGTTATCATTCATTTTAAGGAATATTCTTCATGAATTTCATGATGAACTAAAATTTTGATACGATATAAGTACAAAACAAAAATGGCACTCATAAATAATGCTGGAAATACTGAACAGACCAGGCAGTGCCTTAGGAGGGAAGCAGAGTTAATGTCCTTTATATTCACTCTCCCAATAAGGCTGCAGAGAGAGGATGACAGGACACAACTTCTCCCAATAAAAGTTGTATAATTTCTTTAAAAAATGAGTAAGCGGAGTGTAGTTATGTATAAATTTGTGAATAAAATTATCCTTAGTGGTTTGACTGATTTTATTACCAAACTTGATTGACAGTGCAATTACCCAAACATCTCTACTTTGCTGAGTTGCAGCATTACCATTACATGCTGCCTAAATGCAATAGTTGATGTGTGGATTTCTGCACTGAATTCTTCATCTGGCTGACCTCTCGATCTGTAAGGAAGGAAGTGGAGTAAATAAATGATAAAGGTGACTTACTTTTAAATTGATCAGGATCTCCATGCTCAGGCAAACTAGTTTCCTCCCAGTGAATATATGGTCCTTCCCCATTCTTTTAAAGTATAAAGACAATGTGTTGTGTGTGTTGCTAAACATCATGAACTCTTATTTCTCTTGCTAAACTCTATTTAGTGGAATGAAATTATTCAACACACACATCCTAAAAAGATTTAATACTTTATCAATCTCCTTCTGTGCACTTAGTTTCTTGAGTTCTGATGTTAATATGTAAAGCTTCAGGCACCCAAATCCACATGTTCAGTCTTTCACTCCCCACCTCAATGAATCCCTATCTCCAGTTATCTAGCTTACCTAAGTATCCACTCATTTGCTGGGAAGTGATACATAGGCGACACTCAAAACGAGTGTAAAATATAGTTATATAAACTCTCTAAAAGCATTGCCCTTTTGGCGTTTAAATCATCTGGCAATGCCTCCCTGGCCTTTGTGATTCTAATGACACTGTTCAGTTCGAATTAAAAGCTTAAATAACTATTTCCAAAATTATTACTTTATCTGCCCACATCTGATCACTTTCCTCATCCGAACTGCGCACTTTACGGCAGTGCACTTCGGCCAACTGTATTCAAAGTGCCCTGGGGGTGAACTCGGGTGTGTAACTTAATTAACAATTAGGCAAGAGTCTTGACGAAATCTTTGCTCATTAACTGAGAATAAACGGAGCCCTTGAGAACAAGCAATAAACAGGAGACTGCAGATGATAGCATCTAGAGAAAAATATATATTGCTGGAAGCGTGTCGGGTAGCATTAGTGGAGGCGAGGAGACTGGTCAACGTTTTGGGTCGAGCGCAACCAGCCGTGTGCAAAGTTGCATCATTACACAAGATTCATTTGTGTTGAAACTGCTCAAGACACGTCGGAGCGTTTTGTTATACTATTTATGGAATATCTACGGCATCAGACTCCCTGTGAAGTATATGATTTCGGTGAATCCGGGAACCAGCATGCCGAATTAGTTTCTGAATTAGAACTAGATCACGAGGTAGGCGGATTGTGGATCATCAGAAAGCTCTTTGGTCGATTGGGTGTGAATCTAAGGATTAGGTTGGTTATGTCAGGAGAAAATGAATGAATGAAAGGGTAGTGATAACTCTCAGAGGAGTGGTCTGCGAGAAAATAGGACGCGACGCCGAATTAACATAAAATATGATAGGTCTCAAAACACTAGAGAATCAGACTAAGCCGCACGATAAATTATTTACATCACAAGAGCCTTCTGCTAGAAATTAGAATATTTTTCTGTCTGTGAGACTGCCTGGTTTTGACAAATCTCTGTAAGGCACCAGAATATAAATAGTAAAAATCAACAAAGAAAAGTATCATCATTTCCTCTGCGAAAAATGAGTGGAGAGTTTTAAATTCATCCGGCAAGGAATTTCAAATTGCCATGATGATGAAAACCGGGGAATGGGCGTGAAACGCGTTACAATGATTCACGGGCTTTATTTTGCCCAATAAGCGACGAAGAGACAAAATAAAAGCAAAACATGTTGGGGGGAAAGTGTTAAATATAGAAACTATATCAAAACCTGCCTTCTCCCTCGAATTTGGTATGAATGAATGACAGCTACGCAGTACATCAGACTATGGAATGTGTCGCCTAACCTCTCAGCCTTGCAATTACACGTTCTGCCACAGAAATAACTGTTCGGCGAACTGTAGTAAATTATCCGTCCCCACGCTTAATTTCTATGCAGCTCACATCGCGCTGAAGATCACACCACACTACAATGATCTGCGCTGCATCCACTTTGTTTAATTTTCCACTGCATATTTTTTTAAAAAAATGAACGATTAATTATAATCTACACGGGCATGGTAGAAACAAATGTTAAAATCGGATAGCTCAGTTGGTTAACGTTGCAACTTTAACAAGTGTACCAATGTTTATGTGTTTATCGGTCAGCAGTCTGGGGGAATAGGGAAAAGGTAGAAGCCCCACGATCGCTGGCCAGCGGGACCGGGTGAGGGTGCGGGTGATGGGGGGGGGGGGGGCGGTCAGAAGAAGCGAGCGCGAGCTACTTTTCTATTGGCCCGGAATTGGGAATAATAGTTGGAAAGCGCGAGGAATGGGAAGGGGGGTGGGGGGGAAGAGAAGGTGGATGAAACGCTCTGTCCTATTTGTCGATCCGTGACGCCGCAGTTGTAAAGCCGACTGTGATTGGTTGCTGGCCGGCGGCTGTGTTCTTGGGCGATATTTTTTCTCTTTTTCTACGCGGATTCGGTGAAGCGGGGAAAAAAGGGAGAAAATAATGGCGGCGGCGATGATGAGTCGGGTTTCACGTTAGTGTTACAGCCTCACGTTCATTGTGTTTAGGTGTGTGTGTGTGTGTGGGAGAGAGGGAGAGCGAGGGGCCGAGGAGCGTCCCTGGACTCGAGGGAGCGGCGAGTGACAGTGGCTGAAGTAGGCAGAGGGAGAGCAACCGGGAGGCGGAGGAGCCATGGTGGCGGCGGACGGCGAGGCGGCGGCCGGCGGAGTGCAGTCGGCACTGGGGGATGGCAGCCCGAGGAGCCTTTTGGACTAAGGGGGCGTCTAGGCCTCGCTTCGTCCCACGGCGCCACAAGGTGTGCTGGCGGGAGCGGATCCTTCCCTTCCAATGCTCCACTGAACGGAAGGGGGGACCCGATCTTTGCGAGCGGCGGAGGCTGGTTACCGAGCGGATCGGGTTCTCACTCGGCTTCAGTGGAAGATTGGTGGGGCGGTGGGGGTGGGGGGGGGAGTGGTGATCGGGGGCTTCTGCACGGCTCGGAATGTCGGAAATTGTTACTGATCAGGATCTTGTGCAGGAGGTAGTGGTTAACTTGCCCCTCTCTCTCGGAGCTGGCATATCGAATCTAGCGACTTGCAAGCGTGGGAGACGTTTACAGATTTTATATTTACACATCGCATCCTTTCGGTGTAACTCGGGCGAATTTTCACAGAGAACCACCCACAGCAAATGGGTGGTTGTCAAGAGCCATTCGTAGGCACGTCCAGAGAGAGTAATGTTAAGATCTGCTTGCAGGCTGTATCTGAACCATCTCCCTTCTTTACATCGGTCACTTTTTGTTCAAAGGATATTTGTATATTTCAGTTTTGGATGGGGAAGACAGTTTTTCGGGGGTTATTTATCTGAAGCCTGGAGGAGAAAACAAATAGTTCTGCTGTAGAAGGTGTTTATAATACAGCTTTTGTAAGACTAGCTATCCAACAGGAAAAATTGGGTTTTTTTCCCCCTTTGGAAAGGGAGGCGTTTCCTTGTTTAATGGAAGGAGATTTGAGTTCCTGTCAGGAGGACTGAGTTTTTTGAATCAGTGTATTTGTATAATTACTGTTAAAGAGAACTGAAAGTATGATTTATCATGTAGCGTTTTATTTGCGACAAACTGATGTAGTTTTTAAAAAATATTTCAGATCGTTTAGGAAACTATGAAGAAGAACGGATAGATTGGCGAATTATCATCTGGCTGCTTTTTTGTTGTTGATGTTCATGGATTTTTCAATGTACCGAGCCAAGGGAGTGTTCTCTTGATCTGGATTCGTTTTACATTGGAATGAAATAATGGCGACACGTAGGTCCTGTCCAAGTGAAGAGGAGGATGGAGATGTAAATGGAAAAAAACGCCCCTATGTTGAAGAGGACGAGGTACGACTGAGATTAGATGTCGTTTTATTTCTTTTTAAACAAACATGGATGGTGATTTGAGCGTTTATTACTTTAATACAAGGTTCAGCACGAATGAATCAGCAAATGCTTTTGTGCCTTTTGATTTACCATTTGTCATCTTGTCGTATTGGGCGCGCTGCCCGTCAGGCTCAACAGATTATGCTCCAGAGGTTTAGCAAGGGTTTGTGTGTGACAGTTTAAGCTTGTAGTATCAGCTACTAGTTTTAATGTAGGGATTGATTGCTGTTCTCAGAATGTAAAAGCAGCGGCGCATTCGGAAACACTGTTTATATTTGAATATATGTTGCAAAAGAAATGTTGGATTATAGTAGCATACCAATTTTAAGGGTAAATATGTAAATTGTTACAAATCATTAATCTAGAATCAAAGTTTTTTTAACGTTGGTTGCATGAAATGGAAAAAATCTTGTTTTTGAGCACTGATGAACTTGTGTAGTCTAGCTTAATAATGCAGCAATAGTTTATGTAGACTGGCTCAATGACTGTTGAAATTGTTGGTGGTTTTATTTGTTTTGATTCTTGAATTGTCGCTGAACCCAGAGAGATTTCCACAACTGTCTTTCGTTTTCAACGGTACAATTGGTGGCAGACGAGGTTAATACGTGGGGGTTAAATGGTAAAATATTGCATCAGTGATAGTGTAGGTGGAACTCAAAAGACTACTGGAAGGCATTGGCAAGTTGGAACTTTGTGTGGGGAACATTTTTTTATAACCTCTGTGCTGTAGTTAGAGGAATTTCTAAAATGACCTCTTGATGTTGCAGGTGCAGTTATCATTTGGATGCTTTTGCACTAAATGCTTGTGAATATATTGTAGATTTAAAAAATGTTAATGCTGGAAGCACTTAGCAGCGGAGAGAGAAACAGATACTGCTTCACATTGATTACCTCTGAAGCTGGGAATATACCCTAGTGAAGAGGATATTGTATCACTTGTATTTCATAAAATATTTTCTCTGAAGAATACATAGTATGTGGAATCCTTATGTATTTATTACATTATTATTAAAATTAGTAGGGTAATATTTTTGTCAAAAAAACAAACTGCTGGAGGAACTTGGTAAATGAGTACCATCTGTGGAGCTCGATCCACTGCTTGACCTGTTGAGTTTCTCCACCAGTTCGTTCTTTTACTCCAGATTCCAGCACCTGCAGCCTCTTGCATCTGAATATTTTTGTCAAGATAATCTGTGCTGTTGAGATGTTTTACTGAAATAAAATCATACATCTCACATATGTTCAGATACATACACCTGCTAAATTTATATGTATTCAGTACTTTTTTTGTTGGTATTTAGTTCTTTTTAATTTTAATTAAGTTGCTTTCCATTATGCATTAAAATATCTTTGCTTTGTAGAATTTATGGTGCTATAGGAAGTCATTTGATCTATTACCTCTGCCTCAACTGAAAAAGTTGTGTCCAGGCTAATTCCATCTCTTAGTTCTTGATCTGAAGACTTCTAGATTATGATTCATAGAATAATCAACCATGTTTTTGAATGCAATGAGAATTTCTGCCTTGTACCACCCATTCAGGCATTGAGTACCAGATGTCAGCTATTTGGATAACATTCTGCTTAAAGTATTTGTCCCCTGAATTTTGCAGGGGCAAGCAACATATTAACCATTGAAAATACAATTATTTGTTGTAATTGGGAAATGTATTCCCTGTGATTTTTAAAAAAAATAGAGCAAAGTTTTAGATACAAAAATGAAAACTATAAGGTATGGCTTGGCATATTCAGTTCTGATGACAAAGAATGCACGAGCATTAGAGGCGGTCCATAAGAGATTCACCAGGCTAAGTTATGGGATGTATGGGTTAACCTGTCATTGTTACTCTCTCCTTGGCATTACCGGGGCTGCAAAGAAAACCATTAGGACTGTCACAGATGCTCAGGTGGCTATGGATCTAGAGACTATTGCTTTTGAGACACAAGCCAGGACCTGATCAACCCTGGTGAGAGTGTCTGATGTGGAAAGACCCAAAACACCCAGTACCCTGTCCCACTGCATCCTAGGTTGTATCTCAGCATCATGGCTAGAGAAACTAAATCCTGTTTCCTTTAGGGTTTAGAATGAGGGGTGGAATATTGAAACGTATAAGATTCTCGATTGGACATGATAGGGTAAATGGCAAGATGTTTCCACTTTTGGATGAATCTCAAATGAGAGGATATGGTTATTAGATTAGGGAGTGGTCATGTAAAATTGAGTTGGGTAGAGCAGCTTCTCACTGAGGGTGGTGATTCTTTGGAATTCTTTCCCTTGGAAGATATGGAGGTTAAATCATTGGATATAATTAAAGAATCCGGTAATATTTTTCAAAGATCAGGAAATTGAGAGCTATGCAGAACTAGCACAAAAGAGGTGAGGCTGGGGCAGATCTATCATATTGAGTGATAGCGCAGGCATAGGGCTGATTGGTCGCCTGCTCCTCTTGTGTTTTTAACATCAGCACTGTATTGCATAGAGCTGTTTGTGATGTTTTAGGATAACTGTATAATTTCATTCAACAAACAAGGGAATATCTATAGATACTGGAAATCTGAGCAGCAACACACAAAATGCTGGAGGAACAGCCTGAAATGTCTACTGTAATTTTTTCCATTGATGCTGCTTGGCCTGCTGAGTTCCTCCAATAATTTCATTCAAGTCCATTTTAAAACTGGAAACATTGAGATTTTGTTTTGTTTACACTATTGCTATAAAATGATTTGAACTATTTGTGGGAAATATTTTGAGTTATTTCAAAGTCTTCTAGAATATATTTTCTATATTTTTATTCTTGTGTGATATTTGCTAATTGCGTTATTTAAAATATTCCAAAACAGAAGGACATTTATTTTATCATAAAATATTTTATAACTGGCTCTGTTTTTTTGCTCTATAGTGTTTATAGTGTAAAGTAGAATTAATTAGATTGAAGCAGATATGATTTGATTTTTGAGGAAAGTTAAGTTTTAGGTGGCTTCAGTTCTAGTAACTTGTTTAAAAAGAAAGGAATTTGTTGAAATATGTGTAAGATATTTTTTGTACTTGGCGTGTTTGGAGTCGTTCATGTTTGATCCTGGTATAGATTATTATAGGGTATTTATTAATTACATAACATATTTGTTCTTTTTAAATCTTTTTATTGAATAAGTATACAAAAGGTAAGCCATATAGGCACTAATACACTGTTAGAATATAATAAAATTACAGGAGATATTAAAACAAAAGAAATGATACAAACAATGTAATTTAAACATAAAATAATAAGGTAACATATAGTATACTAATTTTTATATATATATCAATAGAAAACAGAACCCCCCCCAAAAAAAAACACCGTACAACTAAACTAAAAGCAAAGCAAAGCAATGGGCTAACTTGGGAACAAGTAGAGTTAAAAGACTTAAAATCACGTCCTCAAACCCGACCTCCATTAAAAACAGTAGAAAAAAACAAGAAGGGAATATAAATATGGAGCAAAAAGGGGAAGAAAAAAAATTACATTAAATGAAAATATTGAATAAAAGATCTCCAGGTCTGTTCAAATTTAAGTGAGGAATCATAAAGATTGCTTCTAATTTTCTCCAAATTCAAGTCTGAGAAAACCAAAAAAAGGTAGATGCATTAAGCTCTTACCAATGTTGTAATATACACCTTTTCGCCATTAAAGTAAGAAATGCAATCATTCTACGGGCTGAAGGAGAAAGATTACTGGAAATTTTAGGTAATCCAAGGATAGCAGTAATAGAGTGAGGAGAGATATCTATATTCAATACCTTTGAGATAATATTAAAAATGTCTCTCCAAAAAGTTTCCAGAGTAGGACAAGACCTAAACATATGAGTTAAAGAGGCTATCTGCCCCGGACATCTATCAGAAAAAGGATTAATATGAGAATAAAAACGAGCTAATTTATCTTTGGACATATGTGCTCTATGAACAACTTTAAATTGAATTAGGGAATGTTTAGCACAGATAGAGGAAGTATTGACTAATTGTAAAATCTTCCCCCGGTCATCCAGGGAAATGATAGAGCCCAATTCCTGTTCCCAATCTACCCTAATCTTATCAAATGGAGCTTTCCTAAGTTTCATAATAATATTATAAATCATAGCCGATGCACCTTTCTGACATGGATTAAGGTTAATTATAGTATCTAAAATATATGTAGGAGGAAGCATTGGAAAGGAAGAAAGTATAGTACTTAGGAAATTTCTAACTTGTAGATATCTAAAAAAATGTATTCTTGATAAATTATATTTATTAGATAATTGTTCAAAAGACATAAGGGAACCATCTAAAAATAAATCCAAAAACAGTGAAATACCCTTAGTCTTCCAAATTTGAAAAGCATGATCCGTGAAAGAGGGAGGAAAAAATATGTTACCTAAAATAGGAATTGCTAGCCCAAATTGGTTAAGATCAAAAAATTTTCTGAATTGAAACCAAATACGTAAGGTATATTTAACTATCGGATTAGAGACCTGTTCGAGGCGTTTCAAATCAAAAGGAAGAGAGGAACCTAAAATAGAGCCAAGTGTATAGCCCTGAGCAGATTGTAATTCCAATACTACCCATTTAGGAATGGATGGTATATAATTACATAACGTATTTGGACTTTATGCACTGTTTGTATTAGTCAGAATGGTAAAACTGCACTACAAATTGAATCTTGTATTAGAGCAATAACAATAGTTTACACTTTAGATGGATTACAGGTATATCAAAATGAATAAAATGGAATTGCAATTTATATATTTTTTTTTCATTTAACTTTATTTTAAAGTAAAGATTAATGGCTGGGGTTTTTCACCTTCTTGCTCATCTGCCTGAGTCTTTTCTATCAAGCAATAACCTTCTTAATCAGTGAGAATGTGGAGCACTTCTGTTGTCAGCAATTTTGATAGTGAGAAATGTAGAGTTGCAAAAAAAAGTTTGTGAACCCTTTGCAATTACCTGGTATTCGGCATTACTTACTCATAAAATGTGGTCTGATTTTTCAACTAAGTCACAATAATAGAGAAATACAATATGCCTAAACTAATAACACACAAACAGTTGTACTTCTGGGCAATACTGTGTATACCATTTTAAAAAAACAGTTTTGGTTCAAAAAAAATTATGTGAACCTCTGCAGTAATGCCTTCTGCAAAAACTATTTAGAGTCAGGTGTTCCAATCAATGAGATGAGGTGGAGGTGTGGGTTGTAGAGGTAAGAGGTACCCTGATCTATAAAAAAGACACACGAAGTCAACTTATTGACATAACCTGCTCTTCTCAAGAAAGATCTGTTCATGTGCATCATGGCACTGTCAAAACAATTTTCAGCGGACTTTCGAAGAAGAATTGTAGAGATGCACAAAGCTGGAAAAGGCTACAAAAACATTTCTAAAGATGTGAGTGTTTATCAATCCACAGTAAGAGAAATAGTTTACAAATGGGAGGAAATTTTGCACAGTTGTTACTTCCTAGGAGCAGGCATCCTGCAACGATCACACCAAGAATACAACTTGTAATGCTGAAGGAGGTGAAAAAGAACCCAAGGGTAATAGCAAAATACCTGCAGAAATCTCTAGAACTTGTTAAAATTTATGTCCATGTGTCCACAATAAGTAAAACACTGAACAAGAATGATGTTCACAGAAGGACACCACGGAGGTGACCAGTATATATAAAAAAAACATTGTTACATATCTCAAGTTTGCAAGATCACCTGGATGTTCCACAACATTTTTGGGATAATGTTCTGTGGACAGATGAGACAAAAGTTGAGCTTTTTGGCAGGAGGAATGGGGCACTGCACACCATCACCTAAACCTCATGCCACCTGTGAAGCATGGTTTGGGAATCAAGAGAAAATCTGCAGGTTCTGTAAGACTGAGCAACACATACAAAATTCTGGAGGAACTCAGCAGGCCAGGCAGCATCTATGGAAAGAAGTACAGTCAATGTTTTGGGCCAAAATGTCGATTGTATTTTTTTTTCCATAGATGCTGCCTGATCATGGTTTGGAGCTGCTTTGCTGCCTCAGGACCTGGACAGTTTGCATTTGTTGAGGGAGCAATGAATTCCATATTGTATCAAGATATTTTACTGCAGAATGTCAGGGTAGTGGTCCATCACCTGAAGCTTAATGGATGTTAGATGATGTAACAAGAGAATGATCTGAAACACGAGTAGATCAACGACAGAATGGTTTAAGAAGAAGAAAATTTGTGTTTTGGGTTGCCCAAGTCAGAGTTCAGACCTTAATCTAATTGAAATGCCGTGGCATGACCTGAAGATGGCTGTTTATGAAAGGTATCCCAGGAATATTGATGAACTGGATCAGCTGTATAGAAGAACGGTCCTCGCTGTTGTGCAAGTCTGATAAGCAGCTTCAGGAAATGTGTGGTGGAGGTTATCGTTGCTAAAGGAGGTTCTACCAGTTATTAAATACGAGGGTTCGCATATATTTGCCAGGCTGGACTGTGAATAATTCAACAATGTGTTCAATAAAGACATGAAAAGTACAATTGTTTTTATGTTATTCATTTAGGCAGATTGTGTTTGTATATCATTGTGACTTACACGAAGATCAGACCACAAATGAGTAATTAATATAGAAAACCAGATAACTGCAAAGAGTTCACAAACTTTTTCTTGCAACTGAATGTATACGGTGTACTCTGGTTAATTGGAATACATTGGGACCAGTATATTTTGCCCCATTTAAGCGGTTGCTGCAATTATATGAAGTTTCAAGGACGGTGCATCAATGATGGTGACAAAATCCACTGCTTTTTGAATAAAAGCACATGCAAGTAACACTATTTAAAAATTGTTTGCTCTAAGCATGGTGTAGTGTCAAACGGCCACACAAGTGCACGGTACTGATCTATTTGGAATTTGTTCTGCTGCAGTCCCCTGTTCGTTAAGCGGCCTAGTTCACCAGATAAACACAGGGAATCCCCGGCTATTTTCTTGTTTAATTGTTGTTCTTTAAGAGTTGTCCCAATTAAGTGACTACCCCAATTAACCAATGGCCTAATTAACTGGAATCCAGTGTATATCATCATGAAGACCCTGGAGAGACTTGTTCTGGAGCTGCTCTGGCCTATGGTCAGGCCACACTTAGATCCCCTCCAGTTTGCCTACCAGCCCCGACTAGGAGTTGAGGATGCCATTGTCTACCTGCTGAACCTTGTCTACGCCCACCTGGACAAGCCAGCGAGCACTGTGAGGGTCATGTTTTTTGACTTCTCCAGTGTGTTCAACACCATCCACCCTGCTCTGCTGGGGGAGAAGCTGACAGCGATGCAGGTGGATGCTTCCCTGGTGTCATGGATTCTTGATTACCTGACTGGCAGACCACAGTACGTGTGCTTGCAACACTGTGTGTCCGACAGAGTGATCAGCAACACTGGGGCTCCACAGAGGACTGTCTTGTCTCCCTTTCTCTTCACCATTTACACCTCGGACTTCAACTACTGCACAGAGTCTTGTCATCTTCAGAAGTTTTCGGATGTCTCTGCCATAGTTAGATGCATCAGCAAGGGAGATGAGGCTGAGTACAGGGCTACGGTAGGAAACTTTGTCGCATGGTGTGAGTAGAATTATCTGCAGCTTAATGTGAAAAAGACTAAGGAACTGGTGGTAGACCTGAGGAGAGCTAAGGTACCAGTGACCCCTGTTTCCATCCAGGGGATCAGGGTGGACATGGTGGAGGATTACAAATACCTGGGGATACGAATTGACAATAAACTGGACTGGTCTAAGAACACTGAGGCTGTCTACAAGAAGGGTCAGAGCCGTCTCTATTTCCTGAGGAGACTGAGGTCCTTTATCATCTGCCGGACGATGCTGAGGATGTTCTACGAGTCTGTGGTGGCCAGTGCTATCTTGTTTGCTGTTGTGTGCTGGGGCAGCAGTCTGAGGGTAGCAGACACCAACAGAATCAACAAACTCATTCGTAAGGCCAGTGATGTTGTGGGGATGGAACTGGACTCTCTCACGGTGGTGTCTGAAAAGAGGATGCTGTCTAAGTTGCATGCCATCTTGGTCAATGTCTCCCATCCACTACATAATGTACTGGGTGGGCACAGGAGTACATTCAGCCAGAGACTCATTCCACCGAGATGCAATACAGAGCGTCATAAGAAGTCATTCCTGCCTGTGGCCATCAAACATTACAACTCCTCCCTTGGAGGGTCAGACACCCTGAGCCGATAGGCTGGTCCTGGACTTATTTCATAATTTACTGGCATAATTTACATATTACTATTTAACTATTTATTACTATTTTATATTGCTATTCTATTACTATTTATTATTTCTATGACATTTACTATTTACTAATAGTAGTATTACTATTACTATTTATTATTTATGGTGCAACTGTAACGAAAACCAATTTCCCCCGGGATCAATAAAGTATGACTACTACTACTACTAGTACATATGGGAGCATTAGTGTATATAACTTAAGGAAACCATACTACTTTTAGCTGAAGAGAGCAAGGATATTTGTTGAACGATTGGTAATTTTTTTTTTGCATTTTTGCAAGATGTGTCTTGAGCCAAAGTGTGTGGATAGCTGGGAATCTGTTGTTACTAGAGTGACGAAAACAAATAAAAAATGCCAATGCCGAAAATCTAAAATAAGAACAGAAAATGCTGGAAATTTTCAAACTCAGGCCACAGCTGTAGGAAGAAATCTTAGAGCATAAGACCATATGACATATGAGCAGAATTAGGCCATTCAGCCCATTGAGACTGCTTCACCATTCCAACAAGGCTGATCCCGGATCCCACTCAACTCCATACACCTGCCTTCTCACCACACCTTTGATGCCCTGACCGATCAGGAAATGATCAACTTCAGTCTTAACTATAAGCACGAACTTGGCCTCCACCACAGTGTGTGGCAGAGCATTCCACAGATTTACTGCTCTCTGGCTAAAATAAAAATTCCTCCTTACCTCTGTTTTATAGGGTCACCCCTCAGTTTTGAGGCTGTGCCTTCTAGTTCTGGATACTTCCACCATAGGAAACATCCTCTCCGCATCCACACTATCTAGTCCTTTCAACATTCAGTAGGTTTTAATAAGATCCCCCACATTCTTCCAAATTCCAGTGAGTACAGGGCTAAAGCTGCAAAATGCTCCTCATGTGTTAACCCCTTCATTCCTGGAATCATCCTTGTGAACCATCTCTGGATTCTCTCCAATGACACATCCTTTCTGAGATATGGGTTCCAAAACTGTTGGCAAAACTCTAAGTGCAACCTAACTGGTGTCTTATAAAGGCTCAGTTCCTTGAAATAAATGCCAACATGGGGTTTGCCGCCTTTACCACGGACTCAGCCTGTAAGTTAACCATCTGGGAGTCTTGTACAAGGACTCCTAAGTTCCTCTGCGCTTCTGATATTTGAACCTTCTCTCCATTTTGACAGTAGACCGCACTATTGTTTCTTTTACCAAAATGCATTATCATACCTCTCCCAACACTGTATTCCATCTGCCACTTTTTTGCCCATTCTTACAATTTGTCTAAGACCTGCTGCAATTGCATTGCTTCCTCAGCACTACCTGCCCCTTCACCTATCTTCGTATCATCTGCAAACTTTGTCACAAAGTCATCAATTTGATTACTGAATCATTGACAAAAAATGTGAAAGGCAGCGGTCCCAATACTGACCCCTGAGGAACACCACTAGTCACTGGCAGCCAACCAGAAAAAGCACATTTTATTGCCAGTCACTGCCTCCTGCCTGTCAGCCATTCCGCAATCCATTCCAGTATGTTTCTTGTAACAGCATAGGATATTATCTTGTTAAGCATCCTCGTATGTGGCACCTTCTCAAACACCTTCTCAAAATCCAAGTAAATGACTTCCACTGCCTCTTCTGTGCCCACTCTGCTTGTTACTTCCTCAAAGAACTCTAACAGATTTGTCAGGCAAGATTTCCTTTTACAGAAACCATGCTGATTTTGACTTATTTCATCATTGGTTTCCAAGTACCTCGAAACTTCATCCTTACTAACATACTCCAATACATTCCTAACCACTGAGGTTAGACTAACTGGCCTATAATTTCCCTTCCTTAGCCTTCCTTCCTTCTTAAAGAGTGGGGTGACTTCCAGTCCTCTGGGACCCTGCCAGTATCAAGTGATTCTTGAAGGACTATGACCAATGAATGCGTTATCTCTTCAGCAACCTCTCTCAGGACTCTGGGATGTAGTCCATCTGGCCCAGGTGACTTATCCACCTTAAGACCTTTGAGTTTGCCTTGCACTTTTTCCTTTGTAATAGTAATGGCACTCACTGCTCCTCCATGACACTCACGGACCTCTGGCACATTGCTAGTGTCTTCCACAGTGAAGACAGATGCAAAGTACCCGTTAAGTTCATCTGCCATTTCTTTGTCCCCCATTACTACCTCACCAGCATCATTTTCCAGTGGTCCAATATCAACTCTCACCTCCCTTTTATTCTTTATATATAACTGAAAAAACTTTTGCTATCCTGCTTTTATATTACTGGCTAGTCTGCCCTCATATTTTATCTTTTCCCTTCTTACGGCTTTTTTTAGTTGCCTTTTGTTGGATTTTAAAAGCTTCACAACCATCCAACTTCCCACTCACTTTTCCTACTTTATATGCCCTTCCCTTGGCTTTCCTGCAGTCCTTAACTTCCTTTGTCAGCCAACATTGTTTACCTCTGCCATTTGAGAACTTCTTCCTCTGTGGGACATATCTATCCTGTGCCTTGTGAACTATTCCTAAAAAGCCATCTCATAGGCATTCAACAAATTCCCTCTCTTGTGATCCGACACCAAACTGATTCTCCCAATCCCCTTGCATATTGAAGTCCCCCATTACAATTGTGTCCTTATGCTTATTACATGCCTTTTCCAGCTCCTTGTGCAACCTTAATCCCACATCTTGGCTACTATTTGGAAACCTATATATGATTCCCATAATTTTTTTTTCACCCTTGCAATTTCTTAACTTCACCCACAAAGATTCAACATTCTCTGATCCTATGTCACCTCTTTCTAAAGATGTAATTTCATTTCTTACCAACAGAGCCACGCTACCGCCTATGCATTGCTGCCTGAACTTTTGATACAAAGTATATCCTTTGAAGTTCAGCTCCCACCTTTGGCCTTCTTTCAGCCATGACTCAGTGATGCCCATAAAGTCATACTGACCAATCTCTAATTGCGCCATGAGTTTGTCCACCTTATTCCAAGTGCTACGCGCATTTAAATACGGCACCTTCAGTCCTGCATTTTTTGCCCTTTTGAGTTTTGTCTCTGTGGTAGAATTTAACTCTTTGCTCTGTCTGCATTTGTACCCAATGATTGGCCTGTCCTTCCTTACATTCATGTTACATCCATCATCTATTTGTAAACCTTCTGGCTTATCCTCAGCTCTATCATCCTCTTTCCCATCCCTCTGCCATATCAGATTAAACCACTCCCAATAGCTCTATTAAATCTGCCCTTAAGAATATTGGTCCCCCTTGGATTCAAGTGCAACCATTCCCTTTTGTACAGGTCCTACCTGCCCCAGAAGAGGTCCCAATTATCCTGAAATCTGAATCTGTGCCCCATGCTCCAATTCTTCAGCCACACATTTATTTGCTACCTCATTCTATTCTTGTCCTCACTGTCACGTGGCGCAGGTAGCAATCCCAAGATTACTACCCTTGAGGTCCTGCTTCTCAGCTTCCTTCCTAACTCCCTGTATTCTTTTTTCAGGACCTCCTCCCTTTTCCTTCCTATGTTGTTGGTACACCAGTATGTACCACGACTTCTGGCTGCTTTCCCTCCCTTTTCAGGATATTGTGGATGCGTCTCGAAACATCTCGGACCCTGGCACCTTTGAGGCAGACTACCATCCATGTTTTCTTTTTGTGTTCACAGAATTGCCTCTCTTTCCCCTTGACTATGGAGTCCTATTACCACTGTATTCCTCTTCAGTTCCCTACCCTCTGAGCCATTGGGCCGGACTCAGTGCCAGAGGCATTTATGACTAAAACATTAAACTCCTGTTTCTCTTTGTACGTATACGAGCCTTTCCAATAGTTTCTGTTTTTATCCCTAGGAATATTGTATAGTTAAACAGTTTTCAAAGTATATCCATGAGAGTAGGTTTTATAATGATTACATTATAACACCAGTAATCTACTGTTCTTATAATGGAATTTTGAGAATGTTTGATAAATTTTTCAGGAAATATTTCAAAAAAAAAGGAGTGTGGAACTGTTAGATTGTTGGAAGCTACTAATATCCTGTTCAGTTATGCAAGATGCCTAGTTTATCTAGTCTGGTTTGTCTGTGACTAAACCCAGAGTAACTTTGTTTTCTTTAATCATTCTCAGTAAGCCTATTGTTTGTATCGAACCACTGAATTTTAGTGGTTAATGAAGGTTGGCAGCCATCTTCTCATGATAGCTAGAGCTTTGTTAATGATGGGACAGATGCATATAGATTTTTGAGACTAACTCAGCTCTGAATCTGATTTGGTTGGTGTAAACTTTATTGTATTACTGAAGTGCAAAAAGAAAAGCTGCGTATGTAAGAAATGAAGAGAGCTTTTGTTATTGCTCGTGATTTGGGCCCTTGTAGTTTAAATGGTATGTGAGACCTCTGACCACTTCCCATTTTATTCATTCAGTTGATGACAGATTTTTTTTGGTAATTTTGTTTGAATTGAATACAATAAAAAGTTAATATTTTTAGTCATTTTGATAATAAAGTCAATGTTTTGGTAGTTTTTCCAAATTAGACTGAAAAAAGCAAATTCATTTCTAGAACTACAGCAACTGTTCTCTTATTACCTGACATCTCGTATTTACTTTTGTCTTTGACTACTTATTTTTGCATGCATCGCCTTTAGGAGGATAATTGTTGCCAATATATACTGTAACATTATTCAATAATGGCAACTTTTTCAAATGTATTTAAAGACAATATAAACCATTATATGAGGACCTGTCATGTGTTTCTCTTTTAATTGGAATATAGTAACAGAAAGGAAAATATTTAACTTTGTGTTTGTATTCTTAATAACCTTATACTTTGTAGAGAGAAAACACCTAAAATACTTCTAATATGTCTGCATTTTAGATGTGAATAATTTTAGGTTTGATAATCTATTTTAATTCTTTCTATTCAATTGTGCCACAGTTTTAAATTATGTTTATGAAATGTTTACAGATTACTTGCCACTTTTTTTGAGTATGTAGAGAACAAGAGTCATATTATTTTATAGACTTTTATGGCAGTTTTTTACATGGGCAGTACCGAAGGTTGCTGATAAACTTTCTTTTTGTGCTTGATTATTTAATATATCAGATTGTGGGCAGCTCATCTATTTCAACATTTGCTACTTGGTGCTTGTTGAGCGATGAGGTAACTAGAATGTTCCGACAAGTGGACCTAATCTACTTTTACTTTCTTTCCCTTTTTAAAATGGGCATGATAAATGCTGATGGGTGAGGAGTTTAACTAGAAGTCTGCTGAATTTGAAGCATTTGGCTAAACGCTGATCATTATCCCACTCCAGATGCATACAGTGTGAATTACTGTCAGACAGCTTGGGTGCTGTGGGTGCTTAATTTTCTAGTTTTGGTTGCCTCAAGAAAGCGGTATCTGTCAGTAGAGACCCTCACCATCCAGGACACAGGGAGGAGGTACAGGATCCTGAAGACTCACACACAACATTTTAAGACCAGCTTATTTCCCTCTGCCATCATTTTTTGAATGGTCTATGAGCATTACTTTGTTATTTGTCTTGCAGCGTTCGTACATTTTGTAACTTAGTAATTTTTATGTCTTGCACTGTATTGCTGCTACAAAGCCACAAATTTCATGAGATATATCAGTGATAATAAACCTGATTCTGATTTTGTTGTTTCTCTGTGTGGCAGCATGTGTTCTGTGCTGCATCATACACCAAGTCCCAATTCATTCACCCATTCATGAGCATTCCAAAATGTATTGGTTTTGAACAAGATTTTTAAGAGGCCAAGATGAAAGAAATGTGGAGTGCTGTATGAGAGGGAAGGGTTAGATTGATCTTAGAGTAGGTTAAAAGTTAGGCACAACATCAGGGGTGAAGGGCCCATACTGTGCTATAATCTATGATCTAAACCATTTCCTTCTGCTTACCATCAGCTAGTTAAACAAAAGTAAATTTGCTTCAGCCACCAACTCCTTGGTATGCTAATGTTTTTTAAATATATTTTATGTCCGTTCTTTGGAGAAATAATTGCATTCAGCCAAATGTAAAATTCTTGTAAAAAGGCGCTGTAGTCATCATCTTGAATTATTTTTTTCTTTCTCACGGGGGACAAATCCATATCAATCCCAGAATTTTATTCTGTTTTTTGTAAAAGCCCAAGATACTACTTTCACTTTTTGTGAGAAAGTACCATTGTACTTTCAAAGTGCAGAAGAAGTTTGCATCACAACTTCACTTGTACTGTTTTTTTAAAATAAACATACCAGTACCATCATTGTTTGCATATATAAAGCATGTACAGTAAAACTCCAGTAATCCCTCATACTTGAGGCTGTGGTAGTTAATCATATTAATACTCCAAAATATTTTTATTTCGTTGCTTTTATATATTATGCAGTACTGTAATAGATTTTCCCAGTGGACCCAGTAAGCTTAAAAGGAAAATGGAACAGGAACTGCAGTCAGTTTGAAGAGATTGAAGGAACTGGGGCTTTGCAAGTTGGGGAGGAGTGCAAGAAATGGGACCCTATTGTGTGGGAAGGGAGCGTGGGAACGGGGGCCCCAGTAAGAGGGAAGGGGAGAATAGCAAATGTTATTTGGTGAGCTAGACTCTGTAACTTTGTGATTTATGAATAGCTTAATAGTACATCAACAGAGTTTTGCAGTACTTCATACAAATTCTAGAGAAAGGGATTAATATTCACACAAGAATGTGATGTGGAATAGCTGAACATGAGATAAATATTCAATGAAATGCTAATGGTGTTGAAGGCTTAAAATGTTTTCCAAGCAATTATTTACATAACCAATAATAAACCATGTTCCTATCAACCTGTGCCCAACTACTGCCAAAAATAGTTAACCTTTAAGAGAAGATGAGGGGTATAATCAGTACTGAGGAGGACTACAACAGATTTCAAAAGGACATTAGTAAACTTGAATGGTAAATAATTTGCAGACGAATCTGAATGTAAGTAAATGAAGGTAATACATTTTGTAGAAGTAGAGAAGTCACATTTCTTGGAAGATACGAGGTAAGGAAATAGAAGTACATCAGAGTATAAATACAATAATCACTAAACATTGTACCACAGCTTAGTATAGCCATAAAGAAAGCAAAGTAAGCATTGAGATTTATTTCTAAAAGGGCAGTGTTTTTAAAAAAAAATAGGGAAGTTGTACTGAACCTGGTATCGACTTTGGTTAGGTAGCATATGGAGTACTCTAAAGTTCTGTTACCCATAAAGAATGGTCATATAGTAGAGGATGTCCAAGGGTATGACGTAAAATATGGTTACGATTGCAATTGATTATTGTTTTTATTTTCCATTTGTGTAGAACAGGATCCATTCACAGTGATCAAGATTTTCTGAAGATGGTTAAAGTTTGCAGGGTTCATACTCTGATCTTATATCATAGGCCAGTTTATGATATTGGTGATGAGCCATGGATGTGAATTTAAATATTGTGTCTGTAAACGCTAATGTATTATCTTGTGATTTTAGATTTAGTTTTGGAGATCCTGTTGTTCTTTTGGGGAAAGGGTCTAGTTGCATGTGATAATTTACATTAGAGTAACACAAAGGAATTTATAATGCAAGTTGACTGCATACCGATGTGAAATGGCTGTATGTACATTGCTTCAGTTCTTGTATGTTGTGTTTTGGTTCTAACAAATTTCATTCTGTGCCTCCTGATGATGGCGTCACAAAACTTGCTTGCTTTTTCAGCTCCTCCTTGCAAATGGCACATGGTATCATATAAGCAGCATTCACAAGAGAAACATAAACTCAGCTTAAACTATACACATTTTTTTCCAGAAAGAATAAAGTTATTTGAGAGAAGGCAAGCAAAACATAATTGAAAGCCAACTGTAAAAATACGATGAAATTGACAACACCATAGCAGGTAGGAAGTAAGACCTGCACATCGAAACTCAACGTGATTATCATGAGGGGTCTTGTAATGTATGCCTCTTAATGCCAATCAATATTGAAGTCTTAATTGTGTACGCACTTCCTAAATTGTGTGTTCTAAATTGTTCACATTTTATTTTTGCCATTAAAATATCCTTCGTATTTTCCTAGCCTCTCAGTTTGTCCAAATATAAAATACTGCAGATGCCCAGCATCATAAATGAAAAAAATTTTTATTTCAGTTTTGTTTCTATAATTTAGCTTGTGGAAGATAGAGGTTGCAATTGAAGGTAAAACTATTTATAAGAATGTAACAGTAGGATAGATCAGTTCAGAGGATAGGTACCCTGCAGCAGTTTCTCACCATCTGACACAATAAAGCCTTTCCACCATCTACAAGGCACTATCGAAGAGTGATGAAAAATTCTCCACATCTTTGGCTTAGGGCAGCTACTATTAACACACAAGAAGTTCAGTAGCATTTGGAACAAAGCAGCTAACTTGCTTGGCATCTCACAAATCAACCTAAGATTCATTCATCCTATAAATACAACCTCAGAAACCAGAAAGGATAATGGCAACAAGTGCAGGGGAACACCACTACTGCAGGATCTCCCCCAGATTACACACTGTCTTTATTTCAAAATAGGTTATCGGTCCTTCAGTGGTGGCCTAAATTCCAGAATACTGTACTGTATTCCACCAGTAGTCATGTGGGAGTGCCGCCTCCGCCGCCTTGAATCATTGCTCAAAAGCTGTAAGAAGGTGGCACAGCCCCACCTTCACCAAGGAGTTTGGGCAATAGTAAGCTTGTCAGTAATTCTTGGATGCCAAAAAATGAATCAATAAAAATTAGAAAATGGCACCTATTGTTATATTCTGTAGCATGAAGCCATGTCATCTGCGGATGCATTGCGAAACAAAATTGTTCATTTTTTTCCCCACATAATTCTGTGAAAGTGACTTTTATTATGCATCTCAAATTTTGTTATGCTGATTTCTCAATTCTTAAAGGGCTCCATGGGCTGGATTCAAATAATTTTTTTTTTCTGGCTGAGGACTTGAAGATCAATAGGCACAGTTTCAAAATAAGCAAAAATGGGAAGAATTTTTTACTTGGGGTGGTGAACTGTTGGAATTCTCTGCCTAGGGGTTCAGTGGCTGTGCTCATTTAAAGCACAAATTGCAAGCAATACAAATTCCAAGGAAACTAATCTCTGGATTAGACCTGAGACTCAATATTTCTTTTGCAACTGGATCTTTGACTCCCTGACTAACATACCACGATCAGTGGGGATAGACAGCAATACCTTTGCCACAATTATTATTGGTACTATTGCCACAAAAAGCTGCATCCTCAGCTCCCTACTCTACTCCTTATACACTCACAATGCATAGCTTGATTCTGTTCTGCAAATTTGTAGATAGAGTTAGATGACAGCACTGTAGTGGGCCAAAAAATAACTACGAGTAAAGGAAAGAGATGAAGCCTAGTGACATGGTGTCTTGACTGCAATCTTTCCCTCAATGTCAACAAAAGAGTTGGTTATTGACTTGACGAAGTGGGGCAGTGTACATTCTCCTCTTTTCATCAATGCTGCTGAGCCAGAGATGGTTAAAAGCTTCAGGTTCCTAGGAATAAACATCACCAGTAGCTGTCCTGATCCAACCACGTAGATGCCATGGCCAAGAAAGCTCCCTTGCATCTCTACTACCTCAGGAGGCTAACAAAGTTTAGCATCTCCACATCAGTCCTCACCAGGTTTTAAAGATGCACCTTAGAATATGTCCTCTATTAATGTCCAATTCAGGGTCCAAAACCCAAGGAACTGCAGTGAATTGTCGCCATAGCTCAATATTATTGAACCAACCTCCCTCTATTTATACAGTACCACTTCAGTAAAATATTCAACAGGGTATATTTAAAGTTCATGGCGAGAAGGCAGGAGAATTGGATTTAATATCACTGGCATATGTCAAGTCAAGTTTATTGTCATTTAACTATATACATGTATATAACCATATAATGTATATAGAAATGAGACAATGTTTCTCCAAATCATGGTGTAAAGCACAGTAGTACACATAACACACGATAACTTATAAAGGTAAAGATAAAATGTACAGATGACTCACACATAAGTAACCAACTAAAGTGTATTAATATTAAATTGTACTGGAACAGATTAACCAGTGACACTTCAAATACGATGCAACAGGGAGTTCAGAAGCCTTATGGCCTGGGCAAGAAACTGTTTCTGATCTTGACCATTCTTATTTTTATGCATCATAGTCTCCTGCCTTAAGGGAGAAAGCCAAAGGGGATGCTGGACGGATGGGTGGAATCCTTAACAAGACTAAGGGCCCTGCGTACGCAGCACTCCTGATGAATGTCTCTGTTGGATAGTAGGCAGACCCCTATGATCCTCTCAGCCCTTCTCACAGACCGTTGTAGGGACTTCAGTCCGATGGTTGGCTGCTCCTATACCAGATGGAGATGCAACTTGTTAGGAGGCTCTCAATATAATACACGGTTAAGATGGGGGAAGGGGAGTCTTACTTGCCTCAATCTTCTTAGGAATTGGAGGCGCTGCTGTACCACCTTGTTCAGGGAAGTGATATTAAGGGACCAGGTGAGGTCATCTGTGATGTGAACTCCCAGGAACTTGGTGCACTTAACTCTCTCTACATATGAGCCATGTATTCGCAGAGGGGGATGATTCATCTGCACCTTCCTGAAGTCCATGATGATTTCCTTTGTCTTCTTCACATTCATGCTCAGGTTGTTCTCTTCACATCAATCCACCAGCCGTTCTACCTCTGCTCTTCCTCTCTATGCTCCATCTTGTCATTCTTCTTGATGAGGTCAACCACTGTTGTGTTAATTGCAAAATTAATGACATGGTTTGAATGGGATCCTGCGACACGATCATGCTTCAGCAGTGTGAACTGCAGCGGGATGAGCACCCAGCCTTGGAGAGTGCTAGTGCTCAGCATAATAGAACTAGAGATATTGTTGCCCACATGGACTGACTGTGGCCTTACTGTTAGGAAGTCCATTATTCATTTGCAAAGGGAGGTGTTGAGACCCAGTGAGGACAGTTCCCCACCAGTTTCTGGGGCATGATCGTGATGAATGCCGAACAGAAGTCTATAAACAGCAGTCTGGCATATGAGACCACCCAGGGATGCCAATTCTGTTACAAGAATTACTCCTTGTAATAATGATCAGGGAGGCACAGAGAGAGAATCTGTATTTACTGTCTCAACTAAAAAGCACATGAGTTCACAAACTAGCCACTTTTGTAGACACCCAGTAGAATTCCCAGACCCTCCATTAGCAGTCAACAAAGAGAAAAGGTGTTACTTGGGAAAGGCGTCTATGCACACCAGGCATTTCTCGTGGTCCTCATCTTCACGGGTCCTCTTCATCCACGATGGTTGGTCTCTGGTTGCTGGAGAGTTATCACCCCTATATATTTGGAGTTCCTGACTCTTCTAGTGCTCCTCATCAGTTGAACTGGTGGATCTCCATCCCATTGGCTCCAGGTCATGTGACCTACCTGGGTCACTTACTTACTGGTTCTAGTCCAGGGCTACAGTCGATGTTATTTCACGGTTCTGCTCCCTAGCCTTGTGTACTTGCAGACATCCCGCTTCTCCCGGAAGTTCTGGGAGTCTCCCGCATATTGATAACGGCTCCCTGATGCCCGCAAATTATATACAATAGCCGGGAAATCGATTTTTTTTGAGAGAGAGAGAAACAGAGACAGACGCGCGCGTGCCATGGCAGAGTGTTCCAAAAAAAGAAAATATAAAATGTACATCACCCCAGACAACACGAAAGTGTACCCCTGCCTAATATGGATCAAAAATAATGTAAGTGTTGCTCGCTGCACTGTTTGCAACAGTGACTTTTCTATTGCCCATAAGACTGAAGAAGACATGTTGAGGTGAGTTTAACAGGTGTCATTGGTTCATTAGCATAGCTAACGTTATTTAAACTAGCTGGCTAGCTGGAGCTACTCTATTGCAGAGATCCCACCTCTCCTGGAAGTTCCAGGAGTTTCCCGCAAATTAATGGTGCTACCTCCCTGAAATGAGTTTTTGCAGGCTGGGATGTCTGTACTTGTGTCTTTCGATTCTGGCCGGTCCAAACTAGTTAAACTAGGCAACCTAGGCACTGAGTCTAATGAGATTACAAATTGCTTCTTTGGTAGGCTGTCACTTTACATAATAAATACAGTAGCTGTTTATCTTAGAATGGTCTCAGGTTTAGCAGGTCATTACCTGAAGCTCCTTGTGACTACATACAATTGCTCTGATTCAGTGGTCACAAAATGGGGGGAAACATGGGGTTTGTCTGCTTCCCTGTCCTTTATTCATTTAAATCCACTAATTTGTCGACTGTAGTTCTTTTGTCAAATTCCACTGTCCTTGAATCCACTAATTTGTAGACTGCAGACTCCATTTTCCAGGTGGGCCAGGTGGGGGGCAGAAGCTTTTGTATTCTTGGTGGATTGATTTGAGTGATAGTGAACTGGAATGTAGGTTCAATGTTTGTAAAATTTGTTGTTTTGCTGTGGCACTACTTTGCAATTAATAGTAATAAAAACTATAAATTAGTGGTGGGCACATGGCCAAGTGGTTAAGGCACTCGACTAGCGACCTGAAGGTCGTGAGTTCGAGCCCCTGCCGAGGCAGCGTGTTGTGTCTTTGAGCAAAGCACTTAACCACACAGTGCTCTGCGACGACACCGGTGCCAAGCTGTATCGGCCCTTGCCCTGCCCTTGGACAACATCGGTGTGGTGGAGAGGGGAGACTTGCAGCATGGGCAACTGCCAGTCTTCCATACAACCTTGCCCAGGCCTGCACCCTGGAGAGTGAAGACTTTCCAGGCGCAGATCCATAGTCTCGCAAGACTAACGGATGCCTTAATAAATTACAATAAGAAATGTACATTAAATTAAATGTACAAAAGGCACAGCAGCGCCTCTTTCACCTTAGATAGTTGAAGAAGTTCGGCGTGGGCCCCCAAATCCTAAGAACTTTCTATTGGGGCACAATTGAGGGCATCCTGACTGAATCACTGCCTGCTATGGGAACTGCACTTCCCTCAATCGCAGGACTCTGCAGAGAGTGGTGTGGACAGCCCAGTGTATCTGTAGATGTAAACTTCCCACTATTCAGGACACTTACAAAGGGCCCAAAGGATCACTGGGGACCCAAATCACCCCAACCACAAACTGTTCCAGCTGCTATGATGCGGGAAGCAGTACCGCAGCATAAAAGCCAGGACCAACAGTGTCCGGGTCAGCTTCTTCCACTAGGCTATAGCTCATGCTGACACAACTGTATTTCTGTTATATTGACTATCCTGTTGTACATATTATTTATTATAAATTACTATACATTGCACATTTAGATGGAGATGTAACGTAAAGATTTTTACTCATGTATGAAGGATGCAAGTAATAAAGTCAATTCAATCAATTCAATTCAATATGTAATGCAAAAAGAGAGGGGAGAAATGCTAAAGAAGTATTCATGGGTTCATTGTTTATTCAGAAATCTGATGACAGAGAGGTAGAAGCTGTTCCTGAAAAGTTGAGTGTGTGCGTCAGGCTCCTGCAACTCATCTTTGATGATAATAATGAGAAGAGGGCACATCCTAGGTGATTGGGGTTGTGATGGAAAATAAATCCGCCACAATCAAAATACAGAACAATTTGCCTGATTCTGCTGCTATTTCTTATGGTCTATTATAATCAAATATCTCTCTCCTCATTCCTCATCGAGCAAAAGTCACAGGAGCCTGAGAACATGTACCATGAAGCTCAACAGCTTCCAGACAGTTGTTACAAGACTACTGAATGATCCCCTCGAATGATGAGATCAACCTTGTACCTACCTTGTATTGGTTTTGCACCTTATTGTCTATACTGCACTTTCTCTGTAACTGTAACACTATACTCTTTATTCTGTTATTGCTTTTCCCTTCTTCAATGTCTCATTGTACTGACATGATGAAATGATTTGTATGGATGACATGCTGGCAAAGTTCTTCACTGTACCTTGGTACATGTGACAATAATATGGCAACAAATCAATTCATAATAGATTTCTGGATAATAAGGAAATCAATGAATATGGACATAATGATGGAAAATGTTATTGAGGTAAAATAATAAATGGTGATAATGAATGGCAGGTTACCGCAAATGGTCAGTGGCCTCTCCCCCTTCTATTTTATATGGTTTTATTTTATGATGTCCCCAAGTTTCATTACAGTTTAGCAAAACTTTTCTGCTTTTCAGTTCAATTGCTAGAGATAATTTCTAATCTTTGCTTTTCTTTCTTTATGACCTTGTCAATCCATAGCATAATCTTTTAATGATTTGAAGTCAAACATCTTGGTTTCTCTTGTCTTCCTGAAGTTGCATGTTCCAAGTAATGTGAAACTCAATTCTCTGTTTAAAAATGTTGTGCCTCACAGTTCTGTGCATTAACCCTCACTTGCTGGTTGTCCATTCTTTATGCCTATACTTTAAATATATATTCTCTCTACCCATTTTTATCATCTGAGGTATAGAAATTGTGTTCTTGGTTTCAATGTACATTGTGAAATGCAGTGGTCCCAACACTGATCTTTATGAATGTTCATTATCCACTTTATTCCACTGTGAACTACCTTTACTCCTGCTCTGATTTTGTAGTCAAATGAGCTGCAAATCAATTATTTTATGTGTTCTTTAATCCCTGGCATTCATTTGTCTATTATGGGAAATCTATCAATAGACTTTTGAAAATTTATATAAAATAACACCCATAGGGTTATCATTATCTACTCAACCACCTTCAAAAATTAGATGAGTTTGATCAAGCATAACTTTTGAACTTGTGTTAAATATCCGGATTATACTTTTCATTTCTGGCTGTTGTCCTCACAGCTCCAAAACCAACATTGAGGTGATTGATCTATGCTACTTTTAAAATACTGTTATTATACTAACCATCTGCACACCCTCATCCATACTGTGGGTTTTGTTCTTTCAGTGTGATTAGTTTATTCATGTATCCTTTTTTTTTTATCCTTCTTAAGTATACACTCCATAAGCATCTGAGCCATCGATTTCACGCACATCTGTTGTACCTCCCTAGTTAATACTAAAGTGAAATAAAATTTCTCCCCTTTCCCTATCATGTGTGGGGTTTTATCCTTTTTCTTCTCTTTAATCGCCAATTTGCATGCATATATTTTTTATTAATGTGTCATTAAACCTTTTGACTCTTTTATGCTCCTTGATAATTTAGTTTCCCATTTGCCTTCCTACTTGCTTTTCTTTTAACTTTTAATTATTTTGCATGCAGTCTTCTCATGGATTCCTCTGCTGTTTGTAATTAATATACACTATGCCTCTTCCTTTGCCTTCAGTTGTTTAATTATATCTTTATTAATCCATACAGTTTTATATGTAGTTTGCTCTTTTAGCAGAATATATTTTTCTGCACTCTCTTTGACAGTTTAATTTTCCATTGTTTGTTAATATTGTTACCTGTTTTTTTATCTTCCCAATTCTGTTGTCAGGCCTGCAAAGTCAATTTCTCACCAGCTCATTTAACTTGGGTTTCATTATACATGCATTGTTCTCTGTTATCAATTTAAAATGTATGACATTGTGGTTACTTCTTCCTGAATGTTTCCCTACTTGTCTATTTCTTACTGCTAAGGTTTATTCTGGGATCAAACAGTGAATCCTCCCTCTATTGCATATTTGGTAAGAAAGAGTTGCATATACACTGGTAGAATTCCATTCCTTTATTTCCTACCTTTGTGGTCAAGTATATACTAGAATAATTAAAATTGTCCCAGAACTAGGTAGACAGTGCATTCTTTTCAAAAATCTTAACAAAAAATTCTTTCTCAGTCTTTGAGAGTCTCACACTCGAACTCAGCAACTTTTTGAGTTGGTGACAGCTCCAGATGTTTGCTCAGGATAATCTTGAAGTATATAAACTCTATCTCATACTGCAGTCTGGACATATAACCTGTCCAAATTCTATCACTCGTTTATTTATTTAGGCATGGTCTCTAAGTATAATAATTAAATAAGCTACTTCTGGAAAACTATAACACAATCTCTTTTGCAAAGGTTCTGAGGAAGGGTCACAGTCTGATACGTTGACTCTTTATTCCCGTCCATGGATAATACCGGATTTGCCAAGTTCCTCCAGCATTTTGTGTACGTTGTGGTTTTGTAGCATCTACGGAATCTCTTGTGCTTATCCCCTTTTGCACAATTTGTTTACTTTGATATGTTGTAGTAATTTTTATGTCTTGCACTGTACAGTTTCCACAAAACGACAATTTGTTGACATGTCAGTGATAATAAACCTGATTCTAATTTAGCCAATGTACTAGTATGTATGTATATATATATATATATATATATATATAGAGAGAGAGAGAGAGAGAGAGAGAGAGATATAATATATAAAAAAAATCCTGATAACCAGGCTATTACCTACCTGCTTTCCTAAAGTGACCCTGTTGCTTTTTCTCTGTCTTACCCATTCACTAAAGTACTGGGCTTTGCCTTATTATAGAGGCAGTACTTTAATGTGCTTATCTCTGTGAGAGGGTGTAATAAAGTTTCTTAAGATTGTGAAATGCTCGGAACATACCTCATAGTACTTGTGATTGATAAAATGGGAGGTAAAGGGGTGTAGACAGGTTATAAACAAGAAAATGAAGAGAAATTAGGAATGGTTTTGCAAAGATAGTTATTACACAACAGATCACTTTAATGCAGGTAACTTTAAGGCAATCATATTATTTAAAAGGGGGAATGTTTGAAAAAGAACAATGTTAAAAGGTTTCAACGAGGGAGCAGGGATTTAAACTTTGAAAGTTTAGCCAGTGAAAACATGTGGTTTGAATGGCCTGTTATTTTTATATTCATGATACATTCATTTCAAGTTAAAATACTGTTACAATGAAGAATTGTCTGAGATACAATGTTTTAGAAAGTAGAGTTTATTTTAATTTTATTATACTGTACTGATCTATGTAGATGTTCAGTGACGTTATTAATATTTGCCTTTTGAAATGACGACGTAACATCCTATGGTGGGACCAGTGAGGCTTGATTGAATGATTAGCCATTGGAATTGATTTTGAATTGGCTTAACTCTGGGAATTTTCATTGCTTTGAGGATTACATTATACTTGTCTCATAACCTAACCACAATATGTTTGCTCAGTATTCATGGGCAGTAATATTGGACCTATGAATGATTGTTACTTTATACTTGGTTGCAAGTGCCAGTCAGATTCCACGGTTACTTAAGTTAATTAAGGAGTCGAGTGCTCTATTATTTGGGTTCAAATAATAATGGCAGAGTTAACTTGGGTGTACAGAAGGAAAATCAAGTTTGAATGATCTACAGGAATTTTGAGTTTGTACCTATCAGAATGGATGAGGGCAAGATTACAGTTTATGTTGAAGTTTGGAAAATACTATTGGATTGAAAGCTTGTACATTACTATTGGATTGAGATAGTATACTGGCATGAAGTTAGTAGAATTCTATGGGGAACAAAGAGTACTATTGAAACTAGTTAATAGACAAAACATTAGGCACAAGCAAACCATTTTTATGTTAGAAAGCTGTGATCTCTGGGGTGCTACAGGGACTGGTGCTGGGTCCCCAGATTTAAACAATACCAATGATTTGGAGGAGGAGATCGGATGTAATACAGGTTGAACACTCCTTATCCAAAATTCTCAAATCCAAAAACCAACGAAATCAAAGATTTTTTTTTATTTTTAGAGCTTCACAATTAGAAAATTCCATAAGGTTCAAGGAAGGTTCCCAGGCAATGCGCAGATCTCTGTACACTATGGGATGTTAGGAGGGTGCAGAAAGCTTTATAGGATGAAGACAGTTTAAGGGCATGGACATGGCAGGTGGAATATCACATCAAAACAAGAAGCCATCTGCTTTGGCTAAAAAAAAATATAGGTGAGATATTTGTTTAAATGGTGAGAGATGGAAAATTATTGGTGTTGGGGGATCTGCAAAAATGAAATAGCACACACGGGAAAAAATTGGGAAGCTAAAGGAGTAGTATATGGTGACATATATACACTTTGATAATAAATTTACTTTGAACTTTTGCAACTGAATTTGAATATAAGAGTTGAACCATCTTGCTCCAATACTGTAGGACCCTAGTGAGATTGGATCTGGAAATTGCATACAGGTCAGCTCTCTTTGTAAGGGAAGATAAACTTGAAGAGAGAATGCAGCAAAAGTTCACGGTGATTTCTGGGATGGAAAGATTTTTTTGGTGGGGAGGTTAATCACTCTAGGCCAATATTCTCATATGTTTAAAAAATAAAAGGTGATCATGCAAGAATCTTATATGGCTTTCAAAACCTCATGGACTTCACATATATGTAACTCTCATTTTTGAAGTGAAATTGTGACTTGGTGTTAGGTGGGAGCCAATTTACACATACCAAGTCATTATAAACAGCAGTGGAGTTACTAGATAATGGTTTGGCAGTCATGGGAAAGAAATATTGAATTGGATAATGGATGAAATTTCCTGCTGTACTTCAAATTGGGCATTGGGTTCTTTTGAATCCTGCTGAGACAGTAATTGTTAAAACTTTCATTCAGGAAATGGCACACAATAGTATCTCCAATCCAGGGAATTTCTCAGTGAACAGTTTTCATCACATTGGATAGACTGGGCTTGTTTTCCTTGGAGAGAGGGAGGCTGAGGGATGATCTGGTAAACACTCAGTGGACACCTTATTACCTCCTGTACCTAGTAAAGTGGTCACTGAGTGTATCAGTTTTCTGCTGCTGTAGCTCATCCACTTCAGGATTTTGTGTGTTGTACATTCAGAGATGCTCCTCTGCACACCAAGTATGTGGTTATTTTAAGTTACTACCGCTTTCCGATCAGCTTGAACTAGTCCTGCCATTCTCCTTTGCCTTCTCTCATCTACAAGGTATTTTTGCCCACAGAACTGCTGCTCACTGGATTTTTTTTTTTGTTTATCACGCCATTCTCTGTAAACTCTGGAGACTGTTGTGCGTAAAAATCCCAGGAGATCAACAGTTTTTGCGATACGTAAACCATTCCATCTGGCACCAACAATCATTTATGGTCAAGGTCAGTTAGGTCAGATTTCTTCCCCATTCTGATGTTAGATCTGAACAACTGAACCTCTTGACCATGTCTGCATGCTTTTATGCAGTGAGTTGCTACCACATGATATGTTGATTAAATATTTATATTAATGAGCAGCTGTACCTAATAAAGTAGCCACTAAGTGTATATAAAATTAAGTAAGATGATTCAACAAATAGGATACTTTTTCAGATAGAATGGGAGAAAAAAAGTCTTGTGAACCACTTAAGACTGATTGGAAACTCACGAGGAAGATGTCAGTGTCTTTCTGGATAGAATATGTGACAAGTAAAGTTAATCTTTAATATTTCAAACAATCCTCAAATGTAAAAATAATATTAAAGCTGGAGTTACAAAATGAAAGAGTGCCCTTGAGTTTCAAACGACTACAAATGTGTGTGGATCTGTCAAAATTGACAGCTGTTTTATTGTGAATCTGGGTACTTAAAGACAATGTTGAGCATTAATTTGCATATTTTTACATTAGATTTGCATTTTCATCGAGTAGTATGATTAAGTATACTCAACAGATGGAAATCCACATTAATGTGTATAAAATTTTAGGATGTGGCATTTTAAAAACATGAGGTTTAGAAGTCATGTTCTGAGTCTTGTGGTGTAAGACAAAATGTAGTTAGTTAATCAATTTTTTGCATTACTTGGCCTGCCTTTTAAATGCAGTATTTCCTCTTGTGTTTTGCTGTTATTTGATGCTATAGATTACAGAAGAATTATTTAAACATTATTTTTCTATCTACTGAAAATGTTGGTGATGGTTAACAATGGTAGCTAGGATAAAATAATAATGCTTTTACACAATGAGCTGCTTTTCCCTCTTTCCTCCTTTTAATTAGATGCTCTCTTTACATATTTTATTGACAATTACTTCACAAATGTTACTATTTTTCATCACATTAGCGGCAGTGGTGCTTAGAAAATACAAACATGGAATAGTTTATACTGTATAATAAAATTATCTGAACACGCTTTATCAGTAGATCTATTGCGAGTTCGTTTCGTTGGTTAAACAGAAATACTTAATTGTTTTGTTTTTAAATCTCATAACACTTTATTTAGCACTTTGTATTGTGTATGAAGGCTGGCTGGTGGCGCAGTGACATCTGTGCCGGACTCCGGAGCAAAGGTTCCCTAGTTCGGATCCAGTTGGGCCACTCCCGGGCACATTTTCCACCCATGCTGGGTTGAGTGTCGAGCTTGCAACTTGACATTGTAAAAAAAAACTGCGCTGTAAGAAGGGCGTGGGGGACCACTCACAGAATCTTTCCTCCAAGACAACCACTTGGGGGAAAAAAAAAGTGGTCGCCGAGGCTCTGGCAGGGTATGGCACACACACAAAAAAAATTGTGTATAATTAGAGGATATATTTCTGTGAAACAATGGCCTTCCAAGCTTTGATCCAATCCCTCTTCTATTAGCAGACTCATAGACACAAGAGATTCTGCAGATGCTGGAAGTCTTGAGTAACACACAAAATACTGGAGGAACTACACCAGTTCGGCAGCATCAATGTGTCCTACCTCTACTTCATTTTGTCCCCCTTATTTTAGTCCCTTCCTGCCTACGTCCATGACACTGCATGCCCTCAGTCACTTCAGTCACTTTGAGTTCATTGGCCCTGATTGCCTTATTTTAACTATGGATGTCCAGTTCCCGTACCATTCTGTCCTCCATCAGGAAGTTTAAAGCTCTCTGCTTCTTACTGGAGAACAGATCTAACTAGTTCCCTTCTACTTCCACCCTTCTCTATCTGGTGGAAGTAGTTCCCAGGCTCAACAATTTTCTTTTCGGCTTCTCCCACTTTTGCCAAACTTAAGGTGTAGCCGTGGGCACTAGCATGGGTCCCTGCTGTGCCTGCTTTTTCATCTGCTTTCTGGAACAATCTATGTTCCAAGCCTACAATGGTAATGCTTCCCAATTCTTTCTCTGCTACATTGACGACTACATTAGTGATGCTTCCTGTACCCATGCTTCACTCGTTAATTTCATTAACATTGCCTCCAACTTCCAACATGCCCTTAAATTTACTTGATCCATCTCTGACACCTTTTTCTTTTCTTGATCGCTCTATTTCTATCTCTGGAGACAGACTATCTACAATATATTTTGTAAACCTACTGACTCTCACAGCTATCTTAACTATACCCCTTCCCAACCTGTTACTTGTAAAAATGCTATTTACTTTTCACAGTTCCTCCATCTTCACCACATTTGCTCTCAGGATGAGGCTTTCCATTTCAGAGCATTTCTGATGTCCTCCTTCTTCAAAAAATGGGGTTTCCCTTCCACCACTATCGATGCTGCATTGATTCTACTTCCCACACAGTTGCCCTTACCCCATCCTCCTATTGCCATAACATGGATAAGATCACACCATGAGTCTCCATACCATCTGCCATCTACAATGGAGTACTACCACGAAGCACTTCTTTCCCTCCCCTCCAGTTTCCTCTTTCCATAAGAATCGCTCTCTATGTGACCACCTTGTCTGCTCGTCCCTCCCCACTGATATCCGACTGGAAAGGGGATCACAGAGGGAGCAATCCCTGCAGAAAGTGGAGAGTAGGGGGAGGTAAAGATATGTTTTGTCGTAGGATCCTGTTGAAGATGGCGGAAGTTTCAGTGCTTCCACTACAAATATGGTCTGTGACCTCCTGCACAACAATAAGCCCCTTTACCTTTGTGGATTAGTACTTCATCTTTTGTGTGGGTATGTTCCAACTTTCTAGATGGGGCATTGAATTCTACCACTTCAGTTCACTTACTTTATCTGATTCGAAAATGGCCATTTGTACTGAACATCATCCACCTATAATATTGGCTTAGATTTTCTTTCTTCATTAGCATAACCATTTCCATTGCTCTGCATTTCACAGACTTTTGTTCGTTTGTTTGAGTTTATTCTTTCTAACTCTCATTTCATTGTTTTTATGTTCTTTTGCTCATTATTTCCATCATATAAGGTCAGTCGGTTACTTTCATCTAGCTTCTGTCCGCAGTAACCCAGGCTTCACCCTGTGAAAGAGATTCTCCTTGTGCTGCCCATCATTCCCCATCCTCCTTGCAACTTATTAGTAACATATTTTCTTTCTTTCTCAGTTCTGTCAAAAGGTATTTGATGTGAAGGGTTAACTTTCTTTTTCTGCAGATGCTGTCTAACCTGCTGAGTGTTTCTGACATTCTGTGCTCTTCAGATTTTTGGCACCTTGAATCTTTTGCTTTTTATTTTTTTGTGACCTGTCCAGTTAACTTACTGGTCGGTGATATCAGTAATGTTAATACTTTTAAGGGAGGGGAAGGATAGTCAAATGCTTTGTTAGAGATTAACAATATATGGCAAATACGGCTTCGATGTTACCTGCCACTTGGATGTTACCCATACTTAAAAAGTAGTTCAGATTTTGCTGCATTCAATCTGAGTTACAAATGGAATTGACCATCTGCAATCATACCCACTTTTTATCTCTTATGGTAAAAGTTAGTGCTGAAACTGATATTAGTGCTGTGCAATTTTAGCTAGGGGTGTTGGAGTTTGGAGTTCAAATCCGCGCTGTCAATAAGGAGTTTGTACATTCTCCCTGTTAGCAAATTTCATGATATATGCCAGTGATATTAACCTCGATGCTGATTCACCGCATGGGTTTCCTCTAGGTGCACTAGTTTTCTCTGCAGTCCAAAGATTGATTATTGTAATTTGCCCTGTAATTAAGCTAGGGTTAGATATGTGGGTTGCTGCATGGCACAACTCATTGGGCCAGAAAGGCCTTTTCTGCACTGTATCTGTGAATAAGTAAATAACTACCCAGAGAAACTGCTTCATCAGTATCTGAAGTGATTTGTCTCAAATGATGACAGTAGCCATCATTTTGTTTGTGGTAAAACTCCTCCAACCAGTAGAATATTTTCTCCTGAATGTTTCTTTACCTCTCTTGTAACTGCATCTTCACAACAAACTGCTCAATTGCCAGAAAGGGTCTGTTTCTATCTATGTTATATGTAAATTTGACTGCTATCATTTCACACTATAAATTAAAATGAAATAAACTGCTGTAAATGCTTAGCAGATGAGGCAGTATCTGTGGAGCCATTACAAAACAACCTTTTCTGTTTTATTTCAGATCCACAGAATTTGCAAATTTTTCTTTTTTCATTCTTCAAGAAAAGCAGCTCTATTTTAGAAGTCTTCCTTTTTTTTGGTTTGTTGAATTCTCCCTACTGCTCCAGCATCCTCATGTTTGTGTGGAATTTGGCACTCAATGGAATACATTAACTGAGATCCTAGATTTTATTTTTGCTCCTCATTACCCTTTTACTTTTTGGTGATACTTGTTATAAAATTTAAGTGTTTTTTTCCCACTTTTTATATGGTTATGTCAACATGAATCTTTCATGCTCCGTAAATTTATGTCTGCAAGTCCCTTGACTGTTTTATAACACCATGATTTATTTATTATACAGGCGTCGAAACATACAGTGAAATCTGTCATTTACGTTAACAACCAATACACCCAAGAGTATGCTGGGTGGAGCCCACAAGTGTCACTACACATTGTAGCACCAACGTAGCATGTTCACAACGCTCAGCAGAACATCACAGAACACAACAAAATAGAACATACCAAACAACAGTGAAACAGGCCCTGCTCCTCATTCCCTACCACCCACGCACATACAAAACCCTGCAACCCCAGAACAGGTTGTTTTCTTTGGCCTCCAGCCTCCAGTGGACTTGTAGATTTGCAGACACTGGGCCTTCAACTCTCCTAGTGGACACACAGAGATATACAGATTCTGGGCTCCAGACTTCAGGCCTTGACTGGACTTCCATTTGACTTTCAGGCTTCTTTCTGGATCTTTCATTGACCTTCAAGCTTTGATCCAGACCTCCGATCAACCTTCGGGCTTTGATCTTCAGTATTGACTCAGGACTCACAGATAATAACGGGTAAGGGCCCAAACTCTAGGCCTCAAATGCTGGAGCCACCCATGACAGGACATTGAAAACTAGGCCTTGAACTCTGGTCAGCCCATAGCGCTAGCCTTCGAACGCCAAGTGGAGACTTAGACTTAGACTCTAACCTATCCTCCATTACCCCACATCTCTGTCCTTAAAGCCTAACCTGACTCCTAATTCCCTTCTCTGTACCCTAAACCATCCTCACAAACCTAAAAAAAACCTAAAAGCTTACTAAATCTGAGCTGCAGCCTTGATGGAGATTGCAGCTCAGTGCCATCTTGAATTTACGTCATTTTGTGGTAGACTGAACAGCTGTCTCCAAAGTTGTATTAAGTTAGGCTCTAGTTACCATCTTCACAACATACCTTGCCACCTTTAATGAACTGAACTATGTACATGTAGTACATCGATCTCTGTTCTTGACCCTTTTCTGTCCAGGACGTGCCATTTTCTCATTACTAGAACCAGGCAGGAGGAACAGGAGCTTGAAGACACACAAATGTTTTAGGGACAGCTTCATTCTCCTCTGCCATCAGAGTTTTGAATGGTCGGTGAACCAATGAACACTACCTCACTGTTTTGCTCTGTTTTTGCAATATTTATTTGTTATATTTATTTTCATAACTTGTGTATTACATGGAACTGCTGCCTCAAAACAACAGATTTCATGACACGTCAGTGATAATAAGCCAGATTCTGATTCTCATCAAATACAGTGTTTGGTTTTGTTATGGAGAAATAAACTCTGTTCTTATTATTTGTATTTGGATATCAGGCATTTCACTTAAAATTATTGATGTAATGCAAATTTATTGCCTGGAATTGCTGGTTGTAGTCAGCTGGTTTGCAAGGCTCACAGATGAGTGGGAGAAAGGCTCTCTCATGTAAGAAGAGTGACTGTGGTGCAGAAGAAAGCAAAGACGCATACTGCCAAGAGAAATAGCCATGTCCCAGTTCACCGTTTTTGACTGTGTTGTTAACCATAACTGGAGTTTGATTTGTAGCCTGTACTGCGGCTGGAACACACAGGTTTGTTTGTGTATTTGCATCTTTTATTGTGCAATGAGCTTGTATGGGAACTGTTTAGACAGTCACATAGCAGTTCACATAAGGCTGCAATATTCTGTATCAAGTTGATGCAGCAATAATGCAGTGCATATTTTCAACTGCATATTATGTGCCTGCTTATGTAAGGATGTATATGAAATTGGGTTTCATATACAATGAAAAATTTAAAATCTGCAACACACATAAATATAAATATAAAAATATTCAGATGAGTATCTTGGTAAATTATTGCTTTGAATTTTGTTCACTAATATAGTGAAAAAGTATATGAAATATTCTTCATGACATGCCACAAATTAACCATTGAAACGCTCAATAACATTTGTTAGTATTTTTTCCTAAGTCAGATTCTTTTTCATGAGACTAGGCCTTGCTTTTCCTAGAGTGAGTTAATATTGCATGCGCCATGTATTATGTTGCAGGCATGGATGTGATCATGTAATTATTTTATTCTTAAAATTGAAATTGTTTGATCACTAATATCTAAAACATCCATTATCATCTGTCATGTGATCAGAATTAGATAATAGACATGTTTGCTGGACTGAGTTGTGATTTTCTCATTAGTGAAGTGGAAGAAGCAGTAAGTTAGCGATTCAAGAGCATTCATTATAATAGTTAACCCTTAATATTTCTATCCATTCTACAGAAAAGTATAGCTCGATTTTCAGAAGTCTCTGCTTAAATAAAATATATTCCTGAGAAATTTGCAATATTCTTTACCATGTATTTATTTATATTACATTCAATGATTCAAATGAAGAAGGTAGCATACTTAAACCGGACATTACTGAAAGAGAGAATTGTATGGCAAATGAAATGAAAAAATGAACTGCAAAAGCTAAATACCTTTTTGGAGATTGGAGATACTGGATCAGGCCAGATTGGAGCAAAGAAAGCGCCATTGTTGTTGCAGGCTGAGCACTTGAATGTTGTCTTGATATCAAGGGAAGTTACTGTCATCTTTGAATTGAGAATGTATTGAAGTTTGGAAGGAGATTGGGCTAACAGATTGCAAGTTCATTGGTGGGTATATGTGTTTAACTGTACTTTCTGATGAGTGAAATTTGGTCAATGGGACAATGGCAGGATTGAACTTGTACTGTTATTTTCTGTGTGGTCTTTGCATACCTGGGCAATATCTCATTAGCATATAGATATTATTGTAATCAATTTGAAACATTTTGGTTGTATAGTTGGATTCCTTGTTAAACAGTCCATGGGATTCAGGATAATGGGTTTCCACTCATCTGTTCTTGGGTGGGTGCATTTTCTTATGTGGGATCCAGCAACTTTTGTCGGTGGAGCAGCTAGTTCTTGACAGGGCAATTGGTAATTTATTGGAAGGTTATGTGTTCCTTCTGCTATTTGCTAGTGGCTTCCATTTTAGAAAATAGAGGTACTTGCTGTCTTCGTTGCCTTTTTTAGCAATCATGTGTTTGGAATTCCTGTGAGTTGTATTTTATCAAGCATTCTTTCAGAACATCCTTGAAGATTTGATGTGTACACTATTGTTCATCAATGACTGAAGTATTATAGGAATTATATGATCAGTGCTGCCTGATAAAATGTGAACTTAATGCTACAACTCAGGTTCTATTGGAACCTCAAACACCGAAATAGTGGAAGCTAGAGTTTGTACTGAGACACTGGAACTGTAAATACCTCCAATGATGTTTGGCTTTGAGGAATGAAACCCAAGATACAGCACTTGATCCCTATTTTGTTGGATCATAGGATAGTTTTGCTTTGCGTGGCCAGGTTTTTGTTTGTGGTGGTTGATGGTTGGCATCCGTCTGTCTCGAAGGACAATGGGTGATGATGGTGATCGTCACCACCCTGGGCGGAAGGTATGGAGAGGTATGGAGATCCTGAGTTGCCCAATCGTCAAGATCCCCCCCCCCACCAGCCTCGCCAGTATAATCCAAAGGAAAGCTTATGAGCCAATATGTTTGGCACCAACTTGGCTACAGGAGCTGCAGAAGAGATGCTTAATGACGTTCTGCCGCCTTAAGGGCTCCACTCCAGATTTGCTGTCTGCATTTACTCCCGTAGCCTTCATCTTTCGGCTGCTCACAAGCAGTGGGGCTATTTACCCATAGCTGGGGATCTGGTCCACAAGCACCAGGTGTGTCCACAAGCTGGTGGACCTGCGTGCTATGTGTGCAGGGGCCAGACCTCCTCCCTGTGTTCTGTTGTTCATCCTGAGTCCGAAAGGAGTTCAGTTTGCCTGTGTTGCCAGTGAGGAGGCACCACATGAGGCTTGCTCTTGGAGAGGCGGTGTACTGGCAGGGAGAGACTTACTCATTCCACTGTCCTTTTCACAAGACTTCTAGGCAGCAGTGGAGGTTGAAAGTGAGAGTGACGAGCACTATCCACTACACTACCACAGTAGATGTATCACAACAACCATTTTGACACCGAAGTGGTTTCTGTGTGTAAGACCTTTCTTTTGTACATGTCATTTAAATTATCAACAATCAATGGAGCCGAGTGCCTGCATTTGGATATATGCAAGCATTGCTTATTTACTGTAAATTGATTTCTTGTTTGGGATGATTTTTGTCTTGAATTGGAGATGACAAAATCAGTTTCTAGCTTGTCCAATTAAACTATCTCCATTCTATCAGGAAGCCTGTTGGCAGAGAGGTGAAATATTTCAGCAAAGAAGGGTAAGAGAGTAGGATGACATAATTTTGTTTGATCCCTGTTTTCACTGAAATTGGGCAGATGGTAGACTTGCTGCTTTGCATCCATCATAGCTTGCATTTTGCTGTGTATAGGCATAGAATGATAACAGATTTCTGAGGTCAGCCAAACTTCACGAGGATGCTTGATGGAATCGGAGACCACCTACAAGCTTAGTATTGCTCTATGTATGTAACCCTCAGGCTTGGCCAGCACGTGTTCATCTAGGGGAAAATAACATCTGGCCCTACGTAACTGAGAAATCTCGTTTGTGTGCATGCTGCGTGATGTGTTGCCCGGTTACAAATCCACACCGCAAAATATCAGACAGTACACCATATGCAATTAAATGATTGAACTTTATAAATCTTAATCGGGATAGAGGGTTAGTAAAGAAAATAACAAGTAAAAGGGCCCATTTTAAGGAAAAAGTCAAAAGTGCACGTTGGAGCTCACTGTTCATTCACTTATTCCTGTCGACCTCCAAGCGTATCCGGCCCTCTCGGACCCTCGCTCCTCAGTTCGCTCCGTCCGGTGGTTTTCGGACTCTCTCCATTCGCGTCCTCTCTCTCCATCACTCCCTGACGAAAGACTGTGAAAATCTCTCTTCCAGACTCTCAAGAAAGAACAACTTTTTCCCCCATTGGATAACATGCATTCCAAAGCCCCGTTATCTCTCATCATAACCCAAACATCGCTGCTACAGAGAAACCATTATATTAGCAGTGAAACATTACATAGAAGCCCTTACATTAGCCTTAGCAGTGAAACCTTGGAGCATGTTACATGTAATTAAAAAAAAATTTGTGCAGTGGATGATGTGCATTGTAGCTCTTTACAGGTAGAATTCAAATTGTAATGCTCGGGAGAGCTTTTTAGTCACTAGGATGTAGAGGTTCAGAAGGATCCTATGACAACTTTCCTTGTGGTAGACAAGCGGGATATAATTACAATTAATAAAATGCCATCTATAGGCTTAACATCTGTTGTGCTGAAATCAGGATTAGTAGCTTTTGCTGCATTGTGTGTCATGCACTTGATGCCATATTAAGTGAATCAAGTTGGCTGAAGTCTGGCTTGTCTGATGGAGGCAAAGAGAGGAGGCTAGGCCACGTTCTTCCATTGATGTTTGTTGTAAACTCTTCATACTTATTTTTTGCTCTGTCATGCTGGGTTCTGACATTGTTTTGCAGTCTGAAGAGGGAATTCTCTCCCCTGATTAGCAATTTAATTATTTGCTACCATTTACAACTGCCTGCAATAAAACAAGGACTTTAATCTGATCAGTCATATTGGTTCTGGGATTGCATAAGTTGTCTGCAGTTACTTTGCTATTTTTTTCAGTTGTATCTTAAAGCTTTGTCAAGATTGTTTTTTTTGCTGAAATTAATTGGCACAAAAAGATTTATTTCAGGCCTAATATGGATGAAGATAGCTGGCTGAGGTAGTTCTACCTTTTCAGGAAAGAAACAAAACAGTGGAGTTTTTGATCATTTTTTAAAATCCTCATCAGAAATCCATTATTTGTTTATTTTTTCAAACTGGTCTGTGGTTGTTTTAATTTTGCCACTATCCATTTTCAGTCCCCCCCACCCATCTTAAATGTTTCCTTAGAATGCCAGAGAATCTGGAAATCCTTGTGACAGCCTGTTCCATTCATTCATTATATAAGTAATGACTACCAGCAGCTGCTCAAAACATATTAGTTCATGCATTTTGTATGACTTCCTGTCTGGCAATTCAAGAAAAATTAGAAGATGGTGATGTTAACAAAAAAGGGAGATGCTTGCCTTGGATTGTGAAGCTATTTCAAAGATATATTTTGTCAATTATTTATTTGGAGATTCTGTAAATAGGTAGGAATAATGCCTACATGAGCCATATCAAGATTGTATGTGAATAATGTTGGTAAGTTAGAGGCACAGGTAGAGGCATTATTATGGAGAAGTGGCTGAAATGAAGTCAGAAATTAATTGTTGAAATTCCTTGTATCAAGAATTTAGTAGAGAAAGAAGCCGAACATACAATGATCTGAGCAGATCAGGCAGCAACTATGGAAAAGAGAAAACAGTTGGCACTTCAGCTAAGACCCTTCTTCAGAACTTGGCTTAAATATTCCCTTTGACGTTAAGTTTAAATTTTCTTTTTGATGTTATGTTATACTTTTTCATAGATGCCTCCTGACCTGCTGAGTTCCTCTAGCATTTTGTGTGTGTTGTTCTCAATTTCCAGCACCTTCAGATTTTCCTGTGTTTGTGATTTAATACAGGGATCTGGATGGTTTGAAGAATAAATTTGTTTTGCTCAAGTTAAGGAACAGAGTAGAATTTGGTGTATTGCTGAAAATTTTTTTTTGGTGTTTCAATTAATGAGAAAGAAATAAGCTAAAAAAACTTGTCAAATTTCAAATACACGTAACAAAAATCAGTGATTACGTTAAGAGACCTTTAAGAGGGCATTATAGCAGTGTTTGAAATAGATACATCTCTCATGTGAACAGGAGAACTTTCTTGATCAATGCATCTTCAGATTAGTAATAAAGGAAGCATTGTTGATATCATTTCTTGAAAATGAAACAACTCATTGCTTCATGCTATTAAGTGAGACTGGTACGAAAATTACATCATATGCAGCAGATTAATCGGGTATTGTAAAAGGGTTATATTCTCACACTGCCTAAGCTCATAGAGAGTAGTTGCTAGGGTGTTCCAGTGTACTGCAAATTTTATTGGGTTAATCTATCCCTTTAAAATATACCATAATTACAAAAGTACATCTTACCTATATTCCATTAGTAAGTGAGTTCATTTACCTGTCACTATTATGAACGATGCTTCTATTTCTTTATCTTTTGCTGTGTTATACACTGCCAGCATTCTTCTGTTAATTGCTTCTGAATTTAGAAGCACTTGGTATTAGAGAATTGATGATAACTTCAGATATATAATTAACTAAGGTTAGCAAAAGGCCATGGTGAATAAATGCTTTTTTGACTAAAGTGAAGAAGTATTAGGCACTTTGGTGTTTGATAATAAAGTTGTTGGTATTCTTCGTAATTGCTTCTGTAATTGTCATTGGGTTTAAATTTTGGAATTTCCTATCCAGCTGCATTGCAGAAGTATTGTCAAGGAATGCAGTTGTTCATGAAGGTGTCTGCCTGTGTCTTTTCACAGGTAGTTAAGCGTAGACAATAAATGCTGTCCTAACTGGGATACCCCCTCCAAAATTAGTAAATTAGTTTATAAAATGACTAGGGATTTTAAAAGCCAGTTTTAAGGGCATCTTTCAGCTGTAAGAGGTTTGGGAGGGGGGAGGGTTTTCAGAGTCCACTTAAAAACCAGCAGCATATGAAAGATTTAAGATTGATGCACTACTGAGTAAGTTTGAGGAGTTAAGGTCAAAAGTGGAATTCAACACCTGATGGATGATTTCTGATTTATTATTGGCATGTACCAAGATACAGTGGAAAACTTGTCTTGCCTACTGTTCATTACACAGTGCATTGAGGTAAGATAAGGTAAAACAATAATAATGCGGGATAAATTATAAAAACTGCAAAGGAAGTGCAGTGCAGGTAAAGTGGAACATCATATCGAGGTAATTGTGAGATCAAGAGTCCATCCTATCATGCAAGAAATCTATTCAAGAGTATAACAGTGAGATGGAAGTTATACTTGAGCCTGGTGATATGTGTCTTCAGCTTTTGTATCTTCTGCCCTGTGGCAGAGGGGAGAAGATAGAAGTTCAGGATGTGTGGGGTCATTGATTATGCTGGCTGCTTTACTGAATCTGCAAAAAGTGTGGACATAGTCCATAGAGGAGAGGCTGATTTCCATGATGTGCTGAGCTGTGTCCACAACTCTGCAGTTTCATGTCGTCGTGTGCAAGGCAGTTGTTAAACCAATCCGTTATGCATCCAGATAGAATGTTTTCTTTCATCAGAATGAATATTTAGACTAAAAGAATTAAAGAGTAAAGGCAGATCTCATGGGGGGGGGGCGTTAACAGGGGTTTTTGTTTGTCAGGTGAATTAAAATGGCTGGTGGAAGATATTGAGCTGTGGGAGAGAATTGTGGATAAACTGGAGCAGCTCAGTATTCGAGAGGAGGTGTTAGCTGTCGTGGTGTGCACAAGAATTGATTTTAAAAAAAATCCATGGAGTTGAATGAGATGTATCCCAGCTCTCCCATGGGAAGGAGAAACCTTGGGCCCTACCAGGAATTTTTCTATCTTTGTTAGTCACAGGTGAGACACCAAAAGATTGGAGGATAGCTTATGTTCTGTCATTTACGAAGGGCAGCAGGAATGAGTAAAATAAACACAGGCTGGTGAATTTTGTGTCAGTGGATGGGAAATTTTTGTGGAGTCCAAAAGAATAGGGTTTGTCCTGCTGAAAGTTCTCAGCCTGAAATGTTGACTGTACGTCTTTCCATAGATGCTGCCTGGCCTGCTGAGTTCCTTCAGCATTGGATGTGTGTATTGCTTGGATTTCCAGCAGCTGAAGATTTTTCTTTTGTTTGAGAATAGGATTTGTGTTCATTTAGAAAAGCAGGGCTGATTTAAGGATGGCTTTGATGGGATGGATTCTTCCGCATTAATTTGACTGAGGTTTTTGAGGAGGTAGTTAAGAAGATTGAGGAAGATGGGGTAGTAGATATTTTCTATGTGACATGACCCTGAATGACAGGCTGGTCCAGAAGTTCAATGCATATGGGATCTAAGACTGGCTAACTGGATCCACAATTGGCTTGGTATATGAGCCAGAGGGTGTTGGATGAGGATGCTTTTCTGATTGGAAGCCTGTGATCAGTGGTGTACCACAGGAATTGGCAACTTAATATGAATCTAGGACAGTGAACTTGTGGATGATACAAAAGTTATTAGTGATGTCATGGATAGCAAGCACTATTGTAAGGCTATAGTAGGATATTGATCAGATAGAAAGTTGGAGAGAGCGTTGACAGATGGAATTTAATCCCAACAAGTGCAAGGTGTTAAGTAAGGATAGAGCATGTACAGTAAATGGCAAGATATTAAGGAATATTGCTATTCTTTAATATTGAGACAGATTAGAGAACAAGGTTCTAGAGATTAGGGTAACAAAGAGGTAGCCATGGGAAGCAGAGGAACAGCTATGGGATTGCTTTGAGTCAATAGACTGGGCTGCGTTCATGGACTCCTCTGTGGATCTGAATGAAAACATCGTGTTTGTCACAGACTATAAAAACAGTCATTGGTGAGTGTGTCCCTACACAATCATTCAGCGTATTCCCAACTAGAAGTTTGGGATTAACCATGAGATCTGCAATCTGCTGAGGGCCAGATCAGAGGCATTCAGGTCTGGCGAACAAGTAACACTGCTCAGTGATCTGTCCTGGGCCCAGCACATAAATGCAATTACGAAGAAAAAATGGCAACACTTCTACTTCCTCAGAAGTCTGCAAAGATTCAACATGACATCTAAAACTTTGAAGAACTTCAAGAGGTTGAATGGAAAATCCTACAGAAATTAGTGGATACTGCCCAGTCCATCACAGCTAAAGCCCTCCCCACCATTGAGAGCACCTACATGGAGCGTTGTCACAGGAAAGCAGCATCCATCATCAGGGACCCCCATCACCCAGGTCATGGTCTCTTATTGCTGCTGCCATCAGGAAGAAAATGCAAGAGCCTGAGGACTCATGCCACCAGATTCAGGAACAGTTATTACCCCTCAACCTCTTGAACCAGAGGGACAACTTTACTCAGCTTCATTTGAACTTCACTGAACTGTTCCCACAACTTTCAAGGACTCTCCATCTCATGTTCTCAATATTTATAGTTTGTTTATTTATCATTATTATTTCATTTTTTCTTTTGTATTTGCATATTTTATTGTCTTTTGCACATTGGGTGTTCGCTCTGTTGGTGCGGTCTTTCATTAATTCTCTTATGGTTATTGGATTTATTGAGTATGCCTGCAAGAAAATGAATTTCAGGGTTATATATGTAGTTTGTTAATAAATTTACTTTGACCTTCTGAACAGAGTGACCTTGAGGTTCAAGTTGAACGTTCCCTGAATGTGGTGACACAGGGTGGTGAAGAAGGCATATGGTATGCTTGCTTTCATAGGCTGTGGCATAAAATATAGAAGCTGTGACATAATGTAACTTTACAAACCACCAGTTGGGATTGGACTGTGTGCTATTTTGGATGCCAGACCATAGGAAGTATTTATTGCACTGGACAATTCATCTGGATGTTTCTTCGATTGGAGGATTTTAGTTATTGGCTACACTGTTTATTTTTCCTAGTGCAAGGGGGGCTGAGAGTGCCTGATAAAGATATTTTTAATTGTAAGATACATAATAGAAAGGGTTGATCATCAGTACCTTTTTCCCATGGTGGGGGTAACAGAACAATAAGTTTAAAGTGAGAGAAAGGAGTTTTAAAGGGGATTTGGGAGGAGTGTTTTTGACTCAGGAGGTGGTTGATATCTGGAACTCACAACCAGAGGAGGGTGAGTCCCATTTGTGGTAGAATTGGAGACAATACAGACACTTTTAAAAGGCAAGGCTTAGAATAATACAGATGTTATATAGGCACGAGGAAATCTGCAGGTGCTGGAAGTTCAAGCAACACACACAAAAAATGCTGGTGAACGTAGCAGGCCAGACAGCATCTATAGGAAGAGGTACAGTCGACGTATCGGGCCGAGACTCTTCGTCAGGACTGTGTGTGTTGCTTGACGTATGCAGGTATGTGATTAGTGTAGATTGCTAAACATCAGCATAACCATAGTTGGCTGAAGGACCCATTTCTGTGGGTTCTCTGACTCTAATAGAAAGCCCAAGGCTTAGGAGGGTATTATACTTTGGTGAGTGATGACCAAGAAATTAATATACTTAAAGAGAACTGAAGCAAGTAGGTCCTTTTGTACAGAAGGACAGAGGAATTTATGTTGGGTGAGAAAGAAAGTGACATAGGCATTAAATGCTTTTGAGGGCAGGTACATGGTGGAAAACACTGAATAAAACCACCACCAGTAAAAGTAAACTGAGGGTCTGGAGAGAATGAGGATCTTACATTACCAATCTATTAGCAAAGAAATAACACTAGAAAGATCAATATAACGAGCACATTAAACTCCCTAGATCTGTTGGCCTACATCTTAGCATTTTTGAGAAGTGCAATGATTTTGATCTTCCCTAAATTTCAAATTGGTTCCTGATATGGAAGTTAGCAAATCGAACCTGTTATTCAAGAAAGGAGATAGAAATCAGGAATTAAAGTTTAGGGTGAAGATGATTAGAGTTACCTGAGGACTAATTTTGTATTTCACTGTTCTAGAATTGTATGTTTCATCCCTTGCTCAAATGAAAATTCATGAAAGTATACCTCCTTAAATATAATCATGAAGATCTCTTGTCACCATGCAATCTTGCAGCTGGGTAGATTAAGGTAGCTAGATGTTAGTGGCTGGCATTGCTGGAGGTGGCAGTACATCAGCCTGCTTAGGACATCATGGAGAATGGACAAGCTAATTTTAGGAACAGGAACTCAAGTATTTTTTTTAGTGGGAAAATATTTGTAGTCACCACATGTAATTGCTACACAATAGAATTTGAATGGCTGAGGGTCATGTGTTTCCATGAACAAAATTGCCAATGGAAATAAAGCAAAATAATTGGGTTGCATTGAGATTGGCCAGCTGTAGTTAGTAGGGTACTAAAAATCAGTGCTATTTACTTTCTATATTAATATCAAGTGCAGTTTACATACTTTTCTCGCCTAGGTTTCTATTAGAAATAATAAGATGATGAACAGTGCAGCAAAAGATGTCGATATATAGAACAGGAGAGGGAGTGGAAGTATAGAATTAGTTTAAAATGTATGGAAGAGTGAAATGTATCCACTGGTAGGAAATACATTAAGAGATTAGAAAACTATAAGATATAGGAGCAGAAGTAGGCCATTTGTCCCATTGAATCTGCTGTGCCATTCAGTCATGGGCTGATCCAATTTTTCTAGTCATCCCCATTCCCCCTACCTTCTCCCCATACCCTTTGATGCCCTGGCTAATCAAGAACCTACCTATCTATACCTTAAATGCACCCAATGACTTGGCCTCCACAGCCGCTTGTCCAACAAATTCCACAGATTTACCACCCTCTGACTGAAGTAATTTCTCCACATCTCTGTTCTAAGTGGACGTCCTTCAATCCTGAAGTCGTGCCCTCTTGTACTAGACTCCCCCACCATGGGAAATAACTTAGCCGTATCTAATCTGTTTGGGACTTTTAGCATTCGGAATGTGTCTCTGAGATCCCTGCTCATTCTCCTGAACTCCAGGGAATGCAGCCCAAGAGCTGCCAAAAGGTCCTCATACAGTAACCCTTTCATTCCTGGAATTATTCTCGTGAATCTTCTCTGAACCCTCTCCAACGTCAGTATATCTTTTCTAAAATAAGGAGTCTAAAACTGAACACAGTACTCCAAATCTGGTCTCACAAGTACCTTATAGAGCCTCAACATCACATCCTGCTGTTATATTCTATACCTTTAGAAATGAATGCCAACATTGCATTCGCCTTCTTCACCACCAACTCAACCTGGAGGTTAACCATTAGGGTATCCTGCACAAGGACTCCCAAGTCCCTTTGCATCTCTGCAGTTTGAATTCTCTCCCCATCTAAATAATATTCTGCCCATTTACTTCTTCCACCAAAGTGCATGATCATATACTTTCCAACATTGTATTTTATTTGCCACTTCTTTGCCCATTCCCCTAGACTATGTAAATGTCTCTGCAGGCTCTCTGTTTCCTCAACACTACCCGCTCCTCCGCCTATCTTTGTATCATCAGCAAATTTAGCTACAAATCGATTAAACCTATAGTCCAAATCATTGACATACATGGTAAAAATCAGTGGTCCCGACACCGACATCGACCCCTGTGGAACTCCACTGCTACCGGCAGCCACCAGGATACAATCCCTTTATTCCCGCTCTCTGTTTTCTGCCGATTAGCTAGTGCTTCTCCCATGTTAGTAACTTCCCTGTAATCCCATGGGCTCTTATCTTGTTAAGCAACTTCATGTGCGGCACCTTGTCAAAGGCCTTCTAAAAATCTAAGTACACCGCATCTACTGCTTCTCCTTTGTCTACCCTGCTTGTAATGTCCTCAAAAAATTGCAGTAGTCAGGCAGGATTTTCCTTTCAGGAAACCATGCTGAGTTTGGCCCATCTTGCCATGTGCCTCCAGGTACTCCGTAATCTCATCTCTAACAATCGATTCCAACAACTTCCCAACCACTGATGTCAGGCTAACAGGTCTAAAGTTTCCTTTCTGCTGCCTCCCACCCTTCTTAAATAGCGGAGTAACATTTGCGATTTTCCAGTCATCCGGTACAATGCCAGAATCTTATCGATTCTTGAAAGATCATTGTTAATGCTTCCACAATCTCTCCAGCTACTTCCTTCAGAACTTGAGGGTGCATTCCATCAGGTCCAGGATATTTATCCATCCTCAGACCATTCAGCTTCCTGAGCACCTTCTCAGTCATAATTTTCACTGCACATACTTCACTTCCCTGACGTTCTTGAATTTTTGGTATACTGCAGATGTCTTCCACTGTGAAGACTGATGCAAAACATGCATTCAGTTCCTCTGCCATCTCTGCATTGCTCATTACAATATCTCCAGCGTCATTTTCTATTGGTCCTATATCTACCCTCAAATCTCTTTTGCCTTTTATATACTTAAAAAAGCTTTTAGTATCTTCTTTGATATTAGTCACCAGCTTCCTTTCATAATTCACCTTTTCTTTCCTAATGACCACCTTCATTTCCTTCTGCAAGTTTTTAAAAGCTTCCCAATCCTTTATCTTCCCACTAGCTTTGGCTTCCTTGTATGCCCTCTCTTTTGCTTTTATTTGCCTCTGACTTCACTTGTCAGCCATTGTAGTGTCCTTCTTCCATTTGAAAATTTCTCCTTATTTGAAATGTATCTGTCTTGCGTTTCCCTCTTTTTTTTTTTGCAGAAACTCCAGCCATTACTGCTCTGCTGTCTTTCCTGCTAGTGTCTCTTTCCAGTCAACCTCAGCCAGTTCCCCTCTTATGCCATTGTAATTTCCTTTATTCCACTGAAATACCGATGCATTCGAATTCAGTTTCTCCTTCTCAAATTTCAAAATGAATTTGATCATATTGTGATCACTGTTCCCTAAGGATTCCTTAACCTTAAACTCTCTTATCACCTCTGGATCATTGCACAACACCTAATCAGTTAGTCCTGACGAAGGGTCTCAGCCCGAAACGTCGACTGTACCTCTTCCTATAAATGCTGCCTGGCCTGCTGCGTTCACCAGCATTTTTTATGTGTGTTGCTTGAATTTCCAGCATCTGCAGATTTCCTCATGTATGCTATTGTGCTCGTTAGCATGTGGCACAGGCAGCAATCCTGAGATTACTACCCTGGAGGTCCTGCTTTTCAGCTTCCTCTCCAACTCCCTGAATTCTCTCATCAGGACCTGCTCCCTTTTTCTACCGATGTCATTGGTACCAAGACTTCTGGCTGTTCACCCTGTCCCTTCAGAATACTCTGCACCCAATCCGAGACACCCCGTACCCTGGCACCTAGGAGGCAACGCACCTGGGAGGCAACATACCATGCGGGTATCTCTATCAGGCTGATAGAACCTCCTGTCTGTTCCCCTCACTGTGGAATCCCCTATGACTACTGCATTCCTCATTTTCTTTTCCCTTCTGCACCACGGAAGCAGGCTCAGATCGCGTGGTCATCCTCTGTCAGGTCACCGTCTCAACAGCATCCAAAACGAGATAACGATTACTGAGGGGGATGGCCACAGGGGTGTTCTCTACTATCTGAGCTCTTTCCTTCCCTCCTGTGGAAACTTAATCATTTCCATAGATGCTGCTGAACCTGCTAAGTTCCTCCAGCATTTTGTGTGTTGCAAGAGATTGGAAAATATTGGTTTACAGACAGACCTGAATTTTATTGTCCCTGTACAAATCAATGTTAACATATGGAAAAGTTACGTTGGCATTCTATATCAATGCTTTGGAGTGGACGAATAAGGAAATTCCATTGCAAATTGTAAAAGGCCCTGTTGAGAACACAGTTTAAATGTCCTTACCTGTGGAAAGGTGCACTTGGCTTAGAGATCATGCAATGATTGATTTCTTACTTATCTATATATTTAAAAAGATCATACAGTCTTTGTGTTCGTGCATTTTAGAAGAGTGAGAGTTGATTTAATTGAAGAAAAATTCTAATTCCATTGACTAAGTAGTCATTGGAGGACTACTCCCTGAGTAATTTGTTCTTAATGCTTTTTGAGCACATTTTTCTGAAAACTTGTAGAGCAAACAATTAAAATCCTGTCCTTATTTCCTCTCTCTTAAACTTTAATTCAATCCTGTTCCTATATCCTAATGCACACTTAAAATTCTCAGGTTTTTTTAAATAATCTATTGCAGCTTTATCTGCATCTATCTTAATAACTCTTCAGCTTCATTTACTGCTCCCAAATTTGCTCTTTGCTTTCACCCTATCTCTGCCCCCATGGTTGTTTGTAGCGCCATATGTTCACCACTCATTCTCCTGTGCTCCAGTGAATAAATTCCTAGCCTGATGAGCCTCTCTTTAAAACTTAGTCTCTCAAGTCCTGCAACATCCTCGCAAATTGTCCTTGCACTCTTTTCAGCCTAATAGTATCTTTCCTGTGGCAGGGTGACTGAACACAGTATTCCAAATCTGCCTCACCAAAGTCCTGTACAACTACAACGTGACGTCCCAACTTTTATACTCAATGCCCTGACTGAGGAATTCGGCCTTTTCTCCTTGGAGCGACGGAGGATGAGAGGTGACCTGATAGATGTGTATAAGATGATGAGAGGCATTGATCGTGTGGATAGTCAGAGGCTTTTCCCAGGGCTGAAATGGTTGTCACAAGAGGACACAGGTTTAAGGTGCTGGGGAGTAGGTACAGAGGAGATGTCAGGGGTTAGTTTTTTACGCAGTGAGTGGAGATTTTCCAGCAGAAAGACAGTCTGAAGACAACCTGGATGTATCCTCGGTCCAAGCATTGGCACCTCATAGACTACATCTTGGTGCGCCAGAGAGACCTTTGGGACGTCTTACTCACCCGAGTGATGCCCAGCGCAGAGTGTCATATGGACCATCGTCTTGTCCGCTGCAAACTCAGTCTCCATTTCAAACCCAAGCCAAAGAGGGAAGCCGCTCCAAGGAAGAAGTTTCAGGTTGGCAACCTCCAGTCAGCTGAAGTGAAAGCTGACTTTCAGACGAATCTTCATTTCAGGCTTCAGGATCCCAGTTTCTCTATAGACTCCTCTCCAGACGTGCTTTGGAAACACCTAAAAACCACCTTCCTGCAAACTTCTGAAGAAGTCCTAGCGTTTTCCACAAAGGAGAACAAGGACTGGTTCGATGAAAACAACCAGGAGATCCAAGAATTGCTGGCGAAGAAGAGATCCGCCACAAGGCGCACCTTGCTCAGCCGTCTTGTATGATAAGAAAGCAGCCTTCCACCTTGTATGCAGCAACCTCCAGCGCAAGTTTCGAGAGACCCAGAATGTGTGGTGGACCAACCTTGCAAAGAGAACTCAGCTTTGCGCAGACACTGGTGACAACAGAGGGTTTTATGAAGCCCTGAGAGCGGTGTACGGCCCTTCGCACCAGGGCCAGAGTCCCTTGCGCAGTGTAGACGGTCAGGTGCTCTTCACAGACAAGGCGTCCACCCTGAACCGGTGGTCGGAACATTTCCAGACTCCCTTCAGCGCCAACCGCAAGGTCCAAGACTCAGCAATTCATCGCATCCCACAACAACCAGAGAAAACAGAACTGGACAAGATTCCAACCCCAGAAGAGACAGTCAAGGCCATAGAGCAGCTGAAAAGTGACAAGGCAGCAGGAGTCGATGGAATCCCATCTGAGATTTGGAAGCATGAGAGCCCAGCGTTACACACCAAACTCTAGGAGTTCTTTGTCTGCTGCTGGGAACAAGGTAAACTACCACAGGACCTCCATGATGCAGTCATCATCGCCCTGTATAAGAACAAGGGGGAAAAGTCCGACTGCTCCAACTACCGGGGGATAACTCTGCTCTCTATCGCTGGAAAAATCCTCGCAAGAATACTGCTGAACAGATTGGTGCCCATCACTGCAAAAGAACACCTCCCAGAGAGCACCACCGACATGGTATTTGTTCTCAGACAGCTTCAAGAGAAATGTAGGGAACAAAACAAGGGATTGTACGTGACGTTTGTCAACCTTACCAAAGCGTTCAATACTGTGAGCAGGGAAGGTCTGTGGCAAATCATGGAATGACTGGGATACTCCCCCAAAGTTCCTCAGCATGGTCATCCAGCTACATGAAGATCAGAGTGGCCAAGTCAGACACAACAAAGACCTCTCAGAACCCTTCTCAATAGGCAACGGAGTAAGGCAAGGCTGCGTCCTCGGGCCGACTCTCTTCACCACCTTCTTCAGCATGATGCTCGAAAGAGCCACAGAATACCTTGATGACGAAGACGGTGTCTACATCTGATACCACACTGATGGCAGCCTGTTCAACCTGAGGCGACTACAGTTCCACACCAAGACATTGGAGCAACTCATCCGAGAGCTACTGTTCGCTGATAATGCTGCCCTTGTTGCCCACACAGAGACAGCCCCGCAGTGTAAAACATCCTGCTTCGCAGAGGCTGCTAAGCTCTTCGGACTGGAAGTCAGCTTGAAGAAGACAGAAGTTCTCCATCAGCCCACACCTCAGGAAGATTACCACCCTCCCTGCATCACCATCGGTGAGGTAGAGCTGAAAATAGTCCACCAGTTCAGCTACCTGGGGTGCACCATCTCGTCAGATGCCAAGATCGACAAAGAGATTGACAAACAGACTGGCAAAGGCAAACAGCACATTCAGCAGGCTGTACAAAAGAGTCTGGAACAATAAGCACTTGAAAAAAGGCACAAAGATCAGTGTGTACAGAGCCGTTGTACTGACCACTCTCCTGTACGGCTCCGTGTCTTGGGTCACCTACCATCACCACCTACGACTCCTTAAGCATTTCCACCAGTGCTGCTTCCGCACCATCCTCAACATCCATTGGAGTGACTTCGTCACCAACTTCGAAATCCTTGAACAGATGGAGGTCACCAGCATCGAGGTCATGCTGTTGAAGGCGCAGCTGCGCTGGGCAGGGCATGTCTCCAGGATGGAGGATCATCGCCTGCCCAAGATTGCGCTGTATGGCGAACTCTCCACTGGCCACTGTGACGGAGGGGCACTGAAGAAGAGGTACAAGGACTCTCTGAAGAAATCCTTTGGTGCTTGTCACATTGACCATTGCCAGCGGTCTAATCTAGCGTCCGATCACAAGACCTGGTGACACACCATTTACCAGTCTGTCTCCTCCTTCGAGAACGCACGCAGGGCTGGCATTGAGGACAAAAGGAGAAATGGGAAGAACCATGACACAGCAGCACCAAACCCAGGACCTGCCTGTCCCGTATTGGCCTCGTCAGCCACCAGCAAACCTGCAGCAGACGTGGGCAGCCCCCTTCCTAAATCTTTGTTCTCGAAACCAAGCCATGATAATGATGATGAGTGTGTGGAATGGGCTTCTGGCAACGGTGGTGGAGGCAGATACGATAGGATCTTTTAAGAGACTTTTGGATAGGTACATGGAGCTTAGAAAAATAGAGGGCTATGGGTAAGCCTAGTTATTTCTAAGGTAAGGACATATTTAGCAGAACTTTGTGGGCCGAAGTGCCTGTATTGTGCTGTAAGATTTCTATGTTTCTTTGTTTCTATGATGAAAACCATTGTGCTGAAGCCCTCATCACCTTGCCTATCTGTGATGCCACTTTCAGGGAACCACGTACTTGTGCTCCTTGGTCCCTTTATTCTACCACAACCCCAGGGCCCGACCATCCACTGTGAAAATTCTACCCTGATTTGTCTTCCCAAAATGCAACACCCTTGCACATCTGAATTGAACTCCATTTGCCATTCCCGAGCCGCTTACCCAGATGATCAAGATCCTTCTGTAATTTCTAAGCCATCTTCACTGTCACCACCTTTTCTAATATCCTCCACAGTGTCACTAATCATGCCCTGTACATTCTCATCCAAGTCGTTGATATAGGTGACAAATTGCAATGGGCCTAGCACTGGCTGCTGAGGCACAGCATTATTAATGGGCTTCTAATCAGAGAGACAACCTTCCATTGTCACCTGCTGTTCCCTACCAGTTTGAGGGAGGATATTTTTCTTCCCAGTTCATTACCCCAGTTATGAAGCCCTAGTAATGCACACATTTTTTTAAAAATCAGAAAATTCTGGAAATACTCAGTAGTTCAGGCCACACCTGTAGGAGGTTAGCCTGACCTGCTGAGTATTTCAAGCATTTCATAAACACAGGAAATCCTGCAGATGCTGGTAATCCAAAGCAGCGCACACAAAATGCTAGAGGAAATCAGCAGGTCAGGCAGCATCTATGGAAATGAACATGCAGTTAATGTTTTGTGCCAAGACCCTTTTTTAGTGCTGGAAGATAAGGTGGGGGGGGTGGGGGTGGAGATTCCAGAATAAAAAAGGTGGGGGAGGTGAAGAGAATAGCTAGAAGGTGATAGGTGAAGCCAGCTGGGTGGAAAAGGCAAAGGGCTAGAGAGGAAGGAATCTGGTAGGAGAGGAGGGTGGATCATAGGAGAAAGGGAAGGAGTAGAGGTACCGGGGAGGTGAGAAGAGGCACAAGGTCAGAATGGGGAATAGAAGAAGAGGGGAGGGGGAGAAATTTTTTTTTACCAGAAGGAGAAATTGATATTCATGCCATCGGGTTGGAGGCTACCCAGATGGAATATAAGGTGTTGTTCCTCCACCCTGAGGGTGACCTCATCGTGGCAAAAGAGGAGGCCATCAGAATTACAATATTGGGCCACTTTTGGCGGATGGAGTGGAGATGCTCAATGAAGCAGTTCCTCAATTTAGGAAGGGACTCACCAATGTAGAAGATGCCTCATCTGGAACACTGGATACAATGTATGACCCCAGCAGATTCACAGGTGAAGTGTTGCCTTACTTGGAAGGACTGTTTGGGGTCCTGAATGGAGGTGAGGGAGGAGGTGATTGGGCAGGTGCAGCACTGGCCACTTGCAGGGATAAGTGCTGGGGTTGGAAATTAGTGGGGAGGGACAAATCAACAAGGGAATCATGGAGGGAATGATCTCCACGGAAAGCTGAAAGCTAGAGGGAGCTAGCAATGTGTTTAGTGGTAAGATATTTCTGACACCTCTCTCCCCTTTCTTGATTTCTGTGGCTTCATCTCTGGAGACAAACTGTTGGCCAACATCTTTTACAAATCTACTGACTCCCTAGGCTATCTTGACTATACCTCATCCTGTAAAAATGCTATTTCGTTTTCTCTGTTCCTTCGTCTCCATTACATCTGTTTCCAGGACGAGGCTTTCCTTTCCAGGACATCAGAGATGTCCTCTTTCTTCAAAGAACAGGGTTTCCCTCTCTCTACCATTGGTGCTGCTCTCATCCGCATCTCCTCCATTTCCTGGACATCCGCGCTGTCCACATCTTCCCGACACTTTAACAATTATAGAGTTCCGCTCGTTCTCAAATACCACCCCATGAGCCTCTGCATCCAACACATCATTCTCCACAACCTCCACCATCTTCAAATAGATTCCACCACAAAACACATCTCTACTCTCTTTCCATGATTCCCTTGCACATTCTTATTTTAGCATTGATTAAGTTGAAAGAAATTAAATATAGCTTATCCATTTCAAAACTTGGGTAAACAACTGTATTTTTGAATGGTTATGGGTGAGTTACTTCCATAAGTGCATTATTCTGCTGAATAATGTCAAATTTGTATCTTTAGAGTTTAATCCTGTTATCAATCTTTTGTTTTACTATCCTTTCTATGTTGGAAGTGAAACTGTGCAGCATAGATTCTGTCCTTAGATATATTTCTGAGTTTAATTACAGACTATAGTTTCCTGAATTTGATAGTGAGCTTTAATAATTACTCTGGAAGTTATTGAGCCAATGACCTCTTAACCCAAGCACAGATTTTAACAAGACATGTTTATTTTGGATAATGTGATTTTGACCCAATTAGAGAATGACATTTCGAACAGGATGGAGCAGCAAAACTGGTTCATTTTCAATTGTTTAAGAGAGCTTGATTTATGGAGTGCCAACTCATAGCAGCAGAATGTGCCAAAACATCACTGAGCCAATGAGTTCCTGCTTGGAGTCCATTTCACTAAGCAAAGTCTTATAGTGTGATGTTACTTCAAAGGGTATCATATCATTTACCATCTTTTTCTTAATTAAGATCTTTAATATTAAGCTAACTTCCACAGATGTGAACTAAAATCCAAAAATATTTAAAATAATCAACCAGTCACGTAGCACCTGTTGTGAAAAACATTGAATATTTCAGAGCATTGAGGCTTAAATTAATAAAGGATGTTAATTGTTGATTAGAAACTTAAAATTTTTTTTCAATTTGCAAGTATTACCTTTGAGTATTTTGCTTAAAAATTCAGCGTACTGTTTTTGTATAGTCTGCCCTGATGCCGAGAATCGGGTGTTGTATCTTTTAATATTGTAAGTGAATTAAATCAAACTTTTTTGCCTTCATTATTATGTGTTTAAGAAAAGAATTCCAGAGGTTACTTCAATTTTTAGGGATTCATTGTCACATCTATCTCTGAACCCTGTGGTGGAGACACGTCGGTTAAATTATTGACGTGGGGTGGCATAGTTGCACGATGATTACTACTAGTGCTTTACCATTCCAGAGATCTGGATTAAATTATGGCCTTTAGTGGTCTTTGGACGTTACACATTTTCTTCCTGTGACTGTATGGGTTTTCTCCTACCTGCCAAGAAGGTGCTGGTTATGATTGTGATGTTCATCAGCTACTGTAGATAGTCTTCTAATACAAACCCCATTTCCAGAAAAGTTGGGATATTTTCCAAAATGCAACAATAACAAAAATCTGTGATATGTTATTTCATGTGAACCTTTATTTAACTGACAAAAGTACAAAGAAAAGATTTTCAATAGTTTTACTGACCAACTTAATTGTATTTTGTAAATATACACAAATTTAGAAATTGATGACTGCAACACACTCAACAAAAGTTGGGACAGAGTTAAAATAAGATTGAAAAGTGCACGGAATATTCAAGTAACACCAGTTTGGAAGACTCCACATTAAGCAGGCTAATTGGTGGCAGGTGAGGTATCGTGACTGGGTATAAAAGTAGCGTCCATCAAAGGCTCAGTCTTTGCAAGCAAGGATGAGTCGTGGCTCACCCCTTTGTGCCAAAATTTGTGAGAGAATTGTTAGTCAGTTCAAAAGGAACATTTCTCAACGCAAGATTGCAGAGAATTTAGGTCTTTCAACATCTACAGTACATAATATTGTGAAAAGATTCAGAGAATTCAGAGACGTCTCAGTGCGTAAAGGGCAAGGTCGGAAACCACTGTTGAATGCGCGTGATCTTCCAGCCCTCAGGCAGCACTGCCTAAGAAACCGTCATGCTACTGTGACAATTATAGCCACCTGGGCTCGGGAGTACTTCAGAAAACCATTGTCACTCAACACAGTCCGTCGCTGCATCCAGAAATGCAACTTGAAACTGTATTACGCAAGGAGGAAGCCATACATCAACTCTATGCAGAAACGCCGGCGAGTTCTCTGGGCCCGAGCTCATCTCAGATGGACCGAAAGACTGTGGAACCGTGTGCTGTGGTCGGATGAGTCCACATTTCAGCTAGTTTTCGGAAAAAACGGGTGTCGAGTTCTCCGTGCCAAAGATGAAAACGACCATCCAGATTGTTATCAGCGAAAGGTGCAAAAGCCAGTATGGGGGTGCATCAGTGCCCACGGCATGGTGAGTTGCATGTATGTGAAGGTACCATTGACTCTGAGGCGTATATTAGGATTTTAGAGAGACATATGTTGCCATTAAGGCGACGTCTCTTCCCGGGACGTCCATGCTTATTTCAGCAGGACAATGCCAGACCACATTCTGCAGGGGCTACAACAGCATGGCTTTGTAGACACAGAGTGCGTGTGCTTGACTGGCCTGCTGCCAGTCCAGATCTACCTCCTATTGAAAATGTATGGTGCATCATGAAGAGGAGAATCAGACAATGGAGACCACGGACTGTTGAGCAGCTGAAGTCTTATATCAAGCAAGAATGGACAAAATTTCCAGTTGCAAATCTACTACAATTAGTATCCTCAGTTCCAAAACGATTAAAAAGTGCTATTAAAAGGAAAGGTGATGTAACACAATGGTAAACATGCCTCTGTCCCAACTTTTGTTGAGTGTGTTGCAGCCATCAAATTCTAAATTTGTGTATGTTTACAAAATACAATTAAGTTGGTCAGTAAAACTATTGAAAATCTTTTCTTTGTACTTTTGTCAGTTAAATAAAGGTTCACGTGAGTTAACATATCACAGATTTTTGTTTTTATTGCATTTTGGAAAATATCCCAACTTTTCTGGAAATGGGGTTTGTACATATGAGTGGCAAGTTGAATTAGGAAGAGTTGATAAGAAAACAAAGAAAAAAGTGGGATTAGTGGAAATGTTAAGAGCACAGAACAGTCCAGCACAGAAGCAGACCATTTGGCCCATAATCTTGTTTAAAACTAATTAAGCTAATGATGCCTAATTGCACTAATCCATCCTGCCAGCATATGTCCGTATCCTTTTTTCTGCCTATTATTGTCTAAGAGCCTCTATCATATCTGCCTCCATTACCACTCCGGCAGCACATTCCAAGTGCATTGTCATTCAACTGTGTACAGATGTCCCCTGCTTTTTGAACGTTCGCTTTACAAAACCTCACTGTTACGAAAGACCTACATTAGTTCCCTGTTTTCGCTAACAGAAGGTGTTTTCACTGTTACGAAAAAAGCAGCGCACAATAAAAGGCAGCGCGTGCCTCGAGCAGCTGCTCTCCCCCGGATTCAGAACTGCATTCTAGCTGGCATTGCTTAAACAGGTGCCTGTGAGCATCCGTTTGCAAGATGAGTTCTAAGGTATCTGAAAAGCCTAAAAGAGCTCATTAGGGTGTTACAATTAGCATAAAACTAGACATAATTAAGCGTTTCGATCATGGTGAACGAAGTAAGGACAAAGTGAGTTTGGCTTGTGGAAGGTGACGAAGATGATGTTGAAGAGGTTTTGGCATCCCATGACCAAGAACTGATAAATGAAGAGCTGATGCAATTGGAAGAGAAAAGGATGAAAATTGAAACCGAATGCAGTAGTGAACGGACCGAAAATGAAGTCGTCTAGGAACTGAACGTGAAGCAACTGCGTGAGATTTTTGCTGCAATGATAAAGTACGACTTTAATTTTGAAAGGGTACGTCGGTTTATGGCATATTTGCAAGATGGTTTGAGTGCTTACTAAGAACTGTATGATAGAAAAATGCGCGAGGCTCAGCAGTCAAGCAAGCCTTCCACATCAGCCACAGCAGACAATGAACCTCGATCTTTGACATCGAGGCAGGTAGACATAGAAGAAGATGATCTGCCTGTCGTGATGGAAACAGACGGCAATGGGATGACACCCCAGTGTCCCACCACCCCAACCTGCGGGCCATAGACCGATACATTGCCGCAAAAAATGCAGCGGTAGCCGGTTCGCGGAGAATGCAGCGGTAGCCGGGGCGCACCCAGCACATCTTTAAGAAAAAAGCCGAAATAAACAAGCTAATTAATCAGGTGCTGGCCGGCACGTAAATGTTGGCCCAGATCAGAGCCGATTGCCCATTGTGTCGCCTCTCATCTGGGCCGACATTTACCTGCCAGGTGGCACCTAATTAATTAGCTTGTTTATTTCGACTTTTTTCTTAAAGATGTGCTGGGTGTGTCCTGGTCACCGCTGTACCCCTGCATTCTTCGCGGATCGGTATCGGTTTGCTGCCCGGAGGGTGGGGGCCACTGCACCACCCCAACCTCTGACGACTCAGCCTAACATACCATCATCAGTGTGCTCTGCGCTGTCTTCCTGATCCCCGTAACTGTACATACATTATTTCTGCTTTATATAGGCTGTGTATTTTTATGCGTTATTTGGTATGATTTGGCAGCTTCATAGCTTTAAGGTTACTGGAGAGTGTTTTTGCCAAGAGCGCTTGCATGAGGTATTCTGCCGTGAGCGCTTGCATGAGATTTTCTGCCGAGAGCGCTTGCGTGTGATTTTCGCTACGGAGAACAGTGCGGCAATGATTGTAGAGAAGTATTTCCACTTTATATTGGCTGTGTATTTATCATATCATTCCTGCTTTTACTATATGTTACTGTTATTTGGCATGATTTGGTAGGTAATTTTTGGGTCTGCGAATGCTCACAAATTTTTCCCATATAAATAAATGGTAATTGCTTCTTCGCTTTACAACCTTCCAGCTTATGAACCGTTTCATAGGAACATTCTACCTTTGGATGGCAGGGAGGAACCTGTACATGAATACCACCACACAAAGCAACATTCCTCCAAATCACGGTGCACAACACAGTATATATACTGTAACTGACACAACACTTCAAGTAATATTATCATAAATGCAGCTTATTATGTGTATTTATTTACAACACAAGTTAAAAACTAAACAGTATAACACTAATGGTGCTTCATACTTGAATAGACCTGGGTGGTGACAGTGAGTTCGGGATCGGAAGCTGTCTCCTCAGGAAGTGGAGATGCTCAGTGCTTTTTTTGACAGAAGAGGTGGTGTTGAGGGGCCAGATGAGATCATCCATTATATGCACTCCCAGAAACCTGAGCTCCTAACTGTGACTATGGAGGTGCAGTGAGGAGTGGTCAGCCTGCACCACCTTAAAATCTGCAATCATCTCGAGTCTTGTTTTTGTATTGATTCTCAAGTTATTGTGCTCATACCATTCTACCTCCTTTCTTTATGCTGTCTTATTGTCGACACTCATGCATCAACAGTGTGAACAGCAGCAGGCTAATCACACAGCCCTGAGAGTGGGAGGAACTGGTGCTCAGTGCGATAGAGCTTGTGCGATAGATGTTGCTGCCAACATGGACTGACTAGTCTTTCTATCATGAAGTCTAAGGTCCAGTTGCAAAGAGAGGTGCTGAGAACTAATGATAACCACTTACCCACCGGCTTCTAAGGAATGATCATATTAAACACTGAACTGATGTCAATAAACAGCATCCTGGTGTATAAGGCACCATTTTCAGGCTGGGACACGATGGAGTAGCGAGCAAATCAGTGCGCTGATTTGAGTGATAAGTGAACTGGAAAGGTCCAATGTAGCAGGAAGATGGAATATAGTATGATCTAGCTGTTCAAAACTTTTCATTATTGTTGATTTTAATGCCACTGGATGGTAGTCATTAAGGCAGGTTGCAGTTTCTCCCCTTTGCAGTACGATGGTGGTGGCTGCGTTAAAGCCTGCTGGGACATTGTCCTGTTCCAGGGAGATGATGATGTCTATTAGAACCTCTGTTAACTGGTCTGCAAAGTCCCTCAGTACTTGACCAGATATATTATCAGGCCCCGCAACTTTACATGGGTTGACCCTTGTTGGAGTCTTCCTCATGTCAGGTGCGGCCAGAGTGCCTGCTCCTTGAGGGGGAGGGGGGCCTCACTTGCTGGCACATTGTTCCATGCATCAAACTGTGCCTAAGAGCCATCCAGCCTATCAGGAAACGCAGGGTGGACTTGTAGTCCGTTATGGTCTGAATGCCCTGCCACATGTACCTCGTAGTGTCTCAGAAATGGCTGTATATGTGAATGATACCATATTGCCTTCCTGATACCATGGGAAAGCAAAGCTCCCGCTGACCTGAGAGCCGTCTTAGCCCCTGATCTGAAGGTAGCATCCTGATCTCCCAGCAGTGCCTGGACCGCTGCTGTGAACCATGGCTTCTGATTTGCTCTCATGGAGCTGTGTCTAATAATGGTGACGTCCTCAATGCACTTCTACACTATAGCCAGTCAGAGATCCTGCATATTCATCAATATATTGATCGTAGGTAGCTGCGTCCCTGAACACATTCTAGTTTGTGTTTTCAAAAGGTCAGAATATCCAAGGAGCTGGGGGCAGGGAGCAACCTTGCGTATATGCACACACACACAGCAGATTCCAGTTAATTGGGCCTTCGATTAATTGGGGCAGCAACTTATTTGGAACAAATCTTAAAGAACAAAATCTAAATGAGAAAATAACCAGGATTCCCTTCGTTTACTTGGGACTGGGGAGTGTCGCCAAAGTTTCTAACTAGCGTCAGTTGTGTCATCTTCTTCTTTGTGTGCCTTGCGCGTTACACGCTTGGGCGATCATGGCTCTCCACATCGAACGATCCCTTGCAGTGTCAATGATATCTCGCACACTTAGATCTGTTAGTTCTTTCATAGTGTCCATATATTTTCTTCTTTGCTTTCCTCTACTGCGTTTCCCAGGCATACGGCCTTGTTGTATAAGGCATTGTGTTTCTCCCTTTCTGATGACATGGCCCAGGAATTTAAGTTTCCTCTCATCAATGTTCTCATTAAAGATCTTTTTGTATGGGCACGTTGGAGTACTGCCTCATTAGTTACCCTATTTCTATATGATATTTTCAGCATTCTTCTAAGAAACCACATTTCTGTTGCTTCTAAGTTTCTTTGGAGTTCTGGTGTTACAGTCCATGTTTCAGAAGCACACAGCAAGATTGACCAGATGTAACGTTTTAGTAGCCTAAGCCTTGTTGTCATAGAAATGTGTCTGTTGGTAAAAATGGGTTTCATTTTTTGGAAGTTGGTTTTGGCAATGGCAATTCTTCTTTTTATTTCTACCTGTAGCATCTTGTGATATAAAACTACCAAGGTAATTAAAGCTGGTCTTTTGTTCAATCTCTTGGTTACCGATGTACAATTGGCAGTTGGGAGTATCCTGCTGTTTTGATATTACCATACATTTTGTCTTTTTACAGTCGACGGTTAGACCAAAATCTGCATTTGTTTGTACTACGTTGTCAAGGAGGATTTGTAGGTCTTCTGCAGCACTTGCTATTAGGGTGGTATCATCTGCATATCTTATATTGTTGATGTTAACACCTCCAATTTTTATCCCATCTAGGTCTTCTATTTCTCTGAGAATCATTTCGCTATAGGTATTAAACAATTTCAGTGAGGCAACACATCCCTGTCTAACTGCTCTTTGAATTTTAGTCCAACTGCTTATATTATCAATTTTTACCACCGTTGTTTGATTCCAATATAAATTTTGAAGCAGTTGTTGGTGCCTTCCGTCAATGTTTAGCAAGAATTTGAAATAATTTTTCATTTTGCACTTTATCGAATGCTTTATTGAAATCAATAAAACATAAAAAGACATCATTTTCATATTTTTCAGTTGTGTACACCTCTTAAAATGAACAGATTTTAAATAGCATCAGTTGCATATGTTATGTCCAAAAAGCAGTGATTTTTATCACTGATAGTCTTCAAGAAATAAGCGGTAAGACAAATTAAAACTGTTTTGCTCACTGGAGTTTTAACCAGTCAGGCTTGGAAATGCAAGAAATGGCCAGGAGTGAAAATGAAATGATTTTACTATTTCGAGCAGTTAGGATCTCTAAAGAATTTGAACAATTGTCATGAATGTCGTAATGAAAGTTAAGATTTGGGGGTTGTCACCGTCAAAAGCTTGTATGATGGCATTATCTATACTAGGTGTCTGTGTGGACTTTGTTCATTTACAGTCAATCAAAGGACATAGCAGTGCACTCTGGATGAATTCCTCCATTGATAACTGTTAGCAACTACAGTTTTATAGTACGGTAGTCATACTATTAGTGTTCTAACTTGTTCTGTATTTAGATTCAATACATAGTTTGTTACTCAATTAAATGGCATTTTGTCTTTTTTATACAATTTTAACTATTTTCATGAAACTTCAGCTAATTGTTGCAACTGCTTAGTTGGGCCAAAATGTACTGGCCCCATTGTATCCCAGTGAGCTGGAATCCTTTGCATATGTATATATCCTGTTAAATCCTTTGTAGTTCCTAACTTGTTGAAATAGTGAAATCATTTCATTTTTACTCCTAGTCATTCCTTGTATTTCCAAGCCTGAATGTTTGAAACCCCAGTGAGCAAAACAGTTCCAAATGGTCTTGCTGCTCATTTCTCACCAACTACCAGTGACAAAAAGCACTGCCTTTTGAACACGAACGCATACAACTGATGCTTTGCTTTAAGCACGGTGTAATGTCTAATGGTCACATAAATGCACGCGAATGACATTAGGTAGAAACTATTTGTGTGTGTGCGCGCGTATGTGTATATTACTATGAGGTCTCCCTTTAGCCTCTGTCATTCCAGAGAAAGTTTCTCCAACCCCTCCTTTGATGTTGGTCCTCTAATTCAGGCAACATTCTAGTGAACAATTCTTCAACTTTTCCAAAGTATCCAAATCCTTCCGAAAATGGGGCAACCAGAATTGAATGCAATACTCTAAACATGGCTTTATAAGGCTGCAATACAACTTCCTGATTCTTGAACTCAGTGCCTCAGCTAATAAGTTCAAGCATGGCATACGCCTTTCCTATCAACTTGTGCTGTCACCTTCATGAAACTATAGACGTAGACCCCAAGATCCCTCTGTACATCAATACAGTTAAGTGTCCTGACATCTTGAATATATTTTCACTTTACATTCAATTGCCTCACACTTGCCTCAAATGTTCAACACCTCCCATTTTCCCATATTAAACACTGTGGGCCATTTCTCCATTTATATTTGGAGCTGATTTATATCCTGCTGTATCATTTGGCAGTTTTCTACTTTATCCACAACACCACCAATCTTTGTATCATTTACAGACTTACTCACACATCCATCCACATTTTCATCTAAGTCATTTATATCACAAACAGCAAAGATTTCCATTGCAGATTCCTGTGGAACACCACATCTCACAGACTCCCACTTGTGTCTATGACTCTATGCTTTTATATCCTTGGTTATGTTTGGTCAGCTGATGGCACAGTGAGATCAGCGCCAGGCTCGAGAACAGAGGTTCCCGAGTTTGATCCAGTGACAGACCACTCCCGAGCGTGCTCTCCATCCGTGCCGGGTTGATGTCGAGCTCGCAACTCAACCTCATTAAAAAAAACACTGCCACCTCCAGTTTAAATTCCCACACAGAATATTGTGGAGGTTCAAATACCCAAACCCAAACCCAAGCCCAGAAAACTTGCTTTGCTGTTGTACACTATGCTGTTGAATTATCTCTTAATATCCAGTGTCTCTCTTATGTAATGCATTTGATTTTATTTCTCATTATCTTATATTTCTGCACATATAAATGGCATAAACACTTAACCTTGAACACTTTTAAAAAAATATCCAACTTCTTGTTATCCATCTTCCTAATTTACAAAGTAGTTGCTTATAAGTTTATCATGGTGTGTTACAGGAACTCCTGAGCTTTCAACTATTAAATTCTGACCTTGGAAATGATTTTTGGGTTTGCCATTATAGCAATCTGAGCAGCATATGGTCTGTAGGCCATACCTGGCCACATAATGTCCATCTGGCCTCCGCTGAAGACCTTGAAGTTAATTCTGCCCTGCTTGGCTGCTCACTATAACGACAACTCTTTTTTGGGACAGATGAAACTCTTTCAAAGGGTGACCTTAATATCATCCATAAGAAATAGAATTGCATGATGTCCAGGAGGAGGACTGTGGAGGCTCCTTTAAAGCTCCTGAATTTCCAAGGATGGTACTTAAAGGAAGACCATAAGATATGGGAGCAGAATTAGGCCATTCAGCTGAATGAGTCTGCTCCGCCAATCCATAATCGCTGGTTTATTATCCTTCTTGACCCCATTCTCCTGCCTTCTCCCCGTAACCTTTGATGCTCTTACTAATCAAGAGACTATCAATCCCTGCTTTAATATACTCAATGATTTGTCCTCCAGTGCCATCTGTGGCAGTGAATTCCATAGATACACCATCCTCTGGCTAAAGAAATTCCTCCTCATTTCTGTTCTAAAGGGATGTCCATCTATTCTGAGGTTGTGCCCTTTGGTCCTAGACTTCCCACTATAGGAAACAACCTTTCCACATCCACTCTGTCTAGGCCTTCAATATTCAATAGGTTTCAATAAGATATCCCCTCATTCTTCTAAACTTCAGTGAGTACAGGCCAAAAGCCATTGAACGCTGATCATACATTAACCCTTTCATTCCTGGGATAATTCTCATGAACCTCCTGTGGACCCTGTCCCATGCCAGCACTGTTCACAATATTCCATATGTAATTCCTTATAAAGCCTTAGCATTACATCCTTGCTTTTATACTCCAGACTTCTCAAAATGAATGTTAAGTTACCCTTTAAGGAATCCTGCACAAGGACTCCCAAGTCCCTTTGCAGCTCTGATATCTGAATTTTCTCCCTGTTTAGAAAATAGTCTGTGCCTTTATTCCTCCTACCAAAGTGCATGACCATATGTTTTCATGCACTATATTCCATCTGCCATTTCTTTGCACATTCTCCCAATCTGTCCAAGTCCTTCTGGCGACTCTCTGCTTCCTCAACAGTAACTGATCCTCCACCTATCTTTGTATCATCAATTCCATCTTCCAAGTCATTGACATACAGTGTAATGTGAAAAGAAGTGTTCCCAACACAGAACCTTGTAGAACACCACTAGCCAATGACAGCCAACAAGAAAAGGCCTCCTTTATTCCCACTCTTTACTTCCTGCCATTCAACCAATTTTCTATCCATGTTAGTATTTTTCCTGTAACACCATGGGCTCTTAACTTGCGTAGAGCCTCATGTGGCACCTTGTTAATAGCCTTCTGAAAATCCAAGCAAGCAACATCCACTGACTCTCCTTTATCTATCATGCCTGTTATTTCCTCAAAGAATTCCAACAGTTTTACCAGGCAGGATTTTTTCCTGAAGGAAATCGAGCTGACGTTGGCATATCTTATCATGTGCCTCCAAGTGTCCTGGAAACTCATCCTTAATAATGGAACACTTTACCAACCAATGAAGTCAGACCGACTTTCCTGTCTTAGGCCTCCCTCCCTTCTTGAAGAATGGGGTGATACTTTCAATTTTCCAGTCCTCCTGAACCATTCCAGAAAGATCATGACTAATGTCTCCACAGTCTTCTCAGCTACCTTTTTTCAGAACCCTGGGGTGTAGTCCGTCTGGTTCAGATGACTTATCCACCTTTATACCTTTCAGCTTCGAAAGCACCTTCTCCTTAGTAATGGTAACTACACTCTCTTTTGCCCCCTGACACACTCAAATTTCTGGTATGCTGCTGATGTCTTACACCGTGAAAACTGACGCAAAATGCATATAGTGTTTGCTGTTCCTTTGTTCCTTACCCCCTCCCCCTACATTACTACCTCTCCAGTGTAATTTTCCAGTGGTCCAAAATCCACTCTCGCCTATCTTTGACTGTTTTATATATTTGAAAAAAATTAATATCTCTTTTATATTATTGGCTAGCTTATCTTCATATTTTGTATTTTCTTTTGTATTGCTTTTTTGTTGTCTTCTGTTGGTTGTTAAAAGCTTCCCAATTCTCTAGCTAAGTTTTGCTCTTTTTTTACATTATCTTGACTTCACTTGTCAGCTTTTCATTCCCTTTAGAATACCACTTCTTGTGTTTATCCTGTGCCTTCTCAATTGCTCCTAGAAATTTCAGCTATTGATGTTCTGCCATCATCTCTGCTAGTGTCTCCTTCCAATCAGCTCATCTCTCGTGCCTCTGTATTTCCCTATACTCTACTGGTAAATACTGATGCATCTGATTTTAGTTTCTCCCTCTCAAACTGCAGGGTGAATTCTATCATGATCACTGGCTCCTAAGGGTTCCTTTACCTTAAACTTCCTAATCAAATCTGATTCATTACACAAAATCCAATCCAAAATTGCCTTTTCCCCCATGAGCTTAATCACAAGCTGCTCTGAAAAAGTCAATTCATAGGTATTCTATAAATTGTCCCTCTTGGGATCCAGGACCAAATTGAATTTCCCAACCTATCTCATCTTGAAACTTCCCTTTTCTATGGTAACAGTATAGTCGTCAGATCTTACCATTATTACCTTAGTTACCTCCCAGTTTTTTTTTCTTTTGCTGGAGATGGGCATATGTATATGCACTTGAAGTACCATGGTTATTGAAAGAGGAAGTGCCCATATTAAAGTTCAAAGTACATATGTCACAATGTACTACGCTGAGATTCATTTTCTTGAGGGCATTCAGATGACAGATAGGCAAAGAACCAATGTGTAAAAGGCAATAAACTGTGCAAATATTTAAAAAAAAAGCAATAAATATCGAGAACATGTGTTGTAGAGTCCTTACAGTGAGTCCATAGTCAGTTCATTGTTGGAGTCAGTGAAGTTCTCTTCTCTGGTTCAAGAGCCTGATGGTTGAAGGGTTATAACTGTTCCTAAATCTGGTGCTGTGGGACCTGAGGCCCCAATACCACCTCCCTGATGGCAGCAGTGAGAATAGAGCATCTTTATGATCTGGGAAAGTGGTAATTGTTTGCCGTCAGAGGAAACTGAAGTGTTTGGATTTATTTTTAAGAAAAGAAACTTAATATTTTCTTAATGGCTTGGAACACAAGTAAATCTGGATTTATTGAATTGTAAATCTATGCCCTCAAAATACATTGCACAGCAGAGTGTTATTGAAAGTTAACAACTCATGCCAGGCCAAAGCTCCACTCTTCCAGCTGCTTTATGTGATTTCTCATCTCACATAGTTTTCTTGTCCTTATTCTCAGCCTCTAGATTCCCTGATGTTATCAAGTGCCTTTTTAAAATTTACTATCTTGGCAATCCTAATATGCTTTTAAATCCTGGCTAACTCTTTACAGTTCTTATTTCAGTCATCTATTCTTTTAAATCATTTTCTAATTCATTACTTATCACATGCATTCAGGTCATTGCTTTGTGACTTCCTATGCCTGCTTTCTAAGTTTGATGACTTGTCATCTACATTTCATGCTTCAGTACTATTCCTATTTCCACTGATTCCATATAGTTGATGATGGCCAATTTGTTTACTCTTTTCCATAAATGCTGGCTGCTAAGTTCTTCCAGCATGTTGTGTGTATTACTTTGATTTCCAGCATCTGCAGATTTTTTCTTGTTTATAAGAATTTTGAACACACCTTGGGGAAATGCATTTGAGGAGGATGTACCTAAGGTCTTTGACTTTGTCAGCCATAAGCTTATTAATAAAGTTTGGGTTAATTGGGGTTGAAGCCCATTTTGTGGACAGTCATATTGAGAATGGCAAAACTAAATGGGGCCCATCCCTATGTTGAGAGGGGTGAAGCAGGATGATCTGATTTCCCCTGCTTTAATTAATATTGTAAAGGACATTTTATATTGCAATGAGTCTGAATTCCATCTCTGATGGAAAAGCAGAAAATAAAGTGACAGATCAACAACCATGGAAAATAGATTTATATAGGTTTGGAAGGAATAGAATCTAGAACGTTTTGATGGTTGATAAAGGACAATCCCTCAACACATTTGTAAAAGTACTTTTTAAATAATATGCAGTGCCACTAAATGAGAACTAGAAGGTCTTCTGGTCTAAATAACAATGTATTAACAGCATTGTCTCAGTGGACTGAATGGCCATGTCATTATACTATTAATTTCCATAATTCCACACCATTATGTTCTGGAAGCATAATGCAAGGATTTAAAAATGACATGTTTTATAATTGGCAGATGATTGCAGATACTGGAAATCTTAAATGAAAAGAAATGATGGAAGCTTTCAAGGAGTGAGAATGGGAGGAGGCCACCATCTCCCTCATGTCTGTCTTGCCATTCAAGATTATTATGGCTGGTATGCCCAGGCCTCAACTCCCTTTCTGTGCGAATTTGACCTGGCCCTCAATTCCATGATCTTTCATTGATTTATGCATCTTCCCTCTATGTACTTACAGTGATACAGTCTCCTTAACGCAGAAAGGTAGAGTATTCCAAAGATCCGTGCTCAACATACCGCCCCCTTGCAACTAAGTCCCTTTGTTTCAGATTGTCATCTTTTTTATGCTTTGATTTGATCATCCATCAGTTTTCTAAACTCTAAGGAATGTAGATCTAACATCTATATTCATCATAGTATATAACACAGGAATTAGCATAGTGAATCTCTTGTGGACTGCCTCTGCTGCTAGTATACCCGCATAAGGGGCCTGAACAATGTACTGTGCTCCAAGTGGTGTCCGTACAATTACGACAATACTTCTCCAGTCCCTCAGCAGTAAAGGCTAATGTGCCATTTTGCTTCATTTTACTTGCTCACGGCATGCTAATCTTTTCTATTCATTAACTTGAAACATATGAAAGTTAACCTTCCCCCCCACCCAAGTTTTCTACATAAACTCTATTGGCCAAGTTTTTATTAATTTGTTGAAATATCCTCATCCTGTTATGCCCACCCACTTATTTTCATGTCATCAGCAAACTTGAATACTTTACACTCTACCTACTCATTCAAGTCATGAAATATCGTAGATGGTAACTAAGTGAGGAGTAAGAGCTTCTCACTAATGATGTATAACTTCATAATATAAGTGGAGATACTATTTCACTAGCAGCATCTATTCTCTATACCTATTTTATTAAATACTCAGATAGACATTGATTAGTTAATGAGCTTTCAACTGATTGAATCATCAGAGCTGAGCTGAGATCTATCTTATTCCACTTCTCACGCTCTTAAACTTTTCGATGATTTTCAGTTCCCTGGCCCCCACCGCTTTATTTTCACCATGGATGTCCAGTCCCTATATACTTCCATCCCCCATCAGGAAGGTCTCAAAGCTCTCCACTTCTTTTTGGATTCCAGACCCAATCAGTTCCCCTCCACCACCACTCTGCTCCGTCTAGCGGAATTAGTCCTTACTCTTAATAATTTCTCCTTTGGCTCCTCCCACTTCCTTCAAACTAAAGGTGTAGCCATGGGCACCTGTATGGATCCTAGCTATGCCTGCCTTTTTGTTGGCTTTGTGGAACAATCTATGTTCCGAACCTAGTCCGGAATCTGTCCCCCACTTTTACTTCGCTACACTGACGACTGCATTGGCGCTGCTTCCTGCACGCATGCTGAGCTCGTTGACTTTATTAACTTTGCCTCCAACTTTCACCCTGCCCTCAAGTTTACCTGGTCCATTTCCGACACCTCCCTCCCCTTTCTAGATCTTTCTGTCTCTGTCTCTGGAGACAGCTTATCCACTGATGCCTACTATAAGCCGACTGACTCTCACAGCTATCTGGACTATTCCTCGTCTCACCCTGTCTCTTGCAAAAATGCCATCCCCTTTTCGCAATTCCTCCGTCTCCGCCGCATCTGCTCTCAGGATGAGGCTTTTCATTCCAGGACGAAGGAGATGTCTTCCTTTTTTAAAGAAAGAGGCTTCCCTTCCTCCACCATCAACTCTGCTCTCAAACGCAACTCCTCCATTTCACGCACATCTGCTCTCACTCCATCCTCCCGCCACCCCACTAGGAATAGGGTTCCCCTGGTCCTCACCTACCACCCCACCAGCCTCTGGGTCCAACATATTATTCTCCGTAACTTCCGCCACCTCCAACGGGATCCCACCACTAAGCACATCTTTCCCTCTCTCCCCCCCCCCGCTTTCCGCAGGGATCGCTCCCTACACGACTCCCTTGTCCATTCATTCCCCCCCCCATCTCTCCCCACTGATCTCCCTCCTAGCACTTATCCTTGTAAGCGGAACAAGTGCTACACATGCCCTTACACTTCCTCCCTTCCCACCATTCAGGGCCCCAGACAGTCCTTCCAGGTGAGTCGAAACTTCACCTGTGAGTCGGCTGGGGTGATATACTGCATCTGGTGCTCCCGATGTGACCTTCTATATATTGGCGAGACCCGACGCAGACTGGGAGACCGTTTTGCTGAGTACCTACGCTTTGTTCGCCAGAGAAAGCAGGATCTCCCAGTGGCCACACGTTTTAATTCCACATCCCATTCCCATTCTGACATGTCTATCCACGGCTTCCTCTACTGTCAAGATGAAGCCACACTCAGGTTGCAAGAACAACACCTTATATTCCGTCTGGGTAGCCTCCAACCTGATGAACATTGACTTCTCTAACTTCCGCTAATGCTCCACCTCCCCCTCGTACCCCATATGTTATTTATTTTTATACACACTTTCTTCCTCTCACTCTCCTTTTTCTCCCTCTGTCCCTCTGACTATACCCCTTGCCCATCCTCTGGGTTCCCCCCCCCGCCCCTTTCCTTCTCCCTGGGCCTCCTGTCCCATGATCCTCTCATATCCCCTTTGCCAATAACCTGTCCAGCTCTTGACTCCACCCCTCCCCCTCCTGTCTTCTCCTATCATTTTGGATCTCCCCCTCACCCTCCCCCTCCCACTTTCAAATCTCTTACTAACTCTTCCTTCAGTTGGTCCTGATGAAGGGTCTCGGCCGGAAACATCGACTGTACCTCTTCCTAGAGATGCTGCCTGACCTGCTGCGTTCACCAGCAACTTTGATGTGTGTTGCTTGAATTTCCAGTGTCTGCAGAATTCCTCTTGTTTGCATTATTCCAATGGTTACAGTTTTTGTTGGTTTGCATACTACGGAGAAATTGTGGTTGATTTTTTTTTGCCATTCCATTCTCCTCTTCCTTGAGTTCTGATCGTCCATCCTTAAATGGAATTGGACTAACAATACAGACAGAGGAAAAGTTTGATCTGCTGGTTTCCTACAGCATACATGTTAATTAAATCAACACAGATATTTAAATTCTCATTTTAGGAACTCTTCAGTGGAACTTAAGTTTAAAATACTTTTCAAGAGGGAGAATTTTAGTTAAGTTATTTATTTACAATATTACATTGCAGTTCAAGTGCTTTAAAGTGTAATTTTATTTTTCATAAGACGTAAAGTTGTTTGACTTATTGATATTGTACAAATAAAGTAATAACTCAATTAGTCAGCAGGTGCTGACTAATCAAACATGCAGTTTAACTAAATGTTAATAATTAATACTTTAATGGTGTATTGCCAAATGTGCCTTAGTATTGTAAAGGGAAGGATATCCTATATTTTATCCTTAATGTGCTCGTGCTGGATTTCATTCTTTTTTTATAGAATCAGAATTTGCCCTTCCTACTTGTTATGTCATTGATTGCTGCCAGAAAGCATACAAGGTTAAGTACAGGATAAGGCTCAACTGAGTTACCTGACAAGTAAAGTGGTTTTAGCCTTTTTTTATTCTTTGATTCCTGGGATATAAACCTTACTGGTCAAGCAAACATTTATTGCCCCAATCCTTTTGCCTGAAATGAAGTGACACTTAAAAATCCACAGCATTGCTGTGGGTCTAGATTCACAGATTTCTTTTCCAGAATGTTAGTGAACAAGGTGAGTTTTTATATGACAGATCTGGTAACTTCATGGTGACCATACTTGTGTCTTGGTACTTTGGATTTTTTTTAATTTCATGAGATGAAGTTTCAAACTGCATCACTGCAATTCATACTTGTTTGTTCTGGCCAATGCTCTAGACTTTTAGATGAGTGGTTGTATGTTAAGTTTGTGATGTTATAAAAAAAACTAAGTTGTGCCAAAAGAGAGAGGCTTGCGAGTTTACCAATACAATTTTTTTTCAAGGAAGCAGTCAAGTGGGACAGCACAATGGGGCAAGTACTGATTCAGAGCTCCAGTAACCCAGATTCATCCTCAGCTCAGTATGAGTAGAGATTGGATATTCTCCTTGTGATTTGCTAGGTTCCTGCCAACGTACCAAATACTTCCTGGTTGATAGGAAAATTGGCCACTATAAATCTAGTCAAAGTTGATGGGAATAAAATAAGATTAACGTAGGATTGGTGTAATGACTTCTTGATGGTCAGTGCAAACTTGATGGGCTCAAAGGTCTGATTTCATGTTTATGACAACATATGCAAGCCAATATCCAAAAAAGACAAACTTGATCCTTTGCTTTAAACAGGAATAGAAAAGATAAGATATATTAATTGAAAAGGCTTCACCTGGACTAAACATTTAACACAATTCTAGGTATCATTCTGAAACTTTGTAGACAATAATGATGAGTTTGAGTACAGAGAGGAAATTAAGAACCTGGTGGCATGGTGCGAAGACAATAACCTATCCTTCAACGTCAGCAAGACGAAGGAATTGGTTGTTGACTTCAGAAGGAGTAGCAGACCGCACGACCCCATTTACATCGGTGGTGCGCAAGTGGAACAGGTCAAAAGCTTTAAGTTCCTCGGGGTCAATATCACAAATGACCTGACTTGGTCCAACCAAGCAGAGTCCACTGCCAAAAAGGCCCACCAGCTCCTTTACTTCCTGAGAAAACTAAAGAAATTTGGCCTGTCCCCTAAAACCCTCACTAATTTTTATAGATGCACCGTAGAAAGCATTCTTCTAGAGTGCATCACATCCTGGTATGGAAGTTGTCCTGTCCAAGACCGGAAAAAGCTGCAGAAGATCGTGAACATGGCGCAGCACATCACACAAACCAATCTTCCGTCCTTGGACTCACTTTACACTGCACGCTGTTGGAGCAGTGCTGCCAGGATAATCAAGGACACGACCCACCCAGCCAACACACTTTTCGTCCCTCTTCCCTCCGAGTGAAGGTTCAGGAGCTTGAAGACTCATACGGCCAGATTTGGGAACAGCTTCTTTCCAACTGTGATAAGACTGCTGAACGGATCCTGACCCGTATCTGGGCCGTACCCTCCAAATATCCGGACCTGCCTTTCGGTTTTTTTTGCCCTACCTTACTTTCCATTTTTCTATTTTCTATTTATGATTTATAATTTAAATTTTTAATATTTACTATCGATTTGTACTCCAGGGAACGGGAAGCGCAGAATCAAATATCACTGTGATGATTGTATGTTCTAGTATCAATTGTTTGGTGACAATAAAATATAAATTATAATATAGATGAGCTTTATTAGGATGGCTTCAATTACATTCTTCATTTATGTGGGAGAGATGAGAAGAACTGGTATTGTAGAACAGAAAAGGGCAGTGGGAGATTTAATGCCGGTATCAAAACTTGGGTCTACAAGAGAAGTTGTTAGACCAGGAGGAGGCTCAGTAACCCCATGGGATAGATAAAAGGTAAGCAGCAAAAGAAGTAGAGGGAGATGGAAATTTTTTTAATGCAGTTGGTTATGATCTGGAATGAATTGGCATGAAGTGTTGTGAATATATGTGGAAAAAGACACCAAAGGAAGTATATTTAAAAATAATATTGAATTTAGTAGGCCTAATTGGCTTATTCTTTCAGTATTTGATTCTAGGGCAACAAAATGCAACAAAATGCTGGAGGAGCTCAGTAGGTCAGACAGCATCAATGGAAAAGTGTAAGCACTTGACGTTTTGAGCCGACATGCTTCTTCAGGACAGAGAAGGAAGGGGGATGATGCCAGAATGAAAAGATGGGGGAAGGGAAGGAGGTTAGTTGGTAGGTGATAGTTGAGGCCAGCTGGGTGGGAAAGGTCAGGGGCTGAAGAAGAAAGAATCCGTGAGGAGAGGAGAGTGGACAGTAGGAGAAGGGGAAGGAGGGGATCCTAAGGGAAGTAGTAGGCAAGTGAGAAGTGAAAAGTCAGAGTGGGGAATAGGGGAAGCGTTCTGGGTTTGAAGCCTTCTCTGGTTATACTCCCCAACTCTTCTTCCACTACATTGGTGACTGCATTGGTGCTACTTCATATACCCATGCTGAGCTCATCAATTTAATTAACTTTGACTCTAACTTCCAACCTGCTCTTAAATTCACTTGATCCGTCTCTGACACCTCCCTCCCCTTTCTCGATCTCTTTGTCTCCATCTCTGGAGGCAAACTGTCAACCAACATCTTTTATAAACCTGATTCCCATGGTTATCTCAACTGTACCTCTTCCCACCTTATCTCCTGTAAAAATGCTATTCCCTCATCTCAGTTTCTTCACATCTGCTGCATCTCTTCCCAGGATGTAGCTTTCCATTCCAGGAAATCAGGGATGTCCTCCTCCTTTAAAGAATGTGGTTTTCCTCCTTCTACTATTGATGCTGCTCTCATTCACATCTCCACCATTTCCTGTACACTGCACTCAATGCATCTTCCCACCGCCAAATAATGATAGAGGCCTTCTTGTCCTTGCCTACCACCCCATCAACATCCGCATCCAATACGTTATCCTCCGCAACTTCTAGCATCTCCAAAGGGATCCTACTACTAAACATATCTTTTCCTCCCTCCTCCCTCCCCCCGCTTTCCACAGGGATTGCTCCCTCTGCTATTCCCCTGTCCCTCCCCACTAGTCCCTCCAGGCACTTATCTGTGCAAGCGGCCTAAGTACTTACTACTCCAGCCCATACATCTCTTTCCCTTTTCTGCTATTGTCCATCCTCCTCTCCTATCAGATACTTTCTTCTCCATCCTTTGAACTTTCCCACCCACCTGGCTTCACCTATCACCTTCCAGTTTGCCTCCTAACCCTTCCCCCTACCTTTTTAATCTGGTATTTTCCCCTGTCCTTCTCGGTCCTGAAGAAGGGTCTCAGCCCGAAAGGTCAACTGTTTACTCTCTTACATAGGTGCTGCGTGACCTGCTGAGTTCCTCCAGTATTTTGTGTGTGTGTCACTTTGGATTTCTAGCATCTATAGATTTTCTTGTGTTTGAGAGTTAGGTTCTTTCTTTCATTGCCTTGTGAAATTCTGTAATTCACAAATAATCATAGGACAAATATAGCTCTAACCAAAAGCCACAAAAGGAATCTTGTGTTGTGCTTTATCCAGTCTGCAAGGCTCAATATGGTTAATGATGTATTTTGAATAGTTTCTGTGTTGCTGATTGTTGTGGCTCAGCCCTCATTGTTCCATTTCTACCATTTCTTCCATTGTTCCATTGAATAGAGCTAATTTGATCCTGGGTTGTTTTTCATCCCTGATATTCTCCAAAACACAAGTTTATTTTCTTCAAATTTTTAATGTACACAAGAGATTCTGCAAAAGCTGTAAATCCTGAAAAAACACAAATTGCTGGAGCAACTCCGCAGGTCAGGACTTGGTCCGAAATGCCATCAGTTTATTTCACTCCATAAATGCTGTCTGACCTGCTGAGTTCTTCCAGCATTTTGTGTGTGTGTTGATTACTATACAGAGCTTGTTCACTTATGTGGGTAATTTGGGTAATTTTGATTTTCATTTCCATGCGCTTCTTTGTGGGGATTTTCACGGTGCTAATTTGATTCTGTTAAAAGGTATTTGGCAGATATATTCAGCACTGAGTTTTGGTCTTTCAGCAGAAATTTACTTATTATAAAGCATACCTCAGTTAAGTAAAGCATATAAGTGACTTTGAAATGAAGGTGATTTTCTCTTTAGGTCCTTGAAATAAAGTAAAGAAAACTTGGCGGTAAATGTGATTTGTTTCCACTAGTATACAGTGTTTTTGTTGTTGCTGGTTCCTTTTCTTTCATATGACTTTAGGAACTGATACTGTCATCAGTTTTATTTTATTTCCCTTAGCCAGACCAATGCCCTGCCAGAGATTAAATGCAACTTCTCTTCAAGATGATGCCTTGAAGTTTGTGTGGAGGTATAGTGTTATGTGGTTAGATCGGTGTTTCTGCAGTCACATTTGGGCTAAGTTTTAATGTACCACTTGTCGTGAGGTTGTCAATTCAGCCATGACCACTTGGTCCTACTGTTTTTAGGAATACTTTACGTACTTTGCAGCAGGATGAAGCCCAGTTGCTGGCCTGGATACAGGGACTGGAAGTATGTGCAGAATGTATTATTCATAACAGTTGGTTCAAAGATGCTCAGATCCCCAGATCTTAAGCTTTATGCGTTTATGTACCTAATAAAATAAATTGTTCTTTCCCTGTTGTTAATGAACCATGATATGAATGATGAAATTTCTAAGTGTTGAATTACTGTTGGTCCCAGAATTTGAGATAATGTAATGGGGATGTTGTCACCAATGTGCTTCAGTAATTGCTTCTCCTGGAATGTATGTCAAGGAACTGACATCTTGCCTCATTCAATCTGTTCCATCAAAATGGCTTAAATGTGTCAGAAAACAATTGAATACAGAAACATCAAGACATTAAAATTTGTGATGTATTAGAAAACAGCGTATATATAAAAAAGCTTATCATTTTTATTTTCTTTCTAAAGTGTTTGCATTGTACTAGGGGCTTGATTTTAAAAAATGAGAATGCACACTATTTTCTAGATTTTGATTATGCACTGGGATCCTGGGGTGCAAGTCCATAGCTCCTCAAAATTGGCATTACAAATAGATAAGGTGGTTTAAAAAAAGGCATATAGCGTACTTGCTTTCATTACTCGGGAATTGAGTATAAAGTTAGCTGTAGAAGTATTTATTTAGGCCATGTTTGGAGTATTGTGTGTGGTTTTGGTCACCACATTACAGGAAGGATAAAAAGTTTTTAGACTTGGTTCACCAGGATGTTGCCTGGATTAGAGAGTATTAGATACAAGGAAAGATCGGACAAACTTGGATCATTTTATATAGAGTGGCAGAGGCTGAGGAGTGACATGATAGTACATACAATTGAGAGCCATAGAATAATTAGTCAAAGCCCTTATCCCAGGGTGAAATTCTCAAACGATAAAGTCCAAACCTTTCAAGTGAGAGGAAGGAAGTTTAAAGAAGGCTTACAAGGCAATTTTTTTCCAACAGTGTCTGAGGTACTTGAAACATGCTGCCTTGGGAGGCAGTAAAGAAGGTATGATGATAACATTTAAGTTGAATTTAGACAGGCGCATCAACCCACAGGGAATGAAAGTGTACAAGATATGTGCAGGCAAAAGTGCACATCAAATTGATTGGCATGGATATTGAGGGCCAAAGGGCCTGTTCCTGTGTTGTATGTTCTACTTGTTTGTTAGCTTGTATGAATATGATCAGAAGATGTTCTGGGACCAACAGTAAAATAGCAAAGGATCATAATGCAATTGACGATGTTAGTATCGGCCCTTTGGCCCACAATGTTGTGTCAACCTTTTATCTTACTTTAAGATCAATCTAACCACTTCCTCCCATTTTGCTCTCAAATTTTCTTTCATCCTTGTGCCTATCTCAGGGTATCTTAAGTGTCCTTAATGTATTTGCCTCTACCTCCACCCCTGGTAAAAATGTACTCTGTGTTTAAAAAAAAAACAAACAAACCTCTGACATCCTCCTATACATTCCTCCAATCATCTTAAAGATGCTCCCTCATATTAGCCATCGCCATCCTGGGGAAAAAGGCACTGGCTATCAACTCTTTTTATGCCTCATATCATCTTTTACTCCTCTATCATCACCTCTCATTCTCCTTTGCTCCAAAGAGAAAATCCTCATAACACATGCTCTTGAATCCAAGCAGCATCCTGGTAAATCTCCTCTGCAAGCTCTTGAAACTATCTGATTCCTTCCTATAATAAGGGGACCAGAAATGAATACAATACTCCCAAGTGTGGGCTAACCAGTTTTATAGAGCTGCAAAATTACCTTGTATCTCTTGAACCTAACATGCTAATCATCTTAACCACTCAACTTGTGCAGCAACTTTGAGTGATCTGGGTCATAGATCCTAAGATTCCTCTATTCCTCCACACTGCTAAAAATCCTGCCATTAACCCTGTACTCTGCCTTCAAGTTCCCTTTTTCAAAGTGTATCACTTTGTACTTTCTGGATTGAGCTTCATCAGCCAGTTCTCAGCCCAGGTCTTCATCCTGTCAATTTCTCGTGACCTACAATAACTTTCTACGTATCCACCTTCTACACTATCCAATCCTCTTCTTGAGTTATACCCACAACAAGTGAAAAAGAATTCCCCAGCTCCATAGTTAAAAGTGTTGCCAGCAGTTGCGCACAGCCGGCGCTCGGTTCTCTTCTGCTTACGACCTCAGATCAGACGTGGTGACCCGCTGAATTTACACACTTTAATAAGAGGAGGACAAGAAACTAACGAGGATTCCCTCAGTAACTGCGAGTGCATTGTAGTCTTTGGGGTAACTGCAAGTCTGTGTCTTTGCTATCACTTAGCTCACGCTTGAGTGCTGGTAGTGGGTGTGCTTTATTCTTTGCCGGTGGGGAGGGGGGATTGTTGCTTGCTACTGCTTACATGCGGGAGGGAGGGGAGTTGGGGGGAACCTTATGGGTTCTAACATTTAACTGTTGTTCATTCTTTGGGGCACTCCTCTGTTTTCGTAGATGTGAAGAAAAAGCAATTCAGGATGTATATTGTATACATTTCTCTGACAATGAACCTTTGAATCCTTTGATATTTTAAAGGTATGATGAAGCGGTTAGCTATTGCTTAATGTGATTCTTCTGTTATTCAGCATTTTCACTAATCCGGCACTCCTCAGGTCCCAGTGGTGCCGGATTATAGAATGTTGATCTGTATTTTGCACCTGTAATATAAAGCCTCTTAAGAATTACGTTTGGTTCAATTAAAACATCTTTTTCTAAATTCAGAAGTATAAGGTCCTCCTAAGAAAAAACACCTGCCCAAAAATCAATGAGGTAACAAGGTGCATTTCCTTTATCACATGTATATCCTTGTTAGGTAGAAAGTCCAAATCCATATGTAATATTCCTGGTGTGGTTTCACTAGGACCCTATTGAATAGCAGAAAGAATCCTTTGCCCAAATCCTTTCCCAAGAAATGTTGCTCTTTCTGACTGATTGCTATACCTGGATATTAATTTTAAGTTATTCAAGTACAAGGGTATCCAAGTCCTTCTGAACTCTAACCCACATTGTCACTTGTGTAGGATCACAATTAGCAAATGTGGATATGTTGCGCTTGGTCTCCTGATCCAAGTTATTGATAGATTAAGAACAGCTGAGCCACAGCACAAAGGACTTTAGCACCCCATCAGTGACAGCCTCCCAACCCAAAATTAGGTTGTTTATTCCTATCCTGTTTTCTGTCTTTTATCAATTCATACCAATACATTAGGCTCAGTCCCACATGCTTTAATTTTCTTAATGCTGTCTTGTGTGCCATTGTACTGAAAACCTGAAAGAAAAAATACACCGGATTCCAGTCTTCTTCGTAAAAGCTGTGAATTGCAGTCACCTTCACTGAATGACCTGTGTCCTCTAAGTGTTTTGCACGAACACTTCTGTGGTAAATGATACTTGATAGAACATTGTCTTGCAGCTACTAAATCTGAGATTTTTCAGCTTGTGTGGATAGCCAAAGGTTTTTTCCCAGTGCTGAAATAGCTAAAAGGAGGGGGCATAATTCTAATGTACTTGGAAGTAGGTATAGAGGGGATGTCAGGGGTAGGTTTTTCCACATAGAAAGTGGTGGGTGTGTGGAATGTAGTCCTGGCAACGGTGGTGGAGGTGGATACAATAGGGTCTTTTAAGAGACTCTTAGAGAGGTACATGGAGCTGAGAAGAATAGAGGGCTATGCAGTAGGGTAATTCTAGGCAGTTTCTGGAGTAGGTTACATGGTCGGTACAACATTGTGGGCCAAAGAGCCTGTAATGCGCTGTAGATTTCTATGTTCTAGGTTATAATTCAGATCTTAAGAGATTTTTGAAAATTTCATACTTTCTGTGGCTACCTTCTTCACTGCTTTACTGGTGTAGGTGACCAGAAATGTTCAGCAGTGTGCTGTTTAGCCAAGGTATGTACTGTTTTAAAGGGAGGTGGAATTTCTAAAATGAAACTTGTACCAGCGTCTTCTTCCAGAACAATCATTGATTCCCATTTATCTGAATACTGGCAGAAACAACCTACTCAGTCAGATTTTATTTGGTGCAAACCTCGCTTACTGGAAAATCATTGCATTGTTAAGTTTAAGTGGCAAGAAAAGATAACATATAACAATGAGAGTGACCTTCATACGGCTGGTAAGGTATGGCAGCTGTTTTATTTGGGGAGAATGTTACAGCTTCCCGAAAAAGAGATTAATTCTGTTGCACACTTGGTTAGAAAGTAAATCCATTCTTTGTATGTTGCCTTGTTCGCTATACATCTGTAATGGCTTAATTATTATATCTTTCTTGGATCAGTTTGCTCTAGAATCCTCTGACCTGGAAACAGTTGTAGAAATTGTAATTAGAATATCTCCCATGATAATTGATACTTCATATGGGCATGAAACTGAGTGGAAGTTTAACATAGCTTTGTATAGTAAGTATTATTCAGGCATAAGCATTTTTATTCATCCCTTTATCTGTTAACCAGATATAATCATCATAATTTTGGGTGTTATCGGGGAGATAAATGCCTGTGGTGTTATCGGGGAGATAAATGCCTGTGGTTTATTGTCGTCACCTCATTGCTCTTGAGTGAGGAAAATGCCAGCATGTGGCTCACTATCCTTCTTTCATGAGGTTGGTTTACTCTGGAGCGATATGAACTTAAGAAAGTAAGGGCAGGCGTCTCCACAGCCCTCTGGGGTAGAGATTATGAATGATTCTCCACCCCTCTTCCCCCATAGATTTGAGATTTTCTGTATTTTCCGAAGTTTCAGTATCTAATCTGTCGTACGATCATAAAATCTTGCATATTTCAATAAGATCACCCTTAATTTTTCTCAACCCACTCATTCCAGAAATTTGTCTTGTAAATCTTTTCTGGACTACTCTCAATGTTATTTCTTAAATAAGGGGTACTCCATTTATGACCTTGCCAACTGCTATACATTTATGATAATGCTTCCCTATTTCTGAACTATAACTCTCTTGCTATAAATGCCAGTTTTATTTGTCTTCCTGGTCATTTGCTGCACCCACTTTCTAACTTTGAGCAGGTCATGAACAAGAACACCTGGATCCTTCTGCACTTTGCTCATCTGCAATCTTGCTACATTTAGATAATAATCTACCTTTATATTCTTCATGACATCATAATTTCCAACATTAAACTTCCTTTGCCAAGTTTTTGCCCACGCAGTCAACTTATCTAGACCCTACTGCAGAATCCATATATTCTCACTACAACATGTACTACTCCCACCTATTTTTGTGTCACAGGGCTCTGGCTGAAATAGTATTGCTGTTTTCTCTTTAATGGAATTTTATACCATCTTTTGTCACATTTGCACATGTTCAGTCTTGTGTGAGCAATTTCCCTTGTACTTAAGATGAGCATCTTGCAAGAGTTAAATCAATTCATGGAGGCCAGTTCTAATTGTAGCCCCCCTGGCCACCCTCAGGGTCGCTCGGCTCGCTGTCGTCTAGGGAAACAGCCTCGGCCCCGCCAAACTGGGTAATTAGTTTGTGTGGATGCTGTGTGAGGTACCCCACCCCGCCCAAATAACAGACAATACACCAGATGCAATTAAATGATATACAGTTTATAGATATTACTGGAACTATATAATTAAAAGAGAATAAAATATAAAAGGAAAATAAAAGGTGCCACGCTTATCAAAGTTCAATCTCTTCGTGCACAAAAAAAACCCGTTGGAGCTCAAGGACCTTCTTCTTCACCCTGCAACCCCCTCGGACCACCTCGACCGGCCGCCTGGGACCAACAATGGTGGTCGACCAGACGCTCCACACGAATCCGTCTCCGTCTCCTTGCCGAACGTCCCGCTCGGGGTCTGACCCCGTTAGCGGACTCACAGCACCTCGTCCATCCTCTGTCTCACTCTCCCGCCTTCTCCCCTCAAAACCCCCTCGCAAACAGTATCTTCAAATACACCAAAACCATAACAACTATCCCAATTGGTTAATAACGTATTTCTTATCACCCTCTAAACCACAACAAGCTGCTAGCGCAAACTTTCTCAGCGTTTAAAACAACAAAGCCGCATTCCCCAGATTAACATAACAAAGACGCCATTTTAATTAGCCTCCGCAGTAACATAAAAATCGAAACCCCCTTACATAATTAAAAGTAAATGAAGGCCTAAATCTCCTCATTACTTTGTCTCTTGTATTATCTAATTAAAAATTGCTATAGCATGGAAGGAGTCCATTTAGCCAGTAGTGGCTGCTGCTAACAGAGCAATCCTGTCAGTTAAGCTCCTCTGCTTTTTACTTTTTACTCTCCACTGTTTACCTCTTTAAAGCACATGATGAGTCAGCATCCTCTTTACTCTGCTCCTCTGAAAGCAACGCTCTGTTCAACTCCCAGGATATTGCACATGCTTTTGAATATCTGAAAGAATATTTTCATTGATAGTCATTGGTTACCTCCAGGAGTGGGCATGAGTGCAGAATGGACTTCAGCATTGATCTAATTGTGTGGCAAGTGCTAAGTGGGAGCTCTGCTGGCAGAGCTTTGTGAATGTTCAGCTTTCAGTAAGATCTTATTTCTTTCACTTTTAGGGTGGATTAGATTGTAATGTAGTTGGAATACTGAAAGAATTTATTAAGGTAAATGGTGGGGAAATATTTCCTCTGCTCAGAACAGGAAGGTATAATTTTGAAACTTAAAGCTGGATATCTGGGAATGGAAACAGAAAGTAGTTTTTCCAGATGGGTATAAAATTATGGAACCACTCATGTTTTTCTTCCCTCAAATTCCCCTCAATTTTCCAGCATGAGCAAAAATATTGGGAGTATTGATCAATAGCAGATAAAAGGAGTTGAGGAAAATGAAGTTAGATTTGAAATATGCACTGGTTAGGTTGAAAAGAAGGGCCCTGTGGCTAAATAGTGCATTTCCGTGTTCTTATAGCCTGAGAGCACCATATTTAATCATATTACCTCGTACCTGTTGACTTGTGACAAGATGATTAGTAAGTTTGCTGTAGTGCAAAAACGGCTGCACTGCGTGGTGTCTTTTATCAAACATGATGACTGTGGTGAATATCAGAAACTTGACACAAGCTCTCAACTGCTCTGACCAATAGAAAATATGGTGCACTTGTAACATCAGGGGAACCAATATCCTTGCTGGGAGGTTCGCTCGTGGCTACTCAGGAAGGTTTAAACTAATAACTGGAACGGGAACCAGAACACCGGGTCAGAAAGTGGACGATACAGAGGAAGATAGATCTGAGGGCTATTAAAAACAGGTAGGACCAAAATAATAGATATGATAGCTCGGATAGTTTGAAGTGTGTGTATTTTAATGCCAGGAATATTATGGGTAAAGGTGATGAACTTAGAGCATGGATCTTGTGGCCAATGCAGAGACTTCGTTGACAGAGGAACAGGAATGGGTGCTTGATGTCCCAGGGTTCCAATGTTTTAGAAATGATAGTGAGAGAGGTAAAAGAGATGGGGGAGTTACGCTACTGATCAGGGGCAATATCACAGCTGTGCTTAAAGGGACATAATGGAAGATTCGTCCACTGAGTCTGTATGGGTAGAACTCAAAAATAGGAAGGGCAGATCACTCTAATGGGATTGGACTACAGACCCACAATAACCCCCAGATATTGAGGAACAGATATACAGACAGATTAAGGAAAGGTGTGAAGGCATAGGATTGTTGTGATAGTACACGTTATGGGGAAGATCCTTAACGGTGTTAATGAACAAAGGGATCTTTGGGTCAAGTTTAGAGCTTCCTGAAGGTGGCTACACAGGTTGATAGAGTGGTTGAGAAGCCATATGGCATGTTCCCTTTTATTAGCCGAGGCACTGAGTACAAATATAGTAAGTTATTTTCCAGCTTTATAAAACTCTAGTTAGGTTGCAGCTGGAGTTTTGCATATAGTTCTGCTTGCCACATTATAGGAAGGATGTTGAGAGATTGGAGAGGGTGCAGATGAGTTTTACCAGGATGTTGCCTGGATTAGAGGGCATCTAGTATAACAAGGTTGGACAGACTTGGGGAATTTTTTCCCTTCCGTCTTAATAAGGATAACATTCTTTTTGTTCTCACCTGCCTCCACATTCAACACATCATTCTCCACAAGTTCTGCCATCTTTAACAAGATCCTACCACCAAACACATCTTTACCTCCACCACCCCCCCACACCACCACCACTCTCCCCACCCTCCATGATTCCCTTGTCCATTCCTCCCTCCCCACTAATCTCCTCCTGGCACATACCCCTGCAAGTGACCAAAAAACTACACCTGCCCATCTACTTCCTCTCTTACCTGCATTCAGGGCCCCAAATAGTCCTTCCAAGCGAGGCAACACTTCAGCTGCACAACTGGTGGGATCATCTACTGTATCCGGTGCTCCTGATGCAGTCTCCTCTATATTCCTGAAGCCCGACATAAGTTGACCACTTTGTCGAGCACCTCTGCTCCAGCCACCTAGAATGGAACTTCCCAGTGGCCAACCATTTTAATTCCTATCGCCATTTCCACTCCAACTTGTTGGTCCATGGCCTCCTCTTTTGCTATGATGAGGCCACTTTCAGGGTGGAGGAGGAACTCCTCATATTCTTCCTGGATAGCCTCCAACCTGATGGCATGATCGTGGATATCTCCTTCTGGTAATTTTATTTTCCTCCCCCTTCCTCCTTCTATGCACCACTCTGGCCAACTGGTGTTCCACAGGGGTCTGTGTTGTGGCCAATTCTTTTTACATTATATGTCAATGATTTGGCTGATGGAATAGAAACATAGAAAATAGGTGCAGGAGTAGGTCATTCTGCTCTTCGAGCCTGCACCGCCATTCAGTATGATCATGGCTGATCGTCCAACTCAGAACCTTGTACCTGCCTTCTCTCCATACCCACTGATCCCCTTAGCCACAAGGGTCATATCTAACTCCCTCTTAAATATAGCCAATGAACTGGCCTCAACTGTTTCCTGTGGCAGAGAATTCCACAGATTCACCACTCTCTGCGTGAAGAATTTTTTCCTCATCTCAGTCCTAAAAAGCTTCCCCTTTATCCTGAAGCTGTGACCCCTCGTTCTGGACTTCCCCAACATGGGGAACAATCTTCCTGCATCTAGCCTGTCCAATCCCTTTAGAATTTTATACGTTTCGATAAGATTCCCTCCCTGAATCTTCTAAATTCCAGCGTGTATAAGCCTAGTCGATCCAGTCTTTTGTCATATGAAAGTCCTGCCGTCCCAGGAATCAATCTGGTGAACCTTCTTTGTACTCCCTTTATGGCAAGAATGTTTTTCCTCAGATTAGGGGACCAAAACTGCACACAATACTCCAGGTGTGGTCTCACCAAGGCCTTGTACAACTGCAGTAGTACCTCCCTGCTCCTGTACTCGAATCCTCTTGCTATGAATACCAGCATACCATTCGCCTTTTTCACCGCCTGCTGTACCTGCATGCCCACTTTCAATGACTGGTGTACAATGACACCCAGGTCTCGTTGCACCTCCCCCTTTCCTAATCAGCCACCATTCAGATAATAATCTGTTTTCCTGTTCTTGCCACCAAAGTGGATAACCTTACATTTATCCACATTAAATTGCATCTGCCATGAATTTGCCCACTCACCTAACCTGTCCAAGTCACCCTGCATCCTCTTAGCATCCTCCTCACAGCTAACACTGCCGCCCAGCTTCGTGTCATCCGCAAGCTTGGAGATGCTGCATTTAATTCCCTCATCTAAGTCAATAATATATATTGTAAACAACTGGGGCCCCAGCACTGAGCCTTGTGGTATCCCACTAGTCACTGCCTGCCATTCTGAAAAGGTCCCGGAATTGATGGCTTTGTTGCAAAGTTTGTAGACGATGGGAAGACAGATGGAAGGGCAGGTAGTTTTGAGGAAGTGAAGAGACTACAGAAGATTTTGGCAGATTAGGAGAATGAGCAAAGAAATGGCAGATAGAATACAGTGTTGGGAAGTGTATAATCGTGCACTTTGGTGGAAGAAATGAAATGGTCGACTATTTTCTAATTGGAGAGAAAATACAAAAAACTGAGGCACAAAGGGGCTTGGGAGTCCTTGTGTAGGATCTCTTAAAGGTTAATTTGCAGATTGAATCTGTGATGAGAAAGGCAATTGCAATGTTAGCATTCATTTCAAGAGGGCTAGAATATAAAAGCAAGAATATAATGTTGAGACTTTATAAATCACTAGTGAGGCATCACTTAGGGTATTGTGGGCAGTTTTGGGCCCCATAATCTTAAAAAGCATGTGTTGAAACTGGAGAAGGTTCAGAGGAAGTTCACAAAAATGATTCCAGGATTGAATGGCTTGTCATATGAAGAGTGCTTGATGTCTCTCGGCCTGGATTCATTGGAATTCAGAAGAATGGTGGGTGACCTTATTGAAACCTATTGAATGGTGAAATGCCATGATAGAGTAGATGTGGAGATGATGTTTCCTATTGTGGGAGAGTCTTAAGACCAGAGGACACAACCTCAGAATAGAGGGATGTCCTTTTAGAACGGTGATGAGGAGGAATTTCTTTAGCCAGAGAGTGTTGAAACTGTGGAATTCTTTGCCATGGATAACTGTGTAGGCCAAGTCATTGGGTATATATAAGGTAGAGGTTGATAGATTCTTGGTTGGTCAGGATAGGAAGAGATATGGGGAGAAGGCAGGAGATTGAAGCTGAAAGGAAAATTGGATCAGCCATGATAAAATGACGGAGCAGACTCAATGGGCCAGATAGCCTAATTCTGACCCTATATCTTATGGTCTCTTTCTTCTTCTCCTGATCTGCCTATATCACTTCCCCTGGTTCACCTCCTTCTCTTTCTTCCATGGTCTACTCTCCTCTCCTAGCAGATCCCTTCTTCTCCAGCCCTTTGCCTTTCCTACCCTCCTGGCTTCGCCTATCTTCTTTGAGCTAGTTCTACTTCCCCTCCCCCCACCTTTTTATTCTGGCATCTTCTTCCTTCCTTTCCTGTCCCGAGGAAGGGTTTTGGCCCGAAATGTTGACTGTTTATTCATTTCCAGAGATGTTACCTGACCTGCTGAGTTCTTCCAGCATTTTGTGTCTGTTGCTTCCTTTAATTTTGTTAAACACAAGAGATTTTGCTGAAGCTAGAAGTCTTGCGGAATACACACAGTTCTGGAGAAACTCAGCAGGTCAGCCAGCTTCAATGGAGAGGAATAAGCAGACAACATTTTGGGCCAAGCCCTTCAGCAGGACTGCATAGGAAGGAGGAAGAGGCTCGATAAAAGGTGGTGGGAGGGAGAGGAATATAAGTTAGCAGGTGATAAGGGAAACTAGGTGATAGGTAAGGCAGGCGAGTGGGAATGACATTAGAAGCTACAAGGTGATAGGTGTGAAGAGAGATAAAGGGCTGAAGAAGGGGGAAACTGAGGGGACAGTGGAATATGAGAGAAAGGGAAGGAGGACAGCCATCAAAAGAGGGTGATGGGCAGGTGAGAAGAGAAGGGGTGAGCAGGGAGCTGGAGTGGAAAATGGAATAAGACAGAAGGGGGATGAGTGAGAAATTCACAGGTTAGGGAGTTTGATGTTCATACCATCAGGTTGGAGGCTACCCAGACAGAAATGAGGTGTTGCTCCTCCAACCTGAGTGTGGCCTCGTGGCAGTAGAGGATATTATGGATCCACATGTTGGAATGGGAATGGAAAGTCATATTGAAACGGATGGCCACTGGGAGATCCCACCTTTGTGCTGATGGAGCAAAGGTGATTGACGAAGCAGTCCCTCAGTCTACTTGGTCTCACTGCTGTGGCGAAGGCCACACCGGGAGCATCAGATATGGTAGACAACCCCGACAGACTCATCTGGAAGGACTGTTTGGAGCCGTGAATAGTAGGGAGGGAGATGGTGTAGGGGTAGGTGCAGCACTTGTCCCGCTTGCAGGTATGTGCCTGGTGGGAGATCAGTGGGGAGTAAGAGTGGACAAGTGAGTGACTTAGAGAGCAATCCCTGTGGAAAGCAGAAAGTGAGGGCAGGATAATTTATGCTTTTTGGTAGAATCCCATCATCGATGATGGAAGTTAATGTGCTGGATATGGAGTTGTAAATAAAGTGTTGTAAATAAGAACAAGGAAACCCTATACCTGTTATGGCGGTGGGAGGATTGGATGAGGGTATAAGTGTGGGAAATGGAGGAAATGCAGGTGAGAGCAGCATTTATGGTGGTAGAAGGAAAATCCCATTCTTTGAAGAAGGAGGACATCTCGGATGTTCTAAAATGGAAAGCTTCAACCTGCGATTATCAGTGGAAATGGAGGAATTGAGAAATTGACAGATTGGGAAGAGATATAGTGAAGATAGCTGTGAGAGTCAGTAGGTATACCCAGTCATGATACCTCACCTGCTACCAATTAGCCTGCTTAATGTGGAGTCTTCCAAACCAGTGTTACTTGAATATTCTGTGCACTTTTCAATCTTATTTTAACTCTATCCCAACTTTTGTTGAGTGTGTTGCAGCCATCAAATCCTAAATTTTTGTATATTTACAAAATACAATTAAGTTGGTCAGTAAAACTATTGAAAATCTTTTCTTTGTACTTTTGTCAGTTAAATAAAGGTTCACGTGAATTAACATATCACAGATTTTTGTTTTTATTGCATTTTGAAAGATATCCCAACTTTTCTAGATATGGGGTTTGTACATCATTTATTATTATATTGTAATTTGCCCTTTACTGTGCCTGTTGTCTTGTTCATTAATTATTGTACTGTCTTGCACTGTTTTGTGCACTTTATGTAGTCCCATGTAGGCCTGAAGTCTAATGTAGTCTTGTGTTGTTTCACATCAAAGTTGCTGGTGAACGCAGCAGGCCAGGCAGCATCTCTAGGAAGAGGTACAGTCGACGTTTCAGGCCGAGACCCTTCGTCAGGACTCGGCCTGAAACGTCGACTGTACCGCTTCCTAGAGATGCTGCCTGGCCTGCTGCGTTCACCAGCAACTTTGATGTGTGTTGCTTGAATTTCCAGCATCTACAGAATTCCTGTTGTTTGTGTTGTTTCACGTAGTCTAGTGTAGTTTTGTGTTGTTTCATGTAGCACCGTGGTCCTGGAGGATCATTGTTTCATTTTTACTGTGTACTGTACCAGCAGTTATGGTTGAAATGACAATAAAAGCGACTTGACTTGAAGTGAGGCTGTGTGGGAGGAGCTTAAGCAATGAATTTACCAGGAGCGCTGAATTCAAACGGTGTGTTGGAAAGATGTTATAAATAGGAGGGAAACTATTAACTCCAACGAAGGTTGCTGCTGGGGTATTTCATCGGTTCAGTTACCAGGGCCCCCATAAACCCTTGGGGCTCCCCTTCTCACAGTTTTCAGTCGGTGGCCCCCTTCAAATGTGCCAGGGCCCCCGTTGAGAATGGCTGCTCTACAGTATATTACTACTTAATTTTAAATGTTGACATTTTATAAACTAACTAGCTATTTGATGTATAATAAACATTGTATATCAACTCTGCAGCTTATAGACTCTTAAATTTTGCTGGTGTAATCCTGTTACTTAAGAAGTTTTTACATTGGACCTTATTGTTTTATTTTAGTTACTGTCATAATTCTAATCATGGGTTCTGATCCCACATCCACATGGTCAGTTTCCTTGATAATTACTGGAACAAAGTAATTACTTAGTATTCTGATATTTTGTTCATGCTTTATTTCTGTCAGTGTTCTCACTGATTCTGTCACAGGATTCTATATTTGTATATATGTATTCTTAGGAATGTTACCTCACAAATTTGCACTCTGCTGCAGTATTTACATAATTTTGGCAAGGTATAATGCTTCCTTAAAACCAATGAATGTATTGTGAAATTTTCATTTAGGATAGCAGTTCTTAACTGATGTATTTTCTCCCACAGGGAAAACATAAGAAGGATGGGCGTGGACAAGTCGAGAGCACCTCGCCACTGGTGGAAGACATGTTCTCGTGGGCAGGCCCAAAAACTATTAATCTGCGACGAAATTCACAGGGTTTTGGCTTTACGTTGAGGCACTTCATTGTCTACCCACCTGAGTCAGCTGTACACACCAATATGAAGGTCAGAAAATTAAAATGGCAGTCAGTTTTCCTGAGCAGTCTCAAAACCTCATAATTTAAAAAAATATTTTGAGGGAATTCCTTTTGTATTTAATACTGTTTAATTAAAATATATTAATATTATGCTTATATACAACTTTTCCAAGTAGAGTATTATATTAAATTATTAAATTTTGAGTAAGTTATTGGAGCTATTCAAATACAAAATTTGTTTTGTTTTCTCACTGTCACTCTGAGAAATAAGAATGTAGCAATTATGATATATTTGTGCAACATTGGTACAACTCCACCTAGTTTATGTAGAAGCAAGATTTCTACTGAAAAACCCTTTGTACTCTAGTTGATTCAATTTTCTCTTATTTTTGTAGGAAATAAATAATGCTTTCATCCATGGCAATTTAATGCATTATTCAATTGTGACCATGGTTTGCAATTACAATTTAAAAATCTTTAACTGAAAATGTAATTTGAAGTATTAAATTGAGTCAGTTCATTAATCTCCCCATTTGCATGCCTGGGTGGGAAATTCTGTAAAGTTGGTTTAAGTTTTATCAGAACTTAAGCTTTGAAGCAGCTTTCCACAAGAAAATCATTATCCCTTTAAAAACCTGTGCAGAGAAATACAACAGATTGGGTCGATAGGCTTGGCATCAAATATCACTACTACTGAACCAATTGAATATAGAATTTCTGTGTGTTTCTGTGTATTGTCTGATAGTTGAAGAATTCTATGTCCTAAGTTCATCTTTACATTGCTTTATTTCCTCTCGTAACAGGCTTAAGAAGGTTGCTAATTAGTTTTTGATTGGCCTGTTATTAAGGGCTTGGCTCTTGAGTTATTGCCAGACCAGCATAAGCAATCAGAAATCTGAAATTTGATGAAGAAATGGCGGAATGCAGTGCACCTTATTGGCTGACTGCTGAGCCTTTTGCACTATCCATTTTGTTTTCTTTTAAGAGTAGATTTACTCTATATACATCATATCTTTAAAAAAAGTCACTACTTCTAAGTATTACTTTTTGGAATTTGAACATTGTGGAAGTAACTTTATTTATTTTGCCAGGATGAAGAGAATGGAAATAAGGGAGGTGAGTGTGACTTTTCTTGTACACTTTTTTAAAGGAGCAGTGATAGTATTAGATATTACTTCAGATATTGCATGCACATTCTATAACCTGGGCCGTGAAATGAAAGTTTTCATAGCAGCTTGCTAACCCTAAATGTAACCAGTGTGCATTAATTGTAAGTTTACATACAACATCTGAGAAATTTACTTGTACTAGATTTGAGGATACTTTGGATTTTCACAATCAGATTTTTCGCAATAGTATTTTGAGGTGTAACATTGTTGAAAAGGTTGGTAATTATTGCCCATCCCAAACACCCCTGGACCAGATGGTGGTCCACCACCTTTTTGAATTACGTCAATCCTTCTGTGAAGGTACTCCCACAATGCTCATAAGATAGTGGTTTCTATGATTTAGACCCAATGAAGATGAAGGACTGGGGATATATTTCAAAGTTAGAGTTGTGGGTGATTTGGATGGAAACCTACAGATGGTGCTGTTCCCTTACTCCTATTGTTTGCATAAACTTCACTTGGAGAAAATGTCTTATTTCAAATAGATTCATACAGTGCACCTTATGAAGGTCTGAAGGTAGTTAAGTCACCTGGACCAGATGCTGTACACCCCAGGGTTCTGAAAGAGGTAGTTGAAATGCTCGTGGTGGCACTAGTAATGATCTTTCAAGAATCATTAGATTCTGGAATGGTACCGGAAGACTGGAAAATGGCAAATGTCATTCAACTCTTCAAAAAGGGAGCGAGGCAGAAGAAAGGAAACTATAGGCCCATTAGTCTGACCTCAGTGGTTGGGAAGATGTTGGAGTCAGTTATTAAGGATGAGGTCTCAGTGTACTTGGAGGCACATGATAAAATAGGCCACAGTCAGCATGGTTTGCTCAAGAGAAAATCTTGAAGAAATATCAAGCAGCATAGATAAAAGGGAAATCAGTTGCTGTTGTAAACTTAGATTTTCAGAAGGCCTTTGACAAGGTGCCACACCTGAGGCTGTGTAACAAGCTACAAGCTTATGGTATTACAGGAAAGATTCTAGCATGGATGAAACAGCAGCTGATTGGCAGGAGGCAAAGAGTGGGAATAAAGGGAGCTTTTTCTGGTTGGCTGGCAGTGACTAGTGGTGGTCCACAGTGGTCTGCGTTGGAACTGATTTTTTTTACACTATGGCAATGATTTGACTGAATGAATTGATGGATTTATTGCAAAGTCTTCAGACGATCAGAAGACAGGTGGAGGGGCAGGTAGTTTTGAGGAAGTAGAGAGGCTACAGAAGGACTTGGACAGATTAGGAGAATGGGCAAAGAAATGATGGATGGAGTACAGTGTCAGGAAGTATATGGTCATGCACCTTGGCAGAAGAAATAAAAAGGTTGGTTATTTTCTAAATGGAGAAAACATACAAATGGCGCAAACGAACATGGGAGTCCTTGTGCAGGATTCCCTAAGGGTTAATTTGCAGTTTGAGTTTGTGGTGAGGAAGGCAAATGCAATGTTAGCATTCATTTCAAGAGGACTCGTATATAATAGCGAGGATATTAATGTTGAGACTTTATAAAGCACTGGTGAGTCATCACTTAGAGTATTGTGAGCAGTTTTGGGCCCCTTTATCTTAGAAAGCATGTGCTGAAACTGGAGAGGGTTCAAAGAAGGTCACAAAAATGATTCCAGGATTGAATGGCTTGTCTTATGAATAGGGTTTGATGGCTGTCGGCCTGGATTCATTGGAATTCAGAAGAATGATGGGTGACCTCATTGAAACCTATTGAATGGTGAAAGGCCTTGATAGAGTAGTTGTAGAGAGGATGTTTTCTATGGTGGGGGAGTCTGAGACCAGAGGACACCAGCCTCAGAATAGAGGGGCATCCTTTTAGAATGGAGATGAGCAGGAATTTCTTTAGTCAGAGCGTGTTGAATCTGTGGAATTCTTTGCCACGGGCAGCTGCTCCTATATCTTATGGCCTTATTAAATTTGGTTATGTTTTAATACTGTTCTATAAACCATTTAATTGTATTAGAACGTATTTTAATGCTCTAATCGGGAAACTCTCTCATCTAACAGTCCTGCCAAAGTGCTTCCAGCATGTCAACTTCACAGTCAGGCCTGGTTTATACCATTGTTAGTGGAGCCTACAAGGCTATCCGTCACCCTCATCTTGGATAGTCAAGCCACATAACCATTTTGCTAATCCCTGCATAAAGACCACTGATTTTAAAAAGTCAAACTAGTTTACATGGAGATGAGGACCTGGCCAGTAGGTGCCACCTCAGTATTGCAGGAATGCTTTGAAAGCACGGTCTGAAGCATATTCAGGGAGGCAACTACCTACGATTATCCCATCAAAATGTGATTGGTTGTTGAATCCCATTAAAGATGATGGAAGTTGCGGAGAATGATGTGTTCAATGTGGAGGCTCATGCGGATGGTAGGTGAGGACAAGAGGGACTATTATCCCTGTTAAGATGGAGAAAAGATGGGGTGAGAGGGATGTCCAGTGATGGATATCTGTGAGGGCAGCATCAGTGGTCAAAGAAGGGAAACTCCATTCTTTGAAGAAAAAAGACATCTTTGATGTTCTGGAAAGGAAAGCCTAATCTTGGGAAGAGATATGGTGGAGGTGAAGGAACTGAGAAAAGCACAGACAGGTAGGCATTTTTATAGGAGAAGGTGGGAGGAGGTATAGTAGAGATAGCTGTGGGAGGTCCTTCTTCAAGAATGGGGATTTCCTTCCTCCATCATTGATGCTGCACTCACTCAAGTTTTCTCTATTTCCTGGACATCCACGCTTACTCCATCTTCCGGCCACCTTAACAGTGATAGAGTTCCTTTTTCACTGTTCTGCATACATATTTATGACAATAAATGTACTTTGAACCTTGAACTTGTCCTTACATGCCATCCTATGAGCCTCCACCTCCAACATATCATTTCCACGACTTCTACTATCTCTAAAGGAATCCTAAGCTAAACGTATATTTCCCTGGTGCTCCCGATTTAGCCTCCTCTACATTGGTAAGACCTATCATAAATTGGGGGACAGCTTTATCAAGTACCTCCGCTCCACTCGCCAAAAGCGGAACCTCAGGGTGGCCAAACAATTTAATTACGATTTCCATTCCCATTCTGACATGTGGTTCCATGGTCTCCTCTTGTGCCACGATGAGGCCACCCTGAGGGTGGAGGAGCAACACCTTATACTCTATCTGGGTAGCCAACAACAGATGGCATGAATATTGTTACGTAACCGGCAACAATGAATATCAATCGAGACAGGTTATATAAAAACAACCAAACATTTATTAAACACGGATAAACGATAAGGGAAAAAAAACAAACGCAAACTTTAACCAGAAGTTAACCGTTATGCAGCCGTTCACCAAATCGTCACTTGGCACTGGTTCTTAAAGTGTTAAATGCGAAAACAGTTCTTAAAGCGATAAATTTGTAAGTCCAACAGATTTATACATTCAATTGGGAGAGACTTCTCTGGAGAAGGATTTCTTCATAGATGCGACTTTCCTGCTGGTTCTGTCCACAGAATTCACGATGCCGAAAATAATCAGTTTAAAACAACTGACCTTAAATTCTTTTAGAGAGAGAGCAAACCTTTGCATGAACTCCTTTCTCTTTTGGCAAGAGTTATCCTTGGTGCAGGTCACTACTCCTCCAACGAAGACTCAATAAGGTCGATCCTTTATTAAACTGCCAAACGATGCTGACTCCTCTCGATCTTTCGAGTCCTGTACTTCGATAGTCTTCACTCTCCCTTCTACTGTTGGAATTGAGTAAATTAACACATCTAGCTAACCATTTCCCGTCCAATAATATGATACCTTGCAACAGAACACAACACTCCATTTTAAAAATGAAACTGTGTCACAAAAACAAACACGCAACAGAAACGGAGACACAGCACGTTCTACCTGGAAATCTACAAACTAAAAACTAACTGCGTCATCGGGGTCGACCCTTATGTAGCCATGGTGCACATGTTATCACGTGACCTCACATTGGCGGGAAACTTACATCAGGTGACCCCCAAAAGACCATTACATCATTCTCACAAAAAAAAAACAGATCTCCTTGAGCATGTAACAATATCAATTTCTCCTTCCCCTCCCCTCTTCTTTAATTCCCCACTCTGGCCTGTTACCACTTCTCCTCACCTGCCTATCACCTGCCCCTGTTGCTCCTCCCTCTCTTTTTTCTCCCATGGTCCACTCTCCTCTCCTATCAGATTCCTTCATCTCCAGCCCTTTATCTTTCCCACCCACCTGGCTTCAGCTATCACCTTCTAGCTATCTACCCCCGCCATCCTTTTATATTGGCGTCCTCCCCTTTCCTTTCCAATCCCGAGGAAGGGTTTTGGCCCAAAACGTCAACTGTTTGTTCATTTCCATAGATCAGGCGTGACCTGATGAGTTCCTCCAGCACTTTGTGTATGTTGCTTTGGGTTTTCAGCAGCTTCTGGGGACTTGGCCCAAAACGTCTAGAAAGAAACCATAGAAACCATAGAAAAACTACAGCACAGAAACAGGCCTTTTGGCCCTTCTTGGCTGTGCCGAACCATTTTCTGCCTAGTCCTACTGACCTGCGCACTGACCATATCCCTCCATACACCTCCCATCCATTTATCTGTCCAATTTATTCTTAAATGTTAAAAAAGAACCGGCATTTACCACCTCGTCTGGCAGCTCATTCTATACTCCCACCATTCTCTGTGTGAAGAAGCCCCCCCCCATGTTCCCTTTAAACTTTTCCCCCCTCACCCTTAACCCATGTCCCCTGTTTTTTTTCTCCCCTTGCCTCAGTGGAAAAAGCCTGCTTGCATTCACTCTATCTATACCCATCATAATTTTATATACCTCTATCAAATCTCCCCTCGTTCATCTATGCTCCAGGGAATAAAGTCCTAACCTATTCAACCTTTCTTTGTAACTGAGTTTCTCAAGTCCCGGCAACGTCCTTGTAAACGTTCTCTGCACTCTTTCAACCCTGTTTATATCCTTCCTGTAATTTGGTGACCAAAACTGAACACAATACTCCAGATTCGGCCTCACCAATGCCTTCTACAACCTCATCATAACATTCCAGCTCTTATACTCAATACTTTGATTAATAAAGGCCAATGTACCAAAAGCTCTCTTTACGGCCCTATCTACCTGTGACGCCACTTTTAGGGAATTTTGTATCTGTATTCCCAGATCCCTCTGTTCCACTGAACTCCTCAGTGCCTCACCATTAACCCTGTATGTTCTGCCTTGGTTTCTCCTTCCAACGTGCAATACCTCACACTTGTCTGTATTAAACTCCCATCTGCCATTTTTCAGCCCATTTTTCCAGCTGGTCCAAGTCCCTCTGCAGGCTCTGAAAACCTTTCTCACTGTCTACTACACCTCCAATCTTTGTATCATCAGCAAATTTGCTGATCCAATTTACCACATTATCATCCAGATCATTGATATAGATGACAAATAACAATGGACCCAGCACTGATCCCTGTGGCACACCACTAGTCACAGGCCTCCACTCGGAGAAGCAATTCTCTACTACCACTCTTTGGCTTCTTCCATTGAGCCAATGTCTAATCCAATTTACCATCTCTCCATGTATACCTAGCGACTGAATTTTCCTAACTAACCTCCCATGCGGGACCTTGTCAAAGGCCTTACTGAAGTCCATGTAGACAATATCCACTGCCTTCCCTTCATCCACTTTCCTGGTAACCTCCTCGAAAAACTCCAATAGATTGGTCAAACATGACCTACCACGCACAAAGCCATGTTGACTCTCCCTAATAAGTCCCTGTCTATCCAAATGCTTGTAGATTATGTCTCTTAGTACTCCCTCCAATAACTTACCTACTACCGATATTAAATTTACTGGCCTATAATTTCCCGGATTACTTTTCGATCCTTTTTTAACCAATGGAACAACATGAGCCACTCTCCAATCCTCCGGCACATTTTAAATATTTCTGCCAGGGCCTCTGCAATTTCAACACTAGTCTCCTTCAAGGTCCGAGGGAACACCCTGTCCGGTCCGAGGGATTTATCCACTTTAATTTTCCTCAAGACAGCAAGCACCTCCTCCTTTTCAATCTGTACAGTTTCCATGATCTCAATACGTTTCCCTTAATTCCATAGACTTCATGCCAGTTTCCTTAGTAAATACAGATGCAAAAAACCTATTTAAGATCTCCCCCATTTCCTTTGGTTCCGCACATAGCCGACCACTCTGATCTTCAAGAGGACCGATTTTATCCCTTACAGTCCTTTTGCTCTTAATATACCTGTAAAAGCTCTTTGGATTATCCTTCACTTTGACTGCCAAGGCAACCTCATGTCTTCTTTTAGCCCTCCTGATTTCTTTCTAAAGTATTTTCTTGCACTTCTTATACTCCTCAAGCACCTTATTTACTCCCTGTTTCCTATATATTTCATACAACTCCCTCTTCTTCTTTATCAGAGTTGCAATATCTCTTGAGAACCAAGGTTCCTTATTCCTATTCACTTTGCCTTGAAGCCTGAAAGGAACATACAGACTCTGCACTCTCAAAATTTCTCCTTTGAAGACTTCCCACCTACCAGTCACATCTTTGCTAGAGAACAACCTGTTCCAATCCACGCTTTTTAGATCCTTTCTCATTTCTTCAAATTTGGCCTTCTTCCAGTTCAGAACCTCAGCCCTAGGACCAGATCTATCCTTGTCCATGATCAAATTGAAACTAATGGTGTTATGATCACTGGAACCAAAGTGCTCCCCTACACAGACTTCCGTCACTTGTCCTAACTCGTTTCCTAACAAGAGATCCAATATTGCATCCCCTCTAGTTGGTCCCTTTATATAATGATTTAGAAAACTTTCCTGAACACATTTTACAAACTCTAAATCGTCTAGACCCCTAACAGTATGGGAGTCCCAATCAATATATGGAAAATTAAAATCCCTTACCACCACAACTTTATGTTTCCTGCAGTTGCCTGCTATCTCTCTGCAGATTTGCTCTTCCAATTCTCGTTTACTGTTGGGTGGTCTGTAATACAATCCCACTAATGTGGCCATACCTTTCCTGTTTCTCAGATCCACCCATAAGGACTCAGTAGGCAAGCCCTCTAATCTGTCCTCCCCACCTTTCATTCCTCTGCCTTGATCACATCTGAAACATCGGAACCTTGTATTTTTGTCTACTGTATTTTTTCTCCATAGATGCTGCCTGGTCTGCTGAATTCTTCCATCATTTTGTGCATGATGGAATGGGAGCAGACTCAATGGGTCAAATGGCCTAATTCTGCTCTTATGTCTTATGGGCTATCAAAGTAAAACTCTAATAATCTTAAGATAGTGGAAGTGTTAGAGTAGCTGAGTTTCAAGACCATTGGATGCTACTCTTATTAAAACCCAAACAAGCCTACCCACATTACTGACCCAGCCCTGGATCCCACAGCATACCTGGCTGACTGTGGAAATTCCTTCACCTGGTTCTAGCTGCACACCTCCCTTGTACTGTTGACCCTCAGGTCACATTCCAAACTAATGAGTGAACCAGCTAACAAACCATCAGGATTTCTGAACAATTGGATGCTGGAATATTGAGGCCTTTTTTATCATCATCATCATCAGGTGCCATGCCCAGTTTGAGCTTTGACTGCCATAGCCTACATACTCCTGTTTCGGGTCAAGTGGATCAATTCATTGGTATTCATTTCCAATTCTCTGGCTGCTGTTTCCATCATCATTTGTCTTTGTCTTCCTCTTGCTTTCTTCCCTTCAATCTTTCCCATAATTACCTTGCATTCTAACTCCTCTTTCCTAATCACATGTCCAATGACGTTGCCTTTTCATGATCTCGTACATTATTTCTCTTTTTGTGTTTGCTCTGTTCATGACATCGTCGTTAGATATTCATTTTGTCCATGATATTCTTTGCATCCTCCTCAAAAACCACATCTCTGCTGCTACAATTCGTTTCTTCGTGTTACTAGATATTGTCCAACATTCTGAGCCATATAACATTATTGGATAAATGTAACATTTCAGTACTCTGAGGCGGGTTGTCATGCTTAGTTTAGTATTGGTCAGTATACTCTTCATTCTCGTAAAGGTGTCTTTTACCATCTCTCTTCTTCTTTTGATGTCCAATTCACACCTGCCATCTGATGTCACCCAGCTTCCTAAGTAGCAAAAGTTATTTACTTGTTTTATGTTTTCCCCATTTATTCTCAGCCTGCAGATAGGATTCTCCTTTTTGGATATCACCATACATTCTGTCTTTTTGCAGTTGATAGATAGACCCATTTTTTGCACTTTCTTCAACAATTATATCAATTAAGTTTTATAGTTCTTCCTCCGTACTTGCAATTAACAGTGTCATCTTCATAGCTGAAATTATTGATGTTTTCACCGCCAACATTGATTCCCAAGATGTCTCTTACTTTTTTGTAACATTGTTTCACTGTACACATTAAATAAATCAGGGGAGAAAACACACCCTTGTCTAACGCCTCTCTTGATTTTTGTAAACTGACTCACTTCTCCATCTATTCTTACAGCGGCAGTTTGTTCCTAGTACAGATTTCTGATTAGGTGGAGGGCTTTTGAATCTAGATCTAGAGTTTTCTGTAATATTTCAAATAACTTGTTGTGCTTCACTTTATCAAATGCTTTTGTGTAGTTGATAAAACAAACAAACAAATCTTTTTGCACTTGAATAGCTCGTTCTGATAGTATCCTTAACATCAATATTGTGTTTCTTGTACCTTTGTCTTTCACAAAACCACATTGTTCTTTACCTATTTCATCTTGTATCTTACTTTTAGCTCTTGTCATCAAAATGCTTAGAAGTATCTTGGTGATATGACTCATTAAACTTATGGTCCTATGTAATTCACATTCTATTGCTCCAGGTTTCTTAGGAAGAGTGATAAATACTGACTTTTTTTCACCTCTTCTGGTACTATTCCAGTCTCATAAATGTCATTGATTAAATCAGTAAGTTTTTCAATTCTGTAATCTTTTTATACAGAAGTTATTGAACACTTTTGAAAATTATGTCTGGGGTATTAAGCTCCTTATGAAATACGGGAACAGACAGGAGATTCTGTGGACTTGAACTGGACACCCGAATGGTGTGTTGTCTCTGAGGTGCCAGAGTGTCTCGGACCACATCCATAGCACTTTGAAGAGGGAGGGAGAACAGCCAGATGACTTGGTACATATGGGTACCAGTGACATAGGAAGGAAAAGCAAAGAGGTCCTGAAAAGAGGATGTAGAGAGCTAGGCTGAAAGCTGAGAAGCAGGACCTCTAGGGTAGCAATTTCTGGATTGCTGCCTGTGCTATGCACCAGTGAGTTTAGAAACAGAATAATTTGGCAGATTAATACGTGGCTGAGAAGCTAGTGCAAGAGGCAGGGCTTCAGATTCTTGGATAACTGGGATCTCTTCTGGGGGTTGAATGACCTGTACAAAAGTGACAGGTTGCACCTGAACCCAAGGCATGTAAGGACAATATTCTTGCAGGCAGTTTTGTTAGAGTTGCTGGGGAAGGTTTAAACTAATTTGGCAGTGGGGTGGGAACCGGAGTGAAGGGACTCAGGATAGGACGGATGGTCAAAAAAATCAAAGATAGCATGCATAGAAACACAGAATATCTACAGCACAATACAGACCCTTCGGCCCACAGTGCTGTGCGGAACATGTACTTATGTTAGAGATTACCTAGGGTTACCCATAGCTTTCTATTTTCTAAGCTTCATGTACCTATCCAGGAGCCTTACCCCTGGCATCTCCTCTGTACCTACTTCCAAGCACCTTAACTGTGCCTTCTTGTGTAAACCATTTCAGCCCTGGGGAAAAGCCTCTGACTATCCACACAATCAATGCCTCTCATCATGCAGTCAGACTGTCAAGGGCAGGTAGATGATAGGACAAAATTGCACTCAGCAGAGTGAGTATCGGTGCATTAGGGATGCAGAATGAAAAAGGGTAGCAAGTATAGTGCTCAAAGTGTTATATCTCAATGCACTGATATAAGAAATAAGGTGGACGATCTTGTTGCACTGTTAAAGATCGTCAGGTATGATGTTATAGTCATCACTGAATCATGGCTGAAGGCTGGTTGTAGTTGGGAGCTAAACATTCAAGGTTACATGTTGTATTGGAAGATTAGGGAAGTAGACAGAGGGGATGGTGTGGCTCTGCTGGTAAAGAATGGTATCAGATCAGTAGAAAGATGTGACATAGGATCAGAAGATGTTGAATCGTTGTGGGTTGAGTTAGGAAACTACAAGGGTAGAAGGACCTTGATGGCCTCCCAACAGTGGCTGGGATGTGGATCACAGATTACAACGGGAAGTAGAAAGGGCGTGTCAAAAGGGCAATGTTATGCTAGTCATGGGAGATTTCAATATGTAGGTCGATTGGGAAAATCAGGCTGTTAATGGATTACAAGAGTAAGTTTGTTGAATGCCTAAGAGGTAGCTTTTTAGAGCAATTTGTCAGTCAGCCTACTAGGGGATCAGCTATACTAAATTTGGTATTATGTAATGAAATGGAGGTGATTAGGGAGCTTAAGGTAAAAGAACCTTTAGGAGGCCAACTTGAAATTTGATAGGGACTTTACTGTATTTTAGTTGAGTAAAGGAAATTACAATGGTATGAGAGAGTTGGCCAAAGTAAATTGGAAGGAGATGCTAGCAGGGATGATAGCAGAGCAGAAATGGTGCGAGTTTCTGGGGAAAAATGGGGAAGATTCAGGATAGATGCATTCCAAAAACGAAGAATACTCAAATGGCAAAATAGTACAACTGTGGCTGACAAGGGAAATCAAAGCTAATGTAAAAGCAAAAGAGAGGGCATACAACAAAGCAAAAATTAGCGGGATGTTAGAGGATTGGAAGCTTTTAAAAGCCTACAGAGAGCAACTAAAAGAAGCATTAGGAGGGAAAAATGATATATGAAAGCAAGCTAGCAAAGAGTATCAAAGTGGATATTAAAAGCTTTTTCAAATATGTAAAATTAAGAGAGAGATGAGAGTGGATATGGAATCACTGGAAAATGAGGCTGGAGAGAAAATAATGAAACTCCTTGTCTCTGGAAATGCAGCTCGTAAACCCCTCGCTAACAGTCAGTGGATTCCATGGCAAGAAACCACTTTGCTCTGGCTTCGTATATCTAGGGAGTATGTAACTTTGGTCCCACCAAATTTGTGGGGTTGGGATGTCTCACCCACTCAGACCCTAGTTTGTGTGAATGCTGTGTGATTTTTTTGCCCTGCAACAGCCAATCACATGAAATAACAGTTCACACACTGCATACAATTATAAAAAAGTATATTTGTGGATGTCAACCTAACCAAAGAGTTAGTTTAAAAAAAACACACAGAAGGGCCCATTTTAATTAAGCTGTCAAACGTGCACAAGTTGGAGCTCAAATTTTCCAAAAGCCATATTCATCGATCCTTCGGAGACTTAAGCGCCTGGGCTCCATCGAATCGCATTTCACCACCAGATTGAATCTTACAATCGTTTCTCTCCAGCGTCTTCTCTTTTCATCTTCCGCCGAACAAAGACCCACCACTGGTGTTAGTCACAAAACCGCGCCCCCAGCCTTCTCTAGAACCTTCTCCCCATTCCATTCTCCTAATTGGATTGCCCACATCCCTTATCTCCAACAGTAACCCAAACACTGCTTCTACAGAAAGACCATTACATGAAATGCCCTACAACATTAACAGTAAAACCTTTACTAGGGTGTTACACCAAAATAGTCATGTCCTTATGACTTGAAATAATTCATCACCCTTTCATTAATAACACAGTTTTCAAAGGAATTTTATGATGTCAGAACCTCCGATTCATTTGTAAATGGTAGTGACATATCTCACTAGTGGAATAGGCGCAATGCTGTGCTCCCCTGGTGCAACATACACCAGCCTATCTGTGGGCTTCCTGACTCTGAGACCTCCTTATCCCATCGTCTACTACTTCAGGTTCGGACACTCTCTGGAATCTTTCCTGTACAGGGAGAGGCTTCTCCCTGTCCATTTCTCGTGCCTTTTGGCAACTTGTGTCTTCCCTCACTTGGCTAAACTCAGCTTCTTTCCCAGTTACTGTAAAGCCCAGTCTCCCTTCGTTGTCCAGCCACACGCCTACCTATCCACTCACTTCTAGTCCCCTGCCACCCCCACCAATTCATCCGCACCACATCAGAGGAGGTTTGGGAATCTCATTGTCAGTTATTGGGGAGTTTGCACAGAGTAGCATATATCATACTCCCATTTCCTCATCCTCTGAGTCTGTATCACATTCAGTGGTTAAGTGATCATCTCATCCTCAGGACATTACTGCAGGAGTTCCTCAGGGAAGTGTCCTAGGACCAACATTTTCATGATCTTTTGTCACAAGATCAGAAGTGAGGATGTTCGCAGAGGACTGCAAAATATTCTGCCCCATTCATGATTCCTCAGATAGTGAAGCAGTTCATACCTAAATGCAGCAGGACCTGGACAATATTCAGGCTTGGGTTGACAAGTGGCAAGTAGCATTCAAGCCACGTAAATGCCAGGCAATGACCATTTCCAACAAGAGAGGCTCTAACTATTGTTCCTTGACATTAGTGACATCACCATCACTGAATCCCCTACTATCAACATCCTGGGGGTTACCATTGACAGGCAACTGAACTGGGCATGCCACATAAACACTGTGGTTACCAGAGCAGGTCAAAAGTTAGGAATCCTCTGGCGTATAACTCACCTCCTGACTCCCCAAAGCCTGTCCATCATCTACAAGGCTCAGGTCAGGATATAATGGAATACTCGCCTGGATGAGTGCAGCTCCATCAACACTCAAGAAACTTAACACCATCCAGTACAAGGCAGCCCACTTGATTGGTATCCGTTCCACAAGCATCCAATCCCTCCACCATCAACAAACAGTTGCAGCGGTGTGTACTATCTACAAGATGTACTGCAATAAAGCACCAAAGTTCCTAAGGCAGCACCTTGCAGATCCACGACCACTACCATCTAGATGGTTCAGAGCAGCAGATACCTGGGAACACCACCACTTAGAAATCCCCCTCTGAGTCACTCACCATCCTGACTTGGGAACATATTGCCGTTCCTTCATTGTCACTGGGTCAAAATCATGGCATTTCCCCCCCAACAGCACTGTGGGTGTACTTACACCTCAGGGAGTGCAGCGGTTCAAGAAGGCAGTTCATCATCACCTTCTCAAGAGCAACTAGGGTTGGGTAATAAATGCTGGCTTAGCTGGTGACACCCATAAACTGTGAATGAATACATTTTTTTTTAAAAAGTCCCTTCCAGGCCTTTCCACTGCTTGTCCTTCTGCTCTCCCATGTTGCCACAGAGTCCTCCTACAAGATGTAGAGTCCATATCAGGCTCTGGGTCAACAAGTACCTCTTCTCCCAGAGGTAGAAGGTGGTTCTGATGGAGAGTCTTGACAGGTCCATTCCCATCCTCTGGTTTCACCTGGAAAACTGGTAGGTTTGGCATCTGACTCTCCACTATATAAGGCGTAACCACCCCAGCACTCAGCCAACTTATGCTTCCCTGGTAGCCTCAAATTCTTATGAGAACTCTGTTTCCAAGCATTCGTCAGAAGAACCTAATCTTTTGGTTATATCTCTTATTTCCTTGATTCTACTTGGTAGCAGAGACCCCTGCTAGATCATAAGCCTTTTGCACTTCCTTACTCATGTCAGGCACATACTTCAGATAGGTCTTCTGTAGCCACTTCCCCTGGACTCAACTCACGCAACTGCTTTGTATTCAGAGCAGTCAGGTTGCAGGATCCATTGCTCGATCCTGCCCTCGTTTTGAGAGAAAACTGGCACATTGCATTAACTCCATGGACTGGAACAGTCTCCATTCTTTCCAGCCCTTTAGGTGCCTGTCAGGGCAATACATTCACATCAGTGTCCCAGCTCCCTGACTGGTACGCTGCCAATCAACGATGGCCTATGGCATCCCATTTTGCCGAGGTCAGGATATAAGTCAATGGATTGTCGTCTGTTCTCACCTCGAACTTCGCACCATATAGATAAGCCCGGTGGTCAATTTGTAGAAATTGTTATCACAGGGAACTGTGGAGGCCAGGTCATTGGGTGTATTTAAGGCAGAGCTTGATAGGTTCATGACTGGACACAACATCAATGGTTACAGGGAGAAGGCTGGGAGTGGGGCTGAGGAGGGGAGAAAAGTATCAGCCATGATTGAATGGTGGAGTAGACTCGATGGGCCAAATGGCCTAATTCTGCTCTTCTTGCGGTCGTATGGAAGGGGAAATTATCTTTGACAAACCTATGTAAGTTTTTTTTTGAGATTTTAACCAGCCAGATAGTTGTGGGCAAAGTAGTTTATGTGGTTTATTTGGAATTCCAGGAGACATTTTTAAAAAATTCCCATAAAACAGGTTGTTATTTTAAAATCCCAAACATAATGTTGGGAGTAATATAGTGGTATGGATTGGTGACTCATTGAAGAGTGTAGAATAGACAATAAGAATTAATAGATTATTTTTAAGTTAGGAGCAGTTCACAATCAAGTTTAGGTGGGTATTGATAGTATAATTGAATACCTAAGGAGAAGTTTGATGAGAATATTGTGGACAAATTTGGGCTCATAACGGGAGGTAAAAAAAGGCAGAGCCTATTTTTGAATGGTGAGTATTTGAACATGTTGTTGTTCACATGGATTTGAGTGTCCCAGTACATGAAGTACAGACAGTTAACATGCAGGTATAGCACACAGTTAGGAAGCCAATGGATATGTTGCCCTGTATTGAAAGAGGATTTGAATACATAGGTAGAGAATATCTTGCTTCAGTTACAGTTTCTGAGTGAGACTCCATATAAAATATTGTACTAAAGGTTCAAAGCATTAATTGCCAGAATGTAGGTTTATCATATGAAGAGAAATTGAAAGAACTGGGTCTTTTTAGAAGCTTAGCCGAAGAAATGGTGATGCCATTGAAATATTCAGAATTCTTAATGAGCATAATGCGGATGATGTGGAACTGATACAGTGGCATGCAAAAGTTTGGGCACCCGGTCAAAATTTCTGTTACTGTGAATAGTTAAGTGGGTAGAAGATGAACTGATCTCCAAAAGTCGTAAATTTAAAAATGAAACATTCTTTTCAACATTTTAAGCAAGACTAGTGTATTATTTTTGTTTTGTACTATTTTAGAGTGAAAAAAAGGAAAGGAGCACCATGCAAAAGTTTGGACACCCCAAGAGATTTGAGCTCTCAGATAACTTTTACCAAGGTCTCAGACCTTAATTAGCTTGTTAGGACTATGGCTTGGTCACAGTCATCGTTAGGAAAGGCCAAATGATGCAAATTTCAAAGCTTTATAAATACCCTGACTCCTCAAACCTTGTCCCAACTATCGGCAGCCATGGGCTCCTCTAAGCAGCTGCCTAGCGCTCTGAAAAGTAAAATAAATGTGACCCACAAAGCAGGAGAAGGCTATAAGAAGATAGCAAAGCGTTTTCAGGTAGCCGTTTCCTCAGTTCGTAATGTAATTAAGAAATGGCAGTTAACAGGAACGGTGGAGGTCAAGTTGAGGTCTGGAAGACCAAGAAAACTTTCCGAGAGAACTGCTCGTAGGATTGCTAGAAAGGCAAATCAAAACCCCCGTTTGACTGCAAAAGACTTTCAGGAAGATTTAGCAGACTCTGGAGCGGTGGTGCACTGTTCTACTGTGCAGCGACACCTGCACAAACATGACCTTCATGGAAGAGTCATCAGAAGAAAACCTTTCCTACGTCCTCACCATAAAACTCAGTGTCAGAAGTTTGCAAAGGAACATCTAAGCAAGCCTGATGCATTTTGGAAACAAGTCCTGTGGACTGATGAAGTTAAAATAGAACTTTTTGGCCGCAATGAGCAAAACTGTGTTTGGAGAAAAAAGGGTGCAGAATTTCATGAAAGGAACACCTCTCCAACTGTTAAGCACGGGAGTAGATCGATCATGCTTTGGACTTGTGTTGCAGTCAGTGGCACGGGGAGCATTTCACTGTTAGAGGGAAGATTGAATTCAATTAAATACCAGCAAATTCTGGAAGCAAACATCACACCGTCTGTTTAAAAAAAAAGAGCTGAGGATGAAAAGAGGATGGCTTCTACAACAGGATAATGATCCTAAACACACCTCAAAATCCACAATGGACTACCTCAAGAGGCACAAGCTGAAGGTTTTGCCATGGCCCTCACAGTCCCCTGACCTAAACATCATTGAAAATCTGTAGATAGACCTCAGAAGAGCAGTGCATGCAAGATGGTCCAAGAATCTCACAGAACTAGAAGGCTTTTGCAAGGAAGAATGGGCGAAAATCCCCCAAACAAGAATTGAAAGACTCTTAGCTGGCTACAGAAAGCGTTTACAAGCTGTGATACTTGCCAAAGGAGGTGTTACTAAGTACTGACCATGCAAGGTGCCCAAACTTTTGCTTCGGGCCCTTTTCTTTTTTTGTTATTTTGAAACTGTAAAAGATGGAAATAAAAAGTAATCTTGCTTAAAATATTAAAGAAATGTGTCATCTTTATGCCTTTTGGGTATCAGGTCATTTTTTACTTGCTTAGCTATTCACAGTAACAGAAATTTTGACTGGGCTGCCCAAAATTTTGCATGCCCTAGTATGTCATCAATGTAGGTTGATTAGAATCTGGGGTCATGATTTCCTGAGATCAACTATTCAAAATGAAGATGTGAATAAATGTCTTCATTCAAAAGGCGAGTTTATTCAATAAAGTGATAGATGTTTGAAGGCTATGGGGTTAGTGCAGGAAAATGGCACTGAAGTTGAAAACCAAGTCTGATACTGAATTGCAGAGCAGACTAAAAAGACTAAATAGCCTGTTTCTACATCTATTTGTTTTCATTTCATATGTTGTGATGAAAAGAACAGGTTTCAACTGGACCTGTCTGTACCTGTTGGTCATCTTCTCTTTCTAATTATCAACATATGCCCACCCTAACCTGGCCTTGGTCCTAACCCCTGTATGATTATTGAGTTTTAAACCAAGCGTATGCAAATTGCATTTAGTTATGCTTGAATTAGCTGGGTTTTTACATTGATTATTTGGATTGTCCAGCTTGCAAACATTTGAAACAGACAATGTTATATTTTAATACCAGAATTTAATTTTTTGTCAAATGTTTGTTTTTTACATTTTGCGTTGTCTCAGACCAGGATGAGAAAAACAAGACTTCAAGCTTCAGAGGGCTATATTGTTACCTTTGACAGATCGTATGTGCATGTGGGCAAGGTGTAAGGATAAAATTAAACCCAGTAGCAAGATTTCTCCTAGTTATATAACATAGCATGGAAGTATTGTCTTGATATCTTAATATATACTTTATATACCATTTTGCATGCCACCAAATTTGATTTTTTTTTCCTATTTGCTTCTCCATGGTTTTTTATCCTATTTGTGTTTACAACCTGTACTTGATACAGAATTCAAGAATATGCATCTATGTAACAAATAATTAGATGAATACATAATGAAATACTTCTAAATTGTTGTAACTGTATGTGTTAGTCACCAATATGTTCTCATCATCCTTTAAATAGGCTGCAATTGACCAGAATATTTGTTTTAGTTGTGTTACTTGAGGAATATATGTATGTTGTGCAGGAGTACTGGGTTACTGTTCTTGAAGCTATGGAAAGCGGGTACTTCATACAGTGCTTTAGTATGCCTGTGCAAGAAATTCTGTCAGTGGAATTAGTATAAGCAAAGTGGCAGTAAAGTACACCGAGTACCCGAATTCTCAATTCTCTGCTGTAACTCAGTTTCTTTCAAGAAAATCAGCATACATAAAAAGTTCAGTGTGCTCTACGTTTAAGTATAATTAAAACTGGACACCGTACTATTGGTCAAATAAGAAGCCAACTTAAAACAGTCAAATGTTAACTGAGAATGATTTGTGGTAGTGTGATGTACTATTGATTTTTTTTATATAACTGTTGGATATAATGGAGAATAAACTAGCCATTATATTGCATGTTTCTGTTACGTTCAGTTCCAAAGAGCAATTATATCCAAAAAAACTGACAGGAAAAGTCAAATTTATTGGTGGTAATGCATCTGGAGGAAGATTTTACAGCCCAGTAAAATGTTTCACTATATTGGGGACAGTGGAAGGAATCTGCATTAATATTTGGATTTATGTTCCTGTGAAATTCATCCGTGAATAATGGTTTAAGAATCTAAATTAAGAGAGCATAGTAGAAAATTATAATCTCACTCAGAAAAAAATTGCAAATATTAAAGCATTTTGCTTGAGAAATACATAAATTAATGTTCAAATTGTGTTTGAAAATGTATTTGAGTAAACAAAGGCATGGTTGTCTTGTTTGTAAGGACTTAAATATTCTTATTGAAATTGTGTGATCTTTACATTGTAGTCCCTAAATGTTATCAATACATATCTTGCTGTTTTGTCATTAGTGGAACATTACAGCAACCATATTAATCAGAAAGAGCCTAAAGAAACAAAGGCATCAGGGTTTTGACCCAAAACATTGACAATTCCTTTCCCCTGCAGATGCCACTCAACCCACTGACTTCCTCTGGAAGATTTCATTTTGCTGCAGATTCCATCGTATACAGTCATTGTGTTTCCAAAACCTAAAGGAAATTGTGCTAAATGTTAAGGAAAAATTATGCCTACTCTGATGTTCTTCCTTGTTTTTGCTTTGAAACATGCTCTTTCATTCTATTGATTGAAACACAGGCTATTGTCCTTAAAAGTCAAGATGATTAATAGAAATGGCTTTATACAAAATATAAATCCATTGTTCTTTCTCAATGTGTTGATCCTGTGTTTTGTTGGTCATTTGGATTTTAGGTGGTTCGGTGATTGTATTAGTTTGACCAGATTATTCCATGGTTTCATATAAATATGGAAGTTTTATTTGGTATTCAAATAGTTGAAGTTAAAATATGGTCTGTTTTTCAGCATACTAAATTAGGAAGACTATTGAGGTGAGCAAGATTAAGCAGTTTTTTTACATAAGCAAGATATCAGAGAAAGGAAGATCTCAATGTGGAGAGATTGTAGAAACTTGTTTTAAATTAAGGCAGAGCTGGTTAAGGGGAAACTTGGTGGAAGTATTTAAAATAGATGCTTCTAATTAAATTTAAAAAATCTTTCACTTTGCTCTTGGAAAAGTTTATACTGATGATTTCAACAGCAGGAACACTAGGAAAGACTGATACATGATGGTTTTTATAAGATGAAGAGATATTTGTAAAATACATCTACAGGCTTAAAATGGGCAACTGAATGGAACTCAGCATAAAATGTTTTCAGAGAACTTGCACAAAATAAAATTCTGTCTTTTACTACATGATACAGCAAAATAATTTGTTGGGAATTGCATATAATCTGTTGGATGAAAATAAACTGAAAAATGTATGCTTTTTACTTCTGTTTTTACTTTCCTCCACTGCCCATCCTCAGCGAAATTTAACTGAATGCAATTTCTATTCCAATTTGATTTTGTCAATTGTAGCATCTTTGCTATGCCATAGTACAGGTGTCCCCGCTTTTCGAACGTTCGCTTTACGAAACCTCACTGTTACGAAGGACCTACATTTGTTACCTGTTTTCGCTAACAGAAGGTGTTTTCACTGTTACGATAAAAAGCAGTGCGCGCCCCGAGCAGCCGCTCCTCCCCGGGATTCAGAACTGCATTCTCGCCGGCATTGCTTAAACACATGCCTGTGAGCAGCCGTTAGCAAGATGAGTTCTAAGGTATCGGAAAAGCCTGAAAGAGCTCGTCAGGGTGTTACACTTAGCGTAAAACTAGACATAACTAAGTGTTTCGATCGTGGTGAACGAGGTAAGGACTAAGTGAGTTTGGCTTGTGGAAGTTGACGAAGATGTTGTTGAGGAGGTTTTGGCATCTCATGACCAAGAACTGATAGATGAAGAGCTGATGCAATTGGAATAGGAAAGGATAACAATCAAAACCGAATGCAGTAGCGAATGGACCGAAAGTGAAGTCGTCCAGGAACTGAACGTGAAGCAACTGCGTGAGATTTTCGCTGCAATGATAAAGTACGACTTTAATTTTGAAAGTGTACGTCAGTTTAGGGCATATTTGCAAGATGGTTTGAGTGCTTGCAAAGAGCTGTATGATAGGAAAATGCGCGAGGCTAGAAGTCAAGCAAGCCTTCAGCTTCAACCTTGGACATCAAGGCAGGCAGACATAGAAGAAGATGACCTGCCTGCCCTGATCAACGATGAGATGACACCCCTGTGTCCCACCACCCCAGTGGTCCCAACGGACAGATACCGACTCGTGGAGAATGCAGCGGTAGCCGGGAGGCACCCAGCACGTCTTTAAGAAAAATGCTGAAATAAACAAGCTAATTAATTAGGTGCTGCCCGGCACGTAAATGTCGGCCCAGGTCGGAGGCGACGCAATCTGATTAATTAGCTTGTTTGTTTCGGCTTTTTTCTTAAGGATGGGCTGGGTGCGTTCCGGCTACCGCTGTACCCCTGCATGCTTCACGTATCGGTATCGGTTCGCTGCCCGGAGGGTGGGGGCCACTGCACCACCCCAACCTCCAACGACTCAGCCTAACACACCATCATCAGTGTGCTCTGCGCTGTCTTCCTGATTCTCGTAAGTGATACTACACTGTACATACATTATTTCTACTTTATATAGGCTGTGTATTTTTATGTGTTATTTGGTATGATTTGGCAGCTTCATGGCTTAAAGGTTACTGGAGAGAGTGTTTTTGTCGAGAGCGCTTGCGTGAGATTTTCGCTACGGAGAACAGTGCAGGCAATGGTTGTAGAGAAGTATTTCTACTTTATATAGGCTGTGTATTTATCATATCATTCCTGCTTTTACTATATGTTACTGTTATTTTAGGTTTTATGTGTTATTTGGCATGATTCGGTAGGTTATTTTTGGGTCTGTGAACGCTCGCAAATTTTTCCCATATAAACAAATGGAAATTGCTTCTTCACTCTACGACATTCCAGCTTACGAACCGTTTCGTAGGAACGCTCTACCTTCGGATGGTGGGGGAAACCTGTATTTGATTAACTTTACCATAAAAATGGTAGTTCAAATGATCAAATAAGCCTCGTGTTTGGATCTATTTGTACATTAGAGTGATAAGCAGGATTGCAGATTGATTGCCAAGTCAGAATTGAAAGGAACAATATATTTCCATATTTCTTTTCTCTATTCTTACAATGCACAAAATAAAACATCTTCCTAACATACCGAGGCATCTCCCTTAGTGGATGGAAAAGATGTGCATCTATTCAAAGTGAAACAAGGAAAATATCTAGTGGCAGGACCAAAATTTATCTTCAAACCAAAATTATTTGAAGTACATATGGTCAGTTTCTAAATTTTTTTCAGGATGTTGCTCAGTTACAACAGTGATAAACTTGAAGAGTACTTGTGCTATGTCCTCCTATATATCAGTGAGACTCAATGTAGATTGGGGACCACTTCATTGAGCACCTCTGCTCCATTTGCAACAAAAGGCAGATACCTCGCAGACATCCATTTCATTTCGATTTTCCACTCCCATTCCCTATGGCCTCCTCTACTTCCACAATGAGACCATCCTTGGGTTGGAGGATCAACACCACATTTTCCTTTTGGCTAACCTTCAGTCTGATGGTATGAACATCGATTTCTCTAACTTTGGTAATTTCTCCCACTGTCCCTTCTGTCTTTTCCATTCCCCATTCTGGCTCCTTACCTACCCATCACTTTTCCATGGTGCCCATCTTCCTTCCCTTTCTCCCATGGTCCACTGTCCTCTCCTATTAGATTCTTTTTTTCAGCCCTTTACCTCTTCCACCTATCACTTTGCAGCTTCTCACTTCATATGCTTCTCCCCCGCCCACCTACCTTTCCCTTCACATGCTTTCACTTATCACCTGCCAGTTTGTACTCTTCCTCCTTTCCCCTCCTCCTTGTTCTGGCTTCTTCCTCCTTTCTCTCTCATCCAGGTGAAGGATCTTGCCCCAAACTATTGAATGTTTTTTCCTCCCATAGATCCTGTCTCACCTGCTGAGTTCCTCCATCACTTTGTGTGTATTCTTCAAAATTAGTAGATTTTCTTGTCTTTTTTATTCTTGTTTCTGAATTTCATCCTCTAGTGGTCAAAATTATATCATGTTTGATTGTTATAACTCATTGAGGAGCAGTAATCTTAACTATTTTTGATTGATACTAATAGTGAATATTGTAGCGGTGTGCTACACACAGCGCTAGAATAACGACACGTAGTCGGTGAGTTGTAGTTGCGAAAAAAAAAAGGTTTATTCAAACTTCACGGTCTCCTTTAAAGCCTTCCCGTTGCCGCCCTCCCTGAGCGGGACTGCTGTGGGGAGTGCATATTCGCAGACCCTTCCCACGCGTGGGATTTTCTCCCTGCTGGTGAAGATGGCCTAGTGCCCTTTTTGGGGCTGGCCCCTGTGCCGGCGCGCGCCGTTTTGTGAGCTGGTTCGAGTGCACTGGAAAGTGGGTCACCACATAAACCCCCCCGAACTGGCGATACATTCCCCAATGTCCACAGTCTGGATCGGCCTCTGTTTGGGAGGTCTGCCTCTGCGCCGTGGTGCCTGAGCCTGGACTGGCTGCGCCAAGTCCACATGGGCCGGTTTGAGTCGGTCCACCGTGAAGACCTCCTCTCTTCCCCCCAATATCTAGCATGAACGTGGACCCATTGTTCCTGGTTACCTTAAACGGCCCCTTGTAGGGCCGCTATAGCGGTGCCTGGTGTCCACCCCGTCGTACAAAAAGAAACTTACAGTTCTGCAAGTCTTTGGGTACGTAGGTCAGGCTCTGTCCGTGCTGTGAAGTGGGTATGGGGGCCAGGTTACCGAGCCTCTCACGTAGTCTGTCCAGGACTACTGCGGGTTCCTCCTCTTGCCCCCTTGGGGCCAGCATGAACTCTCCCGGGACTACCAGGGGTGCACCGTACACCAACTCAGCCGACGAGGTGTGCAGATCCTCCTTGGGCGCCGTGCAGATTCCGAGCAGGACCCAGGGAAGTTCATCCACCCAGTTAGGCCCTTCCAGGCAGGCCATGAGGGCCGACGTCAGGTGGCGGTGGAAACGCTCCACTAGTCCGTTTGACTGTGGGTGGTAGGCAGTTGTGTGGTGTAGCTGTGTTCCTAAAAGGCTGGCCATAGCTGACCACAGCCTGAAGGTGAACTGGGTGCCCCTGTCGAAGGTAATGTGGGCTGGTACCCCGAAGCGTGCTACCCAGGTTGCGATCAGTGCTCGGGCGCAGGATTTGGAGGTGGTGTCGGTAGCGGGACTGCCTCTGGCCATCTGGTGAACCGGTCTACGATAGTTAGGAGGTACCGCGCTCCTCTTGACACTGGCAGGTGCCCCACGATATCCACATGAATGTGGTCAAACCTCCGGCGGGTGGGTTCAAACTGCTGCTTTGGAGCCTTGGTGTGCCACTGCGCCTTGGCTGTTTGGCACTGCATGAACGTTTTGGCCCATTCACTGACCTGTTTACGAAGTCCATGCCAAACGAACCTGTTGGAGACCAGCCGGACGGTTGTCCTGATGGAGGGGTGTGCTAAGTTGTGAATGGAGTTAAAAACTCGCTGCTGCCAGGACGATGGGGCGGGGTTGGCCGGTAGCTACGTCACACAGTAGGGTCCTCTCACCTGGGCCTATGGGGAGGTCTTGGAGCTGCAAACTGGAAACCACAGTTCTGTAACTAGGGATTTCATCGTCTGCCTGCTGTGCCTCTGCCAGTGCTGCATAGTCCACCCCCTGGGACAGGGCCTGTATGGTAGGTCTGGATAGTGCGTCCGCCACGACGTTGTCCTTTCCCGAAACATGCCGGATGTCTGTCATGTATTCGGAGATGTAGGACAGATGTCGCTGCTGGTGGGACGACCAGGGATCGGACACCTTAGTGAACGCAAAGGTAAGCGGTTTGTGGCCCGTGAATGCGGCGAAGGGCCTACCTTCTAAGAAGTACCTGAAATGCTGGATTGCCAGGTATAGTGCCAATAGCTCCCGGTCGAAAGCACTGTATTTGAGTTCGGGTGGTCGTAGGTGTTTGCTGAAGAATGCCAGGGGTTGCCAGCGACCCTCGATGAGTTGTTCCAGCACACCACCGATTGCTGTTTTGGATGCATCCACCATGAGGGCAGTAGGGACGTCCGTTCAGGGGTGCACTAGCATCGCGGCATTTGCCGAGGCTTCTTTGGTTTTAACGAAAGCGGCTGCGGCCTCTTCGTCCCAGGTAATGTCCTTGCCCTTACCCGACATCAGGGTGAACAGGGGGCGCATGATTCGGGCTGCTGAGGGGAGGAAATGGTGGTAGAAATTCACCATACCCACGAATTCCTGCAGGCCTTTGATTGAGTTGGGTCGGGGGAAGTGGTGGACCGTGTCTACTTTGGCAGGCAGAGGGGTTGCCCCATCTTTAGTAAACCTGTGGCCCAGGAAGTCGATGGTGTCGAGTCCAAACTGGCATTTGGCCAGGTTGATTGTAAGGCCGAATTCGCTCAGTCGGGCGTAGAGTTGACGGAGGTGGGACAGTTGCTCCCAGGGTCAGACACAGAGAGGAGCTGTGCTGACTGAGCTGGGAGAAATCGAGGCAAAACTACTGGATAAAGTTCGTGGAATACTTTGGAGGTGGCTCTAAAAGTCTCTTGGACAACCGAGTGAGTGACGGCGCTGGTGTGGAAACTCGGTGTGCAGTTTTACTGCTGGCTGCTAACTGCGTAGCTCCCAGCTGCGGCCGCTGGCAACTCGCCAGGAAGCCGGTTCGCTCCAAAACCGGAGGCAAACACCGTCGTTCCCCCCCATTGACATCGGGGCAACGTTCCTCCTCCATTGTTTTCCTGATTTTCGTCCGGTGTTGGTGCCGGAACATCTGGAAGGACGTTTCGGCCTCTCCCGGCCTGGGTCTCTGCAAGTCCGACGGAGCCTTTCCTGGCGTCGAGCCAGCGAGGAACTGTCGACTGCAAACTTTCCCGGCCAGTTATTCGACTCGTTCCAGGACTTCTAACCGGCACCGCTGTAGGATTCTCGGACTGGAAAGAGCGCCAGCATGCCGGACCGGTCTCCAGGGAGTCACGGGCCTTCGGGGAGTTACGCAAGGGCGGCTGCCTCCCCGGCCTCGGACAACGCCCTTTTTCGGTCGGTGAAGGTGGAACGTGGGGTGCAATGTATTTTGCGCCCTGGAATGACACTAGAAAAGTGTACGGAGGCAATGGAGGACCTTGTTGGGAAAGGTGGTATTCTGGCCACCGAGAAGGAGTTCGGAAAGGCGGTGTTTTATCTGGCGAATGAAGAGCTAGTGCACCGGGCCCTAAGCAGGGGAGTCACGGTAGACAACATCTTTTTACCTATGGAGCTGGTGACGGCCCCCACGCAACGTATCGTGCTTGGGCATGTTAAGCCTTTCATTCCAAATGAGGACTTGCTACCCCCACTGGCCCATTTAGGGCAAGTAAGGTCGGAGATCACTGCCATCCGACACAAATTTAAGAGACACACCCTCCGCACCGTAATCTCTTTCCGGCGTCAAGTATTCATGCAGCTGGAAAGGGAGGACGATGTTGAGGGCCGGTTTACTGTCCGGCACGAGAGAGTGGATTATCAGGTGTACTGGAGCTCCGAGCGCCCGCGGTGCCATACGTGCAAGGGGGTGGGGCACTTTCGGAGGGACTGTCCTGCCGCCCGGAACCCGAGGGAGCCCATTTCGGGCACCAGTGCCCCAGCTACCTCTGCCCCTGATCCTACTCCTGCGCGTGCGTCTGCGCCTGCATCTGACCCTGTCCCCGCCCGTGATCCTGCCCCAGCCCCTCACCCTGCCCCTGCCCCTGCCCCTACCCCTACCCCTGCTCCTACGGTTGGGTCGGTCCCTGCTCCTCTCCCTGTGGTTCAGGTGGGGGACGGGGTGGAGTCTGTGCGGAGTAAGAAGGCAAAGGGGAAATCCAAACACAGTAAGAAGCGGGCCTTTGAGGCTGCAGAGCTCACGCCCATTTCGCCTGAAGTGGAGCGTGGGGCTCGGGGAGGTGCGCAAGCAGACGGGGCGATGGAAACAGAGAGCGCCGCCCCATCGGTGAAGCCTGCACCTGTGTGCTCCTCCGGTGTGAAGAGGAGAAGGGAGCGTTCCCGTAAGAGGGCAGGGGATGTAGATGCGGGGGAGTCCCAGGAAGGGGTGGGAATCCGGGTAGGGGTTGGTTCTAAACCTGAGTCCCCAGATGTAGCCACCAGTCCTGGGGCAGATGGTGTGGTTGTGCAAAAAGCTTGTGATAGCCCTGTTTGCACAAATGAGGCAGCCCTGGAGGCCTCCACCCAGGACCTACAAGTCAGCGCCTCTCTGGAGGCCCGTGTACCGAATAATGTAAGAGGAGACGAGACAAAGCTCTCTCTTTCTCAGCACCAGGCTGCTTGTGAATCCCTTGGACCAAAGGTGCCGGGTTCCCCTCTATGCCTGCCCCCTGGGGAGGGCGTTTTTCTGTGCACGTCGACCCCAGCAATTAATGACTTGCAGGGAGTCCCTGGGGATTGTCCCTCCACTGTCGCAAATGTGGATGAGGCTGATGCGACGGTGGAGCGGGCAGGTAAGAGCGAGGTGCCCGCTGCGCGGTATGGGTCACAAGCGCAGCCATCTTTTGGAACATGCGGGGAGGCCGATGGGGATTCTGTCTGCAGTGACGGGTTGGAGGGGGACTCTTTCGATAGTGAAATAATGGACATCCTCACCCCTCCTGAGAAGTCCCCATTGATACCTGTAGAGGAAATTAAGCATTTTATTCTTACCTCTGAGGGTGCCAAGCACCGGCCTCAACTAGCCTCGCTACGCTGGCCCAGCATGCCGAGGCTGGTGAGGTCCCTGCGAGTCATCCTCGGACGAAAGGGAAAGGGAAAGAGGAATGCGGTGGCGGGGAACGACAGACGGCAACTAAAATCTTTCCTAGGTGACCTAGTAAGGGACATTAGAGGGAGAAGCAGCCTCGCTCCTACGGGGGATGGTGGGTCACAGGGTGTCGCTGGTACCGCTCGAGCCCGGAAGGCAAAAAGTAACCTTGCTTTCTTTCCGGACAGTGTGGTGGAGGGCGCCTCCGCTCTCACCGAAATGGGCACAGCTGCTGAGACCTAGTGTGCTCCCGCCATGAAGCTTACCATAGCTAGTCTCAATGTAAATGGCAGCAGGGGTCCTCTTCGCAGGCATAACAATCTCTCAGCCCTCAGGGATGGGCAGTATACGGTGAGTTTCCTGCAGGAAACCCATACCATCCCTGGGGACGAGTCTGCTTGGCTCCTGGAGTGGCGGGGCGGGGTCTACATGAGCCACCTCAGCTCCATTTCTAGCGGGGTGGCGATCCTGTTGGCCCCGACCTTCCAGCCAGTAATTGAAAGAGTCCAGGACGTTGTGCCCGGCGTCTGCTCCACCTGGTTGTGCGCCTGGATAGCGTACCATTGCATTTTATCAATGTGTATGCTCCCAGGCGCGGTGTGATGCAGACGCGCCTATTCTGCCAGCTGTCCACCCTGCTGAGCTCCATCGATCCTGGGGATTGCGTCATCCTCGGGGGAGATTTCAATTGTACCCTCGAGGCGGAGGACTGTTCGGGCCTCCAACGCGACCCAGCATCGGCAAAAAAGTTAAAGGAGCTAGTCGGCTCCTTTGACTTGGTGGACAGCTGGCGGAATCTTCACCCCAACTCTAGCGCCTTCTCGAGAAGGTCTAGAGAAGGAGGTTCCAGGATAGACCGCATTTACATCTCTCGGGCCTACGTCTCCCGTGTGTCGGCGTCCTCCATGCGGCCGGTGTCGTGCTCGGATCATCACCTTGTGTGGATAGAGTTTATTCCACTACACCCTCGGGTGGGATCCGGGTATTGGCATTTTAACAACCGGCTGCTGGAGGACAGCCGATTCCGGGATTCGTTCCGAGCTTTCTGGGTCTCCTGGAAGGAGAGGCGGAGAGAGTTCTGCTCCCTACGGCTATGGTGGGATGTGGGCAAAACCCACATCCGGTTTTTATGTCGGGAGTACACTAGGGGGTCGACAAAGAGGCGGAGCTCTGAGGTTGAGCGGCTTGAGAGAGCGTTGCTTGACCTGGAGTCTCGCCTCGGTCCGACCGCTGGAGACCAACAGCTGTGGCAGGAATACCAGGAGAAGAAGGACGCACTAAGGAACCTGCAGCTCCAGCAGTCCCGAGGTGCGTACGTGAGGTCACGGATCCAAATGCTGCAGGATTTGGACCGTGGCTCACCCTTTTTCTACTCGTTGGAAAGGTGGCGGGGAGTTCAAAAGCAGCTAGTGGAGCTGCTGGCTGCCGATGGCTCCTCCATCACGGACCCTGATGGAATTAACAACGAGGTCCGTTCATTCTATCGGTCCTTATTCTCGCCTGATCCGTCAAATGCGGAGGCGTGTAATGAGGTCTGGAAGGATTTGTCTAAGGTCAGCCCAGAGGACGCAGTGCGTCTGGATGCCCCCCTGACTCGGGAGGAGCTGTCCACTGCCCTTCGGCAACTCCGGAGGGGCAAGTCCCCTGGTTTGGATGGACTGAATGTTGAGTTTTATCAGGCTTTTTGGGATGTCCTGGGGGATGATTACAGCCTTGTCCTAGGGGAGAGCCTAGCCACCGGAGAAATGCCCCTTTCATGGCGAGGAGCTGTTGTGGTCCTACTGCCCAAGAAGGGAGACCTCCGCCTGCTAAAGAACTGGCAGCCAGTCTCCCTCTTGTGCGTGGACTACAAGATCTTCGCTTGGGCAATGGCCAACCGTCTGGGTTCGGTAATTGGACAGGTGGTCCATCCTGACCAATCTTACACAGTCCCGGGCCGCTCCATCCAGGACAATGTCCACCTAGTACGGGACCTGATCCACCTACTCCAGGAGACTGGGACCCCGGCAGCGTTTCTTTCTCTTGACCAGGAGAAGGCTTTTGACCGGGTGGACCACAGTTTCCTGGTGGGCACCCTGCAGGCTTTTGGGCTCGGACCACACTTTGTGGCCCGAGTTCGGCTCCTGTACTCTGCCGCAGAGTCCCTAGTTAAGATTAACGGATCATTGACAGGACCTATCCACTTCCGAAGAGGAGTGCGTCAAGGGTGCCCCATGTCCGGTCAACTGTATATGATCTGTGTCGAGCCATTCCTCGGCCTTCTTCAGCGAAGGCTGACAGGTCCGGTTCTGCACGAACCGGACATGGGGGTCGTCCTCTCGGCCTACGCTGATGACGTACTCCTCATGATGACAGACCCCTGTGACCTGCGGAGGATGCGCGAGTGCCAAGATGTTTTCTCGGCGGCATCCTCCGCCAGGATCAACTGGGCGAAATGTTCCGGACTCTTAGTAGGCCAGTGGCAGGTGGACTCCCTGCCGGAGGAGATGAGAGCTTTTGAGTGGAGCACCAGACGTCTTCTCTATCTGGGAGTCTACCTGAGTCCTTCTGGGGAGACCTGGCTGGCGAACTGGCAGGACCTGGAGACAAAGGTCATGGCCCGGCTGGGGCGCTGGTCAGGCCTTCTCAGGGTGCTTTCCTATCGAGGCAGGGTGGTGGTCATAAACCAGCTGGTGGCCTCCATGTTGTGGTACCGGATGGTCACCTTGGCCCCCCCCTGCCCCTTTTGTCGCAAGAATGCAGAGGAAGCTAGTGGACTTCTTCTGGGGAAACAGGAAGCACTGGGTCTCTGCAGCGGTTCTGAGTCTCCCAGAAGGAGAGGGCGGACAGTCGCTGGTGTGTGTACGCACACGACTGGCGGCTCTCCGCCTCAGGACTCTGCAGAGATTCCTGTACGCCGAGCACCCTCCCAGGTGGCACGTGTTGGCGACTTTCTTCCTCCAGAGGGGCTGCTGTCTTGCCGAAGATATGCAGCTACCACCGGCGGGCGTCAGCCGTGCTGCTTTGCAGAGGCTGCCCGGCTTCTATCAGGACCTACTGAGAGTCTGGAACATGGTTGCCTCAGGCCGGGAATCCCCTCCTCTGGCAGAGGGCGGGGTCCTGGCCGACCCTTGCCCTGTCTCAACGGATGTCAGTGCGGCTCAGGTGTGTGGAACGACTCGGGCTGAGCTGCTCGTCGGGCCCAGGCCCCGCAGCCTTACCCGAGAGACGAATCCACACAACTTGAGCCGTCTTTCATCGACACCCACAATCCCATTCAGGGATGCAGGCAGGAGGTACCTTTATGGGCTGCTGCTCCACACCCTCCACTTCCTAGCATTTGTCCACCGTCCCGACACGCCATGGCGGTCGGTCTTTCCACCTGGAGGTGAGGGGGGTCCCCAAGGGAAGTCCCTCTTCAAGGGAGTCCTTCCCATGCACCTTGGGGATCTCGGCTGGAGGGTGCTGCATGAAGCGGTGCCCTGCAATAAGTTCTTTAGTTTGTACACGGATCTCCCAGCCACGTGTCACTTCTGCGGGCTGGAGGAGACCGTGTACCATATGTACGTGGAGTGTGTGAGGCTGCAGCCCCTTTTCGCGTTTTTGCGTGGGCTGCTTCTCGCCTTCTGGTTGCATTTCAGTCCCACCCTATTCATATATGGTCATCCAGTAAGGAGGGGGGCACAGAGGGATGAGGATGTCCTTGTCAACTTGCTCCTGGGGCTGGCGAAAATTGCCATCCGTGGCTCCTGGAAAAGGGTGGCAGGAGGTTCTCCCCGGGCGGACTGCCTGGCTATTGTTTAGGGGGTATGTTCGTGCCCGGGTGAATATTGAAAAGGAATACGCACAGTCCACGGCGACCGTCGAGATGTTCCGGGACCGTTGGGCTTCGCGGGGTGTAAATGCCATCATTGATGAGGATGGCAATATATTGGTTTAACATGTATTGTCTGTTTGTAGTGTAGTAAATGTGTTAGTCACTGGGGTCACTGGGTTTGTAAATATTGTATAGCACCGACATTTGTAATAAAGAATTTTGTAAAAAAAAAAAGACGGCTACTGCTGGCTATGAGGATGTCGTCCAAATAGATGAATGCAAAGTCCAGGTCGCGTCCCACTGCGTCCATTTGCCGGTGGAACGTCTGTGCGGCATTCTTTAAAAGGCTTTAAATTTGAAAAGGCTGAACGGGGTGATGAGTGCTGTTTTGGGGATGTCGTCCGGATGTACCGGGATTTGATGGTATCCCCGGACGAGGTTTACCTTGGAAAAGATCCTTGCACCGTGTAAGTTTGCTGCAATGTGCGGCACAGGGTAGCGTTCTGGCATTGTAGCCTCATTCAGCCTGCGATAGTCGCCGCATGGTCTCCAGCCGTTCTGTTGCCTTGGGCACCATGTGCAGGGGGGAAGCCCATGGGCTGTCGGACCGTCGTATGATCCCCAATTCCTCCATCTTCTTGAACTCCTCCTTCGCCAGTCGGAGCTTGTCCGGCGGAAGCCTTCGAGCACGGGCGTGGAGGGGTGGTCCCTGGGTCGGGATGTCGTGCTGTACTCCGTGCCTGGGCATGGCTGCCGTGAACTGCGGTGTCAGAACTGATGGGAAATCCGCCAGGACCCTGGTGAATTCGTCGTTGGACAGCGTGATGGAGTCCAGGTGTGGGGCTGGCAACTTGGCTTTACCCAGGGAGAATGTTTGAAAAGTCTTGGCGTGGACTAGTCGCTTCCCTTGCACGTCGACCAGCAGGTTGTGAGCTTGCAGAAAATCTGCCCCCAGGAGTGGTTGGGCCACGGCAGCCAGTGTGAAGTCCCACATGAACCGGCTGGAGCTGAACTGTAGCCACACTGTGCGGGTGGCGTAGGTCCGTATTGTGCTGCCATTTGCAGCCCTCAGGGTAGGTCCCGGTTCTCTGTTATGGGTGTCGTACCTCGTTGGAGGTAAAATGCTGATCTCTGCTCCGGTGTCGACCAAAAAGTGGCGTCCCGACTGCTTGTCCCGGACATATAGGAGGCTGTCCTGATGGCCAGCCTCCGTAGCCATCAGCGGCAGCTGACCCTGGCGTTTCCCGGGAAATTTGCAGGGCGGTCTACAGCGGCGGGCCTCTGTGCCCCACCACTGGTTGTAGAAGCACCGTTGTTCGTTGGGCTCCTCACTCCCGTCGCTGGGTTTTATAGGCTATGCTGCTGGGCCTGGTCTGGTCTGCCGTTGGGCATGCGGCTTGGTGATATGTGCGACGGACACCCCTCTTTCCTTCTTGGCATTCCACAGCACATCTGTCTGGGCCGCAACCTTCCGGAGGTTGCTGAAATCTGCGTCGGCCAGCAGCAGGCATATGTCCTCGGGCAGTTGCTCTGGGAACGCCTGTTCAAACATGAGGCAGGGTTTGTGTCTTTCAGCCAGGACCAGCATTTCGTTCATTAATGCTGACGGCGGCCTGTCTCCCAAACCATCCAGGTGCAGTAAGCGGGCAGCTCACTCGCGCCGTGAGAACCCAAAAGTCCTTATGAGCAGGGCTTTGAATGCTGTGTATTTACCGTCCTCCGGGGGCGACTGTATAAACTCCTCAACTTGTGCAGCTGTCTCCTGGTCGAGGGAGCTCACCACGTAGTAGTAACGAGTGGAATCCGAGGTTATCTGCCGAATGTGGAATTGGGCTTCTGCTTGTTCGAACCGTAGGCGAGGTCGCAGCATCCAGAAGCTTGGCAGTTTTAACGAAACTGCATGAACAGATGCGGCATCGGTCATCTCTGGTCCAAATATCGTTTGGGCCGTCGGGGTCACCAAATGTAGCAGTGTGCTATACACAGCGCTAGAATAACGACACGTAGTCAGTGAGTTGTAGTTGCGAAAAAAGAGGTTTACTGAAACTTCGCGGCCTCCTTTAAAGCCTTCCCGTTCCCGCCCTCCCTGAGTGGGACTGCTGTGGGGAGTGCATATTCGCAGACCCTTCCCGCGCACGGGTTTCTCCCCCTGCTGGTGAAGATAGCCTGGTGCCCTTTTTGGGGCCGGCCTCTCTGCCGGCGCGCGCTGTTTTGTGAGCCAGTTCAAGTGTGCTGGAAAGTGGGTTGCCACAATATTTTTTTTTAAAGTCCCCTTCACGTAGGTTGTTTCGTCTTCTCACAGGTACAAGAAACTTTCACAAAAGAAAGAAAAAGAAATCACCTTATCACAAAGGTTATTTCCTTTGTTCAAGTGTATGCAAGTACTGCATGGAATAGAAAATTAACTGCCCTTTTGAGATTATTCATCTTCCATGTTTAGGCAGAATTATAGTAATAATTTGAATATGGCTTGATCTGGTTAGATTAAGAACTTCCTTGATATGTTTTTATTCTGTACTTGTTTTCGTGGATATTTGCTAAGAAAAAGCATTTCAGGATATATATTGTATACATTGACATCAAGTTCGACCTTTGAATCTATGAAGTAGATGTATTTATAATTTTTCTTTGGTTTGTAAGCTGATCTTGTAGTCTGGATAATAATGGTCTTAAAATTGCACTGCCTCAAGCATAACAATTGTCTTATCTGTACATGTTTTTGCTACAGGGTTATTAAATTATTCTATCTGTCTTTTGTTTGAAAAGATTACCTTTGAAATGATTTGTGTGTATGTGGATAACTTGATATGTAAATTACACATGCATATCTTCTACAATAACTCAGCTGATTCAAATATTATATTACAATTTCTGGATCATTCAAACTTGCATCTTGGAATTGACCACTGCAGTAGTTTAGTGAACATTCTACTTAAAGATTTATTTTTTTTATCTCGTATTCTGGCTTTATTAATAAAGAATATAGGCACTGGTGAAGTAATATGTTGAATTTGGAATTTTGTAGTTTGTCCTTCAAAACGTGAGCAATAATTGACTTCTGATTGAACTGCAGTGAATACACATTTCAATTGCTGTTTTAATTTTAATTTAGGAATGAATTGATTTTAAAATTTTCCCCTCTGGTGACTGCTTGAGTTTGGGTATAACCTAAACAAATAATATAGCAATTCAGTGATAAAGTAAATTATCCAGCTTGCAAGAAGTTTCTAATATATTTTGGAGTGGTTTCATTTATTTTACCAAATGAAAAGACATTGTTCAAACTGAAAGTAATGAAACTATAGTTACTACCCAACTTTTATCACAAGCAACACCCCACATTATGACTGATCAGGTTATAGAAACTCACCTATGCAGAATTCACAAATAACTTCCATTAAATATGAAATATGGAATAAAATTTGTTTGCATGGAATTTATTTGGAGGAAGGAAGAAAAGTAAACAAAATTTACCTTTTCTCAGCACACATTTTTCAACCGTGCACAGATGATGTAGCTTTGCATTGTGGAAAATTGTGAAGCAGTTTTTAAGAATGTAATCTTTAACAACCCCCCCCCCCCCATTCTCCATCCCCACTACCACCACTACTGGAATGGGGGGTGGGGGAGAGGAGGTGGTTACCTGTATATTGCATCATTTATATTCATTTTCTTCTTGCCCAATGTATATAAATATACCTTTGTTGATACAAATTCTTATTTGTTGTTTTTCTGTCCAATTGGGTCATTCATTCCAAAATTGTTTTTTACTGATATAATTTTCCAAAGGTCATTTTATTGATGAAATAGATGTCAGTATTTACACTGCAAAGCTTACCGTTAATTTCTTGATAGTTCGCAATAGATTTAGCCGCTGGAAATTTGGGGGCTGGCTTTCAAATGTCTGTCTCCTGGGCTTTATTAAAACATAGCCAATATAGACCCCATTTATGTTTTCCAAAATGTGTCCATACTATTTTTTTAGGAAGTATAGAATTGGAATCCTTGTAGTTAGGTTAACTACTGAATAAAAAATGGAATAAATTGAAAGTATAGATTTTCATTTGGAATTTTGTCAGGTCTTTGAAAATTAAAAGAAAGAAGCACATAGGGGAATTCTGCGATGATAAATAAATTGAGGCTGATTTAGAAATGATTCTCATCACATCCCATCCAGTTGTAATAGAAATGCCCCACTGCCCTGGTCAATAGAATGCTTTCTTTTCATTTATTTACTTGGTATTGATCTGTGCTTCAAAATCCATTCACCCTCTCTAACATCTTTTTTGTTAAGTTTGGATTCCCCACTAGAGAAATATCCTTCACAACCTACCTTGTCACTGTCCTTCTAGCAATATATGTTTCAATGAGATCACCTGTCCTATTTCTACAACTCATACACACATTTGCCCAAGCTGTTTGATCTTTCTTTATGCCAGTCCTTTCATCCCAGGCATCAGTCTGGTAAGCCTCTTCTCCAGTACTTCCAAAACAACAACTACTACTACGTCGACTCAGGCCTTGGGGGCTGGCGTCGGGCACGATGACGGACTCTCCAATTCTCCCTCTCCCTCATCAGTGTGTTCAGTTCATCTACATTAGCCGGGCTGCTGTCTCCTAGGAGCGTGTTGACAATAGTCTTGGGAGGGCGCCCAGGGTTCATCCTCCCATGCTTGGGCTCCCATATGATGACTAGGCTGGCAGGTAGCTCGGGGTGGCGTAAACAGTGCCGCACTCGTTGCAATCTTCTCGCCTCAATTTTAGTGGTGAGCATCGGTAGGTCGTCATAGAGCTCAACGTTGGTCATGTGCTGTTGCCAACTCATGTCAAGAGCCATCCGGAGCATTCATGTATAGCAACCATCTAGAGACTTTCGCATCGTCTTTGTGAGTGTCCATGTCTTGCATCCGTACGTGAGAATTGACTCTATGACTGCTATGAAGATCCTCTTTTTAAGCCTTCTGGTCAGGTTCGACTTCCAGATTTCTTTCATGTCATTCATAGCCCTCCACGCCAACGCCTTCCGTATTTCCTTAAATATGGACACCAAAACTGCACAGCACTTCAGTTGAGGTTGACCAGCACTACTCAAGTTGCGCCCAAATTTCTTTACTTTCATCTTTCATACATTGCAGGATAACTTTTCCATAGTTTTCATAATTACTTGCTTTAACTGCATGCTGCATGGATCAGTTTTCATACTTTGGGAATCACATTTCAGTCAAGGCAAACATTACTGACTAAAATCAAAACTGTATTCAGCCTTTGAGGAAATGTGTCATAAAATCAAGACTGGAAGCCCAGAACTAAACCCTCTCTTCATATATGTGTCGGAGATCTGGGCTACCTAAGCAAGTACCTTGGAGCGCGGGAGAGATAGGGAGAGATGCAAAATCCTTTAAATTTGCTGGTAGAATATATGAACCAACATCAGTGACATATCCCTGGCCAACATGCCCAGCAATAAGGCTCTAATTACAATTGGAATTCTTGGCTGGTGATAGCTCAAAATGGAGAAGGAGCATCTAGGATGACACTGAGTGCCTGATGTCCCTTTGGCAGCATGTGAAGGCCAAGGAAAAGAACTAAACCAGGTCAGCTACTTCTGCCATTCCTCTGGCAGAAAGTGGAAGTTGTTAATGGATCTCATCAACTGTGAGAGAATGGCTAATCAGTATTGTAGAAACACTTGCTTCCAGATTATTTAGCAATTTCTTGACAGACACTCATTTATAATCATGTTTGGATTGTCCAATTATTGCAGCAACCTGCTTAATATAGGTTGAATTCAAAGAAAGGTCCAATTTAAATTTAAAATTTCTTTCATTCAGAGACATTTTACATGGTTTTAATTTCAGTAAATATTGAAGGAAAGAAACATTTGATATGACTGACAGATAGTGGTGACCACAATTACTGCATGTATGCACTGATGTTGAGGTGTGCATGCTAAAACTATTTTTGTTAAATGTGTATTTAACAAAAAAGGCAAAATATTTGTTGGAAAGTGATTTGAATATCTTCTATTTAGAACATTGTTCAATGATAACATTTTGGAAAGCTATAAATTTGAAGACTGAATAGTTTGAGAATGCTTATAAGAAAGAAACCAGTTGGCTATGAGAGATGGTAACTAGAGTAGTGTTCTGATGACACCAATAAATTGTGAATAATATTTTTTGGATGATGATCAGAGAAAGGTCAGCATTGCAATTTCATTGCTGAAGAGGAAGTTCAGAGTTGAACATAGAATTAATATGGACAATTTTGTACAAGCCTTCAGACAGGCTTTGGTGTAGGTTTTAGTGTTTTGTGGGTCTACTATATTATACTAGGTATAGCCAGTCGTAACTGCACACTTACTATTTATTGGATATTCTATTTACCCCGAGGATATTAAGAAACATCCATGTAGTGTGGAACTAGAGTCACCTATTGGCAAGATTGGGTAAGAGCATTTAATTTCTTCCCATAAAGTGTTTTATTAGTCCATGGCCTTGTGTTGCTGCTAAATCAGAATTAGCCAGATACTTTAGAATTCAATTTCTTGTTTTCTTGTTTGTACTCAAAGTGTATTGTCATAACTGAGGAGTAAAGCCTTTATATCTGTCAGCTACAATAAATAGAATAGTGAAAGCTTGTGACTGACATGTCATTTGACAGGTGCCAGATATTCAAATATGCTGATCAATCAAGAGGTAATGTAATCCCTCCCTCATCTCATCAATGTGTGATATAGGCTCAATTGCTCTCACTCCATTACCACATTCTGACTTGCTGGGCAAATCTTGCTATTGTGCACAAACAAGAAAATTCGAGCAACAGACACAAAATGCTGGAGGAACTTGGCAGGCCAAGCAACATCAATTCCAGGGCCGAATGGACCATCAACACTGCCTTCAACCGCATCTCTTCCATCTCATGCACGACTGCTCTTACCCATCGTTCCGCCACCCTACCAGCGATAGGGTTCTTCTTGTCCTCACCTACCACCCCACCAGCCACTGCATCCAGCACATAATTCTCCGAATCTTCCGCCACCTTCAACTGGATCCCACCACCAAACACAGCTTTCCCTCCTCCTCTACTTCCTGCTTTCTGCAGGGATCCATCCCTATGCGACCCCCTTGTCCATTCGTCCTTACCCAGGACCTCCCTCCTGGCACTTGTCTTTACAAGCAGAACAAATGCTACACCTGTCCCTACACCTCCATCCTCACTACTATTCAGCGCCCCAAACAGTCCTTCCAGATGATGAGGCGACACTTCACCTGTGAGTCTTTTGGGATCATATACTGTGTTTGGTGCTCTCGGTGTGGCCCCCTGTATATTGGTAAGACCCGATGTAGATTAGGAGACTGCTTCGCCAAGCATCTACACTCCGTCTGCCAGAATAAGTGCAATCTCCCAGTGGCCATCCATTTTAATTTCACTTCCCATTCCCATTTTGATATGTCCATCCATGGCCTCCACTGCCAGGATAAGGCCACACAGGTTGGAGGAACAACACCTTGTATTCCGTTAAGGTAGCCTCCAACCTGATGGCATGAACATTGATTTCACAAACTTCCAGTAATGCCTCCACCCCCCACCCCCAGCTTCACCATTTCCCAACCCCTTGTCCCTCTCTCATGTTGTCTTCTTGCCCGCACACCGCCTCCGTCTGGTGCTCCTTCCCCCCACTTCTCTTTCTTCTTTCTTCCATGGCCTCTGTCTCTTTCACCAATCAACTTCCTAGCTCTTTGCTTCATCCCTCCCCCTCCAAGTTTTACCGATCGCGTGGCATTTCTCTCTCCCCTGCCCCCACCTTTCAAATCTACTTCTCAGCTTTTTTACTCCAGTCCTGCCAAAGGCTTTCAGCCCAAAACAGTGACTGTGCTTTTTTCCATAGATGCTGCCTGGCCTGCTGAGTTCCTCCAGCATTTTGTGTGCGTTGCTTACTGCCATACATTTCACTACTTTTTATTGTTACTTTGTATTCTCACTCCTTTGGATGATTATCTGTGTCATATCCCCATGGTGACCGTAGCCCCATCTTCTCTAGAACTTAAAGCTACAGAGTTTTATCCCTTTCCATATGTGCTACCTGATCCACTGAGTGTTGAGAGCATTCTCGATTTTTATTTTGGATTGAAATCATACACTTTGTGCTCATTGTAGATCTTCTCAGTCATGGTAATTCTGAGGGATGTATTTGTCAAAGGGTTTCCATTTGAATTGAAGTATTTGCATTTTGTGCTTTTATTGTATTCTACGTAACCTACTTGCCTCGGTTTCCTGTGAAGGTTCAGATGTTGAATTAAGTGTGGTCCAGTTTTTTTTTAAACAATTGAGCTAACTAGCCTGGTATTGAGCATAGTTCTACTTTTAATGTACAGAAGGCCCTTAGATCTGTTGAGATTGTGGTTGAGGGAAGGAAGGAAATGTTAGCTGGCAAAAGTGAAGAAGGAAGAGTCAGTAATGAATAGAAATGAAAGTATGTAAAAGGAAATAATCAAATAAGACAACTGTAAATTGAAATGATGATGCAGCTGTAAGGAATTATGGACTACACTAATGCCTGATGGCCAGTGCATAAATCAAATGGTCTGGATATTGCTCATTTTAAATGAGTTATACAAAACCTTGGCACGTGCGCTATAGAATGTGGAAGTCCAAAACTTGCTGATAGAGTCAGTGTAAATCTAGCAGTTTAAGCAGTTACTGAAGTCCAGTCGAGTTCTATTTTGCCGATATTCTCTATTATTTTAGTCAGCTTGGAGCTGACCCTCCGATGTGGAGTTCACTGTGGTCAGGGCTGTGGTTACATGAGGAAGTTAGTTATGTTGCTTTAGTTCTTTTATTTTGTTATTCAACGAAATACTATTGGAGTTTAATTCTACCACTTTTCAAAATGTAACCTAAAGTTACATGTGTAAACAAGTTCTCTCAAAAAGAAAAAAACTTTGTGAAGCAAATAACTTTCCTGTAATTTATCCAGGAGCTATTGTGAAGGGGACTTCCACAGTGTGTTCGAGCAAGTCCAGTCTCACTCAACTTATGTTTTTTTGTACATGAAGCTTCAGTTAACAGAATAGGCTGTATGCATCTAAACCTGGCAAAAAAGAGCTTACCTGGGTGGTGATCTCAGGTAGTGAGCTCAAGCTAGTGAGATTCAGTCTAGAGATAGTTTTGAACAGAATTCAACTTACAGAAAGAAATTAGGAGATTTGGGTTGAGAGGGATAATAAATCAGCTCTGATTAACTGACAGAGCACATTCAATAGGCCAAATGACCTAATTCTGCTCAAATGTCTTATAATAACAGGAAATAATTCTTGTATCTAACTATGCATGCTTAATGAAACAATTTTTATTGCCATATGTGAAGCATCAATTAAGGTAAAGGATAACATCTTCTGTATGGTGCTGTTCTGTTACTTTTATCATTCATTGCAAATCCTCAGTCAGTTTTAAAAAGCTAAGAAGCTATGTATAGTATTCCCCCAAAATATTCAGTTTGTATATAATCGCTGGATGGTCCACCATCTCTTTATTACTCCCTTCTTGAAAATAGGCTGCGGATAGCATTTTTATTCCTATGGTTTCCTGGCTCTGACTCTTGAAAATTATTTGCTTATTGAGATACAGCACTGAATAGGCCCTTCAAGCCATGCTGCCCAGCAACCCCTGGCGTAACCCTAGCATAATCGTGGGACAATTTACAATGACCAATTAACCTGCCAACCGGTACGTCTTTGGATTGTGGGAGGAAATCAGAGCATTTGGAGGAAACCCACGCAGTCACGGGGAGAACTTACAACCTTCTTACAGACAGCGGCAGGCATTGAATCCGGACTGCTGGTATTGTAAAACGTTATGCTAACCACTATGCTGCTGTGCCACCACTTTTTTTACCTGCATTTTATTTTTCACCAGCAAATAAATTTTCAAGCCTTTCACTTTATTCATCCTTCAGAGCTCCTCCTCATAACCCCTCCCCAGATGTGCTGCCAAAAAATATCAGTCAAATTGTTTAATGGAATCTTGACCTTAGAGGAAATTCTGTAGCCTTTCTTCTAATAGTGACTGCTTTAAATCCTATTTCTGGTCTTTGTTTTCAATAGCAATTTGTAACTGACAGTGAAATATTGCTGATTATTTCTGTGGTGGTTGAAACACTTGGACATTCAGTTCACTTATTTCAACCAGACTTGTTTTTGTAATTTTAAGTGTTCTGCAATGTATGTAAGTGATAAAAATTGTTATTTGGATCATATTTGTTTCGCTTATGCCCCTCTGCATAATTCCCACTGTTTTATTAAACTTTCCTGGCTCTTTGGGACAAATTGAGCTCTAGATTTGCTGTCACAGCTGTACTACAAAGTCCTTATAGCAGCCCTTTTTCTTTGAGTAGATGAACCAGAGAAGTACTCCATACTACAACTACATTGAGGTGTCTTTGATAATAGTAATTTAAAAAGATTGGAGTATATTTACAAATTAAATGTATAATTAAAATATATTTAAATTCTGCTTAAATGCTGAGGGTTGCAAAGTAAACTTGGTGGGGCTGTTAGGAGGGAGGAGGTAGTACTGAGATTTCAAGAGGTATAACCAAGCTATATGAGTGGGCAAATCATGGTAGGTGAAATATAATTTTTTTTAAAATGTGCATTGTCTGTTTTGAAATACAAAAAATAAGTTATTCTTAAATGATGATAAGTTGTTGTTCAATGGACTCTCAGGGTGCTTGGATACTCGAGTTGCTGAAAACTAATACTCAAATGCAGTAGAAGAGCAAACAATTAAATAGTATGGATTTAATAATATAATAGGATTGCAATGCAGAAGATAGGAATAAGTTGAGTTTTAGTTTCTTAACCTGAGAAAAGATGTATTTGCCATAGTGAAAGTGCACTGAGGATCTACTAGACCAATTCCAGAGATAGTGCTTGCGGTATGAGGAGTAATGTTTTAACAGGGCCTGTACTCTCCAACGTCTAAAATAATAAGAGATCATATTAAAATATACAGCATTCTTGAATGGTTTAAGAATAAAGGGAAGGTTATTTCCTGCCAAGATGAAAAGTAATTACCTCTTATAAAGGATAGTGAATCTTTGGAATTTGCTACCGCAGAAGGCTGCAAATTCCTGGCCATTGAGTTTACTCAAAGCAGATATTGATAGATTTCTGAATATTAAGGGATTTTAAAAGATATGGGCAGAGTGCCGGAAAACACAGTGGATTAGAACATTAGCCAAGATCTTGATGAATAGTTTGCAGGCTGTGTTCCTGGATGCTTTTTGAACTCAATTTCTATAACCTCCTATAAGTTGCCAACATCCTCTACTCATACAAAAATGAAATTGGAGTTAACCATCATAACAGGATTAAATATGAAGCATTTTACCATTTTGAATTAATTCACAAAATCTGCTTGCATTTTACAGCACAAACCAGAGGCAAACTGGAGCCAATGGACACCATCTTTGTGAAGCAGGTTAAGGAAGGTGGACCAGCACATGGAGCTGGGTTATGTACAGGTACCAGTTTGATTATTTGACTTGTATTATTTAGACTTCACTGTTACGTATTTTGCGTTGACTTTTTTAAAAATACATTATGTCAAGTGAATATTGAAGTCATGTTTACATTTACAGTACCGTGGTGCTAGTAAGTTTGTGAAACCTGTAATTTCTGCACTCTTTCATAATTTCCACTAGCCAGTCCTAAAACTAAATAAAGAAAACTCAATTAAATTAATAACACAAAAAATTATACTTGTTCATTTATTTATTGAGAAAATGATGCAGTATTACATGTATTGTTGGAGAAAGTATATGAACGATTGCTTTCAGTTACAGGTGTGACCCCTTGTACAGCAATAACTTCAACAAAATGTTTCCGATAACCTTTGATCAGTCCCGCACATTGGCTTGGAGGAATTTTAGGCCATTCTTCCTCTCAAAACTGCTTCAACTCCGGGATGTTGGTGGGCTTTCATGCATGAACTATTTGCTTCAGGTTCTTCCACAACATTTCTATAAGAGTAAGGTCAGGAGTTTGACTTGACCATTCCAAAACACAAACCATTCTATTGTTGATTTACTTTTTCGGATCATTGTCTTGTGTTAGGGTTGAGGTGATGGACTGCTTACCCTGCCGTTCTCCTTTTAAAAAGTCTTGATACAATTTTGAATTCATTGTTCCTTTTTGTTGGGGATGACCTCCTGGGACAATGCCATGGCAACCGGGTTGCAGGCACTGAGCATGGGTCCGTGGTGCAGAATGGAAAGAGAGAGAAGAAGGGAGTGGTAGTGATAGAGGATTCGTTAGTGAGGGGTGATTCTGTAGACCCGAACAGGACACCCAGATGGTATGTTGCCTCCCAAGTGCCAGGGTCAGGGATATCTCAGATCACATCCACAACATTTTGGAGAGGGAGGGGGAGCAGCCAGATTTGTTTTGGTACATATTGGTACCAATGACGTAGGAAGGAAAAGCAATGAGGTCCTGAAAAGAGAATTTAGAGACCTAGGTAGAAAGCTGAGAAGCAGGACCTCCTGGGTAGTAATTTCTGGATTGCAGCCTGTGCTATGCGCCAGTGAGGGTAGAAACAGGATGATTTGGCAGATAAATGCATGGCTGAGAAGCTGGTGCAGAGGGCAGGGCTTCAAATTCATAGATCATTGGGGGGGGTATGATTGGTATGACCTGTTCAAAAGTGATGGGTTGCACCTGAACCTGAGGGGGACCAATATTCTCATGGGCAGGTTTATCAGAGCTTTTAGGGAAGGTTTAAATTAACTTGACAGGGGTTGGAAACTGGAGTGAAGGGACTCAGGAAAGGACGGATGGTAAAAAAGTAAAGATAGCGTGCAGTCAAATTGTCAGGAAGGGCAGGCAGGTGATCGGACTTAGTTGCAGCCAACAGGCTGAGTATCAAATCATTAGGGATGCAGAGTCAGAAAGGATAGCAAATGTGGTACTCAAGGTGTTGTATCTAAATGCATGTAGTATATGAGAAATAAGATCCTGTTGCAATATTACAGATTGCCAGGTATGATGTGGCCATCACTGAATCGTGGCTGAAGGATAGTTGTAACTGGGAGCTGAATGTCCAAGGTTACATGTTGTATCAGAGGGATAGGAAGGTAGGCAGAGGGGTTAGTGTGGCTCTACTGGTAAAGAATGGCATCAAATCAGTAGAAAGATTTGACATAAGATTGGAAGGTGTTGAATCCTTGTGGGTTGAGTTAAGAAACTGCAAAGGTAAAAGGACCCTGATGGCAGTTATATACAGGTCTCCTAACAGTGGCTGGGAGGTGGACCACAGGTTACAACAGGAAATAGAAAAGGCGAGTCAAAATGGTAATGTTATGGTAGTCATGGGAGATTTTATCATGCAGGCTGATTGGGAAAATCAGCTTGGTAATGGATCTCAGGAGAGTGAGTTTGTTGAATGCCTAAGAGATAGCTTTTTAGAGCAGTTTGTTGCTAAGCCTACTTGGGGGATCAGCTACACTAGATTGGGTGTTATGTAATGAACCAGAGGCAATTAAGGAGCTTAAGGTAAAAGAACCCTTAGTGATTGTGTTCAACTTGAAATTTAATAGGGAGAAAGTGAAGTCTGATGTAGCAATATTTCAGTGGAATTAGGGAAATTCCAGTAGTATGAGAGAGGAGTTGGCCAAAGTAAATTGGAAGGAGCTGCTGGCAGGGATGTCAGCAGAGCAGCAATGGCGTGCGTTCTGGGAAAAATTAGGAAGGTGCAGGACATGTGTATTCCAAAAATGAAGAAGTACTCAAATGGTAAAATAGTACAACCATGGCTGACAAGGGAAGTCAAAGCTATTGTTAAAGCAAAAGGAAGGAAGGGCATACAATTAGTGGGTAGACTAGACAACCAGGTGACCCGTTGGAGCACCCTTTGAGAGAAAGGTAGTCTGATGTGACCAGAATGAACATTAAATTTCCCTGAATGCTGTTGCTATCGCTTTGCTTTGGAAATTAAAGAAGAAAAATGCGTATCGACAGATACAGGACACTTTTGATGTCAACATTTCTGGTTGATCTGCCACCCTTCAAGAATACTCTAACGTTTTCATTTCTTTCTCCCCAGCTTAAAGCCACTTACAGCTGACCATGCTGGAATACCGGTTTCTCCAGATAAAATCAACATATTCTCCATGGTTGAGCCTTGCGCCTTATGTATAGTCATAGCAAAACATGACTGTATCGGGAACTGACCCTGCTGAAGAGGGACATCGTCCCCTTTTGATAAACTGAGAGTACTTCTTGGGATCATGACAATGTCATTTTTGAATGCACCAATGTTTATCTTTGCTACGATGAGATTGTTGTGCAGTTCTGCCACCATCATTTGCGTCCCATTATAAAGCCTTGGTGGATCTAAGTTCCTCATTGAAATGATGGGAGATCCCCTCTTCCATTCCAGTTTATGTGGTGGCAATCCAGAGAGTTTGACCGAATCAAGGAATTCTGTTGGAAAATGAGTGGCGTTAGCTCCTTCACTTACGGCATTGAAGGAACAGTATTCTTTCATGATTCCAGGGAAGCTCCTAATGCATGTGAAGTTTATTTTTCACATCATTTCATTGAGAGGAACCAAGATAGAATTCCTCGAGAACAGTTCTGCAGGATTGTCGAATGTCAGGTAGATGAAATCAATACATTCTTTCATAGTTTTTGCTGACAGAATCGTATCTTCAGGTAATTCGATTTCATCATTTTCATTTTTCTCAATCTTGTCTTCTCCAACATCCAATAAGAACTCAGAATATCGTCCTTCTCCCTCACTCAATTGCATGTTTCTCTTCAGTTGAAACTTGTTGAAGCTTCTCCAGAAGTAACATTTTTTTATGCATGAATTTTCCACATCAGCGTCATTTCCTCGTTTCACAACTGCTAGAAGTTGATGGAAATTGCCACAACAAATGGTTAAAATACCCCCGAGAGCCTCCTTCTTGCCGCATACATCATGAAGAGTCTGATCCACAGCTTCGAAGCTCTCCCTCCTAATCATGGGGCACCCGTCCCGGACAATAAGCCTCGCATTTCGGAGTAAATTTGCAGTATTGATGTTTTTATCGCTGTTACAAAGGGCATCATCATTGACTTTGAGGGGTACCTAGAATCTTGAATGCGCTGTCCTACCACCAGGCATCAATGTTGCTGCAGTACCGGATGATGCACAGCAACAGCAACACCTCCATCTCCCTTAACTTTAGCGCGGATCAAGTTGATGATAAAGGTATTGCCTGTCCCTCCTGGTGCATCAATGAAAATCATTGAAGAGAGATTCCTTTCCAAGCAGTGGCACAAATATTCATATACTTCTCTTTGCTCATTATTCAATAGGGGCTCCTTCTGTGAAACTAATTCCTGCTGTTTGTCTCTGTTGTATTGCAGTTCACGCAATAATTCCAGATTGCCAGCACTTTGAGTAATTGTACCCTTTCTTGGTGTTGGCAAGTTATATTCTTCGTGTTTTGCCCAAGTTCTCAAGTTTCTCTTGGGAATACAGAAGAGCTTGTCCATGATGCCTCTCATCGATCATGATGTTAGGATCATTGATAGTTCTCCTCTCCATTTGTAAGAAATCTTCAGACATTGCATTCTCGAACCGGTTGCATAATTGCGACGGATTGTTGATTTCAGTGTTTGTTAGCAAGACGACAAACAAATCTCTCATTGATCTGGGCATTCTTGTTCTCTCTGCTTCTTCCATAGTTTGCTGCTAATGATCGTCAGCTTGCAACAGTCCTCTCTCTCTGCAGATGTCTTTGAATGATGGAAGGATATCTCCATCATGTGTTTTCAATGATTGGAAAAACACTGGTCCCTTTGCGTGATGAAGAAGGAGTCTCAAATAGTAGAGGTCACCACTTCGTGGAGAAATGGTATACACTCAACCCAGAACATTTGCTTCAAAAATTCCAGAGTACTCCTCCACTTGGTTCCCCATTCTCCTTCTTTCCCATCTCTTATTAGTCCAAGTGTAGAATCTGGGAATATCCATATGGTACAGGGTTCTTGCAAATGGATCACGAGCGCAAAGATCCATGAAGTCCGTTAAAGTGGTTCTATGCCTATTGTCATTTTGGAGGTGTGCCATCCTCTCCTCCTCTGTCTCTTCTTCTCTCATCTTTTTTGTCCTGACTCTTTAATCCTGGAGTCGTGCGGCCCTGACCTCATCCGATTCTTGTTCTCTCCCTCTCTTTGCCGCTTCCCGACAACGTTTGGCATAATCTCTTGACCATAATGTCCTCCTTCTCTTTCCACGCGGCATAATTAGGCTGACCATATTTTTTCATCTTAATGCTGGATAGAAGATACGGAACAGTAACACCAAAGCCTCCAGGATGCTGATTTCTCTTGATGATATGGTTGGCGCTCTCCTAAATGGACGTGATATAGTCACCGCTGTCCTTTGACTGCAGCAAAGGGTTTGATGGGTGTTTCGAAGTACTTCATTACAATAAGATTTAATTACCTCTTATTGATGGGGTCACAGTTTGATCTGTCCCAATCCTGAACATGCTGATGCTGATTAGCAGAATGTGACCGCTCGAAATAGAGCTGCCCTGCCCTTTTGCTGTGGTTGGTGTCGCTGCTGTGAGCATTGTGAGGAGCTGCTGAGGCTGGCCACGCGCACGCGTCGTGGGGTCGAGTCTCGGTTTCCATGAAAGCTGGAATTGGGTGTGGAAAGCGAGGCTTGTTAATGAGTGAGCAGTTGTATATGAATATAACCCTGACCTTTGCATGCATTCAGTAAGTTAGTGCATTGTAAGTCCATTTAGTCAAAAGAAGTGCCGCTGTAATGCACCGTTTAGGTTAATTTGAGGGCCAAACAGACAAACCAACAAACAGATAAACAGAAGGAGAATTTTAGTAATGTATAGATAGAGGATTGGGAAGTTTTTAAAAACTTACAGAGAGCAACTAAAAAAACAAAGATGAAACATGAAAGCAAGCTGGCAAATAATATCAAAGTGGATAGTAAAAGTTTTTTTTCAAGTACAAACGTACGTTAAAAATAAAAGAAAGATGAGAGTGGATGTTGGATCGATAGAAAATGAGGCAGGAGAAATAATAACGGGGGTCCAGGAGATGTCTGATGAACTAAATGAGTATTCACTGTGGAAGACATTAGCAGTATGCCGGATGTTGTAGTGTGTGAAGGAAGAGAAGTGAGTATAGTTACTGTTATAAGAGAGAATGTGCTCAAAAAGGTGAAAGACCTATAGGTACATAAGTCACCCGGACCTTGGCTTGCTGAGGGGATCGGGCCTATAGTCCTCGGAGTCGCCTGATGCCGAAGGTGGAGACGTTGTAAGCAGTGTGTGAGGAAATGGAAGTGAGGCAAGCGGGCAGGAGTCCGTGCCAGGCAAAAAGCAAACCCTAACCGACTGGCTCTCCCATCCATTCTGCTCTCCAGTGTCTGCTCCCTGGACAATCAATTGGACTACATCTGACTCCAACGAAATACTTGGTGGGAGTACAGAGTCTGCTGTGCATACGTTTTCACAGAAACGTGGCTCTCTGATGGAATCCCGGACGCCGCCATTCAGCTGGACGGGCTCGTCTTGTTTCGAGCAGACAGAGATGCAGCTCTGTCCAATAAGACTCGCGGTGGTGGCTTGTGTGTTTACATCAATATGGAATGGTTCAAGAACTCTGTGCTGGTTTCCAGATACTGCTCATCGCTAGTGGAGTTTGTGACTGTTAGGTGCAGACCATTTTATTTACCATGGGAAATCACCACTGTCCTTATAGTCGGTGTCTACATTCCCCCCAGTGCTAATGCTAAGGAGGCTTTCTGTGAACTGTATGGGGCTATTAGTGAACTGCAGAACGCACACCCTTTATTGTCGCCGGTGATTTTAACCACGCGAACCTTAAGTCAGTGCTCCCCAAATTCCATCAGTATGTGGACTTTGCAGTGAGAGGGGCGAACGCGTTGGACCTTGTTTACACAAACATCCCCGATGCGTACTGGGCAGAGCCACACCCCCACCTTGGTTACTCAGACCACACCTCTGTTATGCTAATCCCAGCATATAGACCACTCGTCAGGCACTTCAGACCAGTTCAGAAGCAGGTGAAAACCTGGCCAGCAGGAGCCACCTCTGTTCTTCAAGACTGCTTTGAGCACACTGACTGGCACATGTTCAGGGAGGCGGCAACCGATGGTGACTCCACCAACTTAGAGGAATACACGGCATCAGTGACTAGCAAGTGCATGGATGATGTCACCGTGGCCAAGACCATCACTACACGCGCTAACCAGAAGCCATGGATGACCACAGAGGTGCGTGCACTGCTGAGGACCTGTGAATCCGCCTTCAGAGCAGGCGACAAGGCAGCCCTAACAACAGCGAGGGCCAAACTGTCCCGGGCCATCAGGGAGGCAAAGCATGCACACGCCCAGCGAGTCCACAGCCACTTTCAGGACAGCGGCGACACGCGGCGCATGTGGAAGGGCATTCAGGACATCACCACCTGCCTGTGCTGGTGATGCCTCCCTCCCAGATGCATCGAATAACTTCTACGCTCGTTTTGAGGCAGAAAATGACGTGGTGGCGAGGAAGACCACCCCTCCTCCAAATGACCAGGTGCTGTGTCTTACGGTTGCCGATGTGAGGAGAACCCTGTGCAGGGTCAACCTACGGAAGGCTGCTGGACCAGACAATATTCCTGACAGAGTGCTTAGAGGATGTGCAGACCAGCTAGCTGAGATTCTCACTGACATCTTTAACATCTTCCTGAGCAGCGCCGTCGTTCCTACGTGTTTCAAGGCAGCCACCTTCATCCCCGTGCCAAAGAAGTCTTCAGTGTCCTGCCTCAACAACTGCTGTCCCATTGCACTCACATCCATCATCATGATGTGCTTCGAGATGCTCGTCATGAGGCACATCAAGACCCTGTTGCCCCCCTCACTGGACCCCTGCAGTTTGCGTACTGTCCCAACCGTTCAAAAGATGACGCTATTGCCATCACTTTCCACCTGGACAAAAGAGACACGTATGTTCGAATGCTGTTCATAGACTTCAGTTCAGCATTCAACACAATCATTCCTCAGAAACTAATGGGAAAGCTGAGCCTACTGGGCCTGAACACCTCCCTCTGCAACTGGATCTTAGACTTCCTGACTGGGAGACCTCAGTCAGTCCCGATTGGAAGCAGCATCTCCAACACCATCACACTGAGCACGGGGGCCTCCCAGGGCTATGTGCTCAGTCCACTGCTGTTCACTCTGCTGATCCACGACTGTGCTGCAACACACAGCTCGAACCACATAATCAAGTTCGCTGATGACATGACCGTGGTGGGTCTCATCAGCAAGAACAATGAGTCAGCATACAGAGAGGAGGTGCAGCGGCTAACGAACAACCTGTCTCTGAATGTGAACAAAACAAAAGAGATGGTTGTTGACTTCAGGAGGACGCGGAACAACCACTCTCTGCTGAACATTGGCAACTCCTCCGTAGAGATCGTTAAGAGCGCCAAATTTCTTGGTGTTCACCTGGCGAAGAATCTTACCTGGTCCATCAACACAAGCTCCATAGCAAAGAAAGCCCAGCAGTGTCTCTACTTTCTGTGAAGGCTGAGGAAGGTCCATCAGAGGATAGTGAGGTCAGCTGAGAAGATCATCGGGGTCTTTCTTCCCGCCATTAGAGACATTTACACCACACGCTGCATCCGTAAAGCAAACAGCATTATGAAGGACCCCACACACCCCTCATACAAACTCTTCTCCCTCCTGCCATCTGGCAAAAGGCACCGAAGCATTCGGGCTGTCACGACCAGACTATGTAACAGTTTCTTCCCCAAAGTCATCAGACTCCTCGATACCCAGAGCCTGGACTGACACCTCTATTTATTTATAATTATAAACCTACTTCCCTCTACTGTGCATATTGTCTTGTTTATTATTTATTGTAATGCCTGCACTGTTTTGTGCACTTGATGCAGTTCTGGGTAGGTCTGTAGTCTAGTGTAGTTTTGTGTTGTTTTATACGTAGTTCAGTGTAGTTTTTGTATTGTTCTTGTAGCACCATGGTCCTGAAAAACGTTGTCTCATTTTTACTGTGTACTGTACCAGCAGTTATGGTCGAAATGAGGATAAAGTGTGACTTGACTTGACCAGAGGAACTGCATCCTAGGGTTCTGAAAGAGTAGCGTTAGAGATTATGGCATGATGCTAGAGGACTGGAAAAATGCAAATGTTACTCCACTCTTTAAGAAAGGAGGAAGGCCGCAGAAAGGAAATTATAGACCAGTTAGCCTGACCTCAGTGGTTGGGAAGATGTTAGAATCAATTGTTAAGGATGAGGTGATGGAGTACTTGGTAACGCAGGACAAGATAGTACAAAGTCAGTATGGTTTCCTTCAGGGGAAATCCTGCCTGATGAACCTGTTGGAATTCTTTGAGGAGATTACAATTAGAATAGGTAAAGGGGATGCAGTGGACGTTGTATATTTGGATTTTGAGAAATCTTTTGACAAGGTGCCACACATGAGGCTGCTTACCAAGTTAAGAGCTCATAGTATTACAGGAAAGTCACTAACTTGGTTAGAGCATTGGCTGATTGGTAGGAGGTAGCGAGTGGAAATAAAAGGAGCCTTTTCTGGTTTGCTGCCAGTGACTTGTGGTGGTCCACAGGGTTTGGTGTTGGGACCACTTTTTTTTTATGCTGTATATAAATGATTTAGATGATTGAATGGATGGCTTTGTTACCAAGTTTGCAGATGATACCAAGATTGGTGGAGGGGCAGGTAGTGTTGAGGAAACAGGTAGGATGCAGAAGGACTTAGACAGATTAGGAGAATGGGCAAGAAAGTGGCAAATGAAATACAATGTTGGAAAATGCATGGTCATGCAATTTGGTAGTAGAAATAAGTGTGCAGACTATTTTTTTTAAATGGGAGAAAATCCAGGAATCTGAGATGCAGAGGTACTTGGGAGTCCTTGTGCAGAACACTCTGAAGTCGGTGGTGCGGAAGGCAAATGCTATGTTAGCATTCATTTCAAGAGGTCTACAATACAAGAGCGAGGATGTGATGCTGAGGCTTTATAAGGCACTGGTGAGGTCTCACCTTGAGGACTGTGAACAGTTTTGGGCCCCTCATCTTAGAAAAGGTGCACTGGCATTGGAGATGGCGTAATTCTGCTCCTATGCCTTATGGTCTTATGGTCAACGATTGCAAACTGTCCAGGCCCTGAGGCAGCAGAACAGCCCCAATCCATGTGCTCCTTCCACCATGCTTCAGGTTTTGGTGTTGGTGTGCTGTGCAGTGCAGTGCCCTTTTTCTTCCAGACACAGCAGTGTGCATTTCTGCCAAAAAGTAAAAGTTCAGCTTTTGGCTCATCTGTCCCTGAAGCATTGTGGAACATCCAGGAGGTCTTTTGCAAATTTGAGACATGCAGTAATTTATTTTTTTTTTTTTTTTTTTTGGAGAGTGGTGGTTTCTTCTTTGGTGTCCTTCCATGAACACCATTTTTGTTCAGTGTTTTTCTTATTGTGGACTCATGAACAGAGGCTTTAGCAAGTTCTGTAGATGTCTGCAGGTCATTTGCTGTTACCCTCGGGTTCTTTTTCACCTCCTTCAGCATTACACATTATGGTGTGACCTTTGCAGGTTATCTTACTCCTAGGGAGAGTAGCAACATTACTGAGTTTTCTCCATATGTAGATGATTTTTCTTACTATAGCCACTCAGGTCTTTAGAAATGCTTTTGTTGCCTTTTCCAGCTTCGTGCAACCCTACAATTCTTCTTTGAAGGTCCTCTGAAAGTTGCTTTGATTGAGGCATGATGCACATAAACAGATCTTTCTTGAGAAGAGCAGGCTCTGTCAGTAACCTGTCTTTGTGTGTCTTTTCTTTATAGGGCAGGATACCTCTTGCCTCTACAAGAGGTACAACCTATACCTCCAATCTCATCTCATTGATTGGAACATATAATTCCAAGTAGCTTTGTAGAAGGCAGTACCCTGAAAGTTCACATTCTTTTTCCACAAATGCATGTAATATTGGATATTTTTCTCTGTGTATTAATGAACAAGTATAATGGTTTTTGAGTTATTTATTTAATTGGGTTCTCTTTGTCTAGTTTTAGGACGTGCGAAGATCCCTCCATATTTATGCAGAAATGGGGAAAATTCTACAGGGTTCACAAACTTCCTAGCACCACTGTATGTTTTAAATTTCATAGTACATTAAGAATCTCTCCACAGAAATACATGCTTTCTAATGATAGTTTTGTTAAATATCACCAACCTCATTGGTGATATTTGAGGAGGTGCAGGCAGGAAAACGATCTATATAAAAGACTTCTCATCACTGAAGAATAGTAGCTGAAATCTCTTCTTCCTGTAGAACATAGAATAATGCAGGCCAGGAAAAAGCTAATTTCAGTTAATCCTGTTGCCTGCCCATGGTCCATGTCCCTCAGTTTTCTGCCTTGCCTGTACGTGCACTTGTCTAAATGTCACATAAGCATTGCTATTTTATCCACATCCACCACCTTCTCTGGCAGCGTGATCCAGACACCTACCATTTTTTGTTTTACAAAAGATTTGGTTAGTAAAACTGCTTAACTCTCATCTTAAAGCTATGCCTCCTGGTATTTGATATTCCCATCCTTGGAAGCAGTCTCTGACTATCTATCCTGGCCATGCCTTTTGTAATCTTGTCACTCCTCAGCCTCAGACAGTCCAGAGAATGCAATCCAAATTTGTGCAAACTCTCCCTACAGCAAATACTCTCTAATCCAGGTAATATTCCTCAAGAACCTCATTTGCAGCACATTCTTCCTATAATATAGTGACTTATTCCAGATGTGGCTAGCCAAGTTTTATACAGCTGCATTCTGACTTCCTGACTTTTCTATTCCGCACCCTGACAGATGAAGACAAGTATGCTTTATGTTACCTTTGTTACCCGATCCACTTGTTGCCACATTCTGGAAGTATGGATTTATGTCCCAAGATCCATCTGTAGTCAATGTTTCCTAATTGTCCTGCCACTTAATACCACTTAATACTATACTCTTATATTTGACCTCCCGGTTACAATGCTTTACACTTGTACTGCAACGGACAGGAAGGCTCTACTATGGGTAGTCAAAACTACCCAGCACACCACTGGTACCAGCCTACTCTCCATCAGGGACATGTATACAGAAATGTGCCTGAAAAGGGCCAGTAACATCATGAAGGGTTCCACGCACTGTTCGTCCAGCTCCCATCAGGGAAAACGCTACATAGCATTCACGCCAGGACCACCAGACTCAAAAATATTTACTTTCTCCAAGCAGTAAGGCTGATCAACATCTCCACCCACTAATCCACCCCTCCACACTCCTAACTACCACTACTTTATCATTTCCTGTCAGTCACTTTGTTTATAGATACTCCTGTGCCTAGCATCACTTTATGGACATACAATCAGTCTATGTATATAAGCTGTCTTATGTGTTTATATTTATTGTGTTGCTTATCTTTTGTATTACTTTTCTGCTGCATCAGCGCGGGAGTAACAATTACTTTATTCTCTATTACACGTGTACTAGAAATGACATTAAAAATCTTAAATCTTGAATCTTGTGCAAATAAATGCAATTCGCTGTAGCCCCCTGGTAAGCCTCAGACTCGCTTAGCTTGCTTTCATCTAGGGGGAGCAGCCTTCGGCCCGCCAAACTGGGTAATCAAGTTTGTGATGTACCCCACCCTGCCAGATAACAGACAGTACACCATATGCAATTAAATAATTACACTTTATAGATCTTACTGGAACTATATAATTAATAGAGATAAAATATAAAAGGAAAGTAAAAGGCGCCAATCTTATCAAAGTTCAACCACTTCGTGCACAACAGTTGGAGCTCAATTAATGGAGTCTTCTTTCCACCATTCGATCCCCTCCGACCCCCTGGACCAACCACGGTGGTCGACCAGACGCTCCATCTGAGTCTGTCTTTGTCTCCTCTCCTCACCGAATACCCTGGACCTCGAACTCCCTCTCGGGGTCTGTCCCGCTGCCCAGCTTACAGCATCACGTCTCCCCTCCCTGTCTCCATCGCACCTTCTCCCTCAAAGCCCGCGCAAACAATAGCTTACAGACACACAAGAAAGAATAACATCTATCCCAATTGGTTAGCAAATTAATACAGTTTTCTTATCAATAATTATAACCCAAACAAGCTGCGAGAGAGAAGCAATTTCTCAGCAGTTAACATAACAAAGAAGCCATTTTTATTAGCCTTAGCAGTAACATAAAGAAGAAACCCCTTACAGCACCATTTTTCTGCCGATATTCCCAACTGATCTATATCCTGCTGTATCCTTTGACAACCTTCCTCACTAACACTAACTCCAATAATTTTCCTGTCCTCTGCAGACTTGCTAATCAACCCACTTGCATTTTTGTCTAAATTATGCACATCACAAACAAAAGAAATCATTGCACATCACCACTGTGCAACACTAATTCCGTTTAGAATAACACACCTCCACTTTTACCCTCTGTCTCCTGTGGGTAAGTCAATTGTGAAACCAGTTGACCAAGTCAGGTCAAGTTTATTGTCATTTAATTAAATACACACACATATATGTAACCATATAATGTATATAGAAACAGGACAAAATTTCTCCAAACCGGGATGTAAAACACACAGTAGTACACATTACACACAATAACTTATGAAGGTAAGGATAAACTCTACAGATGACTGACACAAAAATAACAAACTTAAGTGTATTAATATTAAATTGTACTGGAACAGATTAACCAGTAACACTTCGAATACGTTGCAGTAGGGAGTTCAGAAGCCAAATAGCCTGGGGAAAGAAACTGTTTCTCATACTGACTGTTCTTGTTTTTATTCATTGTAATCTCCTGCCTGATGGTAGAAAGTTAGAAGATGCTGGATGGATGGGTGGTATCTTTAATGATACTAAGGGCCCTGTATATGCAACGCTCTTGATAAATATCCTCGATGTATGGTAGAGAAATCCTTACAATTCTCTCAGCTTTTCTCACCATCCTTTGACCATAAGATCATTAAATATAGGACCAGGATTAGCCCATTTGGCCCCTCAAATCTGTTCTGCCATTTCATCATGGCTAATTCAGTTTTCAACTCAGTCCCAATCTCCTGCTTTCTCCACATATACCTTCATGCCCTAACCAACCAAGAATCTACCCACCTCTGCCTTAAATATACATAAAGTCTTGGCCTCCATAACTGCCTGTGGCAAAGAATTCCACAGATTCAACACTCTCTAGCTAAAGAAATTCCTCCCTTCCTCCCTTCTAAAAGGACACCCCTCTATTCTGAGGCTGTGTCCTCTGGTCTTAGACTCTCCCACTATAGGAAACATCATCTCCAAATCTACTCTATCAAGACCTTTCACCATTCGATAGATTTCAGTGAGGTCACCCCTTGTTCTTCTGAATTCCATAGGCCCAGAACCATCGAACGCTCTTCATATGACAAGCCATTCAATCCTGGAATCATTTTCGTGAAACTCCTTCAAATGCTGTCCAGTTTCAGCCTATCCTTTCTAAGATAAAGGGCCCAAAACTGCTCACCAGTGCTTTATAAAATCTCAACATTACATCCTTTTATATTTCTTGTTCTCTTCAAATGAATGCTAACATTGCATTTGTCTTCCTCACCATAGACTCAACCTGCAAATTAACCATAAGGGAATCCTGCACAAGGATTCCTAAGTCCCCTTGCACCCCAGTTTTTTTTGTATTTTCTCTCCATTTAGAGAATAATCAACCCTTTCATTTCTTCTACCAAAGTGCATGACCGTACACTTCCCGACATTGTCGTTCACCTGCGATTTCTTTGCTCATTCTCCTAACCTAAGTCCTTCTGTAGCCTCTCTTCTTCCTTAAAACTACCTGCCCTTCCACCTGTCTTCCTATCCCCAGCAAACTTTGCGACAAAGCCATCAATTCCATCATCCAAATCATTGACAATAACATAAAAACAATTAGTCCCAACGCAGACTCCTGTGGAACATCACTAGTCACTGGCAGACAGCCAAAAAAGGCTCCCTTCATTCCCACTCTTTGCCTCTTGCCAATCAGCCACTGCTTTATCAATGCTAGAATTTTTACTGTAATACCATGGGTCCGTAACTTGTGTAGCAGCCTTGTGTGGCACCTTGTCAAAGACCTTCTGAAAATCCAAGAGCACCACGTCAACCGATTCTCATTTGTCTATCCTGGTTGTCATTTCTTCAAAGAATTCCAACAGATTTGTCAAGCAATCTTTTCCCCTGAGGAAACCATGCTGACTAAGACTAATTTTATCATGTGCCTCCAAGTGCCCTGTGACATCATCCTTAATAATCAATTCCAACATCTTCCCAGCCACTGAGGTCAGATCTTCCCAACGACTTGTTCATTTCTTCTGCTTCTCTCCCTTCTTGAGGAGTGGAATGACATTTGCAATGCTCCAGCCTTCTGGAACCATTCCAGAATCTAATGATTCTTGAAAAGTCATTACTAATGCCTCCATGATCTCTTCAGCCATCTGTTTCAGAACTCCGGGATGTACAGCATCTGGTCCAGGTGACTTATCTAGCTTCAGATCTTTCAGTTTCCAAAGAACCTTCTCTCTAGTTACACACTTCATGATCCCTGACTCCTGGAACATCCACCATGCTGCTAATGCCTTTCACCGTGAAGACTGATACAAAATACTTATTCAGTTCATCCATCATTTCCTTGTCCCCCATTACTAACTCCCCAGCATCGTTTTCCAGCAGTCTGATATCCACTCTCACCTCTTTTTTACGCTTTATGCATGTGAAGAATTTTTTGTAAATGTCTTTAATATAATTGACTAGCTTACTTCCATTTTCCACCTTTACCTTAATGACTTTTTAGTTTCCTTCTGTTGGTTTTTAAAAGTTTCCCAATCCTGTAACTTGCCATTAATTCTTGCTCTATTATATACCCTCTCTCTGGCTTTTATGTTGGCTGTGGCTTCTGTTGTGAGCTCCTATTGTACCATCTTTCCTTTAGAATACTTCTTCCACTTTGGAATGGATATATCCTTTGCCTTCTGCATTGCTTCCAGAATTTCCAGCCAGTAGCTGCTCTGCCATCTCTGCTAGTGTTCTTTTATAATCGAATCTGGCCAGCTGCTTTCTCATGTTTAACAAGATAAAATCCTATGGCGTTACAGGATAGATAGATAGATAGATAGATATACTTTATTGATCCGGAGGGAAATTGGGTTTCATTACAGCCGCACCAACCAAGAATAGAGCATAAATATAAGCAATACAAAAACCACGAACTATCAAACAACAAAATGCAAACTATGCCAAATGGAAAAAAGTCCAGGACCAGTCTATTGGCTCAGGGTGTCTGACCCTCCACGGGAGGAGCTGCAAGTTCAATGGCCACAGGCAGGAACAACCTCTCATGCTGCCCAGTGTTGAATCTCGGTGGAATGCGGCCGAAGTCCAACAGTAAAAAGTTTAATATCCGGTCTACAAACACGTTCTTCAATCGTAATATGACCCAGATTGCACCATCTGTTGTTAACCAGAACAGTAAGCACCCAACTCCTTTATGCTTACCGCTCAGTGCACTTCTGGTCAGCCCGAACGGTCTGGAAGCCATCCATGGAGAAGTTTCGATCCTGTATGTCCTCGTGCAGCCCCGTTCCAGTGAAACACATAACACTGCACTCCCGAAATGTTCTCTGACGCCTGGCTAGCGCCATGAACTCGTCCATTTTATTACCCACCGAACTCCTCTTCTCCATAAGTCTCTGTTGTCTCGACCCGGTCCTCTTTCCTCAACTTTGTGATCCCCGTCTGCATCCTCTGTGTGTTTTCCTCCAGATTTCAGCAGGGGTGTCCGCCACTCTGCTCGCTAAACCGGCCGGCATTAGCACAAGCAGCTGGTCCCTGGAATGAACAATGTGACCATGCTTCTGTCCCGCGTGTCGGGATGTAACTATTTCCAGCGCTAAAATCCCAAATAAAACTCTCTCTACCAGCATGTTAGAGAGGGTGCAGCTTCGATGTGTTACCGTGGAATAAAAAAATACAAAAAAAACATAAGTTAAAAAGTAAGAAGAGAAAAGTAAGAATCCGATCGGAACAGCTGTAGCAGACTGCATGCACGACCAGTGCATGCACACTTTAAAGGAAAGGTACTGGCATGGATAGGGGAATGATTGACAGACAGGAGGCAAGTGAGTGTGATCCAAAGATCTTATCCCCTCTCTCCTACATGAACTCCTTAGCCACATATAATCACCCAAGTTCTGGCCTCACTAGCATGTGACGTGGGTAGCAATCCTGAGGTCACATCTCTGGAGATTCCTGACGAAGGGTCTCGGCCTGAAGCGTCGACTGCACCTCTTCCTAGAGATGCTGCCTGGCCTGCTGCGTTCACCAGCAACCTTGATGTGTGTTGCTTGGATTTCCAGCATCTGCAGAATTCCTGTTCTCTGGAGATTCTGCCCTTTTAACTTGGCACCTAACTCCTTGAACATCCTATGCAGAACCTCGTCACTCGTCCTATCCACGTTAATGGTACCTACGTGGATCACAACTTCTGGCTGTTCACCCTCCCACTTAAGAATGCTGAGGACTTGATCCAAGATATCTTGGACTCTGGCATATACCATACCTGACAACATACCATCTGGAAATCTCATTATTGCCGGCAGAACCTCCTGTCCGTTCCCCTAACTAATGAATCCCTTTCATCACAGAGTGCCTCTTCTCCTACCTTCCCTTCTGAGTCACAGAGGCATTCTCAGTGCCAGAGACTCAACCATCCTCCTGATAGTATCCAAAGTGATATACCTGTTGTTGAGGGGTTGGCAATGGGTACTCTGCTATGGCTCCTTAACTCCTTTCCATTTCCTGATAGTCTCCCTGTTTCCTGTGTCCTGTACCTCAGATGTAACTATCTCTCTATATGCCCTATTTATCATCCCATCAGCCTCCCAAATGAACCAAAGTTCATCCTGTTCCAGTTTCAAGTCCTTAATGCAGTTTGTTAGAAGCTGCAGCTGGATGCACTTTGTAGAGACATCTGGTCTGACGCTGGACTGCACCCATTCCAGATGCTACTTGTCAAGACACTCTCAATAGTACACATGACTCCAAAATGCCTCAAACTTCTGGATCAGCCCACCCCGAGAACTAAAAGCCATGTATACAATATCTACTACCTAATCCACTACACTACCCATCCTTGGTACCTCTTCAAAAAGTAGTCAAGTTTTTAAGTTGTCACCTCCCTTAGACAAAGCCCACAAAGCCATGCAAATCATCTCCAGTAAGTCTGTGCTTTTCCATTCGAGTCAATCTTGTCAATTCATTCATGTGACACTCGTCAGACTATAATTTGATGAATTATTCCTCTTGCCCATAAAGGAAGATAAAAATTACTTATCATATTTGGAAATAAACATTACTTTGTCAGAAAATGAGGGATATTTCAAAATTATCTACCAATATTCTAAAGTTTTCATTTGATTTAAATTGTTGCAGGGATGAAAAAGGATCATGATTTGATATAGTTCCTGTTGTTTCCCGTAATCTTGCATTGATCTTTAATCTTTACTTTCTATAACTCAGGTGACCGGATTATCAAAGTAAATGGGGAAAGCATTATAGGGAAAACATATTCTCAAGTTATAGCCTTGATTCAGGAAAGGTATGAATTAAACTTTTTTTGTTTGTAAACAACTATTGATTTGTCTATTATGGATTAGCAATCCTGGCTTGATGTTTAATTAGAGACACAAAATATTGTTTGTTTTAATGTTTAACTAGTTTTGTATCTCGCCCACAGGATAAGTAAAACTCGATTCTTGGTCATTTTTGGGCATAGTTAAATTGAGGATTATAAATGCCTATCTGAATAATAAAGGCAATATTTGGGTTAAAGGGGAGCAAATTTTCGGAATTGCAGTTGCTGTATTCAAAAATTGATTTTCTGATATATCCATCTATTTTAGAGTTCAGTGGCATAAAGTAATGTTACTGGCATTCCATCGCAATTTGAAGAGGCCGCTGCTTTCAGGTGTTTAATTTTGACATGTAAATATTATGACTGTCCTCAATTGATTCATGTCCCATTTCTTACTTCACCTATATCAAAGCAGAAATAGAATCTGCCATTTAAATTAAAGCAACACAGAGCAGGGGAATATACTAGTGAGAAGTGAACACCTTGACTTATAACTATACTTGGTCAAGATTTGAATAAGATATAACACGTTTAAATTACCATTATAGCAAGCCTTTGATGAAAATCTTTTTGCATTGTTTGACTGCACATGCAAATGGACATACTTTTCAAGGACAAATGCCTAATGCATCTTCATAATAATATATCTCCAGTCTCTCTGATAATGTATTTTGTTGTCAGTAGCAAAGCATTCTCTTAGCTGATGGAAGTTTGTAGTATCCTGTGGGCGCAGACCATTCACTACTTTTGCTGTCCCCTCCACTTGATTGTGCTCTCATGCGATATGTGAGTCACAAGTTGAAAACCAAACTACCTTCCTGATCCTTGCATAGTATAAACACCTGATCTTGATACATAACCTGCTGGGTCCCGAGGTGGTACATGCTCAAGGAGCAACTTTCTTTTCAATACAGTACAGCTTATGCCCTTCAGCCTATGATATCTGTGCCAAACTTGATGTCAAATGAAACTGTTTCTGCTGCCTGTGCATGAGGGAATAGATGGCGTTGTGATGATGGAGTAGATGGCTTTGTTGCCAAGTTTGCAGATAATATGAAGATTGGTGGAGGGGCAGGTAGTGTTGAGGAAATGGGTAGGATGCAGAAGGACTTAGACTGATTAGGAGAATGGGCAAGATAGTGGCAAATGAAATACAATGTTGGAAAATGCATGGTCATGCACGGGTAGTAGAAATAAATGTGCGGACTATTTTCTAAACGGGGAGAAAATCCAGGAATCTGAGATGCAGAGGGACTTGGGAGTCCTTGTGCAGAACACCCTGAAGGTTAACTTGCAGGTTGAGTCGGTGGTGAGGAAGGCAAATACCGTGTCAGCATTCATTTCAAGAAGTCTAGAATACAAGAGCAACGATGTGATGCTGAGGCTATATAAGGCACTGGTGAAGCCTCACCTTGAGTATTGTAAACAGTTTTGGGCCCCTCATCTTAGAAAAGATGTGCTGGCATTGGAGAGCATCCAGAGAAGGTTCACGAGGATGATTCCAGGAATGAAAAGGTTATCATATGAGGAATGTTTGATGTCTCTGGGTCTGTACTTGCTGGAATTCAGAAGGATGAGGAGGGATCTCATTGAAACTTTTTGAAGACTGAAAGGCCTACACAGAGTAGATGTGGAAAGGGTGTTTCCCATGGTAGGAGGGTCTAGGACAAGAGGGCACAGCCTCAGGATAGAGGGGCGCCCTTTCAAAACAGAGATGCGGAGAAATTTCTTTAGCCAAAGGGTTGTGAATTTGTGGAATTTGTTGCCACATGCAGCTGTGGAGGCCAGGTTGTTGGGTGTATTTAAGGCACAGGTTGATAGGTTTTTGATTGGACATGGCAGCAAAGGTTACAAGGAGAAAGTTGGGAACTGGGGTTGAGGAGTTGAGGTAGAAAAAAAGAATCAGTCATGATTGAATGGCAGAACAGACTGGATGGCCTAATTCTGCTCCTATGTCTTATGGTCTTATGGTCTAATTTCAGTTGTTTTATGGTATAACACTGCTGTTATTAATGCTAAACAGATAATGAATAAAACTGTATATCCTGTGTTACAGTGATTCTGTCCTGGAGCTTTGTGTTATGCCAAAAGATGAAGATATTTTGCAGTTGGTAAGTTTCTTGGTGTTCACTAGCTGCTTGCAGGGTAAATTCTGAGCAAGGTACAATTACTTGGTTTTATAGCTATTAGACTAAGCATGTTATTCAGATTCTTAATCATGATCGGCCATACTGATGCTCAAGTGTAGCAAATAATGCCTTTACTATTCTTTGACGAGCCAGGGTTCAACTTTACATTCCGGTTGTGACAAAGCTTTGTCTGAGTCATATCTGCAGTGGTATACATTGAAATCAATTTTCTGTACTTCCATTTTATATCTGATCTGTTACTCCAGAATATTCTGATGCAAGTGAGACTTTGGGCTAGTGTTAAATGTTTCTCTGCTCTTCATGGCAAGATTGATTAATAATGTAACAGTTGGTTTGTTCACTCAATATTCTCTGAAGCCTGTTTTCAGCTGCAGGACCTTCCATAAAATGGACAGAATTGGCAACAAGATGTTGAATTGTCAAACATTCATTCACTTTATTCGACTATTGCACATATTGAGAAACTTGCGTTACCAGGACTTACAAAAAATTGTGGGACTGATAAAATACATCCACAACTGACAAATTAGAATATTATTTGAAAAAATATCAGAAACAGATTTATTATCATTTACCTATGATGTGAAATTTGTTGTTTTGCAACAGCAGTACAAGCAAAAACATAAACATCTATACATTACATATTAAATACATAGTGCAAAAAGGGAATAGCGTAGTAGTAAGGGATTCTGCAGTTGCTAGAAATCCAGAGGTATTTTTGAAGGACCATTCAGAAATCTGATGATGCAGGGGAAGAAGCTTTTCATAAGTCATTGAGAATGGGTCTCGAAACTGCTTTACCATCTCCTAAAGTTCAGATGGTGAGGGTCCTTAATGAAGGATGCCAACTTCTTGAGGCACTGCCTCTTGAAGACGTCTTTAATGGTGGGGAGGGGTCTGCTCGTGGTGGAGCTACTACTTTGGTTTACAATAAGCTATCTAGTTCTAGAAAAACAAAGGAAAAATCATTCTTGTTCTTGTTATTTCTTTTGATTTTAAATGAAACTTTTGCATCTCTTGTGTTAAAGATAGTGCTGTTAAATGCTTATGTTGTTCGTTATTAATTCCTTTTTAATCAATAGGAAAGTGATGCACAAATTAAATAATTAGGATAAATTAACTAATTTGTTTTTAAAGCTAAAAGCTTTCCTTTCACATAACAGATATGTATAATTTGTATTCCGTAGTAAAATAAGATCAGCAATTGCAGAAAATAGTTTTAAGAAAGGAATCACTGGCAAGGATAATTTGGTTATGTTATCTTTCTAATTCAGTGATTATAATAACAAAGTAGCTGTTTGGAATGTTAGAATACTTGTCTAATTAAGCATTTCATTTTATCATTAAAGAACAGTGATTCCAAGAGCTGAAAGCAACAGTAATCTAGATAAAAAGGAAGTTATTAACTCTATGGTGAAAACTCGGTGGAGGCCCAGTAAAAAAAATGTTATCATGTACATTGGTCGTGCATAGAGTATGCTTTCTGGACTAAACATTTATGATAATAAGCTGACTTTGGTCTTACTATACAACCTAATAATTCACTCCTTTACTGATATGGTTCAGAGAAGTCAGATTATATATATTTACAGTTTGTTGTGTTCAGCTTCAGTGTGACAAAATAATTTTGCCTCTGTATGTATCAACCATTTCTATTTTTATCACATTTACTTTATTTTAACTGTTGCTCCTTTTAACCTTGTTGTGACACCTTTGCCTTTCGATTTGCAGAGGTCCTTGCAGTGCTGGTAAGATTGCTAAAGGAATCTATTTTAAATTTTCCTAAGCTTGCACAAAGAGTAAAGGAGTCTTATTGTGCATATGTAGGGCTTTTAGTGAGAGTGCCCCTGGAGTATTGGCACAGCTTTACCTGAGAAAGGATGTGATTGCCATAAAAAGAGCAAACTGATGATTCGTGAGACTTTTCCAGAGATAACTTGGTTAATGTAAGAGGAGATTGAGTAAACTGGTACACTAAGACTTCATTATCCGCTGACTTCTCACAGTGTATTACAGGGAGTGTTGCTAAATATAGCACATTCCACCAGAGCCCTGTCCTGTTGGTATCCAGTGAATCTTGTCTGCCATGCGATAGATTACATTTGATGTCTTGCACTAGCAAGAGTAGTGAAATATAAATAATTTGGTATGTGGTCAGAGCTGGGGTCGGAGTCCCAACCAGAAACACTGAGAGTCAGGTGAGCAGGGTGGTTTCTGGCCATAGCTGAGGTCCAGAGGCTGGGGTTGGAAAAGTGTGGGAGGTGGAAGGGTGGTTTAGTTAGAAACCTGAGTAGGTTTCCGATCAACAGCCATCCAGATTGTCATGCCAGGTGTCTGTCACAGGCAGTGCAAAACTGGCACCTGATAAATCCGGCTTTTCTGTTGAAAATCCTGGAGTGTAGGAATCTGGGCCTCCACGTGTCTGAAGGGAGAAAAAAAAATCACAAATTATATTTTCTTGAAGTGATCTTAGTGAGTAAATTGCAGTCTGAAAGTAGTTTCACTCACTTGACTCCAAGTTAAAGCTGGGAGTAGTCAGGCTGGGGTCACATTTAAAGCTTTTGGAGATTAAAATATCCTCATTCTTTCAAGATAATCACAGAGTATTGTTTAGTTTTTTCTTGCTGTTGAATGTTTAATCAACAGCATGATTTGAGTATGAACACAGTTCTAGTTTACAGCCTCTCCCAGTTTTAAAATTCTATACCCTTGGATCTGTAGTCATGACTACATAGATGACCTTTATTGTTCATACATGATGGGTGGGACAGCATTAGTGTTTGCGCCTGAGCATGTTTGAATTTGAACAGGATATTTTGTAATTTGAACCTACACCTTAAGTGAATTAAGAACTCAAGCTCATTTTGCTATCAAAACAGGACAGAATCATTTTATATATCAACTCAGTTTGGATACATATGGTTCAGAAGTGGTCGTGCTGAATATTTGAACAAAGAAACAAATCAAGTTGTCATATCTCTGCCATAAGTTTGATTATAACATGATTACTGAGATTCCCTGTGCATCAGAAAAGAAATTAGAACTAAGTTTCACAGTTTTTCAGAGGGACCAAACTTTGAAACATGAGGTGGGTGTGCTTGAGAGTATTTAAAGAGCTTGCATTGTAAAAGTACGTAGAACTATTTTTTCATTAAATCCAACTTGCTGTGGATTTTTACATTTTCATGAGAACTTTAATGTTTCAACTCTCAGTTAATGCAGCATTTGTTTGTTTCTGCAATTCTAAATTGAATGTAATATTTAAAATCTCACTTCTATTTACTATTTTGATAAATTAGACCGTGAGCAAATGTATTTTTGTGAATTGGATTACAGGTGCAAATTTAGTGCTCCTCAGTAAACTCTTAAACTTAAATATGTTAGAATTATAAAATAAACCTTGTGCAAGGTAGATGTAGATTAAGTAATACATATAACCTCTCTCCCACTCCCCAAGGGTTAGGCAGCTGTTGCATTCCTATAAAAATATAAAAATGAGTTGCGGGGGGGGGAAGAAAACTGTGTTAACCAATTTTTACTGTTGAGTGGGAGTGGTAATTATGGGGAATGTCTGGTTGTAGGGATACTAGTCATTAGGGCTGAGCAAAGTGAGGCCTGAGGAGAAATTGCTTCTGTTAGCCCACAACTGAATGCTAAAAATGCATGCCCTCTTTCCATGGGAGTAGACAGATTGTTGGCAGTAGAAAGCCAAATACTCCAGGTTCCTGTTAGTAGGAGTGATTGATCCTTTCAAGTTTGATTCTTTCAGCAAAGGAACATTTTGTGCGAAATTCGTAATGGAAACCTGGTCTATTTCTTGGATTCATGCTCTTGAATTTACACGACAGTGAAAACAAAACCATTAGATATCTATTAACTTTTTTTTGGCTATTATGGTAAATTGCCATTTATCTTTTTATTGGGAAATTGTTATTTGTGTTTTCTCATTTTGAAATTTAGTATATCTTTTTCTTTTAAGGCTTACTCCCAAGATGCCTACTTAAAAGGCAATGATCCATACACAGGCAATGCCCAGAACATCCCTGAGCCACCACCTGTCTGTTACCCTCGATTGACTAACACCACTTCATCTGCGCCTCAGCCTATGGAAGTTTCACCACCAGAACCTTCTCGAGGGAAGCAACAAATTAGTAGACCAGTACACGCTACTGCTACATCTGATAGAGGGTATCGGACTGAAGTGCAAGTACCACCTTCACCAGTTGATATTGCAAAAACTAATACTGCTGTTTGTGTTTGCAATGAAACAGTAAAGACTGTTATTGTGCCTTCGGAGAGGGTTGATGAATTTGCATCTGGTAGAATGAACCATTCAAGTCCAGCTCATAGAACAGAAGAAGTTCGGTATGAATTGACTGACCATACAACTGGGAAACCAAGAGTGAGGAATGCTGCTTCTTCAGCTCTGTTGACCAGTACTACAGTTCAGCAGGTTACAAGTGGTAGGGCAAAAGATTCCACAGTAACTACCACTACCACTAACATTGGTAAGCAGACAATCTATAGTTCATGTAAGGATGCTGCTTCCAGCAGGACTATGCCTCAAACTACAGATTCTTCAGCAGCCATAAATCAACATGCATCTCCAGCAACTGTAGCTTCACACCAGAATATAGACTGGCGCAATTATAAAACATATAAAGAGTATACAGAAAATAGACGTTTGCACATGTATGGTAGTAGGACAATACAGGAAAGATTGGATAGTTTAAGAGCAGCTGTTCAAAATTCAACAGACTATCAACAAACAGCTCCAACTCATGTTACAGCTCCAGCACGACGTCGAAGCACTTCGCATGACCGATCTTACCAAGCCACGTCAATGAGATATCGTAGCGTGTCTCAAGAAAGATTAGGGGAGTCTGTTTTAATGAAAGATTGGCCACGAAGTGCTTCACAGGATGCATTGACATCACCAGTAATTGGGCCTCAGAACCATAGGACACGATCATGTGATTATATTGGAAAACAGGCAGAGACATTAGATGTTCTCGCAGCAGATGTTGGAACAAGGTCACATGATCCTGCTGATGGTGGAGTAAAACGAATTTATGACCGAACCACTGGAGTTAATGAATTGAGTAATAGACATGTTTTTCGAGAAGGATTGCGGCAACCTGTCAGACATGTTGGGCAGCCAGGATCTCGGATGTCTCTTAGTAGTACAACACAGTCGCAGAACAATAATTTTTCACCAAGTTTTTCCAACATTGACAGTATAAAGATGCGATCCAAAACACGAAATGCTACACTTTCTAGTCCTGCCCCTTCAAGGTGTAGGGTAGCCACAGACATAAAACCTGCTCAGCATTCAAAAGACCACCAACCTTCTTTTACAGGCCAGCAACCTCAAGCTCCTTCTCAAGACATGTCTTATGTACCAATGTCATTTCAAACTACTCTGCCAAGTACTTTGTTAACCACTTCTGTTTCCTATGCAACACCACCAGTTCTCTCTCCTACCCAAAGTATTAGCATTGATGCGTTAAAAGACCAAAGAATGGTAAATCACGCCAATGTATGTGAACAGCTCTTAGATCACAGAGCAAGAGCTGAAAGTGTGCCTGAGTATCCAGCAGAAGTGGTTGTTGGAGTAAGATCAGCATCATGTCCTACACCAACATCAGTACAGCCTAGTAGGATGGTAAAGGCCTTTGCTACCTCTACTGTTGCAAATGCATCAGTTAGACAAAAGGGCAAGGAACCAGAAAAAATTAAACTTGAAAATAAACAAGAGGAGAAATCAAAATTGGATATGGAGAATTCTCATGAACAAAATGAAAATGCCTCAGGGCATAAAGAACAGGAAGTCTCAGACAATAAAGAAGCTGTGGTTTTGAGGGGAAAGCATGCTACAAGTCGATTAACACCACAACCACTAAGACACCAGTCATACATTTTGGCTGTAAATTCACCAGATACAGTAACTGATCCTACCTGCTGGCTACCTAATGATGCACGCCGTGAAGTAAATATTAAGCGAATAGGTGATCAGAGAAAGGCATCAAGTTCAAGCCCACAGGATGATTCATTAGCATCAATCCCTTTCATTGGTAAGGCCAAATTTTCTTTTTAATGAATAAAAGTGTGTGAAGCTTATTCTGCTATATCACAGTATGTTATAGATGAATTTAAGGGTTGGATGGGGGTAGGGGGGTAGGTGCAAATGCTTTGGGAAAGCTCATTGTACTATATCTCCAATATTGGTTGTGTTACATTATTCTTTCCCTTTTGTAGTTAATTGTTCCCATTAATTGTGTTGGGCAAGTGGTTAAGGCATCGGTCTAGTGATCTGAACGTCGCTAGTTCAAACCTCAGTTGTGGCAGCGTGTTTGTGTCCATTTGCAAGGCACTTAACCACACATTGCTCTAGTATCTATGCGAGGAGTGGCGCCCCACACAGACTTCCAACCTGCACCCTGTAAGGCATGAAAATACCGACGCAGGCCTCTCATGGTCTGAGTCGACGTTCCCCCCCTCCCCCCTCCACCCTGTTCCCATTAAGTAGTTATAGAGTTTTTGGGAAGAAATTGGAGAGGTTCTTACCCTGAAGTACAAATGCTGTTCTAAACAAAATGCGGAAGAGACCAATATTTCCAGCAAATTTATGTTTTTATGCAATTAGACATTTTACATGACTTAGGGAAGTTGGTTTGTGATGAATTGGGTTGCATTGGGCTTCATTTACAACTCCGCAATTTTTTGCAGTCTTGGACAGGGAAGTTGCAACACCAAGCAGAGATGCGTGTAGATAGGTTACTGTCAATGGTGCATCTATAAAAATTGGTAAGAGTCATCGGGGACATAATGTGTTTCCTGAGAATTTTGAGGAAGTGAGGAGATTTAGGCATTGTGCTTTCTTCACTGTGGTTTCCCCATGACTGGACCAGGATAAAAATTGTTGGTGATATTTATCCCAAGGAACTTAAATATTTCAACCAGCCCCCTCCCCCTCCCCCCCCCAGCACCCTTGATATAAACAAGGCCACTTTCCACCCCACTTTCTGAATTCATTGTATTGATACTGAGGGCAAGGTTGTTGCCTTGACACCATGCTGAACTCACTGTCTCTTTCCTGCATTCCATCTCGTCATTGTTTGAGATCTGGCCTACAACACTGTTGTCATTTACAAACTTAAAAATGGAGTTAGGAGTGGTATTTGGTTACAGAGCCATGTGTTATAGGTTTCAAAGTAAGGATGTAGCCTTCTGGAGCACTGATGTTGAAGGTAATCTTGTCAGAGGTGTTGTTGCCATCTTCACTGATTGCAGTGTGTTGGTCTGGAAGACAAAGATCTATTTGCAAAAGTGCAAGCAGAGTCCTAGTTTGGAGATGAGTTTGTTTGGAATTATGCTAGTTGGAACTGTAGTCAATAAGTAAGTTTGATATAGGTGCCTTTGTTAACCAGATGTTCCAGAGATGAGGGTCTGGGAGATGGGGTCTAGCATGGACATGTTAGCTTAAAGGAGAAATCAAGCAAAGGCTATCGGAATTAAAAAAAAAAAAAAACTGCTGGAGGATCTCAGCATGTCAGGCAGCATTTGCAGAGGCAGAGGGATAGTTGGCATCTTGAGACGAGACCCTACATCCAAAATGTCAACATCTTTTTGCTGCTGCAAGAGATGCAGCTTGACCTTTTGAATTCTTTCAGTTTTCCTTCAGGTTACTGCATTTGCAGTCACTTGTGCCTCCAAAGGATCAGGTATTGCTGGTAAAATAACTGAAGTGCACAGTACTCACTAACATTTCCATGTAACAGAACACCAGCTTCAAACAAGGAACAGTCTTAAGGATAGATGTGTCTATCCAAAGATTGGCATCTTCCTGTTAGTCTCACCATTGACATGGGATAAAGTTTCTATATTTGCATTTCCTAGATAAGCTTGCTACAGGAAGTTACTCATTTCGTGTGCAAATAGGAGTGATATATGCTAGGGTTCAATAATGGAACCTTGACTCCAAAGGTGAAAAAGCAGATTAGGAAGAGGGACACACATCAAAGTTGCTGGTGAACGCAGCAGGCCAGGCAGCATCTCTAGGAAGAGGTACAGTCGACGTTTCAGGCCGAGACCCTTCGTCAGGACTAACTGAAGGAAGAGTGAGTAAGGGATTTGAAAGTTGGAGGGGGAGGGGGAGATCCAAAATGATAGGAGAAGACAGGAGGGGGAGGGATGGAGCCAAGAGCTGGACAGGTGATTGGCAAAAGGGGATACGAGAGGATCATGGGACAGGAGGTCCGGGAAGAAAGACAAGGGGGAGGGGAACACAGAGGATGGGCAAGAGGTATATTCAGAGGGACAGAGGGAGAAAAAGGAGAGTGAGAGAAAGAATGTGTGCATAAAAATGAGTAACAGATGGGGTACAAGGGGGAGGTGGGGCCTTAGCGGAAGTTAAGAAGTCGATGTTCATGCCATCAGGTTGGAGGCTACCCAGACGGAATATAAGGTGTTGTTCCTCCAACCTGAGTGTGGCTTCATCTTTACAGTAGAGGAGGCCGTGGATAGACATGTCAGAATGGGAATGGGATGTGGAATTAAAATGTGTGGCCACTGGGAGATCCTGCTTTCTCTGGCGGACAGAGCGTAAATGTTCAGCAAAGCGGTCTCCCACTCTGCGTCGGGTCTCGCCAATATATAAAGGGCCACATCAGGAGCACCGGACGCAGTATATCACCCCAGTCGACTCACAGGTGAAGTGTTGCCTCACCTGGAAGGACTGTTTGGGGCCCTGAATGGTGGTAAGGGAGGAAGTGTAAGGGCATGTGTAGCACTTGTTCTGCTTACACGGATAAGTGCCAGGAGGGAGATCAGTGGGGAGGGATGGGGGGGCGAATGGACAAGGGAGTTGTGTAGGGAGTGATCCCTGTGGAATGCAGAGAGAGAGAGGGAGGGAAAGATGTGCTTAGTGGTGGGATCCCGTTGGAGGTGGCGGAAGTTACGGAGAATAATATATTGGACCCGGAGGCTGGTGGGGTGGTAGGTGAGGACCAGGGGAACCCTATTCCTAGTGGGGTGGCGAGAGGATGGAGTGAGAGCAGATGTACGTGAAATGGGGGAGATGCGTTTAAGAGCAGAGTTGATAGTGGAGGAAGGGAAGCCCCTTTCTTTATAAAAGGAAGACATCTCCCTCGTCCTAGAGTGAAAAGCCTCATCCTGAGAGCAGATGTGGCGGAGACGGAGGAATTGCGAGAAGGGGATGGCGTTTTTGCAAGAGACAGGGTGAGAAGAGGAATAGTCCAGATAGCTGTGAGAGAAGAGGAATAGTCCAGATAGCTGTGAGAGAAGAGGAATAGTCCAGATAGCTGTGAGGAAGAGGGAGTTGCTTTGGGCCCCTGTTTGCAACTGGATAGATATGGCTGAAATGAGACAAGGGAAGTCTTAGTCTGCTATGTGTTGGAACAGAATGGCTTAAACAAAAGCTTTACATAACTATTTGGAGTGCCACGGTAGCGAAGCGGTTAGCGGGACACTATTACAGCTCGAGGCCTTGGAGGTCTGAGTTCAATTCTGGTGCCCTCTAAGAAAGTTCGTATGTTTTCCCTGTGTGTGTATGTGTCTCCCCCAGGTGTTTTGGTTTCCACACACTGTCGGAAGGCGTGCTGCTTAGTAGGTTAATTTATCATTGTAAATTGTCCTGTGATTAGGCTAAGGCTAAATTGGTGGTTTGTTGGATGGCGTGGCTCATTGGGCCGGTGGGGTCTCTTCTGTGCTGCACTTCTAAATAGATAAATGAGAATTTCAGGAATTTTGGACAATGAATTGGGGGACAGCAACATTTTCTGGAAATGTAAACCATGGGCATAGTTTTCAAGACCTCAGAAATCAAACAGCTTTATGGAGAGAGGGATGATGACTCATTTTAAAAAGCAAGGACAATAATTGAGTTGAAAGATCCATCGACAACACTAACTAAAGTAACAGCCACAGGGAATATTAACTGATCAGTGATTTGAGGGGAATAGCATGAATGGGGCTTGAAATTGGTCTGACTGGATAAGTAAGTCTGGACTAGGGATGGCTTAGGAGCTGGTGACAAATGGAATAGAAGTGATGGAGGCCACTGAACATTGATATTAATTTCTCTGATGAGCCGTCCATCAGATACTCACTATTGAGAATAACAGTGAAAACAAGGGAAGGAGAATTAAGGCCACTCAACACTGGAATACATTGATGCAGTTAAAAACTTTGATTTGCGCTATTTTTCTCCATCTTTCCTAAATGCCTTGTATCTAGGTTTATCAGTCCTTCCCTACTTTGAATAGGTCCTGGATATTGGCACAGAAGGTTTGTTCAATGTAAGCGCATGCACATACAGCTCATCAATTTTACTATGACTCAGTAATAATAATAGGTTGTTTAGCATTCAGGGTGTATCCCCAGGAATGAGACATTAATGGAATAAACCTCAAAAGGAGCTGTCACAGCTTTATATGCTAAGTAGGATATAAAGAGAGAAAAACATTAATATAGAAACATAGAAAATAGGAACAAGTGTAGTTCTTTGCACCTGGTTCATCGTTCAACATATTCATGGCTGATTGTCCACTTTGATACCCAGTTTCTGCCTTCCTAAACCCCCACCAAACCACACCCATGATCTGTGTAGCATTTAAGAAATATATCTATGACTTCGGACGTGGAAATATTTAATAGCTTGGCCTCTATTCTGTGGATGCAAATTGCACAGGTTCACTTCCCTCTGGCTGAAGAATTTTATCTTTCCATTTTCAAATCTTTTTATTAATATATAGTCTTCTACTGCTATAAAATACAGAAATTCAACAAATTTGTATATATATATAATTAATAAAACTGAAGGAAAAAACATATGCTAATGAAAAATTTTTTATAAAAGAAAAAGGAGAAAAGAGAACTCCAGCTAACTAAAAAAAAAACCCACTAACTATAAAACAAAAAAAAGAGGGGGAAAAAACCCATTAGGAACCAACCCCCAGAGCAATACATCTTAAATCAACAAAAAAGAAAACAACAACCGCCAAATCACATTTATACAACATAAAATTGGCAGGAAACCATGTAAATTGATTCAAATTAAATGATAATATTTAGCAAAAGAGCCCCACCTTCTTTCAAAATCAAATCGGAGATCAAAGTTCTATTTCTAATTTTTTCCAAACGAAGACAAAACATTACTTGGGAAAACCATTAAGTTAGTGTAGGAGCAGAGGTGTCTTTCCACCTCAATAAAATCTTCTTGCCAACAATGTAACAAATGCAATTACATGTTGGTTTGAAAATGAAATACCCTGAATATGATGCGGAACTATTCCAAATAGAACGGTCAATGTGTTAGGTTGTAAATTAATTTCTTATTTAGAAATTGTAGAAAATAAAGATTTCCAAAAAGATTTCAACGAGGGACATGACCAGAACATATGTGACAAAGTATCTACTTCATTTTTGTACCTATCACAGTAATTATCTATATTAGGGAATATTTTGGATAGCCTCTCCTTTGTTAAATAATAGCAGTGAACAATTTTAAACTGAATTAAACAATGATTGGCACATATCAAAGAAGAATTAACCATCAACCAAAACTTGTGACCAGTCTTCATTAACAAAAGTCTTATTAAGTTCTCTCACCCAATCTTGTTTAATCTGTAGTGAGAGGTTATCTTTTTGTAGTAAAAATAAATTATAAATTCTACCAATGGAACCTCTCACTAAGGGATTCATATTCAAAATAGTGTCCAACAAATCAGATTCTTGCATATATGGAAACATAGAAACACATTTTTGTGAAGAATGTCTAACCTGTAACTATTGCAAGTAATGTGTGTGAGAGAGAGAATATTTACTAAACTCTTCAAAAGACATCAATTGACCATCACTAAATAAATCTGCAAAAGAACAAATCCCCTTATTTCTCCATAAAAGAAAGATGGGATCAGTAATTGAAGGTTTAAATAGCAAATTTCGAAATACAGGACTGGACAATTTAAATTGTTTGAAATTAAAAGAGTTGCGAAACTGAAACCAAATCCGTAAGGACTGTTTAATAACAGGGTAGAAATTTAAATTAGAAATTTTAGCAAGTTGTATAGGTAATGGAGCTCCTTAATAGTGAAGTTAAATAAAATTGATTAATAGTTTAAATTCTAAATCAATCCAAGCTGGTTTTTGGTTCTTAGCAAGCCAATATAACCAAAAACATAATTGTCGAGTATTAACAGCCCAATAATACAATCTTAAATTAGGTAGCGCGAGTCCACCTTTTTTAGATTTTTGTAACTGAAACTTATTAACTCTTGTTTTTTTTTTATTATTCCAAATAAAGAACAAAATAGTAGAATCAATTTGATCAAAAAATTTTTTAGTTAGAAAGATAGGTATATTTTGAAAAATATATAAAATTCTAGGTAAAATCATCATTTTCACGGCATGAATATGACCTATTAAAGAAAGTGTAAGAGAATTCCATCTAGAAAATAATTGTTTCATAGAGTCCAATAAGGGAACTACATTAGCTTTATAAAGATCTTTATATTTTTTTGTAATGATAATACCCAAATATTTAAAAGAATTCACAATTCTAAATGAAATATCCTTATATATAAAAACAGGAACATTTAAAGGGAACAATTCACTTTTATTTAAATTAAGTTTATATCCTAAAAATTTTCCAAAATCATTTAATAATTCCAAAAGATTAGGAATAGATTCTTCAGGATTCAAGATATAAACCAAAAGATCATCTGCATAAAGAAAAATCTTATGTATGGTCCCATTTATAGAAATACCATGAATATCTTTAGCTTCACGAATTGTTATAGCCAAAGGCTCCAATGTGAGATTAAATAATAAAGGACTTAATGGACACCCTTGTTGAGTACCTCGTGGAAGTAAAAAAAAAAGAGACCTAAGATTAATAGTAATGACGGTAGCGATAGGGTTCTTATAGATCATTTGAATCCACTTATTAAAATTATTAACAAAGCCAAATCTCTCTAATACATTAAACAAATAAGTCCATTCAACTCTATCAAATGCCTTTTCTGCATCCAGAGAAATAACACATTGGGGTGTTTTGGATAATAGTGAATATATAATATTCATCAATCTCCGAACATTAGAAAGAGAGTAACGACCTCTAGTAAAGCCTGTTTGATCCATAGAGATAATTTTAGATAAAATGTTTTCCAAATGGTTAGCGATTATCTTGGAAAGAATTTTAGCATCCACATTTAATAGTGATATAGGTTTATAGATGAGCATTCAGTAGGATATTTATCTTTCTTAAGGATTAAAGAAGCAGAAGCTTCATAAAAAGAAAGTAAATTACCTTTCTCAAAAGATTCATGAAATATTCCAAAAGGTATGGAGAAAGTAATTTTCTAAATTTTTTGTAAAATCCTACGGAATAACCATCGAGTCCAGGAGCTTTACCTGATTGCGTGGACCATATAGCTTTCTGAATTCCATGCTCAACAATTGGAGCGTCAAGGGTCTGTTGATCTTCAGCAGTAATTTGAGGAAATTTAATCTTATATGAAAAAGCTTTCATTTTAGAGGGATCTGCTGGAAACTGAGATTTATAAAGATTAGAATAAAAATCCTGAAAGATATTATTAATATCATCATAATTACTTACTATATCTCCATTATCTTTACGAATCTTTAAAATTTGTCTTTTAACTTTAGCAGCCCTTATTTGGGAAGCTAATAGCCTATTATTTTTATCCCCAAAAATATAAAACTGACTTTTTAATTTAAGCAAATATCCTTCAATAGGATAAGTTAATAATAAATTATATTGTGATTGTAGTTCCACTCTTAAACAATTCAATGTTTGGAAAGATTGCGTTGAGATTATCTAATTCTTTAATTTGTTTCGCAATTTTATCTAATTCTATTTTTGTCTGTTTCTTCAACATAGCTAAATAAGAAATAATCTGACCATGTAAATAAGCTTTTAACGTATCCCAAGTTACTAACTTTGAAACGTTTCCTGTATTTTTTCAATAAACTCAACAAAATCTGAACTTTGTAACAAATGTTCTGGAAAATGCCAAGGTGGTCTTGTAGAAACAACATCTTTCAAATCAAATATTAAATTTAAAGGAGCATGATCAGAAATAACAATTGCATCATATTCACATTGCTGAAGATTAAGTAAGAGTCGAGGGTCAGCTATAAAATAGTCGATTCTCGAATATTTATTATGAACATGTGAAAAAAAGGAATATTCTCTATCAGTAGGATGCATGTGTCTCCAGACTTCAATTAAACCATAATCAATTAAAAAGGAATTAATAAGTGATGCAGAATGAGTAAGAAGTTGATGTCTAGATGATGATTTATCTAACAAGGGATTTCAGCAAATATTAAAATCTCCACCCATTAATAACATATACTTATTTAAATCAGGTAATAGAGCAAAAATATCTTTAAAAAATGAAGGATCATCAGTATTTGGTCCATATATATTAACCAAAACCACTTTCTTATTATAAATGGTTCCTTTAACAATCAAAAATCTACCATTAATATAAGATATAATATCCTCCTGATTAAAGAAAATATTGGAATCAATAAAAATGGAAACACCCCTAATCTTACTTTGAGAGTTTGCGTGAATCTGAGGGTCCTTCCAAAATTTAAAAAATCGATTGTTATCACATAACGTGACATGTGTCTCTTGTACAAAAATTATATCGGGTTGGAATCGATTAATAATTTTAAATGTTTTCTTACGCTTAATAGGATCCAACTTAAAACATTTAACTGTTTAACTAACATATGAAACTTTATATCTAAAGAAAACAGTTAAACACATGTCAGGATAAAGAAATTTTAAGCCTCATAATGATATGTATAAAGCGAGGAGAACGGGGGCTAAGCACACAGTCTTATGGTATACCTGTGCCAATCAAGATTGTGGAGGAGATGTTGCCAATCTGAACTAAGTGAGGAAATCGAGGATCCAATTGCACAAGGAAGTATTGAGGCCAAGGTGTTGAAGCTTATTGATTAGTTTTGAGGGCTTGATAGTATTGAATGCTGAGCTATAGTCAATAAAGACCATCCTAATGTATGCATCTTTGCTGTCCAAAGTGTTCTGAGAGGTTGAGGAATGTGTGCACTGTAGTGTAGTCCTAAATGGTGTAGCAATATATTCAGAGAATCTAAGAAAAATAGTTTATTCAAGTAGTAGTAAACAATAGAAATGGAGTATGTGTGCATTGCAGGTTTGTCACAAGAGCAGCTATTTGGCATCTTTCCAAGAAATGTTTCAGTTATTTATTTGGAGAGCACAGTCCACACGCTGATGATAATTAGTCAGTCTTCACTCTTATTTATACTACAATACTGATAAGATGATCCTGAATCAAATCAGTTTCTATTTATTATCTTAAATATATCTTTGTTCTTAAAAAAAAAATTGTTTAGAATTTCTTTAATACAAATTGTTTTCCATTGTCTTGGTATCTATTTCGAAGTGGAATGCATCATCTCAGTTTCCTCTCATGTTGGAAAAGGTTTCCAGTAGTTATCTAGCACAGAAACAGGCCCTTCAGCCCAATTCATCTGTGATGACCACAATGCCTTCCCTAGCTAGTTCCACTTATCTGTATTACACCAATGTCCCTGTAAATCTTTCCTTTTCATATGTCTGTCCAGCTGTTTTCTAAATGCTGTAAATTTCCTCTCTTCTATCACTTTATTTGGCAGTTCATTCCATATATATAGCACACTTTGATCCACAGGTCTTTTTTTGACCTCACGATTTTATAAATTTCTACTAGGTCACTCCTTGTCCTCTTTTACTCGAGGGAAACCATTCCCAGTCTATACAGTCTCCTTATAACTTGAGCCCTCAAGCCCTGGCAACATCCTTGTGAAATCTTTTCTGCACGTTCACAGGTTTAATCACTATCTCTTTATAGTCTGGCGTATTGAACGCCACACACTCTATCCCAGGTGCAGTCTCGGCAACATCCTAACAGCTGTAACATGACATCTCAACCCTTGTACTCAAAGCCCTATCTGATGAAAGTAAGCATGTCATATGTCACATGTCACTTTCATTCTTTTTCTTGTCCAGTGAAAAAATGTATAATTAGCTTGCATACATTGTGTAAAATCAGTAAAGTCACAGTGAAATTAAGTTACTCTGTAAAGCTTTGGTCACCAGATTTTAAAAAAGAAGCATGTGATACCATAAGCGAGTACATAATATGAATTTATGGGGTTGTTGCCCAGTGTGGTTATGAGAGCAGCTTATCTGGGGTAATTTTCTATGAAATATAAGTGATCTGAGGAGTTAACTATTTGGATAGTATATGGTATAGTCTAAAGGTTTGTGTGAACTGTTGAGTACACTTAGACCCACTTAATACTGAGGATGTGTTCCTCGGAGGTGGAGCACTTTGTAAATCAGTACTATGCAGGGTCATTATAACTTCACATAAATAGACATGTGTGCCTGATTTATATTAAAAAAATCAAACCTGTTATATGATAGAGTACAGTAATTCGTGGAGTAACAAACACATAAATAGGCCTAACCTGTACATCAGTGGAGCAGCAACACATCGCAGTAGCAGCAGAGGGAAACGGGTGGTGGTTACATATTAGAGGGTCAGACTATGGTCCTCCTTTAACTTTGGATTCTTCAAGTAGGCGGCGAGATTTCACTGCCTTTTCTTAAGTTTCCTTTCATGATACAGTTCTCAGTAGCAGGAAATCATATTGAGAACACCTCTCTTTGCCTTATTGCTTCGCTCCCAGGCAGGGTCATTCTCGATGAACTGGTCCATGATTTGTGTGATTGTGGTGATGCTAGTGCTGAGGAATTTTCTGATGAGGTTTCTTGCTGGTGTTTCCTCTTCTCAGTCAGTGTCCTCAGATTCACCCAGGATGCATTGCTCTGCCAGTTCTTGAAGCTCCTGGGCTGTCCTGCTGTCTGCACTAGCCACTTCACCAGCTATGTATGCCATGGAGGTTATCAGTCTATCAAACCAGCCTCTGCTGGCTGTGAATGTTACTGACATCTTCTTCTTGAATATGATTGAAGGTGCTTCTTGCCTTTTCCGTTGTTATTAGTTGGCTTAGGGGCAGGTTTTGTTGTTTTCATCCACCTATATATTTATACTTTCCATTTTTTCAAGCAAATAGCTTCTTGACCAAGCTACCTTAGTTGATTATACTTTGAGGTTGTCATTGCAGAGCTTTTATCTTGTCTGCATTTTTTTATAATTGTTCTGATCATTGATGTAGCCAATTTCAATGAGGTGCCAACATCAACTTGATGCTCACTAGCTTCCAAATGTTGTATCGCTTGCAGTTTCACATCCATGCGAATGCTTTTCCTAGGCGTATTAGATGTGCTACCCTCACTGGAAGTTGCAGGTTGTTTTCCAGACATTATGGGTGAATAAACTGGAATAAATTGGCGAGGGAGCAAGATCATTTACACATGCAGTTGGAGGCAGAGCATGAACTGAAAGTTGATTGGCTGTGAGTAGCTCAGAGCGTATGTAAAGTGCTGTCATTGGCTGATTAAATGTTTACTGTAATGGAAGCTGCTCTTGAGCAGACTTGAATGAATTTTTGTCATTAAAAAAGATTTCAATAAAGAATTGAATAACCGTATTGTAACAAGTCAGTGCTATGCCGGGTAGCATTTTGCGGGGTCTATGAGTGTATTTCCAGCATTTTTTGTTATTTCAGACTTTTGACGTGTAATATTTTGCTTTGGGATTTTGGGTGTACTTTTCATTGTCTTAAAAAGTACAATGTCTCATAATTCAATTTTTCTGTGCAGGTGGGCATGCATGTTACCTTTGCTCCATTGATTAATGATGTAGAATTTTATAGTTTGCTTTAAACTTACTATTAAGTTTGAGAACATATTAACCAATTTCATTGTTGCAAGAGAATGGTAGGGGTGTGTTGTGTTTGTGGCCTGGTTACACAACATTGCTATTAATAAAAATGCTGGAGACGGGAGCGGTTCTGGGTTCATGGTTCTTTACTGGCAGAAACCGAACTCGGCACACACGTTCAGATCAATGTGCACCTAATAGCGCATGCAACGACATGTTACTAAAACATAAAGTAGTCCCTTATTATAATGTAGGCTATACGGTACACTCCTCCCCTTTTATTTTAATAGTGTATCAACTTTTTTTTAACTGGGGCATTATGCTAAACAAGTATGTTCACCTTTAACATACAAACGCCTGCCGTTTTTTACTTAGCAACTTAATAATATCAAATTATAACAAGCTTTTTTTTTACTTTTGGTCTCAGACCCATTTATAACTCAAGTCTCTGTAAGGGGAGAGGTCTTCTCTACATTGTTTGGCACTGAGGCAAATAGGTCTTCACTCTATTGTCTGGAATAAATTGAACAATCCACAAATTGGCATGTTCCAGCCATCATGAGTAGTCACCTCCATCTTGCAAAGATGATGAAAGCAAAATGAAATCCGTGAAAAGGTGAATGTTATTCTTAAAAAATATGTACAATCATCAAAACTAAGATGGCTTTGGAAAGTGTCTTCAGTTAGTGTGTTCTTCAGTCTGTCAATAAACTTGTTTGTTTTAATACAGGTTTCCATATAAAAGTCATGAACAGTTGACCTCTGAGCATAGGGAGTTAAGAAGATGTGCGCCTCCAACTTGCTAAGAGTTCTAGGCAGCAGATCGCCTTCATGTAATGAAGACTCCTCTGTGCAGCTTTCCTGGATATATACACATCTTTGTGCTATAACTTGTCTTCCTTACCCATATCTCATTTGTTCCAACTGAGTTAATTACACAGCCAATCTCTATTCTCCTGAGATTCCAAATAGATAGCCTGACCTTTATGATACCATCTCTTATCATAATATAACTTTCCATCTTCTATTCATGCTTCATATCTTTGTGCTGGTGATTCAGGAGTGCTGGGAAGATGCTCAAGAGAAGATGGAGATGCTGGTTTTTTCAGAGATTTAAGCTTATTGAGAGTTCGCAGATCTTCCCTTATCTGTTCATCTGTGAACAAGTAATTTAACTGCGCAGGTGCAGGTTTTTGTCTTTTGTCTGTAATTGGAACAGGGTCATTAGGTCTCCTCCTTAGTTTCCTAGTCATTATTGGCTTTACCACCATAGATCTCCTGTGAGTTCCATTGTTAGCCTCTCATTCTCAATCATCTTTTTCTTTTCTTCTAACTCAAATCTTTTTATCTTCAAATTCCTTCACTGCTACTTTTTTCTCTTTAATATAATTCCTTTCCATTTGTTCTGTCTCCAGTTGCAGAAAAAGCTCTGCATTTTGTATTCTTTCCTTGTATTGCTGATCTAGTTTCTTTATCCTTTTCTGATACTTCTGCAAAATACCTTCCTGTAACTGCTGTAGTTGTCTTTTGAGTGATGTCGATTTCTCCTGGTACATCTGCTCTTTTACTGCTAGGTAGTATTCATCATCCTGCTCATTGGCAATACCTGTCTCCGTTGCATCCTCTGTATCTTCATCCAAGTCCAGCCACGGATACTGCGTTCGTCCTCATTGTCGATGCTGTCTAGCAACAATGGGTGAGAGGAGAGCTGCGGACGTCTTCCCCGCTGAGCTGCCCTCCTTTGTTGACGCATCTAGTGCCTTGATGGTGTGCCAATCCAACTGGATATTCCTGAGCCATTCACGTCCCAGCCATGGTGGTCCTCCCATTATTCAGTACATAGAGGTTCAGCTGCTGTGTTTTGTCTCCATAGGTCACTGTCACTTTAATTTTACCTTTGGGACGCATTTTCTGTCCTGTGTAAGTCTTTAGCAGTAGGTTTGTTCGTTTTAGAGGTATGTGAGAAAACAGTCATTTGTAGTCATGTACAGAGATCACTGTTAAAGCTGAGTCTGTGTCCAACTCCATTTTCAGTCTCACGCCTGCCACTTGTGGAGTGATCCTTATTACTCTTCGATCATCTGTCTCTTTCATGCTGTGAAGTTGCAGACAAGACAATCCACTTTCGTCTGAGTCGTTTTCATCAGAACTGCTTTCTTCCATTTTGTGTACATTGTTGTGTTTTCCTTTCTGGGGTTTCTTGTTTCTCTGTATTTTGTCCTTTTTCTGTTGTTTACTAGCTTTGCATACTTTGCCAGTGTGGCCCTGTTTGCCACAGTTTCTGCATTCTTTGTCTTTAAACCTACGGTCATCAGGGTCATGTGACATGTTCCCACAACGGTAACATATTTTTCCTTCATTTCTGTTCAGTGACATTTTATTTGTAGCATATTCTAGAGATTTTTGTTCTATCTCTGAAGCACCCCGTGCTGCTGTTTCCGTTGATACTGCAATGTTCAGTGCCTTCTCTAATGTAAGGTCTTTTTCATCCAGGAGCTTCTTCTGTGTGGTTTCACAGTGCATGCTACACATTAACCTGTCCCTCAATGCGTCCGATAGACCGGCTCCAAATTGACAATGTTCTGATAATTTGCGCAATTCAGCATAATATTCAGAAAAGCTTTCAATTTTGCTCTGATTCCGTTTGTGAAATTAAAACCTTTCAGCAATGACCGGTGGTTTGGGGTTTAAATGCTGTTGGAGAGTGTCTACTATTTGCTTGAACATTTTGTCATCTGGCTTTTCAGGTCGAAACAAGCTCCGTAGCAGCCCGTATGTTTTTGCTCCCATAATACTGAGTAAGACGCTGGCTTTCTTTTCATCATTAACACAGTTAGCCTCACGATATAACTCCACTCTCGCAATGTAAGTTGCCCAGTGTTTGATGCCACTATCAAATGCTGTAATGATTCCAATCATCGCCATCTTTGTTTCGTTAATTTAGCCCCGTTTTCCCCTTGTTTTCTTTTTGACTTGCGTGTCCTTTTTGCTAGCGCCACAAGCGCACTCTGTCTAGATGTGTGAGTCGCTCCTTTTTATTTCCCTTCTGGGGCAGACAGACCTTCAGCCCCTGGGGGTCAGCACCGGCTGTGGTCTCGGCTGGACGTGCTGCAGCTCCTACTGTGTCTCTTGGTCTCCCATTGTTCCCGACCCCAGCTGTGCTCCGGCTCCCTTTCAGATTCGCGGCCTCGCTCTGCCTCCTTCTCCCGCTCCTTGGCTTGTTCCTTTCCTTGCGCTCTTCCTCCGAGTGTCATTATCAACTAAAACCCGGCGTTCCGATAAGATGTAGCTTCATTAACCTCGTCGCCAGTTTGTTGTGTATGTGACCTGGTTATACAATGATGCTACGAATAAAAATGCTGGAGACAGGAGCTAAGGTTCAACGTTCTATACCCGCTGAAACCGAACTTGGTACACACGTTCAGATCAATATGCGCCTAATAGTGCATGCAACAACATGTTACTAAAACATAAAGTAGTCCCTTATTATAATGTGGGCTATACGGTACAGGGTGCAATTAAATTTTTTTAACACAGTGATTGCTCAGGTCAATTATGATACTGAAACTGATCTCCAAGTGGGATTTATTTTATATGGGTAATGCAGATTTGAGTAATTAATTGCTTGGTTGTTTTGAGTAACCAGTTTAGAATGTTTTGCTATTATCAGAACCCAGCACAGGGAATGACTTCCCAACAAAATTTTGTATTTATCTTTCATTTTTCATGTTGTGCAGGCATATGAAATATTTTTCATTTACTCTTTACATTCTTGACAAATCATGACAAAGGTATGATTTAATTGAAGACAGATTGTGTATTTATTTCAAGTCTGGGAAACTACATTTTTATTTTTTGTTTGGAGTATTTAATAGATACTTTTATTTTTGCATTCAGTGTCACAAAACATTTCTGCCAAAAACATTCTGTTTTTATTGCTTTATACCATAAGTAGCTGTAGGAGCATAAGGTAGAAAAGAAAATACTCACCATTGGTTTACAGCTTGTTGAATTCAATGTGTAGCCTCATTCTCTAATGTATAATAAACTCTGCTTTCAGATTTGATTAAACTCAGTAGTTCAAGTATTGATTTCTTATCCAAAGATATTGGATTAAATCTCATATTTTAGATATTGAGAAATAATGTTAAATTGAATACAAAATGAGAGGTGGTAGGAGGGAAAAGATTTGATTTAGGGGGGTAAAAATATATAATGTTTTAACCATTTGATTCTTTAAGCAACCTGAACAATTTTACCATAATATATTATTGTGTGTGGTATAGTGGTTTGCATTTGTCTTCAGTGCCAAGATTGGTGACACATTTTATAAATTTATTTGCATGGTGCTCTAACTCTGCTAGTAATAACTTTAAAATTTGTTCTGCATTTCTAATTGAAAGAACAAGCTGCACATATGGTCCCATATAGAAAATAGCACGGCCAGTCATTTTGTATGGATTACCACTGCCTGTAATCACAATGTATGGCATACCATTAATGGGAACAGCAATGATTTACAAATGGAGTTGGACTGTTAACTATAATGTAATACCAAACAGGAACATGTCAGGAGGATACAGTCCTTTGGCTCATTTCATTCATATAAATTGTTTTTACTGGGGTCTCAGCAGAACAAGGATCTAGAAACGTTCTGAAATTTTCAAATCTATATTTAATCATTGATAATTTATGATATTCTTAATGTTACTCCTAGATGAACCCACAAGTCCCAGTGTTGATCATGAATCTGCTCACATTCCTGCATCAGCAGTAATTTCAGCTGGAGTCCCTGAAATTCTAAGAACAACAGCAATACCTTCCAGTCCTACCAAACCAGCCCCTTTTATTCGTCGCCAGTTATCACATGACCAAGGTGGGTGTTTACATGTGTAGTGTATTCTGGATCTGGAAAGTTCCAGCTTTTACAGGTACCGCACAGCATTACGGGTGGGTTGCCTTTCTAGAAAATGGTCCACATCATGATTTTCAGTAACACAGTTGCATCAAGAGATGAGAGTTGGGGAAAAAAATTATACTTTGTGTTTACTTGCATTATTTTTTTCTCCCACATTTTTTTTAGAAGCCATTAGAACATCTACTGATTCAAAGCCCAGTGGAAAAACTGAAAGATCAAAGTCATATGATGAAGGATTAGATAACTATAGAGAAGAAAAGTTGTAAGTCACTGATTAATAGAGGCAATGTTTTTTGCATTATAATTATAAAATTAATTGTACACTTAATTTGTCACTTAATAAAAACTGTTGTTTTCTACAGAAAATCAATGAAGCAAATGCCTAGCCTGAAAGGACTAAACAAGGTTTGAAATTTTTTTTAAATGCAAATTGCATTCTATCTCCTTTGTCCATTCTCACTTTCCCAGGGTGTTAAACTTGTAACAAATAATATTTTACACAAATGTTGAGAATGTAAATGTGAACTTTCCTGTTTAGGCTGATTTTCTTTATGGTTTTTAAAAAAATCAATTTACTTCACTGATTTACTTAATTTTCAAAATTATCATAACCAGAAAGGTACAACACAGGAACATGCCCTTCAGCCCGCAGTTTGTGTTGTACCTGTAATGATGCCAGTTTCCCACCATTCTCTGCCTATTAATGTGCTCTCTAAATGCCTCTTAAACATTGCTGAAATATCTGCTTCAACCACGTCACCTGGCAGCAAGTTCCAGGCACCTACCACTCTCTGTATTTATTTTTTAAAAAAGTGCCTGGTGGGGGGACTTCCGGGTCATCAAGGGAATGGCGGTGTAAGGAAAAGGTCTCTCGACAATAAAGAAGGTAAACTGCCCCATAATCGAACTTAGACAAATACTTAATATTGCATAACTATATTAATAAAAGGGGCAAGGATGATGTCTAAGAACAAGATTAAAAAGTCCGCTCCGAAGGCTGATAAACATAAAGAGACGCAGCAAGGCGACGGGCCTAGCTCCCCCACGGCAAGCCAGGACGGAGATAATGAGGGGGAATCGGTGACTCTGTCCTTGATTCTCGGAGAGATTCGCGAGTTCCGACAAGATAACAGCAAACAGCTGGAAGATATTAAAGGATAAATAGTAAAAACTAACTCGCGGATAGATGAAGCCGAAGCGAGGATTGTTGGAATTGAAGAGAAGCTACAAAACGCAGAGGAGGTGATAGCAGAAATGCTGAAGCTGCAAGACCAGCTCCAGTGGAAACTAATAGATCAAGAAGGCCGCTCGAGAAGGGAAAATGTGAGGATTTACGGAGTTCCCGAAGGAACTGAAGGTAAACCCGGATTGATGATTCCCTTCATGGAGAAGCTACTTAGAGAGAACCTTGATATACCGGCCGCAAAAGACCTACAGATAGAAAGAGCTCACCACGCGTTGGCACCACAGCCTCCAGCAGGCGCCCAGCCCAGATCGATTCTGGTCAGATTTCTCAGTTACAGAATGAAGGAAGAGGTGCTTAAAAGGGCATGGCAAAAGAAAGGTTTCATGTGGAACAACTGTAAAATCAGTTTAGACCACGACTACGCACTGGGGATTCTTGCCAGACGGAAGGAATATACGGAAACATGGAGAGTCCTGAAGGAAAACAACATCAGATTCCAGACCCTGTATCCAGCTCGGCTGAGAGTCTTTTACGACGAAGGGACAAAAACTTACGCTACGGTGGAGGAGGCAACATTGGACCTGGCGGACCGGGGACTACCTATTAAAGTTATCACCCAACCGGAGTCGCTACTGGAGAGGATTCGGCAGAAGTCGTGGCAGTTAGTGGGGCGAGGACGCTCCACTCGAACCAGAGTGTCAAACTACAAGGAAAAGCTGCAAATATTCAGACGGGAATGTACAGAGAACACAGATTAATTAAGAGAAATGACTGAAAAGAGTAAATTGGACTTAAAGGTAAAATGAAAACTGGTAACTGAAAATAAACTAGACGGAATAACTTGAATGATAGCAATATGGTCGAGACATAAATAGGAGAAAATTCTCTATGATTATTCAAACTGCTGAGGGCCCTCTAACACAGGGTGAAGATAGAGGTTATCCCTCTGAACTGAGGCGGGTCGGTGCTCAGGCCTCACTGTGGGAAGTCGGGAAAAATTTTCAAATGTTGCACGTTCAAAAATGTCTAGGGTGTGGTTATATGTCTTGGTTTACTGTTGAGAAGGGATTGCTTACTGTTTGATTAAAAAAGGAGAGTGTTTTTTTTTCTACTAGAGAAAAATGCAAACTGAATTGGTAAAAATAATTTCCTATAATGTTAATGGGGTTTTGAATCCAATTAAAAGAAATAAGATTATGCCTAAATTGAAAAAAGAGAGGGCACAAATAGCTTTCCTCCAGGAAACACATATGAGCCAATCTGAACATGGAAAATTAAAAAGAATGGGCTTTAAGCATGTATTTTATTCATCATATAAATTGAGTCACAAAAGAGGGGTAGCTAACTTAATATCAAGTACTCTTAATTATGAACATATTTCAGAGACTAGAGACAAAGAAGGACGGTTTGTAAAAATCACAGGAAGAATAGAAGGTACAGAAATAACATTGCTGAATGTTTATGCTCCTCCAGGTTGTGAATGGTCATTTTATAGACACATTTTTGACCTAATGGTCAGTTCTCAAGGGGTAGTAATTTGTGGAGGGGATTTTAATATTAGATTAAATCCTATATTAGATTCTTCAAGAATAGTTACTCAGAATAAACCTCTGACTCGGAAAGTGAATTCATTGATGGAGGAGTTGGGAATTATAGATGTCTGGAGGGAATTACACCCTACTAGTGAAGATTATACATATTACTCTTTCCCTCATTCAGCCTATTCAAGGATAGACTATTTCTTTATCTTTAATACAGATAGACTCAGGATAAAAAACTGTAATATTGCAACAATTGATCTGTCGGATCATAGCCCAGTCTCTATGTCTCTAATCCTGGAAAGGAAAATGAGGAAAACACTATGGAGGCTAAACTCACATATACTCAATAACCCGAAAGTAATGGAGAGATTAAGGGGAGAAATCAAAGAATATCTAGACCTTAATGACATGGGAGAAACATCACCAGTGATCTTATGGGATACATTGAAGGCTGTACTGAGAGGGAAAATTATTTCCATTACCACTCACATGAAAAAAATCAATGCACAAAAATTAGCAGACCTTCAAGGAAAATTAAAACAACTTCAAGTTGTAGATAGCAACAAAAGTAATTCAAATCGAAAACAGGAAATTAGGAAATTGCAGAAATTAGGAAATTGCAAAGTGAAATTGACGATATTTATACATTGGAAACTCAAAGAAATTTTCTTTACCTGAGACAAAAGAATAATGAAGTAGGAGGTAAATCAGCTAGATTATTAGCATATAAGTTACGAAAACAACAAGCAGACAATACAATTCATAAAATAAAGAATCCAAAGACAAAGCTTATGGAGAGTACAATAGGGAAAATTCAAGAGAGTTTTGAAACATATTATCGAGAGCTGTACTCCCAACCCCGGGCCCCCAATGAGCCCGATATAGACAGTGTATTGAATTTTTTAGATCTACCTAAACTTACAGATTTACAAAATGAAAGTTTATTAGAACCAGTAACTGTCAAAGAACTGAACGTGGCCATCTCTAGGTTAAAGGCTGGAAAGTCCCCGGGTTCTGATGGGTTTACCTCAGAGTGGTACAAGTCCCTGAAGACACAGTTAGCCCCATTACTACTTAACACCTTTAATTGGATCTTGCAGAGAGGAGAAACTCCTTCTTCCTGGAGAGAAGCGATTATTTCAGTTATTCCTAAAGAGGGTAAAGATAAACTAGAATGTGGCAATTATCGGCCAATTAGTGTTCTTAATTTAGATTACAAACTATTTACATCTATATTAACGCGCAGATTGGAAAAGCTTTTACCTGGCCTAATCCACTTAGACCAGACTGGATTTATTCAACAAAGACAAACACAGGACAACATAAGGAGAACTCTGCACATATTAGAACAGGTTAATAAGAACGAGACAGAGACAATGGTAGTAGGATTGGACGCTGAGAAAGCTTTTGATTCGGTTAGTTGGGCATTCCTATACAGAGTGTTAGGAAGATTCGGCTTTCAAGAAAAGTTTATTAAATTAATTCAGACTCTATATGACAGCCCTACAGCCCGAATTAAAATAAATGGGGACCTCTCTGACTCCTTCATCTTAGAGAGAGGCACTAGACAGGGATGCCCAATTTCTCTCCTTTTTGCGCTATATATTGAACCGCTTGCCCAACTAATAAGACAGAGCGAAATCGTAAAAGGTATCAAGGTGGCAGGGATTGAACAGAAAGTGGCGTTATTTGCAGATGATGCTTTTGGTCTATCTGAGTGAACCAGAAAAATCATTTATACGATTGTTTACTCTGTTGGATGACTTTGGGAAAATATCAGGTTATAAAATAAATGTAAAGAAAACGCAGGTTATGTTCCTAAATTATACACATCCAAAAAATTGCAGGATACATATGATCTTAAGTGGGAAGCTAAATCATTAAAATATTTAGGAATAACCCTGCCGAAGGATCTTTCAACACTGTCACAGGTAAATTATGGGCCATTAATCTCAGAGATAAAAGCAGATATGCATAGATGGAATCTTATCCCCTTCTTAAGTTTAAATTCAAGGATAAATACTATAAAAATGAATATTCTTCCTCGGTTATTGTATCTTTTCCGTACTTTACCGGTGGAGGTGGATGATAATCAATTCAGGGAATGGGACAAATGGATTTCCCGCTTCATTTGGCAAGGAAAGAAACCTAGAATTCGATATAACACCTTACAGTTAGGGAAGGAAGGAGGAGGTATGGTTCTTCCTTGCCTGAGAAATTATTTTTATGCCTCACAGATAACCCCTCTGTTATATTGGTGTAATAGGGAACATAAGGCTAGATGGAAGGAAATAGAATTTGGATTAGTTGACAGTTTTCCTCTTCAGGCCTCAATAGCTGACAAAGGATTGATGGCCCAGTTGGAAAAATTTAAAAACGCTTGGATAAATCTTACATTAAAAGTATGGCAGAAGGTGGTTAATTCATGTGGAATTAATAACATGTTAAAACTCTTTAGATGGTGTGCATATGATACCGAATTCCTTCCCAACAGAGGAGATAAAAGATTTGAGCTATGGATAAAGAAAGGTCTTACAACCTACCTCTCATTTATAGATAAAAGAGTATTACAAAGTTTCCAAATCCTGCAGGACAAACATGGCCTAGAACATAATGACTTTTTTAGGTACCTTCAAGTACAAAACTATGTTAACCAGAGTTGTAGATATACAGACCTATCAACAGTAGAATTAGAATTTTTCAAGATTCTGAATTCGGCTTGCAGTTCAATACCTAGTAAATCAGTTTCTCGATTATATAATGCATTCTCCCATGCTAAAAATGTAAATACACTGTATATTAAAGAGAAGTGGGAGAAAGAAGCGGGGTTGGTACTTTCAGAGGAGGCTTGGGAGAAAATCTGCAGCTTTCAATGGTCCTCGACTAATTCTTTGACTTGGAGAGAACATTGTTGGAAAAACATTATAAGATACTTCAAGACCCCATATCAGGAAAAATATAAAGATACAAATGTGATGTGTTGGAGAAGGTGCGGCTCCAAGGCAAATCATTTTCATGTTTTTTGGGATTGCCCTAAATTAAGTCTATTTTGGGAAGGTATTCATAGAACATTAGTTAAGGTACTTAGGTCCCAGATACCTCTGAACTTTGAGACGCTCTATTTGGGGCATGTATTGTTTCTTGAACAGAAGGAAGATATAAAGTTGCTGCAGGCCCTCTTAGCAGCAAGTAAGAAATCAATCACTAGAAAATGGCTAAATCCAATACCACCTACATTAGAAGATTGGTACGAAATTATCTTGGAAATATTTAAAATGGAAAAGTTGACTTACTCCCTGAGAACTCAAAAAGAAAAATTTTATCAAATCTGGAATAAATGGATTGAATATATAACCCCAATGCGAGCAGACTTTAGATGACTCTCCTAATGTTTTATACTGCTCTTCTCATCAACACAGTAATATTGCTAACGTAAGCACCCCTAGTCTAAATGTTTGTTTTTTTTGTTTTCTTTTGGAAAATAGAGAATTAACACAAGTAAAGGGAAAGATTTGGGAAAGGGATAAAAAAATGAAAAAATTAAGTAAATAAGTACATAGGGATTGGATAATTATGTCTGCGGGCAGGAGCAAGCATGAACAAACTAGGATATAAGCACCTACAATGGTTGATACATAGGCTTATATACAGCATTTTGGACCAGTGGAAATGGTCTAGAAGGGTTATATGGAAACTATTATTACCATTTTTCTTAACAACTAATTCCATTACTTAGCCTAATAGGTTAGATTTACCACAGTACATAATTATCTATTTAAATGTTTATTTTCCTTTTATATCATCTCAATGTGTACTTAAGAATGTATAAATAATTGTAGTTTTATACATATAAAAAAATGGAAAAGGTTATATGTGTGAAAAAAGTACATGATATTTGTGAATTCCTTATCCAAATAAAAATAAAATTAAAAAAAAAAGTGTCTGGTAAATCTCTTGGGACTGACACACAAGGTTCCTCTGTCTATCTGTGCTGCTAAGGGTACTGCCATTTATTGTATGCTTTTTTTGAATGTTTGACCTCCCAAAGTGCAACACCTCACACCTATGTGGATAAAACTCCATCTGCCATTTCTCAGCCTAGATTTCCAAATGCCTATATTCTGCTGTATCCTTTGATAACTTCCCTCATTATTCACAACTCCTGCACCTTTGTGTTGTCTGTAAACTTGCTTATTGGTTCATCTGCATTTGTGTATGTATATATTTTATATATAAATAAGAGGTTCCAGCACTGATTCCTGTCACAGACCTGCTGTCAGAGTTAGACCCTCCCCACAGCTATCCTCTGGTTTTTTATGACTAAGCCTATTTTGAATCCAGCCTACCAAGTCTCTATAGATCCTATTGATCTTAATGTTCTCGGTCATGAGGAACTTTGTCAGAAGTTTTACTGTGTCCATGTACACAATGTACATTGCGTGCCTCATCAGTTATCTTCATCATCCTTTCAAAAAAAAAAATCTATCTTCTAAGACGCAAACACGAGGAAGTCTTCTCCTATCATTTCGGATCTCCCTCTTCTCCTCCCACTTTCAAATCTCTTACTATCTCTTCTTTCAGTTAGTCCTGACAAAGGGTCTTGGCCCGAAACGTCGACTGTACTTCTTCTTATAGATGCTGCCTGGCCTGCTGCATTCCACCAGCATTTTGTGTGTGTTGCTATCTTGTAAGACATGTCTTTACTACATAAAGCCATGCTGACTATCCCTAATAAGTCTCTGCTTTTCCAGTAGAGTAGATCTAAGCTAGTAGCATCTTCTCTCGTAATTTATCCAGCACTGATGTAAAGCCCGTTGGCCTATAGAAAACCTACAGCACAATACAGGCCCTTCAGCCCACAAGGCTGTGCTGAACAGTGTGCTTATTTGCTTATTTGTCTCTGCTGCCCTTCTTAAACAATGGAACAATAATGACTTTTGGGACTTTATCTGTCAGGAAAGAGGATACAAAAATCACTTTCAAGGCTTGAGCAACCTCCTCTTTCTTTTCTCTGAGTAATCTGGGACAGATCCCATTATAATCTTAACACTCTTCTTGAGACCCAGGACCTCTAGAACATCAGCATAGCCCTCCCTGATCTCACAGTCCTTCATATACTTTTCCTTTGTGAACATCAATGGTACTTATTGAGTACCTTGCCTAATTCCTCGGGCTCTAATAGGTCCGTGATCCTACTATCTTTGTAGTTACCTTCTTGTTTTTCAGTTATGTATAAAATGTCTTGGGATTTTCTTTTAATGCTACTTGCTGAGGGCATTTCATGACCCTGTTTCCTATTTAAGTTCTCTCCTGTTTCATTTATATTTACATGGAACATAGGATAGTACAGAACAGCAACGGGCCCTTCAGTCCACAATGTTGTGCCGAACCAATTAAATTAGTAATCAAATGGCTAGCTACACTAATTGCTTCTTCCTACACAATGCCAATATCCTTCCATTTCCTCACGTTCATGTATCTGTCTAAGTGTCTCTTCAAAGTCTAATGATTCTGCCTCAATCACCACCCCAGACAGACATTCCAGGCACTTGCCACTCTCTGGGGGCAAAAAAAAAACTTACCCCTCACATCTCCTTTGAAATTACACCCCCCCCCCGCCCCACCTTAAATGCATGCCCTCTGGTATTAGATATTTTAAACTTTGGAAAAACGATACAGAAGATTCTGGTTAATTGGGCCATCAGTTATGGCAGTTGCTTATTTGGAACAACTCTTAAAGAACAAAAACAAATCAAGATAATAGTCAGGATTCCCTTTGTTTATTTGGTACACTATGCTGCTTAAAGATTCTAGCATGGATAAAGTAGTGGCTGATTGGCAGGAAGTAAAGGATGGGAATAAAGGGAGCCTTTTCTGGTTGGCTGGCTGCCAGTGACTAGTGATGTTCCACAGGGGCCTGTGTTGAAACTGATTCTTTTTACGTTATATGTTAATGATTTGGTTGATAGAATTGATGGCATTGTTGCAAAGTTTGCAGACAATATGAAGATAAGTGAAGGGGCAGGTAGTTTTGAAAAGTAGAGAGGCTACAGAAGGACTTAGACATATTAGGAGAATGGGCAGATGGAATATACACTTGTCGAGGAATACATGGTCATGCACTTTGGTAGAAGAAATGAAAGAGTTGACTGTTTTCTAAATGGAGAGAAAATACAAAAAAATGAGGTGCAAAGGGAATTGGGCCTTGCGCAGGATTCCCTAAAGGGTTAATTTGCAGATTGAGTCTGTGATGAGGAAAGCCAATGTGATATTAACATCCATTTCAAGAGGACTAGAATATAAAAGCAAGGACTTTATAAAACACTGATGAGCCATCACTTGGAATATTGTGAGCGGTTTTGGGCCTCTTATCTTAGAAAGGATGTGCTGAAACTGGAGAAGGTTCAAAGAAGGTTCACAAAAATGATTCCAGGATTGAATGGCTTGTCATTTGAAGATCTGATGGCTCTGGGCCTGTATTTGCTGGAATTCAGAAGAATGAGGGTTGACCTCATTGAAACCTATTGAATGGTGAATAAGGCCTGAATACAATGGATGTGGAGTGTATGTTTCCTGTGTTGGCAGAGTCTAAGACCAGGGGACACTGTTGCTGAAAAGAGGGGCGTCCTTTTGGAATGGAGATAAGGAATTTCTTTAGCCAGAGAGTGGTGAATCTGTGGAATTCTTTGCCATAGGCAGCTGTGTATATTTAAAGCAGAGTTGATCAATTATGGATTGGTCAGGACATGAAGGGATAAGAGGAGAAGGCAGCAGATTGGGGTTGAGAGGAAAACTGTATCAGCCATGATGAAATGGCAGAGCAGACTTGATGGTCCAAATGGCCTAACTCTGCTCCCATAGATTTTATTGTCTTAACTGGGGCAGGAGGCTATTGCCAAACATTTTCTAACCAGCGTCAGCCGCATGCACATTAGATACTACACCATGTTTGGAGTGAATAGTTTTTAAATAGTGTCACTTGCATGTTTGTGTTCAAAACCGAGTGATTTTTGTCACTGATAGTTGGTGAGTAATAAACAGTGAAACAATTCAGAACTGTTTTGCTCATTGCGGTTTAAAGCATTCAGGCTTAGAGATGCCAGAAACGGCCAGGAGTGAAAATGAAAAGATTTCAGTACTTCAACTACAAAGAACTTTAAGGTATCGACAATCATCCTGAATGTTATAATTAAATTGAAGATTTGTAGGATGCAATTTTCAAAACCTCTTTTTGAAAGCAGTCCACTGTCTGCTCTGATTTTGTCCATTTACAATCAATCAAAAGAATATGTCAGCGTATACTGAATGAATTCCTCCGTCAATAACTATTAGGTTATAATGCAGTTTTATAGTACTGTAGTACTGTTGAAGTATTCTAATTTATTCTGTATTTCATTTAAATGCATAGTTTGTTAACCAGTTAAATCGTAATTTGGCTTTTTTATACTTTGTTGTTGTCTATTTCCATGAAACTTCAGCTAACTTGTACAGCCATTTAATTTGTCCAAAATGTACTGTTCCTGATGTATCCCAATTAACTGGAATCCGCTGCATTGTCTGTCTACTCTATCTTTACCTCTCATAATCTTATAAATCTCTATCAGTTCTCCCCTCAGCCTCTGCCACTCCAGAGAAAACAACCCAAGGTTATCCAACTTTTCGTTATAGCGCATGCCCTCTGATCTAGGTAACGTCCTGGTATACCTCGTCTGCACCTTCTCCAAGCCCTCTACATCCGCCTATAATATGGCAACCAGAACTATATACAAAACTCCAGATGTGGCCAAGCTAGAGTTTTATAAAGCTGCAACATAACTTCCTGACTTGTGAACTCAGTACTTCAACTAATAAAAGCAAGCATACTATACACTTTCTTAACCAACCTTCCAATCTGTGTAGCATTCTACTTATAAACAATTTGTGTGTGACTCAAATGTCTCATAAGTTTCTCATAAACCCCATCTGCTTTTCTTTAATTCCTTTTTGACTAAATTTGCAACATCTCTTGTCATCCAAGTTTCCTGAACTTTGCCATCCTGTCTTTCTTAAAGGAACATGTTGGGCCTGAATTCTGACCAGCTAGCCTTTAACTGACTCCCACATGTCAGATGCAGACTTAGCCAGTACCAGCTTATGTCAATGCATTCTCCTTAGATCCTGACATAATTAGCCTTTGTCCAGTTTAGCATTTTTCCACGAAGTCCACTTTTCTCCTTATCCATAAGCATCCTAAAACTTACAGAATCATAACCATTGTTCCCAAAATGCTCTCCAGCTGCAACTTTGATAACTTGGCCAGGCCTACTCCATAATATAAGATCCAGTATGGCCACTTCTCTGACTGGATTATCTACAAGTTAGAAGAGTAGTTTAACCACTTTAGTCATATAAAGTCAGTTGTAAAGAAAGCTGGGCTTTCAGTTTTGTCCCCTGAAAAGAATTTTTATAAGCATGTGTGTAAATAAATTAGCATGGTATCTCTGGTGTTTGCCAGAACAAAGGTCCCTCAGAAAGTGAAAACAAAGTTCTGTATCACATTAGAGCTTATGCACTCTGAAAACAGTGGCTCATTGTAAGCAGGTAGCACAATGCCAACCCTAAGCAGTCTGCACAATATTAATTTAGTCAAATTATTACTGGTCTCTGTATATTGCTTTCATATTTTCCAGTGGGTGGTGCTTCATTGTGGATTTTCTGAACCTGAAGGTTCATGTTCTGAGAACATGTCTAATTTGAATTTAAAAATGAATTTGTTATCATAATGTAGCATTATTGTGTTGCTCCATAAAGTTGCAGCATAACTGGAGTAATAATTATGGTAAAAAGTCAGTTGAACTCTTTCTGTTTATTAATATTGTGGGTTATTTGCACTCTATTTCTACCCATTACTTTAGACTTCAGACAGCCTGAAATTTTCAGATGATATGAGCCCAAGAAGAGACTCCTCATCAGATAGCTTTAGTGATGCTTCAAAGGAAGGATGGCTGCAATTTCGTCAGATTCTTACAGAAAAAGGAAAGGTAATGTATTTTAATGGATGTGTCAAGTTTAATTTATGAAAGTGTGTTTAAAATTTGGTATAAAAAACAGAAAATGTCCAGTTTATGGATAACCTGAGGAATCCTTTCATACCACAGAACTGAACATTGATACGTTTATAGCAGGGAGTCTGCTGAAGGACTTGGACAGGTTGGGAGAATGAGCAGGTGGAATACAGCATAGGGAAGTGAGTGATCATGCACATTGGTAGAACAAATAAAGGGAAAGACTATTTTCTTAATGGGGAGAAAATCAGAAATTGAAGGTGCAGAGGATCTTGGGGATCCAGGTGTAAGATTCCTAAAGGTGGACTTGCAGATTCAGTTAGTAAGGAAAGCAAATACAATGTTAGCATTCATTTCAAGAGGACTGGAATATATAAGTAAGTATGGACTGGAATATAAAAGTAAGTATGTAATACTGAGACTTTGTAAAGCATTGCTGTGACCACATTTGGAATATTGTGAGCAGTTTTAAGCCCTACACCTAATTAAGGGTGTGGTGGCACTGGAGAGTGTCCAGAGGAAGTTTATTAGAATGATCCCAGGGATGAACGGGTTGATGATATATGAGTAACATTTGATGGCTCTGGGCGTCTGCTCACCAGAATTTAGAAGGATGATGGGATATCTGCTGAATATTGAAAGGCCTGGATGGAGTATATATGGAGAGGATGTTGCTAGTAATAGAATATAGGCCCAGGGAGCACAGCCTCAGAATCAAAGGATGTTCCTTTAGAACAGAGATTAGGAGGATTTTATTTAGCCAGAGTATGTCGAATGTATGGAATTAATGACCAATTTTGAAGTCCAACTCATTAGGTACATTTAAAGCAGAGGTTGTTTGTTTCTTGATGAATAAAGTTGTCAAAGGTTGTGGAGAAAAAGACTGGAAAATGGTGTTGAGAGGGGAAAATAAATCTCCCATGGTGTAGCAGGCTCCATTGGCTGTGTGGCCTAATTCTGCTACTGTGTCTGAAGGTCATTTTTGCAAAAATCCTACCCTAACTCATTTTGTTCTCCTTGCATTCCCTTCAACTCTCCAAGTTTCTACTACTCATCTGCATTCTAAGTGCAACTTATTTACTGACTACCAGGACGTTTTTGAGATGAAGGAGGAAACTGGAGGAAACGCAAGGTTCACACAGACTGCACCAGCAGTCAGGATTAAACTCGGGTTGTTGACATTGTCAGGCCATCATTCTTCCTGCTACACCACATGCTAGACACCTGGTTCTAGACACACCTGTCAGGGAAACATCAACTTTCGCAAGAACTGTTAATTTTCTAAAATATGATTCAGTGGTATTTTTGTATACCCTAGAGTGCACAGGTCCAGTCTGCTGATCTCTCTTCATGTGACAGCCCCCACCCTTGGATCGCTGAGTGAGTGAGGGACTGGTTAACAAACACGTAAAGTCTATTCATTAAACTTGGCTGTATTAACTTCTTAAAAGTATCCAAATGAATGAATTTCTTAATTCTATTCATTTTTAAATATTTGGAGTAACTACTGAGAAAAACTATTTAGAATAGCATCCCGGCTTTTTCAAATTATGCTGAACTGTTTATATATTGAAAGGAATCCTCTATTTAAGCTGTAAATAATCAAAAGCCACTTTTGCTTTATTTGCTATGTCTATCTAAGTCACATGAAATAATATGCTAAAGAAACTTTCTTGGGTTAATGTATTATGCATTTCTCTTCCTATTTTTAACATTATTATTAACTGTTACTTTTTTTCAATTCCTATTATGTGGCTTCAATGGAAGTTCGGTCCAAAGTTTATTTGGAGGCATCAGCATTTTAATTTTTCAGAAACAACTTTAATTTTAATTATTAAATGTCTATTTACCATAAATCTGATGGGGTTATTCCAAGGTTTAATTCCCTGTAGTTCCCTTCATACACCTCCCATCCATGTATCTGTCCAGTTTATTCTTAAATGTTAAAAAAGAACCCGCATTTACCACCTCGTCTGGCAGCTCATTCCATACTCCCACCACTCTCTGTGTGAAGAAGCCCCCCCCCAATGTTCCCCTTAAACTTTTCCCCCCTCACCCTTAACCCATGTCCTCTGGTTTTTTCCTCCCCTTGCCTCAGTGGAAAAAGCTTGCTTGCATTCACTCTTATCTATACCCATCATAATTTTATATACCTCTATCAAATCTCCCCTCATTCTTCTACGCTCCAGGGAATAAAGTCTTAACCTATTCAACCTTTCTCTGTAACTGAGTTTCTCAAGTCCCAGCAACATCCTTGTAAACCTTCTCTGCACTCTTTCAACCTTATTTATATCCTTCCTGTAATTTGGTGACCAAAACTGAACACAATACACCAGATTCGGCCTCACCAATGCCTTATACAACCTCATCATAACATACCAGCTCTTACACTCAATACTTTGATTAATAAAGGCCAATGTACCAAAAGCTCTCTTTATGACCCTATCTACCTGTGATGCCACTTTTAGGGAATTTTGTATCTGTATTCCCAGATCCCTCTGTTCTACTGCACTCCTCAGTGCCTTACCATTAACCCTGTATGTTCTACCTTGGTTTGTCCTTCCAAAGTGCAATACCTCACACTTGTCTGTATTAAACTCCATCTGCCATTTTTCAGCCCATTTTTCCAGCTGGTCCAAGTCCCTCTGCAGGCTCTGAAAACCCTCCTCACTGTCTACTACACCTCCAATCTTTGTATCATCAGCAAATTTGCTGATCCAATTTACCACATTATCATCCAGATCATTGATATAGATGACAAATAACAATGGACCCAGCACTGATCCCTGTGGCACACCACTAGTCACAGGTCTCCACTCAGAGAAGCAATTCTCTACCACCATTCTCTGGCTTCTTCCATCGAGCCAATGTCTAATCCAATTTACCACCTCTCCATGTATACCTAGCTTTTTTCAATTCCTATTATGTGGCTTCAGAATTTTCCTAACTAACCTCCCATGCGGGACCTTGTCAAAGGCCTTACTGAAGTCCATGTAGACAATATCCACTGCCTTCCCTTCATCCACTTTCCTGGTAACCTCCTCGAAAAACTCCAATAGATTGGTCAAACATGACCTACCACGCACAAAGCCATGTTGACTCTCCCTAATAAGTCCCTGTCTATCCAAATGTTTGTAGATTCTGTCTCTTAGTACTCCCTCCAATAACTTACCTACTACCGACGTTAAACTCACCGGCCTATAATTTCCCGGATTACTTTTCAATCCTTTTTTAAACAACGGAACAACATGAGCCACTCTCCAATCCTCCGGCACTTCACCCATAGACAGCGACATTTTAAATATTTCTGCCAGGGCCCCCGCAATTTCAACACTAGTCTCCTTTAAGGTCCGAGGGAACACTCTGTCAGGTCCCAGGGATTTATCCACTTTAATTTTCCTCAAGACAGCAAGCACCTCCTCCTTTTCAATCTGTACAGTTTCCATGATCTTACTACTTGTTTCCGTTAACTCCATAGACTTCATGCCAGTTTCCTTAGTAAATACAGACGCAAAAAACCTACCTAAGATCTCCCTCATTTCCTTTGGTTCCGCACATAGCCGACCACTCTGATCTTCAAGAGGACCAATTTTATCCCTTACAATCCTTTTGCTCTTAATATACCTGTAAAAGCTCTTTGGATTATCCTTCACTTTGACTGCCAAGGCAACCTCATGTCTTCTTTTAGCCCTCCTGATTTCTTTCTTAAGTAGTTTCTTGCACTTCTTATACTCCTCAGGCACCTTACTTACTCCCTGTTTCCTATACATCTCATACAACTCCCTCTTCTTCTTTATCAGAGTTGCAATATCCCTTGAGAACCAAGGTTCCTTATTTCTATTCACTTTGCCTTGAATCCTGACAGGAACATACAAACTCTGCACTCTCAAAATTTCTCCTTTGAAGGCTTCCCACCTACCGATCACATCTTTGCCAGAGAACAACCTGTCCCAATCCACGCTTTTTAGATCCTTTCTCATTTCTTCAAATTTGGCCTTCTTCCAGTTCAGAACCTCAACCCTAGGACCAGATCTATCCTTGTCCATGATCAAGTTGAAACTAATGGTGTTATGATCACTGGAACTAAAGTGCTCCCCTACACAGACTTCCGTCACTTGTCCTAACTCGTTTCCTAACAGGAGATCCAATATTGCATCCCCTCTAGTTGGTCCCTCTGTATATTGATTTAGAAAACTTTCCTGAACACATTTTACAAACTCTAAACCATCTAGACACCTAACAGTATGGGAGTCCCAATTAATATATAGAAAATTAAAATCCTCTACCTCTACAACTTTATGTTTCCTGCAGTTGCCTGCTATCTCTCTGCAGATTTGCTCTTCTAATTCTCTTTGACTATTGGGTGGTTTGTAATACAATCCCACTAATGTGGCCATACCTTTCCTGTTTCTCAGCTCCACCCATAAGGACTCAGTAGACAAGCCCTATAATCTGTCCTGCCTGAGCACTGCTGTAATATTTTCCCTAACAAGCAATGCTACTCCCCCACCTTTCATTCCTCTGCCTCGATCACATCTGAAACATCGGAACCCTGGAATATTAAGCTGCCAGTCTTGCCCTTCCTGTAACCAAGTTTCACTAATTGCTATAACGTCATAATTCCACCTGTCAATCCACACCCTCAACTCATCTGCCTTCCCCGTAATACTCGTAGCATTGAAATATATACACCTCAGAAGACTTTTACCACCACTCACAACCTTTCTATTAGCGGATTTGCTTGAACTTCTAACATCATTTATTTTCACCCCAGCCACACTGTCAGCTCTGACTCTCTGGTTCCCATCCCCCTGTAAATCTAGTTTAAAGCCTCCCCAATATTTGAAGCTATGTATCCAATGCATTGTGCACCTCTGTTAGCCAGCATTCTTGTAAATTTAAGAGCGGGCGGGGGGGGGGGAATCTTTCAAAGGAAACTCCATTTAAGGAATTCATTCTCAAATCCCTCTGAAGGCAAATCAAATTGTAATACATAACTGTAGCCAACACCATTTCGTAGGTTTGATAATATACATCACTTTGCTCTATATAATGGCATAATTTCACTACTCAGCCAATCACTCTGGTCTTTTCAAACATTTATAGTAAATCCTCTTGTGGTTCACAAGCCAGAACATATACAAATCGTTTGTATTTTTATTGCCCCAAAGTTGCTCAGCATTCCCATGCCAACCCAAGAAATATCTATTGCAGGGAAATAGAAAACTGCTAACATACAAATTGGGTTTATGCATAGGTATATAACTTAAATACTTAATTCCATCTTTGTATAAATGGTCTGTTTCTTAAATAAATAGGAGCAATAGAAGGCCATACAGCCCCACAAGTCTGCATCATTTAATTCAATCATTTCATACCTCACATTTTGCTGCCTGCCATATCCCTTGATCCCTCTAGTACCCAATAATCTAACTGAACTAAGCTTTAAGTGTGATCGGTGATGGAGCCTACATAGCCTTCCATGGTAGAGAATTCCAGATGTGTAACCCTGTTGATGAAGGAATTTCTGTTCATCTCAAAGTTCAAAGTAAATCTATTATCTAAGTACAAATATATCACTGTACACCAACCTTGAGATTCATTTTCTTGTGGGCATACTCACTAACTCTATGATAGAAAAATAAACGTAATAGTATCAGTGAAAGACTGCGTCAACTTGGGCATTCAACCAGTATGCAAAAGACAACAAACTATGCAAATACAAAAAGTAAGCAAGCAAGCAATAAACATGGAGAACAATGAGATGAAGAGTCCTTGAATGTGAGTTAGTAGATTGTGGGAACAATTCAATGATGGGAAGTGAAATTGTGTGAAGTTTTCCCCTTTTGTTCAGGGCATGAAAGTTGAGAGGTAATAACTGTTCATAAACCTGATGGTGTTCTTCCTGAGGCTCCTGTACCTCCTTCCTGATGGCACAAGCAAGAAGAGAGCACCTTCGTCCTAAATGGCTTACTCCTTGGGAATGTGAATCTTGGTTCTACACACAACCGAATAAAATGTCCTCCCTACATCCATCCTGCTTAGCCCTGTAAAAATGTTGCAAGTTTCAGTGCGATCACCTCTAAACCCTACAGAATATAGATCTAAGATAAGAAAATCTGCAGGTGCTGGAAGTCCAAGCAACACACACAAAATGCTGGAGGAACTCAGCATGCCTGGCACCATCCACGGGAAAAAAAATGAACAGTCAATGATTCAGGCTGGACTGGTGAAGGGTCTCATAATTTTCCCATAGATGCTACCTGGCCTGCTGAGTCTCTCCAGCATTTTGAGAATATAGATCTATAGGGAGGCACAGTGCTACAGCTCTCGTGACCCTGATTCAGTCTTGATTTTGTATGTAGTTTACCCATTGTCCCTGTGACCAGATGGAATTTCTCAAAGCTTTTTTTCCATTACACCCCAAAAATTTGCAAGTTTGAAATTTAATTGGTCTCTTTAAGTTCCCTCTAATGTGCAGATGAGCAGTAGAATATGGAAGCAGTTGATGGCAGTGTGAGGAAATACACTGAGTTACAACAGCAGTAGTGTAAAAAAAATTGAGAACTCAGTGAGCCAAAGGGTCAGTTTTTGAATTGTAAGTCTCTATGACCTTTGGCTACTCAATCTCCTTCTACAACAAATTTACCATCTCATGTAGGGCCTGATAAATCTTTGTAGCACTTCCTTTATGACACACATACTTTTTAAATAAGAGACTAAAACTGCATACAATACTCCAAATTGTAGTGTCCCTGAAGACCTGAACAATTGCAGTGAGGTATGTTTATATCTGTATTCAAATCCTCGTGTAATAAAAGCTAACCTACCATTCTCCTTTATGTCAAAGTATTTTCAAGTAAACAACAAAATCCCAATGACCTCGCCAATCAGCTGTCATATAATCATGTTAGTTATCATTTTCTCTTTGGATTATTCTTCCAATCTTCCATTCTACTGAAATTGTGGTTGTGTTAAAAGTCAAGTGGATAAGTTTTCATTCATAAAGATATTTCTGTAACACACACAATTTGCTGGAGGAACTCGGCAGGTTGGGCAGAATCTATCACGAGGAATAAACAGTTGATGTTCTGAGCCAAGATCCTAATCGAGGCTGAAAGGGGGAGAAACCAGAATTATGTTATTTCTGTAGTCTCTCTTGTTTCTCCTTATTTGGCTGTTAGGAATTTGGAGGTGATAAGTAGCACCTGTTCAGATGCTTCTGTTGTGAGTTGATTTCTCAATCTTGATTCTTAGTTTCTGCTTTCCTGTCTCTAGAGAGCTGGATGCAAACTGCTTTATGGATGCTATATCTAACACTGAATGCAGTTCTCATTTTCAATGCTTCCTAACATTGAGAAGATAAAAGCCAGTGTGTTTGTTTCATTGGACAGTAGTTTTAGCCTTCTTTCATGGCAATTAACTGGATTTAAACCAGAGTGATTGCAGCCTTGTGGTAATATTTAAACTCTCACTTGGATCTTTGTTTTCTTTAGATGCAAGATATATGTCAAAGCTATATATTTCACCAATTCCATTTGCTTGGCAGTTTGCAAATTTAATCACTTTGCCATCAGCTGACAAGACCCTAGGTTCTGGAATTCTCTTCCATGTGCATTCCATATCTGTGCTGCTCTACCATAATATCTGCTTATGTGACTTACAAACCCCATTTCCAGAAAAGTTGGGATATTTTCCAAAATGCAATAAAAACAAAAATCTGTGATATGTTAATTCACGTGAACCTTTATTTAACTGACACAAGTGCAAAGAAAAGATTTTCAATAGCTTTACTGACCAACTTAATTGTATTTTGTAAATATACACAAATTTAGAATGTGATAGCTACAACACACTCAACAAAAGTTGGGACAGAGTTAAAATAAGATTGAAAAGTGCACAGAATATTCAGGTAACACCAGTTTGGAAGACTCCACATTAAGCAGGCTAATTGGTAGCAGGTGAGGTATCATGACTGGGTATAAAAGTAGTGTCCATCAAAGGCTCAGTCTTTGCAAGCAAAGATGGGTCGTGGCTCACCCTTTTGTGCCAAAATTTATGAGAGAATTGTTAGTCAGTTCAAAAGGAACATTTCTCAACGCAAGATTGGGAGTACTTCGGAAAACCATTGTCACTCAACACAGTCCGCCACTGCATCCAGAAATGAAAACTTGAAACTGTATTACACATGGAGGAAGCCATACATCAGCTCTATGCAGAAACGCCGGCGAGTTCTCTGGGCCCGAGCTCATCTCAGATGGACCGAAAGACTGTGGAACCGTGTGCTGTGGTCAGATGAGTCCACATTTCAGCTAGTTTTTGGAAAAAACGGGTGTTGAGTTCTTCATGCCAAAGATGAAAACGACCATCCAGATTGTTATCAGCGAAAGGTGCAAAAGCCTGCATCTGTGATGGTATGGGGATGCATCAGTGCCCACGGCATGGGTGAGTTGTGTGTATGTGAAGGTACCATTGACTCTGAGGCGTATATTAGGATTTTAGAGAGACACATGTTGCCATCAAGGCGATGTCTCTTCCCGGGATGTCCATGCTTATTTCAGCAGGACAATGCCAGACCACATTCTGCACGGGCTACAACAGCGTGGCTTTGTAGACACAGTGCGTGTGCTTGACTGGCCTGCTGCCAGTCCAGATCTACCTCCTATTGAAAATGTATGGCGCATTATGAAGAGGAGAATCAGATAATGGAGATTAAGGACTGTTGAGCAGCTGAAGTTTTATATCAAGCAAGAATGGACAAAATTTCCAATTGCAAATCTACTACAATTAGTATCCTCAGTTCCAAAACGATTAAAAAGTGTTATTAAAAGGAAAGGTGATGTAACACAATGGTAAATATGCCTCTGTCCCAACTTTTGTTGAGTGTGTTGCAGCCATCAAATTCTAAATTTGTGTATGTTTACAAAATACAATTAAGTTGGGCAATAAAACTATTGAAAATATTTTCTTTGTACTTCTGTCAGTTAAATAAAAGTTCACGTGAATTAGCATATCACAGATTTTTGTTTTTATTGCATTTTGGAAAATATCCCAACTTTTCTGGAAATGGGATTTGTAGATTCAAAATGTGGCTTGGTTATTCTTTCATGAAATGCTGTCATAGTGTCAGACAACACTAAAGCACAGAAACAAACCCTTTCACCCATCTAGTCTATACCAAACCATTAACCTGCCTAGTCCCATTGACCTGCACCCAGACCATAGCACTCTATACCCTTCCAGTCCATGTACATACCCAAATTTCTTTTGCATGTTGAAATCAAATCTATATCTACCACTCATGCTAACATGTTCTTCCATCCTCTGAGTGAAGAAGTTCACTCTCATGTTCCCCTTAAATATTTCACCTTTCACCCTTAACCCATTTGTAGTCTCCCCCAACCTCAGAGGAAAAACGCTTGCTTGCATTTACCCCAGCTATACAGCTCATATTTTTCTGTACAACTATCAAATCTCACCTCAGTCTTCCACGTTCTGGGGAATTAAGTCCTAACCTACTCAAGACCTGGCAACAACCTCGTAAATTTTATCTGCACTCTTTCAATCTTGGGTACATTTTTCCTGTAGGTAGGTGACCAAAATTGCACACAATACTCCAAATTAGATTATACCAATGTCTTATACAATTTCAACATAACATTGCAACTCATTTATTCCATACATTGATTTATGACAGCCAATGTGTTAAAAGCTTTCTTCACAACACTGTCTACTTGTGACAACACTTTTAGAAATTATGGATCTGTATTCACAGATCCCTCCGTTCTATTGCTCTTGACAGTGCCCAGTGCCGAGTGCCTCACTGTATAACACCTGCCCTGGTTGGTCCTCCCGAAGTGCAGTACCTCACACTTTTCTGCATTAAATTCCATCTGCCATTTTTCAGCCCACTTTCCCAGCTGTTCCAGATCTCACTGCAAGATTTGATGGTGTGGCTCGCTATCCATAACACCTCCAATCTTAGAGTTAACTGCAAATTTGCTAATCCAATTTACCACATTATCATCCAAATTGTTGATAAAGATGAGAAACAACAACGAGCCAGCATTGATCACTATGGCACACCACTAATCACAGGCACGAGGAAATATGCAGATGCTGGAATTTCAAGCAACACACATAAAAGTTGCTGGTGAATGCACCAGGCCAGGCAGCATCTCTAGGAAGAGGTACAGTCGACGTTTCGGGCCGAAACCCTTCGTCAGGACTAACTGATGAAAGCGCTACTAAGAGATTTGAGAGGGGGAGGGGGAGATCCAAAATGATAGGAGAAGACAGGAGGCCACTGGGCCTCCACGGGCCTCCAGTCAGAGAGGCCAAACATCTACTACCACTCTATGGATTTTCCTACAAAGCCACTGTCTAATCCAATTTACGAACTCATCTTGAATGCCAAGTAACTGGACCTTCTTGAATAAATTCCCATATACAGTACTCATGAAAAGCATTCACCCCTCTTGGAAGTTATCATGTTTTATTGTTTTACAACATTGAATCACAGTGGATTTAATTTGGCTTTTTGACACTGCTCAACAGAAAAAGACTCTTTCCTGTCAAAGTGAAAACAGATCTCTACAAAGTGATCTAAATTAATTACAAATATAAAATGCAAAGTAATTCATTCCATAAGTATTCATTCACCCCCTTCAAGTCAGTATTCAGTAGATGCACAACTGGACACTGCAATGTCTTCCCAATCAGCCCTTTTCAAGTTCAGCCACAAATTCTCAATTGAATTAAGGTCTGGACTCTGAGCTGGCCACTCCAGGATGTTAACATTGTTGTTTTTAAGCCATTCCTGTGTAGTTTTGGTTTTATGCTTGGAGTCATTGCCATGCTGGAAAACAAATCTCCCAAGTCACAGTTTTCTTGCAGACTGCATCAGTTTTTCCTCCAGGATTTCCCTGTACTTTGCTGCATTCATTTTTCCCTCTACTTTCATAGGCCTTCCAGGGCCTGCTGCACTGAAGTATCCCCACGGCATAATGCAGCCGCCACCATGCTTCACAGTCAGGATGGTGTGTTTTTGATGTGCAGTGTTTGGCTTATACCAAACATGGCATTTAGTCTGATGATCAAAAAGCTCAATTTTGGTTTCATCAGACCATAGAACCCTCTTCCAGCTGACTTCAAAGTTTCCCACATGCCTTCTGGCAATCTAGCTGAGATTTCACGTGTTTTTTTTCCAATAGTGGCTTTCTCTTTGCCACTCTCCCATAAAGCTACGACTGATGAAGCAACCGAGCAACAGTTGTTGTGTGCGCAGTCTCTTCCATTTCAATCTTTGAAGCTTGCAAGCTTTCTGGAGTTGTCATAGGTCTTTTGCTGGCCTCCCTCACTAGTCCCCTTCTTGCACGGCCATTCAGTTTTTCAGGATGGCTTGCTCTAGGCAGATTTACAGCTGTGCCATTTTCTTTCCATTTCTTGATTATTGACTAAACTGGACTCCAAGAGATATTAAGTGACTTGCAAATTTTCTTGTATCTATCTCCTGACTTGTGTTTTTCAATAACCTTTCCATGGAGTTGCATGTCGTGTTCTTTTGTCTTCATGGTGTAGTTTTTGCCAGGATACTGACTCATCAGCAGTTGGACCTTCCAGGTACAGGTGTAGTTTTACTACAATCAATTGAAACACTGCACACAGGTGATCTCTATTTAACTAACTATGTGACTTCTAAAACCAATTGGTTGCACCAGTGATGTCATATTAAGGAGTGGGGGGGGGGGTGAGTACTTAAGCGATCAATTATTTTGTGTTTTGCATTTGTAATTAATTTAGTTCACTTTGTAGAGATCTGTTTTCACTTTGACACAAAAGAGTTTTTTTGCCATTGATCAAATTAAATCCACTGTGATTCAATGTTGTAAAACAATATAAAAAGAAATTTTCCAAGGTGGAATACTTTTTATTGACACTGTATGATCTTGTCAAAGTCCTTGCTGAAGTTCATGTAGACAGCATCCATTGTCTTGCCGCCTTCAACTTTTGATAAATTCCTTGAAAAGCTCTATAAGATTGGCTTGACACAAAGCCGTGTTGTCTATCCCTAATCAGTCCCTGTCCATCCAAATACTTATATATCCAGTCTCTTAGAATACCTTCCATAACTTTCCCACTCCTGATGTCAGACTCACTGGCCTATAATTTCCTGGCTTACTCTTAGAGTCTTTCTTAAACACCAGAACAACATTAGTTATCCTCCCTTCCTCCAGCACCTCACCCGTAGCTAAGGATGTTTAAAATATCTCTGCTATGGCCCTTGCGATTTCTGCACTAGCCTGCCACAGGGTTCAAAGGAACACATTGTCAGGCCTTGGAGATTTATCCACCTTAATTTGCCTCAAGACAGCAAACATCTCCCCCTCCTCTGTAATCTATATAGGATCCATGACCTTGCTGCTGATTGCCTCACATCCATAGAGTATGTGTCCATTTCCTGAGTAAGTGGATGCAAAAAATGTATTTAAATCTCCCTCTTTTTTTGCTCCATGCATAGATTTCCCCTCTGATCTTCCAGAGGACCAATTTATACCTTGCTATCCTTTTGTTCTTGGAAACCGGCATAAGCACCGGCCTGATGGGCCACAAGGCTCGTGATAGACTTTAATCTAAAAATCCTTTTGTTCTTAATATATCTGGAATAGCACTTGGGATTGTTCTTCACCTTGTCTGCTAGAGCATCCTCATCTTCTTTTAGCCCTCCTGATCCTTAAGCTTTCTCTTCAATTTCTTATGCTCCTCAAGTACCTCATTTATTGCTGCCTGCCTATACCTGCTAGGCACCTCCTTTTTCTTAACCAGGGCCTCAGTATCTCTCGAAAAACAAGATTCCCTAAATCTGTGTGTGTGATGCCTTTTATTTCGACAGGAACAAACAAACTCTATACTCTAAAAATTTCACTTTTGAAAGCCCCGCACTTACCAAGTACACCTTTTCCAGTAAACAACCCACTTACCAGATCCTTTCTGATACCATTAAAAGTGGCCTTTCTCCAATTTAGAATCTCACCCCAAGAACCAGACCTATCCTTTTCCACAACTACCTTGAAACTAATGATATTATGATCACTAGATGCAAAGTGCTCCCCTACACATACTTCTGTCACTTGGCCTGTCTCATTCCCTAACAGGAGATCTAATATTGTACTCCCTTATGTTCGGACTTCTACGTACTGCTTAAGGAAACTTTTACGAACACTTTTGACAAACTCTTGTCACATCCAGCCCTGCTCCTCTAACCCATGGACTGTTGGGTGGTCTATAATACAATCGAGTTAATGAGCTTGTACATTTCTTCAGTTCTACCCATTAAGCCTCAGTAAATGAGCTCTCCAGTCTGTCCTGTCTGAGCACTACTGTGACATTTTCCCTGTCTAGTATTACCGCCGCTTCCACCAATGGAATACTAGAAGTGTTATGTATGAACATTTGCCGAGTTTACAAACCCATTCATTCAGTTCATTCATTTTTCTGAAAATGTAACAAAAGGTATACAGCGCCTTGAAAATGTATTCAGCCACCACAACTATCTTCAAATTTTACTGTCTCATTTTCTAAATTTAAAATAGATTGAAGTAGGATTTTTTGAGCTAATCTGCAAAACATTGTGCACCATGTCATATCAAAAGAAAAATTCCAAAACCGGTCAATAATTACTAAAAATTAAAAACCAAAATTTTGGAGCTGAAAAACTATTCATCCCTTTTGTAATTACTAAGCTAACTTTACTCAACTGCCATATACTGTTTATCATACGAACTCACCCAATTTATTGATGTAGAAAATTGGAAGATTACCGGTTTTCAATGAATTCATAAGAATACGTACCCCCTCTCTCAGTAAGGTCCAGCAGTCTGGTAGATCTTCAACGGATCAAGACAAAAAAACATTCAAGTCAAGTCATGGAAATGATAATACAGAAGCACAAGACCATCTCAAAGGCACTGAACGTACCTTAGAGTTCAGTGCCATCCATCGTGGAAAAAGTGGAAAAATTATGAAACCACAGCTCCGTTGCCTAGGTCAGTCCACCCCTTTAATCTTAGTCACTGGAGAAGAATGGGTACAAGCAGTGATGCCAACAGTCACACTGAGCGAGCTACTGAAGTCAGTGGCTGCCACTGAAGGTGAAGTTCATGGCTCCATTATATCTGAGGCCTTGCACAAATGGGTATTTATGGAAGAGTGGCAAGGAAGAAGTCCTGTCTTTTTTTATTTAAAAAAAAGCATCTCCTTGGCTGTAAAAAGGTTGCAGAGCATCACTTAGATGTGGAAAAAGATCTTGTGGTTGGATGAGACTAAAGTAGAACTTCTTGGCCTCAACACTAAGTATATCAGCCAGGTAACACCATCCCCACTGCCAGAGCAATCATTGGGTATCTGCAAATGCGGAAAATTGATGTCCTTAAGTGGCCCAGTCAGAGTCATGACTTTAGCCCAGACGAACATCTCTGGCAAGACCTCAAGATTGCTGTCCACCGCCATTCACCAACTAACCTGACACAGCTTGAGCAATTTTGCAAAGAGGAATGGGCAAATTTGCTTCATCAAGTTGTGCAAAGCTGATAGAGACTTATCCGAAAAGACTACTGACTGTAATAGGTCTGAGTGTTGGTTCAACTAAGTACTGAGAAAAGGGGGATGAATACTTTCGAACTACTGGCATATCAGTTCTCGGAGTTTTAGTTTTTCATGCTAATTTTCCCTGTTTTAGGAGCTGTGAAAAATGAACATAATTCACAAGTAAAATCCCTGGTTGTAGAACTCGTTTATGTGAGGATTGGGGCTGAATACTTTTACATGGTGCTTTATGGTTGCTGAAATTGGAGATGGCAAATAAATAAGGATATTGGTTGTGAAGATACTGCTTTCTTATGTGGGAGTATGTAGACTAGATGTCATCTATGATGAAGTAGGTAGACTGGAATGCAAATTTCAGGTTGCAGTCAGATAACTAAAGATGGTAGTTGTGAAGAAGATGTAAAGAGGCTATGAAAGCTGCAGTTAGGTTAACTGGGTGGTCAAGGATCTGGTTAATGAAGTATGTATAATATGGAAACTTATAAAATTATCAGTTTTGAAATTTAAAATAATAAAATATTTACTGAAACTTAGAAGAGAGGCAACTTGGTAGATCTTAGAATCAGAATCGGGTTTATTATCACAGGCATGTGTCATGAAATTTGTTAACTTAGCAGCAGCAGGTAAATGCAGTACATGATAATATATTTTTAAAAAATAAGATTACTCGTTGTGAAGAGGCTGCTTTCTCATGTGGGAGTATATAGACTAGTTGTCATCTATGATGAATTAGGTAGACTAGAATGCAAAATTCAGGTTGCAGTCAGATCAGTTATCATATATGTAGTTGAGACCCAAGTCTGAGGGTCTCAGCGATATATTTTTAAAAAGTATTAATGCATTTCCAGCATGTTCTGATTTTTTCATCTAGGGTCCAGTTACAATCAATGAACAAAATTCCACAACTTGTAATCAGTGTCTTGCAGTTCTTTCACAATATTTATTGTCCTTAATCGAAATCTCAGAATTATCATCTAAGATCTGGAGGCAGTGGTTCAAATTTTGCTATCACAGTTGAGGAGTTTGGATTTAAAAATGTAAGAAATGTGAATGGGTGTAGGTATGTGGCCGTTAAAACCTTTTCCACCATTTATTAAGGCCGTGACTGATATGTTCCTTGATGTCATTTCCTTCGCTCTTACCTTATCCCTTGATTTCCTGAGTATTCAGAAACCTCTGTACTCTATAATTAAATATCCTGAACTACAGGAAGAATTTCTTCTGTATAACAGTTTTCTTTTATAATTCTGTATAATTTTCTTGAGAAATAAATCACTAAAATTGTTCAATGTAATCATTTTCTGATTGATACTTTTTAACGTTACAGCGTGTTGGTGGCAGCATTCGTCCATGGAAGCAAATGTATGTGGTTCTTCGTGGCCATTCTCTATTTTTGTACAAAGATAAAAAGGAAAAGGCAACTCATGCAACTTGTCAAACTGAAGAAGAACAACCAATCAGCATCAAAGCCTGCTTGATCGATATCTCATATAGTGAAACCAAGCGTAAGCATGTGTTTCGACTAACCACTTCTGAGTGTGAATACCTCTTTCAGGCTGAGGATCGGGAGGATATGTTGGCATGGATTAAGACCATACAAGAAAACAGCAATTTGGATGATGAAGTAAGTGTATTTTGTTATCTGCCTGCAGAAAAAGGGAAACAGATTATCAAGACTATTGTTACCCCTTTCACATCTGGCTCTCTTAACTCATAAATATACTGTTATATCGGTCTTTTAGAACTTAGTAGTTTTTATTATGTAGCTAAAGCAAGTTCAATAAAGTATTAGAATGCAATATTAAGAATTAAGGACCTACCTTTAAACATAAATTTTAATTGTCCAACAAATTTTATCATTGAGTTCATGATTTTTTTTGAATGTGAGGATAACTGGAAAAATGTCTGTAATACCCTATATTTAAAAAAAAAAGTCCCTGATTTTTTTTTTAAAAGGTGGGACTGAAATTTGTTGCAGCTTGCCCATTGCAAATATTTTCAACCACAAGTTATAGGAAATGCATCAGAAGGTGAATTGCAACAAGTTATCATGAGAAAATACCTTCTTTTTCTCCTTCTGTTCAACTCCAAAAACTTAGGTTGAAGGTCCTTCCATTGAGGAGTTGTTCCAGTATTTGGACTCAATAACATTGAAGGATGGATACTGTATTGCAGCTGTATAAAACTTTGGTTAGGCCTGCGCTTGGAGTATTATCTGCAGTTCTGGTCAGTCCACTCAGGGAGGGCGTGGAGGCTTTAGAGGGGGTGCAGAAGAGATTTACCAGGATGCTGCCTGGATTACCGGGTATTAACTATGAGGCAAGGTTGGACAAACGTAGATTATTTTCTCTGGAGAGTTGGAGACCGAGGGGAGAGCTGATATGGGTATATAAAGTTATGAGAGGCACAGATACAGTGGATGATCAGAATGTTTTTCTCAGGCTAGAAATGGCAAATACTAGAGGGCATAGCTTCAAGGTGAGACAGTGAAAGTTTAAAAATGATGTACAGTGCAAGCCTTTTTAATAGGGAATTAGTAGTGCTGTTAAAGAGGCTTTTAGATAGGCACATGAGCATGTGGGGAGATAATTCATATGCATGTAGAAGGGATTTGTTTAATTTGGCATCTTGTTGGCATAGATATTATGGACCTAAGGGCCTGTTCTTGTTCTGTGTACACCATAACAGGATGTTGTGTGTTTTGAAAGCGAAGGAGAAATAGAATTAATGTTTCTGGTTGAGAAGCTGCATCAGAACTAGTAAAGTGAGAAAACACAAAAGCCAATATTTTTTGTTTTTATTTCAGATTTCCAGTACATGTAGGTATTTAGTTTGCTTTACAGTAATGATTTTTTCATGCACTTGCTGCCATTGGACTGCTTGGTTGTAGAGGCCATAAGTTTGGAAGATATGTTTTAATTAACCTAGGCAAGTAATTGTAATGCATTTTATATAAACCACACATGACAGCTGCAGTGCTCCAATGGTTGAAGAAATCAATGTTTAGGTTTGTGAATGGGGTACTAAGAAATAGTCAGTGCTAAGTTGAGTAGTAATAAGCAGGGCACTTAGTGTACAGTGGTTAAAGATTATAAAAAGAGGGAAGATAGTGTATGAGTGCAAACTAGTAAATAATATACATACAGAGCTTTAACTGATAGAGTGAGCAACTAATGTAAACATCAGTCCATTAGAGGGCAAGACTGGGAAATAAATAAGAAATCAAAAAATGACAAAGATTCTTGGGGAGTTATTTTCAAATGAAAATATCTCAATAACAATAAATACAATATTTAAGGACCTTAAAGCAATCTCCACCATTAGAGAAAGATTACTCTGCAACCAAACCAATTTGAAGAATTTACTCGAGTTCTTTAAGGCTATGACAAACGTGTAGATATATGGGCATCGGAATCTGAATCAGGTTTAATATGAACAGCATACATGTTGTGAAATTTGTTGTTTGGTGGCATAATAATAAAAACTATAAATTACTATATATCTAGTACAACCTACTTGATGGTTGCAAAGAGAAGAGGGCACGTCCTGGGTGATGTGGGCCCTCAGTGATGGATGCTGGGGGGGTGGGGTGGGGGGGAGATGCAGGGTGTCTAGTGCCTATGATGGAGCTGGCTGAATTTACAAATTTCTGCAGCTTTGTCTGATACCGTGCAGTCGCCCCTCCATACCAGACAGTGATGTAACCAGCTAGAATCCTCTCCATGGTACATCTATAGGAATTTGCAGGTGTCTTTGGTGACATACTAATTCTCCTCAAACTGCTAATGAAACATAGCTGCTGTTGTGTCTTCTTTGTAATTGCATCAGATAGATCCTCAGAGACATTGACACCCAGGAACTTGAGACTGCTCACCCTTTCCATTTCTGATCCCTCAGAGAGGACTAGTTTGTGTTCCCTCAACTGCCCCTTCCTGATGTCAACAATTAATTCCTTGGTCATACTGACATTGAGTGCAAGGTTGCTGCTGCAGCATGTTCCAGCCAGAAAATCTGTCTCACTTCTGCATGCTTGCTCATCACCATCTTAAATTCTGCCAGCAATAGTGGTGTTGTCAGCAAATTTATAGATGGTGTTTGAGCTGTGCCTAGCCACACATCGTGGGACTACAGAGAGTACGCCGTGGGCTAAGCACACATCTTTGAGGTGTAGCAGTGTTGATCGTCAGCGAGGAGGAGATGTTATTTCTGATCCGCACATTCTGTGGTCTCCCGGTGAGGAAATCTAGGATCCAGTTATTTGGAGCTTGTTGATTAGAATTGAGGGTACGATTGTGTTGAATGCTGAGTTGTAATCAACAAACATTATTCTGATGTAGGTATTACTATTGTCCAGGTGATCCAAGACCAAATGGAGAGCCAGAGAGATTACATCCACTGTAGACCTACTGTGGCAATAAGCAAATCCTCGCCTAGGGAGGAGTTGATTCTAGCCATGACCAATCTCGCAAAGCACTTCATCACAGTAGATGTGACTGCTACTAGACAATAGTCATTGAGGCAGCTCACCCTACTCTTCTGGGGCACTGGTATGATTGTCACCCTTTTGAAGCAGGTGTGATCCTCTGACTACTGCAAGGAGTGTGAATAAGTAGGGAAATTCAGGATTAAGTCAGACACAAGAAGATTAAGAAAAAAAGACTAAAAGCAAAACAAAATGTGTGAAAAGGAAAATTACGTAATAAAGATAGCATGTGTAACTTAAACATTGAATCAGTCAGTTCACAATCCATAGTATTTTATGAATGTTAGAAACAGTTGCCATCACATTTTTTCCTAGCAGATGCAGTTTTCACAAAGCTTTATTTCCATGAGAAATTTTATTGATTAATTTCTCAAAACTGGGTGGTTGCTGGAAAGATCTGCATTTATTGCCCATTCATAATTGCCAGAGATAGTAGTTGACTAACACTTTGAACCACTGCAGTGCTGATTGAGAAAAAGTTCCAGTATTTACACCCTAGTGACAATAAAACAGCAAGATATCAATATTCAGATAGTAATCGTTTCAAGCATCTGAAATGTGGTGGTTCAAAGTACCTTATTTCATTGTGCTACCTAAGAATTGTTATGTGTTTGCCTCGGCCTTGCTACATGTTGACACAGCGTCTTTATTTATTGAGGAGATGCAAATTGGATTAAGAACTGTATAATCAGCATTTATTATTTTCACCTCTTCTTACAGAGAATGGGTTATTAATAAAGAAGATCTTCTTAATATTATGATCTATTGTGTATTTGTTTATAGCATTTTGTGTATATCCATACAAGAAGAAATAATATGTTTGTCTTGTAGGACACAGGAGTTACAAGTAGAGATTTAATTAGTCGGAAGATTAAAGAATACAGTACCATGATGAAGTAAGTAGGTTTGTTTTACTAGTCTAGTTTTCATGAACTATGATTTTGAACTTAAACCCACTTTTGATTTACAATTTAATTTATCACAAAATTAAGCTATCACCAGACTGTGCAGGACATTTGGGTTCAAAAACATTACCTTCTCTGTCACTGGATATGCAAGATTGAATAAGGCCTTGTGCATTATTTGTGTCCGTGCCTAAGTAAATGAATGGATAATAATAAAACACAAAAGTTACTGTAAATCTCCATTTAAAGAAAATTATTAGTTTACAGTACATGTGCAAATAATTCCTTTGAAATATCTTACTGGATTTTCTTTTTCAGTACTTCTGGCAGTAAATCAGAACCATCTCCTAAAACACCACGGCAGACTCTCAGTATTAGACAGACCTTCTTGGGATCCAAAACTGATCCAAAGAGCCCACATTCTCCAAAGCAAGAGCTGGAAAGAAGACTTATAAGTATGTATCATTGTATAACTAATCATCTCAAATTTTTTTCTCTTTCAATCATACAATTTATTTTTAATTGTTAACTTCATTTAAATGGTATTAAAGTCTAATTATTTAAATAAGTAGAAATTTATTTGTTTATCCAGTTAACTAAATAACTTTAACAATTTTTTTTTGGCATACTTAAGCCCCGCGTACAGAGAGGAGCTATTGTGTGGGACTCTGCTCTCCAAGGCAACTGAAGGCACAGCTGTCTGGAAAGGAGCATTTTAAATGCAGCCTGTGCAATAGATCATAACTGAAGGACGTTAGGTACCTTTAAGACATAGAAGTGGGTAGAGATACAATACGGTTTCTGGAGCCGTAGCAGAGTTTCATATGGGAATTGGACAAGCTAGAATATGGATTTAAGCCAAAGTTAGTTTAGTATATAATATGTGAGATTACACATGAAGATGTGAATATATATTTTTCTTCAAATCAATATTAGTTGCAAAATACTTAATCTAAAATGAAATTAATGATACAATACTTAACTGAAATAATTTTTGCCATACACCGATATCAAAGAGAAGTTATTTTACCATTCAGATGACACAAGCCCACCAAAAGACAAAGGAACGTGGCGAAGAGGTATTCCTAGTTTAATGAGAAAACCTTTTGAAAAGAAACCAGGTCCTGGTGTAACATTTGGTGTCAGGTTAGATGATTGTCCACCTGCTCTTCACAATAAGGTATGTGCAATCTAGTAGAGAATGCTGTGGTGTACAGTTAGTATTTAAAACACAAAAATAAAAAGTGTCCCTTCAAAAGAGAACGTTTTGTCTTTGAGCCCTCTGAAAGCAGGCTCACTGTTAGTTTTCCCCACACATCTCTCACCAAGTTTTAAAGTGCCTTTAAAAGAAATGTCTTCTTCAGAAGGTCTTGCATCAACTTGTATTCAGAATTCCATTAAAACAACACAATGTGACAGTTATTGAAATGTAATAATTGAATTTATACCCTTATTTAAATAGTTTATCTTAAGCTCTTCTAATAATTGGCATTCTGCTGTGACATTATGTGTTAAATTTGTTTTCCTTACTTTGTTCCCATATATATTATAGGAATTATAAATTACTCCATAATCTAAAGATGTTTGAACCTAATACATGAATGAGTAGTATTATGGTTAAGCTACTTTTATTCCATCAAGACAACTATGGTCCATATACTGCATCTCAGAAATATTTTGGTTCTGAGCACTTGCATTGAGGAATTCCAAAGGCTTGACATTTCATTTCTAAACAGAATACCATTAAATAATAGCCTATGGTTTAAACTCTATCTGTTTCTGTTAACTTAACCTCTCCACTCTGGATTTGATACTAAGAGTTTACCTACTCAATTACAAAACAATTTGTAATTACACTAACCTTCTTTCTGATTATAATCCTACAATTGCCACTATTTAAACAATGATGGGGTTCCTGGCCACAAAATAGATAGTTTGCTCACATTTCAGATTTTAAGCATTTTGAAAATTGATATTTTATATTTAACTCTCAGAAACTGAGTTATAGAAAAAAATCACATTGTGAAAGTTACATCAACAGTCATAACAGATTGTAAAATAAGTTAAGGCTCATTGCAACAGGAAATGCACTGAGTGATGTGTAATGTTACTGCAGTTGGGTCTCGTTTTTCTGCTTTGGAAGTATTAATGACCATTCACAGAAGAGTATTTGTTCAGAGTTTCACTATAACAGTCTATAATTTTTTTTCAAAAGAGGGCATGACTTGAGTCTTGAGTTCATTTGATATCTTTTTGTCATCTCTTGGAGCATAATACTCAGCCAGTGCCCTCTATTAACCTCGTACGTTCACCATTTTTCTCTTTATAAGAGAACTAGTCAGTCCTGCTATAGGTCATCTATCTGTGTTATTGACTCAGTTTCGCCTTCTCCACTAGTATGGCCTGATCTGCTCCTAGAGCTCAATACTTAGCAGCTTTGTCTTTTTGTTTTCTCTCCCCATCTGCCATTATCTATAGCTCTTCTGTGTTCTCTCCCTGTAGTCGCTCTCATCAATCTATCAGATTTTTTTCTTAAATTTATCCCTATTATCAATTCTAACCTTTCTTTATTTTCCACTTCTGAAGAAGGGTCTTCAAGCTAAAATGGAAACTCTGTTTCTCTTTCCACAGATGCTTCCTGGCATATTGGTTGTTCCCAAAATTTTCTATTTTTGTTTCACATTTTCAAAACTAAAGTGGTTCATTATTGTCACATGTACATACCACAGAGGATAGTCTGACTTCATGCTAATCACTCACTCTTCTGAATCTGTCAACCTATTGAACAACACTAACAGAGGAGAGAGACAAAGTTCACTCATTTGAGCCCACCAGCCTCAGTGATTAACCGGAATCTTAAAATATAACTAATCCTGAGAGCATGGATTAGAAAATAGAAATTCCTACCTCCCATTCTTATAATTTTCAAAGGCTACCTCCTAACTATATGGAATATCTGGTGTTGAAGAATAAATATGCATTTGTCAGTGACACCATATTCTGAATGCAAAATGAGAACACTGATCAGTTCCCCCCCCCCCACCCAGTAGAGAATTTTGAAAGAGAACTACAATGTAATTATTGTATTGTACTGAAATAGCTTACAAGTTGTTCAAATAAATTACTATTTGTATAGCTAATTATGTAGGTTTTAATAAGGTATATTTAATAGCTTACCAGCTTGTGTTTTGTAGTATGTACCATTTATAGTTGAGGTCTGCTGCAATTTGGTTGAAGAGAAAGGACTTGAGTACACTGGAATCTACAGAGTGCCAGGAAATAATGCTGCTATATCAAGCTTGCAAGAAGAGCTCAACAAAGGAGTGACTGATATTGACTTTATGGATGATGTAAGTTTTGAAACCTTTCTGATTTTGTATTTTGAAATATTTTTATTACTGTGCATTAAAAGTAATAAATTTGTTCTCCTCTACAATGTTTCAAAACACAGAAATGGCGAGATCTGAATGTTATAAGTAGTTTACTGAAATCCTTCTTCCGAAAACTTCCAGAGCCTCTCTTCACAAATGGTAATTATCTCCGATTGTTTTAGTCCAACCTTTATCTACAGTAATTAGCAAACAGTAAGGCATATGAATTGTGATATTTCATTGTTTGTTTTGAAATCCACTTCATTAAAGCTTGTAGAACTGCAGATCATTGCTTAGTTGCATTACAGTTAACCAGTTTATATTAAGTATCTTTTCACTTGCCAGGTGTTTAAAAAAAACCTGTTCACAAGAAATAGTTTAGTACATATGGAATATGATCTGTTAAGTATGCTTAAAACTTTATACACTCTGGCCGCTTTATTAGCTACCTCCTGTCTTCTGCCACTGTAGCTATGAACTCCAAGGTTCAATGTGTTGTGCATTCAGAGATGCTCTTCTACACACCACTGTTGTAATGCATGGCTTTTTGAGATACATCTTGAACCAGTCTAGCCATTCTCTGGCCTCTCTCATTAACAAGGCATTTTCACCTACAGAACTGTTGCTTGCTGCATGTTTTTTGTTTTGCACATCATTCTTTGTGAATTCTTGAGACAGTTGTGCATGAAATTCCCGGGAGATTGATGGTTTTTGAGATACTCAAACCACTCTGTGTGGTACCAACAATCAATCCACAGTCACAGTCACTTGCATCATATTTCTTCTCTTCCCCCCCCCCATTCTGATTATTGGACTGAACAACAACTAAACCTTTTGATCATGTCTGAGTGTATTTTCCTATCAACTTTTGTATTCTCTTCAAGGTGGATTGTTTACTTACAACTAATTTGTCCATAATTTTTCTAAACAGAGTTGGATAGCAGACACCATGGACAGAGTTGTCAGAAGCAATTGTTTAAACCCTGACCCTGCTTTACGTAAAACTCATTAAGCATTACTCTTTAATAGAATTCCCTATAATCCTTGCTACATCTGTTTTTTTTTAATTAATTTAAACCAACAAGAGATTTGTTCATGATTACAGCAAGTCACTGTGGGTACAGGTGTTGTTGTTGTTCGTCCATCGTCGGCGTCGATGAGGACCTCGACACCATAATGATGGTGTCGAGACTAGCGCGTGATTTGGATTTAAGTGAGGGAGAGTTGCGCAGCGTCAGCCTCACTCTCTCTTCCCAATTCCCATCTGGATCCAGTGGCAAGACAGAGTCTAGATGGCTGGAGATGGGACTAGGCGCAGTGGATGACCAGGACGTCTTCTGTGTCTTGTCCTGCTCTACACGTTCCACGACGCTTGCAGAGACCGCTTTCTTGACCATTGGACCTTCCATTGGTCTCATCCGCTTAATCCGCCGGAGCTTGTCTTCACATGCTGGGATAGACAACTCCCTATCTCACCGAGGGTTTGAGACCCGTCGGCTACCCTCACCTGGTTTAGCCGGCTTGTCGAAGCCATTGCCCGGGGTGTGGCCACTGTCGCATGCAAACAGCTACAGGGAGCCACAGGTGAGAGCTGAGTGCCAGGTGGACTAACCGCCCTGAAAAGGACGCGACATGTTCCCCCACCAGAGGTGCTACCCCTCCCTGACACCCCATATACCCTGGGTACAGGTGTATTAGTTATAGGCACAACAGAGTAAATTCCAGTACAAAGAAGCAACACTTCACAGTGGTGATGGTCACAGTTTGTTCCCCGGATCTTTGAGGACTTGCTCTCTGAATGTGTGCATTGCGATCTCATGTTAACCCTATTATACTTACAGTGTTGACTGCAGGTTCTCTTTCTTCTGGTTGTCGTTGTAGGCTCCCTCTTTCCCCACACTTCTATTCGCAGTTTTTGTGATCTTGCAGTCTCTTAAGGAATCTTACCATTATCATTTCAATGATACTTTTAATATTTTACTACTCTTGTTCCTTGTGTTACTGAAAAGGTATCAGTAGCCCATTGCTTAATGTAGCCTTTGACAGTGATACAATGCAAGATTCAGTCATTATGTCGAGAACATTTGAACAGCAGTGTAATTAGATTTCATTTTGTCTTAAAACTAAGTCCTTTGTCTTTGAAGTTCACATGTTCTGTGCTCACACTGCTGTGAGGCACATGTCCTTACACTCAGGTAATTTCATCTCCAACTACAATCATCCTTGTGCTCAGTACACCTCCAGCCAGTAGAGTTTTTTTTACATATTTGTTTACTGGAGTACTTAATGCTGTGCTTGTTCAATTGTTGCCTTGAGGCTGTGGGCAGCCACACTTATCTATCCTCTTGAATGGAGCACTTTGTCCATGTTTTGACTTAAGGTAAAAAGACCCTAATGGCAGTTGTTTACAGGCCTCCAAACGGCAGACGGGATGTGGATTACAAATTACAGCCAGAGATAGAAAAAGAATGTCAGAAGGACAATGTCATGATAATCGTTAGGGATTTAAACATGAAAGTGGATTGGGAAAATCAAGCCAGTACTGGACCTCAGGAGAGAGAATTTGTAGAATGTCTAAGGGATGGCTTTTTAGAACAGTTTGTTGTTGAGCCCACTAGGGGATTGGCTGTGCTGGATTGAATGTTTTGTGATGATCCGGAGGTGATAAGAGAGCTTAAGGTTAAGGAACCCAAGGGGAACAGTGATCACAATATGATGGAGTTACAGGTGCACATTCCTTTATCTGAAATTCTGAAATCCAAAAAGCTCCGAAAACAGAAGTTTATTTTTCGCCAACAGCTGACGTCACTGAGGTGTGACATGGCAGCACTAGCAGAGGCCGTCAGACGTCAGTTGTGGCTCAGCGCTCGTACTGGTTACACGTGCGTTTGCTGTTTGCTGATGTTTTGTGTTCACTGTTGACTTTGTGTGTAATTTCACTGTGAAAATGTCAAAAAGAGCTGCAGGTACCCCTATGGGTAACAATGAGAAAAAGAGAAGGAAGCATCTATCATTATCAATAACGCAGAAAGTGGAGTTATTGTAGAAGCTTGATCATAGTGTGTCTGTGTGGCGTCTTACTGAAGGAACTACCACTGTATATGATTTAAATAAACAGAAAGACAAGTTATTGAAGTTTTATAGTTATAGTGACAGTGACATTCTACATTTATTTCAATAAGTCATTTACCATGTGTTTGATTCGGTTTGTTTGAAGCTGCATATTTTTATGTTTTGTTGAATGTTTTTGTTGGAAATAAAAATTTTTCTTGTCATTATTCCCTAAACAATACAGTATAACAACTACTTACATAGCATTTACTTTGTATTAGGTATTATAAGTAATCTAGAGATGATTTAAAGTATACGGGAGGATGTGCGTAGTTTTGATGCACCGCCGGGTCCTAAAGTCCACTGCATTGAGACAGGTTAAATAAGGGCCTTGAGCATACGTGTTTTTTGGTATCGGGGTGGGGGGGGGGTGTCTGAAATACGAAAAATTCTGAATTCTGAAATGCAACTTGGCCCCAATGATTTCGGATAAGGGATTGTGGACTTTTACTTTGAAATTTTAGAAGGAGAAACTAAATTCCAATGTGTCAGTATTTCAGTGGAATAAAGGAAATTACAATGGCATGAGAGGGGAGCTGGCCAATGTTGGCTGGAAAGAAACACTAGCAGGAAGGACAGCAGAGTAGCAATGGAGTTTCTGCAAAAAATGAGGGAAGTGCAAGACAGATATATTCCAAATAAGAAGAAATTTTCAAAAGAAAGAAGGACACTACTGTGGCTGACAAGTGAAGTCAGAGCCAAAGTAAAAGCAAAAGAGAGGGCATACAAGGAAGCTAGAGCTAGTGGGAAGATAGAGGATTGGGGAGATTTTAAAAACTTGCAGAAGGAAACTAAGGCGATCATTCAGAAAAAGATGAATTATGAAATGAAGCTGGTGACTAATATCAAAGAAGATATTAAAAGTTTTTTTAAGTATATAAAGGGTAAAAGAGAGTTGAGGGTAGAGTAGGACCAATAGAAAACAACGCTGGAGATTTTGTAATGAGAGACACAGAGATGGAAGAGGAACTGAATGTGTATTTTGCATCAGTCTTCACAGTGGAAGACATCTGCAGTATACCAGACATTCAAGAGTGTCAGGGAAGTGAAGTATGTGCAGTGAAAGTTATGACTGAGAAGGTGCCCAGGAAGCTTAATGGCCTGAGGGAGGATAAATCTGGACCTGATGGAATGCACCCTCGGGTTCTGAAGGAAGTAGCTGGAGAGATTGTGGAGGCATTAACAATGATCTTTCAAGAATTGGTAGATTCTGGCATTGTACCGGATGACTGGAAAATCGCAGATGTTACCCCACTATTTAAGAAGAATGGGAGGCAGCAGAAAGGAAACTATAGACCTGTTAGCCTGACATCAGTGGTTGGGAAATTGTTGGAATCGATTGTTAGGGATGAGTTTACGGAGTACCTGGAGGCACATGACAAGATAGGCGAAAGCCAGAATGGATTCCTGAAAGGAAAATCCTGGCTGACTAACGTACTGCAATTTTTTGAGGAAATTACAAGCAGGGTAGACAAAGGAGATGCAGTAGGTGTGGTGTACTTGGATTTTCAGAAGGCCTTTGACGAGGTGCCGCACATGAGGCTGCTTAGCAAGATAAGAGCCTGTGGAATTACAGGGGAGTTACTACCATGGGTGGAGCATTGGCTGATCGGCAGACAACAGAGAGTGAGAATAAAGGGATCCTATTCTGGCTGGCTGCCAGTTACCAGTGGAGTTCCACAGGGGTCGGTGTTGGGACCATTGCTTTTTACGATTTATGTCAATCATTTGGATTACGGGATTAGTGGATTTGTGGCTAAATTTGCCGATGATACAAAGATAGGTGGAGGAACGGGTAGTGTTGAGGAAACAGAGAGCCTGCAGAGAGACTTAGGTGGTTTAGGGGAATGGGCAAAATGCAGCGATGCAAAGGGACTTAGAAGTCCTTGTGCAGGATACCCTAAAGGTTAGCCTCCGGGTTGAGTTGGTGATGAAGAAGGTGAATGCAATGTTGGTATTCATTTCTAGAGGTATAGAATATAAGAGAAGGGATGTGATGTTGAGGCTGTCTAAGGCAATCGTGAGACCAAACTTGGAGTATTGTGTATAGTTTTGGGCTCCTTATTTTAGAAAGGGTATACTGACCTTGGAGAGAAGATTCACGAAAATGATTCCAGGAATGAAAGGGTTACCGTATGAGGAACGTCTGGCAGCTCTTGGGTTGTATTCCTTGTGTTATGTACCCCGTAACTGGGTTGCCAAACCAGCAGAAATGGATCACTCAGTTGGAGTCTGGATTACTGGAACTAAGAAAGTTTTATTAAAGAAATAAGCAACACAGTACTCTAATAGTAAGGATATAAATGCAACAGGTTAGCAATGAATAAACACACATATACACAGAACTAGGATAATGGGGTCAATCAAGCTGTATCGCAGTCTAGGGGTAAAATGATCAATCACAAGTGACAGAGTTCAGTTCGCAGTAATCGCTGTTGTGCCGTTGGAGAGAGAGAGAGAGAGAGAACGAATGAATATTCAAATCGGATTCCAAACAGACCTTCGATATTCCTCGCAGTCAGCTTTCGGGCGAGCCCTTTGTAATGTCTTCTGAGGTCACCGACTGTGACCCCTCCGTTCCAGATACGATTGCTCCTCGGCAGTGAACCCGGCACCCAGGCAAGGGCGGACACACAAACTGGGTTCCCGCCGACCGTATCTTTCCACCCTGTGCGTCTATGGCTGGTCCCGCGACCAGCCCTCCAAAACTCTCACCGACTTGTAGGGGCGCACCGCTTCCAGGGTCTCGTTACCTCGTGGTGTCGTGAGTGGTGTCTGTTGCCTTAGCGAACCTGTCCCCTTTTATCCCCCCTGTTGGGGTATCGCCTGTCCATCAGACTTCAAACAGTTCAGGGTTCAAAGCGGCCGGTCTTAACAATACTCAGACCGGTGTCTCCTTCCGTTAAACTCTCTCGTCTCCTCATTAACATTTCCAAATGCTGCTCCATTGTCTTACTTATCTCTCTCTCTCCTGAAGACAGGTGGCAGATCAACTGATGATCCCACTTGTGATAGCACAGGACAGTTAACATCTTAGTCTATGTGTACTTTTGTAACCCTCTTTTGTCACACCCCTCCCCTTTAAGGATTTTTACCGGGGTAAAAATTATAAGCATGAATACATTATTAGATACACACAAATATACATCTTCATCAGCTATTTGGCTAATACAGAGAATTTTAAGTTGTCAACACCTTGACAGACAGTCAGCAATCACATTTTCCGTTCCATTTATATGTGTTATTTTAATAATCCTCTCAACCCAGGCTCCAACTTAGCAGTCTTCATAGTGGCCGAAAACACTAATGAATTGTGATCAGTGTAACTTCTCAGTGGTTCTCGCCCCGGACACAGATAACAAGGGTCGTCCCATACCAACTTAGCATTCTTTGGCAAGGGCTTAGTAAGAGGGTGGGTACTATCCGCAAAGTTGTTTTTTTTTTCTGCAAAACTTCCGATAGTACCCCACCATCTCCAAGAACCTTCTCAGGGCTCTCTTGTCTGTCAGGGTGGGGACTTCAGAGATAGCCCGCACCTTAGCTTGCATCGGAGCCAGCTGCCCCTGTCGTACCACAAACCCCAGATAAGTGACTTTTTCGTGGCCGAATTCACTCTTTGCGAGGTTTACTGTCAGGCTGGCTTCAGACAGCCATTTAAACAGTGCCACAATTTGCTTTCCCCACGTGTCACTCCAGACCACTACATCGCCAGTATACACTTCTGTGTTCTTTAGCCCGTTTGTCACTGAATTAATCATTCTATAGGGGTGTTGCTCACTAGGCTGACCTGATGTGACAACAGCTCCATGTCCCAGCTCTTTGTATCGCCTCGGGACATCTAGACCTACGTGCGCGTGCCGGTTACTTAGCTTTATCAATGGCCCGCTTTGTTCGGGGGTTAGGTGAGAGACCTTATCAACAAAACGGGTCAAAACAATAGACATCTCCCATCTGGTCGGCACCACACTTATCTTTTCAAAATGGGTCCTCCCCTTCTCAGGTGGCACCCTAGCCTCATTAATTTTCATGATATCACCGGCTAGATCTGTTCTCTGATCGTAGTGGGCTTTTAACATGTTAATAGACTCTAACTGTGTTAACTCACGTCTGCAATAGTCAATAACATCCTTCCTCCTGTGCAGCCGGTAAAACTCTTCCATGATTCCGCCGACTGTTTCCCTCTCCCCAAAATGTCCACCAAGGGGTATCTTGTGGGCCAGGTTAAGAATCTCATCCCCATAGATTTTTGGCACCATCCCCCCCCATTCCTCATCTGCGGGTACGGTACTTGGTCTCCCCTTCTTCCTTAGCACTCCCTCCTCCATACAATAGTCTACTGACTCCCTTTTTAATTCTGCTTCAGAGAGAGCTGTCTCCGCCGAGACCATCAGCTCCTCGTCTCGCACCTGCGCCTGTACAAAATCCTTCCTGGCTGATGCTAAGTCTGCCTCAGCTCCCTCACTTCCTCCTGTTTCACTACACTCCTTCTTTTCACTTTCTACCTCCTCCTGGTACAAGGCTGGTAGAAACATCTCAGCTAAATTTACTTCGGCAGTCTTTCTGGACACACGCCGAGTCACTGCGCAAACGGGATGAACCTGTGAGTCCATGGGCGGGGCCTCAATGCTGGCAGGCTGACCTGTCAATCTCACTGCCGAGAACACAATTCCCCCGGCGAGGTCATTACCGAGCAAGACTCCCACGCCTTTCATCGGTAATTCGGGCCTCACCCCGATCGTGACTGGTCCAGAGACCAAGTTGCTTTGTAGGTGTATCTGGTGCAAAGGGACTGCCTCAGTCCCTTTTCCAATGCCTTTTATGACCCTGACTTTCCCAGTCTCGGTCTCTGAACTAAAGTCTAACACACCCTTTAATATCAATGACTGACACGCTCCCGTGTCTCTCCAGATCCGTACTGGAACTGGGTTTAACCCCTCCTTCACCGACACCAATCCGGCCGAGATAAACCACTCGCGCCCTTCCTGAGCTTTGGCAGACCTTTCCTCTCCTAGCGGTTTGTTTACCAGCTCAATACAGCCAGTCAAAATCGCCGTTTTTCCTTTTCCCGTCTCCTTCTTTGGGGCAAAGCACCTGGACGCAAAGTGTCCGACTTTCCCACAATTATAACAGACGACCCCAGGAGACTTCCTACCAGACTGCTCCCAGTCTACCTTATCCTTCTCACTAGTCTCCGACTTACTTACTGACTTTTCTGGCGGACTCTCCCCACCGTCCTGACTACCCTTCTGGTAGCCTTTACTCGGGGCAAACTTCATTTTATGCGTCAACGCGTACTCATCCGCTAACTTAGCAGTTGCGGCTAACGTGGCTGCCTCTTTCTCATCTAGGTAGGGTCTCATACCGTCGGACACAACCTTTAAACTGCTCAATCAGGATCAGCTGTAGCAGTCTGTCATAATCCCCATTTACCCCCTTCGAGGCGCCTCAACGCTCACAATATGTCTGCATCTCACGGGCAAACTCTAAATATGTGCAGTCCCACTGTTTCCTCGCATTACGGAACCTCTGCCGGTATGCCTCCGGGACCAACTCATAAATCCTGGGGATGGCCTCTTTCACCACCTTATACCTCTGGGCATCTTCCACAGACAAAGCCAAGTAAGCTTGTTGGGCTTTCCCTTTAAGTACACTCTGAAGCAAAACAGCCCACTTATCCCTTGGCCAGTCCTGACTTGCAGCAACTTTTTCGAAATGGAGAAAGTACCGATCCATGTCGGTATCGTCAAATGGGGGAACCAACCTAACCTCCTGGGTCGCCCTGAACCCTCCACCTTGGTTCGGCATGGGCCCCTGCTCTGCCCTTATCTTTAACCTCTCCAGCTCGAATTCCCTTTCCCTCTGTTTCTCTTCTCCCTCCAACTGCCTCTCTTCTCATTGTCGTTCTAACTGTTTCTCTTCATGTTCTAGCTGCCGTACCCGGAACTCGTGCTCGAGTCTCAGTTTTTCAAGCTGCACCTGTACTGCGTCTCCACCAGGTTTTCCAATAGATATCACCTCCAGCTCCCCTTGGGGAAACACATCTTTAGATACATAGTGCTCTACGATAGCTCTGTGTATCTCCTCTCTCCTCATTGTCGACTTCCCCTTAACAAGATTCAACCGTTTGGCCACAGCTGCCAATTCCGCTTTCCTGGCATCCTCTAATGCCTCCAAGGTCGGCGCCTTTAGAAATTCCTCAATCTCCATTTCTGCTGTTTGCCTTTTCTTTCTTTCGGGAATTTTAACCCAATCAATTTACCCCGTCCCAAATTTAGCGTTCGAAATCCCGGACGAGAACCCCACTTATGTTACATACCCCGTAACTGGGTTGCCAAACCAGCAGAAATGGATCACTCAGTTGGAGTCTGGACAGTACTCTAATAGTAAGGATATAAATGCAACAGGTTAGCAATGAATAAACACACATGTACACAGAACTAGGATAATAGGGTCAATCAAGCTCTATCACAGTCTAGGGGTAAAATGATCAATCACAAGTGACAGAGTTCAGTTTAGTTCAGTTCGCAGTAATCGCTGTTGTGTCGTTGGAGAGAGAGAGAGAGAGAACGAATGAATATTCAAATCGGATTCCAAACAGACCTTCGATATTCCTCGCAGTCAGCTTTCGGGCGAGCCCTTTGTAATGTCTTCTGAGGTCACCGACTGTGACCCCTCTGTTCCAGATACGATCGCTCCTCGGCGGTGAACCCGGCACCCAGGCAAGGGCGGACACATACACCGGGTTCCTGCCGACCGTATCTTTCCACCCTGTGCGTCTATGGCTGGTCCCGCAACCAGCCCTCCAAAACTCCCACCGACCTGTAGGGGCGCACCGCTTCCAGGGTCTCGTTACCTCGTGGTGTCGTGAGTGGTGTCTGTTGCCTTAGCGAACCTGTCCCTTTTTATCCCCCCGTTGGGGTATCGCCTGTCCATCAGACTTCAAACAGTTCAGGGTTCAAAGCAGCCGGTCTTGACAATACTCAGACCGGTGTCTCCTTCCGCTAAACTCTCTCGTCTCCTCATTAACATTTCCAAATGCTGCTCCATTGTCTTACTTATCTCTCTCTCCTGAAGACAGGTGGCAGATCAACTGATGATCCCACTTGTGATAGCACAGGACAGTTAACATCTTAGTCTATGTGTACTTTCGTAACCCTCTTTTGTCACACTTGGAGTTCAGGAAAATGAGGGGGGTTCTCATAGAAACACTCCGAATGTTAAAAGGCCAGATCAGATTAGATACGGCAAAATTACTTCCCATGATAGCGGATTCTAGGACAAGAGAGCTCTACTTTAGGATTGAAAGACCTCCATTTAGAACAGAGATGCGGAGAAATTACTTTAGTCAGAGGGTGGTAAATCTGTGGAATTTTTTTGCGACGAGCAGCTGTGGAGGTCAAGTCATTGGGTGCATTTAAGGCAGAGATAGATCTGTTCTTGATTAGCCAGGCCTCAAAGTGTATGGGGAGAAGGCAGGGGACTGGGGATGACTGGAAGAATTGGATCAGCCCATGATGGAATGGCAAAGCAGACTCAATGGGCCGAATGGTCTACTTCTGCTCCTATATCTTATGGTACTAACACGAGACTGAAATTTGTGGTCCTGGCATAATCCAAATCAATAATTAGTGAACATGTTGTTGGATAAGGACTGCGTAAACACACTTAGAAACTGGTTTGATCATATGCTCCATTAAAATTAGACCATGAGAGAATTAACAAGATTTTATTCATCTTATTTGTGAGCCAGTCATATGTTGCTAGCTTTCTAGAGATGCCATTAATTGAGCTTGGTTGGAACAGGTTCAGGTAGAGCACTACAGCAGGAATGGTTTAACTATAATGTGGTCTCCTGATATCAGATTGTAGAAGTCCTGGAGCAAAAAATATACATAACTATTGTGTTGAACATTTTAAGCATTTTAGTACTGCTCACTTTAATTATTAAAATGATTTTTTGTGTGTTACAGACAAATATGCTAATTTTATAGATGCCAACAGAAAAGAGGATTCAGTGGATAGACTCAGAACCTTAAAAAAATTGGTAATTTTTATCTATGACTAGTTTAACTTTACACATAGTTAACATTAAACCTTATTTCTATTCATTAAAACTGTTTCTCATGGTAAAACAATTTCAGATTCGAGATTTACCAGATCATCACTATGAAACGTTAAAATTTCTTTCGGCACATCTGAAGACAGTAGCAGAAAACTCTGAAAAAAATAAGGTATCCCTATTTAAGTTCCTTTAAAACTTTATGCATGTACACATTATTTTTAAATGTCAAAATTAAGAATATTCGGTTTTTATGTGTATTTTGAAATTCTCACTTCCAGCCATAGTGATCAGCTAAAGCAAATGTAAACACCAACACTAAGTTAAAATTTAGAATGATGTCCCAATTTTTCTTTTTCCAACTTTTCTGGTGTCAGAGGATATAGTTGCCAGATCTGTCATTATAATTCATGTTCCTGGTCAAGGAAACATATTCTGAAAGACTTAACAATATATAGGTGTACTCTAGTGTAATAATAAAATACTTTAACTTTATTTTTAAAAATCTGAAACTGTTGTGTACTTAGATGGAACCTAGAAATTTGGCAATTGTATTTGGTCCAACCCTTGTCAGAACATCAGAAGACAACATGATGCACATGGTTACTCACATGCCAGATCAATACAAAATAGTGGAAACGCTTATACAACATGTAAGTTTACTTCATATCCATGGTTATTAGGATTAATAATTTGTCACTGCTTGAGCGAATAACTAAATTGTAACAACCATTGATCTGATTGTATTTTCAGTATGACTGGTTTTTCACTGAAGAAGGTGATGAAAGTGCAACCGTAAGTAATAATAATTTGAAAACATACTTAGACACGCAGCAGACCAAACTGGAACTGATGTCAATCTCATTCAATATCCTTACCTACAATAACATTGATGGTTTTCGCAATCCTCTATGTTGTCTACTTTTGGGTTAATATTTCTTGTACATACTTTTATTTACTGATAGTTTTTAGCACATTTACTATAAATTCCAAAGAAAGTTGTTACATAATGCACCTCTTTGCCTACATCTGCAGGGTTAAACATTTTTGCTGTTGAACTTTGCTGATTTATTATTGTGCAAAATAGTCAAATAAATATCTTTAAGTATAATGCTGATGGAGTGCTGCAGGTTATTGAAATAGTGGCATTTAAAATACATGCATTTTCTTTTGAAAACGTTAAGCCATTTCTTGGTGTAATGTTGCCATTTCTGATTTTGGAAGTATAAAAAAATGCATGTTTTTGCATAAAGCTTTTAATACAATGGCTGTCCCAACTAATACCTGACATGATAATTCATTCTTTGGAACACTAATTTTATGTAAAATAAGCAATAAGTTTTATTCTTGATACAATGCGTTATGTGTATGGAAATATACATATTGCGGAAAACTAATAATGGCCTACAGTACATGTGAATGAATGGTATGAATTCTGAAGCCACAGAAATTGGCTGGTTCTCGCTTGAAACCCAGATGACCTCTTCCCTAATGCATCTATTAAAGTCATACTTTGGTCTTTCTCGTGACATTGGTATTATGATATGTGGTGCTTCACTGTGAGAGAAAAGTAAGCTTGTTATTTGAAACAGACTGTCACTATTTTGGAAGATTCTGATTCATGCTTGCGAAGTTTTTAAGCATTCTCTTTTTTTTCTAATTGATTCTAAATCTAAATTCTGAATTAAGCATAGAAAACCCCTCTCAAATTTGGACTAAGCAGAGATAGTGGGTTTTCCTACTGGACTGTGAATTTTGCCAGTTTTGTTTCAGAAAGTGACATGCACAAACTGCTGTAGTTTATGAGTGTTATTACAGGAATGTAGATAATTCAATATCTAAAGATTAATGGAGATTTAAACACAAAATTACATTTGGTTGTCCAGGTTCTTAACGTGAGGCAAAGTAAGTAGCAGCTTTTAAAAGTGGGCACTTCTAGTGCTGCTTCTGGTTGCATTGGGTTTAGAAAGATTTGCAAGTATACTTCTACCATTAATCTCATCTGATTTTGTTTGGACTTTAGAAACTTCTTGTAGGGGAATATACGGCGATTTAAAGAATACAGCATACAGCAGTGACATAGCAATTAACATCTAATAAGCCAACAATCCCAAGACCTGAGTTTAGATCTTACCATGGCAGTTGTGGAATTTAACCGTCAGTTAATTTCTAAATTTAAATAAAAAGTTATTAATAAAGACAGTCACACATCTGATTAAATGTTACAAAAAAACATTTTGTTCACTAATGCTTTTCGCAGGTAGCAAGTGCTGTAATCTTGTAAATAAAGTTCAAGTATATCATGTAAATTACCTTTTTGGATTGCCTTAGCCTTTATACAAAAAGGTATGAAGCAGTATTGCCTGTGTCTTCTTGCATATTTAAAATCTGACAACTGGTGACATATGTTAGTTTGATGCTAGCACGGCAAATGAGCAATCCTGTTTTCTCTAAAGGGAACTGGGTCCAACATAAAAAATATTATTAAAGATCTTTTAAGTATTCACTTAGAGAATAGCTTCTGAACTCAAAACAGGCAAACTACCTTTTTTATCTGTAAAACCTGTTTTCAGGCATTTCATAATGATATGGTACTCAATGACAATCTTGCCACACTGGAGAATGTAAAAGTCTATTGTTCATTTAGACTTGGGTTACTGGTGTTTTTTTTCTTCTAGTAAAGAAAAACAACTTTCTGATCTTCTTACTCTTGTGAATGTAGACACCAATCCAGGAAGAAAGCACAGTTGATACACAGCCAGTGCCAAACATAGATCATTTGCTAACCAACATTGGGAGAACAGGAACTACTCCGGGAGATGTTTCAGGTAACTGCCTGAACAAGACACTGCAGAGTTCGGTAACAGACAGTGTCATTGTTACTGACCAACTTCCTACAGAAGTAGACAGTTCAAGATTGAAATGCTTGTATTTGCCCATTCAAAACTGCAAATACTTGTAGGAGAAATTTGCTGCATATGTGAAACAATTATAATAACCTCAAATTATGTATATAAGTGTTCAAAAGTGTATTGTTTTTTGGTTATCCATGATTATAATTTTAAGAGGAATGGTTTTTATAACATTGTGATATATAGTGTGCTGTGCACTTTTTAAGTTATAATTAAATATAGGACTAAAATGTTTCCAGAAATTTCAATTTTCATTATCTACATGTTGGTTTACATATTGGTAATTGTTGCAAGGTCATCTGAAAAATGTGTTTAATTTAAAGTCTGGAAGAAGCTATAAATCTTATAGGGCTTATCTGGTTGGTGGCTGGAAGCTTGTGTGTTGTATTTTGTGGGACTGTGGTGTGTGAATGTGTTAGTCAAGACAGTATCACTTTTTATCATGTACTTGGGCTGGATTTAACTTTATCTAGACAAACTTTCACAATCTTTTTACTTCCTTTTTCCAGCCTGTTTCAACTTAACTACATCAAATTATACTCTCATTTTGGAGTGACAGTAATTTCATTAAATTTAAAACAATTGGAAAATAAATGCATATATGGGGCACTTTAAAATCATTTAGCATTCATTTCATTCCATGAGATGTACAATGTAACTTGAACAAGAGAATGAGAAAAGAGATACTGATGCATTATTTAACTTAACTGAATGTACTTAAAAGGTCTGATTAAAGTAATGTGATCCACCTAAGCTTTTATTATAAGAAGAATGTTAGAGAATTTATGTCTGCAAGTTTTGTGATTGTCTTCTATAAATTAATTGTTAATTAAAATTGCACAATGATTTGTATTTTAGTGTGGTAATTTTGTGGTAATGCTGTGCCATTTCTTTATCCTCTGATCTTGCTCTCAATATCATTAATTATGGTTTGTTGGATTTTCTGTCCATTAGTGTGAGCTTATCATCCTGTCCTCTGTTGAACTAACCCAGCATGTCTTTTCCCAAACGTGTCAACTTTGTCACATAGCTCGTGTCTGAGTGTTAAAGGGTTTTTTTCCAGCATTTACACATACTGATCTTGAAACAGGCGAAGTTGGAGGAGTCTATCACACTGTGATGTCACTGATGGATTCTGTGATGTCACTGATGGACAGCTGGAACTGTAGGAAGAAGGAGGATTGTTGCCCTCATTGTAGCTGCCTAGTCTGCAGAAATCCCCGTTTCTTGTAAAATGGAAAATTTATCATCTGTGATGTAAATTTGCTGTAATGATTATTTTAAAAAGACCAATACTACTTTCTTAAAGTCTTTCTGCTGTTTCTTATCATTTCTGAAGCAGACCCTGAGGAGAAATAGCATGGTATGGTCTATTAGTTTTTATAGTCATGTAGCATAAACCATGTTTCAAAAGGGGTGTGGCTGGGGGCTCAGCTCTAGGTCTGCCTTACAGACTTGCAAAGTGAATTGCAGGAGTAATTTTCAAGTACTTATAGCTTGAAAATACTGAAAATTTATATTAAAAATTTGGAATTTTGCTAGCCCCTTTCTGCCCCCCTCTTAATTTTATAGCCTCAGCTGTTGCCCCATAGTAGATCTCTTTTTGCAGCTTTCATTCTACATTTCATCATGCCCTTGTCAAATTTGAAAGTCACATGCTTTTCTGTGAATTCTAAGTATATTTAGTTGACTTTATCTAAAATAATATTAATATAGCTTAAGCAAAAAAAAGCATTAGTGTTTGTGTTTTTGAGTTCTGTGCTTTCTTGTTTTGCTCGGCATCATTTGCATTTCTCCCGGAGTAAGTAATTCTTGTAAAGTGTCTTTTCAATTAACATCTTGCAGATGTAGGCCCTTTAGATCAATGCAAACATTTGTGCAGCTATAACTTAGAAACCAGTGGTGTGCTTAGAACTGTGGGTGCTTTGACTTTCATAAAGCATGTTATGAGGACACATTTTAAAATAAAATTGAAAGAATGAGTTCTGCAAATGGAAACAAGAATAAATTGCTTCAATATGTACTAATGTTTAATTAGTCTTTGTGTTTTTTCTAAGAGAACAGGGTCCCTTTGCCATCCCTCTCATTGAGCTGGTTTAACCTCAATTTCACAGCATACTTTCATGGTGGTGGCTGTCTGTGCTGCTTTTCATCTCAGTGAGCTATAACTCTCCACTCTGTGCCTTTTTTCTATTGCAGTCATACTGTTTTCTATGAATTATGATTTGCTTCATAAATATAAATAAATGTGCTTTAAATTGTTTGTTAAAAATAAGCAAACAAATGATGTAATAATTGTGATGTTTTCTTTCTCCTCTTTTACAGACTCAACCACTAGTGACTCAGCAAAATCTAAGGTGAGAACGTAACTGCAAAGAACATATAAGACCTTAAAATAGATTTATTGACTAGAAATTATAAAGGCACAGAAGAGTGTGTCATAAAAATATTTAGCAACATTAAATTTTGGAATTGTGGATGCTTTCCTAATTGGTTATTGAAGAATTAAGTTTTTCTTTCCTTCACCAATGTCTTTTATATAGCATTTTTTTTGCTGAAGTAGTTCTTGCACTGTGTAAAATAATTCGACGAGTTTAAGTTTTTCAGTTATCTTGGACAGGATCGTCACCCTCCTCTAAAGCTTCTGCTTGGCTGGCCAGTGATATATGACTACCCAAGCATAGAACTATTCACTACTATTCAAATATAGCCAGACGTTTTCTCGTTTCTCTCCATCACCATCATCATGAGTCCCAAAAAATCTGTGATTAAATCTCTCCGGTTTATCCTCTATATGCTATACCTGGCACGAGCATTTAAAATAAAGCTTCAAATTCCACATACATGCTGATGGCACCATCTCTCTCAATCTCTCCGGTGCCTCAAACTTGCCACTGTGTTTGTCCAATATCCAATACTGGATAAGCAGGAATTTCCTCTATTATTGGGAATGATAAAGTCATTGGCTTAGTTGCTGAAGTCCAGATTACCACTGTGCCTTCATTAATTTCCTTCTTTACTTCTCAAAATAAAATTTAATCAGATTTGTAAGATGGTTTCTCTGATACAGAGCTGTGCTAGCTCCCCTGACTCCGCCTTTGTCTTTCCAAGTGAACATGAATGCAGCCCTGATAATAATCTCCCTACCACTAATGTAAAGCTCACCAGCATTCAGTTTACCAGACCCAACTGGTTCTCCTCTACCACCACTCTCCTCTGTCTGGCAGAACTGGTCCTTCCTCTCAATAACCTTTCCTTAGGCTCCTCGCACTTCCTTCAAACTGTGTAGCTACGGGCACTTGCATGGGTCCCAGCTGTGTCTGCCATTTTGTCGGCTGCGTGGAACAATCTATGTTCCCAGCCTACACTGGCATCACTCCCCAACTTTTCCTATACTACATTTATGACTACATTGATACAGCTTTGGTCCCCTAAACACTCTTTGGTTTTAACACCCTTTTGTACAATGCTGAAATAAATATCTTTGTAGTTCAAAATTTATTACTGGCAAAAGCTGCTTATGGATTATAATTTGTCTTAATTTTTGTGTACAGTAGATTCCGGTTAATTAGGCCATCAGTTACAGCAGCCACTTATTTTGGACAACTCTTAAATAACAAAATCTTATCAAGAAAATAGCTGGGACATTTTGCTGCTTAATTAGGACAGAATACTGTTGCTGAACAGTTTCCAACTAGAGTCACTTGTGTGTGTTAAAAAGTGATTTTTGTCACTGATAGTTGGTGAGGAATAAGCAGTAAGACAATTTAGAAATGTTTTGCTCACTGCAGTTTCAAGCATCCAGGCTTGGAGATGCCAGAAACAGCCGGGAGTGAAAATGAAACGATTTTACTACTTCACAACAAGTTAGGAACTACGAAGAATTTGAAGGCATCAGCAATCGTCGAATGTTACAATCGTCGAAAGCATTGTATGAAGGCAGTCACTAGGTGTCTGTTCTAATTTTGTCCATTTACAATCAAAAGAACACAGCAGCGTGTTCTGTCATATCTGACGATAACAGTGAAACCTGTGCAGGAGAGCTTTTAAAGTGGAAAAGCCGTTGCACTGGGACAGTTCCACTCTCTCAACCTCAGAAATCCAGGTCCACTGGTATGAGTACATGTCACAAGCTGGGGACTTCCTTGGTTGAAGTGGATAACCATGACTTCTGTGCCTTCACTCTCCAAAAAGTGTTGCAGAACTGCCATCTTAGCTGTTGGTTCTCACTGTTGATCTCATCCACCCAGTTAGCTGAGGTTGACTTCACATGCGAGGACAGGCATGTCCCTATCCCACCAGGGTATGAGGTCCACCAGAAACCCACTTCTGGTTGAGCCTGCCTGTCGACGCTGTATTGTCGACCAGGTGTTGTCATTGTTGTGTGCAAACAGTTACTTGGAACCACAGGTGAGAGCTGAATCTGGTGGGGACCAAAGGTGAGTGAGCTACCCCAGAATGGACACGACAAGCCCTTTCACCAGAGGTACTACCCCTCCCTGGAAACCTGTTACACAGCAGCGTACACTGGATGAATTTCTCCGTCGATAACTATTAGGAACTAATACACAGTTTTATAGTACTGTAATGGCATTAGTAGTGTATTAATTTGTTTAGGATTTCATTTAAATGCCTAATTTGTTACTCAGTTAAACAGCAGATTGACTTTTTTTTTAAATACCTTCTTAACTATTTCCATGAAACTTCAGCTAACAGGACCTCAATGGTAGTAATATCTGGATTGTTGCCTGTTCCATGTTCCATGTGCCATGTGCCAGTGAGGATAGGAATAGGATGATCTGGCAGGTAAAAGCATGGCTGAAGAACTGGTGCAGGGGGCAAGGGTTCAGATTTATGGATCATTGGGATCGCTTCTGGGAAGAGGCAACTTGTACAAAAGGGACAGGTTACATCTGAACCACAAGGGGTCCAAATATCCTTGCTAGAGTTGTTCAGGAGGGGTTAAACTAATTTGGCGGGGGGATGGGAATCGAAATGATAGTGCTGAAGGTGAGGTAGCTGGTTTACAAACAGAGGCAATATGTAGGGAGGAGAGGCTGTTAATAGGACAAAATTGCAGTCAACAGGATGAGTTGCAATGTAAAAGGTGGACAAAATCAAAAAGGGTGATTACAGCACTGAAGGTGTTGTATTTGAATGCGTGCAGTATATGGAATAAGGTAGATGATATTGTGGCACAATTACAGATTGGCAGGTATGATGTTGTAGGCATCACTGAATCATGGCTGAAAGAAGATTATAGCTGGAACTTAATGTCGAAGGGTACACATTGTATCGAAAGGACAAGCAAGAAGGCAGAGGGAGCAGCATCGCTCTCTTGGTAAAAAAAAAATAAAATCAATCAGTAGAAAGAGGTAACATAGAATCAGAAGATGTTGAATCAGTGTGGATAAAACTGGGGAACTGCAAAGGTAAAAAGTCTCTAATGGCAATTGTATTACCTATCCCCAAACAGTTATAAGGAGGTGGTGTACACATTACAGTGGAAGATAGAAATTGCATGGCAGAAGGGCAATGTTCCAATATTCACAGGGGATTTCAATATGCAGGTAGATTTGGAAAATCAAGTTGGTGCTGGGTTCCAAGAGGGGGAGTTTCTAGAATGCCTGCGAGATGGCTTTTTAGAGCAGCTTGTGGTTGAGCCCACTAAGGGATCATCTGTTCTGGATTGGATGTTGTGCAAGGAAATAAAATTGATTAGAGAGCTTAAGGTAAAAGAACCCTGAGGGGAAATTGATCATAATGTGATCAAATTCATCCTGAAATTTGAGAAGGAGAAGCTAAGGTCAGATGTATCAGTATTACGGTGGAGTAAAGGGAATTACAGAAGCATGAGAGAAGAGTGGGCCAGAATTAATTGGAAAAGGACACTGGCAGTGATGATGCCAGAGCAGCAATGGCTGGAATTTGTGGAAGCAATTCGGAAGGCACAGGATATGTGTGTGTGTGTGTGTATATATATGTATATAAACACATCCCAAAGAGGAAGAAGTATTCTAAAGCGAAGATGATACAACTGTGGTTAACAAGAAGTCAAAGAGAGGGCATATAATAGAGCAAACATTAGTGGGAAGTTAGAGGAATAAGAAGTTTTGTAAAACCAACAGAAGGTAACTAAAATGTCATACGAAAGTAAGCTAGCCAGTAATATTAAAGAGGATACCAAAAGTTTTTTCAGATACATAAATTATACAAGAGAGGTAAGAGGGGATATCAAATCGCTGGAAAATTATACTGAATAAGTATTTTGCATCAGTATGGTTGAAGTTCCATGTGTTACGGGTCATGAAGTATGTGAAGTTACCATTACTAGAGAGAAGGTTCTTGGGAAGCTGAAAGGTCTGAATGTAGATAAGTCACCGGGACCAGATGGTGTACACCCCAGGGTTCTGAAAGAAGTGGCTGAAGAGATTGTGGAGGCATTAGTAATGATATTTCAAGAATCAATAGATTCTGGTATGGTTCCAGAAGACTGGAAAATTACAAATGTCTCTTCACTCTTCAAGGAGGAGGAGGGGCAGAAGAAAGGAAACCATAGGCCAGTTGGTCTGGAGTTGATTATTAAGGATGAGGTCTCAGGGTAATTGGAGAGTTATCACATAAAGTTGGCCATAGTCAACATGGTTTCCTCAAGGGAAAATCTTGCCTGACAGAACTGTTGCAATTCTTTGAAGAACTAACAAGCAGGATGGACAATGGAGAAATGGTTGCTGTTGTGTACTTGGATTTTCAGAAGACCATTGACAAGGTGCCACACACGAGGCTACTTAACAAGCTATGAGCCTGTGGTATTACAGGAAAGATTCTAGCAGGGATAGCGCAGTAGCTGATTCGCAGGAGGCAAAGAGTGGGAATAAAGGGAGCCCTCTCTGGCTGGCTGCCAGTGATTAGTGGTGTTCCACAGCGGTCTTTGTTTGGACCAATTCTTTTTACATTATATGTCAATGATTTGGATGATGGAATTGATGGCTTTGCAGCAAGTTTGAAGATAGGTGGAGGGGCAGGTAATTTTGTGGAAGTAGAGACACTGTAGAGGACTTAGACAGATAAAGGGAATGGGCAAAGCAGTGGCAGATGGAATAGTATCAGGAAATGTATGGTCATGCACTTTGGTAGAAGAGATGAAAGGAGTGACTATTTTCTAAATGGAGAGGAAATACAAAAATCTGAGATGGAAAGGGTCTTGGGATGCCTTGTGCAGGATTTCCTACAAGTTAATTTGCAGGTTGAGACTGTGCTAAGGAAGGCAAATGCCATGTTACCATTCATTTTAGGAGGACAAGAATATAAAATCAAGGATGTAATGTTAACACTTTATAAAGCACTGACAGGGGATCACTTGGAGTATTGTGAGCAGTTTGGGGCCCCTTGGAAAGGATGTGCTGAAACTGGAGAGGGTTCAAAGGAGTTTCACAAAAATGATTCCAGGATTGACTAGGTTGTCATATGAAGAGTGTTTGAGGCTATGGGGATGTATTCACTAGAATTCAGAAGAATGAGGGTTGACCTCATTGAAACCTATTGAATGGTGAATAGATAAGTGGATGTGGGAAGGATGTTTCTTAAGACCAGAGGACATAGCCTCAAAATAGAGCGTCCTTTTAGAACGGAGAAGAGAAATTTCTTTAGCCAGAAGGTGGTGAATCTGTGGAATTCTTTGCCACAGGCAGCTGTTGATATAAGTTTAAGGCAGAAGTTGATAGACTCTTGATTGGTCAGAGTACAGGAGAAGGCAGGAGATTAGGGTTGAGAGGAAAATGGATCAGCCATGTTGAAATGGCAGGGTAGACTCAGTGGGCCAAAGGGCCTAATTCTGTTCCTATATCTTATGGTCCTTTGGTTTTATAATTGGGGCAGCCACATAATTGGACCTAAATGTACTGGTCCTGATGTGTCCAATAAATGGAAGTCCTCCCTAAGAGTGTTTGAAATTTCATGGGTCTTGTATTGGCAGAGATATGAAAAACATTATTTTGTTTGAATTTTTCTGTACAGTTCAAACCCAAATTTAGGTAGGAAGAGTTCTGATCCTTGCAATTATATGGTAGCCTCTGAATGTGATTTGGCTAATGTGGAACCAGGACCTACAAGGCAACTATTTATGATGGTTCAGTAGGACCACATTTTGGAAATGGAATGGAATTACATCTTTTGTAAACTATCTTCATATACAGGGGCATGCAAAGTTTGGGCACCCCTGGTCAAAATTTCTGTACTGTGAATAGCTAAGTGAGTAAAAGATGAACTGATTTCCAAAAGGCATAAAGTTAAAGATGACACATTTCTTTAATATTTTAAGCAAGAAAACTTTATTTCCATCTTTTACAGTTTCAAGATAACAAGGAAAAGGGCCCGAAGCAAAAGTTTGGGCATCCTGCATAGCAGTACTTAGTAACACCCCCTTTGGCAAGTATCACAGCTTGTAAGTGCTTTCTGTAGCCAGCCAAGACTCTTTCAATTCTTGTTTGGGGGATTTTCGCCCATTCTTCTTTGCAAAAAGCTTCTAGTTCTGTGAGATTCTCGGGCTGTCTTGCATGCACTGCTCTTTTGAAGTCTATCCACAGATTCTCATAGAAAACATAGAAAATAGGTGCAGGAGTAGGCCATTCGGCCCTTCGAGCCTGCACCACCACTTATTATGATCATGGCTGATCATCCAACTCAGAACCCTGCACCAGTCTTCCCTCCATACCCCCTGATCCCTGTAGCCACAAGGGTCATATCTAACTCCCTCTTAAATATAGCCAATGAACTGGCCTCAACTGTTTCCTGTGGCAGAGAATTCCACAGATTCACCACTCTCTGTGTGAAGAAGTTTTTCCTAATCTCGGTCCTAAAAGGCTTCCCCTTTATCCTTAAACTGTGACCCCTCGTTCTGGACTTCCCCAAATTCAGGAACAATCTTCCTGCATCTAGCCTGTCCAATCCCTTTAGGATTTTATACGTTTCAATCAGATCCCCCTTCGATCTTCTAAATTCCAACGAGTACAAGCCCAGTTCATCCAGTCTTTCTTCATATGAAAGTCCTGCCATCCCAGGAATCAATCTGGTGAACCTTCTTTGTACTCCCTCTATGGCAAGGATGTCTTTCCTCAGATTAGGGGACCAAAACTGCACACAGTACTCCAGGTGTGGTCTCACCAAGGCCTTGTACAACTGCAGTAGTACCTCCCTGCTCCTGTACTCGAATCCTCTCGCTATAAATGCCAGCATACCATTCGCCTTTTTCACCGCCTGCTGTACCTGCATGCCCACTTTCAATGACTGGTGTATAATGACACCCAGGTCTCGTTGCACTTCCACCATTCAGATAATAATCTGTTTTCCTATTTTTGCCACCAAAGTGGATAATTTCACATTTATCCACATTAAATTGCATCTGCCATGAATTTGCCCACTCACCCAACCTATCCAAGTCACCCTGCATCCTCCTCACAGCTAACACTGCCGCCCAGTTTCGTGTCATCCGCAAACTTGGAGATGCTGCATTTAATTCCCTCATCCAAGTCATTAATATATATTGTAAACAACTGGGGTCCCAGCACTGAGCCTTGCGGTACCCCACTAGTCACCGCCTGCCATTCTGAAAAGGTCCCGTTTATTCCCACTCTTTGCTTCCTGTCTGCTAACCAATTCTCTATCCACATCAATACCGTGTGCTTTAAGTTTGCACACTAATCTCCTGTGTGGGACCTTGTCAAAATCCAAATATACCACATCCACTGGTTCTCCCCTATCCACTCTACTAGTTACATCCTCAAAAAATTCTATGAGATTCGTCAGACATGATTTTCCTTTCACAAATCCATGCTGACTTTGTCCGATGATTTCACTGCTTTCCAAATGTGCTGTTATCACATCTTTGATAACTGGCTCCAGCAGTTTCCCCACCACCGACGTTAGGCTAACCGGTCTATAATTCCCCGGTTTCTCTCTCCTTTTTTAAAAAGTGGGGTTACATTAGCCACCCTCCAATCCTCAGGAACTAGTCCAGAATCTAATGAGTTTTGAATGCGGCCAAAAAGTTCTATTTTAACTTCGTCAGTCCCCAGGGCTTGTTTAGATGTTCCTTTGAACTTCTTGAATAGAACTTTTTGGCCGCAATGAGCAAAGGTATGTTTGGAGAAAAAAGGGTGCAGAATTTCATGAAAAGAGCACCTCTCCAACTGTTAAGCACAGGGGTGGATTGATCATGCTTTGGGCTTGTGTTGCAGCCAGTGTCACGGGGAACATTTACTGGTAGAGAGAAGAATGAATTCAATTAAATTCCAGCAAATTCTGGAAGCAAACATCACACCGTCTGTAAAAAAAAACACCGAAGATGGAAAGAGGATGGCTTCTACAACAGGATAATGATCCTCAGCACCCCTCAAAATCCACGATGGACTACCTCAAGAGGCGCACGCTGAAGGTTTTGCCATGGCCCTCACAGTCCCCCGACCTAAGTATCATCGAGAATCTGTGGATAGACCTCAAAAGAGCAGTGCATGCAAGATGGCCTAAGAATCTCACAGAACTATAAGTCTTTTGCAAGGAAGAATGGGCGAAAATCCCCCAAACAAGAATTGAAAGACTCTTAGCTGGCTATAGAAAGTGTTTACAAGCTGTGATACTTGCCAAAGGGTGTGTTACTAAGTACTGCCATGCAGGGTGCCCAAACTTTTGCTTTGGGCCCTTTTCCTTTTTTGTTATTTTGAAACTGTAAAAGATGGAAATAAAAAAGTTTTCTTGCTTAAAATATTAAAGAAATGTGTCATCTTTAACTTTATGCCTTTTGGAAATCAGTTCATCTTTTACTCGCTTAGCTATTCACAGTAACAGAAATTTTGACCAGGGGTGCCCAAACTTTTGCATGCCACTGTACTTAAGTGATATTCTTTCAATCAATTTGTGCTGCTATCCACTATAGTTTTTAAGTTAGCACCTCCTGAGCTTTCATGAATGACACTGATCACATGGTGTGATTGTACTTTTGGTATCTTACTGTTGAACCGTGGAGCAATAATTTGGGTCTCCTGGTTATTGTTCATTCTATGACAAATCCAAGGAGAAAAGAAGTTGAATGCTTTTTTCCTGACCAAGAAACTATTGTTTTTTTTTCTATCACTGATGACTTCAAATGAAATGAAATGCGAGGCACCTAGAAAGCATTAAGTTGCACTTGCGCATATTTCTTTACACCATAAAGATTCACTATAAATTAGTAAAGGTATGGGAAAATGGTTGCTAAGACACATATTTTAAAGATGGAGGAGGATGCCGGATATTATTGATGTTTCTTTTGCCCAAACGTAGTGTTAGCATAAGGGTGTCATTTTGATATCTACATTGAAATTTTGGCCATGGTCATGTATAATCCAGAGTATTTTAAATGCATCCTTTTCACTGATATTTTCAATAAAAATGAAAAAATGCAGGTACTGGAATCAAATACAAATCAGGCAGTGTCTCAATAGAGAGAGTAAACATTTCAGGTTTGAGTTCTGATGATATTTCACCTGAAACATTCACGGTTTCTCTTTCCTTCATTTTTTTTACAAGGTGCATAATCCACTTAGAGTCTGTTATCTTTAATATATTTGTAAAGTTCATTGTCGTGTGTTCAGTAAACATTGATACAGAAAACATGCATTTCTTACTTCAAACATTTTCTTCCATATTTAACAGGGTTCTTGGGGATCCGGAAAGGATCAATACAGCAGGGATCTGCTTGTGTCATCCATCTTTGCTGCAGCCAGTCGTAAAAGAAAGAAAAAGGATATAAAGTTGCAACAAAGTAGTTCAGATGATGAGTTGGAAAGTGGATTCTCCAGGAAAGAAATATCAAACTATTCCCATACAGTTGTAGCTAAGGAACTGGGAAATAAAGGAGAAGCTGAAAATGAAGTTGACTTATCTGAAACAAAGGAAAAACAAGATAATTGGTATGATGAGCAGCAGGTAAAAGAAAGTACAGGGGAAAGGAATAAATCTTTATCTGTAGCATTAATTGAAAAGTTTGAAACGAGAAAGCAGACATCTCCAGAAGAAACAAGCTTCACAGAGCAGAAGCTTCCAACATACTGCCAAAAATGCACAGACTCGCCTAATGTCGGTTGTTCCAGTCCACAACTAATTGCAAGCACAAATTCCATTTCTGCTATTGAGGTTTCTTCTGGTAATGTAAACAAGGATAAAGCTGTAATGGACTTAAATATTACAGTCAGTAATTGTTCTTTGGATTCTCAACAGCAAACTAATTTAATCAAAACAAAGAAGCCCACAGTCAAAATCATAGATACAGTTACTGCAGATGTAAGTTCCATCGCTTCAGAATATTCCACAACTTCTTCTATAACATACCTAACAGAAATGGACTCTCATGGGTTGAATCCAGAAGTCCAGTCAGTGACAGAAAGCAAAGGTGATGAGGCTGATGATGAGAGAAGTGAACTTGTCAGTGAAGGACACCATGTAGAAACAGATAGTGATAGTGATTTTTCTGTTTTTGCTGCAAGTTGTGCACCTGAGAAGCTCCTACATGTAATGAAACAGGATCCATCAACGAGTGTCAGAAAAAACTCAGAAGGAAGTAACATGATGGGAACAGAGGGAAGTTCAACACCAAGGTTGGATGGTAGGAAAGTATTTAGCTCACGTAAGCTCATTGAGAGTGATACACTTTCAAAGAAAAAATCACTTAGGTTGAAAGGTGAAAGTGAGGTGTCAGTAGATACAAAGGAACAAAAAGAAGCAAAGAGAGAACAGAAGGTTGTTGACGTCATGAAGAAAGGGAAATCCACAAGCAGCCTGTCTTCATTCATTAAAAATGAACCTGATAAGATGGAGCCTGGTTGGAAGTTAAAAATTACAGACCGTTTAAAACTACGTCTAAAAATTTCTGCAGATGATATGTTTGGAGTTGGCATACAAAAGTCAAGCTCTCCTGAGACCGTTAGGAAAAAAAACATCAGGCGCAGACATACTATGGGAGGAAATAGGGATTTTGCAGAACTGAGTGTTTTAAATGCATGGAGAGCACATGAACAAGAACATTCTCCTAATAATGTAGGGAGTGGAGGGAACGAACCCCAGTTGTCAGCAATGGATCGCCTCAAGCCAAAATGTCATTCCCAGGATCTCTCAATCACAGACTGGCTTGCTCGAGAACGCTTACGCACTAGCACACCAGATTTGCACACAGAAAAAGCCTTGGAGCCAAGAACTGTGGTCATTAGTTTAGACAACGATACAAACACACAGTTGTCTGCATCAGCTGGAGAAGATGCAGTCAGCTGTAGTAGTTTGACCCAAATCAGTCATCCTTCCACTTCAACATCTCTTAGCCCACCATCTTCAACAGATCAAGTAAATGGTGACAGCCACCAAAGCAAGGGAAAAAACAATTTTAGTACAACAGTTGATGCTCATCCCCATAAAATATCTAGTAATCAAGTAGTCAAGTCTCGCTTCTATCAGTACTTGTAGGTCTGCAATTATTTATGTGTCTAGTGCTGCAGAAAATTGTACAGCAAATTGCTTGTCAAACAGTATACTGTTTTCTATATGAATTTCCTGTACATATTTCTATCTGTACTTGAATTTTAAAACAGTTGATGCTCTGCCAAAACTGCAGGCTGGTTTCTGTGCTGGGTACTGTGGAAGCTCATTGTGTACACTAACAGCCAGAAATAGGATAAACTTGTGTACAAAGTAAATTTATAAATTGAGTAGAAAAGAGCATCAAGTGCTGAAGCCTTCTGACGTAAACTTAATCATACTGCATGATCAGCAATTCTTGCGTAAGTGTTCTAAATTGGATTCAGCTGCATATATTTTACATCAGCTTACAAGGGCGAGCAAAATAAACTTTTTGGATTTGATTTTTGGAACTTCAGTTGCAAAAGAAAGTGCCTCATCTCAAAAAAGAAATTGGTTTAGATAGGGTGCCATATTGTCATTTTAGTTTTAAAAAAACTAGAAATCTACTGTGAACAAATCATTTTATCTGTAAACAAAACAAAAATATCATTAAAATAATTTTCCAGATTTTATTAACTAAACAGGTAGAGTTTCCACACTATAGGCATTCCAGTTGGATCGTAAGAACATTTTTTAATTCAGACTTTTAATACAGTCTTTGTATGGGACTTGATTTTTTTTAAAGGTTTCTGTAAAGATACATAAATGTATATAATTTCATCTGTCGCTTTTTCAAATTTGAGATTTGATAAAAGCTTTGTAACATAGGCATGTAGATAGTGGTTTCTGGAAAAACTGGTCCCTTGCTCATTTTTCATCATCTCTAAAGAGAATCTTAACTGTGCATGAGAACTGTTTTCTCAGATTCAACATTGTATTTAGCCTGTGTACAGATAGAGGCAAATTGTTTGTAAATGTGCCCTGGAAACACTGGAAATAAAATTTTGGTTTCTGTGGTTCTCTGCTTATGTTCTTTAACGGCATTTAACAAAAAAAATAGCCAAATGTATGATATATTTATATCTCTTTCTGGTCCTAAGTTTTCTTCCACTCCAAAGAGATGTTGCTTAGGTTTAGTGAAGATAAGTACAGTGAAGATAAATCCTTCGGGATCTTACTGAATAATGATGCCAGCAATATTAAGGCTGTTAATAAAGACTGAAATGGGGATTGGTACTATAGATAACAGGTGAATCACACTGAATAAATAAATAAGCCCTACAAGATTGGGGGGTGGGGAGAGATGAGGTTTGGGTGATGAAGGAAATTGAGACAAAATAGTAAATTTTAAATTTATGACTGTGAGTAATATTAAAAAAAAAACTTTTTAATTGACAGCCCCAACTTCCTGCACCAGAATAACAGGTTAGTTAACGGGTCAATCCAATGGTCAAAAGAGCTTAATTTGCCGACATTTTTCCACATGCCTTACATCTGAGATTGGTGAATAATTGTTAATCAAAGCTTTTAAATTAACAATTCCTATTAATGAACAGATTTCTAAACATATATCACTCTTTGGAAGAATATCCTATACTCTCCTGCAAGTCAGACCTCCAAATTAGAGACTGTGTACCTAATTCTAGACTACCCAACAAGCAGCAGTTGAATTATCTCTACTTTGCCAGTCTTATCTACTTATCCAAAATACTTGGGGCTGGAACTGTTTTGAAATATCTAATGAGATAGCTTGGGATTGCCATCATTTTTGGTTGAATTTATGTGTGCTATTGTAGGCAGTCTTTGTGTTACACTTGTTCATCAGACATATGTAATTAACAGTAAAATTTATTACATACTATTAATATAATGTGCTCAGGGTAACAAAAGCAGCACAGCAGCATTGGGAGAATACCTGAAACCGCTGTTGAACAACAACAACAAACAACTGCAGGCTTTTAGTCTCCAGCTAGGATGTCATGTTTTGATTAAATACTGTATTTGGATTTACTTTTTGTTTGATTTTCTCTTACATAAAACCTATCAGCATTGTAGACTTGTTCTGGTGTTAGATTTTCATCAGTAATGCTTTCAAAGATTAATGTCATTAGGTAAGATGTAAAAACAACCACTTCTTCTGGTGCCAGATTTTCATGATGAACAGATGCTTTAAAATTCTAATACCGTACCTTTTCTTAAATTTATGAACTGTTCAGCTAAATATTCACAATTACCTTCAATTTTCAGCTCATCATGATAGATCTTTGTTTGTTTCACGATCAGTATATCGTTAAACAGCATATACTTACTCCAATGAATCCTCTCTTTTCATTATATGTAGTGTTTTTCTATATTTTCATTAACTTCTGATCATAACGTATGTGAATTCACTTTTCAGAACCGTCTGGTTCACAGAGACCTACACATTAGCTGAGAACTTTCCTGGTATCTTGTGGAATTTTACATTAGTGACATCATGTCAACACTCAAAGAATTTCAGATTTCAGAGGTTTTTGGATTTTGTAATTTCAGATAAGGGGTACTTAACCTGTATATAGAAACATAGTCATAGAAAATAGGTGCAGGAGTAGGCCATTCGGCCCTTCGAGCCTGCACCGCCATTTATTATGATCATGGCTGATCATCCAACTCAGAACACCGCCCCAGCCTTCCCTCCATACCCCCTGACCCCCGTAGCCACAAGGGCCGTATCTAACTCCCTCTTAAATATAGCCAATGAACTGGCCTCAACTGTTTCCTGTGGCAGAGAATTCCACAGATTCACCACTCTCTGTGTGAAGAAGTTTTTCCTAATCTCGGTCCTAAAAGGCTTCCCCTTTATCCTCAAACTGTGACCCCTCGTTCTGGACTTCCCCAACATCGGGAACAATCTTCCTACATCTAGCCTGTCCAATCCCTTTAGGATCTTATACGTTTCAATCAGATCCCCCCTCAATCTTCTAAATTCCAACGAGTACAAGCCCAGTTCATCCATTCTTTCTTCATATGAAAGTCCTGCCATCCCAGGAATCAATCTGATGAACCTTCTCTGTACTCCCTCTATGGCAAGGATGTCTTTTCTCAGATTAGGGGACCAAAACTGCACACAATACTCCAGGTGCGGTCTCACCAAGGCCTTGTACAACTGCAGTAGTACCTCCCTGCTCCTGTACTCAAATCCTCTCGATATAAATGCCAGCATACCATTCGCCTTTTTCACTGCCTGCTGTACCTGCATGCCCACTTTCAATGACTGGTGTATAATGACACCCAGGTCACGTTGCACCTCCCCTTTTCCTAATCGGCCACCATTCAGATCATATACACTACATGATTTTATAAACCTCTGTAAGGTCACCCCTCAGCCTCATAAGGGCCAGGGGGAAAAGTTCTAGCCTACCAGCCTCTCTTTAAAACCCACGCCCTCCAAAATGCCAAACACATCTTTGTAAATCTACTTTGAAATCTGTCCAGATTACTGACATCTTTCCAAGAGTAGGGTGGCCAGAACTTTAATGCAGTATTCCAAATGCAGCCTTAGCAACATCTTGCACAGATGCTATTCCAAATACTGGAATTCCAAATATGTGTGACCCAGTGTAATTTAACATAGATTCCCAATACATTCAGTGGGGGAATAACCTTGACCTATGACCTAGATATTTTATCTTATTCTATACCATAAATTCTCTAGTCCTTTCAACATTGGATAGGTTTCAATGAGATTCCCCCCGCCCCCCTGCCCCCGCATTCTTCTAAGTTCCAGTGAGTACAGTCACTTATCACATTTCCTTCTGGGCCAAAATTGAACTTTTGGCCTGCTATTCTTGCAAATCAATACCTCATGCACATTCTCATTCAAAATTCCTGCTAATGTTGCAGAATCAGGTCAACTCCTTCCCCACGCCCTCAATAAGTTCATACTCAACTTACCTACAATTCCAGGTCTGTCAGTCAAAGCATCCAACATCAGAATGTCACAAATTACTTATACTTTCTTGCCCTCGTCAAATTGTCTTCAGTTTTTGTTAATCATGCCTGTACTCTCCAAATCATAACTTGCTAGAAAGGGCGATATTTTTCCTTAATCCAGTTGTAGTAAGGAATCACCAGTAACACCTGGGTTTTGTTCTACTAGCCTGTATGAGGGAGAAATTTACAAAATCCTGGCATTTCTTGTCCATCCCCACTCTCCAAGGAACTTAAGATCCACTAAAGGATCAGTGACATTGGTGGGTTCAGAGTCACACATGGGCACGCTTTAAAGAACATAAGATAAGTTTTTACAGCCATCCAGTTTACTAGTTACTACCTATTCCTAGTTATTGTTAAATTCTCCAATTGACAGTCTGGTATTCAAACTTATGTCCAGATCAATGGCTCAGAAATATAACCACTAGCCATGATCAAAGATCACTGACCTGGAACGTGAACTGTTCCTCTTCCACAGATGTTTGTTGGTTTGCTGGATCTTTCCAACATGTTTTCTAACCAAAAATTCAGTGATTTTACAGGATGCAGTTGTACTCTATTCCTGTGTTTACAAATTATTTTTTAAGTTTTCCAAATACCATTCACTAGCTTTCTTCTATTTCTCTTCAAATGCTCAAAAGTCAATACTAAAGCCTATTACATTATTTTATATATAAATTTTATCTGCCCGATCTGATCCCTTCAATGTCAAATTGTTTGATAACATACATATTTGTTCCTGTACTCACTGGAATTTTTATAGAAACATAGAAAGCATTCTTCTAGGGTGCATCACAACCTGGTATGGAAGTTGTCCTGTCCAAAACCGGAAGAAGCTGCAGAAGATTGTGAACACAGCGCAGCACATCACACAAACCAATCTTTTGTCCTTGGACTCACTGCTGTCAGAGCAGTGCTGCCAGGATAATCAAGGACACGACCCAACCAGCCAACACACATTTCGTCCCTCTTCCCTCCGGGAGAAGGCTCAGGAGCTTGAAGACTTGTACGGCCAGATTTGGGAACAGCTTCTTTCCAACTGTGATAAGACTGCTGAACGGATCCTGACCCAGATCTGGGCCGTACCCTCCAAATATCCGGACCTGCCTCTCGGTTTTTTTGCACTACCTTACTTTCCATTTTTCTATTTTCCATTTATGATTTATAATTTAAATTTTTAATATTTACTATTGATTTGTAATCCAGGGAGTGGGAAGTGCAGAATCAAGTATCGCTGTGATGATTGTACATTCTAGTATCAATTGTTTGGTGACAATATAGTATAAAGTATTAAAAAAAATTTAGAAGATTGTGGGGGAGAATCTCATCAAAACCTACCAAATATTGAAAGAACTAGAGGATGTTTCCTATGGTGGGCGAATCCAGAACTGAAGGGCACAGCCTGAAAATTGAAGGGTGACCCTTTAGGATAGAATTAAGTAGGAATTTTTTTAACCAGTGAGTGGTAAATCTGTGGAATACTCTGACAGCTGTGGAGTCCAACACTGGATATTTTTAAAGCAAAAATTCAGTTTCCTGGTTGGTCAGGACATCAAAGATTATGATGAGAAGGCAGGTCTATGGGGTGGAGTGGGATCTGGGATCAGCCATATTGGAATGGCAGAGCAAACTCGATGGGCTGAATGGCCTTATGCTGATTCTATGTTTTAATGGTCTTAATTTTATGAGCATCATATTTTCTAATTAAGATATGGAAGAACTAAAAACATTTGACTTTGATCACATCAATTATCATATGGGAAAATTATACAGTTGTCTTCTCAGAAACAGAAACATAATTAAAAGAGCAGAACTGACAACTCAACTTTTCATGTGGTGGGATTTGCAAAATTGGTAATTGAGGATATAAGATCATAAGACAAAGGAGCAGACTTGGGCCATTGAACGACACTCAAACATGGCTGATCCATTTCTCTCTCAATCTCATTCTTGTGCCACCTCCCCTTAACCTTTGTCACCCTTACTAACCAAGAACCTGTCAACCTCTGCTTTAAGTACATTGAAAGACTTGGCCTCCACAGCCATCTTTGGCAATGAATTCCACAGATTCACCACCCTCTGGCTAAAGAAATTCCTCCTCATCTCTGTTGTAAATGGATGTCCTTCTATCCTGAGGCTGTGCCCTCTGGTCCTAGACTTCTCTTCCCCACCCCCATGAGAAACATCCTCTCCACATCCACTCCATCTAGGTCTTTCAATATTCCATAGGTTTCAATAAGATTTCCTGCCCCCACCCCCAAACCACCATTTCTAAAATCCAGCGAGTACAGGCCCAGAGCCTTCAAACACTCCTCATATTTTAACCCTGTCATTCTCATGAACCTCCCCCACTTCCTGTCCAATGCCAGCACATTAGATTCCTTCCTTAGATTAGGGGCCCAAAAGAAGACTCTTCAAATGAGGCATATGGCTAGAGCTTAAGAACAAAAGAGACATGACGTTGTTGAGTTTACATTACAAACCTAACAGGAGACAGGAGAGCAGATAGACAAATCAGAGAGGCAAGAGTAATAGAGTTACAGTAGTAAAAGTTCTTCAGTATTACTTTAGTATTAAAGGGTGACATTTTAAACTGTGCTCAGAAGAGCTTTTTCAGCAACTTCATAGATATTCCTCCTCAAGAAGAAGCAGTACTGGACCTGGTGTTAGGGAATGTTGTTAAACAAGTAGTTAACGTGTTAGAAGCAACACATTTTGAAATGGTGACTATTTACAATTTATTCAAAATCAGTTTACATTTACCATCTACAAGTTTCAATGTAACTTAGGAAAGGGATAAAAACTGGGAATTCAAGTCCAGAATTTAGGGGTGGGAGAATGGGGTTAGACTAATGTTAATATTTTAAGAAATGATCTGACAAAAGTGGCCATTTTTAAGCAATTCTATGTCAATGTTTCACAGTTAATGAATGTATTCCTGTAGAGTGCAAGTTAAAATTAGAAAATCCAAGGAACCATGAATGTCAAAGGATATTGAGGGCTGTGAAAAGAGAAAATGGAAAGCACAGGGAGGTTGTGTGAATTGTAAACAGGTTTCAGGAGTAAACAGGACTTTCAGGAGTATAGAACTTGTAGAGGCGTTCATAAAAATAAATTAGGAAGGCCAAGTGGGGCATGAAATATCATCAGTGACCAAGATTAAGGAACATCCCAAATACACTTTATGAATATATTGAGGGCAAGCAGAGTGGGAACTAAAGTAGCAATCTGTGTGGAACCAGATTTCATAGGTGAGGTTTTAAATTAATATTGCCCATCTGTATTCACCAAGGAGAAATGCATTGTAATTGGATAACTTGGGTAGATGCCAGGTGGAATTCTTGAGCATTTTAACATTTAAAAAGAAATACTGGGTGTCTTGGTTGAATGAAAGACAGGTAAATGCCCACAGCCTTGATCAGATAGTATTCCAGGCTGATATGGAAGACAACTGAGGAAACTGATGGACAGAGATTTTCAAACTTTTGCTGATTTTAAACCTTGGTGGACAGGATTAAGGAAAACCCCAAGGCATTCTACAAGTATTTGAAGAGCAAGAGGATAAGACATGAGGGAATAGGACCAATCAAGTGTGACAGTGGAAAAGTATGTATGGAACCGGAGGAGGTAGTGAAGGTACTTAATGAATACTTAAGATGGAGTTCAACCCGGATAAGTCTGAAGTGGTTCATATTGGTAGGTCAAATATGATGGCAGAATATAGCACTAATGGTAAGACTCTTGACAGTGTGGAGGATCAGAGGGATCTTGGGGTCCGAGTCCATAGGACATTCAAAGCGTTATATATGGTGCATTGGCCTTCATCAATCGTGGGATTGAGTTTAAAATCTGAGAGGTAATGTTACAGGTAATGACCCTGGTCAGATCCCACTTGGAGTACTGTCGCTTCACTACAGGAAGGACATGGAAACCATAGAAAGGATGCAGAGGAGATTTACAAGGATGTTGCCTGGTTTGGGGAGCATGCCTTATGAGAATAGGTTGAGTGAACTCGGCCTTTTCTGCTTGGAGTGACGGAGGATGAGAGGTGACCTGATAGAGGTGTATAAGATGATGAGAAGCATTGATCGTGTGGATAGTCAGAGGTTTTTCCCCGGGGCTGAAATGGTTAGCATGAGAGGGCATAGTTTTAAGGTGCTTGGAAGTAGGTACAGAGGAGATGTCGGGGTAAGTTTTTTACGCAGAGAGTGGTGAGTGCATGGAATGGGCTGCTGGCAGCGGTGGTGGAGGCGGAAACAATAGGATCTTTTAAGAGACTCCGGGATGGCTACATGGGGCTTAGAAAAAGAGAGGGCTATGTGAAAAGTCTAGGTAGTTCTAAGGTAGGGACATGTTCAGCACAGCTTTGTGGGCCAAAGGGCCTGTATTGTGCTGTAGGTTTTTTTATGTTTCTATGAGGTGCCAGATGACTGGCGAACAACGAATGCACTTCGAGATGTAAGTACCCTAAACGGAGCTGGAGGTCACAGAGTGAATTGGAGACAGTTCCTTGTGGACTTTACATGCCTGTTTTTAAAAACGAGCAGGGCCTATTGGAATGGAGTTTCTAGGATACATTTGGTAGGTGGAGTATAGATATATCCCCAAGAAGTAGTATTCTAAAGGCAGGGTGACACAACTGTGACTAACAAGGAAAGTCAAAACTAACATAAAAGCAAAGGAGCGCATATGATAGAGCCAAAAATATTGAGAAACTTTTAAAAACCAAAAGACAACAAAAAAAGCCATAAGGAGGAAAAATATGAAATATGGATGTAAGTTAGCTAATAATATCAAAGGGGATACTGAAAGTTTTTCACATATATAGAGTAAAAGGTAAGAGTAGATATTGAACTGCTCGAAAATGATGCTAAAGAGGTGGTAATGGGGTACAAGGAAATCGCAGAGGAACAATAAGTATTTGGCATCAGTCTTCACTGTGGAAGGCACTAGCAGTATGCCGGAAGTTTGAGAGTATCAGGACAGAAATGAGTGCAGTTGCTATTAGCAGGGAGAAGGTGCTTAGGAAACTGAAAGGTCTGAAACTAGGTAAGTCACCCGAACCAGGTGGATTCCACCTCGGTGTTCTGAAAGAGATTGCGGAGGCATTAACAACTGGTGGATGTTGAGTACTTGTATTTCCAGGAGGCCTTTGACAAGGGGCTGCACATGAAGTTGCTTAACAAGAGCCCATAGTATTACAGCTAAGATACAGGCATGGATAGAGCATTGGCTGATTGGCTGTTGGTGACTACTGGTGGTCCACAGGGGTCTTTCACATACCTTTATCAAATCTCCCCTCATCTTATACTTTCCAGGCAATAAAGTTCTAAACTATTCACTTAATCTTTCCTTATAATTAAGGTCCACAAATTTGCTGATCCAGTTAACTACATTATCTTCCAGATGGTTGACACAGGTGACAAACAACAATGGATCCAGCACCAATCCCCGTGGCACCCCATTAGTCACAGGCCTCCAGTCAGAGAGGCAACCATCTACTGTCATTCTATAGCTTCTCCTGAAAAGCCAATGTCTAATCCAATTTACTACCTCATCTTGACTGCCAAATGACTGAACCCTCATGACCAACTTCCTATGTGGGGCCTTGTCAGATACCTTGCTGAAGCCCATGTAGACAACATCCACTGGCTAAGCTTCATCAACTTTCCTGGTAATTTCTCCAAAAACTCTATAATATTGGTTAGGTATGACCCATCATGCTCAAAGCCACACTGACTATCCCTAATCAGTCCCTGTCTATCTACTCATAAATTTGATCCCTTCAAATAACTTCCAATGACTTTCCCACTGACATCATGCTCACCAGTCTATAGTTTCCTGGTTTATTCTTAGAGCCTTTCTTAAACAGAGGCACCTCACCTATCGCTAAGGATGATTTAAATATCTCAGCTCGGGCCCCTGCAGTTTCTGCACTTGCTTCCCACAAGGTCCAAGGGAACACCTTGTCAGGCCCTGATGGTTTGTCCACCCTGATTTTCCTCAAGACAGCAAACATCTCCTCCTCTGTAACCTTTATAGGTCCATGACTTCACTGCTGCTTTACCTTACTTCTAGAGACTCTGTGTCCATCTCCCAATTAAACACAGAAGCAAAAATGTCCATTTTCGATCTTCCTCATCTCCTTTGGCTTCATTCATAGATTACCATCCTTATCTTCTAGAGAACCAATTTTGTCCCTCGGAATTCTTTTGCTCTCAACATACCGTAGAACCCCTCAGGATTGTCCATCCTGTCTGCTATAGCAACCTCATGCCTTTTCTGAGCCCTCCTGGTTTCTTTCTTAGGTGTTCTCTTGCATTTCTTACACTCCTCAAGTATTTCATTTGTTCCTGCCTTATGAGTATTGTGAGCAGTTTTCGGCCCCTTATTTAATGAAAGGAGGGTTTAGAAGAGGTTCATGAGAACAATTCCAGAAATGAAAGTCTTATCATATGAAGAGCAATTGATACCTCTGGGCCTTTACTCGCTTGAATTTAGAAGGTTGAGGGGGGATCTTATTGAACCCCTACCGTATGTTGAAAGGCCTAGATACAGTGGATGTGGAGAGGATGTTCCCTATGGTGGAAGAATCTAGGACTAGATGGCATAGCCTCAAAATAGAGAGATGTCCATTTGGAACAGAGATGAGGAGGAATTTCTTTAGCCAGAGAGCAGCGAATCTGTGGAATTTATTGCTACAGGTGGCTGTGGAAGTCGTCATTGGATGTACTGAAGGTGGAGATTGATAGATTTTTGGTTAGTCGGTGAAAAAAGATATCAGAAGGCAGGAGAATGGGGTTGAGATGGAAATGGAACAGCATTGATGAAATGGCAGAGCAGACTCAATAGCTGAATGGCCTAATTCTGCTCCTATGTCTGAAGGTCTATGATTTTGTCTGCAGAGTGGGACATTGTTTGGGTTAATAAACAGGGGCAATTAGCAAGGGTTTAGGCAGAGCAGCCATTGTGTGAGCGGACAGTGTTAAGAGTGGTCAGGCTTTGACTCAACAGTCTTGAGCGAGAAAAGGTGCAGGCTAGAAATTTAAGTTTGAGAATTTAGAAACATAACAAGCGTAGGCAGGATGGAAGTTCAGGCAGTGGAATGCCTCTCCTCTGAGATGTGGCAATTTAAGGTACTTAGAAGTGAACCCAACTTCAACTCTTGGCTGACAAGGTCAAGGAAATGGAGATGGAGCTGGAGCTGAATGCACTCAGGACCATCAGGAGTCTGAAGATCATAGATGAGGTGGCCACACACAGAGTGCAAGGTTCAGATAGTAGATAGGTGACCACCATGAGAAGTAAGGGGAGTAAGCTCTCAATGCAGCATTTCCCTGTGGCCATTCATCTCAGCGACAAGTATACCCTTTGGATACCGCTGGTGGGAGTGGTGGTGGGGGATGATCTACCAGGGCCCAGAGGCACTGTGGTTGGCTCTGACGTTCAGCAGGGAAGGATAAAGTCAGGCAGAGCAGTAGTGGTAGGAAACTCGATAGTTAGGAGGATGAGCAATATATTCTGTGGCCGTGAAAGAGAAGTCAGGGTGATATATTGCCTCCCAGGTGCTGGGGCCCAGGATGTCTCAGAGTGGCTGCAGAAGATACTCAAGAGGGAGGGTGAGCAAAAAGTGGTCACAGTGCACCTTGGCACTATAGGTAGAAAGGAGGAAGAGGTCCTGCGCGGTGAGTATGGGAAGTCATGGAAAAGATAGTAATCTCTGGATTATTCCCAGTGCCACATGCATTGGGAACAGGGTGATGGTACAGATGAATGAGTGGCTGAGGAACTGGTGCAGGAGAAAGGGTTTCAGATTTCTAGATCACTGTGATCCCCTCTAGTAAAGGTATGACCTGTACAAAAAGGGTGGGTTACACCTGAACACAAGAGGGACCAATGTCCTTGCAGGCAGGTTTGCTAGAGCTGCTGGGGAGAGTTTAAACTAAGTTGGCAGGGGATGAGAACCGGAGTGGTAGGGCTGAGAGTGCAGTAATTGGTATACAGATCAATGCAGTAAGATTGTGAGAATGGACAGGCAGATGATAGTGCAAAATTGCAGGCAGTGGGATGAGCTGAAGTGTAACATGGGGGCAAAAATCAAAAAGGGTGATCAATTCAGGACTGAAGGTGTTATACTTGAATGCACACAGTATGTGGTAAAGGCTGACGATTTTGAGCACAGTTAGTGATTGGCAGGTACGACACTATGTGTATCACTGAGATTTGGCTGAAAGAAGATCGTAATGAGAGCCTAACATCTAAGGATACATAGTGTATCGAAAGGACAGACAGAGGGGGTGGCTATTTTGGTAAAAAATGAAATGAAGTCCTTAGAAAGAGGTGACATAGGATTTGAATATGTAGAATGTTTGTGGGTAAAGTTATGAAACTGCAAAGGTAAAATGATTCTGACAGGAGTTACATACAGGCCTCTGAATAGTTGCCAGATTGTGGGATATAAATTACAATGGGAAATAGAAAAGGCATGTAATAAAGGCAATGTTACAATAGTCATAGGAGATTTCAATATGCAAGTTGATTGGGAAAATCAGGCTGGTGCTGGATCTCAAGAGAGGGAATTTGTAGAATGGCTATGAGGTGACCTTTTTAAGATCAGCTTGTGGTTGAGCCCACTAGGAAATAAATTCTGGATTGTGTTGTATAACGAACCAGATTTGATTAGGGAGCTTACACTGAAGGAACTCTTGGGAGACAGTGATCCTAATATGATAAAATTTACTTCAGTCTGAGAGGGAGAAGATAAAGTCAGGTGTGTCAGTATTACAATGGCGTAAAACGGAATTACAAAGGCATGAGAGAGGAGCTATCCAAGGAAGGGGACACTAGCAGGGATGACAGCAGAACAGTAAAGGCTGCAGTTTCTGGGGGCAATTCAAAATGTGTAAGATAGATATACTCCAAAGATGAAGGGAGGATATAGCTACCATGGCTGACAAGGGGAGTCAAAGACAGCATGAAAGCAAGAGGGGTGTATAGTATAGCAAAAATTAGTGGGAAGTGAGAGGATTTGAAAGTCACTTTTAAAATCCAACAAAAGGCAACTAAGAAAAATAAGGAGGGTAAAAGTAAAATATGTAGGTAAGCAAGCCAAAAACAACAAAGAGAATAGCAAAAGTTATTTTTCAGATATACATGAGAGAGAGAGAGAGAGAGAGAGAGAGAGAGAAAGAAAAAAAAAGACAAGAGTGGATATTGGACCACTGGATAATAATGCCATAGATGTAGTAATGGGGGACAAAGAAATGGCAGATGAACCGAATAAGTATTTTAGGTCAGTCTTCGCTGTGGAAGATAACTAGCAATTTGCCAAAAAATTGAGCGCACCAGGGGCCAGAAGTGATGGTGGTTGCCATTATTAAGGAGAAGGTGCTTGGGAAGCTGAAAAGATAGATAACTCACCTGGACCAGATGGGCTACATGCCAGGGTTCTGAAAGAGGTAGCTGAACTGATTGAGGGGCCATTAGTAGTGATCTTTCAACAATTACTAGATTCTGGAATGGTTCTGAATGACCGGAGATTGCAAATTTTACTCCACTTTTTAAAAAGGGAGTGAGGCAGAAGAAAGGAAATTATAGGCCAGTTAGTCTGTCTTCAGTGGTTGGGAAGATAATGGATACACTTTTGAGGATGAGGTTTCAGGGTACTTGGAGGCACATGATAAAAGTAGGCCAAGGTCAACATGGTTTCCTTAAGGGGATATCTTGCCTCACAAATCTGTTAGAATTCTTTCAGGAAATAACAGGTAGGATAGACAAAGGAGAGTCAGTGGATGTTGTTTACTTGAATTTTCAGGATACCTTTGACAAGGTGCTGCACACAAGGCTGCTTAATAAGAACCCATGGTATTACAGGAAAGATACTAGCATGGGTAGAAGATTGGCTGACTGGCAGGAGACAAAGAGTTGGAATATAAAGGGGGTGTATTCTGTATGGGTCCTCCAAGAAGACCACAACCTTGTTGTAGAGTTGGAGGCAGGGCCTTGTGCTTTAACTCTTGGTAGGATCACTCATGCCAAACACTCAGAGGGTAGAGGCCAAAATAAGAGTAGTCCACCAGTCCTCCAGGTTTGAAGATACAGCTCAAGGCTAACAACCCTGAATGGTCAAAAAACCAGTATCTGTGTGTGATGGTATTCCTGAGGCTCCACCCAGGATTTGCATAACTGACAGTAGTGAAAACCAAGAGGAAGCTACTGACATGATGAAGGAAGCCCTGAGCACCGCCAAGATCAAGACCAAAGTTGTTTTTTGGAATGTACAAACCACGTACAACACCAGCAAGATAACACAAATAACTGCAGAAATGTGTCATTATGACCTACATATATTGAGTATCAGTAAAAGCAAGTGGGCAGGGTCTGGCAGACTAAAGGCAGCATGATGGATGGAGTTCTTCAGAGAATTAAAAAATAGACCACTGCCTAATGAAGAACCTGACATACAAGAGGCAGCAGAAGCCCTCGACATCAATGCATATTCACCCAAACAAGAAGAAATTGTTGCTGCAATTAAATCATTAAATAGCAAAGCTCCAGGACATGACAATTCGAAAGATGCAGCAGCCATCCTGTAACCACTGTCTACTCTAATCTGGGAATGGAGACAAGTACTGTACCCAAGAAATAGACAAAGGGAGTTATTGTTAGGATCCCTAAGAAAGGAGCACTAAGTGATTGCAACAACTGGCATAGCATCAGTGCCCAGCAAGATTCTGGCTAAAGTCATTGTCCAATGGATTATAGATGCCGTTGATATGTGCTTGAGGAACAAGCAAGCTGGTTTCAGGAGAAACAGAGGCTGTGTCGACCAGATCTTCACACTATGTATCATAGAACAGTGCACAGAGTGGCAAAGACAACTGTGTGTGAATGTTGTGGACTTCAAAAAGGCTTTTATTAGCATCTACAGGGAGGGCCTCTGGTGAATTCTCAGATCATACAGAATCCCTTCCAAAATTGTCCAGCTTATACAGGGTATCTATGCTAATTTCACCTGCACAGATGGGTGCTGCAATTTGAGCTTTTAAGTCAAGACAGGAGCTAGGCAAGGCTGTGTGATGTTGGCGATGTTATTTAACCAGGTGATTGACTGGGATATGAGGCAAACAACAAAAGATAAGTAGGGCAGCATTAGGTGGACTCTATTCTCTGCTTTAGAAGACCTTGACTGCGCGGATGACCTCGCATTACTGTCACATACTGTATATACCAGCACATACACAAAAAAACTCAGCACTTGTGGACCTTTGGTGGACATGCTGGACTCTGAATCAGCCAGAGAAAGATTAAGACCATGACCCTCGATGTAGAGTCTCCGAGAATCAGTTGATGTTGTGTACTTGGATTTTCAAAAGGCCTCACACGAAGTTTCTTAACAAACTATGAGCCTGTGGTATTACAGGAAAGATTCTAGCATGGATAAAGCAGTGGCTCATTGGAAGGAGGTAACAAGTGGGAATAAAAGGAGCCTTTTCTGGTTGGTTGCCAGTTGAGACCAATTCTTTTTACATTATATGTCAATGATTTGGATGATGGAATTGATGGTTTTGTTGCAAAATTTGCAGATGATGTGAAGATAGGTGGAGGGGCAGGTAGTTTTGAGGAAGTTGAGAGGCTACAGAAGGACTTCGACAGATTAAGAGAATGGGCAAAGAAATGGTGGATGGAATACAGTGCTGGGAAGTGTATGGTCACGCACTTTGGTAGAAGAAATGAAAACTTGACTGTTTGTTCATTTTCAAAGATGCTGCCTGATCTGATGAGTTCCTCCAGCATTTTGTGTGTGTTAGCCTGAAAAGGAGAAACCTGTGCACATCTAAATATAAACACATCAGATATTTTTTAAAACTCCCTTTACGTTAAACTAAATTCCTTTTAACTAGCCCAATCTTCTGATATTTGTTAGAGTGAGGTGTAGACAGAGGAAAATCTGTAATACATCAAATAGTGGTCTTAACGACTCGCAGACTTTGCTTCCGTTTACAAAACTTCACTCCTCATTATAGTGCAGAAAGCTCAGAAGACCACAAGAGGGTGCATGTGCTTCACAGCTGAAAATTCCACTTCTTTTTGACAGACAACATACCAATTGAGGTAATTGGAGTCAAGACCAGCATAAACCTGCACCTTACATTATATCATTACCTAAAAGGCATTATAGGCCAACTGATCATTTTTCATATGTTCAGTGTATTTACCTGCTCTATCACTCAACAGTTTCACTCATCCATTTTTCTTTCTTCATTCTTCACTAATATTTCCATCAATCATGAACCATTATTGAGCAAAAACTTAAAACAACATATCTTTTTCCTCTACCATCCCACCCCAAAACCCCTTTAAAGTAATAACAAGAGACTGGGATGATTGAATTCTTGAAAGATCAGACGTGGATCACAACATACCATGGCAGTGGCCAAATTCAAAACACCCAGTCCAGCTGCACATCCATTAATCTCCCAGCAGAAAGAAACCAACTCTATGAATGGTTGGTAGTTTAACACAACTCCAGAGAAGAGAATCTTTTAAAATAATATGTAGTAAAATTCCCATCAAGCAACTGAAATAACTAGAATCACAATGTGACAAAATCATCTATAGGACAGCATACAAAACTCTTGTACTGTAATTCAGAACATGTGATGATAATAAACCAAAGATAATTTACCAATTAACTATCTAAATAACAGCAATAACATGTATAATTGACTAGTAGGGTGTGTCCATCATCAATACACCCACTCCATTCAATTAATTTGACCATAACGCATTCCAAAGCTTTTCAGATCTCCAAAAAGCTTAGGTGGACAATGTGTCACGGATAACAATCCCACCCAGGAAACAATTTTGATATCCATTCAATCATTCTGCAGAAATCAAAGGAGATTCCATACCACTCTGTTCAGAACGTGGGTCATCCACTGTGGAAAGAGAGTTGGTGGGAAGGGCTGTCAGAAAGGGAATAACAATCTCCCACCCTCACAATCACTTTGTGGTCTATCAACTGAAACTCAAACACAAGAAAATCTACAGATGCTGGAGATCCAAGCACCACAAAATGCTGGCAGAACTCGGCAGGCCAGACATCATCTATGGAAAAGAGTAAAGAGTGGATATTTCGGGCTGAGATCTTTCATCAGCAGTGGAGAAAAAATGAGAAGTCAGAGCAAGAAGGTGGAGGGGAGATGGGAGGAAGTAGTATGAGGTGGTAGGTGAAACTGGGAGAGAGGGAGGGATGAAGATAAGAGTTGGAACATTGATTAGTGAAAGAGATGAAGGACTGGAGGAGGAGGAATCTGATAGGAGAGGGCAGAAGACCATGGAAAAAAGGGAAGGGGTGGAGCACAGAAGGGATGTGATGAGTAGGTAAGGAGATCAGGTGAGAGAGGGAAACGGGAATGGTAGAATGATGAAGGGGGGGAGGCAATTACCGGAAGTTTGAGAAATCGATGTTGATGCCATAAGGTTGGAGGCTACCCGGACGGAATATAAGGTGCTGCTCCTCCAACCTGAGTGCGGCCACATTGTGGCAGTAAACGAGGCCTTGGACTGACGTGTCATAATGGGAATGGGAAACAGCACTGAAATGGGTGACCACGGAGAGATCCCAGTTTTTCCAGCAGATGGAACGCGGGTGCTCAGCGAATCATTCTCCCAATCTTCGTCGGGTCTTACCGATATACAGGAGGCTACACTGGGTATAGTAGATGACCCCAACAGACTCACAGATGAAGTGTCGCCTCGCTTCTTTTCCAGCACTGCCACTTTGTTTAGTTTTCATGTTTGGTCATCAGGTACATGGGGTTTCCAGCTTGTCCCCAGGACTGGATATGGTGGAGTCCTGGAATACTTCAACATTTCCCTCCAACCACAGCCATGAAATGGGTCTTGTCAAACTCATCATGACTTTTATGCATCCTTCAGCACAACAAATTAGCCCACCTCATTTTTCTCCACTTGTCTTCATGCATCCTTTGACATGGTTGACCACAGCATTTTCTTCCTACACCTCCTTCTCCAATGGCCAACAAGATAGGTTGGTCCTCACCCTGCTTCCATGCCGTCTGCATCATCACAGCCACAACCTCTCTTATTACACAATTACCTCTGGAGTCCCAAAGATCCCTCCTACATCTCAGTTAACTAGCATCGATCAATAACTCAAAACCTACCATGCACATTAAGGATTCCTCCATTGCTTCTAACTTCTTACCCTACATGAACAAATGCCGCATCAAGAAAATAGACACCAACCCAGATTAAACATTGGGAAGATTAAAGCCATAACCACCAACCCCACTTCAAACTCCATCCCCAAATGTCAGTTGCCTGACTATTGTATGGACCTGAACCGGGCTGCTCACAACGTTACTGTTATATTTGGTCTGTCGAAGTTTTTGACTCTGCATCTCCTGGACCAAGATGGTTTGCTTCCACAATAATGCTCCAGCTCTGATTAAAGCTCTGTCAAATTTGAGCAGAGGCAATGTGATTAATGTAGATAGGAACTGTTGAACTTGGAGGTAACAATATTCTTCTGGACAGTTATCCACTACCCTCATATCCATCCAAAACTGGAGTGCAGACAAAACTACCAGTATTCTAACAATGACCTTTTTATCCGATAACCCTGTGCTTCCTCCCATACTCCCTTAAGATGGAGCTCAGTCCAACAATACCATCATTTCCAAATCCGTCTCATTGTGTTCACATCTGTCCATGACCCCAGCACTCCTGGTCTCTTTAATCTCTAAAATAGAAACAATCAGATGAAGCCACACTCAGGTTGGAGGAACACCACCTTATATTCCTTCTGGGTAGCCTCCAACCTGATGGCATGAACATCGACTTCTCTAACTTCCGCTAAGGCCCCACCTCCCCCTCGTACCCCATCTGTTACTTATTTTTATGCACACATTCTTTCTCTCACTCTCCTTTTTCTCCCTCTGTCCCTCTGAATATACCTCTTGCCCATCCTCTGGGTCCCCCCCCCTTGTCTTTCTTCCCGGACCTCCTGTCCCATGATCCTCTCATATCCCCTTTTGCCTATCACCTGTCCAGCTCTTGGCTCTATCCCTCCCCCTCCTGTCTTTTCCTATCATTTTGGATCTCCCCCTCCCCCTCCAAATTTCAAATCCCTTACTCAGTTAGTCCTGACGAAGGGGTCTCGGCCTGAAACGTCGACTGTACCTCTTCCTACAGATGCTGCCTGGCCTGCTGCGTTCACGAGCAACTTTGATGTGTGTTGCTTGAATTTCCAGCATCTGCAGAATTCCTGTTGTTTGCCAGGAAAGGTTATTCGCTTTTTCAATTTATGGAGCCATCAAGAGCTTTGCAAGCCCTTCAGCCCATTCCATTCATTCTCAATCCATTTATATTAATCCCAATCTCTTTTTTAAATACTCCCGACATTTCCTCCAACACCACCCAGTACCTACCTCTCACTGACACACAAGGAATAATTTACCTTTCACGAGGAATGCCTTACCTCCTGTACCGCCAGATTTTACTTTTCCCGATGACTTTGTTGCAATCCCTTATCAATGCTTTCAGGGAGCTGAATTGCATAAAGCACCAGTCCCTCTTTATTCTCAACCCACATTACTTCAAATAACTCCAATACAATGTTCAAACTTAAGATCCCTTTCACAAAACAATGTTGAACCTCCCTTGAATTTTTTTGGTACCCTGCCATACATCTTTAAACATTTATATTTTTATTATTGCGAGTACAGTTTCAGATGATTTACCCATGATATACCAAGCTAAATGGCCAAGAGTTTCTTGCATTGTTTTGTTTTCTGCCCTTTTTGAACAAATCAGTTATATTTACTATTTTCCAATCTATCTGAACCTTCCCTGAATCCAGGGAATTTTGCAGTAGTAAAACCTGTAATTAAGGTCCCTGAATGAAGTCCATCAGAACCTGGGGAATTGTCAGCAGTGGGAGCAATGACAACATTTTTAAATTCCTAACTTTGCAGTAAGCTTTGCAATAGGATTACTGACTGAAAGAAGCTACTACATTCATTTTCCATAATAATATTCAGGAAATATTTAATTACTCAATACGTATGTAACCCAGAAGAGCATCTGGTGAGTTGTATGAAACTTTGAATTTGTGAGTGCAGTACCTGATGCTTTCTACAGAGGGGCCAAAATCCACATTAGAGTTGGATGCCGTGAATCAGTTTGAATAAAATTGTGGCTGACCTTGGTAAAGGGGCACTTAGTTCTGCCACACAGACAAGCAGAAATGGACTTTTGCATTTATGGGTAATGCACGATCAAAAGGAAAACCTGGAGTTATGACTTACTGCAGCTGATTTCAGTAAACCAGTTTCCCATGTTTACACTTCAAGGCAGTTGCAAGATGGAAGCTTCTAGATTCACTAAATAAACATGGGAATCTGATTCATCGGTGGGAGGCTCAAGAATACAAACTTAAAATGTACATACCAAAAACTAGCAAACGACCATAACATTTAAGATGAAGGGCCTTTGACTTGAAATATTAATACAGAATCAATGTCAAGACCTCTATTAATTGATTTACAAATCAAGATGGCGCTGAGATGTCGTCTCCATCGAGGTTTAGCTGTGTTTTTTTAGTTGTTATTTTAGGTTCAAAGGAATGGTTTTGAGACAGAGGGAGGGTTAGGGGCCAGGCTGGAGTCTAAGCCTCCATTCTGCGTTCAAAGGACACTGACATGGATGTGAGACACCTGTGGTCAGCCATCAGGCCAAGGGCTGGTGTACCTCCTCACACCTCCACCCCCCTGCCCCTCAGGGTCAGTGAAGTTCCGCAGTTGGAGTTCTGTACAAGCAGGAAGGACGAGGTCCATTGATCCCCAGGGTATACAAGTTGAGTATCCAGTTCAAGGTCTAATGTTTGGTGATCACTGGGTCCTGGGGTCGATACTGCAGATTGAGGCCTGAAGGTTGAACAGAAGCCCAGAAGTCAAAGCCCGATGGCCAGAGCCCCAAGTCTGTGAATCACCGTGAATCCACTGGGGAAGCTGAAGCCCAATGTCTGTGAGGCTGAGTCTGAGTCCGCTAGAGGCTGAAGACGGCCTGTCCGGGGTTGGAGGACTATGTATGTGCATGGGTGGGTAGGGAGGAGGGGCGGACAAATGGGCGTTGTTTGTTGTGTACTGTGTTGTTGTGCTGAGCTTTGTGGGCATGCTTCGTTGATGTGTGGCAAGACTTACAAGCTGCTTCCAGCACTGCCTAAAGTGTGTTCATTGTTATCACAAACAACACATTTCACTATATGTTTTGGTGTAAATGTCATAAATAAATAAAGATCTTTATGTTGTAAATAGTAAGGAAGGTTGGCAATAGATGCAGCACGATAGTGATCAGATGGAAATGTGTGAGCAGAAAAGTATATGGTGATGCATTTTGGAAGTTAAATGAAAGAAGAAAGTATACAGTATACAGTCAGAGCCCTGAGGAGCTTTGACATGCTGAGGGATCTTGGGCTGCCAATCCATAGCTCCCTTAAAGTGGTGACACAAGAGGATGGGTTGGTAAAGGAGGAGTACAATGTGTTTGCCTTCATCTGTCGGGACACTGAGCGTAACAGTTGGCAAGTCATGTTACAGTGGAATAAAACTTTAGTTAGACACACTTGAAGTACTGCATGCAGTTCTGATCACCACACTATAGGAAGGAAGTGGAAGCTCTGAAGAGGCTCTCCTGGATTGGAGTGTATGAGCTGTAAAGAGAAACTGTACAAACTTGGGAGTGTCGGAGTCCGAGAGGCAACCTCAGATGTATATAAAATTATAAGAGGCTACATAGTCAGGGGTCTTTTTTCCAAGACTGGAAATATCAAATACTACACAGCACAGGCTGAAGGTGAGAGGAAGATGTTTAATGACAATGCAGTACCTTCAACAAAAAAATGCAGAGAACAGTAAGTGTCTGGAACGTGCTGCCTGGGAAAGTGATAAAAGTAGATCTGTTTAAGCAGCATTTAGACAGATGAGTGAATAGACTGGAACAGAGGCAAATGGACCAAATGCCGGCAATGGGCCTATTTTTGTACTGTATTGTACTATGTTCTGCTTTTCTTTCCATTGTGCAGCTTACCATACTGAGTGTTTCCAGTATTTTCTGTTTGCATTAACTATTGTTAATAGCTGAATCTGGTGAAAGGTAATTGTTGTCTCTGTTTATTTCTCTGCAGACACTACCTGCCCTTCAGAGTATTTCCAACAATTTCTGCTTTATTTCCAATGTCCAATATCCGCAGCAGTTTGACTCATCGCTGCACTTCTTCAGCAGCACTGGGACTCCTAGTCTTCATTTAAAGTGCTCTGGAATATAAACGTGACATGCAACAAATAAAGGCAAAACAGATTCAGCTGTTGTTTGAATTGAAATTTATGATTTGCGACCTCTTTCAAAATGTCAACTTTATTAAATATAGCATAGGATTCTGTTGAAGCTTTTTAAACACTGAAATATGCAGGGTAACAGCTGGTGGCAGGGTGATGTTCCATCCAGGATTGGTTCTCTTCATTTATGATTGGAAATATTGATTTCCCAATGTGCCAAACACAACCTCCCTGAATAGCTGATCCAGCGGGTTATCTGTAGTAAAGTGCAGCCTCCTCAGTCGATTCCCAAAGGAGTAGCAACCTTCTGCTGTCATTGATGAAGTATCTTTATATATCGATTATTTTAACAATTGGAAACTAAGTACAGAGACAGGTAGACCCAGAGAGTGTAAGAGAAGGGTGGGAAATGGACTCTTGATATTCCTCAGGTGAATTATACTGATCAACATACCATTACTCAAATGACAAAAGATAGAACTACAAGCATGCGGCCCTTTATTTCCATTGCTTCTTCACAAGGCTAGAGTTTGCAGTTCACCACAATGCCGTATTTTACAATATAATATGTTTTACAAATAACAAAACTATGTACAAAAAAAACCTCTGGATGTGCAAACATGCCCCATCTTATAGATCACATATACCCATCTGTTTCTTAAAATATATCTTATAATAAAAAGACATGCAAATAAACAAACTTTGGTACTAGAGTGAAAACTATAAGCATCCCTGCAGATTCATAAGCAGATATTGTGTATAACTTCATATACACACAAAACATATAGGTTTGCCAGTTTTACAAGTCTCTTAATGTAGGTTAACATTTTTTAGTAGGTAACCGCAACTAGATTTCACTTTCTTGAAACTAGGCTTAAAATTAGTTTTAAAAAAACAATTTTTATAATGATATCTTAAGGACTGTTAAATGGAAGTACAAAGTTTGCAGCAAATAGAAAGAATAATCACCTTTACATTAAAACTGATGCAAAATAAGAAACAGAATTTCATTCATCACGCCAAAAAAAACAATACTTATATAGTTTTATTATTGAGAGAATGGCAGTACAACATAGATAGTATATCTACAACATTACACCAGTCTCGCACTCATCCAAACAATGTATTTGATTGGCATCATCATGTCCCTTTTACATCATCATGTGAAGCACTATTATTGATAAGAACTCTCAATAGTGGAAACAGAGACGTAATTCGGAGTATTGATTACTTGTTGCTTTAATGAAATATGCAGCTCGTTATGGTCAATAAACACGCAACAGATCATCTCCTTAAGCTACAGGTAGTTGTCCATGACTTAGCATTATTAGCTGCAGGTAAAATCCACTTGCTAGAATTTAGAAACAAGCAGTAAATAAAGCACTTGTCATACTCTTACTATAGCAGTCTAATAACAAATATACTGAATAGGTTTAATTCAGTGCAAGCTGTGTGTGTAGTTACCTTGTTACTGTTTTACCTTTGACCTTATGTTCATGACTCTGTTAAAGTTTGCCAGTCCCCCCCCACCCCTTATTGTGATGATTTAGTATAGAATAATTTATGCTTTAGCTTTAAAATCATTATCCCAGTGTCTGTTATTCAAACTTTACAATAGTTAAAGCAATGCTAACTGCACAATGTGAAAATATACTCTGTCTACAAAACAATGTGCTTGAAAAAAAGGTTGTCAGCAGGTGAATGTCTTTGCTACTATGTTCATTATACCTCAACATCTATTCTTTTATTATACCACCTGATTTTGAATCTGCTCAACTCAAATAACTATTTACAGGAGAAACACTACAAGTTACTTCACATTTCCATTGAAACCACAAAAGGATTCAGTGTCCGCAGGTTCACAACAGTCTGTTAATTCTGGCTGCACACAATGTGAGGAACTTTACAAAATCATAATGAAATGAAAAGCATTCTAATGCAATCTTTTTGAAAAGAAATTAAAGATGGAATGGATCCAACATGTCTCTATGCCGTTTCTTTGATAGCGGATTTGCTGGGGTTGATGTTCTGTTGCTTGTAGCTGGCAAAACTAGCAGTATGGATTGTCCGGATGCTCTTCGCCCCTTGAGTCAGTGAGGTTGGAGAAACCGGGGATGAGCAAGAGGATGAGGAAGATGAAGAGGGTCTGCCATTTTGAAAAGAAAGAGGCTGCCCTCTGCCCGTTATGGCGGGGTTATGAGCATGAAGCTTAAGCGAGCCATTAGAGGTAGAAGGAATATGGGACCCAGATGGAACTTGGGCATTGCGCCCTGAAGTTGGAGCAAGGGAATTAGCAGTGGATAAAGGATGTTTGCTGGAAGTACTGGGATGGTTAGTGTTTTCATTGCTAGAACCAGACACAGAGCTACTCTTCCCAGAGCTAGGAGAAAGGGCTGGGATCTTAGAAGCAGGTAAAGTAGGGGAAGTAGCCTTACTCTCCCCACCAGGTTTCTTAGCACTTCCATTAGCCTGCAAACAAAGATGGCAGGAGATAAAGTTTGTCAGAGAGCCACCAACATTTTAGCCATGGGGCCTGCCAGAACAGTCCCAGGCGGACAAGAGAATTAACAGTGCAGAACCTTATTATCCTGGTGAGCCTTGCAGGAGTTTAACGGACCTGGTAAATCCCACAACATATAAATGTGGAAAGAAAGAAAATAAAAGAAAACAGTATGAATATTGAGATTATTAGAACCATGCATTTCTACTATTAGAATGCAAGCTTGGAAATTAAACTAACTAACTAGTCATTCATATTCCAAACTATTAATTATTATGGTAGTTAGTTAAGATGTATAGGTTAAATCTGGTTATTTTAGCCATTCAAGTCACACACTATAAATTCTGATGGAAAATGGAAAACAAATCAGTAGCAAGTTACTTGTTAATCGGTTACTGCACAAGATGATACAGATGTTCACCAAGAGGTTACTGACAGAGAAATGGGAAAATACTTGAAGAGGATTACAGCAAAGACAAAAGTTATTTCACAGTTCATCAGCAATTACGAGCCGATACCAGGTCCGATTCATAAATTAATTGAGTAATTAAAATCAGATACTGCAACATTTACATATAATCCATTTCATTAAGAAAAAAAGACTTTAAAATTCACAAATAATTTAATTTTCTTCTTAATTTTCTGGCCAGAGTCTAGAACAAAACTACCTGTCGGAACTGTCGCTGGGTGTCCTGAAGCTTCTGTTTTGTCACTTTTTCTGTACTGCCTTGTTGCTGCCGTAATTTTGATCCTACAGAGACTGGCATTCTGCTGGTTGGGGACATCACACTTGAACCCTACAAGAAAATCAAATCATTGCACTTAAAACAAAGCACAGAAAATCTTCATTCCTGTGAATAGGTCTAAATTACAATGTGGATTAGCAAATCTCCAAAAGATCAGAAAAGAAACAGCCTCCTTGTGGATCACCATTGCCCTAAACATCGCAGAAATCCATTTACCTTCACATGCACAGGGAACAGAAATGTGGTCCCCATTTCAACCAGATTCAAGCTTGATTAGAAGTGCAGAAGTGGAAAATAAAAAAAAAGTTATTTTAGAAGCAGCTTACATTACCTGAAGATCAAACACCCAGTTAGACCAAAGCATCATTACAGTTTCAATCAACAAAGATCAAATTAGCTTTCAGATTAATAAACATTAGCTTTGCCCAACACCAATGCTCACCAAACCAGTAACCAGTTACGCATCAGGTGTTAGAAACCAGAAAGAAGAATCACTCCACCCACATGTAGCAGATTTTAAAAAAATACAACAGGACACCTGCTGTTCACTTGATTTTGTGGAGATTTTTGGAAGGAGGGGTGGTTTGGTCTTGGTGGTATGAGTTGCCTTTGTAGTGGAATGCAACAGATAATCAGTAGATTTGCCTTCATCCCATGATACAGGTCCTTGAGTTAATTCACTGATCTTCGAAGGGCATGTTGTGTACTTCTCCTCTCCCACCTTCGGGTTCATTTCACTAATAGTTGTTTCTAGCTGTTTGATAGTTTGCTCAAGACTATTCAAGGTCTGGTAAGTATTTTTTCGAATCTGGTCAGTTCTAGATGGATTAGATGTTGCGTCAGTAAAGTTAAATTGCCTTGGTTCTGGGGCTTCATCTTTGCATTTGGATTGTTCAATTTCAAATCTTTTAGCTTCCTTATGCTGTTTCACTGTTCCATCAAGTTCTTCCTCATCTTCATAAACAACAACCTGCAATGTTTTCTTGCCAGTCTTTGTGCCTGTTTTAATAGCTTGAGTCAGAGCTGCAAATTGTTTCTTGGGGAATTTAAATTTAAACTTTTTCTTGCTGTCTGGCTTGTTGGAAAATGGGCCCCCTTCTACACAATCTGATTTTGAGTCCTCACATTCCGGCTCATCAAATTTACTTTCTGTTGGTGCACTGATTTCAGTGGAACCAAGGTATAACAGGCTACTAGTTTTATCACTGGGTTCTGAACCCCTGGGAGGAGAAATGCTTTTCATTTGCACTTCATCACTAATCTTTGTGGGTTTATCTGACGTTTCTACAGGGACGGACCCTTCAGGTTCTTCGTTCTCTTCTTCAATTTTATCTTCAGCCATTATCTTTTCTAATTCTTCATCACATTCTTCAAACACTGTTGACAATCTCTTGTATGCTGATCGGATGTCCATTGGCTCATCGAAGATGATAATGACTGGTTTTCTATCCATGAAGAGCACTGGGTCTTCCTGACCAGCCTCTTGATAACTATCTCGATGTGCCGTCATTTCTTGATTTGCATCTACGTTCACTGTCTGGATGTATTCGCCTTTCTTGTTCACAATTTCACTGACCTCCCCACTGGACAGCGCCTGGACTTCAGTGTTTGTGATCATGAATGCAATGTTATCACTTGTTCGGGACTCTTCATCAGAAGAGCTTGAAGATTCAACATCATCCTGATATTTAATGGTAATGTTTTGGAGGGGTTTCTGTCTCAATACCACCTGCTGGCTATAGTTGTCTTTCTGTCTATGCATCTCAGCTGATGGCATTTCTTGCTCAAGGAGCTCAAGCTTGTTAATAAATGAGTCATGCTGCTCTGGAGCTTTAGTGGACTGTAGTAGGGACATTGCTATACTCGTTTGCTTCGGCTTGGGGTGAAGACTCTGACCAACAACCTCCTCAAATATGGAAATATTTGTATAAACTGACTTGTCTGCTCCACGTAATGAGTCAAAATCCTGCAGGCCATTTTTTGTATCAAGCTTCACATTTAATTCATCAGTTTCTATTGTCGGCATAAACTCTTTCTCTGGAAGGACATCTTTCCTATCTTCAGCTGAATGAATGGCAACATGCGTCTGATTGAGCACAGATATCCGTTCTTCACTCAAGCATTTTGCAGTGTTCTGCGGCAGTGTTGAAGGTAAGGGGTTATCATTCTGTGACTGAAGCTCCACTTGAGTAAGTGCTGGCTGATCATAGAATTCAAACACATTGGAGGCCATTGTAGTGTCACAAGAAACCTAGGGGAAAAAAGAGAAATCTACAAATAAAAAAAGTATTCTGCAATACAATTTCTTTGAATCAAAATGACCTTTTAATAATATGGTATTAATAATTTGTAACAGAAAGCAGCTCTCAGATGCTGCCATTTCAGATTACTTACCACTTCAGAGTCCAGCACAGCCTTGGCTTCATTCACTGTGCATATAACCTGTTCGCCAAAAGTGTCTGGTCTCTGCTAGGATAGTTGATTATGAAAAGTTATTGCACAAGAAATGGTCTGGAAATCAGGAACTACATTTAAGCAGAACAGCGTAACCCTAAGGTCTGCAAAATACATTGCAGTCACCTTTTTGCAGTGCAGTATATCACAGGCATAATGCAACCAAAAATATTCGAAGTGAGTCAACAAAAATATTAGCTTGGAGCTTTACAAATCTTAATTACAGCACATTAAACATTCACCAAGTTAAAAACTGACCACGCAAAACAGGAGCAAATCCCCACAAATAACTCAAAGATTGAATAGCATAAGTTGCAGATTGGACAAGGTGTTGGTCAGTCACCATACATCAAAATACAAACAGCCTTAGCATCAGATCTCAAAAGAAACACCGGCAGCATCTAGCCTAACCAAAGCTCCAAAATAAAAAAAAGACAACAATAAAGTTTGAGTTATTCAACAAGCAAGCCCAAAGAAGATGATACAAATAAAGAAACATTCAAAGCATTAATGCCTTTGAATAAATTTAATTCACACCATACACAGCAAACAAGTATTGATTCAAATTTGAGATTGAAGGATATCTGCGATTTCAGTGTTTATGAAATCTTCAGTCACCCAGTCTGCAAATCTTTTGTTTATTGTTGGAATAGAAGTTTTCTCCCCCAATTCAGATTCCCTGTTACTAAAAATCCAGACACAAATCACCATTAGCAAGTGACTGAAAATGCAGCAAATAATTATCCAAATGGTGTTTAAATGGAATACTCTGCAACAAAAAAATGAATAAAATCTGGCTGATATGCACAGAAGTCTCTTCCATGCAACTTTTAGCGGGAGCTGGTGGTTACTGCAGCAATGACCTAAGCATCAATTCAGTCTGCACAGAAAAGTATTTTATGACAATAAAAATTAAAATACTGTTTCAGCTTGGGTTCTACTTGAAAGCTGCTAAAAAGTGAAAATAAAGAAGTTTAAAAATAGATTGCAAATAAAATAGAAACTCTGCATTGCAATCAAAGAGCTCATTAGCTTCTATTATATGAATCAATTAGGAAACAAAGTCAGGACTTCCTTTAAAAGTGAAAGAAGTCTTCAGAAAAAGAAAAGAAGCTTGAATTTTTAATACTGCCCAATCCAGTAGCGCCAAGCAAATTCAGGCAATAGGGGCTGTGCTTTATTAGTGACTGTGGTTTTTGCAATTTGTGAGAAAATTTATAAGCTTTGGGCTGCTCATCTAAGGAAGGATGTGCTGGCATCAGCTAGAGACCAGAGAAAAATCATCCCAGTGCTGAAAGGGTTAACACATGAGGAGTGTTTGATAGTTCTGGGTCTGTACTCATTGCAGTTGAGAAGAAAGAGGCAATCTCATTGAAACCTATCGAATATTGAAAGGCCTAAATAGAGTGGACATGCAGAGGATGTTTCCTGTTGTGGGTGAGTCCAGGATGAAGGGTACAGCCTCAGAATACAAGGACGGAGATGTGAAGGAATTTCATCAGCTAGAGACTGGTGAATATGTATAATTCATTGCCACAGACTGCTTTGGAGGTCAAGTCACTGGGTCTATTTAAAGCAGAGTTGATAGGTTCTTGATTAGTAAGGGTGTCAAAAGTTATGGTGAGAAGGCAGGAAAATGGGGTAGAGAGGGATAATAAATCAGCCATGATGAAATGGTGGAGCAAACACAATGGGCCAAATGGCAAATTTTGCTCCTGAAGTTTTATGGTCTTACAGACATTATAGTCTAAAAATGTATATTTTTTTAATTATTGTACCATTATAAATAGTATGCACAGATTTCTCACTATAGGTTATTTACTGATTTATTGAACTAATTTGCTATTTTGCATATGAACCTTATGTTAGGCCAATAAGAGGTTTTCCATCTTTGGTAGTTGTCTGGACTGGATCTACTGGATGAAATGATCAGCATTTCCATTAATGTAGACCCTTCAACTTTGATAATGTTACCCACCACCCAATGATTCGTGGACAGGCATTTAGTATTGCAGAATATACACTAAGCAATTTGAGTAGAAAACCAGTTTTTATGCATTTTTTCGTCAACAATCAAAGTCACATTAAATGCTGCACCAGTCCCCTTAATTTTTATCATCACAAAACACATTTCCTGATAAACATAATCAATACAAAGTTTGGGTTAAACCAGTAAGGAAGCAGAGCAAAGTTAAAGAGGTGAGAGTAAAATGAGACTTTCTGCTGCTAAGAAATGGGCTATGGACATAGATCACTCCATCAGCCAGGAAAACAAAGGTTGATTGCAATATATCACCAATATCACTCTGTTTAGATTCAAGCAAAATCACATAGAAGGCTTTAGCAAGTTAACAGCCTGAGGATTTACTTCAAATGCACAGTAGTATTGAGGTAAAATTCTGAGACATTAGAAAACTGAACCAAGTCTTAGGACCAGCAGTAGCTGGTAGCTCTGAACTCCATGCTTGCAGTCTGGTTGATTCTCAGTAAGTAAACCAAAAGGAAGACTGAGGTTGTTCTCAGCACTGACTACCTTTTGATTTTAGAGAGCTAGAAAGGGGATGTTTTACATGCAAAGCTCCACCAACCAAAGTGTCTTGAACATCCATAACGATTTTATCAACTTTTTTAAAATGGAATTTTGGAAATAGCCATAAGTTACACAACCATATAAAGTTTGCCACTGATGTGGTTTATAAAATAGCTATATTGATGGCTAATATACAGTATCTGTGAAGGTTTTTTTTAAGCATGACACCACTTTATACCTAGGCAAACGTTGTGCTATGTGATCAGTTTCAGTTATGGCTTCTTCCGAGTTTAATTTTGGCAGAACTAGGTTATCAATCCTCAAGAAAGGAATGGGGATTGAAAATATCCAAATTCTCCAGATGTTACAATTTACTTTGTCTTTTGCTTTTCACTAAACTTATGGGAATTAGAGCAGAGGGCGAGCACAACAGTGCTATGTGATTAAATTTTACAACCTGACAAGAATCAGATGAGTGCAAATAAAATGGCTTACCATCTACTGGCAATAACATCTTGCAAACTTAAAATAAAGTTTTGATCTCTATCAAATCAAATTAGTATAAACTATTATGGGAGACTTGCAAATTGCACAGCACTTTTTAAAGGGAAAAAGTTCTGAAATAGATTCTTGTTTGGCATTTTTGTCAGATGGCTTTCTATTAACTTTGAACAAGGCATTTAATTGAATGTGGAAACACTTTGTCTTACCAGTTACTGAAATATAATGTTATTATTTAATCAGATGAGGCACACAGAATACATCAAGGCCTTCCAATTTTTAACATGTGTTCTATTTTATGCACATAAATGCATTATTCATGGTTCTGTTTTTTTCTATTCAAAAGTATGGTTCAATGAAGGAACCATATGCAAGACTGTGTTCAGTAATGCTGGACAATTAATGGATCTGACAAATACTTGCATGTTCTATTTGCATCAAGTTCCTTTCCTAATGAAAGTGGAAGTCAGACAGAAAATATAATGGGATGAAAGTAGTGTTACAATCACATCGCAAAGAAAACTGATCGGTGCTAGGTGCCAGTGAGGGTAGGAATAGGATGCTCTGGAGGATGAACAAGTGGCTGAGGAACTGGTGTAGGGGGCAGGGTTTCAGATTTCAGGATCATTGGGACCTCTTCTGGGGCAGGTGGGACCTGTACAGAGGGACGAGTTACACTTGAACTACAGGGGGACCAATATCCTTTCAGGGAGGTTTGTTAGGGCTATTGGGGAGGCTTTAAACTAGATTTGCAGGGGGATGGGAACCAGAGTGCCAGAGCTGACAGTGTGGCTGGGGTGAAAATAAATGATGTTGAAAGTTTAAGCAAATCCGCTGATAGAAAGGTTGTGAGTGGTGGCAAAAATCTTCTGAGGTGTATATATTTCAATGCTAGGAGTATTGCGGGGAAGGCGGATGAGTTGAGGGTGTGGATTGACACGTGGAATTATGACGTTATAGCAATTAGTGAAACTTGGCTACAGGAGGGGCAGGACTGGCAGCTTAATATTCCAGGGTTCCGATGTTTCAGATGTGATCGAGGCAGAGGAATGAAAGGTGGGGGAGTAGCATTGCTTGTTAGGGAAAATATTACAGCAGTGCTCAGGCAGGACAGATTAGAGGGCTTGTCTACTGAGTCCTTATGGGTGGAGCTGAGAAACAGGAAAGGTATGGCCACATTAGTGGGATTGTATTACAGACCACCCAATAGCCAACTGGACTTGGAAGAGCAAATCTGCAGAGAGATAGCAGGCAACTGCAGGAAACATAAAGTTGTACTGGTAGGGGATTTTAATTTTCCATACATTGATTGGGACTCCCATACTGTTAGGGGTCTAGATGGTTTAGAATTTGTAAAATGTGTTCAGGAAAGTTTTCTAAATCAATATATAGAGGGACCAACTAGAGGGGATGCAATATTGGATCTCCTGTTAGGAAACAAATTAGGGCAAGTGACAGAAGTCTGTGTAGGGGAGCACTTTGGTTCCAGTGATCATAACACCATTAGTTTCAATTTGATCATGGACAAGGATAGATCTGGTCCTAGGGTTGAGGTTCTGAACTGGAAGAAGGCCAAATTTGAAGAAATGAGGAAGGATCTAAAAAGCGTGGATTGGGACAGGTTGTTCTCTGGCAAAGATGAGATCGGTAGGTGGGAAGCCTTCAAAGGAGAAATTTTGAGAGTGCAGAGTTTGTATGTTCCTGTCAGGATTCAAGGCAAAGTGAATAGAAATAAGGAACCTTAGTTCTCAAGGGATATTGCAACTCTGATAAAGAAGAAGAGGGAGTTGTATGAGATGTATAGGAAACAGGGAGTAAATCAGGTGCTTGAGGAGTATAAGAAGTGCAAGAAAATACTTAAGAAAGAAATCAGGAGGGCTAAAAGAAGACATGAGGTTGCCTTGGCAGTCAAAGTGAAGGATAATCCAAAGAGCTTTTACAAGTATATTAAGAGCAAAAGGATTGTAAGGGATAAAACTGGTCCTCTTGAAGATCAGAGTGGTCGGCTATGTACGGAACCAAAGGAAATGGGGGAGATCTTAAATAGGTTTTTTGCGTCTGTATTTACTAAGGAAACTGGCATGAAGTCTATGGAATTGAGGGAATCAAGTAGTGAGATCATGGAAACTGTACAGATTGAAAAGGAGGAGGTGCTTGCTGTCTTGAGGAAAATTAAAGTGGATAAATCCCCGGGACCTGACAGAGTATTCCCTCGGACCTTAAAGGAGACTAGTGTTGAAATTGCGGGGGCCCTGGCAGAAATATTTAAAATGTCGCTATCTATGGGTGAAGTGCCGGAGGATTGGAGAGTGGCTCATGTTGTTCCGTTGTTTAAAAAAGGATCGAAAAGTAATCCGGGAAATTATAGGCCTGTGAGTTTAACGTCGGTAGTAGGTAAGTTATTGGAGGGAGTACTAAGAGACAGAATCTACAAGCATTTGGATAGACAGGGACTTATTAGGGAGAGTCAACATGGCTTTGTGCGTGGTAGGTCATGTTTGACCAATCTATTGGAATTTTTCAAGGAGGTTACCAGGAAAGTGGATGAAGGGAAGGCAGTGGATATTGTCTACATGGACTTCAGTAAGGCCTTTGACAAGGTCCCGCATGGGAGGTTAGTTAGGAAAATTCAGTCGCTAGGTATATATGGAGAGGTGGTAAATTGGATTAGACATTGGCTCGATGGAAGAAGCCAGAGAGTGGTGGCAGAGAATTGCTTCTCTGAGTGGAGACCTGTGACTAGTGGTGTGCCACAGGGATCAGTGCTGGGTCCATTGTTATTTGTCATCTATATCAATGATCTGGATGATAATGTGGTAAATTGGATCAGCAAGTTTGCTGATGATACAAAGATTGGAGGTGTAGTAGACAGTGAGGAAGGTTTTCAGAGCCTGCAGAGGGACTTGGACCAGCTGGAAAAATGGGCTGAAAAATGGCAGATGGAATTTAATACTGACAAGTGTGAGGTATTGCACGTTGGACGGACAAACCAACGTAGAACATACAGGGTTAATGGTAAGGCACTGAGGAGTGCAGTGGAACAGAGGGATCTGGGAATACAGATACAAAATTCCCTAAAAGTGTCGTCACAGGTAGATAGGGTCGTAAAGAGAGCTTTTGGTACATTAGCCTTTATTAATCAAAGTATTGAGTGTAAGAGCTGGAATGTTATGATGAGGTTGTATAAGGCATTGGTGACCCCGAATCTGGAGTATTGTGTTCAGTTTTGGTCACCAAATTACAGGAAGGATATAAATAAGGTTGAAAGAGTGCAAAGAAGGTTTACAAGGATGTTGCCGGGACTTGAGAAACTCAGTTACAGAGAAAGGTTGAATAGGTTAGGACTTTATTCCCTGGAGCGTAGAAGAATGCGGGGAGATTTGATAGAGGTATATAAAATTATGATGGGTATAGATAGAGTGAATGCAAGCAGGCTTTTTCCACTGAGGCAAGGGGAGAAAAAAACCAGAGGACATGGGTTAAGGGTGAGGGGGGAAAAGTTTAAAGGGAACATTAGGGGGGGGGGCTTCTTCACACAGAGAGTGGTGGGAGTATGGAATGAGCTGCCAGACGAGGTGGTAAATGCGGGTTCTTTTTTAACATTTAAGAATAAATTGGACAGGTACATGGATGGGAGGTGTATGGAGGGATATGGTCCGTGTGCAGGTCAGTGGGACTAGGCAGAAAATAGTCGGCACAGCCAAGAAGGGCCAAAAGGCCTGTTTCTGTGCTGTAGTTTCTATGGTTCTATAGTTCTATGGAGTGATGTTGTTGAAAGAAGTGAAGGGGAAATCACTGAATTTTGAGGATGGGGTTTGTTTGGATCCTCCAAGTACTGGGTCAATGAACCAAGTTACCAGCTCACACCCTGTATCACCCTACAGCACTGATATGTTACCACTCAGCCTTCAAAGCCAGTAGACCAGGAGTTCCCAATCTTTTTTTATGCCATGGACCCCTACCATTAACTGAGGGGGCCAATGGCTTGTCATAGGAAGAGCGTTTGATGGCTCTGGGTCTGTATTCACTGGAATTCAGAAGAATGAAGGGTGACCTAATTGAAACCGATTGAATGTTGAAAGCCCTTGGTAGAGTGGATGTGGAAAGGATGTTTCCTATGGTGGGAGTGAGCGTCTATGACAGAGGACACAACCTCAAAACACAGGTATGTCCTTTTAGAACAGAGATGAGGGGGAATTTCTTCAGCCAGAGTGGTGAATCTGTGGAATCTGTTGCCACATGAACTGTGGAGGCCAAGTCTTCATGCATATTTAAGGCAGAGGTTGATAGATTCTTGAATAGTTGGGGCATGAATGGATACAGGGGGAGGGGAGATGGAAGCCAGGAGATTGGGGCTGAAAGGAAAATGGATCAGCTGTGATGAAATGGTGGAGCAGACTCAATGGGCCAAATGGCCTAATTCTGCTCCTATACCTTATGGTGTTATGGGTCCATGGACCCGAGGCTGGGAAACCCTGCTTTAGAGTATAATAATGTAATTCATTTCTAAGTTACAAAAAGGAGTAGGTTTTAAGAAGGAACATGTCCCCCTACAAATCAATAGCTTTAGAAGTTAATGCCTGGTAAAAGTTACATGGCAACTGATCATTTGTAGGTGCAAAATCACTGTAGGAATCTTGTAAGACACCTTGGTTGCAGAGCTTTCAGAGTAAAGGCTTCAGCAGGGAAGAGATCTGGTTAGTACTAAAGAAGGAATGAGTAGAGCTCATATTCTGATGCCACACATGTTACCTTTTTTTCTTTGGGGGATGATAAAGTTGTGGACCTTACATCTCTGGCTTGTAATTCAACTTTCGGATGTTCAGCAACTGTTTTGGAACCTACATCCATAACTGAACATTTCTGGAAAGCCTGAGAGATTAAAGTACAGGATGTTAGCCAGAGATTTATCACCCGCTTACCACCTTACACAGAGTCCAGGAACTCAGTTAAGAGAGCTATCATTGTGCACAAGACAGTCCAGCCCTTGTGGTTAGAGACAATCTAACCACAAGGTACTCAACAGTTGCATCATTAAATTAAAATAGTAATAAAATATCCTCCTTCAGCAAGCCACTCACTGACGTATGCTTCAAAGAACTTGCATGCAAACTCCATTGATATTTCTGTTTATTTGGCCAAGCACAAACCTAACAGCTCTTGGGATGACTTTCATGCCTGTCAATTAAGAAAGGTCTGTGCTGAAGCTTGACTTGAGCATAAAGATCATACTGCCACTCAAGGAAAACTTTCCTATAGTGTCTGGAGCACGATGTATTGCTGAACCAGCAATATTAAAAGAGATTACACAATCATTATCAGAAAACTGCACTGTCTGGATTTTCACTTCATTTCCTTTATTATAACATGAAGCACTTCAAAAACTTCACACAGCACTTTGACATGTCCTGAAATCATAAAATTCACTTTGTGAATTGAAGTAATTTTTTAAACCACAGGTCAGCCTTAATTTACAGCAGCTGATGATTTACTAGTCGTAAATAAGTTAGCCCTAGTGCGATCACACAACTGGGTGTTTTCCGATTCTTGTCGGAGAGGAAGGTCAATTAGATTATAGTTTTTAAAAATATGTAGATAAATTAAATTCTCAAACAAAGTTGATTGAATTTCATGTGTTGATAAGTTCAATTGTTCACCATCCACCCTCACCATCTAGAACATGTCCTCTTCTCATTACTACCATCAGGGAGGAGTTACAGGCGTCTGAGGACACACACTCAGTGTTTTAGGAACAGGTTCCTTCCATCCCCCATCAAAGTTCTGAACAAACCAAGAACCCACGAACACTAGCTCACTATTTCACTCTCTTCCTGCACCATTTATTTTACATGTTTCTTAATGTAACTTATGGTAATTTTTATGTAACGCACTGTACAACTGCTGGAAACAAATTTCACTACATACGTCTATGATAATAAACCTGATTCTGATAATTCTGAAATGTTAAGCCCATTGAATATTACATCAAACTATAAGCATGTACAAAATGAACACCTGTCATCAACTTCACCAAAGTTTTCTTTTAAATTTGTGTAACAACATTTTATTCTGGTGGTCTGTAAAATTCAATCTGTATCATTAAATTCAATATCTTATACAATATCAACTTCCCACTTCATAAAAGCACCACAATTAAACCCTACAACACACAGCTAAAATATTTGTTGATTTAAAAAAATACTATTATAAAACAGAATGTCATCTGATTCAGTGACAAAACATTTTATTTTAGAGATACATCACAGAAACACACCCTTCCACCGCAACGAGCCCAATTACACCCATGTGACCAATTAATATACTAACCCGCACACCTTTGGAATGTGGGAGAAAGCCAGGGCACCTGAAGGTATCCTACATGGTCACAGGGAGAACATACAAACTCCTTGCAGAGAGTGGCAGAACTGAACCTGGGTGCTGCTGTGTAATAGTTTTACACTGACCACTACACTATCATGCCATACTTTTAGAGGAAGTGGCAGACTACATGGTCAAGCACGGTCAAGTGAACAGCTACATCGAGAGAGTAACTGGGCAAGGGTGGATGTGACCAGTATGTTTGATTAAATCGGAACCTGTCAGGTATGGCACAAGCTGAGTCACAGATTTTACTTTACTTTGAAAAGAATTTATTGTTAACTGTTAAGACTAGATAACATTTCAGCATTAGTTAAAAAAAAAATTGGCTTTAACTGATAACTGTACACCCAACCTCAGCTTGTCAGATTTGCTCACAAAAATTCAGCAAATTTCCTATGGACCACATACTATAAACACCTCACACTGCAAACACAGCAGGGGTAGGGCACTGAAGTGCTTTGCTCACATTAATCACTGTCTCGAGGCCTAAAATTTCTTGTGTTTCCTCCTGTGCTTAAGTAAGTGCAGCCTCCTGCAGTGTAGTGGAAAGAAATAGGCTGAAAAGTCTTAGAATTAACTGAACAAAACTGACAAAAAAAATTCACACTTTTTGAAAACAAATGAGAAAACTACTGATGCAGTAAACAGTATTAAAATGGGCTTATCAAAAAAAAAAGCAGATCCATTTGCTTTGCTTTTGTGGCATGGAGAAAAACGTGAATTAATGTGGACTGCATCCACAGACAGGCTTGAGGGACTGTGGATTCCAACTCACTGTGTGATATTAGTCAGGTTATGTAAACTTAAATGTTCATGCATTACCCTTTATCAAAATATTCCAGCTAAAACATTACAACAGTATAAAATTATAATTTTGTAAGGTGGTAGATTGTTCTGCAGATATTTTTATTCATGAAAGAATGTTTTCATCCACAGAGATGCAATTATTCACTAGGTTAAAAGGAAAAATATTGTCCCAACATGATGAAATGGGCTGTTCTGTAGAAAATACATATGATGCAACTGTGGCAAGATCTTGAATAAAGTGTGTGATCACATATCGAGCAGACAAGGAAAACGGTACATTACTGCAGAGAGGTTCAACCTCAGAGTGCAATGGGTCATACTCAGACCAGCCCACTTCCTGTGCTTAAACCCGCGAACTGCTCACCCCACGCCCAACTTCTCAGCTATTAATGCAGCCACACATTGTACTGGCCTGGAGGTCCAAGGCCTTGCTGCTGTTCCCTCCCTGTGAAGTGCAACAGTCATTAGGCTTCAGGCAAACGATCCTGAAGTCCCATACCTGGAGTAAGCTTTTTACTGTCAAAGACCTCTGAAGTTCAGAGACATTTTAAAACATGCAGTGGAAAAAAAAATCAAATAAATACTATTATATGTAACCGGGTGACCAACGATTCTTATTTATTATCGTTTACAGTGTACTTAGGCACCCATCCGGGTAATGCTAGAATAGCTGTCTGTGTCTTAAGTGGAGACGGTGATGTCATTACGCACACGCGGGATAGTGGGGAGACCATTTTTGATTTTGGCAGAAGAAGCTGGTGGGGCTTTGGGATTAAGTTTCTCCCAGAGATACTGGGCATGGTGAGGAATGGTGAGTATTAATTGACAATATCCATGTGAATTCGTTTATGCTTGTTGGCAAATCTAGAATATCGGTAATTTGACATGTTTTACATGTGGATGCTTTAGATTTTCACGGGTGAAGGCATCGGCGCTGGACAGCGTGGCTTATGCAAAGTTCCTCACCGGCCAAGTAGGTCAGTCTTCCTGTAATTTAACCACTAGGCAATACCTTGTAAAAGTTGTGCCAAAGTGAACCTTTTGTCTAACTTTATTGTATCAGGACTGATTGTGAATGTAACCGCGTAGCGTGAATGTTTAGTCTCTGTTCGGAAGTTTAGCACGTGTGTACTAAAAGGGACTAGACGTCTTAGATGAGATGTATTCACTTACATTTTCGCTGCTATGTATAAGGTACGGGCTTGGTGGGATTCTAATGTTGTTTGTATTGTGTTCCTTCAGAATTACCACCACCGTATTAGTTTTGTGGGATTTGCTTTATGTATTTTTATACTGCATACGCAATTTGTCGATACACGAGGGTGTGAATCGAAAGTTAAACTGAGATTGTAATGGCAGGAACTGGTTGTAAATTCGTTCGTTTTGTTTTGAGACCATCTTCCGGCACTAAAACATCTAAAACAGATAAAAGAATTAAAACCCGAAAAAGTATTTGTTGTCCTGAGTGTGTACTTTTCCCCAGGATACAATATATAAATAAATAATGAATGTGCTTAAAACACAAGGGATTTAGATTACTTTAAAATAATTAAAACTTAAAACGACCGTTACAATCAAGGTTGCCAATCACATTGAGATGAAAGGAGCCATGCTACATATTGAAAGCCTGGTACGTCCGCACTCTGGCCACGGACTCAGTGGCACAGAGGGAGGAAAGAGGTGCGATTTAACTCCTGCTGCTCTCGCCCTTTCAGCCAGCAGCCTCATTGCAGAACTGGAAAAGGCAATGAAGGTTTCATAAACACACAGCCCTGTCTACCTTGACTATCTTCATTGCATTAGCAATGTTCACAAAATTATCGAGGTAAGGGTCCTATTTTCAAGAGGTTTACTTTCAACTGGAACCTTTGCTCCACCTCCAAACTGTTAAGACGTCACTCATAAATGCCATTATTTTCCCCACCATTTTGAATAAAAGCAGCCATTATTACAAACAATAGTTTGCCTTCTTTATTGAAGTAATTTTTAATATTCCGACATCATTGCGCTGTGATTCTTCTGTTTCTCCAGTTCAGAAAGCACCCCACGAAGCAAAAGCTGAAAAGGCAGCTGAACGGCCAGGTTTTGTGAACTGTCCAGAGCTCATCACAAATTAGTGCTTAGGTTTGGCTCTCCAAGGTAAAATAAATTTTTGTCCACTCATTGCCAACAACCTGAAGAGACTGTGGTAGAAAAACTAACCCTGTCTATCAGCAGGAATTGCATCACTGTACCTGAACTTGAATTTATTTCTTATCATTTGCACCTTCTTCAAAATTTGACTGAAAGAAAAATTCATGTAGATTCCTTCCAGTAAGGTAGGCTTGGGAAAACCATGGGCTTCCCCAAACCATGGACTGTGTCTCTTATAATTTGCCTTGAAGTCTAAATCTTAAAACGATGTCTTGACAGGGCAGGTGAAACAACAGGTGTGAATCAAAGTGCTCCACTTCATTGACTAGCAGCAATATTTTGAACTGCCCTCAGTTGCATGTAGAATTCTATGTCAGCCTATTTCCCCATAGTTCTGCGGGCTGCCTCTGATGCATTCACTATGCAATACAACTGACTTCCACGATAATTATGCCATTTTAAAGGGTCAAGTCAGAAACACCTCAAAAAACTAGAATGCATAATTGATTTAATTTTAGTGTTCCTCCGTGTCCAAACCACCAGCAAAATTATACACCTGTAGTTTTTAAGAGAGCTTCTTATGAACATAACTTAAAATAGAATAAAGGAGATTTCTCAATGACATATTAAAGAGTGTTTCAGATTCAGAGTGAATATGTTAGCATTTGACATCTGAAACTTGCTGATATCCCCACTGATAAATTAGATGTTTAACTTTTCAAATTAGGGCATAGAAATGGACAGATTGGAGAGAAGATAGAAAATTGACAAAAAAAAAAATCAAGCTTCAAATGTAAGATATTTAATAACAACATTTGCTGATTTAATTATTGCTGGATTGAACAGGGAAAAGAACACTGCAATTAATCGGTGGTTCTTTCTAATCTTCGGGGTGTTTCTGCTTTGACCTTTTAATTGGCATAATTATCAGTGACTGCACGAAAGTCAATTTTATTTCACAGCAAATACATCAGAGGCAGCCCAAAAGAATTACGGACAAATAAGCTGACAAAGAATTCAATAAAGCCTGCAAAATCACCATCAATTTTTCCCAAATTCTACATGTTCTTTGCTGCTCTGTGGACTTCATTATAGATGGTCCAGTTCATTTTTCTTCTCAGCAGCTGATTGTCAGGTTTGGTATTACTGATAATCATACCACTTAAGGAGTCAGGTCAGAATCTCCCTGAATATTAGAAAACATCAATTAATTTCAACACTCTTCTCTCCCAACCTTCCCAGTAATCATTTAATCAGCAAATGCCTCAGAATAAGCAGCCTCACACTTGAAGTCTGTTTTTTTCTTGTCTATTTTTTGGTTTGAGTTTATTTTGTTTCTAGCTGTAACATGTTACATGTTTGCATTTAAGTAAGGATAGCAGTTACATTACAGGCACAAACACTGACAATTAATTTAGAAAATGCTACCACAACTCTGACATAGATCATGTTCTCCAGTCATTCAAGTAATATACTTTTTCTTATGCTGAAATAACAAGGTATACTTCTATATTTGCTCCATCTGTTGATCTTAATTATATCATCCTTACATTAACTGATACTTATAACATGTGGCTTGTCGTCACTTGATATTTGTGCCATATATGGAAACGAGCCACACTGTGCTAATGAATTGTTGCTGGGTCATTTGTGAGATTAACTCAACCATAAGCATTCACCGCAGTTTCTTCATACACATTACAAAACAGACTGTTGAGACTATTCAAACTAAAACTTGGCTTTCTTCACAAAAGTATTATGTACCTAACACACTCAGATCCAAAATACTCATCAGGGAGACAAGCATAATAATTCTGTCATCAAAGTAAAGAAAGGGACACAACACAACAGGTGCTGCAGATCTCTTATTCACATTGGTCAATTCACCATAGCCCACTGCAGGTAAATTGGGTTGACAAGCATTTCACAATACTGCATTCAAATAGAGGTCCCAGCTTTCCTTGTGATGTTAAGCAGCTAATGTCACTTGTCAACGAGATGGCAGCCCATGTGCCAGGGAGAATAACAAAGTGCAAAAAAAAGGTTCCCTTAAAACATGTATGAATAATTCATGAAGAATTTGCGATAAGTGTGATCAAATAAACCAGCTGACAAGCACGTCGTGATGTGGCCATCCTTTCAATAGCTCGGCCACTGCAATCACCCCACTCCAAAGTCAGACTGCACCAAAACCAGCTACTCAATCCATTGTCACTTTTTTCCAAGCACATTACAACAACTCCATTCATTGTTCACTAACCGGTTGGCTTTCTCAATTTATCAAGTGAAAGTCTGGTTAACTAAAGCCAGACAGTGAACAATGTTGCTTTACAGAACAGATTCAGCAGGGTGTGTTATTTCTTTCCATGATTTCCCATTGTCAGTATTAGACCAAGTCTCCATTTTTATCCCTGAGCTCTCTCTAATGGAAGTCATCCAGAATATAGACCTACTCCTTTACTGCAAGGTTGCAAACCTAACAAACAGTGACTAATATCGAAGGAAAGCTCAGACAGTCTATGCATGGATCTGCTGGTGACTTGATAGAAGCGTGTAAAATGCAGAGGGTATTGACAAGGGTGGGTGTGGAGGATGTTTCCTCTAATGGCAAAACCTTGAGCTAGGTGTAATTATTTAGAAATAAATGGTCTTCCACTTAATATGGAGATAAGCTGAATTGTTTTCCCTCAAAGGCTGAAGGATTTGAAACGCTCTTCCTCAAAGGACAGTGGAAACAGATTCTTCATCCGAGGTAGATAGATTTTTGACATGTGAGGTTTGAAAGCTTACTGTGAGTGTAAACCTGTGATCACACTTAAATCAGCCACAATCTCCAGTAAATACTGTAGGTTAAGGACCAAGGAATATTCTTGCTTCTAAAGCATGTGGACATTCACCTTAACTGTGCCTGGATTTAACCAACAAGTTTGTATGTTTCATGCAAAGCTGATATTAACTTCTCAAATGTTCTCCAGACATCATAGAAACCAGAGAAACCATAGAAAAACTACAGCACAGATACAGGCCTCTTGGCCCTTCTTAGCTGTGCCAAACCATTTTCTGCCTAGTCCCACTGACCTGCACACGGACCATATCCCTCCATACACCTCCCATCCACGTATCTGTCCAATTTATTCTTAAATGTTAAAAAAGAACCCGCATTTACCACCTCGTCTGGCAGCTCATTCCACACTCCCACCACTCTCTGTGTGAAGAAGCCCCCCCTAATATTCCCTTTAAACTTTTCCCCCTTCACCCTTAACCCATGTCCTCTGGTTTTTTTCTCCCCTTGCCTCAGTGGAAAAAGCCTGCTTGCATTCACTCTATCTATACCCATCATAATTTTATATACCTCTATCAAATCTCCCCTCATTCTTCTATGCTCCAGGGAATAAAGTCTTAACCTATTCAACCTTTCTCTGTAACTGAGTTTCTCAAGTCCTGGCAACATCCTTGTAAACCTTCTCTGCACTCTTTCAACCTTATTAATATCCTTCCTGTAATTTGGTGACCCAAACTGAACACAATACTCCAGATCCGGTCTCACCAATGCCTTATGCAACCTCATCATAACATTCCAGCTCTTATACTCAATACTTTGATTAATAAAGGCCAATGTACCAAAAGCTCTCTTTATGACCCTATCTACCTGCAAGGCCACTTTTAGGGAATTTTGTATCTGTATTCCCAGATCCCTCTGTTCTACTGCACTCCTCAATGCCTTACCATTTACCCTGTATGTTCTACCTTGGTTTGTCCTTCCAAAGTGCAATACCTCACACTTGTCTGTATTAAACTCCATCTGCCATTTTTCAACCCATTTTTCCAGCTGGTCCAAATCCCTCTGGAAGCTTTGAAAACCTTCCTCACTGTCCACTACACCTCCAATCTTTGTATCATCAGCAAATTTGCTGATCCAATTTACCACATTATCGTCCAGATCATTGATATAGATGACAAATAACAATGGACCCAGCACTGATCCCTGTGGCACACCACGAGTCACAGGCCTCCACTCGCAGAAGCAATCCTCTACTACCACTGTGGCTTCTTCCATTGAGCCAATGTCTAATCCAATTTACCACCTCTCCATGTATACCTAGCGACTGAATTTTCCTAACTAACCTCCCATGCGGGACCTTGTCAAAGGCCTTACTGAAATCCATGTAGACAATATCCACTGCCTTCCCTTCATCCACTTTCCTGGTAACGTCCTCGAAAAACTCTGATAGATTGGTCAAACATGACCTACCATGCACAAAGCCATGTTGACTCTCCCTAATTAGTCCCTGTCTATCCAAACGCTTGTAGATCCTGTCTCTTAGTAGTCCCTCCAATAACTTACCCAATACCGAAGTCAAATTTACCGGCCTATAATTTCCCGGATTACTTTTCGATCCTTTTTTAAACAACGGAACAACATGAGCCATTCTCCAATCCTCCGGCACCTCACATCAGTGACGTGATGGCAAAGGACAGCAATGCAACCAGTCTGCAGTCATTCCCACCTGGCACAACCAGCATTGGAGGTGGCTGCTTTAATACCGGTTCAGCTAAGCAGCTAATCATTAGCAGTGCCCGAAGAAGCACATGCTCAAGGAGCTTATTGACGCTTTTCAACAGCCCTGTTTTGGTCCACTTATCACACGGCTTTAGTGAAAGGAGTATTAAACTACTGAACATGATTTGCTTCATTATTTTAGTTGTTTCCTATTCTGCACCATGTTTGGAGACCTCAAAATCAATCCTTTGCAATCACTACTAAAATCTGACAAGAATGCACAATAGCACAAGAAGTGACATGAGACGACGATGTGTTAATAGTAACAAATATCACTTCACCTGGCATCATTCTAATGTGTGTTCACACTGTTTTACTGCTTGCTTTATTATTCCCAGAACAGCCCATATTTGAACTGCAAAGCAGCAAAATAAGTGAGTGTGGTGAAATTGTTCCAAAAAGGCTGTGGAACCAAGTGAAGGCAGTGACATATAATGATCACTGGCTGCAAAGGCAGTCATGTTTACTACCTACCAGTCATCTAAGACCATAAGACGCATAAGATACAGGAGCAGAGTTAGGCCACCTGCCACATCGAGTCTGCTCTGCTATTCAATCATGGCTGATCCTTTTTTTTAAATCTCCTTCTCAACCCCAGTTCCTGGCCTTCTCTCTATAACCTTTGATGCCACATCCATTCAAGAACCTAAGAATCTCTGCCTTAAATGCATCCAACGACCTGGCCTCCACAGCTGCACATGGCAACAAATTCCACAAATTCACCACCCTTTGGCTAAAGAAATTTCTCAGCAACTGTTTCAAAAGGGCGACCCTCTATTCTGAGGCTGTGCCCTTTTGTCCTAGACTCTTCCACCATGGAAAACATCCTTTCCACATCTACTCTGTCTAGGCCTTTCAACATATGAAAGGTTTCAATGAGATCCACCGCCCCCCCCCCCATCCTTCTGAATTCCAGTGAGTACAGAACCAGAGCCATCAAATGCTCCTCATATGATAACCCTTTCATTCCTGGAATCATCCTTGTGAACCTCCTCCAGACTCTCTCCAACATCTTCTCTAAGACGAGGGGCCCAAAACTGTTCACAATACTCAAGGTGAAGCCTCACCAGTGCTTGATAAAGCCTCAGCATCACATCCTTGCTCTTGTATTCTAGACCTCTTGAAATGAATGCTAACATAGCATTTGCCTTCCTCACCACCCACTCTTCCTGCAAGTTAACAAAACAGGGTGTTCTGCACAAGGACTCCCAGGTCCCTCTGCACCTCAGATTCCTGGATTTTCTTCCCATTTAGAAAATAGTTGAGCACTTGCAGAGCTCAACCTTCCCGTAACGGGCATTAATACAATTTTTTTTACCAGGCATCCACTGAGGAATGCCCAAAAGCCCCAAAAATGTTTGCTGCAGTCAATTTCAGAATAAATGAGGATGTGCAACCATATCTTGGTGTAATGGAAGTAGAAACATTGCTTTCTTTGGCAACCTAATTGCTATGGATTCTTTTGTACATTATAAAACAGGCTTGTTTTAACGAAAGATGAACCGAGGAAGTCTGGGGCTCCTATAACACATTACAGCCTGTTGGAAAAAGAGTGTTATTTTTAGTCTTCCAAAAACCCAATCTGCATCCCTACACTGCAATGAAAAATCAGCATATTCAGCTTTGTTTGCCAAATGCAACTATAAAAGCTTTCTGCTACTGTTATTTTATGGTTGACTTCCTTTATTTTTCCTCACTCTGCCTTGTCAAGCCATGGACTAACAGACCGATCACTTCTCAGTCTTCTGTCAACACCATTTTAAATTACCCTGCAAATGTTGTTGGAGCAGAACTTCAAGGCAAGGTTGCCTTATTTTCTTCAGCCACACTCTTCTCATTTCTTATGCTTGATTCAGCCCACAGAGAGCTGACAGTGGGAATTTAGTGGCCCCAGGCTTTCAATCTATACCATAATTAAACAGATTTAGAAAAATCCTTTGCAAAGCTGGTCTAATCATCAAAAATTTAAAAAGCTATAACCTTAGAATCATTTTACTAAATCTCTGATGGAAGAAATGTAGCCACATTAAATTAACTTTATGGATGTGAGAACATGTGCACACTGCTCTACAGTTAACAGTTTGTTTCATTAAATCATTTACTACCGTGCCATTTACCTGTAGCTCTGCCATTAGTCGGTTGCCCTCATCTTCATCGTCTTTGACGGCAGTAGCTGCTATTGGTGCAGGGGTCAACGTCAGATCCTTCACTTCCACAGGACTTCGTGGAGATTTGAGTAGCACTGGGCTATTCTCCTCAGACTGTTAAAAATAACAAGTATACTTTTTAAATCTGTAACACAACACCATTTCTTATTCATTAATCTGTGAAGCCAAGGGTGGCCAAAGTGGGGAAGTTATGCTGTTTCCTTGGTGCAGTGGAATTGAATTTTCTGGGATTGAATGAGGCACATGACCAGATGGAGAGGTTTATACATCTTAAAATACAGTGGATTCTGGACAATAGGGACACATCGGGACCAATGCATTCTGACCCAATTAAGCACCTGCCCCATGAAGGTTCATGGAAAAGGTATGAATGTCAAACTGAGTAACAAATTATGTATTTAACTGAAATACAGAACAAATTAGAACACTACCAAAACCATTTAAAAACTGTTCCCTCTAAGCACGGTATAGCTTCTAACGGCCACACAAGTGTGCACAACTGATGCCAGTTAGTACCTACTCTGCAACAGTCTCCTGCCCCAATTAAGCAGCATTGTCCCAAATAAACAAAGGAATGTGTGGCAATTTTCTCAATTAGTTTTTTGTTAAGTATTGTTACTCTTTTAAGTAAGTAAACTATGGCCCAATTAACTGGAGTCCGTTGTACATCATTGTAGCTGTTAATAATTAATGTTCCCGTTTGAAATTTGTCTTATTGAGTCTAAAATTCACTCAAGAAATTGTAAACGTATTTTGTTACTGAAAATATTGATATATATTTCCACACAATGCCTCAACACTGCCTCATTTACAAATCCTAAACAACACAGACAAAATGCTGGGGGATCTCAGCCGGCCTGGCAGCATATATGGAAAACAGTACAGTTGAAGTTTCGAGCCGAGACCCTTCGGCAAGACTGGAGAAAAAAATGATGAGAAGTTGGAGTTAGGTTGGTGGGGTGGGGGGGGGGAGAAACACAAAATAATAGGTGAAACTGGGAGGTGGGCATTGATCCACAGGCATTGATCATGTAGATAGTCAGAGGCTTTTTCCCAGGGCTGAAATGGTTGCCACAAGAGGGCACAGGTTTAAGGTGCTGGGGAGTAGGTACAGAGGAGATGTCAGGGGTAAGTTTTTTAAGCAGAGAGTGGTGAGTGCATGGAATGGGCTGCCGGCAACGGTGGTGGAGGTGGGTACGATAGGGTCTTGGGGTCTTGGACTCCTGGATAGGTACATGGAGCTTAGAAAAATAGAGGGCTATAGGTAAGCCTAGTAATTTCTAAGGTAGGGACATGTTCGGCACAGCTTTGTGGGCCAAAGGGCCTGTATTGTGCTGTAGGTTTTCTATGTTTCTATGTGGGAGGAGGGGTGAAGTAAAGAGTTTCGAAGTTGATTGATGAAAGGGATACAGGGCTGAAGAAGGGGGAAGCTAATAGGACAGGACAGAAGGCCATGGAATAAAGAAAAGGTGGAAGAGCACCAGAGGGAAATGATGGGCAGGCAAGGAGATAAGGTGAGAGAGGGAAAAGGGGATGGAGGATGGCAAGGGGTGGGGGTATTACTGGAAGTTTGAGAATCGACATTCACACCATCAGGTTGGAGGCTACCCAAATGGTGTTGTGCTTCAAGTTGCTTCACTCAGGTTGGAGGAACACCACCCGTTGGACAAATTTGTCACCACATTACAGGAAAGACATAATTAAACTGGAAAGTTACAGAGAAGATCTAGGAGGATGCCTAGATCTAGGAGGATTGTCACTTCTTAAAATGATTAGTAAACTCAAAATTAAAATGTTAACTTTATTAACACCACTCTTCATATATTCCACTATCACTGAGAATGCTCTGTCCTCAATATTTTGCTTGCAAGAATGCAAGTAACAGAACAGAGTGAAATTGCTGAAAGCCATGTTTCTTCTTAAGACAACTGTTTGGGAAACCCAAGGTACCAACAAGTTTGTCTGACAGATATATGCACACACTAATAAAGCAGAATATACTGCACAACTACTCCCACATCTATCTGGGAATGGCAGGATGTACTTTTGCACTCATATTATGCCATGAGTTTTAAAGGCCCTTAGATAGAGAATATTCAGGGAACGAAGAAGTATGGGCCACGTACAGGCAGAAGGGATGAAGTGTCATTGGCTTAATTAATTTGGCACAATATCATGAGCCAAAGGGGCTGTTCCTGTGCTTTAATGTTCTGTGTTCCATGAGCTCTCAAGCTCAGCTGAAACAAATGTTTCCTAAGGCAACAGAAAATCAGGATTGTGTTTTTGCTCTCCCCATTTTAAAGAGGGCCTTAATATTAGCTATGTTTCTCTTTTCACAGGAAATGAATGTGCTCCCCAAGATGGCTGCTCACCTCTTTGTGGACTGTGGGTTTGGGAAGAGGGTGTGCAGGAAGATGCAGGGGCCCTTGTCATAGTTCCTCCCAAGCAGCTGCGTGACTCTGATCTACAGGCAGCTCCCAGGGACACACGGCGGGGAGATGGCAGATCATCGATTCGGTGAAAGACGCCCTTTGCTCTGCCCGAAACTTGTTGGTCTGGCAGCACACTGACTGGACGATTCCAGGCTACAGGGGCACACGCTGAGGGATGCACAGAAGGGCTCTGTAGAGAAGGACCACAGTGTAGAGTGGTCAGGTTGGGTGTGGAAGCCTTCAATTATTGTACTAGTCTCTCTTGGCCACTCAGGAGCAAGCTTAGAGAAGGGTGGGACCTGCAAATACTAAGTGTGGAAGGCAGAATCAAATGCAGAAACAAAACCCCTTAACAAAGTGCCTTGACTGGGCTGAAGAGAGGTAGCTCTGGCTCGTTATTGAACTATCTGCAAAATGAATGCTTATCATTTAGTGAAATACACTGAACCAATGCAAGCACCTGCATGGAACAAGACGACTTGTGCACTTGCTAACACTGTACAATAATTAGCTTCACACAATCAATTGCTATCCTGAAGCAAAGACTTACTGCAACAGGACTGCTCTCTTTCATGGCAGCAAGTATCACTTCCCCAGACCTCGCTGTAGTCAAACCAGAACCGGGTGGATAGGATCTGCGTGGAGGTGGTGGTGGCGGTGGAGATTTCATCGGCTTCTCATTTCCTGCTTCCAACAATGGCACCTCCTCTGCAAGATACCAAGAGGCATGCATCACTCTGCCAAAGTTAAGGCCCATGCTTTTTGATATTGGGAAAGAGGGTGTGATAGGGGAAGTGAAGCAAGAGGTCACAATCTGCAGTTCAAAGAACTGAGTGAAAAATATAACCTTCACTTTCAACCTGTTAATTGCTCATACCTCACAGGTCATCGGCAACACTTTGAGTTTACTCAATGTGAGTTGGGCAGCAACAGGGTGTAGCGGATAATGCTATCGCTTTACAGTACCAATGATCGCCAACTGGGGTTCGATTTGCGTCACTGTCTGTAAGGGGTTCGTATGTTCTCCACAGGACCGAGTGCTCTGGTTTCCTCTCATATTCCAAAGGCACACGTTTACAGTTAGGGGGATTAAGTTGTGGGCACGCTGTGTTGGCACTAGAAGCACGGCAACACCTGCGGACAGCCCCCATCACATTACTCACAGACTTGACTTGACGTAAACAACACATTTTATTGAAAGGTTTGATGTGCATGTGACAAAGCTGACCTTTTTAAAATTAAAACTCAATTCAAATTTACCAAAGCTGGAGTGAAAGGAAAACAAAATGTAATCCACATTGAGTTTGAATGTTGGAAAATCATGTCCTTTTACCCTCTCACACTAACTTTTCTCCTTGCTACAAAAGATTATGTTGCATACCTAATTGTTTGATCCCATCCACGTCCTCTGGCTTTGCAGCTGGTTTCTGTTCAGGTTCCACTTCTAGGCTTGGAATTCCCTTCATCATATTTGCTTGGGCTTCCTCCAGAAGTCGCTCAAACTCCCTCTCATCATACTGATTCATGTTCTGTCTCTTTTCCTCCCATTCCTTCTCCGCTGCCTGGAATCAAAGCAAAACAGATCCTCAGGTTTAAATGCATTTAAACACAGTTCCCAATGTCCCTGCACACACTTGAAACCGTCAGCAACACCGCCAATCAAATTGACCCCCACAAGTGCAAGGGGCATACCTCAATGGTCATTTTTCGGTGAATGCCTTTTTTGGTACTTGTTGCAGCATGGATTTCTTCGAAGAAGAGGTTCTGACCAGGAGGAGCCTGGGTGCTCGATGGTGAGATCTGAAACTGATGAACTGCGACACTTTGGATCTGAAATACTCCATCTGCCGGCTCCTGAGGTGGTTTGACCACAGCTGCATTGATCTGAGGTGGCGGCTGAACACCGGATAATGCACTGTGTGGCTGTTTGGACATGACCAGGGGACTCTGGGTAGAGTGAGCTAAAGCTGAGGAGTGGTGGGATTGGTGAATTAGGACGGGAGAACTTTGAACATGGTGGACGACCATATGTGACTCTGATTTCACCAGGGAGTTCTGAGCCTCAGTGAGTGTACCCAAACTGCTCAGAGGGTGCGTTGCTTGTGTAGCATGGACAGGCTCCTGAGTTTGCAAAGGAGAATCTTTGGCCACTTCAGTCTCAGCAGCTGTGACAATAGTTTCTGTATTGCTTGCCTGTGATGGACGAGGGGACTCTGCTCCTCTCAAAAGGTCTTCGGTTACATGCCTGAGTAGAAAAAAAAATGAAGCATTTTGAAGATTTTCTGCGGTGAGATTTGAATGAAACACATTTATGGAATACACTTTGTTTAATCAGACTATGTTTCTTTATACAACTTTATCCACAATACTGTGCAAAAGTCTTAGGCATGTAAAAAATTCTGTAAAGATGCCTTAAGAAATAGTCATAGTCATACTTTATTGATCCCGAGGGAAATTGTGTTTCGTTACAGTTGCAACAACCAAGAATAGAGTATAGTTATAGCAATATAAAAAAACATAAATAATTAAATACTAATATGTCAATTATGTCAGGAAATAAGTCCTGGACCAGCCTATTGGCTCAGGGTGTCTGACCCTCCAAGGGAGGAGTTGTAAAGTTTGATGGCCACAGGCAGGAATAAATTCCTATGACGCTCAGTGTTGCATCTCAGTGGAATGAGTCTTGGTGGAATAATGAAGTTTCTAAATATATAAAGAAATAAAGAGCAGTAAACAGTAAAAACACTAAACCAAAAGAATATTTGGTCTGACTACCCTTTGCCTTTAAAACTCTTATCATTTCTCTTAGGAACATTGTCATGCAGTTTTATAAGGAAGTTGGCTGGCAGGTTGTTCCAAGCATCTTGGAGAACTTGCCACAGTTCTTCTGCAGACTTGATTCTGTCTGTTTTAGTAATCCCAGTCAGCCTCAATGATGTCAGGGCTCTGTGGAGGCCATCTGAAAACTTATAAAAAATCTGGGGTGCCTAAGAATTTTGCACAGTATTGTACATCAGGCAAATTCCACAGTCTGACAAACTCCACAGGTAGACACACACCGAGAAGAATTAGCTTGCTAATAACGCAAGGTGAGGTGGCCCACACAGATAATGTTTTCCAAATGCATCTTTGATCTTGCAAAACTAGTATCCTGATAGCAATATTGAGCAAACAACTCAACAAAGCATTTGAAGATTAAAGAGATAAAGCCACAGAACTTCCAGGCTATTCCTGGTGAATTGTATGCATTCCTCTGCAGACTGGGCAAACTATCTGGACTATTCCTCTTCTCACCCTGTCTCTTGCAAAAACGCCATCCCCTTCTCGCAGTTCCTCCGTCTCCGCCACATCTGCTCTCAGGATGAGGCTTTTCACTCTAGGACGAGGGAGATGTCTTCTTTTTTTACAGAAAGGGGCTTCCCTTCCTCCACTATCAACTCTGCCCTTAAACGCATCTCCCCCATTTCATGTACATCTGCTCTCACTCCATCCTCCCGCCACCCCACTAGGAATAGGGCTCCCCTGGTCCTCACCTACCACCCCACCAGCCTCCGGGTCCAACATATTATTCTCCGTAACTTCCGCCACCGCCAACGGGATCCCACCACTAAGCACATCTTTCCCTCCCCCTCTCTCTCTGCATTCCGCAGGGATCGCTCCCTACACAACTCCCTTGTCCATTCGTCCCCCCCATCCCTCCCCACTGATCTCCCTCCTGGCACTTATCCGTGTAAGCGGAACAAGTGCTACACATGCCCTTACACTTCCTCCCTTACCACCATTCAGGGCCCCAAACAGTCCTTCCAGGTGAGGCAACACTTCACCTGTGAGTTGACTGGGGTGATATACTGCGTCCGGTGCTCCCGATGTGGCCTTTTATATATTGGCGAGACCCGACGCAGACTGGGAGACCGCTTTGCTGAACATCTACGCTCTGTCCGCCAGAGAAAGCAGGATCTCCCAGTGGCCACACATTTTAATTCCACATCCCATTCCTATTCTGACATGTCTATCCACGGCCTCCTCTACTGTAAAGATGAAGCCACACTCAGGTTGGAGGAACAACACCTTATATTCCGTCTGGGTAGCCTCCAACCTGATGGCATGAACATCGACTTCTCTAACTTCCGCTAGGCCCCACCTCCCCCTCGTACCCCATCTGTTACTTATTTTTATACACACATTCTTTCTCTCACTCTCCTTTTTCTCCCTCTGTCCCTCTGAATATACCTCTTGCCCATCCTCTGGGTCCCCCCCCCCTTGTCTTTCTTCCCGGACCTCCTGTCCCATGATCCTCTCGTATCCCCTTTTGCCTATCACCTGTCCAGCTCTTGGCTCCATCCCTCCCCCTCCTGTCTTCTCCTATCATTTTGGATCTCCCCCTCCCCCTCCAACTTTCAAATCCCTTACTCACTCTTCCTTCAGTTAGTCCTGACGAAGGGTCTCGGCCTGAAACGTCGACTGCACCTCTTCCTAGAGATGCTGCCTGGCCTGCTGCGTTCACCAGCAACTTTGATGTGTGTTGCTTAAAAGGAAACTTTGTTTATTCAATACTCACGGCTAATCTATTCAATCAGTCTTATTGACAGTAAGACTAGCAGTTTTTTTACACTGACTGAGGGCAGGAAACCCGAAGTATTGTAACTGGTGTAGTTGTAGAGCAAGCTCACAAGTTTATTTGGTTACATTGTGGTGTACTGTAAATGTTAAGAGCACTCCAGGACGTAGGAGCAGAATCATGCCTTTCAACCCACATTAATCTGCTCTGCCATTCAATTATGGCTAATTTTTTTTCATTCCATTTTCCACCTTCTCCCTAGAACTCTTGACCCCTTCACCAATAAAGAACCTATCAATCTCTACCTTAAATACACCCGATGACCTGATCTCCACAGACCTCTATGACAATGAATTCCCCAGATTCACCACCCTCTGAAGAAATTCCTCCTCATCATAGTTTTAAAGGAATGCCCCATTATTTGAGGCTGTGTCCTCAAATCCCAGACTCTCATGCTAATGGAAAAATCCTCTCCACATTCACTCTATCCAGGCCTTTCAGTAGCCAGTAGATTTCAATAAAATTACACTCCCCCACCTCCTCCCCAATCCTGTTGAACGCCATCAGCTCCATCAAGCACAGACCCAGGGACATCAAGCCTTTCAGTCCTGGAATCATTCAACATTTGTGTTCAGATGTCCAGCCTGATCTTTTGTCTGAACTCCATACCCTCCCTCTCAGTAGTGGTTCACTATGTCTGATCAGTACATCAGGTTCTTCTCACTGCTACTCCCCAACTGCATTCCAAGTCAGCAGTGGAAACAGGCACCGTGTCAAAGGATTGATAACCAAGCAAATGTCCGGACGAGCTACCGTGACATTTTACAAATGTTCCACAGTTGAATTTTAAAGTTGCAAAAAGTTCATAATAAAATCACCACCACTGAACTTTTGACCATGAAGAAGATAGGAACTTCTGAATAACTTGACAGTTAATCATAGCTTTCCCAATTATAAACTGTGCTGGGCTGTAGGGAACTCTTAGAACCTGGACCGGAGATGGGTGCGTTAGAATGAAGACAGAAGGGGGTTTTAATATTTTAACAAACTCCAAACCCTATCCAATGGAATAGAAAGACACTTAGTCTTTTAACTTCACCTCTGTTATTTTTGTTTAATCTTTCACCTGAAAATGATTAAAGCAGTCTTAGTTCAAATAATATTTCTTACACAAAAACAAAAGCCTGTTGTAAAAAGCAGAGCTAATTCCCTGATAGTGCACATGAACAAATCGGATGTTACCTCCGTAAATTTGTGAGCACCTCCGTCATACTCTTGACTCTCTTTAGTAGACTCTCCAATTTATGGGGCTCCTCCTTGAGGAACTTCACTGCTTCTACCTCCACTCGCAGAACTGCCCGCATTTTATTCTGCAAGGTGGGGAACTCAACTGGAATTGAAACAAAGAGATCAGCATGAAAAGGACTTTAGCACCTCAACATCTATTCTCCTATCTGGACAAAGGATAAAGAATTAATAATTCTTATTTACAGCAGACTGTCAGTTTCCTCCCCTTTAGAGGAATTTATTTTCCCAGTTACCCTACCAAATTAATCTTATGAGTGCTGGAAATATTGGGAAATAAAATTGGACTGCAGTTTTCTGTAATGAACTGTGATGCCATTAGAACAGCAGAAAAGCTGGTCTCCACTTACTTTTGCAAAAATGCCGTTTAACTAACTGCACAGCAGTTAAAAACAGCAGATGTAAAGTTAAAACATTCCCATCATTTTTACCTAATATTTTCCAGCATAAAAATTAGATGGCAACATAAGCAAGAACCTCGTAAAAGCACAAATCAGAAGGAATAGGAAAACCAGGTGGCATTGGCCCAGTATTTACAACTCTAGTGTTTTGGGAGCACAGGCATTTCCATCTTGCTTTTATGCATTGCCTCTTCCATACAAAAATGTCACATTCTGTTTCACAAAGATGAACACGGGTAAAACCAATTGGTGAAGTTGTGTTTCAAGGAACATATGAACTCTCCCCCACCCTCATCTTCTTACTCTTGTAAAACTTGCGTATAATTTGTGTTGTTGTGAATGCTGTTTATCCGATGGACACAAGTTTTCCATTGTACCTGTGCACATGTGTATTTATCGATTTGACAATGACTTTGACTTTGAAGGAGAGCAGAAAGAATGCAAGGGGCTGAATCCAAGGAACCTGAAGGCACAAACACCAAGCAGTGATGGGATTGGTGCAGCAAGCTGGAGTCAGAGGACCAGAGGACTCCCGTCTGGCTGTAAGACTACAGGTCACAATGCTTCCCCTCTGCTCAGATTCTAAAAGGGCTATGAACACCACCTCACTACTTTTTATAAATTGCACTGTACTGTTGCCACAAAGCAGCAAATTTCATGAAAAGCCAGTGATAATAAACCTGACTTTATAACAGGCAAGGCCAGAAGCCAAGTTACGACAACAAGGCTTGCCATAACAGGTGAAGTTCATTTCCTGTGATAGGCCGTTTCTGCTACAACTTAAGAAGTTAAGGAATGTTGAGAATAAATTGCCTTTACCTTTTAGACCTGCCAGTGATTCACCCACATGGCGTAGTGCGACAGCACCCTCCTCCACATCCTTCAAGGTGACTACTTGCTGGGCGGAAGAAGCATCCTTGTTCAGACCATCTATGGATTTTTCCAATCCACTGTAGATTAAAAACAAAATCAAATTAGGGCACTGTGCCACTTTAGCTCTTGTTAGCAAGTCTCTCTCATCCACCTTCTTTGCCCAGAGCGCTTCATCACCAGTTACTTGTCTCAAATTGCTGGAGCTCCACATACCGAGCAGAGATCAGAGCAGAGGAACAGGCTCTTTGGCGCACGATATTCATGCTGACCTTAATGTCAGTTTAAACTGGCTAGAGATGATCTACACCCCTGCAGATGTCTGAATGCTCCACTCTAAACGCTGCCATTCTGTGTGCTTCCACCATCTCCACCACAGGTCACTGGGAGAAGGCAGGAGAATGGGTTCGAGAGTGAAATGGATCAGCCATGATGAATTAGTGGGATGAACGGCCTAATTCTGTTTCTATCTCCTATGGTTTCCCCTGGCAGCATGTTCCAAGCATCTACCACTCTTTGTGTAAAAAAACCTACCTCATAAATCTCGTTTACATTCCACCCCCTCACATTAAATTTATGCCCTCTTGTTCTCTCTGAAGATGCAGCTTGACTACCTAGATGTAATTTTTTTTTTAACTTTGAGTTAGATTTTGTCTTCGGCTTGCAGTATGTTACTTCATTGAGTTTATATGTACAACACAAGTATCTCATCTCCGATTTGTGCATGGGCATGGTACAAACAGGACTCTGGTGCCAATTAGAACAAACTAATAAACTTAGTTCATCCTCCTCCCAGCCACTCACCTGGTCTCACCTGTTAAGGCTCTGTAAGGCACTTGTGAGACCACACTTGGAGTATTGTGTGCAGCTTTGGGCTCCTTAGAAAGGATATACTGACATTGGAGAGGGTTCAGAGAAGATTCACGAGAATGATTCCAGGAATGAAAGGGTTACCCTATGAGGAATGTCTGGCAGCTCTTGGGCTGTATTCCCTGCAGTTCAGGAGAATAAGGGAGAATCTCATAGAAACATTCTGAATGTTAAAAGGCCTGAACAGATTAGATATGGCAAAGTTATTTCCCACGGTAGGGGACTCTTGGACAAGAGGGCACAAATTCAGGATTGAAGGACGTCCATTCAGAACTGAGGTGTGGAGACATTGCTTTAGTCAGAGGGTGGTGAATCTGTGGAGGCCAAGTCATTAGGTATATTTAAGGCAGAGAGAGATAGGTTCTTGATTAGCTGGGGCATCAAAGGGTATGGGGTGAAAGCAGGGGAGTTGGGGTGACTGGAAGAATTGGATCAGCCGATGATCGAATGGAGGAGCAGACTCGATGGGCTGAATGGCCTACTTCTCTTCCTATATCTTATGGTGTTATGACCTGCCAGCTTGCACTCCTTCCCTCCCCAGCACCTTCTTATTCTAGCTTCTGCTCCTTTCCTTTCCACTCTTGAAGAAGGGTCTCGGCCTGAGGCATCGACAGTTCAATTTCTTCCCCCCACCCCACCCCCACCATAGATGCTGCCTGACATGCTGAGTTGCTCCAGCAGTTTGCGTCTGAGAGAAATGAGGAGGTGGAGGAAATATTCCTAACACTAGAGGGCAGCACTTGATCAGAAACCAAACCAAATTCCGATCACATTTTTCAGACCTGGAGCAACACAACATATTCATAGTTACACATATACAGAATGATTTCTTCAGCCTCAGTAACATTTTTCAATGTATTCACTGACATTTCTCGGCAAGAAACAACTAGTATTTTCATAGTTCAGTGCCCCATAGTATTTCAGAAGAAATTAGGGAACAAGAGTGATATTGAAGCATGTGAGGAGATATTACTATAGATAACTATGAGCTCAGCCAGTTTTTAAGCGGTACCTGAGAGCAGAGAAAGGAGCTAGAAAGGGAGGGGCAGATATTTGTGGTTTGAGTCAGGGCTAAGGCCTGGTGAAGACTACGGGCACGGGGAGGGATCTGAACCAAACAAAAAAACAGTAAACTTAGACCTGCCAAAGGTTCCCCCAATACTTTGTCTGTGTTGCTTAGAAACTGAGGCACAATTTAGCCAGTGGAGGACAGTGATAACACAGGTGACAGATGAGCTTTGCTCTTGGCGTCCACTGTGATTTTCAATCGAGCTCAATTTTGCAGCGTTTACAACTCTTCAGGTTTGGTACACAGTAATGGCAGGTGAGTAAAGAGAAGTGTATTTCTCTCCGGCAGCTATTTCATTTGTCTGCTTTTACAAAGCACCATTCTGCACATTTTCCTGTTACATTTCAACAGCATTGATTTCTTCTGGGAGAGAAATGTTCTCTCTGTAAGCGTAGTTGTCCCTAATGTAAATCTGCCTCCACCTTTCATGTCA